>NC_067398.1:482300343-484700343 GCF_016432865.1 Antechinus flavipes | reverse complement strand
ATAATATTCCATAACATTCATGTAATACGACTTATTCAGCCATTCTCCACTGATGGGCATACACTCAGTTTCCAGTTCCTTGACACTGTAAAAGGGCTGCTACAAACATTTTTGCACATGTGCGTCCTTTCCCCTTTTTTATCATCTCTTTGAGATATAGATTCAGTAGAGACCTTGCTGAATCAAAGAGTATAAACAGTTTGATAGCCTTTGGTCATAGTTCCAAATTGCTCTCCAGAATAATTGGATCAGTTTACAACTCCACCAATAATGTACATGAGTTTTTTTAAAATATTTATTATATTTCTTTGGGGAATGAGAGACTTAGATAGTACTTGCAGCTAAATGGTGAAAAAGAACAAAGAACAAAGAACTAATTTATCTACCCTCTTCAGAAATACTTCAATGGATTTGTGATCTAAATGTGAATATTCTTTTCAACAGTATAGATCACAACCTAACCATTCCTTCTCATCCTAATTCTTACACATCTTCTTTCATTAATCTTCTAAAGACTATCTGTCCAACATTCCATAAATACAGTGCAATAATCTTTGATTCCCTTATGCTTGCTTTGCAGTTACTACATAACTTGTTCACAATATTTTCCATCATACATTTCCTAGCTGTACTTTTTACAATGATCTAAGAACAAGGCTTGTCATAGCTTTTTAATTTGCATCTTGATAAATAATAAGCACTTAATGAATGCATTCCTATTCCCATTTCATCTATTTATAAATGATTCTCAGGAAAGTAAAGTCATTTGTCCAAAGTGACACAAGAAATAAATGGAAGAACTAGAATTCAAGTTCAAATCCTCTCAATCCACTGCACCACAAATGGCTACTAAACATATTTAGGATTTTTTTTTTGTCAAACAATCAGGGTTAAGTGACTTGTCCGGGGCCACACAGCTGATAAGTAAAAGTGTCTGAAGTCATCTTTGAACTCATATTCTCCTGACTCCAGAGCCACTGCATCTCCCAGCTGTCCCGCATATTTGGGATCTTGACAAGTGGGGTACAGTAGTAGTGATATCCTAACCCCGAATCCCATGCAAGTTATGCTCGTTTTCCCTCAGAAGTCCTTTTGAGGTTATCTTGAAACTTGGTTCATTTGGGGGACTGATAAGTGATGAGTTTCAGGTTATTGTTTATCCTGTCCTAGTCATAAGTATACAGCAGACAAAAGGAGTTCTATTGGTATTGTGAGTCTTTATAGGAAACTAAGGTAAGGGAGCTCCTCAGGTGAACCAATGTGAGACATCCTTATTTCCATCCTATTTTAATATCTTTTTTTTCTATCACTAAGTATCCCTTTTATCAAGTCAATAAGCATTTATTGTGTACCAGATTCTACATTCTCAAAGATCTCACATTCTAACAAAGGGAAACAACATATATAAGAAAGTTCAGCATTAGGGCAAATAGATAAGTCCAGTGATCTTTAGAGTGAAATAGAAAAACCAGTGATAAAGCACATGAGTCATGACATAGACCTCTAAGATTTCTCCCAGCTCTATATATGTAAGCCAATATGTGGACAGAGCATTAGTCAGATAGACAGATGATTTAAACACAACTAAAATTTCTACAATGGAACATACTTTAAATAATATATGCTTCTTACAATCCACAAACTAAATTTAAAAAGTGTTTATTTAGTGCTAATATTGTGTCCATCAGCATAAAAGACAAAGAAAAAGTAAAAGATTGGGTTCCTGACAATGAGAAGGTTACATTCTTATTGGGGAGATGAGAATTCTCATATGAAAGCAAATATAGGAAAATATCATGATCTCTTCTCAGATAAAGATTTGAACTTTTTAAGATCATAAATTTCGTTTCTTATACATTTGTCTCCCTTTACTTCATATTGTTTTCCCCTCATGACCCATTTCTATCTTTTCTATTACACCATGAGTTCCTTTAGCACAATAATTTTCCATGTATTTTAGTACCTATAACATCAATCTAGTGTTTTCTACTAAGATTCTGGGCTTACAATTCTCAAAGACTGTAGAAACTACCTTAAAATTATTTTTTTAGCTCCTATTGCCCCCACACAATATTCTCCAAAAATTCTTAGACTATCACTCATGTGTAGGTTCTAATAGTTATGAATAAAAGTTTAGTCCCCAAATGCCATGGAAATACTCATTGGAAATATATATATATATATATCAAATATAGGACAGCCTCCCCCTGCCATGTAAAAATTAAATTTAGAAAAATCATACTAGTCTACAAACAATTGGCATAATTCTCTGACTTCTACAAATACTACCTTATACAACTATCCTGTGATTTGGCCTGTCTTTGAAAGGAAAATTAATTTGGCATTCTTAAACAACTCCCCATTTCAATAAATCACTTTTTTTACTCCAATAACCAATACCGATTTATGGTCTCCTAGTATTACTCTGTTGTTTGTATTCCTGTGGAAACAAAACAACAACAAAATAACAAGGTTAAGAGAAAGGCAACATTCTTTCTTATTGAATTTTCCTTATCCAAATATCTCCTGGTAATAGTGAAGCATTTTTTTTCTGGGGGGGTTGGTTCTTATATCATAACTGAAACTACTCTGCTGCTCCTCTAATTATGTAGCATATATACAATTCTCCATCTTACTGCTTCCCAGAACTCTAAAAATGGCGGGTTGTTAAAGGGGCAGGAATACCTACAAAGAAGAACATCTTAGATAAATAAATAGATAGATACATAGATAAAGATATGGTGGGATATGGCTATAGACAAATGACTCAAATTACATAGTTTCTTTCCATTTTGTTTTAGTATCTCAGAAAGGTTCCTTTTCATACTGCTGCATTATCTCAGACATAAGCAATCACATTATGCCTCTCAAAATCTGGGTCAAGGAACCTTGAGTATAGAAACTAACTTCTCAGATCATATTGCAAAAATAAATACAACTCTCATTTACCTCTAGTTCAAGGAAACAAATAAAGGCAAATCCCAACCCTCATTCTGAGGACTGCATGAAAAATCTGGAATTAAGAAAAACTGAAACACAAAAATCCAAGCATAATCTATTTATTGACCAGGCTAGTAATTACCATTAATAGAGATCAATGATTCCTCACTGATAAAAGATACACATTACAGTCAAAGCAGTCTTTTTATCATTCTATTACATACATAAGGTCTATATATCAATTCATTACAGAAGGTCCATATGTCAGTTCTTACATAAATAAATAAACTAAGATTATGATTTATCTATAATCATGTTGACATGCAAAAGGTGATAGAGGATGGGGGATCCAGAATCTATAGTAACAAGGAAAAGAAAATTGAACATCCTCTGGAAAGTCTTCAAATGCTCCATACCAGAAAAAATCCAGTACTAGAAAAAACAACTCCTAACTGGGTTAAATGATCCCATGTCTTTTTTTTAAACCTCTCTCAAGACTAGTTGCATATAGTCTCCTACGAAGTCTCTTACAAACTTTTCTACCAAAGCTTATATAAAATAAATCCAAATCTAAGCCCAAGAAATTTGATGATTACTGTTGTGATTACTAAATCTTTTAACTAGTAATCAATAATTAATTTCACAATTCCTCCCTTTGATCCTTGAAAGATCTTTCATGAATCACAAATATGGTTGATACATTGACAAAGTCTTTTGGGAATAAGCATAAGCAAGATCACACAAATGAAAATGTGTCAGCATATAGAACAACAAAGGAGAAAATAGACATCTATCTTTTAATCATACATCATTACCTAAAAATCAGTTTATCTAAATTAAACTTATATAACAATAATAATACTGATATAATCAATCAATAATCAACTTATGGACCACTAATGAAATCATCAAATTCTTTTAACTGATCCAAAGTCTGCTTAAGTAAATGAATGAAAACATTAGTCTGAGCTTGAAGGGAGTTGAGAGACTCACGCAAAGCCTTAGTTAAATTCTTAGTCTCTAAAGAGAGATTATTGACAGTATTAAGTAAAGCAGTGGATCCAAAGTCTGACATGAGAGCCTTAGAGCTCCTTCTCAGCCTCCTGCATTTTTTATAGGCCATGCCTAGATGATAACATTTTTGTAATTGACAAGCTGCACATTTCTTCCTAGTAAGCAAAGTGATCTGACATTCATTGATATATTTACAAGTAGGAGGATTCTCACTACATGCATTTCTTCTAAAGAACATTTTACAACTCATGCAAGCTAAGACTCCATAATGATAACCCATAGCCACATCCCCACAGATTTGACAATAGAAATTCTCCAGTGGAAAAGAAGGATCTGGGACAAGGAAGTCTTCTGGACATGTGAGCAACTGGGCTTCATTCAGGTTGGAGGTTGTCACTAAACATGAAAAGGCATTGTTGACACTTGCAACATTCTCATCCTTCAAAAGCTTGTCTGTAGGCAGGCAGGACATCTCAGGTAGAAATGAAGATTTGCAGACCAAAAGTTCCAAAACACTAAGGTGATACAAAAGAACAATAAGATTACAACATTCAAACAGAGAGATTGTTCGAATCTCATTCTAATCAATTTTTTTTTTACCTAAATTGAAATATAACCCTATATATCCATTAATACAACAAGGGGCAGCAATCAGGAGAAAAAAAAATCAAAAGTCCTCATTTTTTCAAGGTGAGGAGAATGTCTCTTCATTAGATCCAAAAAGAAATCCAATAAAGTAGAAAGAGTAGTCACACCAGGAACCCTCACTTGGACACACATGGGTTTCATTAGCTATGTATTATATCTCTAACATGAATCAATGGGGTTCATAAACATGTGTAATTATATCTCCTGACATTAAAATAAATTAAAACAAGTTTGTTTCATCAAAACATAGGCCCCTCCTGCAACTTCAGTCAGAATATCTGGTATTATATGGTTTTTTTTTTCTTCTTTTTTAAATACTTTTTTTTGCAAGGCAATTGGGCTTAAGTGACATTCCTGGGGTCATCAGACTGTTAGTAAGTATTAAGAGTCTGAAGCTAAATTTGAACTCAGTCATCCCAACTTTGGGGCCAGAGCTCTATCCACTGTGCCATCTAGCTGTCCTCAGTAATTTTACAAGATAACTGCAGCCAAGAAATTAATCTCATTTTATGAGGAATGAATAGCACTAAAAGTAAGAGAGATAATGTCAAGCTATTTTTTCCATTTTTGCAGAGTGGTTTCTAACTGCCTAAATGGTAAAGGCAACTCTAATAGACAGAAACATAGACTAAAAAAGTAAAATCTTTTTATGTGAGAAGAATCCTTTATAGTAATCAAAGATTTCTTATTACAGAAATGACATTGTGCTCTCAAATTCCTGATGGATTCTCTTTTTATAAATCCAATAGAATGATTGTAAACTGAAACAGATGGAGCTAAATAAACAATATCAAAGACCCTATACCAAGGGTCCTCAAACTATGGCCCGCTGAGGATGTTTATGCGGCCCACCGGATCATGGCAAAATTAGATCAGAGGTGACATTTGACCTAAAGTCACGTTAGCAATGCACACTTTCAGCACTGGGCTGAGGTGGCAGAGACAGTGTGAGGCAATACCGAGATGAGGTGAGTTCCCAGGCCGGGGTGTATGGGGTGGGGAAGGGGAAAGATGCAGAAGATGGAGAACTGATGGCCTGTGGCCTTGTACACTAACGGCAGCCACCACAACAGACAGGCACGGGGGGTGTACAATGCATGCCGAGTATGTCACGGCTGCTGCAGGGGGAATTCACTGCAGCAGTGATGGTTGGAAGCAGGAGCATGAACAGCAAGAGAGAGAGTGTGGAAAATGAAAGTGTCACAGTGCAGAGGCAGCTTGGAGGAAGTTGGGCATTGCAGTCTGTATGTCTCTGTGTGGGCAAAGTTATTGCTGGTATATTGTTTTTGTAGCACTGTGTTTGTATAGATATGTGTGTGTGTGTGTGTGTGTGTGTGTGTGTGTGTGTGTGTATTTTACTAATAGCAATTTGGAATCCCTAGGAAATAATGATGTCAAGAAAAAGAAAAATTGACTCGGAGTATAGGATATTCAAAGAACAGTGGACTTATGATTACTTTTTCATGCAGTACAAGGAAAGAGTTGTATGTCTGATATGCCAGAATATAGTGTCTGTGTCCAAAGAATATAATTTGCATCGACACTATGAAACTCAACATAAAGATAAATATAATTGTTTTGTTGGAGAAGTGAGAAAAGATAAAATATTAAAACTGAAAAATACATTGACAACTCAGCAAAATACTTTTGTGAAGCAGAGGCAGCTAAATATTTCATCACTGCGAGCAAGTTTTCAAGTTGCCAGGTTAATAGCATGCACTGGCAGACCATTTATGGAGGGAGAATTGTTAAAGAATGCCTTCTTTCTGTTGCCAAAGAGATGTGTCCAGAGAAGGCAGATTTATTTAGTACAGTAAGCCTTTCAGGACCTACAATTACACAAAGGATTGAAGAAATGGGAGACAATCTGCATCAGCATTTGCAAAACTCCATTAAAAAAATTCATATTTTTCCTTGGCACTCAATGAAAGCAATGATGTTTGTGATTCTGCACAACTTCTAACTTTTATTCGTGGGACAAATGATTATTTTGAAGTCATAGAAGAGCTTGCTGCACTGCAAAGCATCAAAGGAACAACTACAGGAGAGGATATCTATGAAAAGGTTTGCCAAACTATGAATGGTTTGGAGCTGGACTGGGCTAAACTAGCCAGTGTGACTACTGAGGGTGCTCCTAACATGGTGGAGTCTAAGAAAGGAGCAATTGCTCACATTAACCAAGAGATGGACAACATAACCATTCTCATCCAATAGCCATACATTACCTCATCCACCAACAAGCACTGTGTAGTAAATCACTGAAGTGGGACTCCGTTATGAAAATTGTGGTGTCTTGTGTTAACTTCATTAGAGCTAATGCACTAAATCACAGACAATTTCAGGAATTTCTGTCTGAGCTAAATGTTGAGTATGAAGATGTTCTATATCACACAGAAGTCTAATGACTGAGTCGAGGGAGAGTTTTGAAACGTTTCTATGACTTACTTCCACAGAATACAACTTTTCTGCTTACAAAAAACAAAGAAGTACCAGAGCTCAATGATGCAGAATGGAAATGGCACCTTGCCTTTCTGACAGATATAACAGAGCTACTCAACAATTTCAATATGCAACTTCAAGGAAAGGGGAAGCTCATCTGTGATATGTAATCACATGTCAAAGAATCTGAAGTAAAATTAGGCCTCCTCATCAAACAAATGAAAGAAGAAAACTTCTGCCATCTCTCCACAACTGAAAATCTGTTAGCAGAAAAACCGCTGATTGCATTCCCAAACAAAACATGTGTGAATTCACTGGAAAAATTGCAAAAAGAATTCCAATTTAGATTTAAAGAGCTTCATCTCCATGAACAGGACATACAGCTTTTCTGTAACTCATTTTCTATTGACATTGAAAATGTGGATACAATTTACCAAATGGAACTGGCTGAATTGCAGAATTGTGACTCTCTGAAAGATGCATTCAAGTCAAGCAGCCTTCATAATTTCTATGCATCTCTCCCTTCTGAGACATATCCTCATCTCAGGAACCATGCACTCAAAATGGCAACCATCTTTGGCAGCACTTATGTCTGTGAACAGACTTTTTCTAGAATGAAACATTTGAAATCTCCAATCAGATCAAGACTAATGGATGCACACTTGCATCACTTGTTATGACTAGCAGTGACAAATATGGAACCAGACATTGACCATCTCATTAGCCAAAAGCAGGCCCATAGTTCCCATTGAAATACTGGTAAATTTGTTGATTTAACTTTACTTCATTTTAAATATTGTACTTGTTCCCATTTTGTTTCTTCGCTTCAAAATAAGATATATGCAGCGTGCATAGGAATTTGTTCATAGTTTTTATTTTTACTATATTCTGGCCCTCCAACAGTCTGAGGGACAGTGAACTGGCCCCCTATTTAAAAAGTTTGAGGACCCTTGCTCTATATCATTCAGGAGGAAGAGTAGAAGTAATAGATTGATTATACAGATTTTTTTTTAAGTTGCCCAGGTAAAAGTAAGCCCCAAAGATGTTCTGGGGATAGTTTTGAAGGAGGGCTGTACAAGGTCACCTACTTTACTTTCTCTTCCAGAGCCATCTGGGTGCAGTGGCCAGATATAGATTAGGAGGACTAAAAATGGCCCTGGATGCAGTAGGAGATTTTGGCCTTTAAATTAAAGTATTTAACAGGTCTGTTTGATTGAAATTACCTCCATTCACTGACTAAGGATAGGTAAGAATGTAGGCAAAAAAAATATATATATATATAGCCTCTTTTATCTAGTCAAAAAAAAATCAGGAAGAAGAAAATCAAAATAGAGCATCCTAAAAAAATAATAATTTTTAAAAAATAGAGCATTTCCCAGAAAATTTGCAACTCAATATTCCTCATACCAGAAAAACACAATGGGAGGAAAAACCTCTTCTGACCAGATTTAATCATCCTCCATTCAACTTCTTTATCTCCTCAAGAAATAAGAACCAATTGTATACATAGTCTCCAACAAAAACTTTTCTAACAAATACAAATCTCAGCCGTAGAAATTGGTTGCAGTGACTACTACTGTTGTGATTACTAAAACTCTTAACTATTAACCAATCTATTTCACAAAATTAGCTCTGCTGCACTTTATTCTTTCCTGAGAAGAAGAAACACAGTGAAATAATCCAAATTTATGACTAAAGATTTTTTTTATTAGTCAATATAAAGAGGTAGTCTCTCCCACGATGGTCCAATATAATTCATCTCTTTAATCATCAGTCTCTGAGATCTTTCCTTTATGAGGTAAAGGGGCTCATTATCAAACCCACCATGGAAGATAAAATCAAAAGGCTTGAAACAAAAACTTACTACTCTATAAGCTCACCCAGTTGATTAAGGACTCTTATAAACATAACAGCTACTTCTTATTTCTCATACCCATGATATTTCATTTCCCATCTCTATGCCTTCATCATCTTCCGCAAGAGCTCTATGCTAGTTTCCATGTCTATCCATACCCTAGTCTTCATTACTTTCCATTACTTCACACACATTACCTTGCATCTGTTCTGCACATATCCAAATGCATTCATGTTGTCTTGCCAAATAGGATGTAAGTTCCTTAAGAACAGGGGACTTTTTTGACATTATATCCTTAGTACTTGCTTAATAAATGCTTATTGCTTTAGTGATTGAATATAATCAAGTGTTAAATTGTTTTTCATCTACCAAACCTCCTCCAGGTCTAAACTCCTATATATATATATATATATATTATATATATATATATATATATATATATATATATATATATATATATATAAAACCCAAAGTGTTTTTAATAAGTAATCCTTTATACTGAAAAAATATATATTTTGGCTATTAATCTCATCTCTTCTCCTCTTCTTCCAGCCTAAAATGACCTGGGGTATTTTAGAGACATTGAAAACATAATTGATCTCCCTATCACATCTTCCCAATCTCTCCTACTCCCTTGTTTTGGGATTGGACACAAGTCTCCCCATTCACTAACAAAAAGATGATTAGGGGAAAAGGATTAAAGACACCTTCTACTTTTATTAGTTTATAATTACTTTTGCCTTTGGAGAGCTATCAGGCAAAAGGGTGAGAGATAATCTCAGATTTTCTGCTTACTTGGCACAGAGAAAAAAATTGGAATTTGCTCAGAGTATACTAAATATGAAACTGAGTATAGAGCTGTCAAGTAATACCTTAAAAGTTTATGCTACAATCAAACATAAAAACTCCTTGTTTATCCACCAGTCTTTCAGTGCTATTTGCAAGTGAGACTTCCACCCACATAATCATATATTTTTTGATATTTTTCAACATCTTTACACTCTTGACCCTATGAATATTAACAATCAAGTTGGTGAGTGGGGAGTGTTAGGTATATGAATTATCAATGGGCATGATCAAGTTGAGATGTATTGTCCTCTCTTCTCCCCTGGATAATTTTTGTTTTCTTACTCTCCTCTGCCACCACCCATAGGTATAATTCAGATCAAGATCATGTTGTTGGCTGGGCCTTGGACTTTCCTTTTTTTTTTTTTTAATCTTATTTTACTTTTAACTTATGAAATAAAACAAATATTTCCATAGCATAGTAGAATTTTTTAAAAAGATTGCGCATGAAACTGCAAATCCATTTTTTAGAAACTGCTATTCCTTTTAAATATAAAATAAGTTACCATGTAACTTACTTTTCCCCCCTCCCTCTTGCCTATCCCCCTCACTCAGACTTCCTTTCATTCCTTTGTCACCTTGCCTTTCACCATTCTTTCTTTTATGATATAGAAAAGCAAACAGCTGTTCAAATACCCAATTTAACATATATATATATATATACATATATATATATATGTATATATATATATATATATTACAATATACATATATATGTGTATGATCAAAATATGGCATAAATATACTTCACATGATTGGTCTTAGAGTTAAGAGAGATGCTGAGTTCAAAACCATCTTCTCATCCTCACTATGAAGGGGATTCATAGGAAACCTTTGATGTATTAGTGTCTCTTTCTCATCTGCAAAAGTGATAATAATCACATATTTTTGTGAAGCTCAAATGATTATATATACATATCCACATCTTTGCTTTCTTCAGTTTATTTTTCCTTTCTCAGGTTCCATTTTTTTCCCTTTCCTCAAAAAGAATCATTTAGCAATTTATATATCTAGCCCTCCTTGGTCCAGTCAAAGAAAAGTAAATGATAGGCTCTGACCTCAAGAAGCCTACAGTTTAATGGAGAAGAGAATGTATAATGAACTATGTACACAATATATAGAGGATAAATTGAAATATATATCAATATATATATTGATCCAGTTGACTATAAGTTCCTCCATCATTGTTGATAGCTTGAGTATCATCTTTTATAATATTTATTGGAATATTTGCCATACACATCTACAGATAAAAGGCAATCCACACTTTTATCTTGAGAGTCAATTCAATCAATAAACATTTATTAAGTGCCTACTTTGTTCCAGATGCTACTAAGCACTGGAAAATCAAAGAGAGACCTTAGAGGACCCAGAAGAGAAGAGGAGAAGAGAGGAGAGGAGAGGAGAGGAAAAGAGAGCAGAGGAGAAGAGAGGAGAGAAGAGGAGAGGAGAGGAGAGGAGAGGAGAGGAGAGGAGAGGAGAGGAGAGGAGAGGAGAGGAAAGGAGAGGAGAACCATATGGTAGTGGTGTAAGACATGTTTAAAGAAGTTAAGTGTGGCAACATAAGGGATGAGATAGAGGGAGGAATGAGAATGACATCTAAATTTAAAGTCTAGGTATCTGGGAGGAAAAAATGCCTAATCTGTTTTTACATTTCAAGAAAGATGCTCCTGGAATTTCATCTGGTGGAGTTTGGGAAAGGCAACTCTAAAGTCACATCTTTCTTGTAGGAAATGGATAGTTTGTCAAAGTCATAAAAGGATCAGTTTAGAGATAAACAAGAATCAAATTATACAAACCAAAGAAGAGAGTTATCAAAAAAGATTCAGATAAAAGTAACATGAAATATAGCAGTCAAGAAGATAGAGTAGGAATGGACAGGAAGGCATTGATTTTGGTGGTTAACAGGTTGATATCAACCTTGGGAAGAACATTTCACAGAATAGAAAACATATGTCAAAGGGTTAAAGTATTGGTGGGCAGTGAGGAAATGGAATCTTTCTAGAAGTTTAACAGTAAAAAGGAGGAAGGAAAAAAAAAAGAAAATACTTCAAGGGTCATCAAAGTCAAGAGACAAGTATTTTAGAATAAGATGAGTTGTGTATGTTTGCAGACCAAAAGTGTAGAACTTTGAGAGGAGGAGTGAAGATGCATCTGAGAAAAGGGAAGACTGAAAAGGTCTTGAAGACATTAATTAATCCAGAAGCATTTACTAAATGCCATTTGCCAGGTACTGTACTTCTGATGCTGAAGACACAAATACAAAGAATAATACCTTCTTCCAAAGAGCTAATATTCTAATGGGAAAGACAAAAATATCTACCTACCTATCTATCTTCTACATGTTTATACAAAAAATAAAAAGTAAATAGAATTAAATGCAAAAAAATTGAAAGTAGTTTAATAGAAGGCAGGTTAGCAATTTTGAAAAAATTTAAAAATGTTGATCAATACAATAGACAATAGATATACCAGAGGACCCAGGAAGAAATATGTTATCTACCTCCTAACATAGAGGAGAAATACTCAGGGTTCAGACTGACACATATTTTTGAACATGGATAATATAGGAATTAGTTTTGCTTGACTATATTTGTTACAAAGATTTTTTCTCTTTTTTCTCCTTGTTTTGAGGATGGAGAGTGGGAATGAGGGGAAGAGATTTTTGTAAATTGAAAAAAATTGAATTGGCCTAATAAATACAAGTTAGTTTGGGTGATATAGTTCTTTTAGTTAAGGGAAGCATCAGGGGAATTTTTATGTATAATGCAGTTTGTGAACTATATTGGAGAGAGGATTCTCTGAATTGAAGGTAAGAAAGAAGTACATTTTAGGCATAGAAGATGGCCAGAGGGTGAAGGGGAAGGAAAAGAAACAAATATTCACAGTGCTTACACTATGCTAAACACTCTACAAATATCACATTTGATCTTCACAACACTTTTGTTAAGTAGGTACTTTCATAGTTCCTATTTCACAGTTGAGGCAACTGATATAAGTAGAGGTCAAGTGACCTGTCCAGGATAACACAGTTAGTAAGTGTCTAAGACTAAATTGAACTAAAGCCTACATGATTCTAGGATTAGCCCTCTCACCACTGTGCTACCCAGCTGCCTTTGGCACAGAAATAAGAAATGTGACATACTCATAGAAGGCCAGTTTGACAGGATGCCAGAATGTGGGAGGTAGGAAGATATAATAAGTCTGGAAATATGGGTTGGGTCAAGGCTGTAAGGTTTTAAGAGCTAAATAGAAGAGCTTTTATTTTATTCTAGAAACAATAGACACTGGAATTGATTATGTAAGACACTGGAGTTGACATGGTCTGTCATGGTCTGTACTTAAGGAAAATCACTTTGGCAATAGTGTGTAGGAGGGAATGGAATGAAGCAGGTAGACCAATTAAAAGACTGTCGCAATAATATAGAGGAGATGTTGAGGGACTCAACTAAAGTGAGACCTAGGTAGGTAGGTAGACAAAATATGAAAAATATAAAGGTAGAAATGACAAGATTTGGCTGCTGATTAAGGTAAATAGAGCAAAATAATGCCAAATTTACAAACAGCAGAGTAGAAGTATGTTGGTGTCTTCAGTGGAAAAACAGAAGTCTGAGAGAAAATTGTTGCTGTTGTTTGCTTGTCCTTCATTCTTGAATATGACCATGATATCATGGAGAAGATGCTGTGACATGCAAGTAAATTGGATTTAAGTTGGAGAGGGTTGTACAAGGTCACCTGCCACATTTTCCCCTCCAGAGCCATTTGGATTCAGTGGCAAGATGTAGATCAGGACAAGAGAAGATGATCTTGAATGCAGGGGGAGATCTTGACCTTTTTTTTATTATTGTAATTTTATTTTTAATACACATTGCTTTATGAATCTTGTTGGGAGGGAAAAATCAGAGCAAAGGGAAAAAATCATGGAAGAGATTTTTAAAAAGAGAAAAAAGAAGTGAACATAGCATGGTGTTGATTTATATTTAGTCTTCTTAGTTCTTTTTCTGGCTGCAGATGGCATTTTCTGTCCAAAGTCTATTGGGATTCCTTTGGATCACTGAACTACTGAGAAGAACCAAATTTTTCATAGTTGATCATTGCACATTCTTGCTGTTATTGTGTACAATATATTCTTGGTTCTGCTTGTTTTGCTCAGCATCAGTTCATGTAAATTCTCTCAGACCTTTCTATAATCAACTTGTTCATCATTTTTTAAAGAAAAATAATATTCTATTACTTTCATATACCATAACTTATTCAGCCATTCCCCAATTTTTCCAATTTCCATTTCCCCTCCTTTTCCAATTCTTTGCTAACACAGAAAAAGCTGCTACAAACATTTTTGCACATGTGGGTCCTATTCCCTTCTTTATTATTTCCTTGGGATACAGACTCAGTAATGGTACTGCTGGGTCAAAGGATATGCACAGTTTTATAGTCCTTTGGGTATAGTTTCAGATTGCTTTCCAGGATCTTGATCTTTTTAAATGAAGGTCTTTATCAAGTCTGTTTAATTGAAACAATGCTTATTTTTTGATGAAGATTAGATAAGAAATGAGGCAGAGAATGACCTCTTTTACCTATTGTGATTGGAGTTTAAGACAGAATCCTTAAAAAAGAAATCTAGATTGATTTTTTTTTTGGACTAGGTAAAAAAGGTCACCCTTTGCCTCATTTCTCTTATCCAGACTTCATCACTGAATGGGTAGCTGCCTTAATGAAACTGAGACCTCTTAAAGATCTTATCTTAAAAAGGCCAAAGTCTCCCCCTGCATCCAGACCATCTGCAGTTGTCCTGATCTAATATGGAACCTAGATGGCTTTGGAGATTAAATTCAATTCATTTGCAATATTAACTGTAGTTAATAGGTGAAGAAAGTTTAAGAATAAAAAAGGAACATAAGATTTGGCAATTAAGAGATCAATTTTAACTTTGAAAAGGGCATGAGAAAAGGACAAAAGATAGAGGACAATAGTATAAGGCGATGGAAGGGTGTAATGAAAATGGAGTCAGATAAGGAGAGAATGAAGATTTAAGAGAAAGAATGATGGTTGGGACAATCTACTTGAAGTGGACAATTCTGTCAAAGTGATGTAGAATTGAGAACTTGAGAAAATTATAAGAACTTTAGATGAATAGAAGGATTATATGATGGTGAAAAACCAAGTGAAATAAAATAGCATTTGCTTATGGTAGATCCAGTGTTCAAAATAATATTTTCTTCAGTGGTGTTCAGCATAAACTGATCTTTCTAGATAAATTAGTTTATATATAATAGTTTAAATTATATATTATGTATATATCATATAATATTGTATATATTATGTAATAATTTACATATATAATTTAGATTAATATTTGCTACAGGAAAAAATATAATAATTGCTATGGGATTTCAACCAAATAAACTCTGACTCAGATATATATCTTCATAAGATTTCCATCATTTAAATAGTTTCTTATTTTATTTTTAAAGCCCTTGAGGATAGGGTTCATGTGTCATTAGTTATCTTTATATCTTTTCTAGCACTTTGAAACACTGAATTGCACTTAATAAGGATTAATACATATTTGACAAATGAATATATAAATATATATGTAGAAACATCTAGATTTTTTTTTTATTACATAAACAGAATATCTAAATTTGTGGCTGATTTCACACAGAGCTCTTCACCCAGATCTTTTTGCCAAAAAGGAGACAATCAGAATGTTTCAAAATCAATTTTGGATTCAGGTAAGAATCAGAATTGTTTTCTAGTTCAGACCTACTGCCACATGAATGTCTATGTAGGAAAAAAAGAAAGTATATCTGATGATGGTACCACTGGTTTCTTAAATGACCTGTAATCTTGCTTCCATTTATGTAGGTAGCATTGTCTCCTCACCATGCAAAGAAGGAAAGTCTCTACCTACAACCTCTGGTTATGCATGTAAATGAGTATATGGATTTTTCTTTGTTTACATTCACATTTACAGGAGCTCAGGATTCTGTCATGGCCTCCAACCTACAGATTTGAGTAGATGAGTAATTCTTTTTTGACTGTCTGTCTATATGATATGAAATCAAGCTGTGAGAAAGCAAAGAGAGAGAATTTTATTTGTGTCATGGCAGCATAGGGATTGTCAACATTGTAGAACTTCTGAGAGAGAAAGCAGACTCAGATACACACACACACACACACACACACACACACACACACACACACACACCATTCTAATATCCATTCAGAAAACATCATGTAGATGAAGACTGCTCATTGTTGAGATGCCATGCAGTTAGATGGATCTTAAAACTAATCTATAAATACACTACCTAGTTCTTAGTAGATGCTCCGTAAATGTGTAATACTTGATATTTCTTGGCCAGAAAGTACATATGAACAATGAACTAGCCTCAGAATTGTATGAGTAAGAAGGGTTATTGTTTGGCAAAATTGTACAACATTTTCAGTGACCCCAAACTTCTCTATGAAAAAAAAATTTACCTTTACAACTCTGAGGAATCAATATTGTTAGTTACATAAAGAAAAGGTAATGAAGAGAAATATCATGGGCATTAACAGGTTGCCCCTTTAGCAAAACTAATTATGAAAGGAAAAGTCTATGTAAAAGTTAGCAACAAAAACATTCATGACCCCCTAAAAATAGTGCCAAAAATGAATGCAATACTGAGTCTAAAAACAAAGGTCCATAGTCACAACTACATATAATTCTCATATCAGAAGGGTCAGGGGCAACCAGGTGGTGCAGTGGATAGAGCACCAGCCCTGAAGTCAGGAGGACCTGAGTTCAAATCTGGCCTCAGACACTTAACACTTCCTGGCTGTGTGACCCTGGGCAAGTCATGTAACCCCAATTGCCTCAGCAAAAAAAATAAATAAATAAAAAATAAAAATATCAGAAGGGTCAGAAGGCTTATTACCCTTAACTTTATTGTCCTGTCTCTTTTCTTCCACTAGTACACTGAAGATAATGGGCAAGGTTCCAGTGTCTTTGAAAGAACCCTCTGTTCCAGCTTTGAAGACAGTTAAAGAGCTTCTCCCCACACCCAATAAGAACATTAGGACCAGTGACAGACCATCTGCTCCAAATATCTCCAAGGTTCTTCAATTCCATAGCATCATGACTCCCCTGAAAGGCTAGCTCACACAAAGAAAGACATCAGCCAAGCATGCCATTGCCTGCTTATAAGAGCTGAGATCATTCCCTCATCCCTGTTATAAATGTTATAAATGTTTGTTGAATGGATGAATTGAGATTTGCCTAATGTCATGTGGAAATTTGGTGGCATAATCAGTGTTAAAATCTAGCTCTTCTGATTTTTCTTGTGCAGAAAGATTATTGTATTAATATGTGTATACATATATATAGTGGATTTAACATATATTTTAATAGGTTTAACATATTTTGGATTCTTTGCCCTCTAGAGGAGGAGGTAAGGGGAAGGAGGGAAAATATGGAACACAAAGTTTTGTAAGGGCTAATGTTGAAAAATTATCCATGTATATGTTTTGAAAATAATAAGTTTAATAAAAAATGCAAAAAAAAGAAAAGAAAAGAAAAGAAAATCTAGATCTTCAAACAGTCAATTGTACTGACTTTTCACTTTTTCATTCATCACTCCATCAAGTAAGTCAGGAAAAGAGGTCTCATAGTATAAGAGAAAGAGCACAGAACTTTCAACTGAGTTCCAAGTTCTAATACTACCACTCTAGGCAACAGGGATATTGCATAGGTTTTTCAATTTTGTGAGCCTCAAAATCCTTGTCTGTAAAATGAAAATTGCATTTAAATTAGAACTCAAGTGAGATAAAACATATAAAAAGCTCTGGATACATTACATATGCAAAAGGACTAGATTCAATCAGGAGTATCCTGGCCCTAAAAGAAGAAAATAAGTTTTTTTTTCCTCTTTTTTACACTATAGCCCCACCTTTTGGAGAGAAAGTATATCAAGTATAATTTTATATGAGAATGTCTCATATTTGTAACACTTTATCATATGAAATCAGCACAATGAAATTTATTGCTTCCACATATGAAGATTATAGCCTCCCTCTGCTGAAAAGTTCTTGCTTTGTAAGAAAAAAAAATAATGTAAGAAAATTACTGACAGGAAAATACTTAAGCAGGCAAAAAAAATGCAAGTAGATAGACAATTATTTATAATTGCCTTATAAGATATAGGGCTATGTGTTCCTTAATGTGAATTGAATGCAAATAGTTTTATTCCATGAAGGAAAATGTTAACGATACTTAAAGGGCATTTTATAGTAACTTAAATTCAAAGACATATTAGTCGCTCTTCAAGGAGATACAGATAATAGTCATAATAATTTATGTATAGTAATGGGCAGGATTAGAAAACACATTCTAAATAGTTTCTACTAGGCCAAGAGTATCATTGACATTCCATTTTGAGGGAATTTGAGATAGAAATACACAATTTACTTGCACATGAAGAATAGCTGAATTGGGAATGGATATTTAAGCTATGATTACTAAATAAAGCAGTCCTTCATCTTTTCAAAGCTGAAAAGCCAAAAGGGTGGGGAGAAAAGTAGGAATAGTCCACATTATCTGGATAATTACATCTGTGTAGGCTTAATAGTGTATCTGGTAGTGACTAAGAAATAAAAACATAGATAAATGAAATGGAGTAGATATTCAATTTAAATCAGCAAATAAACATAATACTCATGCATTTGATAAGTGTAAAGACAAGAGTTTGAGATAAGATTTATTTAGTAAAAATTGTTGGGAAAACTGGAAAGCTGTATGACGGAAATTAAGCATAGACTAATATCTTATGCCATTTATTAAGATAAGGTCAAAATGGACTTAGATATAAAAAGAGATTTTACAAAAAATTTAGAAGAATATGATACATTATTTATCAGATTTATAAACATCTGAACAATTTATGAATAAACAAGAGATAAGCCAAGTATAAAATTGATAATTTTGGTTATACTAAATTTAATAGGTTTTGTACAAATTAAAATAATTATAGCTGGAATCAGAAGGAAAGCAGAAAATTGAAATTTTTTTCTGTAGAGTTTATCAGATAAAGGACTTATATTTAGGTAAATAAAGAATTTTGTCAAATCAATGAAAATATGAGTCGTTGCTCAATTCATAAATGGTCAAAGAATATGCCAGGAAGTTTTTGGATGGAGAAATCAAAACAATTTATAGTCATATGAAAGAATGTTTTAAATCATTACTGATTAGAGAAATGAAAATTAAAACAACCTTGGGATATCATTTTACACCTACTAGATTGGCTAAAATGATAGAAGGAGAAAGTGAAAAATGTTGAAAGAGATGTGGAAAAATTGGGACATTAATTCATCGATGCAATTGTGAACTGATCCAACCTTTTTGGAGAGCAACCTAAAATTATGCCAAAAGAATCATTAATACCTATACCCTTTGACCCAGAAATACCCCTACTTAGTCTATTTCCAAAGATAATTAGGGGAAAAGGAAAATCATATATTCTAAAATGTTTATAGCAATTCACAAAGAAAGCTGGACCTAGAATTGGAAATTTTGGGAATACATATCAATTGAACAAGTTGTGGAATATAATTATAATGAAATACCACTACACTGTAAGAAATGAGCATGTGATCTTAGAAAAACATGGAAATACTTGCATGAAATGAGTATGATCAAAAGAATATTGTGTACAGTAACAACAATATTGATTTTAAAATGACTTTAATAAACACAATAACAATGATCAAGAGTAGAATTTGTTAGAAAAAAAGTAAGGATAGCAATCATTGATCTCAAAGTCAAATTTAGAGATTCAATCAAAAGAATATGTTAGCCATATTAATATTGTTTTAGATGCATGTCTCTCCATGTGAATATGCATATATGTGTGTATATATAATATTTGTATATATGTTTGTATGTAACTATACTGATGTATGTAAGGGTATATCAATATATGTTATATATGTGACTGCATGTGAATATATATATGCATTTGTATATCCATAAATATGTATGCTTTATGTATGTGTAATTATATCCATGCTTAACTGTAGCCTACTTTGGGGAGAGAGAAAGGGGGAAAGAATAAGTAAAAAGTGCAGAGCAGAGAACAAATAAAAACTTCCAAGAGAGCAAAGAAAAGATGAACAGTCATGAATATAATTTTTTTGTTATTATATATGTTTTCTTGAAATGAAAATTTATTGTCACATACTTTGAATCCTCCGTGATGTTCTTCTAGACACATTTTTTCCTTTTTCTGTCCTTTTTCTATTTTGTTTTTTTTAATTTAAATTTTAAATAATTTTTAAAGTATCTTTGAGCAACTAAGTTATTTTTTATTATTATAAAATACCCAAATTAATTACAAAGGACATATGAAAAATGTGGCACCTGTGTTCAGAGAAAGAACAAATAGAAGTATGTATAAAGTAATTTTACATGTGTATATATACATACCTATACATACATATATATGTATTTATATGTGTATATCTCTGTGTGTGTGTATACACACTCATATACATAGGGGTATATATGTATGTACATATGTATATATGAATGTATCTCCTGGTAGCCATCTAGATAGAGAGTGGAATGGAGGGAGAGGAGCAAAAAAGAAATTTATATGATAATTCTGTTGTATATTTGCAGTTTCATCTGCAATAATCTTTTTTATTGTATCATTATTATTTATAGAAATGCTTGTTTTATTCTCTAAATTAAAAATAAAATTTTAAAAATACTTTGTTTCCATAGTTTCCCCAGGGAAAGAAAATGGAATTTATTCCAAATGACAGGTGACTGAGCCAAACCAATAGGCTGTTTGCCCAAGATTTGCATGTTTTGGATGGAACAAACATCCCCTTTAGCCTTTATTACAAGACCAAGAAATAGCATAAGACTTTTTTGAAAAGATAGAATGGGGTGGAGAAGGGTGATATGGCAGAGTGAAAAGTATTATCTTAAACTGTCCTATAGACCCCTTCCACAAGTATCTAGAAAAGTCACCAAATCAAATTCTGCATTTGCATGTCAAGAAAAAGTCACAATGAATCATAATCCAGACCAGGGCAATTTAGGGAAAACAGCAATTTGAGGACACTGGGCACAAATAGCATCAGTGGCAGATGCAAGTATTCTTGTCCCCAGAGAAAGAAAGTCCTTCATATCCTAAGGTCTCCTACCTTTTCAGTCTTCTTACAGCTCTCTCTTCGCAATGCACTTTTCAATCCAGTAACACTGGTCTCATTACAGTTCCTCAGAGAAGACTTTTCATCTCTCAGCACCAGGCATTTTCTCTGGCTGTCTCCCGTGCTTGGAATGTTTTTTCTACTGGTTTTCTTCAAGTCACAGGTAAAAACTCCACCTTATACAGGAAGTCTTTCCCAATACTTCTTAATTCTACCACCTTTCCTCTGTTAATTATTTCATATTTATCCTACATGTAGATTGTACATAGTTGTTCACATTTTCTCTCCAATTGGATTATGAGAACAGAGACTCACTTTTGCTTTTCTTCATTTATCTAGGACTTAGTATATTGTATAGCACATAGTAGGCACTGAATGAATGCTTGTTGGGGGATTCCCTAGAAAGCAGAGGGAACATAGTAGCTACAATTCATTGGAGAATTAGGTGGGGAGAAAATCTCCAAGAAAAATGGTGTAAGCAACTCTGAGAAAAGCATCACATAGCAGTTTTGAGGACAGAATTGTTAGTACTCTAGAACTAGTACTAGTAGGTACTTGAGACTCCATCTAGTCCAATCTCCTCATTTTACAGATGGAAAAGGAGATTAAAAACAGAATAAATGGCTTGTCCAAAGTCAAACAAGTAACTGTCAGAGGCAGAATTTGAACCCAGGTACCATAATTCTTAAATCAGTTTCCTTTACACCATGTTATGATGCTTTCCCAGTTAAATTCAACAAGCATTTTTTAAGTTACTCTTATGTTCCAAGATATAAAGATGGAAATGGAAAGGGAAAAAAGAGCCCCTATCCTCAAGAAGTTTATTTATAGTCTAGCCAGAAGAAAGCTAATTTGCAAAAGTAAATAAGTATTTTTTTTGAGGGGAAATGAGTAGAAGGCCCTCTAGAACTATGATTTCATCATTATAAACTACACATGGTGATGAAATTCATTCTACTAGTACAATTTGCCATTTACTCAGCATCTAATAGCCTTAGAAAGATATATGGTAGCAGTAAGGGATTAAGTGATTTACCTAGGGTCATACAGTCAATCTGTGTCACAGGTGAATCTTTAATGCAGTTATTCCTGCATGAGGCCAATTTTCTAATTATTTTACCAAACAATTCAAATAAAATGAAAATTGAAAAGTGGGCCTGGAAAGGCCCTACAACTGGAAGATTTGGAAAGGACCTATGAGCTTAACTTTGAGCTAGGGATTCCAACAAGCAGAGAATGTCCAACAACATTCCAGGTAGGGGACATAATCCATGCAAAAGGATGAAGTAGAAGATGGAATGTCTGGATATAGTGAGAACTCAATCGCCTGGAGAAATAATGTTATTTTCCCTTTTTGATCTGATTTTTCTTGTGCAGCTTGATAATTGTGGAAATATGTATAGAAAAATTGCACATGTTTAATATATTGGATTACTTGCCACCAAGGGAAAGAGATGGGGGGAAAAGAGGGGAAAAAAAATTGGAATACAAGGTTTTGCCAGAGTGAATGTTGAAAATTATCTATGCATATGTTTTGAAAATAAAAAGCTTTAATAAATTTTTTTAATTGTTACCCTACCAAACACAATACAAGAAAATAATTTTAAATGAATTCACTATTACAGTAAACATTATTATCCGTTCTATACCAAAGTATACCTTATTAAATATTTAACAATTTTCAAATAAAAAAAATTTAAAAAGAAATAATGTCATTAAAATTCCTTGACCAAAGGATTAACATGATCTGATCTATGTTTTAGAAATACCATTTCCAACTGTAGTCCTGGTAACATGACTTATCTGACATCTGTGCATTCCATTTCTCATCAAAAGTGTACAAATTTGTGAGAAAATAAATCCCATTATTTATGAAAGAAGAATGCATATTTCCTTTGTGACTACCTTGCTGTCAAATTTGGTCTAGTAAATAAAAAATCATGCTTAAGAAAGACCATGTTTAAAATATGGATTCTTGAGTAATCATTTTGAAAATATGACCCAAAGGCATGCCTTGAAGCTAGATGCAACTTTCAGCAAACCAGATATTTAGAAGAGGTTAGAAATGGATGGGTTGAATTACATGTCCACAATACATTTAGCACCCACTACATACATTGGTTCCTATCTATCTTTAGTATAACTTAAAAATACAATCTTAATCCTATATCTTTTTGGTGCTGAATATTACATGGGGGATTTTCCTTTGTACTGAAAATTCTGTTCTTCCTAATACCATTTGGAAATGTGTTAGTCTAGGTGATAAAATTATACTTCAATTTTAATAATTATTTTATACGTAATTTAAAATTTAAAATTGACAACTTAAAAAAGTTTGAAAGAATGTCAGAAATGAATGGCTATTAGATATCATTTGAAAGAGAATGTAGCTAGGATGCTGAGCTTAGAGCAACCACATCTGGATATGATTTCTTCCCCTAAGACCTCAGTGAGAAAACATGGGATTATTATTTGACTTTTTAAAGAGTGCTTCCTCATTTTCAAAATGGGGGTGATGATAACACTTTTAGTATCTACTTCACAGATTTTTTATGAAAATCAAATGAGATAATTCTACAAAAAACTTTAAAATACACTACAGAAATGACTGCCATTTTGATTGCTATCATCTAAGTTCAAACTCATTCTCAATGCACAAGACCCATCCATGACACTGAAAAGTGGTTTTTCAGTCTATGCTTAACACCTGCAGTGAACTGGAATACATTCCTTATAAGTCAACCTCTTTCTTTTCATGTTTATCCCAAATCTGCCTACCAGTTGCCTTCTACCTTTTTCATCCTAAGTTCTCTCTTCTTGAAAAGGGTTGAATAAGAATTAATTGTCAAAGATAAGGTTTGAATATACATATTTCTAGCTCTAAATTCAACACTATAACATATGTCATCTATTTATGTATAGAACATTAAAAGAGCCAATTGGTTCAGTTCATTTACAGAATCACAAAGCTGAAAGGAATTTCAGATGCCATCAACTCCAAATTATACACAATCAGAAATCACAAGTAGTCATCCATAGCCTCCCCTGGAAGCCTCCAATGAAGTTGAATTACTTCTATTACATAGCCAATAGAGTCCTTTTCATCTCTGGACAGCACTCATTTCTATGAAGCTTTTCCCAAAATTTGCCTCTGTGAAGCCTCTCTTCAATGTTTCTGAGTTTTGGGGGGCTGTTTGCCTTGGGGTTTTTTTTGGTAACAGAACTTGAGATTCGAGTAGTTCCCATTCTCATGAAACAGGAGAAATTAGACAACATCATGATTTTGCCAGTTTTGATTTTTAGCTCGTAATTGCCATAGCATAATCTTAATTGAGTAAAATGCCACTGACTTCTAAAAACATTTTCTTGTGCAATTCTGTGTGATATAATAATGTATTAGCAA
The DNA here is from genome assembly GCF_016432865.1 of Antechinus flavipes. NCBI lineage: Eukaryota > Metazoa > Chordata > Mammalia > Dasyuromorphia > Dasyuridae > Antechinus > Antechinus flavipes. The sequence goes on along the minus strand of NC_067398.1, from coordinate 484,675,996 downwards.
AGTTTCATAATTTGGGATATAATTTTTTGTTTTTCACTATTGAGAAATGAATGATTTTGGATGCCTGAGATAGACTAATAAATGACTAATATAAAACAAAAGCACTAAGCTATTATCATCTTTAAATTAGCATTTGTGATTACTATATATAGTTAAAATTGAATACAGTAGATTCAATTAAAATTGTTGTCTAAATTTTACTTGCGATTGTCATCTAGTATTTAGTCCAACCTGTATTTCAACCAGAATCCCTTCTCCAAAATGCTTGAGAAGTAATGACGGAGAATTTCTTTAAAGAATTTCCAGTGACAAGGAAATGACCACCTTCCAAGACTGTCTATTACAAATTGAGATAGCGCTAATTGCTAGGTACCTTTTCCTTATATTGAACTGAGATTTTCCTCTCTAAATAGAGCCCTTAGTTCAGCCCTCTTGGATCAAGAAAAATAAATTTAATCGCTATTTGATATTCATCTTTATGATATTTGAAGACAGTTATCATATTCTACATTAATGCTTTTGACCTCATTACTTCCCTGCTCTAGAAGCTACAGTGATACTCTCTACTGCCCCGAGAACTAACATAAAATAAAATAAAAAATAAAAAATAAAAACTCTCTTTGGCATCTAACCTTACAATATAACTCCCTTCTCTCTTCCAGAATGTTTAGATATTTCTTCCTTTTATCAATTCTATGCTCCAACTAAACAGTCCTACTTGCTGTCCCCCATATACAATATTCCATTTCCCATCTGCCTTACATGAGCTTCTAGGAGACTATACAACAAAACAAAAACAAAGTTGCCATTTAGATTTTTTTTACATCCTGAATTTGTGTTTTAATTCAACTCTCTTAAGAGACAAGTTGACATTCATTCAAGACTTTCTGAATAGTACTTCATATATGTAGATTCAGCTGCCTACTCTGCTACATCACACATGTCTGAAGGCAATTGTGTGTGTGTGTGTGTGTGTGTATGTATGAAATCTGAGCCTGTCTGGGCATGTGTATGTGTGTGTGTATATATGTGTGTGTGTGTGTGTGTGTGTGATATATGTGTGATCATGCAAAACACAATTCCATATTAGTCACATTGTGCAATGTGCCCAACACAGAAGCACATTGAAGGGCTTTGAGAGTATGCCCACTTTGACTAATATGGAAGCTTCTGCATCCCCTACCATGTAAGTCAATGTAACCTCCCTTAATTAACTATAAGTAGAACAGGCTACAATTTTATAATTGGAAAGTTTGAAATAGTTGCTTTCTCCTTTTGGCTCTTCCTGCTCTGTCCATCAGGTAAAACAGTTCATTTTATAGTACAGGTACCATAAACTGAGCCTTTCCCCCCGAAAAAAGAAAACTTTCTTCTTCCCTTATATACCCTCTGAGAGCCATATACCTGGCTCTGAGAAATGGACCTGGGATCACTGTGTTGCTGTTTGACTTGCTGTTTCTAGATGTTATTGGTATTCCTATACGTAGGAATATGAGCTATGGCGACCTTGGAATCAGGATTCCAGGTAGAATGCTATAACCAGCTAGCTTAGTAAGGAAGCTTTGCCCAGGGAAGTCAAGGTTCCTGAGACTCAAACTGAAAGGAGGGGTTTGAACTTGGAACTAGGACTGAGCTTAATAGAACTGACTTATAACCCTTTACTCTTCCAAGACTAAACTATAAAGGCGAATGGGATAAACTGAGTAAAGACTTCTCATAAGGATATGGCTTCAACCTATGCCCTAATTGTGAGCTGAGACTGCAAAAACAAGTTGATCTATAGTGAAAAAGCTTCAGGTGTTTGTCTTGAATGAACATTTCCCCTCCTGTTTCCTCCCACCTCTTAATTAGCATTTAAAGTATATAAAGGGCTGAAACTCTGAGCAGATGCACTTAGACAACCGAGAACTTTAGGCTAATTACCAATTAGACAATACTCTATTAAAATATGCTTGGAAAATGTCCCTTCCCACTAGTCTGTACTGGCTCAGTCATTTGGTGTATACAGAGAATTGTAGGAGGGACTAAGGGGTGGAGTAAGACAAATCAGAGGGATTTTGGCAGTGGAGGAAGAGAGAAGGAAGGTGGTAGAGATCCTGTGTCCATCCAATTCCCTTCTACCCCTAAAGACCAAGATAGGAGCATAGTAAAAGCCTGTCTAGCTTGCCTTCCTTTCCACACTCCTACACTCCCCCTAGGGAAGAACCCTTGTGGTTTGAGACCCAATGAAATTTGGCAAATGGATGTGACCCATTATAAATCTTTTGGTTGTCTGTCTTTTATCCATGTTGTGGTAGACACCTTTTCAGGATTCACTTTTGCAATACCAGTAGCAAAAGAGACAGCCCGAGTGGTCACTGAATTCCTTATACAAGCATCTGCAATTATGGGTGTGCCACAAGCAATAAAAACAGATAATGGACCTGCATATACTTCTAAACATTTTACACACTTTTGTGCACAGTATAAGATTTTACACACCACTGGCATACCCTTTAATCCTCAAGGACAGACAATAGTAGAGAGGAGAAACAGAGACATTAAGACGCTGCTCCAAAAACAAAAGAAAGTGGGAGCCACAGGTAACCCTAGAGAGCTTCTAAATTTAACCATTTATACTATTAACTTCTTGATTTTTGACAAAGATGCACTGGCTCCGGCAAACAGGTTTTATAACCCACCGGAAGGGCAGTGTCCAGTGCGAGCAGCTCCACGATCTTTAGATAATTGCCAGGTGATGTGGAAAGACCCAGAAAGTGGTGAATGGAAGGGATCAGATAGGCTAACTGCTTGGGGGAGAGAGTTTGCTTGTATCTCCACAGATGGAGAAGGAGCAGTTATGGCATTTGACTCATGGACATCAACAATTGTTGGACTTCAAAACCCTCAGGAATCAATGGAATCCTGAGACATGAAAAGATTGTTGTAGTACTTCAAAACCCTCAGGAATCATTGGATTATCTGAGACATGATAAGACTATTGCAAGATTTCAAAATCTGCTGGAATCATTGGATTCCCTAACACACACACACACACACACACACACACACAAAAACTGTTGCAGGACTTCAAAAACTTGCGGGGATCATTGGATTCCCTGACACGTGAAACAATGGACAGTAGATTGGTTTTGGACTATCTCTTGGCTGCTGAAGAAGGCATATGTGTGACTGTTGTTTACATACCCTCCTTCTAGGACTTCTGGAAATCTTTTACAACACCATGTTGATTGATATTGTTTGTTATAACACTACTTATATGTACAATTCATGTTTGTTACACCATGTTGAGCATGCACTGGCTGTGGGGAGAGTCATCATTAATGGCCTATGTGCTTGTGTAATACCTTCCATACTGATGGGTTTGTGCATACCTGTTTCTAATAAGATCCTTCAGCCCAGAAACCACTAGCAATCCCCACTTCCCTTTGATGCTTTTCCATCTCCCTTCCTGAGAAGTCAGGGAAAGTGTGATTACCTGTGTTCTAAAACAAAAGAAAGTGGGAGATGCAAAGGGCTGAAACTCTGAGCAGATGCACTTAGACAACCGAGCACTTAAGGCTAATTACTTATTGGACAATACTCTATTAGAATATGCTTGGAAAATGTCCCTTCTATTCTGTGCTGGCTCAATTGTTTGGTGTATACAGAGAATTGTAGGAGGGACCAGGGGGTGGAGCAAGACAGGTCAGAGGGATTTTGGCAGTAGAGGAAGGGAGAAGGAAGGTGGTGGAGATCTTGTGTCCATCCAATTCCCTTCTACCCCTAAAGACCAAGAATAAAGACCAAGGACTTTTGCTTATCCTGACTCCAGCTGATTCTAAGGTATCCAGGGTGCTAACTTGGTTCTCACAAAAGTAGATGATGGCTTTGGGAATTCAGGTAACAGAATTTCCACATTTAGGGAGTAATCCTGGACTCCCCCAGGCAATGGGAGAAAAGATGAAGGAGGAGAAGAGATTTTGGTCCATATAATCTTATGTTTTGTAGTTTGTGCTTTGCACTCCTCTACAAAGATCTTAGGAATTGCCCTTTTTCCCAAGATCATAATAAATCTTTTTTTTTTTTAACTTTGAGAGTTTCTGATTTTAATTTAAGTAAGGGTCACTATCTCACCCAAAAGGAAAGGAATTATGTTTGATATTTGTTGGGGGAACAAATTTATATATTTATGATTATATCCTTAGAAGTAAATATTTGTTTATAAAACCTAATCTGAATGTTAATGATTAAATGGAACTGGAGTGCAGGGGATGTACATTCTATACATAGAGGAGCAACGTTAATGAAGATTGGATCCACTGGCAGAGTCTCAAGCCTTCTTAAGGACACAAGAGAATCTTGGAGTTGTATGGGATGAAATCCAAGATATCTATCTAGCCATCAGATAAAGGGAGCCAGGGTCATTAGCACTACATGCTTGCAGCAGCAAAAGCTGAAGGAAAGAAAAGAATACAAAAAGGGCTAAGGGAGAGTTATATTTATCCTTTTATATTTGAACATATTTATAGTTCTACCATTGATCCTTTCAGATCCTAAGTCAATTAAAAAATTCCAGAAAAAGCACTGCACAGAATAAACCTCAAAGTTATTAGACTAGATGAAAGTTCACCAAGCTTCCACATATTGGATTGGCAACAGGAAGAAAATATTACATGTGTCCTAATGGTTCTTCATTGGCCAGTCTCTCATTAGAACTTCTATTTTAAATCTGCTTTAATGACCATTTTATTCAGCCACTTATTGCCTATTTCAAAGAATTTGGCTTGGATGACTCATTTGTCTCATAAATTTAATATATTGTTTTCGTAAAATAACAACAATAATTATATCATTTATATAGTATTTTAAGCTTTGCAAAGATCTTTAAGTATATTATCTGATTTTCACAATAACTCTGAAAGATAGGTAACTATTATTACTTCCACTTTACAAATGAGAAAACTGAGGATAAGAGAAATCAAATGATTTATCTAGGATCACTTGGTGTTTGAAGCAGAATTGGAACTAAGATCTTCATGATTTAATATTTTCATGGTAGTTTCCACATTTGTGAAAATGAAATTAATAATACCTATCTTAGGATTGTTATAGGATTCAAATAAAATATTTCAAGCACTTTGCAGACCTTAAACAGTATAAAAATTCTAATTACTATTGTTATAAGTGATGTTAAAGTTTTCTAAACTAGTATATTAGATATAGCATGCTTTGATTTCAACAAATCATTTTGACAAAGTCTCTTACAATCTTCTTGTGGACAAGACAGAAAAGTGCAGGTTAAATGATATTTCAATTAGATAAATTAAGAATTGATTGAATTTAGGAACTTTAGGAGCAGCTACTGAATGAATGTCAACTTGGAAGGATTAGTACCATGCCAGAGGGCTTAGCATTTGTCTTTTCTCTACTCAAATTTTTTTTGCAATGAATTCAATTACAGATTAGTAACCTTCTATCTTATTGTCCCATATTACAAACATAAAACCCTTTATTCCATTCCTTCTGCTTGTCATATTATGCATTTCTTAATGTTCAATAGTTTGTCATGACTGACTGTGACTTCATTTGATTTTTTCTTGACAAAAATAATGAAGTGGGTTGCCATTTCCTTCTCCAACTTATTTTGAAAAATGAGGAAACTAAGGAAGATAGGGTTAACTGACTTGTTCAGGGTCACATAGTTAGTAAGTGTCTGAGGCCAAATTCAAATTCCAATCTTCCTGTCTCTAGTCTCTATGCTCTGCCCACTGCACACTTAGCTGACCTATATTATGCATATTGGTAGGAAACTGTGTTCAAAGGTTCCTTACTTGATGAATTCAGTCCTGTGTATCAAAGACTTTCCTTTTGTCATGACTTCTACTAATAACTTGAATAAAACCTCATATGCTTTTACTAACTTGTACCCAAACTTTTCACATTACAGTATAAGTTTGAAGGAAGTATTAATAGAAATTCAAAGGGAAAGAAATGACTAGAGGAAAACTTCATGGAGAAAGTGACAATGAGACTTGAATTAGTTGCCTCCAATGTTTGAAATAGCCTTTCTCTTCACTTCTTCTTCAAGAGTCAGTTCAAAATCCATTTTCTATTAGAGGTGTTCCCACACAATCCATTTTAGACATGTTGGGTTTAAGGTTTTGGCAGAACATACAATTGAAACGCCAAAAGGCATTTGGAAATAAGGGAAGAGATTCTTATCTGAACATGTAGATTTAAAATACCTAAATAGAGATGATCTTGGAGGTGAACAAGTCAGCAAAAGATTGGGTGTAGAGAGGGGAAGGCAGAAGGCAGAGAATATTAGAGTAAAGAGCATGAGGAGGAAGGTGAACTGTGTAGTAGATGGAAAAATGATGAGAAAGATAGCAAAACCAGGAAAGAACATCATAGAAGCACATGAGGAAATATTATGAAAAAGGGAGTGAACAAGTGGCAAAGGCTACATAAAAATCAAGGTAAATGAAAAGGAAATGAATTGGTAAAGAATTGGAAACGAGGTAAAAGGTAATTTATTTCATTTTCTTTCTTTAGTATTTTATTTTTCTCCAATATAAAAACAATTGTTAACATTCATTTAAAAAAAAAAAAAAAACTTTGAGTTCCCAATTCTCTGCCTTCCTCCCTCCCCAATCTCCTCATTGGGAAGACTAACAATTTTATATAGGTCATGTATGTGTGATCATGCAAAACATATTTCCATATTAGTCACATTGTGTAAGAAAACAAACAAAAAACATACAAGAAAAATAAAGGAAAAAGTATGTTTCAGTCTGTATTCAGAAACCATCAGGTTCCCCCCGCCACCCCCGCCTAGGGGAAGGATAGTGTTTGTCTTCATATTTCCTTTGGAGTTATCTTGGATCATTGTATTACTGAGAATAGGTAAGTCATTCACAACTGATCATCTTACATTATTGCTGATATTTTGCACTTTACATCAGCTTCTTTAAGTCTTTCCAGGTTTTTCTAAGATCATCTTGCTTATTATTTCTTATAGGACAATAAAATTTCATTACAATCACTTATCATAGTTTCTTTAGGCATTCCCTCAATTGGTGGGTACCCCCTCAATTTCCAATTCTTTGCCACCATAAAAGAGTTCCTATAAATATTTTTGTATGTATAGTTTTTTTTTTCTTTTTTTAAAAATACCTTTTTTTGATTTAGACCCAGTAGTAGTATTGCTAGGTCAAAGAGTATGTATAACCGTTTGAGCATAATTCCAAATGGCTTTACAGAATGGCTGAATCAGGTCACAATTCCACCAACAATATATTAAAGTCTCTTTTTCTCCATGTCCCTCCAACATTTGTCATTTTCCTTTTCTGAAAGAGGTAATTTTAGAGTAACTGCATTAGAAGAAAGCCACACAATAAGTTCAGTCTCCTTCAGACAGTCCCTTCAACCCTTTCCCAAAAGAACCTGAATTCTGATAGATAAGCTTTCATCTTACCTTGTCTGAGACCAGACCTCTAGTACATTTATAGGCAATTTTTAAATGACATGGCCACATGTGTTAAATTCCCATTACATCACACCTTTATATCCAGTCTTTCCCCATTATTTGTATTTGTTTAGCAGTGACTATTACACTATAAGAACTTAATAAATGTTTTATTATTAACATCACAAATAAGGATATGGGAGTAGAATGCATACTAATTTGCACTATGTGTGCTCAGTGATAGCAAATTCAAATAGAAATAGATCCCTGGGGGCTGTATTAGCTTAAAACACACACACACACACACATTAATGTTATCTGTGTTATCTATGCCGCATTGTAGTTTTATTTAATTAAACATTTCCTCTATTGCATTTTAATCTGATTCTACCTAGGAAAGCACTGGAGAGTTTTACTACTATAAAAGGTACGGGAAGGCAGGAGGGGCAAGAGAAATGCACTTTTACACCTGGAACTGGAAATGTCCAGATTGGAGAAAAAAAATTGGAGGATCTGATACCTATCTTCAAGTATTTAAAAGACTATCTGATAGAAGAGGGTTTCCTTAAGCTCAGAAGGCAAGACTTCAAAAGGCAGAAGGGGTATAGAGAAGTAAATTTTTACACCTTAGAAGAGGAAACTTCACAATTAAATATTCAAATTCCTATCACTGGAACACAACCATAAGTTTAAGAATTTTGGTTCAGACACAGGTACTAGATGATCTTTCCAGATCAAGTGATCCTATTACATTTCTGCTGTAACTTGTTAGTGATGATTCATTTTTAAGCAAGAAAAAAAAATAGAAATGGTAATTCATTAGGAATTTCTGTAAAAGAGTCCTTTGGCTCAAACTCATTTATTCATGTCAGAGCAACCTGCCTAGAAACACAGTTTCATTGTTTCTTCACAATCCTTGTGTCAATAACGATGTTTCATAGGAACAAATAACTTTTTGGAAAAGAAGTCAATCAAAAAACTGATTTGGAAATCCCAAACTGACTTTTTTGTTTGTTTGATGGATCCACTTATTTGGTTCCCTCATTATTAAGAAAAATGGATACAAAAGGCCAGTGGAACTTGACTTCTTTTTTTAATGGGAAGCAAATTGAATATAATTTCTGAAAAATAGAGTTAATATTCCTGTCACTTCTTGGAACTCTGTGTTATTCTAATTATGTCTTCTGTTATGTCATCTGGAATGTTTTGCTCCTTGCTTCCCCCAAAATACAGCTGCACTTTGTAAAATGAGGAGTAATACCATAGAAGGAAGGTTTCAGGGTGATGTTTCTCTGTCTGACTTGAGGCTAGTACAGTGTTCTGACAGGGCATTTAATAAATGCTTATTGCAAAAAAAAACAAACAAACAAAAAAAAAAAAAACAGATAATATTATTTAATTTTCCATCCTTCCTTTGAAGGGCTTTCCTTTTCAATCTTCTCTTTTATAACAAGAGGAAATATTTCATTTTCTCAGTTCAGGGTTACTCATCTAATTATATTTCCAGATAATCATAATGAAAATAATAATAGTTAAAAGTTATATGGCACTTACTATATGCCAAGCACTATGATAGTCTCAGGTCAGAGAAACCTGCCTAATTTGATCCTTACAATTATTTTATTTGACTTTTACAATAAACCCTGAGAAGTAGGTGCTATTATTCCCATTTTATAGATGAGAAACAAACAGGTAAAGTGACTTACCAGGATCACAGTTAATGTCTGAGGCCAAATTTGAACTCAGATCTTCCTGCCTCTAGGTCCAACATCCCATCCATGTGCCACCTAGTTACCTATCCCAAATGTTTTTCAATTAGTAAAATGTCAGCCAAGCATAAATAAAGTAAATGAAAACTGATCAAATAAGAGCATGAGCTTCACTTTATATAAGCAAAAATTACCCAACTAGTATTTTTATCTATCACCCACCAGATTCTATTTAAGGATCCCAAAGGATCCAACTGAGCTTCAGGATGATCCTAGGACAGATAAAGAAGCACAATTAACCTCCTGGCAATATAAGGGAAACTGGGCCCAAACTAGGTCAAGCTCTGATATCTCACATGTTCTACTCAAGGAAAAAAAAAAAAAAAAAAACAAACCTGTGCTAACAGATCTGTTATCCCAAAGTGGGATCGGCTACCCAAGGAAGTGGTTCCCCTTCATATTGTCTTAAGTCAAAGGGGCAAGGTTTGTCAGGTATATCCAAGAAGAGGTACTTCTTCAGGAACTAGTTAGACTATATGGTTTCTAATATCCTTTCCAGCTTTGAAATTCTTAGATTCTATAATTATTCAATGAAGACTTCTGAGTTATCTACTCTCAGTTAGGAAAAGGATTAGGAAGTTATTAATCCCTGGAAGTATCTCTCTACCCAAAATACTGTTGTGAACAAAAAAAAAAAAAAATGGCACAAAAGTGGTAGACTTTATTATGAATAGTAGAAAAGAGCCTTTTTTCTCTGCAGTTTAGGACTGATAATCTGAGCCCAGAATGACAGACTTGCAGATTAAACATTTATTATTACCATTCCTTTAATTAAATAAAGTTCAATGCTACCATAGTAATTTATTAAAATACCATGTTATCAACTCTTCCATTTTCTGAATGTTGTTGAGAAGTCCCTTAAAAACAATGTAATTTCTTCTTTTTGACAGAAACATATCTTTATTGACTGAGAAAACTATATAAAAACCAATATTAGCATTAATTTTAAAGTGCTAGTTTTTTAACTATCCAAGCGTCCCTTAAAATATAGGGCAGCACTTTAAAAATCCAAATTAGGTAATAGAATTTTTTTTTTTTAAAGACACAAAAGTCTTGCTTAAGCCACTGTTAATTAGATAAGTCACACCCACATGTTTTGGGTTACACATGGAACAAGGAAAAGTTGACTGCACAAAATAAAGGTTCAGTGATCAATAGTAAGTGTCTGCCTGGAGAGAAACCCAGAAAACAAGGCAGAGATTGAATCAGAAACAAGAACTCCTTGAATGTAGAGACTGTGGCTTTGTTTCCCTCAGCACCAGATAGACTGTCTTGAACATTCAATAAATTTTGATTAATGAAATGAACATGATGGTGAAGAAAACTACTTCAGAAGCTGGAAAGCTATATAAGACTCACAGACATGACAAAGTTGGACATAACTTGATTTGGTTTGGCAAAACTGATCAGTACTTACTAAGCAGTGCCAAACCCAGACCCCTCCAACTCAGTCTCCACCCACTAAGACGCATCCATACTTGGAGAATGCTCACTGATGGAGCTGAGCAATGTAACAGGAGTGTCAGCCAGAATGGCTTCTGTTCTTAGGTTCTACTTTGTTTTGTTTGGAGACGATAAGGAGGAATACAATGGGAAAGGGCAAAAGACAGACAATTACAACTGACTCAGACTGCCCAAAGGTATAGCAAAAGCTAATAGTATGATAGGAGGGAAAAAACACCAGCTTTGGAGTCAAGGATCTAGAGTTGACTCCTAGATCATCCATTTATTAGGCATGACGTCTGTTAAGAGATCAATATAGCTTCTAATTTAAACAAGCTGATTAAAATTTGAATTAAATTAATTATTTAACTATAATATTCAGGACACTATAGTGAATTTTGACAAAATGAATGACCTTTTGTAACTACTAAAATCTTTTCGCAGTCCAATGATACATCTATCAAATAATATTAAAAGCAGATTTACAAAGAAGAGGAATAGCTAATTTTCTCGATCTTATCATAGTCCCTCTAAACATTTCAATGCCTTGCAGACTATTTTTTAAAAAATCATTTTTCTCTCTTCAATCGCTTATACATTATGAATTCATAAAATCCTTAACTTCTGAATCTTGTCTGACAACACAGGTTTTCCCTTTTGAAGACCTGTTCTTTACTAGCAAGGGATTAATTACTCAATTTATGTTTATAGTGGAAAGTCCATCAGATAGCATCAGAGTTTAAGGGTTCCATGCCCAGGCATTCCATTAACCAGTTGTTATAACGCAGGTATATCAGTTGGATATACTTTTTCTAGTTTCAAATGGAAAAAAAAAATAGTAACACTTACCTCATGGTTCTTGTAAAGAAAATATTTGCACTTAAAAAAAATAGAAATGTGAATTTTACTATTTTATTTGTAAATGAGTTGTAGTACATGAAACTAAAACTCCTTTTTCCTTTAAATTTTCAACCTTATGACAACTCAATACTGTGCCTAAGGGATAGGAAAGACATATAAGAAATGGTCCTTGACTTGACATAACTTGTATACCTGGTATGTGAAAACATATAGAAAATGATTTTTTTTCAAAAGTTAATGAATGTATAAATTTTATCTGGTTCTAGATGATTATAAGATGATATAACAGAACTGAAATAGGAAATCACCTAAATGGTAAGTGGCCAAAAAAGGGGGGTGGAGGGAGTTAAGAAAAAAAAAAATGAGTACAACTGGAAACATTGTATTTGGTGACTGAAGTCATATTCTGCAGTAATTTTGATTCAATATCCAGTGCCATTCCTGTTAGATTTAATGAGAAGCTTCAACTATATATCATAGAGGGCTTTTCCTTGTCCCAGGACCTAGATTCTCTCTCTTAAAGTCTGTATAATACATACTTTCCCTACTGGCCATTATACCATATATTTATCTGGGAAATCTACTAAGATCAAATCAATTCATTTTCTATCTTTAGAACTGTTCAACATACTTTTTCATCCTCAACACATATTTGTCATTAATAAATTAGCCTTTCTTGTTTGCCCATTTGATGGTAAGCTTAAGGGAAAAATTATCTGCATTATAATTCACTAAACAAAAGGCACACACAAAAAAAGAAAGTCCTTTTATTAGCATATAGTAAATGTTTTTATTTTCCCAGCCCATTTACAATTCTATAAAGTTGTAGCTAATATAATAATGAATATTGTTACAAAAATGAACAATGAAAAATAATTGGGTGTACAATTAACATTTTAAGTGTATACATTTCCATAAAACCAAGAAAATTAGTCTGTACATTTGTATAAAAAGTAGTCATTTTTCAAAAAAGTTTTTGAGGTTTTCCTTTTAAATATCCATACTCTGGTCAAAATAGCACACATTTTAGAATTGTACATTGTAAAGATAAAGCCAATCAACAGAAAGATTATTAACTGTTTTAAAATATAAAAAGATGATATATTTTCTAAAAGTCTAAATTTTTTAATGGACATTTCAACAGCAAACTAATTAAAAGTACAAAATACATATCCAATGAGAAATACTGTATCAAGAAAAATATTTTCTTTAAAAAGCTACTGCTAAGCACATATAAAATTCCCACACCTTTGGGATGTACATAGCTAAGTATAGATCCATCCTTTCACCAACCTCACTCAAGCTCCCCCACCAAGCTTACATAAACCCTTTCCCTTTTAAATTTACTGAAGTTTCAAAGCAGAAGAAAGTAGGGATATAGGGGAAAAGGAAAGGGCTGAGGTTGTATAAAGAGACCTAACAAAAATGTTGGTTGTTTAGTTGTTTCAATTATGTCTAGTTCTTCATGATTCCATTTAGGGTTTTCTTGGCAAAAATACTGGAGTGTTTTGCCATTTTCTTCTCTAGCTCACTCCATTAATGAGGAAACTGAGGAGAAAAGGGTTAATTGATTTTGCTCAGGGTCACAGAGTTAATGTCTAAAACCAGATTTGAACTCAGGAAGATGAATTGGTATGGTTTCAGGCCTGGTAGTCTATTCATTAATCCATCAAGTTATATTACAACAATTCTTGGCTACAAAGAAGAGTAGAGGATCCTATATAATATATGAATAAGCAAAAATAGTTTTTGGTATCTTCTGTTTTTCCTTTCTTCTTCTTTCACCCCTGAAACTCCTTCTGTTCCAAAATCTCAGGTTCTTAGTTTTCTTATGCTCTCTTATGCCATCTATTCCAAAATCCCTCTCCCTTTATTTTGCAATTACTAACCTGACCACATTAATTTATATTAGGTGGAGAACAAACTTAGAGTGTGACTAAATTTTCCAAAAGCTATGTCTTTGCAATTCAAATTAAATCTCAAATTGATGGTATTTGAGGGGGAGGAGGTAGTCCTAGGAAATAATGAAGTATACGAACCCCATGACTTCTTTTAAATCATACAGATTCTTGAAGCAAGAGAAAAATAAAAGAGCATTTAAGGAAGAACAGCTTGTATGGAAAAAAAGGTAGAAGTATTGACGGAAAACAGAAAGGAACAATATGTAGGACAAGGATGAAGATGTCCTGAAGTCCATTTATATATCTTATAATTCATAAACTTAGGGGGAAATGAAGTAACTTGATCTCTACACTTCTGAGCAAGATTTGGGAATATCCAGTCCATAGGCCATAAGGGAGCCAAGAAATCATTTCCTTAGACAACTACAGGAGAGGATGAGCTGAAATCTAGATACAATAACCTTTACTGTTTGAGTTCTATAAATTTATAATTTTGTATGGCCTGCAAATGATGCCATGAATATTCAAATGGCCCTTGGCAGGAAAAAGGTTCCTCATCCCTGGTTTACAGAATGTTCATAGTCCACCTATTTTGGGAATTACCAAAAGTGACTAACAGCCATGAAGATAATAATTATATCAAAAATACTGGTAGTTATTCTGCTCTGATTTTGACACACAACACTCTATATGTACTCAGTCTTCACTGCTTATGGCTTATAAAGTTAAGGTGTAAAATCACAATTCTAAAAAAGGCATTAGCCATTTTATATCAAGGGAATTATGGAAAATTAAATACTATTAAAACTTACTTTCATTGTTCATAAGTAGTAAAAGGTTAACACTCTGCATTCCTATACATTATTAGAGATAAGGTTTATGTTGAAAAGAGAATGCCCAACCAGAAGCAAATAATGTTACCCTTCTCTTCAAAGAGAAATTTATGTTGTTGATCCTGCAATTTTAGTACTGAAAGATCATTCTTATCTCTGCCAATAACTGGAAGGGAACAACCAAGTCAGAGAAATTAATAAGGTCTTTTAATTCACAGAGAGAATAAAGAAAAATAAAGGAGTTCTATAAATTTAATGTAAGATCATAGATAAGATGTTGGGCCCATGATTTTTCAGATGAGGAAACTGAGCCAGAGGAATATTAAGAAACTTACTGGCGGTCACACAAATAATAAGCATCAAAGGCAGAATTTGAGTCCAGGTTCTCTGACTCAAGAGTCAGTAAGTATTATAATCAGTTAGTTTAATAAAGAGCTACTTTTTTTTTAAAAATATCATTTTTAGATAATGAATATAAAATTCTCTCTCCCCCTCTACCTTTATCCCTCTTCTCTCCTCTTCCCCTTCTTCTCTCTCCCTTTCCTTCCTTTTTTCCTGCCTTTCTGTTCACTCTCTCTCATCATGCTACATGATCAAGGAACTAACATTCACCTAATAAAAGTTTCAAATATTGCATTATATTTAGTTTGAAATTATTACAGTCTATAGGATTGTTGGCATGGAAATCACTTGGTATGCTGCCAATGCATCATCACCAAAGTTTTAATAACAATTTTAGGATGAGGGAAATAGGGAGGGGGAAATATACAAGTGAATACAGAACTTTTAATTCTTATAATGGAGGCTTAGAAATAGTCATTTATCTATTTAGCCCTCCAAATAAAGAAAAGTGATTTGATTTTGCCTTGTATTGCCTCTTGGAAAAGGTAAATAGATTTAAAGGGGAAAAAAATTGTGTGAGGGTAAATACATCCTCTTTTCAAAATGAAGAAAAATTCACTCTCATCATAATCATCAAATTTAATTTTTCTAATTTCCTCTAAACTATGTGAAAAAGGATAAAGAACTATTATCAACACATTTATCTCTTCATGCATGTTTGTGCTAATGTAGCAAATTTGGGTTCCAGTTGATCTAAAAATTCAAACCCTTCTTCATCATGGCGCTCACTGCAACACCCTATAGAACCAGCCGTGGAGCCTCTTCCTTCATAGTTATATGATAGAACATAATCTTGAGCATTGGTGTTGTCTTCATTCTGATTGCAGAGATGCAACTTCTACAAAGTAAGAAAACACATTTTATTATTTTAAAAGAGGCACCTAAATAGATTAATGTAAAAATTATTTTTATTTACCTTTGATTGTTTAATTTTTAACCAGAGTGTGTCCTCTAATGGATTCCTACACACAAAAAATGTACAAAGTTGGCCTGTATCATAAGCACACTACAAAATCAACATTTAGTAGATCTATAGCAATCATGCAGTTAGGTCGTGCATACATATATTCTTTATAATCATGTTTCCATCAGGAAGTTATAACTAAAAGCAATATTTGTTCATTAAAAGGAGGTAGAACCAGGGCTCAGATCTTCACAGTCTGCGTTCAATATAGTTGATAAGCAATCTAGAACTATATTTTTGTAAATCAAAGTCAAGTTCCTCCAAACAATAGAAACAATGGGAAATAGTTTTCCATATAGTTCAAATGAATCAATAAAATTACATGAGAAAATACAAAACGTAATTCATTTCAAAGTTAGACATTTCAAAAAGAAATCAAGGATATATCTCTGTGTCAGTCCTCCTGTTCTTTGTCTACCAAATTTCCTTGTCCCTAATTGGTAATGGTTTGCACACATTTTATTGTAAAGTGCCATTCTTCCTTGCCAGTCAGCAGAAGCTTTCCCAAGAATAAGCTTCCAAGTACAATGTGTTGAACAGAGGAACAATTTAAGGAGTTTGTGAAATATAAGTATGTTTTTTTTCTTAATTTTATGTTATTAAGGGAATTTTTACAGTGAAACACTCATATGAGCTAAAAGAGTTTTAATGGGTTCATTAGATATGCTAATAGTAGTGAAAAGATATAAATTAAGTGAAATCTAATGGATAAAATAAAATCTATTCCTAATACATAATCAAATAAGTATAGATTGAAAATATGCAATAATTGTTTCTAAAAATATAAATTTTATTTAGTCTATTATTACAAATCTACTATTCAGTACATATTTGCATATATAGTTACATATATATGTGTGTCTATACCCACATATAATACATATAATATATATATGTGTGTGTGTGTATGTGTGTGTGTGTGTGTGTGTGTGTGTATTTATTTATTTATTGGTATAGATATCTAGATATACATATCAGGAAGGAGAGAAATACACAGATACACACACAAATATATATGTGGCAAATATAAATATGGATGTAAATCTGTATCTATAGTAATATCTATATATACATAAAATATATATTCTCAAAAATTCTAATACAAATAACTATAACCTAGAGACTGCCCAGAAAACTTACTTCACCAAGATGTGGTTGAGTATAATTGTGCCACTCAGAGTATGTATATCTGCAAGTATCAACTTCAACATGTCCTCCATTCCTACATGAATCTACAATGTGATGTCCTCCTCGACAGGATTCCAGAGTTTGATGTCCTCCTCGACAGGATTCCAGAGTTTGATGTCCTCCTCGACAGGATTCCAGAGTTTGATGTCCTCCTCGACAGGATTCCAAGGTCTGATGTCCTCCTTTCACCATTTCAAAGCATTCGTGTCCCCCATTTTTAACTCCTGATCCTAATGTGCCACAAATACTTTGGCCATTTCCATTCAACATCTGTGTTGCAAATCCATTTGTGGAACACTGAAAGAAAATAGAACCATTTATGTGATGTCATCAAGGGATGCAAAGCATGATGAAGAGTGCAAAGGGGAAAAAATATATTCATTTTCAATAATATTTAGGCAATTTAACTTTGCTATTTGTACACTAATATGTGTTATGGAATGAAATTCATTGTAAAGCAGGTCTGTCCTTAGTGTCATTCCAATAAATATTAATAATATATTATAGTAAAAACTAAGTATACAATAAAAAATGATCTGTGCTAATAAGAAGTTTGTATTCTGTATAGGAAATAGGGGAGTATATATTACACAACATGTATACAGATAAGTAGAATACTAGTTAGGAAATGACAGGATCAAAGAAGCAGTCTGGTCAAAATACTTTACAAAAATTAGAAAGGGAAGTCATCAAAAAAATCTTCATATACTACAAAATATTTATAATAGTATTTTTTGTGATAGCTAAGAACTGGGATCAAAGTACACATTCATCAATTGATGAAGACTGAAAAGCATGGAAAGAACTACCCAAACTGATATACAGTGAAGTAAGCAGAGCCAAGAAAGCAATATACATAGTAATTACAATAATGCCAAGAAGAATGATCAGTATACTTAGAAGAAGGGCAGAGTTTTTAACCAAAGATTAATAATAGATACAAAACTAGGTGGAGCCAAGATGGTAGAGAAAAGGCAGGGATTTACCTGAGCGCTCCTGTAATCCCACCCTCCCCATATACCTTTAAAAAATAATTCAAAACAAATTCTAGAGTAGCTGAACACACAAAGGATGGAGAAAAATAATTTTTCAACCCAAGATAATTTTAAAAATCAGCAGGAAGATCTGTTGCACAACAGTGAGAGAGGAATACAGACCAATACATAACAGGCTTCAGAATACTAGAAGCAGAATTGGTCAAATGGAAAAGGAGGTACAAAAGCTCACTGAAGAAAATAATGCCCTAAAAATTGAGCAAGTGGAAGCTAATGACTTTATAAGACATCAAGAAGCAATAAAGCAAAATCAAAAGAATGGGGGGAAAAATAGAAGCAAATGTGAAAATATCTCATGGGAAAATGTGACCCATAAAATATATCCAAGAGAGATAATTTTAAAATTCTTGGGCTACTTGAAAGCTATGATCAAAAAAAAGTCTAGATATTATCTTTCAAGAAATAATCAAGGAAAACTGTCCTGATATCCTAGAACTAGAGGGAAAAATGGAAAATGAAACAATCTACCAATCATCTCCCAAAAGAGATCTCAAAATGAAAACTCTCAGGAATATTATAGCCAAATTCAAGAGCTGCCAGGCTGAGGAGAAAAATACTGCAAGCTGCCAAAAAGAAACAATTCAGATATCATGGAGCCACAGTCAGGATGACACAAGTTTTAGCAGTTTCTACATTAAAGGATCAGAGAGTTTGGAATATAATATTACAGACAGCAAAAGAGCTAGGATTACAACCAAAAATCACCTATCCAGCAAAAGTTAATATAATCCTTCAGGGGGAGAAAGTGGATATTCACTGAAACATAGGATTGTTAAGCATTTCTAATGAAAACACTGAACTGAATAGAAAATTTGACTTTCAAATACAAGATTCAAAAGAAACTTAAAAAGGTAAATGGAAAAGAGAAATCATAAAGGATCCAATAATGTTAAACTTTATATTCCTATATGGGAAAATGATACTTGTAATTCCTAAACACTTTCTCATTATTAGGAAGTTAGGATTATACATAGATAGAAAGCAGAGGCATGAGTTGAATGTGATGGTATGATTATCTTTAATAATAATAATAAATTAAATTAAGGGGTAAGAAAGAAGAATGCATTAGACAAAGAGGATTGAATTATCTGGCATAAAAGAGGCCTAAAAGAGATTTTACAGAAGAGGAGAAGATGGGAAAAGAGAGGAGGGAAGCTTGTGAACAATACTCTCACCTGAAATGACTCAGAGAAATGACATATATACTTAGGTGAGTAAAGACTATTTTACCATATAGGAAAGTAGGAGGGGAAGGGAATAAGAAAAAAGGGGGGTGGAAGCAAGCCACTACAGAGAGGAGGGCAGATTGGAGTAGATAAAAGTCAGAAGCAAAATACTTTTTGCAGGATGAAAAGAGAAAGAGAGTAGGATAAATAGAGGGGAATGGGATGGAAAGAAAAACACAGTAATCCTTGCTGTGAAAAAAATTAAAGCAAATTTCTCTGATAAAGATCTCATATTTAAATTTATAGAAAACTGATTTAAATTTATAGAAATAAGAATATCCCTCAAATAATAAATGGCCAAAGGAAATGAACAAATAATTTCAAATAAAGTAACCAAAGCTATCTATAGTCAGATGAAAAAAATCTTCTAAATCACTACTGATTAGGAAATGCAAATTAAAACAACTCTGAATTACCACCAAACATTTAACAGATTGGATAATATAACAGAAAATGAAAATGGCAAATGTTGGAAAGAATGTGAGAAATTTAAAACACTAATGCATATATGCTGTTGGTAAAGGTAAACACTAATTCAATCATTCTGGAAAGCAATTTGAAATCATTCCCAAAGGGCTATAAAACCACAAATCCCCTTTAACCAAAACAATACCACTACTAGGCATGTAGGCCAAAGAAATAAAAAACAATATTGTTTTGTTCTACTTTTTTAAAGCCCCTAATGTATTCTATTCATTCTATAGCAGATTTTCAGGGAAAATTAAGTTCTTGTTTTATATACCTATATATCAATATGCTGGTTTCCCTAGCTACATGATAAGTTCCTCAAAAGCAAAAACTATTTTCATACTTTTCTTTGTATCTGAGGACCTAGCCTATAGAATATACTTTAAAAATGTATACTGATTTGTTGTAGTAGAAAACTAACTGATAATATTCCTAAAATATTGCAATTATGTCAAAATTTAATACTATCATCAACAAATGCCTTCTGAATATTCAAATGTTATCTGACAAGGCATCTGATGCTATTAATTTTTTTTATTGACATCAACATTGTTTTATGTGAAGAAACAAAGCTTCACATAATTAAAAAAAATAAAAGGATAACTCATTCATGTTAAAGGATTTGTTCTTAAAAGCACATTACTTACCACTCTGTCATCTCCAGGAGCTTCTGTATTTGATATAATTAAATTTTGCTGAGCCATATCATCAGGAAATGGTTTTTTTACTTTTGAGGGACTCCAAATTCCACAGACTAATGTGAATAAAACGCCTACATGAGGAAGAGAACCATTTGAGCTTACTATGCAGAACAAGAAAAACACAATATATACAATGATTACTTGCTCAGCTAATTATTTTAGATCTTTGACTCAATATTCTTTTCTATTTATGAATTAGCTAGAAACAATTGAAGAATATCATCATGTGCTTTAAGTAGTTTCTAAGAGGTTCCACTCTGATGGACCAAACCCAAGTCAACTTAGGTTTCAAAATCTGTAGTCCAATGTGTATTTACATGAATTTAACTGTCCTCTAATAGAACTAGAATCTAATAGAAACTCCACAAGAAAAAAGATATAATTCTATGCAGTAGATAAAATTTATGTAATTCACAATATCTATTTAGAGAAGAAATTTCCTCCTCACAAATATACTGCTGAATACAGTGTGAATAAATTGTTCCTATGAATACAAGACAAAGAAAGACAATTCTGTCATGAACAAATGATCTTGATTAAAAACACTATAACCAGGCTGATTTCAGAAAAGCCTGAAAAGGCTTTATGCTGATTGAAGTGAGTAGAACCAAGAGAACATTATAAAAAATAACAAGATTATGTGGTGATCAACTGTGATGGACTTGGATCTTTTCAACAATGCATTTATTCGAGGCAATTGCAATAAACTTGGGATGTAAAATGCCATATGCATCCGGAGAGAGAACTAAGGAAAATAAATGTAGATTCAAGCATAGTACTTATATCTTTTTGTTGTTATTTCGCTTGGTGTTTTTTTTTCCTTTCTCATGTTTTTTTTCTTTTTATCTGATTTTTCTTACACAACATGAAAAGTGTGGAAATACATTTAAAGAAACTATACACATTTAATTTATATCAGATTGCCTGCTGTCTTGGAAAAGGGGAAAGGAAAAGAGGGAGGGAGAAAAATTTAGAACACGAAGTTTTACAAAAATAAATGTTGAAAACTATTTTTACATATACTTGATAAAATAAAATACTATTTTAAAAAGATTACATCATTTCTCCATTGTTAAAAATTTAAATTCTATGTTAAATTTTTATATAGCTTTACAATACAGAGGGATAATATTACACATTTCTATTAATACATGGTTATCTCTAATGTCTTAATGCATTTTTAAGCTTTAATAGCATAAAAATGCACTAAGATTTTAGGCATACTCTGTGTGTGTATGTGTGCACGTGTATGTACTCACATATTAAGAGAAATCTATAATTGCTTTATCATGCAGTCCTACTCTGATGTTTCTTTGTAGTACAAAGTAAGACTAGGTTTTCAAAGAATAGGAGAATTGATAACTAAATTCTGAAAGAGTCTACTTTTCTGAAGAGTCTTCAAGTAGAGACCTGACAATGGTCTGAGTTCTGTATTCTGAAGACCAACTTAGCTAAGTAGGAAGCAGCCTATCATCAAGAGTAAGCTGACCACTTATTGATAAATTTTTGGGCTAAAGCAGCCAATGAAACAAAGAAAATACACAAATTATATTTAAGCATATGTGTATATAATCATATATATATGCAACTCAACATAAGTAAAACTAAAGTGATAATATTTTAAGGGCTTTAGATACAATGGTGATTTTCATACTGGTTCCTAAACATTATTTAAAAAAAAGACATTTACTTAAAAGTAGTACAGTAGAAAGAGAAGCTTTATAATTAGAAGCCCTGGATTCCATCCTTGGCTCCACCACCTGCTAGCACCCTGATCTTTAGAAAATCGCCATTTCTATGTGGCCCAAATTTATTATTGATAAAAGTGATAGTGACAGCACTTATGATAATGCTATCTCCCTCACAAGATTGCTTGTGAGAAAGATAATTTATAAAAGGAAAAGCCTTATATTCAGATAGTATAGCATTATCACAAGATCTCTGGGTTGGTAGGAACCTCAGGGACCATCAAGCCTAACAGCATCATTATTATATTCAACAAAACAAAAAAGACTTACAAAATAATAATGCTATGCCCAATAATATTGCAAGGATGGCCCATGTTCCCAGTCTTGTATCTGCATATGCTGATCTCGCAGATTCACATTGTTCTGGATGAACACAATCACAGAGATTAACACGCATCATCTTTGTTGAAGACATTCCATGTCTGTCACTCACAGTAATAGGTATGGCATATTTTCCAAATTGAGCATTATTCTGATATGAAAGATATGCAGCTGTATCTGAAAGAAAATAAAAAGTAAGTATTATCAATTCTAAGTTAAATTCACTGTTGCTCATCAATTTATCTCTATGGTTTTCATCACATTTGGCTATAATGATCTCACTCCTGTTGAGCTATGTGTCATTATTCAATAACTTTTATTCAGTACCTAAACTGTATGTCATTTTCCTAGGCAATGAAGTATATAGAGAAGAAAGAGGCAGTCTTTGCCTTCAGGGGATTTATACTCTAAAAGGAGAAATGAAACAAAATCAAAAACAGAAATAATGCAAAATAAAGTATGTTAAGTACATATGAAAGGTTCAAATAAATTTTAGGAGAAATTCAAGGCACTTCTGACCCGTACTAGGTCACAAAAAAAAAAAATTCCATGAAGGAAATGGTAATTGATCAGGGCCACTAAAGATATGTAGTTTTTCAATATGTTGACATAAAGGATGGGGAAGTAGAATTGGAGAAGTGTATATGAGGCATAGAGAATTTGGTGAATATTGATAATACAGATAATAGATATAGATATCAACAAACTTAAGTGGCTTCAAATTTTTTCGGGGGGATCAAATATAAACTCTTGTTTGACTTTTAAAGCCTTTCACAACCAAGGGCTTTTCTACCTTTCCATTCTTCTTACACTTTACTTCTCCCTACCTATTTAAAGGTCCAGCTATCTAAGCCCATTTGCTGTTTTGGATATATGATACTCTATCTTTGGTTCCCTTGTCTTCACACCATCTGTTGCTTATACCCAAAACACTGTTTCCTATTAGTCCCCAGTATTAACTTTCTTGGATTCCCAAAAGACAACTTAAATCCCACTTTCTGTAGGAAGTCCCTCCCAATCATGCTAAACCCAGAACTATTGCCCTCCTTCTGTATGTTCTGTGAGAACAGAGTCTGTGATGTACTCATCTTTCTAATCACAATTTCTTATCACATATTAGACTTCTAGTAAGTGTGAAATTGAGCTGTAGATTACATACCATTCAATCTGGTCACTGTCCATATTTTCTGGATATCAGGAGAACCAAGTCCTAATTTGAAATCAAATGGAGGTCCATTCATTGGATCATCAGGATCGACAGCAACAACTGTCATCTGTCCCATCTTTGGTTTGCAAAGTATTATATTATCTTGAAGGATGACTGGAGCATTGTCATTCACATCTTCAAGGATAATTCCAAGGGTGCCAGTACATGTTTTACCATCTAGGAAAATTGAAGAAAATTTCAAAATAGTTTTTACTCTTTTGTTCCTAATGGTAATTGGTTAGATTCCATTTTTAAACCTTAATCACCTAGAATCTTAAACCTTTTGCTTCATGTGGGAGCTTGTATCCCTCCCCAATTCCCACACTCAATTTTATATTATACAGTTTTTTGCATCTCTACAAAACAAAGACTTAGGTAATAATACAATAAACATGCTAGTTACATAAACTTAAAAATATATCATTTGAGTTAACCACTACCCTAAACCATTTTAACTTTTATCCTTGGGGTAGTTACTTTCTGTTAAAAGTGGTGACAGAAATTAGTAAGGACATTGTAGCAATACATCATAAGGATCATACACTATAACTAGATGGGATTACCAGGAATACAGGATTGGTTCAATATTTAAAAAATTATCAGCATAATTGACCATATCAATAAAAATGCAGAAAACAGAAATCATAAGATTAGTTCAATAAATGAAGAAGAAACAAATCTTTTACAAAATACAACTCCCTTTTTTATTAAAACCACAAGAGAACATAGGAATGAATGGAACTTATCTTAAAATGACAAGTAATATTTATCTAAACTCATTGGCAAGCATTACTTATAATAAATTTAAGCTAGAAGCTTTCTTAATAAAATCAGGGGTGAAGCAAGGATGCCCATTATCATTGTTGCTCATTATTATTCAATATTGAATTAAAAATGCTAGCTATAGCAATAAGAAAAGAAAAAGAGGAAATAATGAAACAAACCCAAAAATAACATACACATAACTATAAAACACTTTTTGTATAAATAAAGGCAGATCTGTACTTTAGGGGGAAAAATATTAATTGTCCAAGGGTAGGCCAAGACAATATAATAAAAATAACAATTTTATCTAAATTATTTACTTATTCAGGACTATATCAGTCAAAAAACCAAAAAAAAATTTTGATATATCTAGAAAAAAAAAACAAGAAAATTTATCTGGAAGGACAAAAGTTCAAGAATATTAAGGGAATTAGTGGAGGGAAAACATGAAGAAAGATGGCCTAATAATACCAGATCCCAAACTGTAATATAAAGTGGTAATTATCAAAGCACTCTAGTACTAGCTAAAAGAGTGATGGATCAGTGGAATAGATTAGGTACACAATGCACAGTATAAATGACCATAGTAATCTAATGTTTGATAAGCTCAAAGAGCCAAAACTGCTGAGGAAACTGGAAAACAACATGACAGAAACCAGGAATAGATTAACATCGCACAGCATATACCAAGAGAAAGTCAAAATGGGTGGATGATTTAGACATAATGATACCATAAGCAAATTAGGAGAGCATGGTAAAATATTTTTCCTATGAGATCAGGATAAGGGAAGAATTTGGGAACAAACAAGATATAAAGAGAATTTATAAAATGTAAAATGGATCATTTTGATGATGTAAAATGTAAAGTCTTAGCACAACCATAACCAATGCAACCAAAATTAGAAAGAATGCAGAAAGCCAGGGAAAACATTTTTATGTCAAGTATTTCTAATAAAGACTGTTTTTCAAGTAGGTAGAGAAATTGAGTCAGATTTATAAGAATACAAGTCACTGTCCAATTGATAGTCAAAAGATATGAACAGTTTTTAGACAAAGAAATCAAAACTATCTACAGTCATACAAAAAATATTCTAAGCCAGCATTAGAGAAACACAAATTAAAACACCTCTAAGTACCTCTAAGGTACCACCTCACGTTTTTCAAATTAGCTTTCAGTTTAGACAGAAAAGAAAAAAAGATAAATGTTGAAGATGATATAGGAAAACTGGGACACTAATGCATTGATGGCAGTTATGAACTGATCCAATCATTCTGGAAAGCAATTTAGAACTATACCCCAAAGCCTATAAAATTGTGTATACCCATTGACCCAGCAATACCACTGCTAAGTTTGTATCTCAAAGAGACTTTTTAAAAGGAGAGGGGAGGACATATTTGTACAAAAATATTTATTGCAGTTCTTTCTGTAGAAGCTAAGAATTAAAAATTGAAGGGATGCTCATCAACTGCGGAAAGGCTAAACAAGTTGTGGTTTATTATTATATGTTATTGTAGTAGAATATTATTGTGCTCTCAGAAATGACAAGCAGGATGATTTCAAAAATATCTGCAAAGATATGCATGAACTAATACAAAATTAAATGATCAAAACCAGGAAAACACTGTACACACTAGTAACATTATTATATGAAAAACTGTGAATCACTTAGCTCTTTTCAGCAATATAATGATCCAAGACAATCTCAAAGAATTAATGATGAAAAATGTTATTCACCTCCAGAAAAAGAAGTGATGTTGCATGAATATAAAACATATTTCTCTCTCCCTCTCCTTCCTCTCTTCCTTCCTCCCTTCCCCTGCCCTACTTTTTTCTCTTCCTTCTTCTCCCTTCTTTCTTTCCGAGCTTTCTTGGACAAAACAAGTAATATGGAATGATTTCAAATGATTGTACATGTATAAGCTATGTCAGACTGCTTACTGTCTCTAGGAAAAGAAAGGAAAGGAAGAGAAATGTTCGAACTAACAACTTTTTTTTTAAAAGAATGTTAAAATTTGTTTTTTAGTGTAATTGGGAGAAAATATCTTGAAAAGAGTTTTGAAAGAATACAAGCACATTGGGGAATTAGAGGAAATGCCCATATAATTCAAAGTTCTTGTTTGAACCTGTTCATATCTCCATCCCACCCACTACCCCACCCCCCAAAAAAATCTTTTTGTCAGAGCTTACTAATTAAAGGCAATACTGACGTTTATTGTTTTGAAAATTTTCTTCTGTTTTTCTCCATTTGTACAAGCCCTGTTAATAGGAACTTAAATGATCTACAGGAAACTCCATGACAAGAGGGTACCCTAGAAAAACTAATGATTTTGAAGAAGGTTAGTCTACAAACGACTATCACCCAGAATAGGTCAAACCTTAGCAAAAATAATAACAACCTAAAAAGGTTTGCAAAGCTGTATGCATACTCTATTCTCCCTTCATCTTGTAGAGTACTACAGAGATTAAAAAAAAAAAACTGCTTTCACATACAGTATAAAAAAGTATTACACAAATATTTATTATTAATCTATTGCACAAGAATGGAGAAATACAACACAACAACCCAGGATACGTTTTAAATAATGTCAGGGATTGTAGTAGGGGAGGAAAAAAAGAGAAAATGGCATAGCTTCTATACTAAAGTCATAGCTTTGGAAATAATAAATCATTTAGAGTTATGTCTCCTTATTTCCTTTTATCTCTTTTAATAAGATACATGTAAAATTATTTATGAAATGTAAAATATTATGGGATGGTTAATTATAAAACATGATATGATACACATCATTATCAACACTTTTACATGTGAGAAAATATATACTTAAACTGTGATGTTCTTTTATTCTCTAGGTAAGAAGTTTGTAAAGATTGTTTCCCCACCCTTAAGTTTATTATATGGATGAAGTCATAAGACTAGTCCCTATCCACTTGCTATCCTTATTCAACAAATTAATAGAATACCTAGTAAGAAATGTTAGCAATCTTCTCATTTTCAGTCTACAGTTAACTATATTTTTTGTCTATAATCACGAGAAGAAACATTTTAATGAAGTGTTTCTTAATCAGGGGCTATAGAACCACAGGTGTATTTCAAGGCACGGGGAGGAAGCTTAGACTTGGATCAGAAAAAATTACATCATTTCTTTCGCTAACCATTGGTTTTGTTTGTAATCCTTTGTATTTTATTTTATGCCTTTAAAAACACTATTCTAAGAAGGAATCCATAAGCTTCCTTATATTAGGAAAGGGGATTTGATACACAAAAAGGTTAAGAATCTGTTATAATGAAACCAGCCATTAAACAATTAAGTGAAAAGCATTACATAGAACAGTAGATCACAATCTTTTCACTATCTTTTTATCTGAAAAGCATATGGTACATCAAAAAGGAAATATCCTTGGCAACTTTGTTGGTCAAAGTATAGGGAGAAAAAGCACTATAAGTTTTTAAAATATAGCCAATTAGAAAGAAGAAAACTTTTTTAAGCTAAAAAGTATTC
Source organism: Antechinus flavipes (assembly GCF_016432865.1). Classification (NCBI taxonomy): domain Eukaryota; kingdom Metazoa; phylum Chordata; class Mammalia; order Dasyuromorphia; family Dasyuridae; genus Antechinus; species Antechinus flavipes. Next base: position 484,648,193 of record NC_067398.1, on the reverse strand, counting down.
CTGTTTTCATTTTAAAAAGAAGTGACTTATTAAGCATCTATTACATACAATGCATTGTGCTAAGCAATGGGAATACAAAAACAGGCAAAAGACAGTCCCTACTCTCAGAGAATATATTCTCTAATAAGGGAGGCAACATGGAAACAGATATATACAAAGCAAGATATATGCAGGATAAATAGGAAACAATTAACAGAGGGCAGATATCATAATTAAAAAAGGATTGGCAAAGGCTTCCTGGACTTAAAGAAAACCAGGGAAATCAGTTAGGCAGATTGGAATAAGAAGACAAGAGAAAAAGACCAGAATTGAAAGACTGTCATATTGAACAAGAAGTTCAATGTCACTGAATCAAAGAATATGTGATTGAGAGCAAAGTATAAAAATATTAGAAAGGCAAAAGGTGGTTTAATTTGTGAAGAGCTTTTAATATTAAGCAAAACATTTTGTATTTGATTCTGAAAGTGATAGGCAAGAGTTTGTGGAATAGAAGGTAACAGGGTTGGACCCATGCTTTAGGAAAATCACTTTAGTGACTAAATGGAGGATGAATTGGAGTGGGTAGAGAAGTAAAGTAGGCAGAACCATCTGTATGCTGTTGACTTTTCAAAGGGCTTAGCTACAAAAGGCAAAAGATTGTTTTTAAATTGTTATTTAAAACTATTAATTGAGGAGGTAGTGTTGCATAACTAATGTAAGATCTCAAACCTACCACTTATCTCACAGAAGTAATCTCTTGTCTTCAATATTCTTGTCTATAAAAGGAGGAAGTTGAACCAGATCACTTTTAAAGTGCCTCTTCAAGTCATATCTATAAATTTCACATATACATTTGAAATTTTTTCCTGTATGTGGTGTCACTAGTGTGTGCCAGAGTAATAAGGCAAGGCAATGATAATTGAATCAGATATTTTAATCCATGAAATATCCATCAGTGAAAAAAAAAGTCACAAAATCAACTATGATGAGGAATGCATTTTGGGGGAGGAGAAGTATATACTAGATAGATCAAGGCCACTATTGCCATCACCCTCTTTTAGCTGCCTCGTAGAAATAGCTTAGGATCACCCTGAGCCCAAAATCCCTGAGAATATCAGAGCCCCTATAAACCATCAATATTATTTCCAGTCTCGATTATGCAGCTGTGATAGAAACAACCTTTGAGGATAAACAACCAGGCTTTGCAGGAATGATCTTTTTTCCTCAGCCATTATAGTCCCTAAAGACTCAAAATTGAAAGTTTTTACCACCAAGTCTTTGGCCCTTGCAAATGATTTATTATTAGAAACAGGCATAGCCTTATTGGTAGAGATGACAATAGAGAAGATGCATTACCATTTCCTTTGATACATACCTTAAAAAGCATGCGGCTTTTTCATTTGACTTGGAACTATATGCGTAATCACTATGATATAACATGACCACATTGAGAGTACAAAATGTCTTTTTCAATTTGAATTGTCCTTGGTTCATTGATTTATTCATTCAAGTAGCTTGTGTATACACACACACACACACACACACACACACATATATATATATATATATAGACACACACACACACACACCCAAGTACATAGATTTTCTGTGCTTATTAAAGTATTCCCTGAGCTAAATACCACTGTACAACTTAACTTCTCCTGTCCTCCTATTTATTGGTACAAGAAACACTAAAATGTAAAATTTTAATATAATTATATTTTGATTCTTTATGTTTATCAAATATAATTATTTATCTAGTCTTTGTTTTTAATGACCTCATTTGTCTAGAATTTGTTTTCAAAAATCCTTCTATCAACAGATAAAATATTTTACTTGGGAGGAAGGTGATAATTTTTAGAAGGAAAAATATGGATTATATATTTATATTGGAAAAGAAAAGCCAAAAAAAAAGGAGTTTGCTTTTCCAAATCATGCAATGTTTTCACTGTTAATGAAAATGAATCAACTTCACTAATATTGATGGTGAACTACTTCATCATTTTCAGAATTCTTGCTTTCCATTCAAACAAATCCTTCCTCCATACAAACACCATTTCTCCTCCCTCACATGCAAGTACCATGTAGATTTTCACAGCTTACAGAATTCAAAATTATGAATCATTGAATGTCCAGGCCTCTGGGCCTCAATTTCATTAATAAAATATAGGAGTTTGACTTTGACTCTGAATGAGAAAAAATTTCTTATTTAAAAAAATGTGTCTTAGATTAATGATAACATATGCATTCCCTCAACACTTACCAGTAGAAGAAAGTAATCTTAAAACACAATAAATAGTTACCGAGTAATATTAGACATATATGTGCATCTAAGTGTGTGTGCATATGTATATATGTATATACACACTGTAATATTATAATGTACTACATATTATGTGTATGCACATATGTATACACATTTGTTTTATATATATATATATATATGTACCTGCTATAGATACATAATACATATTGAAATTCAATACACATTTTGAATCTTATTATATATTTCCCTGAGCTAATTCAAAAGAAGAACAGCTATTTGGCACAGTAGATAGAGAACTAAGATTCATCTTCCTAAATTCAAATGTGACCTCAGACCCTTACTAGCTGTGTGATTCTGGGCAAGTTACTTTTTTGCCTCAGTTTTCTCATTTGTAAAATGATCTAGAGAAGGGAATGACAAGCCATTCCAGTACCTTTGCCAAGAATATTCCAAATGGAGTCATGAAGAGTCAGACTTGACTGAAAATGACAGAACTACAACAATCCAGAAAGCAAACAATTTATACGCAGATCATAATTATCTAAATCTTAGATGGAATATTTAATAGAGATAAAATTCAGCATATACATTGGAAATAAGGAATAAAAGATTTTTACATTATCAATAAATAAAGCTGACCCAGAATGGACATTAAGTAATGTAATAGTAATGAATAGTAAAAGACATCAAACCCAACTGGAAATTAATAATCAAAAGCAGCAAATACTAAGACTCAAATACACTTTGAATAACTGAGTTATGGTATTACTTTATGGGGATTCTTTTTCAATATTATAAATGTCTCACCTTTGTCTGTGGCCAGCACTGTAATGGTATATACACCATTTTTAATGCCCTCTGCCTCTCTGTCCAGTTTTTTGGAAGTTATTATTGATCCTGAAGTTTCATCAATGGTGACCCATCCTTTGGGATCATTTAATTTCTTATACCTGTTAATAAGAAATTAAAAACATTTTGTAAAACTCAAAAACATGAAACATTCCAAAATATAAGTTGTTATTAAATTGTTTTCCTATTAAATTTAACAAATACATTGAAAGTAGAAGCTAAGAAGAGAAGGTATGATGAACATGGGCTTGAGAAGTACTCCAATGTAGCACCAAGAGCAGTGAAAGAGAATAAGGGGCCATAAAAGAGATACATTTTGAGGAGACGTGACAAACTAAGAGATCAGTTCTTCTAACCTATTCACTCCACTCTCTATCTCTACAATTAATTAGTTTCACACCCACAACAACTGGGATTTGAGGTCTCTGGACAAATCTTGGTAGGGGCCAAGTTTGGTCTTTTCTTTTAAACCTGCTTAACTCTCCATGTGGAAGAGTTTCTACTCTGGAGAAGTATTGCCCTTCTACCCAAATTCTTTCTTAATCCTTTGCACATGATAGCCAGCCTTCCTCAGGTTGAAATAACACCACTTTATCTGACTCAGTACCTGAAACCATCAATGGCAATGCTACTTGCTTAGTTTCCTATTTGGGAGACTCCAGAGCTGTGATAAAATTTGGCCCAAACATCAGAAAAATTCCTTACTTTATGAGGTACATTTACTACTGGCTCAGGAAGAGAGAAGAAATTTTAGTTTAGACATAGGGTAGGGTCAGAGAGTCTTAGATCTACATAGCACTTGTACTTCCCTTATATTCTTCCATTAAACGGATAGATTTCCTAAGGCTTCTAAACCAGTAAAAAATGCTTATGGCCCCCTACTCCTAAAGAGGCCATAGAAAATGAGCCAAGATGAACTTTATGGGTATCCTAATTAGCAGACTAGAGTTTCTACTGGATTACTTCCTATCTGACCATACACTGTACAAGTGTTGAGATTTTTTTAGAAATTCAAAGAAGTCGTGTACCCTTCACTATCATAGAATTAAAAGTATCAACCAGCAGACTGATTAGCTTCAGTAGGGACAACTTGCTTCCAAGTCCTTAAATGTCTGCTGGCTAGAAAAGAGATTAATGCAAGGAAATATTCATGGTCTATCGGCTGCTACTATTAAAAATAATAATAGCTAACATTTACATAATACTGTGTGACAGCACTGTACTAAGCACTTTAAAAATTATTTCTTTTAATCCTTATCAACAGCCTTGGAAGGTACACATTATTGCCACAATTTTGCAGATGAAGAAACTAGCCTAATAAGTTAAATGACTTGTTCAGGATCACACAGATAAGATGTACTGAGGAAGGATGTAAACTCAACTTTTTCTTACTCTAAGACTAGTATTCTATCTCCACTGTGCTATGACAAGCCAAAGCAATTTCAGACACCTGACAGCTCCATCAATGCCAGATCTAGTGGGCATTTCTATTAAGAAGATTTACCTTCACTCTGACTCTATGTTCCTAGACCATGAAATGTGAAGATAGACATGCTATCTTGAAAAGAAGAATCTCAACTAGAGTCTTATATGTGATACAGACACTAAACCTTAACAAGTCACTTAAGAGTTCATCTGCCAGAAGGAAGTGAAAAGTGCTTGGAATCAGACTTAGTTATCCCACTTCTGGTTGGACATGAAGAAGGCGTACCTTAAAAATGGTTATTTTTCAATATCCAAAAGGGTCTTATGCCTCCACTACTACGCAGATAGGTCCTGACCAGTGAAACTTTATTTGTAAAGTTTTATATTCTCCCTGACAGTTCAGCATCAGGCCACAGATATCTTGGTTCTACTTGGTTGTCTATGATTTTAGGGAATTGAAACTATAACAAAACTAGGTGATTACAACTGTGGCATGTTAGCCAGAATGTCAAATCATTACGTGTCCAGACCAAGGAGCTAGGGATATAGGGATAAGGAAGCAACCTTACTACAATCTCTATCAATTCCCTCCAATCCTAAATGAGGGTAGCTTCAAATTATATCATGGATATGTCTTTGGCCCCAGATATAAGACATTATCTTGAGTTTTAACAAGATGCCGCATTTCTTCCCTTATGGTAGACTCCAGTTAAAACCAAAGCTTACCTGCCTTTTCCTGAAGAGTATTTTTTTTTTTTTGCTCCATGTTGTTCCCTTTTCACATCACCTCAGACAATTCATTATAATATCTCTCACATTCATTTTACGTGCCTTCATGATCCATTTGAAGAGAATTCATTTCTTCATTGTACTTTCCCTAATTTAATTTAATTTACCTAATGTAATTAATACTTTAATTCCCTGATTAAGAGGAACATGAATTGAATCCTAGAAAAATCTCTGGTGCCACTTTTACTGTCTCTTAGAATGATTGCTCCACCTCAGTATCCACTCCTGAATCTTGTTATTAACACCATTTATTCAGAACACAGATTTCCATAAGAACTATGATTACCACCATCATTGTTCATCCCACCTACCCTTCACACTGCAGTTCCTAGAGAAGTTGGAAGTCAAACCAACTCATAGGGGGGGAAATGGTATATAAAGGAGAAGGTGAATACTATCATTCTATGGAAATACTTCCCATAAACCTCACACTATTAGGTCATCCCAAAAACTGATATAAAGGGCTGCCTCCTTTATCAATCAAATTCCTCTTAGCTCTAATTACTCTCCTCTTTTCATCACCCCTTGATCTAGAACAATTTCTCTAGCACACCTCATTAGTAAAATAGTCTTTGAGAGTAGAAATTTTCTGATCCCCTTTTGACTGTACTTGTACCCTTAATGACTAACACTGTGGCTTAAGCATAGCAGGTATGTAATAAATATTTGTTCATTTGAATTGAATTCATGTCCTTGATTGCTATAGTTAATTGGTTAAAAGTTAATAAAATACATTAATCAGATGATCATTACTTCACACGGGATATGGGACATCCTTCAAGATTTTATGGACTAGCAATGGTACACAGCTGAAAAAGGGACATGAGAAGTGGCCCACAAAATGTACAAGACATGGAAAAGATAAAGATTTTTTTCACTGAAAGCTATCCCAAACCACAGCAAGAAGTCTGGAGAGGAATGCTGACTGATAGAATGATGTCTGAGCTCATAGCATTCTTTCAAAGGGATGAGCAAAGAGAAAACAAAACTGACCCTGTGTCTGTGACCCTGCTTTCTTATCAGCAATGGGTAGAGGTGGAGAATGCACACAACTCTATAAAAGGCTTGAATCAGGGAGGTAAGTTGTCTGTTAGACAAATGGTCATTTCTAATGACATGCCCTATATGTTGCTTCCTGTTCCAATACTAACCTCCCAACCAAAAGCTTCATTCCTAAAACCAGTTTTTCAACTTATCACAGTGCCTAGAAATTCAGTGGTCTGAAAAACCCTAATAAGGACATGGACTTATTTTTTATTTTACATTTTCTTGGCTCTTAACCCAGATCCTGCCTCTCTCCTCACAAGGAATTGTCCTTCCCTAACCTCAATGTTTGCCTAAGAACTGGCCTTCACTCAGACAGGACAGAATACTGTTCATGTACATAAGCAGTTATTTGTACCTTATATCACTACCGCTTCTGGTTTCTGTGTCTTGTGCTTTATACCCATTAACTCTTGTCCCCACAGATACATCTTCCTTAATGCGAACACTTTGTGCTGCTGGCCTGCAATCCGGACCTTCATTCTGATCTATTACATTCACTGTTACCACAGCTGTGCTTATGCTCCGTATATCAATAGAAAATGGGGCTTCATTGGTTGCACCAATTTCCAGTATCACCTTCTTATTTTCCTCATAGTCCAGTGGCTACAAAAAAAAAAAAAAATTACAGCACTTTAAATGTTCATGTGACACATGACCAAGTTAATAATAATTAGCCAATTTTGACAACAAATGTAATCCCATCAGAATAAAAAAGGCATGAAAATTTGTTATCATAATTATACATATACCCCAAATCTGAAAACTATTAGATCATCCTAAAGACCTCCATAAAAAAACCTATGAAATCTATAATTCTCAAATATCTTTACAGCACATTCTCCCCCACAAAAAAAAAAGAAAGAAAGAAAAAAGAAAAAGAAAAGTTTAGTTGCTCCAAAAGGAATAATCAGAAATAGATAGCTCTCATTTGTTTTGTTAAGTCTTAAGAGGTTCTCTATTATGTCATCAATGTGTGTCTCAAAAAGACAGTACTTCTAATGTTGTTATAAAGTTGACAAATAGCTACCTTGGTGACCCCTGAAGAGGGAAATCATTAATTACTGCTCCTCCTCCTCCTAGTCTTTTCTAGCTAAAGGAGATTCTAGCATCACATGCACACCCTAGACTAAAACTCTTGGAATGTGCTCTCATTTTTTTTCCAATCACTTGGTAATTAATAATCACTTGGGAGAACATGTAAATATTGAAAAGTCTAACTTTTAGGTAGAAATAATGTGATATTATGGGAGACTGCTACTCCAATGCAAACAGGGTTAACTGTGGCTAATCAGTATTAAGAATATGTTGTTATTGCTTTTGTTTGTTTTAGAAAATTAAAGAAAACTTCCAAGGAATCACATTTTCAAAGTACTTTATACATTTACCCAACTGAATTTTGTGTTCATGGTATGAATGCCATTTTTTCTTCATCTTCTGACTTCTCTAGCTTCTTTCAAAATTCAGTACTAATCCCCCTTCTTTAAAACATCTTTTCCCAGAATTCCTTCCTAATCCTACCCCACTTTCATCACTTGCCACTGAGATTACCTCACATATATACTATCTGTATTTTGTATGAATATAATTGTTTGCAAGGAAAGAATGATTTGATGTTTTTCTTTGAATTTTTTTTTGGGGAAAGTGAGAACAGTCCTATTTTTGCCTTTTTTGGTATCTCCAACACTATGTAGAGTGCCAGGAAACTTGTTAATTCTTTCCCAAGATACTTAAATATTCCAGGAGGAGTAGGAATTGGTGATTCACTGACGTACTAGAGCCAAAGGGTCAGAAGAAGAGAATAAATAGCAGTAATAGTTGGTGGTGATTTCCTGCTTAGTGGTAACTGAGGCAGTTATTTGTCAACCTGACAACAATAGAAAAATCTATTGTCTTCTGGGTTGTGTGTGTCCATGACATCACAGACCATTTCACAACTTATCAAAAACAAATGATGACTCTCTACTTTTGGATATTCACATGGGCATTAAATATATTTCAAAAAGGAACCTTAAAAAGTATTGCCAGCAATTATGAACTCTTGGATAAGAAAAAGACCATAAAAACATGGATTGCATTTTTCTTCTGTCTATTGAAAGAAAGGGAAGTAGAAGAAAAAAAAAACTAATTTGGAAAGAGAACAGTCATCTAAGAATGCTTACCTGAGAATGAGATTTTTATTTCTGGACTATGACAGATATGACATTTATTGACTAGTTACAAAATAAACTTAATAGAATCTAATGATATTTTCCAGCAATCTTCCCAATCAAAAGAGCTTTAAAATAAAAAGGATGGAGGATAAAGACTTTGTATGTGCTCCAAGTTAAATGGAAAGAAAAAGTAAAAAGAATAGTAACAAAAACCCAGAAATTCACAAGAGAAAAATTCCAAGAAAAAGCACTCGTTGTAAAACCTAGGGTCTCAACGTCTATATGCAAATAACCCAAGCTTAAGAAATTTAAAAAGAACTAAAGGTCTTAACAGTGGAAATCAAATTTGACTTCATTTATGAAACTAGGAGGGAGGAAACCCATGAGAGGACTGGCAAAATATAGCCAGTTAGAAAGGATATTGAAGAACTTTATAATATACAGGGAGCAACTAAGATGATGTAAAGCTCTGAATCTCTGTCATAGAAGGATCAGTTGAAGAAAACAGGAATGTTTAGTCTAAAAACTCAGAGGGAAGGGAAGGGAAAGGGATGATAACAGTTTTGAAATATTTACAGAGTAGTCATATGGTTGAGGGATTAGGTTGCTCTGTTTGTTCTGAGAGGACAGAATAAAGAGGAGAGAATGAAGGTTGTAAAGAGACAAATTTATACTTGATGTCAGGGGAAAACTTCTTCACAATTAAAACTGTTCAAAAGGAGGGGATGCCTCAACAGGTGATGAGTACCCTTCCTCAAAGGTTTTCAAGCAGAGATTGGATATGTTACAGTGGTAATTCCTTTCAGGTTTGGATTGAACTGAATTGGATTGAACCCAATTCTTAAGATTCCAGGATTTAAACTTAAAAGGTTAAATAAATGTATAGTTCCAAACTTTGCTCATAGATTACATCTATGAAATGTGAACATCATTTCTAGTAACATAGGCTTTTCAAGTAGCCAGAAACTCCTCTAAATATTGAATTTCACCGGACATGAAGGGGTAGAAATAGTCAAGTACCAACACTTATTTCTGGGATGTTTTTGAAATTACAAAGACTAATTCAGAAATCCTCATATAGGTGCTGTTTATGTTTTAAGAGCATAAGCTCTTAACAAGAGGTTCATTGGTTGAAAAAAAATTACATATTTATTATTTTCTCTAACCTCTAAATGACATTTATAATTTCCTTCAATTATTTAAAAACATTATTCTAAGAAGTCTATAGGATTCACCAGATTGTCAGAGGGCTCCATTACACACACACACACACACACACACACACACACACACACACACACACACCCTTCTGCTTTAGAGAAAGAAGTGGTTTTAGAAATCATCTAACCCAAATGTTTATTTTACAGATGAGGGAATTTGGGCTCTTAGAAGCTAAGTGGTTTGCTTAAGTTCACATAGTTAAACAGAGGCCAGACTAGAATCTGAAACCATGTCCATGACTCTAAATTCAATAATTTTTCCACTGCTATCATGTTGTCTCTCAGATAATTACATGAGAAAAGACAATGGCCCTCCTCAGCAACTAAGGTTGCCAATAGCTCAAGAATCCTAATAGCTGATTGACTGAAACCTATTTCAGGTAGGGGTGCCATAGCTACTACTCCTAGAGTCCTTTGGTCAAAACTATAAGAGTTCTCTATGAAATTTTTCAAGACCAAAACTGACTTGAGAAACTCTGACCCTGGTTATAAGGCTTTTGAATTCTGGTAGTTTGGAATTCCATCAAGTTTCCCAAAAAGGTAAGAAAAAATATGGTTTCCCTTTTTCTTTGGAAAAGATTTTCTTTCTGCTTTAAGCATTTGTAGTAAACCCTCAAAAAAGTCAAGGCTTCCCAATTTTATATCCAAATGCCAGGAAAATCTAATTAATCTATAGGTGAACCTAGAAGTCTCTGAATATTGTCAATATTGAACTGAAACAGTAAAAATCACACTTCTTGAAACAAGTAAATATAATCTTAGCAGATATTTATGGATCCTACTTTCCTGGTCTACTGAATTGGAGCAGCTTCTAGAACTGGAAAAAGCATGAGTCAAGTATATCAATTAATGTCATATTGGCATGGTGATTCTAGCTACAAAGGACTGGAAGTAATTTACTAATTAAAATCTTACAATTTTCTAAATGTTCTTGAATATAGGAAAGAGTGCTTGCATATGAATAAAAGCACAGATTTTTACATTTTAAGTACTTGTTTTATTCCTGTAAATGTCAAAGTTCGTTTAATTTATTTAAAGTCAATATGGCACGTTTTAGACTTTTCAAGCTATGATTTTTTTTTCCCTTTTTTCTCTCACCTTAATAACAGATAAAACACCTTCATTGGTTTTGGGATCCGTCACAATCTCAAAATTTTTATTTCCGTTGCCTTTTAAAATGGTATAATTAGCTCTCCAATTAGCAGTGTTAGGCAAATCCTTATCTTGTACAGCTACTCGCAAAATATTCATCTTGATTGTATTTTCTTCAATTGATGTTTCATACTGAAATAAATTAAAGTCTCATTAGCAATTTATTTTACAAAGAAAGAAGACTATGTTAACGGTAATATAAGTTCTCCCTCCCCTAACTCCCAGAGCACTTGATATCACAGTTTTTACGAATATGATTTAAAACAAAGAATTCAAATAGTCCTGTCATTCAGGATAATTTTCAAATAATGCATTTTGGAATAAAAATTGGTTTAGCCTATGTGATAAAGAAATGGAATTATTATGCTAATCAAATAAAGCAATTTTCTTCTTATGTATATTAGCTATCTTCTAATTTTATTTAAATAATATACTTCCTACTTTGTAATCTGCTTATTTTTCAGAAAATTAAATTATATATTAACTCAAATGACATGATTCACAAATGTTACAATTGGTTATAATACATTTTATTTTAAATAAGTATAACTACTTACCATAGACTTTATGAAAGTGGGGGCATGGTCATTTGCATCTTTTACTGAAATGATACAAGTTGATGTATTCATCAAACCAAAAAATTGACCATCCATATCTTGTACTTTCATTGTCAATTTGTATTTGTCTACTACCTGAAACCAAAAGTAAAAATTCAATTGTAGTGGGAAAATCCAATGTTTGTTCATATTATTAGACTCTTTATCAAATGGGAAATGGATCTTTTATACACATGAGTCCATTTCTTACAGATCTTGGAAATGGGATCTTTAGCAAAGAAATTTGCTATCCATTTTTCCCTAGTAAATTGTTTCCTTTTTAATCTTAGCTTTCCATTTTTATTTGTGTAAAAACTTTTAAAATTTTATGTAACAAAATTTTACATTTAATCTTTTATGATATTCTCTATATCTTCTTTGGCCATAGGTTTTTTCTCCTATATCTAAATTTAATAAACAATATTTTCCATGTTCCCCTAATTTATTTATGAAAGGACCTTTTATATCTAGATCACATGTCCAATGGAAGGTTATTTTTGTATACAGTAAGAGGTATTAATCTAAATCTAAATTCTTCCACATTATTTTACAATTTTCCCAGAAATTTTTGCAAAATAGTGAGGTCTCATCTCAGTAGTTGGGACTTGTATCTATCAAATAGTCAGAAATTAAACATATCTGTTTCTGTATGTCAAATATCTAATCTGTTCCACTACTGAATCCCTCTTTCTTAACCACTATCAAATTCTTTTAAAAAATAACTATTTTGTAGTATAATTTGAGATGTGGCACTTGTAAACCCTCTTTGTTTCCATTTCGTTTCATTATTTGTTTGAAGTTCCTCACCTTTTTGTTTCTCCAAATGAACTTCATTACTATTTTTCACTAAGTTATAGATACATAAAATTTTCTCATTTTAAGGAAATCATTTATTCTTATTTTGAAATTTTCTTTTTTAAAGAAAACACAAAACTAAAATAGATGTCCATGGATTAGGGAATAGCTAAACAAATTATGGAATAGCAATATAATGGAATATTATTGTATTACAATAAATTACAAGGCACAGGTTAGAACACCAAACTTGGAGTCAAGAAAATTTAACTTCTTAAATTCATATCTGGCCTTGGATACTTAATAGTTGTGTGACCTTGAGCAAGTCACTTAACCTATTTGCTTCAGTTACACATCTATAAAATGAGCTTGAGAAGGAAATGGCTTGTATCTTTGCTTAAAAAAAATGGAATCATAAAGAATCTGACATGACTGAAAAACAACTATCAGCAACATAAAAAATGATGAGTATGATCTTTACAGTAAAGTATGGAAAGATTTCCACACTGATGCAGTGAAATAAGCAGAACAACAACAACAACAACAACAACAACAACAAAAACCCTAGGAAAACAATTTAAATGGAACAATAGCACAAAACAAAATTATAAAAATTATAAAATTATTTAAAAAACAATCATGGCCTAAAAGAAGTGAGAAGACTTTCCATCTCTTTTCCTTTCCAAAGGAAGGAGACTCCACAGATATGTACACTATATATATTTTCAGATTTTTTTTAATATATTGGTTAGTTTTGCTAATTCTTTCTCTTCCTCTTTTTCTATAAAAATATTTTTGTTATATATAAGATAGCAAAATAAAAGAGGAGTAATAACAGGAAAATTTAAACACAAAAAAGATTTTATTAAAAAATAAAAATAAAAGTCACAAAAAGGTTTTTTTTACCAGAACTCAAACACTTTACCTTTAGCAGTCTTCTTGTTCTGTACAATATTCCTCTCAAGAAATTTGGTTGCCATATTGTACCATTATCAAGACTGTAATCAACACAAACCTTCAGATCCTTCTCAAATACCTGTCTAGCTATCTTATGAAGTTGTAATCAAAATACAAAATTTTACATTTATCTTGATTAAATTACATCTTACTATATTATATTCAATGCTATCCATCAGGCTATTTTTTTTTTGAGAGGGAAAAGTTATTCAATGTATTAGCTAGTCCTCCCAATACTATGTTATTCACAAATATGGAGAGTATTGTTTTTTCATATAAGAAAGCCTAATTGGATGAGAAGGGAGAAAAGAACAGATACTTCTCCTCTTCATTCTTCTCCTCATCATCATCATCTTTTCTTTCTCTAAGGAGATCTTAACTCTGTGAAAAGAAGAAATTATTCTTTCTCTCCACTATAATGCCAGAACATTACAATATAAAGAGTGTTTAATATTTTGTTGAATAAATTATTATTGTTTTACTTCTGATCATTTATAGATTGGAAAAATGTATATTGTGATCTAAGGGTTGAGCAATAAAAATAATAACAATAACAACGACAACAACATTACCCTTACATTAAAATATGCTACATGTATTCTGAATTCTACTTTCAAGATGAACAATCAGTATATGCTGGTCCATCATCCACATTTGCCCTTTCAGTCCATTTTGTGACCAACAACACATTTTTTAAGCCAGATTATGGAGGCTAAGAGTATGGACTGTAGTTATGCATGAACCAAAGCAAACTGACCTACATAACTTCAGTTTCAACTAAACCCAAGGGAAATAACATATCGATACACAGGAAAAAATCAAAATAACAATTTCAAGAATGCTTTTAATGAGCAGTACCAATCTTCTTGGCCCTTATTACTTTTCATTGTTCTTCCATCTTTGGTAACTATATTATATTCCTTTCTCTTAATGGTATATCACATTTTATTAAAATAAAGTAATAAATAAAATATGAAAATCATAAAATATGTCATCTCATTACAACATCTTTTACATGATCTGACTCTTTGACTAGAATTTTTCCCCACATTTCAGCTAAAAGGCATTTCTCCAAATTGGAATCATATTTAATAATATTTTTCAGTCAAATGTGACATAGCAAGTAGGTATTACCTCTCTGTCCAGCTGATGTGATATTGTGGTGATCACACCTGAAACAGGATGCACTGCAAATAATTTAGGAGATGGTGGTTGTTGATCTATAATGGAGTACTTCAGGCGTGTGTGCATTGTATCAGGTTCATCTCTATCTGTGGCAGATACCTTCCCCACTACAGTACCTATACATTTGGAAGTAGGAAAAAAAAAAAATCCTCTTCAGTCTCCACAAAAATATAACCTTATATCTCTCATCTATATGGTTTTATCCCAAATAAGGTAACTTCAAATTAATATTACTTTACCTTAACACTGTTCAAATATTTTTTATACAACTACATTATAAATTCTCAAAATCTTGCTGGAACACATTGGACAGATGGCTTACTATTTCTATGGAATCTACTATTCCTTTAATACCATTTGACATAACATTAAGTTTTCATAGAATCAAATCGTACTATTAGGGAGAGCCAATCTATATTCTGAAAATTTGTGAGAATATTAGCAAAAATCTGAGAAATAATTCTGAAGGGAAAGAACTTCAAACATTTTAATAGTATTTTCCTAAAAATGGATAGGATGGATTTCTATATTAGGAAACTCACTCCATTTTTGTAAGTTAGTACTTCAATTTATACTATTACAGAATTTATTAAATCACTAAGAGCTTAAGAAACCAGCATGTGTCTGAGATAAAACTTAAGCTAAGGTGTTATAGGCACAAAGTCAATTATCTATGTCATGGTGCCAATTACAACTAATATAAGATATATTTTTTAAAAGCCACCAATTATCAGTTAACAACTACACAATGAACAATGACAGCACATTCTATTTTATTCACAATTCAAAATATTATTCTATTGATTTCCAAAACTATATCTTATCTACAATTTTATATGTCAAGGAGTGACGACTTGAACTATGTGATAATCTTCAAAGAATACATATTTTCTCTTATTAATAAATTTGGCAGGAATTTGGGAGGAAAGAATTAGAAATTTAAAAGATGCCCATCACCTGAAGGGAAGATGGACAAGTTGTGGTATATAATTGTAATGCAATATTATTGTGCTATAAGAAATAATAAACAAGATGGTTTCAGAAAAACCTTGGAAATCTTACACAAACTGACACACACAGTGAAATGAATAAAACCAAGATGTTTACATTAAAACAATACAGTAATGATGATCACCTGTGAATAACTTAGCTACTCTAATGAATATATTGATCCACAATTATAAAGGATTCATGATAAAATATGCTAATCACCTCCAGATAGAGAACTGATGAATTGTGAGTACAGATTGAAGAATATATTTTTTTACTTTTCTTATTTTTTTAAATAGTGCTAATATAGAAATATAATTTTCATGACTTCAGGTGAATATGAATATGTTATCACTTGTTTTCTCAAGGAGTGGAAAAAGGACTAGAGGACAGAGAGAATTTGAAACTTAAAATGTAAAAATGAATGTTAGAAAATTTTTATTTCTTTATTGTTTTCTTTATTCTTAATTTCTTTATTTATTCTTTAGATAGTAAAAAGGGCAGAGAAAATGCACTAAGCAGGAAGGGTAAATTCTATTTAAAGACACCTCTTGCTAAATTGTCAAGATAATTAAGTTAGCAGATAGAAAACACACATAAATAACAGTTAAAGTATATATTTGGGATTTTTATTTAATTAGTGATTTAGATCAACCTGATTTAGCCTGATCATCTCTTTTTTTTTTTTTTCTTGTAGGGGCTAAAAGACACCAGCAACAACATGAAGAAATGAGAGAAGCAAGGATTTGTGTAAAGAGGAAGTTGTATGTACTTAAACATATTTAACATGTATTGGACTGCCTGCCATCTAGGGGAGGGGATGGGGGAAAGGAGGGGAAAAGTTGGAACAGAAGGTTTTGTAAGGGTCAGTGTTGAAAAATTACCTATGCATATGTTTTGTAAATAAAAAGCTATAATTTTTTTAAAGATATATAGGATTTTAAGGAAAATGTCAAAAAAAAAAAGAGGAAGTTGTATGGTCAAGATTAAAAAACTCATGGCTGTTGTCTTAAAAGGAATTCTTTTAGGAGGCTTCCACCAAATGCCAAGTGAAAAAGCATAATTTAATGCAGCACCAAATCAATAAGAAACTTGATCACTCAAAATAACATTTAAACAATTTTCAAGGGGTAGCTAGGTAGGGCAGTGGATAGAGCCCCAACCCTGAAGTCAGGAGGACCTGAGTTCAAATCTGACCTCAGACACTTAACACCTCCTAGCTGTGTGACCCTAGGCAACTCACATAACCCCAATTGCCTTAGCAAATAATAATAATAAAATAAAAATTAAACAACATTCAAACAGAGCAAATTTACTATTAATTATTATTGATGATGTGCTTACCGACTCTAGAGCCTTCAAGAATCTCAAAATTATAAACTGTTTCTGTGAACATTGGATAGTTGTCATTTTCATCTTCAATTTTGATAGTAAGTGGTAAAGGAGAATCTGAATAATATCCATCTGGAGTGGAAGCATAAGCTACTATCTATAAAAAAGAAAAAGGTTAAAATATAACAACGAACCAAATTTGGAGATGTTGTCTCCACTTTCCTTACTAAATCCTTTTCATCACAACAAAGCACAACTAACAGAACATAAAATTCAAAGTGGCATTATATCAACCACAATAAGAGATATCACGCTATATTTAGAAAGTGTTGTACTTCAAATATAAACTGGAAATTCAGAGGGGTAAGCCAGGGCTAGTATAGTAGGATGAGGAATGACATTCGAGTTAGGGAACTCTACTGCTATTTTAAGTTCTGCCCATACTTAGCTATGTTGTACTGGCTAAATCAATTGAACATGAGTTCACCTGCTCTATTTCCTATGAGTTCCTTTATATAATATACCTTGAAATCCTTATGATATAAACAAATTTCAAATAAAATATATCTTTTAAAATTGAGAAGAAAGTAGAAATAATATAAAGAGAATGAACACAAAACTCAGAAAACACAGTTTTCAGTATTTTGGAGTTGTTTACTAACATGGACATTGACCCTATTTTATCTCATAACAGTCTTGGCAAAACCAAAGTGAAAGAGCGATAGATATTTATCCAAATTGACAGTCATGTTCAGATACTGCAACAAAAAATATCTGACAGGAATATTATCAAGGAAACTTCTCAACTGATCAGAAATTCCTAAACCTAAAGCAGCAGGAGCAACTCAGTTTATTAGTTGGGGATGATAGGAAAGACAGACAGTATACAAAGGCATAAAGCAACTAGTTTTTAAATTAAGAACAAGAAACATAAGACTTTGTTTTAATATATTGCAAAAAAAATCACACAATCATCTAAAATGAGACCAGGAAGGGGAAAGAAGGGAAAAGGAAATTTAAAAAGGCAATGCCATATAAGGTTTCCCACTTAAAGATTCCGATATTCCCTTATAGATTCCCAGTCTCTACAATTCTACTCCATAGAGATTTCTAAATATTTCTTTTAGTTCTGATAAATTGTCCTGGGTAGGTCACATCTTCTGATTTGATTTGCATAATCCTCCCCAAACAATTATCAAAAGTTCCCCCCCAAAACATATTCAAAATGCAAACCCTCATCATTTGGAGGCTTGCTCAGTTAAAACAACTCCAAACTTCTCACAATAGACCTCCACATGATCTTCCTAATATCTTTGGTCCTAGTCAAGAATGAAGGATAAATAACAATCTGAGTATTAACTGCCCCACCTAGCCTTAATCACTTACTGGGTGTTGCCTCAGTCAAACCTGTTAAAGACCTTAGTTCAATAATGCCACTGCATCCAGGATCTCCAGTCATCCCTATCTACATCTTGCCACTAGACCCAGATGGCTGGGGAGGAGAGCGAGTTTGGTGACTGCACAGCAGCCACTTCACTTAAATACAATTCATTTGCAAGTTAAAACATCACCTTCCTGAGGTCATTGGAACCCTACCGATTCTCTAAATACTTTCTCCCTTTAACGTATTCAAAGAAATTCTGCTCTTTATTTTTAAAGGACAGAGAAAATATTTGCAACTGATCTTCAATTCTAATATATACCTGACTTGACACACAACTTATAGACTGCCTTTTAGATATTGTCTCACCTTGAGCAGGATGCTCAGTAAAAACTAGAAAGGCTTAAAGAAGCAGATACAAAGTGAAAAGTTATATGTACAAAGTAACAGCAATATTGTAAGATGATCAGAAATTCTCAGCAATACAATGATCCAATACCCCTGCAATGAAAAATGCTGTCCATCCCCAGAGAAAGACTGATGGTGTCTTAATACAGATTGAAGCATATTTTTTAACATTATTTTTCTTGAGGTTTTTTTTTAAACTATGTTTTCTTTTACAACATGACTATTATGGAAATGTTTTGCATGACTACACATTTATAACTTATATCAAATTATTTGATTTCTCAATGGGAGAAAGAAAAGTAAAGGAGAGATTTGAAATTCAAATTTTAAAAATGAATGTTAAAAATTGTTTTTATATGTAACCAGGGGAAAATAAAATACCAAATAAATTTTATTTTAAAAAAAATTGACTGACTATAAGGACTGATCTCTAAATGATAAGATAAAAAGGAAAAACCCTCAATCCTAATTTGATTATTACTATAACAGAAAATAGTTGTTTCTCTTGGTAGGAGAGGGGAGAAAAGGAAAGAAAAAATCTGGAACTCAGAATTTAAAAAGAAAAATAAATATATAATATGTAAGTATACATACACACATATAATGAAAATAAATAAATAACAATTTAAAAAAAAAAGAAATACCATATCATCTTAAAAAAAAAAAAAAACTTTCAAAGGACCAACAAAAAGTCAAACTCCTTAACCTCATATTTAAGGGCCTGTACAATATGGACTCCAAGCTTCCTTCCCAAGTTTATATTTTATGTTTTCTATGTTCTAGTCAAATTAGGTGACAAATTATCAAACTAGATATTTGCCAAACTTGGATTAATCTCCAACTTCTACCATGACTATTTTCCATATCCTTCTGTGAAATTCTTTCCATGGTTAAAGGCTAAATTCAAAAAACCTCCTGCATGAAGCCTTCCTAACCTTTTCTTATCCTTACTCCAAAACTCATTTTCTTTCTACTCTGCATTTTGCTCTGTATTATATTTATTTATATTCCTTCTGTTAAAAGAACAATGTCTAATTTTACTCACCTCTCTACAATTCACTTTGATTTATTGAATTTCTGTTGTTGCTAAATATCTTTTTCCATGCAATAACTTCTTTAACTTTTCCAAAACTATTTTATTTTGCTTGAAGAATATAGTCTTTTTGATTCTCATGATATGTTAAAATTAGAGTGTATTTTATAATTATTATTTGCCTTATTTTCCTATAACCATTTTTAATTACCTTCATTTTAAATACTTAACTTTTCCTCTAATACTCACTATTAAATAATTGAGTAGTAAATATCTTAAGTTTTACCTTTCTTATGAGGAAGTTTGATGTGTTATATAATAGATGGTTTCAAAATCAAAATATTTTCTTTGCTAGAGTATTATCTTCATTTCATGATTTTTTTTAATATGAAGGACAAATAATATTGATATTGCTGCTAGAATTCAAATTGTGTTGTAGTTTTGCAATTAGAGAAATTGTACTGGTGTTTGAAAATGCTTTTTAAGATGTAGAAGAACTATTCTAAATTGAATGGGCTTCCTCAAGACTTACTCAGTTCCTTTTTACTGAAGTCTTCAACCAAAGGAAAGGATGAATGTCCATTTAAAGAGTGTAGGTTTTTTTTTTGTTTCATTGTTTAAAAATTTTAGTAGTTATTTTACTTTCCAAAAAATGCAAGGATAGTTTTCAACATTCACCTTTGCAACTGCATTCCAAAAATTTTCTCCATCTCCTCCCTCTTTCTCCTCCCCAGGAGAACAACCCTTGAAGACTATTTTATTAAAGAGTTAATTCCTGCCACCTCAGAACCTTTGAAATAAATTTTATAATAGGAGGGTAAGGATATTAAACAAATAATAAATTTCATTTCTAAAGCTATCAAATGCTAAATTAAATGAATTCTTAGTCTTTGTATTGAAACTGAAAGGTGGTTATAATTACTCAAATCATAACATTTCTTTGATTATAATTTAGTCCATTCATCAATATTTCATAACAACTCGTGATAAACATTTAGTAGCCTAACAAAGCTGACTTGATTCTAGTTTTATAAACAAATTTATCAGGTAAAGTTTAAAGTTCTATCATCTCACAAATTGAACAGTGAACTAAGCTGTTATCTCAAAGAACTTTCTTTCAAATGAGCATAAGTACAATTTTCTTCAGCTTCTCTCTTCATTTTGTTTTTAGAATTCTACATAGATTTTTTTCCCCAGTTCTTCAATCACTATTATTGCCTTTCTCAGGCTTTTTTTCCAAATATTATTCAGATTGTTAATTTCAGATCTCTACTTTTTCTATAGAAAATAAGAGAAAATGTAGTCCTACACACAACTCTTTTTAATCACATACAAATTAACTTCTCAATTTAAATATGGTCAGATAATAGCTTCAAAGCTATAAAGAAGTCTAACATTTTCATTTTACAATTGAAGAAATTAAGACCTAGGATAATGTTATGCTTTTTTTCTAAATTACATGAAAATTGAATTAGAGAATTAGGAATTAAACTCAAGTCTTTAGATGCTAAATACATTTTTTTTTGGACTATGCAATTTGACCTTCCTAAAGGTGAGGCAATTGTCAGTAGGTACAAATTTCCTATGAGAAATACTATATTTGAATATTAAGACCCATTCAGAGCATAATATATCAAAAAGCCACAGTGAGAGGAAACAACATCAAAAAGATTCAGTCAATTCTGAGCAACCAACAAAATGATCCAAAAATATTCTCATTAATTATTTAAACTCATACCTCAAAAGCCTCATATGTCTCACGATCTACAGGACCAGTACAAAATAAATTCCCAGTATCTTTCTCTATATAAAACAAATTGAGAGGTTTTTGATCAACTCCAGGTCCACTGATGGAGTAATAAACAGTATATTTCTGGGCTGAATCAGATTGGATCTACAAAGAAAGTAAATAAATTTTTAGAGAAGGTCAAAATTTATAACAAATTAGTTTTTTCAATAAATTTTAAATGTACATGTTTATATGCTTATGCAATGGGAAAGAGATAATTTTTAAAATATAATAAAATACATATTGGTACTTTAAATATATAAAACATAGTAACAGAGGAGAAAGTTAATAAATGAGTCCTTGATTAAAAAAAAAAAAAAGCAGAAGACATGAAATATAACTCCCAATGTTGTAAAACATTGTTAAAAAATGATAAATGTGGGGCAACTAAGTGGCACAATAGAGCACCAGCCCTGAAATCAGGAGGACCTGAGTTCAAATCTGGTTTCAGACACTTAACACGTTCTAGCTGTGTGATCCTGGGCAAGTCTCTGCCTCAACAACAACAACAGCAACAAAAAAGATAACTGTATTCAGATTCATTTTTAAATATCTTAATTGAACAGCTACTAAAAATGGAAGCTTTGTAAATCAAAGGGTAAGAGTTTTTATGTATGTGTGTGTATACATATATTTGAACTCTACCTGTTGAAGAAATAAAGGGAAAGGGCCCAAGGAATTCTCTTGCATCGAACATGGAATAGGAGCCCATCTTCTCTTGGCACGTCTGAGAATTGTTTCTTTTACTTGTCTTTTGTTCAGTTTCTAGTTTTAAAAGAAAAGGGAAAAACAGTGACATTTGGTTTCCTAAGCATCCAAAATCCGTAAATCCAAATCCTCAAATAATGAGGACTGAAATAGAAATTAAATAGTGAGGTATTAAAGGAGTTAAAATCAGTCTTTTTAAAAATTTGACTAATGTTGTCACTAAAAAAAAGGCTTACAAATATTCATCATCTTAACCTTTATCATAGCAATCATCTTCTTGTAATTATATCATCTTCTCTCAGATAGTAATCTCCAATTGTAATCATCTTCTCTTATAAAATAGCCTTCACCAAAATGTGGAAGTACTAAGCATAGAACTAGGGAGCTGAAAAGGTCCTCTTAGCTGAGACTGTCATTTTTACAACTTCTTGGGTTTCAGAAAATCCCAATTAAAATTTCCCATGTGAAATAAGTTTTAAGGACTACTTGAAGTTAAGAAGGAATAAATTGTACTTCCTCTCAAGATTAATTACCTTTAGTTCTACAGAATAAGGAGTCAGTATGTAAATATTTTTACCTTACACTTGAATATTTTTAATCCTTTTTTTGGGGGGGGCTGAATTGGAATTGACTGAATTTATAAAGAAAACCACCTTTTATCCATAGAGCTCAAAAAGAGTCTTTTTTTTCCAAGGGAACAAGCTTTCCCTGAATAATAGGTTAAAGAATATACTCTTGGTAGAGATAAGATTTAGACTCTAAATGTTATTTCTCTCATTATAAAACAGGAATATAATCACTTTAATTCTATCAGTTTATCTTGCATAAAGAAGTTGTTAATCTTCTTTCTATTTATCACATTATGCCTTTTAATACAACTATTTTTATAGATGAGTTATTATCCTATCTAAATAACTTGCTTGAGAACAGGTTTGGCAGGACAATGGGTCTGAGGTGAGGCATAGGATATCTTTAGTAGGGATGCAAAGCTAATGATTGCCTGTCATTAGCAGATCAAGACCAAAATAGTCCTAAAAGACAATGTAACGGCACTCTGAGGCACAATCTGTTTCTGTGACCCTTTGTGCCTTGTATTTTAAAGGCTTCTTTTCAAGGAGCTGGTCTCCCTAAATGATACACCATATTATAAACAAAAGTTATGAGATAAAAACTCAAGGTGGCCAAGAACAATACCAGATCAAGCAAAAAGTGTTTATTAAGCACCTACTATATACCAAGAACCAAGATAAGTTCAAGGAATATAAAGAAAGGTGAGAAAAAAAACAAGACCCTGTTCTTAAGAAGCATACATTCTAACAGGAAAGACAATATGCAAACAACTGTGTACAAACAAGATACAGGGAAACTTGGAGGTAATCTAGGAAGGAATGTTAGTATTAAAGGGTACTAGGAAAGGTTCACTGTAGAAAATAGAATTTTAACAAAGATTAAAAGAAAGCCAGAGAAATCAGTAGGCATTGCATTTGAGGAACAGAAAAAAAAAAGTGCCATTGAATCATAGAGTAGGTAAGAGAATAAGACATAAAAAGGCTGTAAAACAAAGAAGAAGCAGATTTTGAAGGTCTTAAAAGCCAAACAAAGGTTTTTTGATCATGGAGGCTACAGGGAGCCATTAGAAATTATTGAAAAAAGAATAAGTGTAAGAAATAACATGACCAGATGGGTCTTTAGGAAGAACACTTTGATAAGTGAGTAGAAAATGTGTTGGAGTATGAAGAAACAAGGCAGGGAAAACAACCAGAGGCTATTTCAATAAATAATGAAAGCCTAGACCAGGTAGGTATTAGTGTCATCAGAAAGCAGGGAGTAGATACTAGAGAAATTGTCAAGGTAGACTTTGTGTCCAAAAGGATGCTTAGATCTTATTATCATGTTAATGATGTATATGATGACGACAAATTTAAAAATGAAGCAATAACAGGATGTTTTAATTATCCTTCAGTTTGGTGGAGAGGTATAGTTTTAAAAGATACTAGTTTTTTAAATAAAATGTTATTATACTTTTTAAATACCTTCTTTTGATGTTCCAATGTAACGTTTATTTCCTTTTGTTTCCAATTCTGAGTATTTACAAGATATATGATAAAAGATCTCTTCCCTGAAGACAACAAAAGTGTCCTTGTTGGATATATTGAACCATTTTCTACAATTCCAAAGTCAGTATCACCTGACTGAATAAGGTTTGCAGACTTGAAGCATTCTTCCAGATTAACTGTATGAAAAAAAATTCATGATAATATGAAAATAGAAAAAAAATTCTATAGAAATCCAAGTGACTTTTCAATGAATAATAAACAGGGAAGGAAAAATCTAGTCACATTAAAATCATCAAATGTTCCTACTAATTTTTTTAAAAATCATTTACAAGTAATTTTTAAATGAATGCATTTTTTAAAAAGGATCCAAAATACACTTCTTTGAGTAGACACTGATTAGCCTTTTACATATATTTAAAATGCCCTTTTAAAATGTTTTTGTAAAGGTAAATTCTCATTTAAGGACAAATATTTAAATTATAAGTTGGCATGTGACTTGAAAATATGATTTCCTTGAGGAAATCACATTTCTTAAAAAAAAAATAGCACATAATCTATAAGAGATACCATTCTATTACTAGGACTTAAGCTAATAACATAGAGCAGCTAGGTTATACATTAAATAGGGTGCTAATCCTTAAATCAGAAGGATCTGAATTCACATCCAGCCTCAAAAACTTAATGAGCAAGTCACTTAATCTTGTTTGTCTTGATTTCACCATATGTAAAGAGAACTGGAGAAGAAAATAGCAAACTACTCCCATATCTTTGCCAAGAAAACCCAATATGCAGACACAAAGAGTAGAAAATGACTAATTGACTATACAAGAAAAAGAGTTACACACATTCTTACTGAGACAAAAGAAAATATACAAAACTCAAACAAAAACCCAACAACAACATGCCTAAACTAGGAAAAATTGTCAAATAAAAGAGGGAGTACCAGATAGAGCATTAAACCATTTTAATAAAATTCTGATGAGTGCATGGGCTTCTCCAAACTAGCACCAAGGCCCAAAATAGATTACAAACCTTCAGACTACAATGATACCTTTCACCGCTAGGTCTATAAAATTTCCCTCCTCTCCCCTGAGTCCCTGACTCCCCTGGAGTCAATCCTCTTCATGTAGCTGTATCACTGGAATCCACTTTTTAATTGGAAATATTAACAAGTAATTATAGAAATACAAAGATTACAAGAATTTAAAAGGAAAACTGAAAAAAAAAATCACAACCAGAAGCAAAACCACAGACCAAGATTTAAAAATATAAAACTCAATAAAATGAAGAGTAAAGGCATATTCAAGATTATTTTGACTTCTGTCTACTTCTAAATGACATTGAAAACAGTCAAGGTAAATAATTTTGTGGTTGTTCACATTTTCCAATAAGGGCTTAAAGAACAGAGTCTAAATTGAAATTTACAAAATATTCTGCCATATCTTACCTCTGCCAATAATTTCTTTAGCTTCTAATTCAATAGGCACATAGAAAGTAACATCCTTACAGGCTTCACAAGGAAAATTCAGGACCTAGAAAGAAAACCAAAACTTATTTGAGGTAAGTTTCCTTTACATAAAATTGTTATTTTAAGTTGTTCACAAGAAAATTTTTCAATTTAACATATAAACTTAAATGCCTTTAGTAAAACATAATGAAATATAATATACTTGAATAACAAATCTGAACAATATTTTATCTAATTAATTTAACTTAATGTGAAGTTATAGTGTCAGTTTGGGCTCTTAAACTGCACTGTAATATAATACATCACACACATGCACACACAAAACTACACACAATCACACATAATAAGCACAAATTTTGTTTGGAGAGAGAGAAAGGAAGAGGATATATCAGAGTAGTCACCATGTGAGAAATAGATGGACATGTGAAATATTACAGAGGTTTATTTAAAAAGAGTTGACAAATGGTTAGAAATATATAGAATGGAGAGAGTAAAAGAATGATTACAAAATTCCAAACATAGATGAATGAAAGGATGATGGTGTTTAAGAAACAGAGGAATTCAAAAAGGAATGAGTTTCGTAGGAAAGATGATTCATCATCTACTGGATTCATTAGACATGAATCCAAATGACTATTTTAAAACATTCAGATTCATCGATAGAACTACTAGAAAAAACATTCTGCCATCAACTTTCTGCAAAATGTCAAGCAAGTTGATTAATGACTCTAATCCTCTTACTTCACATGTAAAATAATCCCTTCTATCTCTAAAATTCTATGAGCCAAAAATGTAAGTATCTGAAGTCAATTTAAAAGATTTGTTGCCCCCCTCCCCCCCCCAAAAAAAAAAAAGCAAAAGAACCTTTTAAGTAAAGATATAATTCAAAGTATAACTATAGGGCAGCAAGGTAGCATAGTGAATAAAGTGTCTGACTTGAAGTCAGGAGGATTCCTCTTCCTGAGTTCAAATCTAGCCTCAGACACTTAACTATGTATGTGATCCCAGGCAAGTCATTTAGCCCTATTTGCCTCAGTTTCTTCATCGTAAAATTAACTGGAAAAAGAAATGGCAAACTATTCCAGTATCTTTGCCAACAACAATAACAACAATATAATACAAAGTAACCACTTTAGGGAGGATTCTACAATCTGGCCACTAAATTATGTGTTTTGTATATATGTGTGTTTTTCTTTCAAAGATCAGAGAGCCTTATTGCTCTTTTATCTCTCTCTTCCATTCCCTACAAATACGCATCCACAAAATTTTATGAGAGTGTACTGATGCTTTTTAAAGGTCTCAAAATAGAAAAAAGGTAAGATCTTCTGTATTAAAGTTTTCACTGCTGTGAAAACAGATTATTTTTACAAAATACAAAATTTATAAAATTGAATGATAGTGACTATATTACAAAAATAATGTGATAAACAGTTATCACCTTTATTGCATTTAAAATATGATTTGATTTATATATAATTTTTAAAAATCATATCAAATGAAATTAATAAGCTCTATGATATACATGTTTTATATATTCTTATATATATGTGTGTGTGTATTTATATATAACACAAATTATATCAAATCCCCTAAATAATAATTGATTTCATTCTACTACATTTTAATTATATTTCTTTGTATTAATTCAACTCTTCCCATAATTTATAATGCATAATGTGAATATTCTTTTGAACTGTTATAAATTTTAAAAATTTATACAATTTAAAGATAAAGTTAGACTCTCCACAGAGAATCAATGTGTATTTTCTAAAATAAATACTATTTTTAATGGAAGGCTTGGAGTATAAAGTGAAGACTATTTTGCATGATTAAATCAAAGTTGAATTGAATCACACATGAAAACATGCAAACCTAAGTTTTCCTTGCTCCAATGCCAATGACCTATCCCTTATAATGGGAAGTATCAAACACAACACTCCCAGTTAAATAAGCCAGATGGATGTGTCTTTGGGAAATATTTAACAAAATAAATAAAAATACAATAGAATACAAATAATATTACTATGTGGTTTTCTAAGTCAACATGCAGCCCAGATAGTATGCTTTCTTTTTGAGTTTGATACCACTGCCCTATACCACAAAATTTACAAAGGATGATCATTATTAGTGGAAACAAAAACAAGGTCAGGATACTTAAAGCCTCATACACTAGTGGCTTATGAAAATGCTAAAGACAACAAAAATGACCTTTCAGCTTTGTTAAAAACAAGATGAAGATCTAAAAAGGAATATGTCTCATACTTGCCCTGAATTAGAAGGTAATCACAGATGAAAGTAAATTTAAACAAATCCCATTTTGTTCTTGATTTCTCTACCAAAGAGAACAATCTTCAGATAGCAAAAATGGAATAAAATCAAGACCAAGGATAAATAAGAAAATAATTTAAAAGGGGAGAAGGGGAAGGGAACAGCCATTTATTAATTCCCTACTATGTGCCAGACATTGTGTTGTGTTTTATTATCTTATTTCATCCTCACAACCAACCTAGAAGGTAAGAACTATTATCCCCATTTTATAATTGAGATGTCTGAGGCAGAATTCGAATCAAGGTCTTCCTGATTCTAGACTTAGTGCTTTATCCACCATGCTACCTAAGGTCTTAACTGTTCTTAATAAATTCCAGTTATCTGGCCAAGACAAACTAAATCCCAGGGTACTAAGAAAATTTATGAAAATGATTGTCAAAGAACTATCTATGACCTATATTCAGAAAAAAGAGGAGAGGTTGTATGAGTAGAGAGACAATTTTCAAAAGGAGGAAAAAGGTATTCACTTCAAAGTGGGGGATGAGGTGTTTAATGCTTATTTCTGAGGAAATTCTAACAGAGGTTTCTAAAACTATAAATTATACTTAGGATGGCGTTCACCACTACGAACTGGGAATGGGTCTATTACAGCAAGTAAACATGGGAAATGGTACACATGCTATGAGACATGGTGACTATATTGAACTATTTTCCTCAGCATTTTTCTTTCTATTTAAACTTTGTTAGAAAGGAAAGCTTGTTGTATAAAGAAAGTAGAGCATTTCAGCATTAATGTAATATATTTTCAAAAAAAGCAGAGATTAAAAAAAATGAAATTGAGGCAAAAAAGAGAGCCAACTATGCCAGAGTAGCGTCATTTCCTTTTCTAATAACATCAGTAGTCCAGAAATCAAATTAATTCCAAGAATATGGTAAATATGAATTTAAGCAAAGTAGTTAGGAAGTGTTGTTCTAGATGTTCTTCTTGACCTTTCTGCAGCATCTAACACTGTTGAACAACATTATCAATTGGATATTCTTCTCTGGGTAATTGTGACACTGCACTCTTTTGGTTCTCTCCTATCTATCTGATCATTCATTCTTAGTATCCCTTGCTAAATTTTCACCCATGGGACACCCACTAACTAAAGGTGGTTTCCAATGTTGTCTTGGGTCTTCCACTTTATATACTTTAACTTGATGATCTCATTGGCTCCCATGAGTCTGTTATCATCTCCCTGTAGATAACTTTCAAATCTATATAGTCAGTCCAAGGGTCTCCTGAACTCTAGGCCCATTCACAACACAAACTACCTACTGGACATTTCACAACAGACAATCTACCTGCTCATCAATGTATGTGAGAAAATTTACCATCTTCTGAACTTCTAAGAGAACCATCTTCATCCCAGGTAAATAGATTTATGAACTCAATGACATCCTTAATTTATCACTCATCCCATATATCCAGTACATTGCTAAATGTTCTATTTCTATCTCCATGTTCCATTCTCTATATCCAATGCCCTAGTTTGGGTCATTATGATCTGCCAAATGGTCTACTGTAACAGCCTTCTATCTGGTCTTTCAAAAGTTTCTTCCTATTCTAGTCTATTCACAACACAATTGCCAAAGTGATTTTCCTAAAGTATTCACTTTATAAACACAATCACTCAAATGCCAGTGGGACTACATTATCTCTGGGATCAAAAATAGACTTTCATATTTAAATTTTTTGACAACTTAGTTCTTTCCTATTCTTATTACCTTATCTTACTTCCTGTCATACACTCAGTCATCCAACCATCCTGGCATACTTGCTCTACTTCACATAGGACACCCCATCTCCCAATTCTATACTTTTGCACAATTTGTCTATCATCTCTAAAAATCTTTCCCTTTTCACCTTTGCTGCTAAGAATCTCTAACTTCCTTTCAAATCTAAGCTCATCACTGCCACTTCTTGCAGAAATTTTTCTCTATGTCCTTAGCTACTACTGACAAAGCTCTAAGCTTATTTTATTTTCTATGTATCTCATGGGAAGAGAAAAAGTTAGTCTTTGATTCCTTCCCCCTAATTAATATATACAAAAGAAAGGAGAATATAACAGATAATTATGTATTGATGTGTTAATGAAACAGAAATTTCCATTTATATCTTAATATCCATTGTAGTTGAGAAAATTGTAAAAAAAAAAAAATTCCTTTTATTGAACTGAAAAGGACAATGCTATTGACTGGACAGGGACTGGCCATATTCCTAAAAGCTGATGAAAGGCTAAGCTTATCAATTCTATTCAATCACTCAACAAGCATTTTTTAAGCCCTTTGGATCATTAAATCTATTATGACCGGGAATACAAAGAAGAACAAAAACAGTTCCAACTCTCAAGAAGCTTATAGCCTATGGGGGAACAACATATAAATAAAATTTTAAATACAAGATATATACAAGCTAGATGGAAAATAAACTTAGAAGGAATAACTCTAGCAGCTGGGAGTGGGGGAAAGGGAATGGAAAATGCCTGACTTTGATTTGAGTCTAAAAGGAAGCCAGAAATTCTAAGAGGCAGGAGTGATATGGGAGAGCATGGTGGACAAGGACAAAAATGAGATATGGAATGTCATATGTAAAGAACAGTAAATAGGCCCATATAACTAGACCATAATCTATATAGGAGTAAAATTTAAAAACAATACAAAGGTAAAAAAGAGCCAGATAGTGAGGAGTTTTAAGTGTCAGATGCAAGAGTTTTTATTTCATCCTGAAGGTAACAGGACAGAACTGAAGTTTATTGTGTTAAGGTATGGGCAACAAT
This sequence comes from Antechinus flavipes, assembly GCF_016432865.1. NCBI lineage: Eukaryota > Metazoa > Chordata > Mammalia > Dasyuromorphia > Dasyuridae > Antechinus > Antechinus flavipes. Next base: position 484,617,530 of record NC_067398.1, on the reverse strand, counting down.
ATAGACCTACACTTTTGGAAAATCATTTCTGTGTGAAACTTGAGTTAGAGGGGCAGCTAGGGACGCAGTGGATAAAGCACCAGCCCTGAAGTCAGGAGGACCTGAGTTCAAATCTATCTCAGACACTTAACACTTCCTAGTTGTGGGATTGTGTACAAGTCACTTAACAGGAAGGAAGGAAGGAAGGAAGGAAGGAAGGAAGGAAAGAAGGAAGGAAGGAAGGAAGGAAGGAAGGAAGGAAGGAAGGGAGAGAGGGAAAAGAAAAGAAAAAAAACAAACAAACTTGAGTTAGAATGGGGAGAGAGTGAGACAAGAATATCAACTGGCAACAAAAGTCCAGGTGACGAAGGCCTTAATAAAGGAATTACTTGCATGAATGAAGAGTTGTATACACCACAGATACTGTGAAGGCAGGAATAAGATTTAGAGGCTGACTATATATTAATTCTAAGATATGGCAAATTTAAAATGTCTCTGGGATATCTGATTACAAATGGTCAAAAGACAGTTGCTGAAGGGAACAATGACTCAGGAAAGAAACTAAGATTAAATATATAGACCTAAGAATTATCTACATAGAAATGATAATGGAATCCATGGGAAGTGATGAGATCACCAAATGAAATAGTATAATGGAAAATAGTATAGGGTCCATGTAGAGGGCTGGAACTCTGGAGAAGTATACTTGAAACAAGGTGTTAACTTAGTGGAATTGAAGATATAATGGTTCTCTAGTTCGCATATAGCTAGTATAATATAATCACTTTAATTTGATATAATGATATAATCACTCAAGATTGGCTTATACTCAATATACTGTAATGATATAATTGTAATAGGATATTTAAAGGTTGAGAGAACTGGGGACAAAGACTCAGACTGATTGAGACTGTCAGGCTGTCAAACTGCTGGAGGAGACTGGGTTATTCAATAACAGACACAGACTATGAAGGAGACAGACTGTGAAGGAGACAATAAAGACTTTGGACCCTATTCTTGTCCATCTTCATGGTGACTATCATGCTGAGACCAAGGCCCTTCCGGACAACCTCCAGAAAGCTAGCCCAAACATTACAGGTCCAAGACAAAGTCTTAGTAAATAAACAATACACAGATGAAGATCTGGAAAAGGAGACTGAAAGAAGGAATGGTCAGGCACACAGAAGAAAGAGAAATCAGCATCATGAAAATCCAAAGAGAAGATAACATCCAAGAGGTGATCAACAATATCAAATGTACAGAGAAGTCAAGGCTCAGGATTGAGAAAGGATCATTAGATTTGGCAATTAAGAAACTACTGGTAACTTTGGAGGAACAGTTTCAGTTGAATGATTAAGTTAAAAACCAAATTTCAGGGAATTTAGAAGAAAGTGAGTAGAAAAGAAGCGACAGTACTGTGGTCAGGAGTCCACAGCCAAAAACATAGTATGGCTTTTAAGAATATATAACTGGGTGGACAAAAGAATTTCTCTATCCTCTTCCTCTCATCACTGCAGTGTCCTGCCTGATAGGAGATAGCAAATCTAGTAGGGATCACTTCCTACAAACGGATATGTACATAGACATGCAGCACAAAAATGACTTCAAGAAATGTGTCCATAGCCAGTAGAGGAAACAGATGATCATGGAGAATAGTAGACTCTGTAAACCTACCTGAATAATCTATCCAGAAGAGATGCTATATCCAGGGCAAAGCAAGACGTCAAAGGAGTTAAACTGCCTTGGCTACATACATTGAATACATGTGCCTCAGTAGTGTTATTTTTGCCCATTCTTCCCATGAATGACTATGAATATATATATATATATATATATATATATAATATATATATATATATATATATATATATATATATATATATAGTATATATATATATATATGTATGTAGGAGAGTGTAGCTCAGATTTATAGAAAGGGGAGTGTTTTACAATTTTACAGTTTTATAGCTACTGTTCTTATTATGCCATTTTAGAAAGTGCTTTTACTTTGAGTTAATTGTGTCTACTGGCTGACACAACTAAGCTATTAAAGGGGAGCTCACAGTGTGACTCATGAATTAGCAATAGTAAAATAGACTCACAAACACTCCATCCTTAAAAAGTATGAGAAGTAACTTCAAAAGATGCTATGCCTTTATATACCTATATATGTGCAAATTGTTTTCTCCATTTGAATGTAAGCTCAGAGAAGACAGAGGCCTTTTCTGCTTTTTAAAAATAATTAACACTTGTGCCTAACACAGAAAATTCTTTTTTTTTTTTTAAATAACTTTTTATTGATAGAACTCATGCCAGGGTAATTTTTTACAACATTATCCCTTGCATTCACTTCTGTTCCGATTTTTCCCCTCCCTCCCTCCACCCCCTCCCCCAGATGGCAAGCAATCCTTTACATGTTGAATAGGTTACAGTATATCCTGGATACAATATACGTGTGCAGAACAGAACAGTTCTTGTTGCACAGGGAGAATTGAATTCAGAAGGTATAAATAATCCGGGAAGAAAAACAAGAATGCAAGCAGTTTATATTCATCTCCCAGTGTTCTTTCTTTGGGTGTAGCTGCTTCTGCCCATCTTTGATCAATTGAAACTGAATTAGCTCTCTTTATCGAAGAGATTCACTTCCATCAGAATACATCCTCAAACAGTATCATTGTTGAGGTATATAATGATCTCCTGGTTCTGCTCATTTCACTTAGCATCAGTTCATGTAAGTCTCGCCAGTCCTCTCTGTATTCATCCTGCTGGTCATTCCTTACAGAACAATAATATTCCATAACGTTCATATACCACAATTTACTCAACCATTCTCCAATTGATGGGCGTCCATTCGTTTTCCAGCTTCTAGCCACTACAAACAGGGCTGCCACAAACATTTTGGCACCTACAGGTCCCTTTCCCTTCTTTAGTATCTCTTTGGGGTATAAGCCCAGAAGAAACACTGCTGGATCAAAGGGTATGCAAAGTTTGATAACTTTTTGAGCATAGTTCCAAATTGCTCTCCAGAATGGCTGGATTTTTATTCACAATTCCACCAACACTGTATCAGTGTCCCTGTTTTCACACATCCCCTCCAACATTCCACATTATCTTTCCCTGTCACTCTAGCCAATCTGACAGGTGTGTAGTGGTATCTCAGAGTTGTCTTAATTTGCATTTCTCTGATTAATCATGATTTGGAGCATATTTTCATATATCTATAAATAGTTTCAATTTCTTCGTCTGAGAACTGTCTGTTCATATCCTTTGACCATTTATCAATTGGAGAATGGTTTGATTTCTTATAAATTAGAGTCAATTCTCTATCTATTTTGGAAATGAGGCCTTTATCAGAACCTTTGATTGTAAAAATGTTTTCCCAGTTTATTGTTTCCCTTCTAATCTTGTCTGCATTTGTTTTGTTTGTACAAAAACTTTTCAATTTGATATAGTCAAAATTTTCTTTGTTGTGGTCAATAGTGATCTCTAGTTCTTCTTTGGTCATAAATTCCTCCCTCTTCCACAGGTCTGAGAGGTAAACTATCCTATGCTCTTCCAATTTATTTATAATCTCATTCTTTATGCCTAGGTCATGAACCCATTGACCTTATCTTGGTGTACGGTGTTAAGTGTGGGTCAATGCCTAGTTTCTGCCATACTAATTTCCAATTTTCCCAGCATTTTTTGTCAAATAGTGCATTCTTATCCCAGAAACTGGAGTCTTTGGGTTTGTCAAACACTATATTATTAAAGTTATTGGCTGTTTTGTCCTTTGAACCTAACTTATTCCATTGATCAACTAGTCTATTTCTTAGCCAATACCAGATGGTTTTAGTAACTGCTGCTTTATAATATAATTTTAGATCTGGTACAGGTAGGCCACCTTCATTTGATTTTGTTTTCATTAATTCCCTTGAAATTCTTGACCTTTTGTTTTTCCATATGAACTTCGTTGTTATTTTTTCTAGTTCATCAAAGTAGTTTTTTGGGAGTCTGATTGGTATAGCGCTAAATAAATAGATTAATTTAGGTAGTATTGTCATCTTTATTATATTTGCTTGCCCAATCCAAGAGCATTTAATATTTTTCCAGTTGGTTAGATCAGACTTAATTTGTGTGGAAAGTGTTTTGTAGTTTTGCTCATAAAGTTTCTGATTTTCCCTTGGCAGATAGATTCCTAAATATTTTATACAATCAGTAGTTACTTTAAATGGAATTTCTTTTTGTAACTCTAACTGTTGGGTTTTGTTAGTGATATATAAGAATGCTGATGACTTATGTGGGTTTATTTTATATCCTGCAACTTTGCTGAAGGTGTGGATTGTTTCTAATAACTTTTTAGTAGAGTCTCTGGGGTTCTAGAAAGTTCTTAACAAATAATACTTGCTGATTGATCAATTAATGCCCTTGCAGACAAGATAGAGAAATGATTAGGTGATATTAATTAAGTGGGTTTGGAATTGTTGACTTTATTAATGTTATCTGGTAGACATTCTCTAATAGAGTATTTCAGTGTTCTCAACCTAGTTCTGTTTTGTGTTGCTGCATCTTGATTGAGAGTTCAAAGTATATGAGCCCTTTGATCTTAGAGGTGAGATGAATGAGGCAGGAAACTCATAGAATGTGAAAAGAGTTTCATTTTATTATGCCATACAACCTTGTTGATATACATTTTTGCAAGTGAGATCAGGACTCAGTAGTCAATCACCATTCAGAGTGGGCTTTGCCTATGTATGGTATCTGCCAATGGGAGGAGAGTCAATCCAGCCATGTCAACAACCCGCTTATGGGCGCAACTGCACTGTGACCCTCAGACCTCCCAGTAGCTCATCAGTGCTCCTGGCTCCACAAGGGCATTTCTGCAATGTGACCAAAAAATCATTGTGCACCAAAGGTTAAGGTGGCCTCTGTACTCTCTCTCAGCAGGGTCCCATACTGCTGTTTTGAATTTTGTTTTGTTTTGTTTTGTGAGACAACTGAGGTACATAGCTAGTAAATGTTAGGTGTCTGAGGCCAGATTTGAAATTGGATCCTCCTGACTCTAGGACTGGTGCTCTATCTAAGGTTAGTTCTGTTTTAGTCAGTATTTTTTAGTGGTGAGATGTGGAGAAAGCCATAGATGAAATGTTGGAATCATGAAAAAATGGTTCTTTGACTGATCTGGTCCATTCACATGTCCTGATTGCAAACCAAGAACTGAGTCTTTTCAGTTTTTATTATGTTAAATTCTCATCAATTTTAGTAGCTCATCAAATTTGTATGACACAAATCTGATAGAAATTGGATAAAAAATACTGGATAAAAAAGCCAAAGAAACTTCAACTAGTGGAAGAGGCAAGATAGCGCTAGCAAGATGAAACTATTCTTGTGCTTTGGATTAAAAAAAATACAAAAAACTGTATAAATACAAAATGGAGATATTATGACAAGAAAGTGGCCTCTTAAGAGTATGGGGAGGAAATATCTAGGAGTTCTAGTGGAATCCAGGCTTAACTAGAGCAATCAGTGTGATTTTATAGCCAAAAGTGTTCAAGGAACCTTAATAGGCTGTAATGATAGAAATACAGTACCCAAAACAAAGAAGATAGTGTTCTTATATCCTGACTTTCTAAATCCACATCTTAAGTAATATATCCAATCCTAGATACCCTGTTTTAGAAGACATATTGGCAGGAAAGAATAGATTCCTAATTGAGTAACCAAAATGAAGGTATATTCAATAGTGGCATGTGAATAGATGAAAGAACAGTAGGAATGTAACAGTAACAGAAAGAATGTGTAGCCTACAGACAAAATGATTTATTAGGGTCATGACAACTATCCTCAAGTGTTTGATTCTTCACATGGAAGAAGGAATTGAAGAAATTTACAAGTTATTTAATCCTTAAGGGAAAAAATAAAAACAATTGCCAGAAATTATATGGTAAAAAATTTTAGCTCAGCATAAGGAAGAAGCTATATACAATAGAAGGAGTAATGACTCTAGCTTGAGGATTTGGTTCAAATTTCTCAGATGATATAACCTTTGTGACCTTAGATAGATCACTTAACCTTGGAACTCATTTTCCTCACTTGTAAAATTAGTTGGACTAAATGGCTTCTGAACGGGTATCTAGCTCTATATCCACGATTTTATAGGGGGAAAAAAATCTCTTAAACATTTGTGTAGTCTGAAAATGAAAAGAGTGCTTTTGGTGAATGGTATGGAAGCACTAGGACCTGACTCACTAGACATATTCAAGAAAATTCTAGATAACCACTTTCCGGGTATTCTTGAGTTAGACAGATGGTCAGACTAGATGACCTCTAGGATTCCACAATTATGAATCTGATGAGTCAGAAGGTACTTCAAAACTATGTTCTGAGAGTCTTCATTATGAACCATCATTATTTTTGTGTTATGGGTGATAGGAATTACATGAAATACATATTAAAATTTTGACATACTCTAAAAGCTGTATTTACCTCTTTTATAAATGTGCCATTTATGATTTCGAATTAATTAAATTCCAGATAGATATCAGTCTATTTCCTTTCATTTAAAATCAATTTGACATATCTTAATTAAGCACCTAATTTTTAGAAGCCACTGTACTTCAAAAAGAAAAGTATAATTTACATGTTCTTACCTTAAATCCTAAAATCTCAGAGTTGGAATAGCTCTTGGATCCAACTCATATCTGAACAAGAATCCCTTCTATACTATCCCTAAATGATCATCCATGTTCTATTCCAATAATTCCCTCCAGTGAGAACGTGTTTTACCTCCTGAGGCTAATCATTTTACTTTTGGACAGCTACTTAAAAAATAAAAACCAAAAACATTGAACAGTTCAGAACAGTTCATTGAAACAGTTCAGTTTGTTCTTTGTTCTGATACTTAATAACTTTGTAACCTTTTGCAAAACACAATCTCTCAGGGTCTCATTTTACACATTTGAAAAATGAGAAAGATAAACCAGATCATCTATAAGCTCTCAACCAGCTTCAACACTGTGACTCATTATCAGAAATCTGGCCACCAAATTTATTTTGGCAGTAGCAATTCATAAAACAGGGTGTGGGAGGACTGCAAATTTCTTGGGTTGGAGCAGGTAAGACATGAAAGAATGAATTTCTTGAAGCAAGAAAAGTTAGATGTCACAGTATTTTCCCCTTTTAAGCAAGAGAGTCACATCATCTTAAAACATTAAAGAAGAAAATATTAAAATGATTGTATTATAATATTATATCATAATTTGTTGCTTAATAACTCCTTTCACTAATTCGGATAAGTAACAGTAAAATGGTTATAGAATTACCTAGAATGCTGAATGGTTAAATCATTTTGCCAGTTACTATCCCATTATGCCTCACGTTTTCATAAACAGTAGGTAATAAATATAGTTCATATAAAGGAAAAAAAGCAGCCTTCCGTACATATTTTGGGAGTTACTACAAATTTTATAATACATTAACAGATTTTCAGTCCTTTTTAAAGAACTGACAATTTAACTCTCCATATTCAAAAACATGCAGAAGAGAACTGAATAAGCCATTTTTCACATTTCATCATACCTGATTTAAGTTAGAATTGCTTGAAAATGGAAGCCAAGTGTGTGCTTTTGTACAATTTTATTAACAGTTAACTATTCTAATGATTTTTTTTTTGTTTTTTGAAAAAATCTTAAAAAATGAAAAGATATAATATGATTTCAAATATAGTTTGAGGGGAGAAAAATTTTTAAATCAAAAAAAAAAAGACTTAGCAAATACCCTCATCTTACAAAAGGAGATATAATACAATTTGAAAATGATAAGGGATAACAGATTTAAAGCTAAAAGAAATACTAGAAATTCTTTCCCAATCCATATGAAAACTGAGACCCACAGATATTAAAGGCCTTCTCAAAGACCAGACAAGTAGCAAGTAGAACAGCTGGGATTCAAATCTGATTTCTAATACAGTATTCTTCCGATTCCACTTGTTAATAATGCAGAAGTTTCGCTGTACCTTTAAAAGCCTAAGGCGACTATATTAAAAAACTTCCTTTAGAAGATTTCAAGACAAAAAAATTACATTTTCCAGAGATTCACTAGGGTCTATTTAGATAAAATAAGAATGTATGTGAATAACTAAGTCTAATTAAAGAAAAAAAAAGTATCTGTTAACAAAGAACATCCTCAAGTTAAGAACTTTTACCTAATTTTTTTTCCTTTTTAAAAAAAATTAAAGGAAACGTAAAATGGGGAAGTTAATTACCTGGGTATACCCCTATATTGTATTGTTGTCCTCTATGAGCAATCCTAAGATTTAACTCCAGCAGAGCTATTTCCCCATCCTCCTTACCACAAGCACCTACAAAACCTAAAAGCTTTACAAACTAGACTTTTATCCTTCACACTAGTTCATACTTCCTACCAGTTTTATACATCAGTTTTAGAATAGATATAAGAACATAAGCACCATTAAATATATGTGTGATTTTTAATACCTTTCACAAGATTTATAAAAAAAAAAAAAAAAAAGCCCTTAAAAAAGATTTACTTGCAAAGAGGTTTTCTTCATACTTGGAAAAAGTTTTTTATTTTAAATGAACATTGTTCCTTCCATAATTATGAATAAAACTGATCCATCAATTTAAGTTAAAATGCACAAGTTATCTGTAATTTTATCCTTAAGGCTTTATCTTGCATGCTTTAATTTTGTGATTGGAGTGGTCAAAATAATTCCCCACCTAATAGCCAGTAACTGATGAGCCTCTCAACCTAGCTAGTCCAGTCTATAACATACATTTCAAAGCCTTTGGGGTTTAGTAAAACCTGCCAGAGCTTGCACATCACTAAAACAGACTTCAAGAAAACAGGGCCACCTCCACACCCAGAGGAGGTGTTCAAGCAGGGCTTTGTGGAATATTTATTTATTCGCTTTGTACAAAGCACTGTGCATCAAGAAGAATGCTAAAAAAAGGCACAAGCTTGATCCTTGCCCTGAAGTCTTAGTTGGAAAGACAAGGTATTTATATACTATATATGTGTATCAAAAAACAAATTTGGCACAGAGAAGGTATTCATTTCGTTGGCCTCTACCACTTTATCAAGGTAAACCCAAGCTCATTTCAAGAAAGCAGGAAGGTAGACTCCTATAGATGCCTCTCCTTCGATATCTAGGTGTAACCAGAAAACCCGCAATCTAAAGGCATCAACTTGGCTTTTACACATCCAAGATTTTCCTATTTAGTGTTGTGTATTCTCTGTAAACATACTAGGGGTAGGCACAAAGCCTAAAAGTGGAACTACTTTTTATCATTTTTATATATACCTATTTTATAATGCCCAATCCTTCAATGTAATTTCCTACCACATCTTAAATTAAAGGATTACTCAGACAAACAGCATTCACTATCAAACTGATTTTTAAACCTTGGAACAACGATATAATGTATATACAAAGTCTTAAAAACTCTAAAGTGCTATATAAATGTAAATTATTCGTTTCATTGGCCAAACTCTTGCAGTCCCAGCTGTCCTTCCCTACTTCCCTTCTCTTCCCTTCCCAGCCCACCCGTTCCTGAGTCCTCTTTGCGGAGATTGAGAGCTTTTCAACAAAATAAGCTCTCCTCTTTCCCAAGTCCCCCTCTCCCCCGCCGGGAATAATAACTTTGCTGCAGAGCTGAAGGACCGAAAGAAAATTATTCCTGGAAGTTAAACCAAAAGCCGAGATCCACCCGAAACGCTAAAGAGGCTTTGCCCCACCCGGCTTCACACCCACGTCTCTCTGCCCAAGGACCAAAGTTTTTCGCAGGGAAGAAAGGAAGCTTCTCACTTTTCCTTTTTTCCCCTTTTCCGTCCCCCCACCCCCCCACTCCGCCCCAACAGTTTGCTTTCTCTCTCCCTCCGCTCCAGGTGCCCCCAGCACTTCCCAGGAGCTCTCAAATTCCAGGAAACTCAATCCTTTTGCCTATTTCTTTCACCTCGGGAGTAGATGTGCCTCTTTTAGGCTAGGGCTAAGAGCTCAGCCCACCCACGAAAAAGAGCCACCGCCTAGGGGTCGTTAGGATTCCTAGTGAGAGTGGGGTAGCGAACACTGAGGAAAGAGGCGGTTTCCAAATGATTGTGTAGGTTTCAGATACTTAGGCACTAGCAAGTATGCACACAACTCTCTATCCAGAGGCCACAGTTTGGGAAGGCGATGGGAAACGCCCTCACCTTTTCTTTCAGGTTAAAACTATTCCCAGGCTACGCTGCGCTCCCGGTTTAGTTGTTCTTTTTGTATCCTTCCCCCAGTCGCCTTTTCCCTCCAGAGGCTTCTCTAATTCGCCAAATCGATCTATTCCTTCCACTCCAAACAACCCCCTACCCCATTCCGGCTGTTCCCTACTCTTACCCTAAACTGATCCCCCGCCCCCGGGCTACTAACCCCACCTCCAGGGAGGCCCCCTCCAGCAGGCTTGCTAAAGGCAATGAGCTCCAATCCCTCCCCTGGAGGGCACTGACCCCGGGCCACACTCACCGAGAGGATCAGCAAGAATTTCAGGCAGCTGACTACAGCCCCGGAGCGTCCTGGCCACTCTGTGGCCATTGGAAGCAGGATCGGAGGTCTGAGGAAAGGCACGGAATGTTAAGGCAACTTGAGAGAGCAAAAGAGGCTGCCTGGGGTGGACTCTCCCTCTGAGAGCACAGCAGCCACAACCCACCTGGGAGTGTGGCGTGGAAATGAGAGGTGACTGCAGCTGCGGGAGGAGGAGACAGAGGAGGAGGAGGAGGAGGAAGAAGGGGGAGGAGGGAAAAGAGGAGAAGGAGGAGGAGAAACAACAGAAACAGTTGCTTCTCTTTCCAATTACTCTCACCTTTCCCAATCCTTCCTACCCCAGAAGCTTCTTTCCCTCTGACGTAAGGCAGGGGCCACCAGAATTCCCAGGAGACACTGTGGGGCCCCTCCTAGCAATTTCTCAAGTCTTATCACGGAGAAAGTAGTGGTAGGAAAGAAGTGTTTCAGCTTGCCATCTTCTCTCTGGCGCTTTTTTTTTTTTTTTTTTTTTTTTTTTTTAAGCTGAACAGGGTAGTAGTTTCTCAGAGGACGAAGAAACCAATTCTCAAAACCCAGTGTATCTTTAGGACACTCTTACCAACCCGCCCTTCATTGAGCAGAGGTATACAAAAGACTTGCTTAGAACCTCCTTATTCCTGGCACTCAGCTACACCGACCAAAAAAAAAAAAAAAAAAAAAAAAAGTTTGCCTGAAGGGATCGTTGTCTCAACATATATTTTGATGTCAAGAACAGATCTACTAAAGGAACCAGCAGTTCTTCCCAAAGAGCTCCAGACTAGTTTTGTGGAATACTGTCTCTGGGTGAGACTTTCCAGATAGTCACGCCTTTTTCAGTGAGAAGTGCAGTCCCGGTAGGGATCTCAGCATGATTGATCTTGTGGTACTTTAAAGATGTGCTACGAAAATACAAAATTTAAATTAAAAAAATGTTCAAAGGTCTTTTAAAAAAAAAAAATTGTTATTGATTCTTCTGTGCCTCGTATAAGAAGAAGCCTCTGGATTTGTCTCTCTAGATTCCAAAACTGGACCAAGAAGGTAGAAAAAAGGAATATTCGAGCCGCCAGAATAAGACTCAGAAACACGATCAAAATTAATCAAACATGGGGGGCGAAGAAGGGGAGAATTCTCATGTTTTAACCTTTAGACCGCGGAAGCGTGCACATATTATAGGCTTTGTTTGCCAGCTTTTAAACCTACATCATACCCTTCCAAAAAGTTTCCTCCAAATACTTTTTTATTGTTGTTTTAGGATATATTTTCATATTTATTCATCTTGTTAGTTGGTGGTTTTATCATCTATCTCTCCTAGAACTTACGTTTCAATCAATTAGCAGTGATTGAAAATGGCATAAAATAACTTATTACAGAGAAAACTAAGGAATCATTACAAAGAACCTCCTTCACTTAATTGTTCAATTTTCTCCATAGAGTTGAGCTAATAACTTTTCGATTTGTTATACTAATTTAGAAAAATCACTTCATTGTGAGAATATAAGTGCTTTATTTAAACACTTCTTTTCAACTAGAAAAAAAAATTAATTGAAACTCTTCCTTTACTTTTATGTAACTAATCTTACCTTTCCTCTGACTTGAACATTAGTTGCCTATTGTCTACAGTCTGACAATGATGAATAGCTCTTAAATAATTCTAGCAATAATATAACAGCAATACCAAGTGACTGTAACATTAAAATGACTGTTGCACTGACTCATTGTAGAAGTTTATCTGAGCTCCAATTTTCTCAGCTAGATCACTTAAATTCATATGTATGTATGCCCATGTGTCTGTATGTTTGTATAGATAATATATATATATATATATGCTCATATATAAGAAACATTGCTTCAGAGAATATAGTTGTTTCATGTATATGTGTATTTTTTTTTCAATAGTATCCTAGGTCTGAGATTCATGGGAAATATTACCCACTTTAAAAGACGATTAATCATTCAGAAGTTATTGCAAAATATATACAATGTGAGTGCTTACTAATAATGGGAGGTACTTCTATTAATTCAAGCATTTCCTGTCAGTATTTCTTAAAATTTTCTGAATGTTTCTAAACCTATTTCCTCATCTGTAAAATAGAGATTTGGTGTTAGAAAGGACCTTATAGATTATCTACTCTAACCCTCCCACTTTATACATGAGGAAATTGAGCCCTATACAAGCTAAGTGACTTGCCAGAGCCATAAAGGTGATAAGAGGTAAAATCAGGATTAAATATTGGTTCTCAGATGCCAAATCCAGAATTCTTTCTATTGTACCATACTGTCTATAACATATTATTGGGCTGTTAGGATGATCAAATAAAAAAAAATATATGTGAAACAGCTTTACAAAGGATTAAGTAAAAGTAAAGTAGCATTTTCAATATCTCAAAGAAATGGTTCTCTCAACCCAATTAAATTGGGTCTGTGAAAGTTTTTGAGAGAAAACAAGGTTGCTAACCCAGTTGGTCTCTGTTATCATTGTGTAGTTTATTTTCTTCTTTTTAACATTGTTCTTTCTGTCCAGTTTGTGAGGAATGAAAGGCAGCAATTCATTTCCTTTTAGTTAAATAATTTAAGGAAAAAAAGATTTCACTTTTGTCTGACAGATGTTAATGGCCCAACTTTAATATTTTCCACATAAACTTTCTAGTAAGTAGTTGGGGCAAATTGGAAAATTGAATAATTCTGAGAATTGTCACATCTCCCCAAAAAAATGTCTGTGGGATAGATTTGGCTCAATAATGGTTGAATAAAAATCAGAGTTTAGGGGCAGCTAGATGCCACAATGAATAGAGTACTGGCCTTGGAGTCAGGAGATCCTGACTTCAAATCTAGCCTCACACACTTAACACTTTCTAGCTGTGTGACCCTGGGCAAATTACTTAACCCCAATTGCCTCACCAAAACAAAACAAACAAAACATTTTTAAATTAAACAAAAAATCAAAATTCACATGAACGGGACTATGTATATAAAGTTTTCTCTTTAAGCAATGGTAGCCTCATACCCACCAAGAAATCAATGCCTTCCCCAAATAGAACATTATGACAGCTATTTTTTCTTGTTACACAATCATATTGACTATTTAGCTGGCATGCTTATAGTGTTAACAAATAATACAAAGCTCGGTAGGATAGCTATTGCATAAGATGATAGAAGCAGGATCCAGAAAGATTTTAATGTTCTGGAACATAATTCAAGCTAATTAAAAGAAATTTAATAATGATAAAATAATGTCCTACCAATGAATTTTTAAAATATCCACTTCACAAGTAGCTTGATAAAAGTTCATCTGAAAAAGATTTGGGGTTGTTGATAGGCTACAAGCTCCAAACGGTTCACTAGTATGTTATGCCAGCCTAGGAAGATAATGTCATAATTTGCATTAAAATTGCTATATTGTCAAGAACCAGAGAGGTTTAAGTACCATTCTATTCTGTCTGGTCAGATAAAATCTGATGTAATACATTCAGGTCTGGTGTCATATTTTAGGAAGGGTATAGAAAAAATGAAAAGTATCCAGAGAAAGACAACAAGATGATGAAGGTCCTCTAGTTTATATTCTGTTCACACTGGTTAAAGGAACTATTTTTTGTCTCTTTAGAAAAGAGATGATTTAGGGAGAACATGATAAGTGTCTTCAAGTATTTAAAGGATTATCCTGTAAGAGAGAAAATCTATTTGTTTTGACTGGAATGAAGAACAATGGAGAAAGGTCCTTTTCTGGATCCAATTTTCTCCAATATGTTGATGATCTATTATCCTGTTCCCTTCATTTGGTGTGTATGCTAAAAATTTGCTGTACCTTTTAATCTTACTTGTCAAAAGGGGATGTAAAACTTCCAAGGAAAAACTTTTTTTCTTTGCCTTCTGTTAAGTTCCTTGGCCATATTGTTATTTCTGATGGACTTTGTTTAGACTCTTGACATCTTAAAGGCATTCTTCTATTTTGTCAGGTGACCATGAAGCAAGTCTTTGGGGAACTTGTCAGATACTGTGCCTATGGATCCCTGTGTTTTCCTTTATTGCTCGCTCTTCTGTATCTACTCAAAAATTGACCAACTGAAGCCTTTTAAATTGACTGGATACTCCTATGAAACTTTCCAAATTTTAAAGGCTACCTTCATGCATCTCCCCCTTTTTCATTCTCCCAAATTACAAACTCCCCTTTTTCCTGTTAGTTTCTGAAAAAGGAGATAATGTGTGAAGAGTATTAACTCAAAAACATAGAAGACATTTATTCTTGAATATTGTAGTAAGTTACTTCCTAGTAACAAATAGACTTCCTAATTCCCTAATATAGTAGTGGCAATGGCAGAACTTGTTGCTGTTGTAGCTGATTTAGTTCTGAACTCCTCCTAAATAGTGTTAGTTCTTCATGCGGTAGAGGAATTATTCAAAGCCATTATACTCACCATTTTTCTACTAGCCATTTGGCTAATTTAAAAGTAGGATTTTTGAGTAACCCAAATATAACTCTTGAGTGAATTCAAGCCCTCAACTCTGCAACTTTTCTTCCTAGTACGATGCAGGAGAACGATGATGATGAACTTGACTGTATATAACCTTTCCCCCAGATTGGATTTGAGCAAAATACCCTTAGAAGAAGGAGATTTTGTGTAATTTGCATTGATGGTTCCCATCTGAGGAACCACAAAGGTGAATTAGTTGCAAGATATGGGATAGTGACCAACACCAAGGAAGAAGAGAATGGACACTTCCCTAATTCCAAATCTGCTCAACAGACTGAACTGGGAACTGTTGCTGGAAAGAATGAATTGACCCAAAGTAAGAGAGAACACATCTATACAAATAGCAGATATGCTTTTGGGAGTAGCTCATGACTTTGGAATGCTTTGGAAACACCAGAAACTTTTTTACTTCAAGTAGACAACCCATAAAGAATAAACACTTTTAAATTTTCTGCATTTGTCTACAATGGTAGCCATAGTAAAACTCCAAAAGCCTAGTAAAAAGAGTACTGAACAAGCCAAAGGAACTGCCCTGGCTGATAAAGCTACACATTTTGTGACTCTTGAGGAACCCACCACAGTTCTTGTTATAGCTGAACTTAAGGAGGAAACCAAACCCCTTATTCTCAAAGACATTAGGGAAGCTCAATTGGCCATAATTAAGCCAGCAATAAACAAATTATTATCTGAATGGGGGCTTTTATGCCCTAACACTTATTTGTAGAGAGGATCTAATGGACTGATAGTCCTCCCTGATGTTCTTACTTTTCCAATAATGAGGTTTTTGCATCAATTTAATCACTAACATCCTGAAAAACTGAAGTACCTAGCATGAAAATATTGGTGGGAGAGATTTGGAAAGGCTGCACAGTAAATTATTCATCTATGTTCAGTCTGCCAAGTCGAATCCTTCCAAATCTATTTGTCTATCTCTAGGGAAGTTCTTGCCAATATGAATCCTTCCAAATCTATTTCTCTTTCTTTTCCCCTAAAGGACTCATTGAAAACTGGCAAACTAGTTTTATTCAGCTTCCTCCTTCCAATAGTTCTAGGTTTTCTCTGATTATTGTTTGTGTGTTCTCTTAGTGAATAGAACTTTTCCATATTTGAAAGGATATACCACTGCAGTGGCTAAGATCTTGATTAATATATGTGATATATATATATATGTATACATATATACATATATACACATATATATATATATATGTAGTTTGCTTATAATACAAGTGTCCATACAAATGTACTCATTTTACCAATCAGTCTTTCACTGGCCTGTATGCCTTTTGCCCAGTATTTCAACATCTCCACTGTGCTTGCCACCCACAGTCTTCTGAATTGGTGAAGCAAGCCAATGGAATAATTAAAGCCTATTTGGGGAAACTGACAAAGTAGTTTACTTTGCTATAGTTAAGAGTTCTTCTCCTAGTTCTAATGAACCTTAGACCTAAACCTTTTTTGTGAGATATAAGATCTTGTGTTTCCACAGAAATATGTAAGAGCAATATCCTATAAAAGCAACATCTTGTTGCAGTTACTGTATCTTAAATTTGAGGTAAAGCCAAACCAAACTTGCTGAGTTGTGAGGAAAAGAAAGTAGGGTAAAGTTTGTAGCTTAGCTGTAGTATGTATGCTTAATTGGTTTATGAATATTAACTTCTCCTCAGAAGAGCTTAGGCTCATTTTAATGATCATGCAATATATGTGATGGAAGACGGAACATATCTAAGGCTAAGTGTGTAAGAGGTAGAGTGGGAAAATGTACAGCCTGGAATACCCAGCAAATGCAGAAGGGACCTTGTGACTAGGAATAGGGAAATAATACTTGAACCTCCTCTCTCCTCATATGTGTCTATTCTATAATGGGACACACCCGCTTCTGAAGATGTATAAGAAAACAGACTTTTAACTTCACCACTTTCTGAGTCCAAGAAGTTTTTTTTCTCACATTTTGGATTCCATAAACCCTCATTTTATGAAATAATAACAGAAAGGCCTATGCCACTATTTCCATGTTCTCAAAGAATTAATGTTCAGATTATCTTCTTCTCTTACTGTAGGGGGATTAATCAGACTTTATCTGATTTACTAAAACTATTTCTGAAATCTTTCTCCACGGATTTGTCCTTGAGGGCAAAACCTAAGTTTTGCCAATGAAAAGACCATTCCTGATTCTTTTGACCACCTGACAGCAGCCATGCTCCAAAATGTAGATTCCTGGTTCTTTTATCTCATCTGAAGAAGGTCCTCATACCATCAGGGGAACCTGAATCAATTGAAAATATGACCTTGAAAATTCACAGGGTCCAGAAGCAGCTAACATCTCATGCAGTCAAATCCTCAAGATTTCCAGAATAGGGCTGAGTATGAATTTTATTACTATAAGATTAATAATTTTGTTTTTGTTTGTCTTCCTGTATACTGTGGAATTTTTGGAGCACCAGACCAATTTTTTCAATTCTCCTATACTTTATTTCCTTTTGATTATACTATCTTAACTTTTGTTTTTCTCTTTTATATTTGTTTGAATCCTTCACATGTAACTTGATCTAGGAAGCCTTGTTTGTCTTTCCCCCAGGCTTATATTCTTTTTCATGGGAACAGCACAGTATATACAGAAAGTAACTTTGTGGGATCCATCATAATAATCGCAAGTGTCCCACTTGTATTAATTTTTGTATCCTTTTTTCATATTCTCCTTACATTTTAGCCTTTAGTTGCACCTCTTCAACATTTTGTTAATATTGGAAATTTATCACATTGTTGGTTATGTGTAATAATAGTCATACTACTTCCTTAGAATCTATTGCTTTTCCTAAATCAGTCTTTTAGCTGGACTATTAATAATTTTAGTATTTTATGAATATTAAATTCATAAATTTTTTTGCCTTCCTAGACTCTAATACAGTCCATTTTCCATCAGACAAGATGGGATTATGTTTTTCTTAATCCTCTTAAATTAAATAGTAGTTGGTGGGCTCTTTTTAGGATCAACATCCGTTGGGCTGGAATAGTTTCTCTTGGAGGTAGTTTATGTCTCATGTCAGTGTAAGTCACTCTTTCTTTTAATGTGACAGCTAAATCTCTCCTCATCTGCAAAAAGAATTTTATTTCCTGCCTGGGATGGGTCTCCAAAACTGTCAAGTTCAGGATGCTCCCCATGGCTGCCTAAGGAAGGCTCCTATATGCCTATGGCTTCCATAGGGTTGGCCCCTCCACCTCTAGTCTTCTTCTCTTGGGGAAAGAGGAATACAGGTCCCATAAAGTTCCTAGTTCAGTTTACATTAGAGATCACTCTCATGTTACAGGATAGTCCCACCTAATTGCCCACACTTAAAGACAAAAATCTATGTCTAATAGAATCAGATGAGTAAATTCTGAATCTTCTAAGTGAAGTGAAATGAATTATTTCTCTGAGAAATGACACTCTCTCATTGAACCTCTCTCAAGTACCCTTTTATTCTCTTTGAAATTTTTGTTGTGCCTTTATTTTCTAACCACCCTCACACTCCTCAATTTGGAGCAATATGACTTTCATCTCCTCTATTACAATGGAGTCATCAGTGACCTCCTAATTACTAAATAGAATTACTATAATCAGTCTTATCTTCTTATTTCACCATTTTTCAAAATTATTTATCTTAATTTATAGGATAAAATAAGCATTTCTATGACAGTATAATTTTTACAAAAAGATAATTGCATGTGAAATTGCAAATCTGTTATGTATAATTTGCTATTCCTTTTAGATATATAATAAAGTTATCATGTAAATTTTTTCTCCTTATTTTTCCCTCACTCCCTGTGCCAGAGATGGCTACCATTAGAAACAAATAGGTATAGATAAGTGAAATTATCATATAAATACTTCTTTTTATCAGTTCTATATTTGGGTGCAGATAAGAGATCTGAGGGACTCGGGGTAGATAGGTATGCATTTTTTTCCCTTTGTTTTCTCGCCTTTTTAAAAAACTTGGCTTATGTCAAAATTTGTTTTTCATGACTATATATATTTATAATGAGTTTTTGTTTTTCTTGTCTTCTCAATGAGTAGAGTAGGGAAAGAGGAAGGGAAGACAATTTGAAACTGAAAATGAAAAAAAAATTTAAAGAAGAGACACAGAGTCGGAGAGGTATGAGGAGGTAAGAGAAGGAGAGGGAGAGGGAGGAGAAGGAAAGGGAGAGGAAGAAAGAGGAATGAACCACTTCTAGATTGGGACAATGAGTAGATATGAAGAGGCTCCTAGACTGATGTTGTGTCACTGAATTCTGCTCCCATTTCATACCACAGAACCCTAAATCTTCTCTATATTTCTCTTGGGATTTCTTACCCATTGTTGGTAGGAAGTTTGTTTCTTTAAATTTGTTTACTTTTCTATTTTAAATATCCATCTTGTCTCTTAAACTGAAAGTTGTGATGAACTCTTCACCATAAGTATATAGATATATTAATTGGGAACACTGATGAGAAGGTAGTAATTGAGGTATCTGATGGGGAAAGAAAAAAAAAAAACAGATTTAAAACTGCAATATTTTGCCAATAATTGACTGGCTGGATCCTCAAAGGTAAAACGGAAAATTGTTGATTCCTTTTTACAATATATAGTTTCCAAAGGAGAAAGAATAGTTAGAATCTAGGTCTATACTATGTTAATCATGCAGGGGCAAATACTTAGGATTCTATTGTTTGCAGGCATCATGAATTATATAAGCTTCTGAGGTTATTTATTAAAAAGTTCTATGAAAAAGAAACCCAATGAAAGAGGAAGAAATTGTTAAAGTATGTGGATATACTCAACATTTGGAGACCATGTGGAAAGATGCTAATGTTTATGATTACACAACGGCATCTTAAATTCAGTGTCCAATATTGAACTCATCTTTCCCCTTAAACTGCTTCCTTTTCAACTTCCCTCTTTCTGTAGAAGGCACCACCACACTTCCAGTCTCCCAGTTTTATATCCTCAAATTAACTTGGACCAATTGCCAAATCTTCCTATTGATAAGCATCTCTTGCATAAAATCTCTTCTCTCAGTATTATCCCCATATTTTAAGTTTTAATTCAGGCTCTTCACTTTCCTTAGCTAGATTATTGCAACTGCTTTATTATTCATCTTTCTTATTCCAGTGGATTAAATCAAATAGTTATACTGTATTTAAAATAAACAATAAAATTCATGACCTATCATCTTAATCAGGTGAAAATAGTCAATCTTAATCATGGGCTTTAGTCTCAAACAAATAATAGGTTTTTGACTAACTGTGGGAAAAGTCATTGATAAAGATACAGAAATTATATTCATATTGACTGAGGAAATTTGGATAAACTCTAAAGTTCTAAGGGAACTAAAATCAGTCTAAAGATTCCAGAGATTTAGTATTGAGTGACTATTTGGTTATAAGTGGAAAAAGAGCTGCCTCTGAAAAAGAATCTTTGGGGTAATGGAAGACTTCACACCCCTCAATTAGAGGAAGATCTCAGAAAATTCTAAGAGTTGGAGGACTTCTAATTTTCTCAAAGCCATATGAGAAGTGTCCCAAAGATTGACATATAGCTATATCTACATTTGGAGCCAAGAAAGATCTGTTGGATCCATATTCAAAACTCTTTTGACCTCAGTTACCTACACCTCAGTGCTGTTGTAAGCATCAAATAATTCATGTAAAGTGCTTTACATATTTTTAAAAATTACACAAATGCTAAATAACTAGCAAGCCATTCTGAGAAATTTGTATTTTATCCTTGAAGTAATGGGTAACTGCTAAAAGGAGTAGAAGAGTCAGATGATTAGTTTAGTGCTTTAGATAAATTGAAAATAGATTGGAAAGAGGACAAAAATGAAACAGTAAGATCAAATCAAAAGGTATTGTTACAGTAAATGGGAGATAATGAAAAGTAGGACTATAGATTTGTGTATGAATGGGACACAAAAATGAGATGTTGTAGAGGTAAAATCTATAACTGATTTGATATGGGAGTAGTGAGAATTATCAGAAAAAAACATTATATAGCACCCAGTTTAATATTTAAGACCCTTCACAATCTGACTCCAGCTAAGATTTCTAGAATTTTTTATATTATTACAACATCCCTTGTTATATATTGTATATCCCAGACAAAGTGGCCGATTTACTATAGCCTCTACATGTCTTTCCAGATCATACTTGTATTGTTCTGAGTAGGTTGTCCCCTATGTCTAGAATCACTTCCACTTCTTGGAATCCTCACCCAACTTCAATATTTGGCTTATATGCTACCCCCAAAAAAAGGTCTTTTCCAGCTCTCTTCCTCATTTATTAGTGTTCTCCCCTTCCCTCCCCAAATTAATATTTTACTTACTTTGATTTTGCTCAACTATATGCCAATAAAAATAGTATGCCTAAACTAACAGAGCAAGAAATAGATAACTTCAGTAATCTAACTAAAGACATTTAAGAAGCAATAAGTGAACTTTCATACATTTTGTGAAATACTTAAAGAAAAATTCATTTCAATGTTGATCTTTAAAGCACTGAACTTAAATTCCCAGACACATGAACAGCTGAGCCACCTTTCATCTTTGGCCAGTAGTATATTTACTTCCCAGAAGTATATTTATACTTCCCTGGTAGTATGTTGGGTACTTTTTGATCTGTTATCTCTTTTATCATTTTGATAATGTTCATAGGATTTTTCTGACAAAGATACTGGTGTGCCATTTCCTCCTACAGTGGGAAAGGAAAGAGAGATTTTAATTAAAATAATCACTACATATACTTTTATGGACAAGAATCCCTTAGAAGAAACAGAGTAGCACTTGCAGTCAATAAAAAGGTGAGAAAAGTGGTATTGTGGTATCATCTCAAAAATAATTAAATTATATTTGATTGAATGCAAGGTAAACCATTCAACATCATAATAATACAAGTTTATATGCTCCAACCACTGATGTTAAAAAGACCAAAATTGATCAGTTATATGAAAACCTACAATATCATCTAGAAACAATACTCTCCCCCAAAAGATGTCATATTAATCAAAGGGAATTAAAATGATAAAGGAGAAAATCAAAAGATAATTGAAATAATAGTTAAGTCTGACCTTTGAGTACAAAATGAAGCAGGGCAGAGACTAGAAGATGTTTTGTCAAGATAACTTGCTGGTTATAGAAAGCAATCTTTTTCAATCCAAAAAATGACTCTACACATAGACATCATCAGATAATATAGAAATCAGATTAATTGCAGCCAGACCTTTAAACAGTCTGCTGAAACAAGACCTGAAGATGACTGGCTCAGATCATGAATTTCTCTTTGCAAAACTGAGACTTAAATTGAAGAAAGTAGGGAAAGTCATCATACCACATAGATATGATTAAAAATTAATTTTAAAAATTAAATAATATCCTATATGAAGTGAAGCTGATGAATAAGACCGTTAATTATGTGAATCACAACAAAATGTGGTGAGTTGTCTAAGATATGTCTAAGATATGGGAGTATCAGAATCATCTTACTTGTCTCCTAAAGAATCTGTATGTAGCTCAAGAAGCAATTGTTAGAACCAAACATGGAACAACTGATTAGTTTAACATTAGAAAAAGAGCAGTACAAAATTTTATAATATCTAACATCATCTTATTTATTTAACTCACATACAAAGTATATCATGTGAAATGCCACGCTAGATAAATAAAAAGTTGGAATTTAAGCTGCTGGGAGAAATATTAGCAATTTCAGACATGCAGGTAATGTCATTCTGATTTCATAAAATAAAGAGAAATTAAGAAGCCTCTTGATGAGGATGAAATAAGGTATTGTAAAAAGCTGACTTGAAATTTAATATAAAAAACTAAAATATTAGCAGTTGATCTCATCATTTCTTGGTAAATAGTGAGAGAAAAAATGGAAGCAGCATCAGGTTTTATATTTTTGGGCTCAAAAATTACCGTAGACAGTGACTACAGCCATAAAATTAAAAGACATTTGCTCCTTGGAAATAAAGATATTGCAAATCTGGGCATATGAACAGCAGAGACATCACTTTGATGATGAAAGTCCATATAATCAAAATTATGGCTGTGAGAGTTGAACTATAAGGAAAGCTGAGTGTCACGGAATCAATATTTTTGAAATGTGATACTGGAAACTACTTTTAAGAGTCCTTTGGATATCAAGGTTGTTAAGTCAATACTTAAAGAAATTAATTCAGGCCATTTTCACTGGAATGTCAAATATTGAAGCTGAAATTTAAATACTTTGATCACACAATGAAAATATGAAACTCAATAGAAAATACCTATGGGGAAAATTGAAGGGAAAGAGTAGAAAATTAAATAGATAGCATCATGTAAACAATCAACATGAACTTGGACAGATTTCAAAAAATAATGAAGGATGAAGAGTCTGCTATGTATGGTCCATAGGGTCATGAAAAATCGAACTTGATGGAACACCTGAACAACATAGTATTAATATTATATAAATGCAAAAATAGGGGAAGAAAATTTTGAGATTTCTTGCATGTTACAAATATGATCTTGATCTTAAATCAGGGAGAGACAAAATCAAAAAAAGAAAAGAAAAGAAAAGAAAAAAAAACTATAGATCAATAATCCTAATGAATAAAAAAACCAATTTTTAAATAAAATATTAATAAAGAGGCTTTAGCAACCTATCAAAAATTATATACTATGAAAAGGTTAGATTATTTGATGAATACATGGTTGGTTCAATATTAGGAAAGCTACAAATTTAATAGACTACAATATTAATAAGAATGATAAAATTATGTGACAATAAAATTGAAGAAGCTTTTGGCAAATTGTTTTTGCTAGAAAAAAATGCTAAAACCTAGAGAATAAATGTGCCTTTCCTTAATATGATAAATAATATGGGATGTAGGAAGTATTCAGGAGGATTAATATCTCTGGTGTGAGTGCTTGCTATACTCTTTTTAAGGCTCCTTGTCCATCTTTTATTCAACTCATATATGACTCCAAATAGCTGTAGCATGTGCTGTGTTAAACCATCTTGGTGGATGGGCTAAACTGAGTTGAAGAAACCAAAACCTCAGTCCTATCTGTGAGTTAGGGAGATGTCTACCCTCAGCATATGAAGACTTTGCCCAGAGTAATAAGTGGAAGAGAACAATTTGTTCCAATGGCCATAAAGACAGTAAGAGAGAGACTGATGACTTTGTACAATTCTGCCACACTTAAATCCAATTCATGCATACAATATGTCACTCCATGATGTCCTTGATCCTCTTCAAAAACAAAGGGAGAGCAATGATATCTAAGACCAAAAGCTAGCATTATGTAATGAAAATAATTTAGAGGTCTTTCAAATAAGAATAAATAAAGATGTATGTTATTACCACTATTATTTTATTTCTTCTCTCTAAAGAAAATATATTTTGTCTTTTCAGTTATTTTTATTTAATCTACTAATGCAAATCTGAGCATACTGAACAGCAGGGACATCATTTTGATGATAAAAGTCCATATAATTAAAGTTATGACTGTGATTGTTGAACTATAAGGAAAGCTGAGTGTCACAGAATCAATATTTTTGAATTGTGATACTGGAAACTATTTTTAAGAATCCTTTGTCAGGATGTTGTCAGTACTTAAAGAAATTAAAGAAAGCAACCTTATTTCAATCCACTCTCTTCCCCCAATCTCAAATTTTATTCCTCTATGTTTCTCATCCCTTTTTCTAGTTTTGTTTAATTTATTAATTCTTTTTTTTGTTCTTTGATCTAATTATGTTATTTTCCCCTCCCTTTTTTATCTCAGTTAAATAAGGTAAAATCTTATTCTTCAACTCTTCAATTTGTTTTTTATATAAAGGTTTTTTTTTCATTTTTCTTATGCCTATTTCTTTTTTTTTAAAGGGGGGGACTTGTTTGCCTCATGCTCTTTCAAGTTTTTATTCTTTGATCCATAACACTTACACATATTTATTCCATTCTTAAATCTTTGTATTCTTCACAAAATAAAAGCTTGTAGTCTACTTATCTCAAATTCTTTCTCCTAAACAATTTCATGTTATTGCTGTAAAGACCTTGCCCTATCCCTTCCCCTTCCTTTTTTTTTTTCCTGTTGTACCTCACTTAGAAATATCAGTTTCCAGAGGAGATAAAAATAATAGAAGTATTACCTTTTTGGAGAAATTTTCCATATCCCTAATTGTACAATTCATTGCAACCTTAACCCTCCTCATGATCATTTTTATCCCCATATGCCAAGGAAATGTCTTTTCTGGGTCCATGGCATCCCACCCACCCACCCCACCCTACCCCCCCGCCGAAGTTATTGAAACTTTCTTGAAATAGAATGCCTCAAATCTCTCAATTTCCTAAAAAGTATGCCTATTATAAGGACCTCATTTCCCATTACAGAATATCTCTTTGTCCCCAATGAGAGTATTTTTAAATGATTTTTCATTTTCAATGATTTCATGATCCCACCTCTGAATCAAGAGTTCTCTTTTTCCCCCAACCTGTTTCAATCCCTTCCTTTACCTTCTCAACCATTCTCCTGTAGCTCTCCTCCTGAGAAACTACAGGAATTATTTTCCTTTTGTTGTTTATTATTGATGTAAATAGTACAAATCACACATTTCCAATTCATTCACGTAGTTCTATCTTCTTTCTTTTCTCTCTTCTTTTATGTATGCTCTATAATTTAGTCTCACAAAAAACATTGATCCATTTACAAGTTAGGAATTGTGTAATCCATGATGTTTCTCTTCCATCATCACTTCTATTGCATTCTATTTTTACCCTTGATATTTTTAGAAAGAAGTCTCTTAGCATTCTCTTTATTGTTATATTGTTGCTTGTAGCCAAGCAGGTATTTTTCTCTTTCCAGTTTTTTTTTGGCTCTTCTTTGTTTTTTCTATAGTAATTTACTTTATTAAATCTACCTTCTGTGTTTTCTGTATTTGTTCACATATCTAGACATGTTCATCATAGCAATAATACAAGGGAAAATAAGCAGGCAAAATTATGGCTTCTTGCAGATAATGTAATGATTTTTTTAGAAAACTTTAAGGAATGAACTAAATGAACCAAACATGTATTTAAAAAAACTAATAATATATAATAATAAATCCCATATAATATAATGTAATAATAAAATCCCATATAACAATAAAAATAAATATTGCAAAGAAAAAAAGATATTTAATAAATCCACTGAAAAAACTTTCCTTTTTAGAATGTCATGGGCTCATATTCAAGACTTCAATCAGAAGATGCTAACTTAGAAAGAAAATAGGAAGCCACCTGAAAAAGATATGGATATAAAGATAAGGCAAGTAACATGGAAAGGGCATGGAAAGCTTCCATAAACTGATAGATGAACTGAAAAACATTGATATAGAACAAAATCTTCTGAGAAGATGCCAGCATGGCAGACCACCTTGACTGCCATCAGATTTAGCAGATAATAGAGGGTAGGAACTGATGAGCTAGACTCCACAACAAAAAAACTGAAATCCTAGAGTCAGAAGAAAAACAAATACATCTCTTAAAAACCTTAGAAAATCTTTGGGAAAATTGGTGAAAGCATGTTGAAAAAAGATAGAGGGAGAGGCTGGTAGGAGAGAGAACATCTGACAGTTAACTTTTTGCATGTATATTACAAGATAGTTTCCCCATATCCTTCCTAAAGTTTATCTGAGAGTTTTCTTCATCAGTTATCTCACAAGATATAGGAGTTTGCTTCCATTTATGTATGGAGACAGATAATGGATTTACTACTTAATTTTCCCATCTTTAAAAAAACTTTCAGGACATCTAAGTGGTGTAGTGGATTGAGCACTAGCCCTGAAGTCAGGAGGACCTGAGTTAAAATCTGATCTCAGACAATTAACACTTTCTAGCTGTGTGATCCTGAGCAAGTCATTTAACCCCAATTGCCTCAGGAAAAAAACATTAATAATAATTTTTTTAAAGCTTTTATGCCTTAATTATTATTATTATTTGCTGTATAACTGGTAATAAAGATTATCTACTAATACAGAGATTCACTTATTGACCCTTGCACTTTGATTTACAAAATCAGTCACTTAAAATAGTTCATTCTAAACCTAAATGTAGGAAAGAATTACATAACCAGGGTATAAGGGGACTCAGTGTCATAATAATTATAACTCAAATTCATATAGAAACTGATAAACTATATTGCTACAAAAAATGCTATAAGGTATTAATTATCCTCATCTTAAAAATATGAAAACTGAGGTTCAGAAAGTTTGAGACTTACATGATGTCACATAGCAGTAAGTGCCAGAACAATAATTTAATGAAAGATCTTCTGACTTCACAAGTTTATACCATCTACCTTGAATCTGATAGCCATTTCCCCATGTTTTCTAGAGGGAACTTATACCTGAGGATCTCCATCTTGATTATGTTCCCTTAAGTGGTGAAATATATATTTATTCACTCACTTATTCATGAATTCAATAAAGCATCTAACTTTGATAAAGATGATTAGCATTTTAGAGAAAAACTGAATAAATGCCCCAGAAGTATGTCAGATTGAGACCACACTGAGTTTATTAGCTTCTACATACTACTCTGGACCCTTTATGACCTTACCTATTGACACATAGGTCAGACAATTTGGTTTACAATATTCCCACCCTTCCCAAAAGCTCCCGTTAATAGAACAATATTTAGATAAGCAGCCTCTAATAAAATCATCTGAAAATTAATAATTGGCACTTTTAACAATGATATTATTCCAACTATGTGTAGTACTACCACCTAGAGGCTAAAAAATATAATGCAACTTATAGTTCCATGACATAAAGTGCCTTAGGACAAAACATTAATATTTAACAATAACAATTTATATATACTTATAAATCAATGGATCAACATTTCTTATACTTGTCCTTTCCCCAAGCCAGTATATTTTATTAAAATCTTATCTTTTACAAGAAGCCTATCCCAAAACCTCTTTAATTCTAGTGTCTTTCCTCTCTTATTTGCTATATATAGCTTATTTGTACATATTTGTTTGCATGTTGTCTCCTTCATTTTACTAAAAGCTCTTTGATAGCAGGTACTATTTTTACTCTCATTCTATCTCCAACACTTAACACAGTGCCTGGTACATTATAGATACTGAAAAAATGATTGGACTTGACTTTCTAGGATATATAGTTTTACATTGATGAATCTTCCAATATATCAAATTATCTCTCAGTGAGCATATAAAGGACTATAGTAATTAAAGCTGGAAAGCATCTTGGATAATATTTAGGTCATATTCTCAGGAAAACAATGATCTAAGAGAATCCCATAGGATTTCTGATGAAGTATGCTATCCACCTCCAGAGAAAGAAGTGATATTGACTGAGTAAAGACTGAAGGATATTGTTTTTCTCTTCCTTCCTTCCTTCCTTTCTTCCTTTTTTCTTTCCTTCCTTTTTTATTTTTTTCTTATTTGAGTCTTTTTGTACAAAATAACTAATATGAAAATATTTATATGATTGCACATGTATAACCTATAACAGATTGTTTAACATCTCAGGAATAGGAAAAAGGAGGGAGAGAGAGAATTTTGAACTTGAAAATTTTTTAAAATGTTAAAAAGTATTTAATGTAATTTGGGGGAAAATAAAAAAAATTTAAGAAAGAAAATATCAAGCTCAACCCTTTCATTTTATAGATGGTAGCACTGATTTTCTCAAGCTATTCTGCTATTAAACAGCAGAGCTGAGATTTAAACCTAGTTTTTCTGACCCTCAGCCCAGTGCTTTTCCAATTACATTATGACTTTTCAACGTATCCAGAAAAGTTAGTGTTGGAGAAACTTTGTAAAGACATTTTTGGTTGAGTTATGAATTGGTACAACCACTCAGAAAAACAATTGGGAATTGTAAGAAAGAGGCTAAAATGCCTTTTGACCCTGTGATTCCTATGGTAGACCAATTTAGGATGGTCTTGAGTAGATCAGATCTGAGATTGAAAAAAAAAATAAGAAAGCCATAGATATATCCAATAGTTAACAAACACTTAGCCTTGACTGAGAAAGGATATTCAGAACAGAGGAAAGAAGTTCAACCAATATAAAACATTGATTCAGTTGAACACAACTTCTAGTCATATTCATGTTGGCAATCTATGGTCTGAAGCCTTAGGTATCCAGAATGTTTTGTATCCAAGTGACCAGAAAGCTGAGTCAATGGCCCAAGCCTTAGTCTCCTGAGTCAATCATTTCTCAAGTACTATTTCAGTATTTTTTAAGAGAAGACTACCCTGACTTACATGTGTGGATTCAGAATGGGGGGAATTTAGGGCATTTTCTAATATATAGGTATTTAACCCAAGAAGTCAAAAACAAAGATCACCCATATACAAATAAATATTTATAGTAATACTTTTTTTGTAATAGCAGGGATCTAAAAATAAAGTACATGCAATGACTAAACAATAATTCTAGTCTATTGATATGATAAAAATTATTGTGCTTTAAGAAATAATAAGTAAAAGAATTCATGTCACAGGAAAATAAATGAAGTGATTTGTTAGCCAGAAAAAGAATACTATGACTAAAATAATGTAAATAAAAAGAACAGAAAAAATTCAAAACTGAAAGTCATAATTATGATGTTCAAACTAGGACTCCGAAAAAGAGATATGTAACTCTGTCCATTATTTATACTATGGTTATTGAGCCCTGCATTACTACTGAAATCAATTATTAGTTTTAATTTAAAAGTTTTTTCTTCTATTTGTTATAAGGGATGATTTCCTAAATTGGGGAAAGGCATGAATATGTTGGGCAAAGAATGTGATATAAAAGCAAATGATATTGTTGGTGGAATTGTGAATACATGCAACCATTCTGAAGAGCAATTTGGAACTATCCTCAAAAAGTTATCAAACTGTGTATACACTTTGATCCAGCAGTGTTACTACTGGGCTTATACCCCAAAGAGATACTAAAGAAGGGAAAGGAACCTGTTTGTGCCAAAATGTTTGTGGCAGCCCTGTTTGTAGTGGCTAGAAGCTGGAAAATGAATGGATGCCCATCAATTGGAGAATGGCTGAATAAATTGAGGTATATGAATATTATGGAATATTATTGTTCGGTAAGAAATGACCAACAGGATGATTTCAGAAAGGCCTGGAGAAACTTACACGAACTGATACTGAGTGAAATGAGCAAGACCAGGAGATCATTATATGCTTCAACAACAATACTATATGTTGATCAATTTTGATGGATCTGACCATCTTCAGCATTGAGATGAACCAAATCAGTTCCAATGGAGCAGTAATGAACTGAACTGACTATACCCAGCAAAAGAACTCTGGGAGATGACTAAGAACCATTACATTGAATTCCCAATCCCTATATTTTTGCCTGCCTGCATTTTGGATTTCCTTCACAGGCTAATTGTACAATATTTCAGAGTCCAATTCTTTTTTTACAGCAAAATAATGGTTTGATTATGTATACTTATTGTGCATCTAATTTATACTTTGATATATTTAACATCTACTGGTCATACTGCCATCTAGGGGAGTGGGTGAGGGGAAAGGGGAAAAATTGGAACAAAAGGTTTGGCAATGCTATAAAATTACCCATATATATAACTTGTAAATAAAAAGCTATTATAAAAAAAAAGCAAATGATAGCAATAAAAATGTAAGAAAGAAAAAGATAGTATTTAGGTTTAAATTTTAGCTCTGCTAGATATGGGCCAGTGACTTCTCTTCCTTGAATCTTAATTTCCTTATTGATAAAATGAGAATAATTTTTAATTTTTTCTAATCTCCCTTTTAGATATAAATACTAGTATCTTATGTTTAAGTAAAATTATTTTTATTTTGACAATATTTTTCATTAATAGTTAAAATTCAAGTTATTCTAATAGCTAATTAATTTTTCCAGTCAGATAATTCAATTCCTTATTATTCAATGAGCATTTGTTTATTAAATGCTTTGGCATATGCAAAGAATTATGCTTGTTATTTAGGATATAGAGAAAAATGGGAACAGCCTCTGCCCTCAATAAGCTTTCATTCTATTAAGGAACATATCATGTGTATGTGTGAGTGTGTATATATATGTGTATGTGTGTACACACAAACATACACACACACAGTATATATATGTTTATTATATATGTTTATTAGACCCTTTGAACTCCCTTTGAACTTATGTTCCTAATCTGACATCTCTAGAGAATTACTACCTCAGATTTACTAATGTTCTTCTCTTTAGGTCTGTACTCCTAAAATCATAATTCAAAAGCCTCCACCATATTTTTTTTACCCTTAAGAATAATCTAGCCAGCTAGATGGTGCAGTGGTTAGAACACCAGCCCTGAAGTCGGGAGGACCTGAGTTCAAATCTGGTCTCAGACACTTAACACTTCCTAGCTGTGTGACCCTGGAAAGTCACTTAACCGCAATTACCTCAGCAAAATAAATAAATAAACAAATAAACAAACAAACAAATAAGTAAATGAACAGATAAACAGATAAATAAATGAATGAATCAATGAATATATAAAGTGGGCCAAGAATAATGCAGTAGGCATAGTTCACTGAGGAATTAACTAGTATCTTAGAAAGTGTAATGGGCTGAGGCTTGAGTTGATACACTGAGGTCCCAAGCACATGAGGCTAAATAGTAATTGGAACATACTCTATAATATATATATGTAGAGAAAGAATGGCCCCGCCCACACTTTGTGCAAATCCTGATGTGTTGTATAGGAAATGACGATTTTGGTGGGTGGAGGCAGGGGAGTGAAAAGGGAAGCAGAAAGAGAGGCTGCTGGCTAGTTTCTTGACACAGCTGTTCACATTGCTATCATGATCCGCCCTTCACCTCCAATCCCCCTTCACCTGCAATCCTCCTTCACCTCTGCTGGATGGCTTCCTATCGCAGCTGCCCATATTGCTATAGCAATCCCCCTTCACCTCAAAAAGAATAAAGATTGAAGATTTTTCCCTTAACCTGAATTCCTGACTCCGGCTGATTTTAAATATTCGGTCATCACAAGAAAGAATATTAATAATTAATATCTTCTCCATAAATCTCTCCTACAAATATACACATTAGTTAAAATAATAGACACAAATAATTAGGGGGTCACACACATAGAGAAAATAGCTGACCAAGGTTGCTTATATCCTTCAGATTTGCAGTGCTCATCAAGTCTTCTTGTGATATTCTTATGCTAGTTCTCATGGGACATAGCATCTCTGCTAGTTAACTTACTCTACTGGACCCTTTGGACTTGGATGTCCTCTTGATCGTCTCCAGCTTTAATCTCATTAATGTATAATATGCTATGCACTCTCAGAGGAGCTAGATTCTACACCCTAATATCAGCCAGAACTTTCCCATTTCTGTTTCTCTAAAATCTTAACTTTAAGGCCTGCCATCTTCTGATAATTCTGGACTTCAGTATCAGAATCTTTCTTTTCTCATCTATGCTCAATTTAATTCTATAACTACACTTCTGCTCTCGTGGACAAAGCCATGTGTTTCTGTTGCAAGACTCAGTGCCTGTCCGGGAAAGAAGAGAAATTCTCTGTTCTCTTTGCTGCCTTACAACAGAGAGATACAACAAGCCTTTCCTCAGATTTGCCTTACATTTCAAATGACACCAGAAACATGATTGATCTTCACTTATCATTACCAGTCTAAGGCTTTATAATGTTACTAGATTGTCTGTGCTCAATTGTTAGGTTTTTAAAGGAATTCTTTATACTGCATTATTGGGTTATTTAAGAAAACTCTTAAACACTTTCTTTACATTCTTCCCTGAGTTAAATATTTGCTCTCAACTGGAATGCTTTTGACCCATTTGTCCATATGCCCAGTAATGAACAGAGCATGATTAAGAATTGTCACTTTGATTGTCTTTTCAAGAATCTCATTCTTAAAGGTGTCAGCAAATTCCCTATCAATAAGAATTTGTTAAGTGCTTACTTTGTTTCAGATACTATGCTAAGCATTGGGGATATAAAAGGGAAAGAAAGAAAGAAAGAAAGAAAGAAAGAAAGAAAGAAAGAAAGAAAGAAAGAAAGAAAGAAAGAAAGAAAGAAAGAAAGAAAGAAAGAAAGAAAGAAAAGAAAGAAAGAAAGAAAGAAAGAAAGAAAGAAAGAAAGAAAGAAAGAAAGAAAGAAAGAAAGAAAGAAAAGAAAGAAAGAAAGAAAGAAAGAAAGAAAGAAAGAAAGAAAGAAAGAAAGAAAGAAAAGAAAGAAAGAAAGAAAGAAAGAAAGAAAGAAAAGGAAGGAAGAAAGAAAAGAAGGAAGGAAGGAAGGAAGGAAGGAAGGAAGGAAGGAAGAAAAGAAGGAAGGAAGGAAGAAAGAAAAGAAGGAAGGAAGGAAGAAAGAAAAGAAGGAAGGAAGGAAGAAAGGAAGGAAGAAAAAGAGAGAGAGAAAGAGAAAGGAAGAAAAAGAGAGAGAGAAAGAGAAAGGAAGAAAGAGAGAGAGAGAGAAAAAAGAGAGAGAGAGAGAAAGAAAGAAAGAGAGAGAAAGAGAGAGAGAAATAAAGAGAGAAAGAAAAGAAAGAAAGAAAAGAAGAGAGAAAGAGAGAAAGAAAGAAAGAAAGAAAGAAAGAAAGAAAGAAAGAAAGAAAGAAAGAAAGAAAGAAAGAAAGAAAGAAAGAAAGAAAGAAAGAAAGAAAGAAAGAAAGAAAGAATTCCTGACTTCAAGTAGTTTCTATTCTAGTAAGGGAAGGTAACAAATACAAATGGAGCTAAAACTGGAAGAGAGCAGGACTGGAGAAGTACTTACACAGAGAATGAAGGATTGCTGACCAGGGCCCTTTCTTAAAATGGAAGTTCTGGGAAGAATTCACCAATGGAAGGAGAGACCATAGGAGCAGAAGGAGAACAATTCATTAAGGTTTTTGTGTTGCTCAGATTTAACACAGCTAGTGGGACTAGAAAAGGCACACATCCCAAAATTTGTGGTTATGGATATTCAACAAATAAATACTATATTTCAAAATTCTCACATTAATTTTGGTCCATGTAAAGACCATTGTTAATCCAAAAACAATAAAGAAAATGAAAAGAAATAAGAAGAACCATACCCATTCCAAAGGGAAATTCTCATCTAAAATGAGTCTTTAAAACATGTATGGGTTCTTCCAACCTGGATTAGGGACCTGAGATCAATTGAAAAACTTTATTGTCCTAAGTGAAAAGTGCTCTGGGAATCTTTTTAGCATATTATAACCCATACATTTCTCCAAGTTATGCCCTATGTTCTAATATAAATTTCTCCAGTCCCTGAAAAACATAGGACATTTCAAATGGATATTTGAACTCATCTTTTGCTAGAATAAGCAACTTTATTTAAAAATAAAAGCTATTGAAAAATTACCCATGCACATATCTTGTAAATAAAAAGCTATAATAATTTTTTAAAAAAAAGAAATAATCAGCAGGATGATTTCAGAAAGAGCTATAGAGACGTACATGAAATGATGCTAATGAAGTAAATAGAACTAAGAGAACATTGTACACAGCAACAAGATTATATGATGATAAATTTTGATGGATATGGTTCTTTTCAACAGTGAGGTAATTCTGATGAGGGCAAGGTACCAAAGGAGAGGTGTGTCAGGAATGGGTGAGAGTTTCCTTGTTCTCCAAGGCCTGAGTTCGCAACAAAGGAAACTGGCTAAACTCAAAGGCTGTGATAAAAAAGGCTTTTATTGTTAAAGAAACACCAAGAGAAAGCCTTCCTTCGTGGGCAATATTATTCTCAAGAGAGAAGTGGTTTGCAAAGAGGTATTTTCTGAAGACTTATTTTATACAGGAGTCTAAGAATTGACATTCTGTTTACAAGACTATTTGAGTTTGTATATGAAAGGAGACATTTTCTGAAGACTCATTTTCCTGTCTCCAGAGGATGTAAGACCATTTGAGTTTGTATAACTTTTTGTTAGTGATTTTACATAACTTTACAGGGCTGTCTTAGGTCAGAGTTTTACTCTCATAAATTCCAGTCAGTTCCAATAGACTTGTTATGGAGATAGCTATCTGCACCCAGAGAGAGGAGTGTGGGGACTCAATGTGGATCACAACATGGTATTTTCAATTTTTTGTTGTTGTTGGTTTGATTGCTTTTTATTTTCTTTCTCATTTTTTTCCTTGATCTGATTTTTTTTTGTGCAGCATGATAATTGTGGAAATATGTGTAGAAGAATTGCACAATTTTAACATATATTGGATTACTTGCTGTCTAGGGGGAGAGTCAGAGAAGGGAAGGAGAAAACATTTGGAACATTTGGAACAGGTTTTGCTAGAGTGATTGTTGAAAACTATTTTTGCACATATTTTGAAAATAAAAAACTATTATTTAAAAAAGAAAAAAGAAAGGCTATCAAAAGTGACTTTTAAAAAAATAATATAAAAGTAAAAAGTTTTCCTCTTTGATCAGAAACCCCAAACCAAGAGCTCCACCCTCCAGCACATACCCAAAGCCAGCAGAGTCCCTGCCCCACTGCATCTGCATTTACCAGATGTTGGTTTCTTCTTGCTCAGGGCAGCATCTCAGCAGCACAACCAGAAGGATTAGGGAAAGTCTCCCTAATACTGATACAGTGAACCTGGTAGACCAAGAAGAAAATTTATTTTGAATATATTTGCTAGACAAAGGATAATTTATTCTAAGATATGTATGGGTAGTTAATGTTCACAAACTTGATTATGTTAAAAAATACTGTACATTTTAGAAACAGAGTGGATCTGGGTTCTCCCAAAGTATAACAAAACCTTCTAAATTTGTCGGTTAGATTTAAAGATATTTTATTGAGGATTTGTACTTAAATATTAGGATAGAATACATTTTCATTGAAGTATGAAGAACTCCTTAGTTCTCCAAAAGGTCCTTTGGATCAAGTAAATGCCATTATTTCGTAATGTTCTATCTAGCTTTCTGGAGTGTCCTCAAACCAGCCTTGGTGTCATCAGAAAAATCATTATGAGAATAATCAGAGATAAAGTCCAAAGTCTTTATTGTCTCCTTTAGTATCCCAATTGGTGTCGCAGTCTCAGTCAGTCAGCCAGTCAGTCAGCAGTCTGCACATCCAAATATAATTTCCTGCTTTCTAGAGCCCCCAAGTTGAGGTGACAAAATGTACTGTTACTTTCTAGAATCCCTATACTGGGGTGACTAAAATATAGTGTACAGAGTAGCTCTTTGGAGGATCTCGGGATCAGCTGGAGTCCTTGGTCTTAATGGAGAAGTGATGAAGGCAGGAGAGCCACCATGAGGCTGGTCAAGTCTTCTCTTGTCTTCCATGGCTGAGTTTGTCCAAAGTTTATATACTCTATTACAATTAAATCAATTCATCATACTGAGTATAAGCCAATCATATCACTAGGGAACCATTATTTGTTGTAAGATTAAATCAATCATATTAAACTAGAGAACTATTAATCACCATATTAAACTAGATAACCATTGTCTTATCAATTCTACTGAGTTAACATCTTGCTGTAAGAATACTTGCCTCAAGTATATTTCTCCAGAGTTCTGGGCCATTACATTATTTCATATAACTAAAGAACATCCAAACAAATAAAAAGTTAATTTTTGTTTGAACAGCATTCCAGGGCCTCTGAAATGGCATAGTGTCGAATATCAGCTGATTGACATACAATCATTTGAGTAAACTTCATGCTGCTTGTCACTAGTAAACTAGGTATTTGCTCAGCTTACACACTCTTGACATTGGAGGTAATTTGATCTACTGTGAAGGTGTTGTTCCTGATTATAGCAAGAGACCATTTCCCAAATGCCCAAAGAGAGTCAGTCAACTTTGAACTAAAACTAACTCTAAAGATACAGAAACAAATCATTTAGCTCCAGGGCCTTTTTAAATTCTTCTTATTGTCATCATAATGTTTTATTCATACCATTCCTCCTCCTCTCTCATTTCCTTACATTGTCTCCTTTAATGATTTCACTAGCACCCATTAGTTCAATTGCAATTTTTGTAAATATGATATATAGGAAATCTATTACTACATTGAGCTTTTTCCTCCACTAATGCAAAGTTGTGAGGAGGAACACTGGATGATTTCAATTGGCTCTCCTATGAAGAATTGAAAATGACTATAGTGGGTATAAACTGGTTGTAATACATTATCAGGTTTTATAAAGTTTTATAAAGGAGAAGCAGAATAAAAGATGTCATCAATGACCTGCATAAAGGAATTTTCCTTAACTTCCAGTCATTCTTCTTAACTTAATCCTGTTATCAACTATCAGCTGACGATTTCCACCCAAAAGTTCTATTTGTATCTCATATTCAATATATTCAAAATACAACTCATTTTTTTCCTTGTTCCTTCTCAAACTTCTCTATTTCTGTCAAGAGCTATACCATCTTCCAAGATACCCAGATTCATAAATTTGGAGTCATCTTTGACTTCTCACTTATTAGAAGGTATAGTCTATGAATACAGAGACTATTTCTTTTCTTCATTTGTCCCTCTTTTTATCCCCAGTGCTTAACAGCATTCTTAGTACACAGTAAGCATTTTATTAATGCTTGTCAACTGATTGACTCTTCCCTCTCCCTCACCCTTTCCTCATGTCTGATCACTTGTCACATTTATCAATTCAAATTCTAAGTCTTTTACGCTGGGAATGTTCTGAAACCAGTTGAAATTGGCTCAGAATGTATTGTTGAATTTTCAGTGTGAACATTTATATCTCTAAAATAAGTAAATGACTTGTTTTATTTTGTTTATTGTGAAAATTTAAGAAAATGATGCATATAATGTGAATGACTCAGATTAAACTTAAAAGTGGGTCAGTAGTTCATTTTGTGTTTGGAGAGATGATTGTTAAACATTTACCATCATATCCCTGTATATATCTGTCCTTTTCTTTTCATTTACATGATCCACACCTTAATGTAATTCTTTTTCACCTCTTCTTTCTAATCAGCTCTACTTGGACTAATTTTCCAATCCAACCTCCATCTTAATACACAGTTCTGACCAAGTCACTTTCCTACTAAAAGCCTTTAGTATCTCCTTACTGACTCTGGAACTGGGATGAACTCTTTTGTTTTTATTAAAGCTTTTTATTTTCAAAACATTTACATAGATAATTTTTCAACATTGATCCTTACAAAACCTTGTATTCCAAATTTCCCCCTCTTTACTCCACCTCTTCCCCAGATGACAAGTAATCCAATATATGTTAAACATGTTTAAAAAATATGTGTTAAATCCAATCTATGTACATATATTTATACAATCATCATGCTACACAAGAAAAATCAGATAAAATATTTCATAACATTCATATACCATAATTTATTTTCCAACTGATAAGACATCTACTCAATTTCCAGTTTCTTGCCACTACAAAAAGGCCTGCCACAAACATTTTTGTGCATATGGATCCCTTCCCTTCTTTAAGATCTCTTTGGGATATAAGTCCAGTAGAAACACTGCTGGATCAAAGGATATGCACTGTTTGATAGCCCTTTGAGCATAGTTCCAAATTGCTCTCCAGAATAGTTGGATCAGTTCACAACTCCACCAATAATGTATTTATGTCCCAGTTTTTCCACATCCCCTTCAACATTCATCATTATCTTTTCCTATCATCTTAATTAATCTGAGAGGTGGGTAGTAGTTTCTTGGAGTTGTCTTAATCTGTATTTCTCTGATCAATAGTGATTTAGAGCACTTTTTCATATGACTAGAGATGGTTTCAATTTCTTCATGTGAAAATTTCTGTTCATATCCTTTGACCATTCATCAATTGAAGAATGGCTTGAATTCTTATAAATTTGAGTCAATTCTCTCTATATTTTAGAAATAAGTCCTTTATCAAAACCTTGAATGTAAAATTTTTTTTCCCATTTTATTGTTTCCCCTTTAATCTTGTCTGCATTGGGTTTGTTTGTATAAAACCTTTTTAACTTAATATAATCAAAATTATCTATTCTGTGTTCAATAATGTACTCCATTTCTTCTTTGGCCACAAATTCCTTCCTTCTCCATAGATCTGAAATGTAAACTATCCTTTGTTCTTCTAATTTGCTTATAATATCGCTCTTTATGTCTAAATCATGAACCCATTTTGAGCTTACTTTGGCATACAGTGTTAAGTGTGGGTCAATACCTAGTTTCTGCCAATACTAGTTTCCAATTTTCCCAGCAGTGTTTGTCAAATAGTGAATTCTTATCCCAAAAGCTTGTATCTTTGGGTTTATCAAACACTAGATTACCATAGTCATTGAGTATTTTGTCCTGTGAACCTAATCTATTCCACTTTTTGACTACTTTATTTCTTAGCCAGTACCAAATGGTTTTGATGATGACTGCTTTATAATATAGTTTTAGGTCTGGCACAGCTAGACCATCTTCATTTGTATTTTTTCATTAATCCTCTTGAAATTCTTGACCTTTTGTTCTTCCATATGAACTTTGGTATTATTTTTCTAAATCTGTAAAATAATCTCTTGGGATTTTGGTATGGCACTGAATAAGTAAATTAATTTAGGCAGTATTGTCATTTTCATTATATTAACTTTGCCTGCCAATGAGCATTTGATATTTTCCAGCTGATTTAGATCTGACTTCATTTGCATGGAAAGTGTCTCGTAATTGTGTTCATATAGTTGCTGACTTTGCCTTGGCAGATAGAGTCACAAATATTTTATATTATCTACAGTTATTTTAAAAGAAATTTCTCTTTATATGTGTTGTTACTGGACTTTGTTGCTAATATAAAAAAATGCTGATGATTTATGTGGATTTATTTTGTATTCTGCAACTTTTCTAAAGTTGTGCATCGTTTCTAGTAGTTTTTTAGTTGATTCTCTAAGTATATTGTCATATCATCTGCAAAGAGTAATAATTTGGTTTCCTCATTACCTATTCTAATTCCTTTAATCTCTTTTTCTTCTCATTGCCAAAGATAGTATTTCTAATACAATATTGAATAGTAATGGTGATAGTGGGCAACCTTGTTTCACCCCTGATCTTATTGGGAATTGTTGTAATTTGTTCCCATTACATATAATGCTTGCTGATGGTCAAATTGATAATACTGATCATTTTAAAGAAAACTCCATTTATTCTTATACTCTTTATTGTTTTTAATAGGAATGTGTGTTGAATTTTGTCAAATGCTTTTTCCACATCTATTGTGATAATCATATGATTTTTGGTAGTTTGAGTATTAATATAGTCAATTATGCTAATGGTTTTCCTAATATACCAGCTCTGCATTCCTTGTATAAATCCTGTTTGGTCATAATGTATTATCCTGGGGATTTGCTGTAATCTCTTTGCGCTTATTTAATTTAAGATTTTTGCATCAATATTCATTAGGGA
The DNA here is from genome assembly GCF_016432865.1 of Antechinus flavipes. NCBI lineage: Eukaryota > Metazoa > Chordata > Mammalia > Dasyuromorphia > Dasyuridae > Antechinus > Antechinus flavipes. Next base: position 484,577,203 of record NC_067398.1, on the reverse strand, counting down.
TGTTGGCCTATAATTTTCTTTCTGTTTTCACCCTACCTGGTTTAGGTATCAGCACCATATCTGTGTCATAAAAGGAATTTGGTAGGGCTCCTTCTTTCCCTATTTTTTCAAATAGTTTGCATAGTATTTGAATTAATCAGTTTTTAAACGTTTGGTAGAATTCACATGTAAATCCATCTGACCATGGAGATTTTTTCTTAGGGAGCTGATTAATAGCTTGTTCAATTTCTTTTTTCTAAAATGGGACTACTTAAGTAATTTATTTTCTCTTCTGTTAATCTCAGCAGAGATGAACTTTTAAGTCTGTTATTTATGACTCCCTACTTTCTAACTCCAGCACATCTTACCTCAAATTCCTTTTCATAAACTCCACTTTCTAACCAACCAGCCCTTCCAGAAAGGTAATGACTTAAAAAAAAAAATCCATCTTCACAAAGGCCTCTCACTCACTTTTTCTTCTCAGAATCCTTTTTTTTTTCAGGTATTATAAGACACCATTCTTTGTATCCCCAGCATTTAATACAGTACCTAGCACATAGAACTTCCCATCTTAATATGTCCCTCATAGCTAGAATGCTCTCTTCCTCAGAGGTGATCTCAGAATGAAATCAGAATTTCTAATATATTTCAAGAATCAGCTTACATGAAATTTTTTTCTAAAATCCAATGAGGGACTTTATTATTCTTTATACCTTTATTACCTTGTATCTATTTCATGTAAAGTTCTGTGTATGACAGTGTTGTCTCCTCAACACTAGCTTTGTGATGCTGGGCAACTGTCTTAACTTCTGTCTGACTCAGTTTCCCCAATTGAAAATAGAAAAAAATAATAGTACCTGCCTCCCATAGGACCAAATGAGATCATATTTGGAAAGTACTTTAGCACAGTGATTGATACATAATAGGCACTTAATTAATGCCTATTTCCTTCCCCCATAGAAAATGTCTTCAACAAGAATTGTGCTCTGTTTTGTTTGTCCAACATCTAGCACAGAATCTGGCACATAATTGGTACTATTTTTTGTTGGTTGATTCACTGTGTGATGGAATTTCATGCCCAGGTAGTGGAGGCTAGAGAAATTATACTCCTTTGTTTGCTTTACCTCTCTATTCTATTTAATAGAATTCCAGTAGTTGGAACTACAATGGCTATCATGATTCCTTCTGAATTTCTTTTAAGTAAAGATGGGGCTATGTTAGTGCCATATCCACTTAAGAAATAGTAAGATTAGCAAGGGTCAAATTATAACAAATTAACTACAAGTTCCACTCTCTCCAGCACCCTCACTATCAGGTACACTAAATTCAATTAAATAAACACATTTGAAAAATAAAATATTTTGTATAATATATATAATGCAATTATATGATAATTATATAAAATAAAAATAATTTATATAATAATTTTATATGAACTGATCCTCCATAAAGTAATCTATCTGGTCTATGGAAGCTATACTTTCACGTAATTCCTTACTCTGATGGAGCTAGGGAAGCTGCTCTTTTGGAATCTTGGCTTTAAGAGACTATAAAACATCTCTTTGAGGCCTAATGTAGCTCCTCCTTTTAATTCAAAGGGAAGATTAGTCTTTGTAAGGTAGGGAGTAGGCAATTTAGCTAGCTAGAAAGACTGTCAGTCTATAAGGGTTTGGCTGAGCACTAAAGGTAGGGGGATGGAATCTCAAACACAAGTTAGATTGGGCATGAAATCCTAGGATAGCTTCTACCTATCCAGCAGAAGACTGTGGGTACAGAGAATTTATAAGTTCTAGATATCCTCAGAAGCCAGAGATCCTGACTCCAACTACTTACTGAATCAAGAATCTGCTTACTTGAAAGTAGCAAATGTACCTCACAACGCAGTGCATCAGCTGTTGTGGCTATACAGATTGACTCTGCCATTGTCAGCTACAAGCAATCTGTTTAGAGACTCATCTCCCATAAAATAAGCATTCTCCCATTTAGTTGTAGTGCCTTTATGTCTTCTGATTTCATTTATAATAATGATTTCCCTATACATCCAAGGTTCAGGACTTACTTTCATTGTGAGTCAGCTGGGGAGGGGTGTGGCACTAATGGGTAAAATGTTGGACTTGGAGTCATCAAAACTTGAGTCAGAATCCTGCCCTAGACACTAACTTTTATGACTCTGACCTCCATCAGCTTCAGTTTCCTCATCTGTAAAATGAGAATAATACTATTTCAGTGTTGTCTGAGGATCAAATAATTTATCTCATATATATATATATATATATATATATATATATATATATGTTTGCAAACTTTAGAGACCTATATAACTGCTAGCTATTTCATATATATATGCTGAGAAATTAGATGCAATGACCTCTCTAGCTCTAAATATATGAGCCTATAATGTGATTATAATTCATTAACTATCATTAGCATTCATTCCTTCTAGGTGTATGTCCATTTTTTGGTCTTTGGACAAAGAAGACACATTAAAGTAGCAACATTCAAATTCATTAATCCTGATGGCACATTGGATAGCTGGGTGATATAGTGGACAGAGCACTGGGCAAGCCATTTAATTATGTTTGCCTTAGTTTCCTCATCTCTAAAATGAACTGGAAAAGGAAATGGCAATATCTTTGTCAAGGAAACTACATGGCGTTAGCCACAACTGAAAAACAACTGAACAATAACTAACAGCCCATTAGTTCCATGGATAGACTATTCTCCCATCAGTTTACATCCAGGTAAATAGAATTGAGTTCAATAAATATTTAATAATTTTTAAAATTACATATTTATATAGATATAGATATAGGATAGAGCAATGAACTAGGAATCAGAGACCTGTATTTAAATCTGCTTCAGTTTTCAAAAAAATTGAGGAAAATAATAGCACCTATTCCCCCAAGGATATTGTAAAGATAAAATAATATTTGTAAAGCTTAAAGCACTATATGAATCCTTGTAATTATTAGTTATCATATCATTATTTACATAGTGATTTGGGTAGCATATAGACATTTTGTTACAAATTGTGACAAACTTTCCCTTTCAATAAATATCAGCCAATGTATTTTCCTGGGTTTTCAGTCTTTTTCCTGGTAAGTAATATTAAAGAAATATTATCCTACAGGATAATACTTATCTTCTTACTTCTTAAATTAAAAGACATACATCTAACCAATCTAATAGCAATGCCAAATGTTATAAACAAGGGATGCCAGGGCACAGTTCTGTTTTACCCTGTTTAGATTTAGAATTCAATCTGTCACAAGACTGTTTTTTGTCTGCTCCTATTTTATCAGAAATATTATGGGAGAGAATTTGATGAAGCATTCTTAGCCTGAGATTTATGCCAAGATCATTTAATACTACAGGATTTAGAGCTGGAGAGCCTTAGATAACATCTAGTTCTTTGTATAAAAGATTGATTGGAAGCAATCTCAGAGGAAAGGCATTAGCCTAAAATTCAAGTAGATAGCCATCTTTTTATTTCTCACAAAAGTAAACATTAGGAACAACTTTTAAATGATCAATATGATTAACAGATAATCAACTTTAGAATTTAACAATAATTATTAAAGATCTTAATTGTGATTTTATACAAGTACCCCAAAATTAGCATTTTCAAAACTGGACACCTATTTTCCCAATATTGTCATTTTTTACTTTTCCACACACACCTTTTACTAACAATAACTTACAAGGTCTTCTTAATTCCATCTCATTATCTCTTGCTTCTATTGTCTGTGCATTTAATAAAGCTTCCTTAATTCAGACCTCATCATGTCTTACCTAATCAAAAGTCCTCCTAACTAGAATTCTTTGTTACAATCTTTCACACAGTTGCCAAAATATTCTATTCCATTTCTATCCAAAAATCTGATTGTCACACCTATTAAAAAAAAACAAAAACCTACAGGGACTACCCATTGCCTTTATATTAAAATAGTTTCCTTTGTTTTCCACTTAAGACCACCCACACTGACTTCCATCTATCTTTCCAGCATTATATCACATTTCTTTTCCTCCACACCCACCATGTTCACAACAAACAGGCTGTTCTCTGACCTTGATCTGTCTCCATGACCTTGATCTTCTCCATGCATTTGCACATGACATCTCCATCCCTGAAATTACTCCATGCTCATTTCCCTCTATTGAAATTCTTCAAGGTTCAATTCCGGTGACCCTTTACCATGATTCGTCATAAACATAACTGAAAATTCTCAAATTTTCTTAGAAGACTTTATTTTTTGTCTTTCTTCTGTTGCTGTCACATTCTAAGAATCTGAATACATGTAATTACTCATAGTGAATTTCATTCATTTTTCATCTTCATTATTTAGTTCAATGTTTTCCACAAGGTAAGTATTTAATAAATTGCTGAATTGAATTTTAAACTCTATATATCCACACATATTTTTTTTTCTCCCCATTTAAAAAAAAATTAAATTGGTTCTACTGAAAGCATGGAGTACATTTTATTTCTATAGTTTTAATGGCAAAACTAAAGACTAAAATGCATAGTAAAACAGTCACCAAACACATTTGATACAATTTTAATAACACATATTTCCATAAAATCAAGAAGACATATCTTTACATAAAACAAAAGCAGTCCATAGAGCAAAGGGGATCAGTGTTGGGGGAAGATTTTTAGAAGTTTTGAGTTCCTCTAGCCCATATTATAGCTATTTTAGGCTAAATATTTTAAATAAAGAATATAACATTTATGATATGAAGATTATATCAAAGAAAAACACTGCAAAAACAAACTTTCAAAGATATGCAAATGCTTTTGAAAATATATTTGAAATCTACATTTCCATGGCAGTCAAAGGATGAAATGTAGATCCAGTGCCGATTTTTTTTTTAATACAGTAAATCATCAGAAATTTGGACTCCATTAATAGAGTGATAATTTAAATGAAGTCTTGCACTGCTCACAATGAGTTTACTAAACAAACTGTTATTAAGACTACAGAAGACTATTTAAAATAATGGGGGAAAAAACTGTTTTTAAGCATCCTCACAATTACCAATACTGAATATGTCTGATAAACTAAGACTAAAATAATGGTTAAAAGTAGAGCCTCTAAAAAGAGCTTTACTAAACTTTTTAAGTTTAAGTGCTTGATAATAGTAAAACTCTAGTGCTTTTTTTTTAAATGTCACTTACTATAGACTTACTAATCCAGAATGTTTATCCATGAACTAACAAAATATAATCATATTTATAATACCTCTAAGGCAATCCTACAAATAACCAAGTGCCTTTTACTATTTACTAGTAAAAAAATGTCAAGTTCATTCATTTTATTATCTCTCCATCTCCTCAAAGGAAGACAGGTAATTTTTTGTTTTAAGTGTGAGCATAGGTAAATTTTCATGCTTAATATAAGATGTGGACCTGCATTTTGGCAAAACAGCTTTTTTCAAATAAAGAATAAAAACCTATAATATGTTGCATTCAAGTTTTAAAATATCCCAGCTTTGAATTCTCCAAATAACAAAAACACAAAACCACAACGCCACTCCAAGTCCCAGTATTGAATTATTAGAGAGACAGTTATCTATCTCTTCATACATGTTTCTGCTAGAGTCCTAAATTTGGGTTCCAAGTGGTCTAAAAATTCAAGCCCTTCTTCTTCATGGCGCTCACTGCAACACCCTACAGAACCAGCCGCAGAGCCTCTTCCTTCATAGTTATATGTAAGGACATAGTCTTGAGCATGGGTCTGATCTTCATTCTGATTGCACAGTTGTACCTTCTGCAGAGGAAAAAATGAACAATACATTATTATTTTTTTAAGACACCTAAACTTACTAACATAAAATTATTTCTTTGATTTACCTTTCATTGTTTAATTTTTAATCAGAGTGTGTCCTCTAATGGATTCCTACATACAAAAAATGCACGTGATTGGTCTATTTATCATAATTATACTATAAAATCAGTTTTTAGTATGCTTTTAATTATCAGAAAGGAAACATATATACATGCACATATAAAAATTTTCTTGTTCAATAATAACTAAGACTTGTATAATATTTTAAGGTTTTCAAAAAACTTTACATTTATTATCTCTTCTACGTTTCTTTGAGAAATTGTAACAAAGAGAAATAATAATTAATTCATCCTGAGGCAGGATATGTGCTCAGATATTTTTAATAAAGTTAAGTTACTAAACAGACTAAATACTATATTTCTCATGCTTGGTTTCAAACTCTGGTTCCCCAAAGTCTACAAACTGAGATAATTTACCAAAAAAAAAAAATTACAAATAGCTGTTAATGATATAAATGTAATAAGTAAATTAATATATCTGTTTTTTTTCCTCCAAGATATAACCAAATCCAAAATTCAAGTGAGGAAATGTAACATCCCTGTGAATAAAGCTAATTATTTTAAGGAAGATATAAGCTAATTTTATATTATTAAATCATAAAACAACTTCTAATTATTTATGTTTTAAAGAATCATAACTTAGATATACTTTCTATTATCTTTTAAAAATTAGGGAAGACTTACTTCACCAAGACGGGGTTGAGTAAAATTCTGCCATTCAGAATAAGTGTATCTACAGTTGTCCATCTCAACTTGCCCACCCCTACAAGAATCCAGGGTGTGATGTCCTCCTCTACATGAATCCAGGGTATGGTGTCCTCCTCCTCGACAGGATTCCAAAGTCTGATGACCTCCTTTCATCATTTCAAAGCTTTCTTGACCATTTTTTACTCCTGATACTAGTGTGCAACCAGTGTTCACATTCTGTGTGGTCAATCCATTTGTACAATACTGAAAGAAAATAAAAGAGTTTGGGTTGAGGGTTAGGAAGAAAGTAAACAAGTACATATAGAAAAAAAAAACTCATCATTTAATGTTAATTTTTTTTCTAGTTTGAATATATTTAAATTTCCAGAAATAATTTCATTTCTAGAATCACTGTCTGAAAAAAAAAAATAAGATCACTAAAACAAGACGAATAGTTCGATTGAGCTCATTTGTTAAGTTTTTACTTGGTACAAGAATTGGTTTGGTCAAGAATAGATGCCATCCTGTCTTGATTCATGATGCCCCAAGTCTGAAAGGCATTTAAAAATAGATGCTTTCTTGCATGTTTCCTTCTTTGTGGGGAGAAGGGGGGGGATTAAAACCAATATTCATTGGAAAGATATTCCTTTTCTTAAAACCTTTAGAGTAAATTCTCTAGTCTCCCTTGATATTCCCAGTTCTCACCCCTCAAAGTTAATTAAACTATCTTTGCACAAATTTCTCTTGCTATATCTGAAATCTTATCACATAATGTTGCAGCACACATAGAAACATTCCTCACCAATGCCTTGTAAAGATTTGTTTTTAAATTTCTTACATAACCTATTTCATTTTCCCTTTTATAACAAAGTTTTCTGCAACTCTTTTCCCTGTGAATCTTTGGAAGACAAGACCAGTTTCATTATTTTTATTAATGAAAATATATTTATTATTTTTATTATTTTGCAATTCCTACTAGGGAGTTCTTATATAGAACATGTACTTGTTGAATTTGACTAATTCTTCTTATTGTCAACTTAAAAATAAAAACAACACAAACCCAAATAGGAGCAAGGATTCTATAAAATCCCAAATGTAAAGATACATAGTCTGGCAACTGAGAAAGTTCAAAATCAACTAGTGTTTGTGATGGACTTACTACTGGCCAAGGAGTCAATAAAGAATGAATGAATAAAATGACTTTAAAAAGCATGAACTAAGTACTAATTGTATACAAATAACTGTATAAGCACCAAGGCTATAAATAGAAAAGCAAGACAGTCTCTATTTTTGAGCTTTTGATCGAGTCTTGCCTCTGACACATACCAACTGTGTGATTCAGACAAGTCATCTAACCTCTCAGTGCTACAAGCAATTTTTAAGATTAACACAAACCAGATGTTAATCTGTATCAATGAGAGGAATTTCCATACCTAGAGTGCCTCACTGATGACATCATAGTTCTATATTAAAGTACTAATAACAATTTTAGATAATTGGATGACCAAAACTTAAGATGCTCAGGCATCTTTTTTTTTCCCACTCATTAAAATATAGCTAATAATTGAAAGGTAGGCGGGCATAATAGAGCATTAGACTTGGAGTAAGCAAATTTGGATATGAAATTAGCTTGTGGCACTTGTTAGGTGAGTGACCAAGTGCATGCTAAAGCCACTCAGTTTTCTTATCAACAAAATCATAATAATATCTAAAGTACCTAACAAGTATTTTGTAAACTTTTAATTGCCATATAAAAGCTACTTATTATTGTTAAAATCACATAGAAACCAAAATAAGATAACAGATTAATTTTAATGCATATCTATTTGTTGTCCTCTGTCCATTATCAACTACAAATACTCTGAAAAATCATTGTTGGGCTTCATACTGAGTTCTTTGTAGTTATTTTCCTCCCTTCAAATTTGTATTGCTTTACAAAGTGATTTTGTCTACTCTCCTCCCCCTCCAGAATGTTTTGCAAATGAGCTTATATTCTTTATCAGTATTGCCCCAACTGTCCTTTTTCTGTTTGATAAAGAAATCAGCTATTTGCTGTCTGAAGTAACTATTTCCTTCCCTTTCATTAAGATGATTGGTTTGAATTTGTACAATTTTAAAAAAATATAATATAATCACTATCTTACTTTCATGATTTATCATTTCCCCAAGTCTACAGCTAAATTAAACAGGTCATGTTGAAGCTGCTATAATTATATTAATTATTTTCTCATATTTATTTCTTTTTCCAACTTGACATTACCTTTGCTAGTCAATGACTTGAATAGACATAGACAATTTACTCTGAAATAAACCCTACCCCAGTAACTAGCTGCTGCCAAAGATAAGCTGTTTCAGGAGGATGGGCAATGAAAATTGAGTAGGTGGACTTGTTCAATTATCATTTTGCATCTGTTTTTCTACCAAGAAGAATAGTCTTTGGATAGAATAAGGACAACAAAAATGGCTAAAGGATAAGATAACCAAGATGACTAAGGAGATAGAAAAGAATATATCTTCCTAACTGTATGTTCAGATCATCTGATCTAGAAAAGAAAAAAATGGTATGATTTTCAAAAAATGGAAGTATCTTGTGATTTCAATTTTATGCAAAATTATGGGAAATATAATTAGAGATATAATTAGTGAATATCTAATATACTTAGATTATTTTGAGATTTAAAAAAAATATCAATTAGATAGATATATTTGAAACTAGTTGTATGGGGGAATGAAAGAGAAGTCATTAATGGTTGATGAACACTGTGAAAGAGTTCTACAATGGGATATTCCCATATCTGTCCTGAGGCTTGTGCTATTTAAGATTTTTATCAATGATGAATAAAAGAACAAAGCTGAGAGAAATAATTAATATAATGGATAACAGAATCAGGATTCAAAAAGTTTTGACAGACTAGCAATTTTGGGCCAAAGTATTAATAGAGATGAATGTAAAATTTCACACTTGGTACAATGAATCAAATTCAAAAGTACCAACAATTTCTGGGGTTACACAGATGTAAATTTTCTTTTTAAAAAATGGAGTTCTAAATGGATTGAAAGCTCTGTAAATTAGCTAAGACTCAATTCCATCTTAGACCCTATTAAGAGAAGTATGGGATCAAGGAATAAAGAGGTAAGCCAACAAGCCTTTTGTGGCTAAATATTTGTTCTTAAAATATATGTCACTTACCACTCTGTCATCTCCAGGGGCTTCAGTGTTTGAAACAATAAGATTCTGCTGAGCCAAATCATCAGGGAAAGGTTTTTTTGCAGGGGAAGAACCAGCAGCTCCACAAACTAATGTAAATAAAATACCTATGAGGAGAAAAGAACCAAATGAGTAATTTATATTAAAATATTATGGATGAATATATATGGAATTAATTTCTATTTGACTACTTGGGTAACCTGAGATTACTCTTGTTTGCTTATGCAATAGGACACACAGAAAAAAATGTGCTAAAGCATACCTTCTCTAATGGAACAAAATTTCACTTGTTTCAAATTAGCTTAATTTTAAAAACCCAGAATTTTTCTCATAGTATTCAGATTAATTTTGGGAGAGAATTTTTTTTGCACATAAATAAAAGCATTCTTTCATGAAAAAGATCTTGAAAATTTATCAAAGAATTGATTATGTAAACAAATTCAAATCATAAGATTATTTTGCCTTGAATGACAAATGACCCTTTTCTCAGACTAAAGCCAAGATATGTACTGTTCATACTTTTAATTATATACTCAGGAATTGGTTGGCTACAGGACTATATGTAATTGCTGCACTGCACATACTCCTTAAATACAATGCTAATTTTCAGAAAGACAATTATTTTAGGGATATTTTACATATTTAGAGTAAATCAAAACACTTACAAGACAGTAATGCTGCACCCAGTATCATGGCAAGGATGGCCCATTTTCCAAGTCTTACATCATTTGTACCTAGCAATGGAACTGCACGAGTTGTACATTCACTTGGAACAACACAATCACATAAATTAATACTCAATACATTGGTTTTAGACAGGCCAAGTCTGTCTTTAACTTCAATAGGTATATCATATACCCCAAATCCTGGATCATTGCGGAAGGTTATGCGTGTAGCAGTATCTGAAAGAAAATAAAGCGCAGTATTGCTTATAAAACATGCAGGTAAACATCTGTACCTCTCTCAAGAATTTTCATCAACTGCACTAATTATAACCCAAATGATAGGAAGTCAAATAGAAGTGTTAAGATACCAAAAGAAGATAAAAGGATTAAGGACAGAATCACAGAATTTCAAAGTCTGAAGGGATCTTGTCATCCTGCAAGTACAATCTATGCTTGAAAAAACAATTCTGTCCGCAACATATCTAACAAGCGGTGGCAAGCATTTGCTGAGAACCTTCAAGGAACAACTATCTTCAAAGACAGCAATCTCCAAAGATATTGATAACTCTCTTTTTCTTATATCAAACCTATACTTCTTTTCTGTAATTTCCATCCTATGCTCTTCATTCTATTGTCAAAAAGAATAAATCTAAAAACTTGTCTCTAAAATGTTTAAAAAGAGCCATAATACCTCCTAAGTTTTTTCTTCTTCATTTTAATCCAAAGTTCTTTTAGAAGCTAAACATACATTAGGAATTTCAGATGTTACACTAATCTACTTATTATCATTATCATAGTCAATAATAATAATAGTAATAGCACTTATACAGTGCTTTAAAGTTTGCAAAGCACTATATATATATATATATATATATATATATATATATTATATATATATATATATATATAAACTCACTTGACATTTATAACCCTGCAAAGTAGGCATCATTATTGGAGCCATTTTACATATGTGGAAATCAAAGCAAACATATTAAATGATTTGCTCAGGTTTACCCAGCTAGTAAATTTGAGGCAAAATTTACACTCAGATCTACCTGACTGTACATCCACTACACTAGTCTTGATAAAAGAAGAAAATAAGGTCAGTGAATATACATTACCAGGGCATCCAGTCATAAAATATTTAAATTTTCTGATTTATTCAACAAACAATCATTAAACACTGATTATATGAATGACAGTTCAGTAGAGAACCAGCTTCAGGGTCCAAAAAACCTGGTGTTCAGTCTGCCTTCTGAGTAACTTAATACCTCAGTGCTCAATAAGACTTTAGTTATAGAACAGTTATATGATTAGAAGGAGTTTTCTCCCCAAAAGTACCTCTAAAAACAATAAAGTGATATACCATAGCATAAAAAGGGGGAGATGATACAAAGATTAAAACAGCCTTGACCTTCAGTAGCTGCTACTGGGTGAATAAATCAAAAACATATCTAAATAAATTCAAGATAACTTAAGGGTGAAGAAAGCATTAAGAACTGAGGGAACAAAAAAAGGTTTCACTTAGGATATAACTATCTAGATTGAGGCTTAATATGTGATAAAGATTCCAAGAAAAGGATATAAGGGGGGAAGGAACATTCTAAACATACAGGACAGTCTGTAAAGAGAAAAAAGCAAGCAGATCACTTTGGCTAGAATGGAGAACAAATGAAAGGGAATAATTTGAAGTAAATTGGAAAGATAGAATAGAGTCAGAAAATGAAGGATTTGAAAAGATGGGTAGGTTGTATTTTATTATAGAAATAACAGGAAAAAGTAGAATAAAAAATGACTTAGTTAAACCTGGGTTTATTTTGTTTGGACCAGGATGATTCAAGAGAAGTGAATGAAATCCTCAGGGATTCTTGAACCAAGCAAAGAAGGACAGTACCTATACAACAAGTGAAATTGTTGCCTAATCCACAGTATAACTGTTATGATTATCTTGTTCTTGCACTGAAAACAAGAAACTAAAATGGACAATGATAGCAAGATTTAGGTATAGCTAAGTGGTGAAGTGAGCTGGACCTGGATTTAGGAAGACAACTTCAAATCCAGCTTCAAACAACTTAAAAGCTGTGCTATTTAACATATTGACCTCAACTTTCTCATCTGTAAAACAGATATTTACACCTCCAAGGAATTTTTTTCAGATTAAAATGAGATAATACTTGTAAAGAGCTTTAGAAATCTTAAAGTATTACATAAATGTTATTTTGATTGTTTTCCATTAAATAAAGTCCTTTTAAAAGAATTTATGGATGCATACCATTAATTTTGCTCAGTCTCCATATTCCATCATTAACCCGTGAAGAACTGCTTGGCAAGGTGAATTGAAAGGGTGGGCCATTGATAGGCTCATCAGGATCTACAGCAACAATTTCTGCTGAGCCCATTTGCGTTTTGCAGATTATTACTGATTTTTGGGGTATGACTGGACCATTATCATTTACATCATCAACAATAATCCTCAAGATACCAGTACATGTTCTGCCATCTAAAACACAGAAATAAGAGTAATAACAATAATAATTTTGTAGCAGCTGGCATTAAGTACTTTAAGGCTTACAAGAGTATTATCTCTTCTAACTAAAATGTAGTATACCTTTTAGTACTTGATAATTTTCTGTTGGATAAAATCCAATTGAACTATTTAAGCATTTTCTATGTGCAAGACACAGTATCATTTGCAAGTGAGAAGTATAAAGCACAAGACAGTCTTTTCCCTCAACAGACATTACAAGACAGAAATGATTCATTATCAAATAAATTGTATAGTCAATAACTTCCATAGGAATTTGGAGAAGTCTTGGGTGGAAACAAGAGTTTACAGACTAGATGGCATTTGAACTAAATCTGGAAGGATGGGTAGCCATAGGCTAGAGATTAGTTAAACACATAGTCCACAAACCACACATGGACTATATTGCCCAAGTGCAGCTCAAGCCAAATAAAATATAATTGGAAAACATCTAATAGAATAATTAAAAATACAACAAAATGGATAACATTACAAACACACAGCCCATAGGGTTATAGAATAATGGCCTCGTTTTTATTTGAGTTTGAGGTAAACTAAAACAAGCAATGCAGTTTGATTAGTCGGTTGAAAAACTGAAAAAAGCTTGAAAAAAGGGAGGGGAAATAGCTTAATGCCCAGCTAAGTGGTCTGAATTTTACTATACAAATAAAAAGTAAACTGACCAAAATCATGTTTTAGGAAGATTAGTCTAGCAATAGGGTACGAGATGGACTGAATGGTAGAAGAAAATTTAGACAAGTCACTTCAATCTGAGTTTCTTCCTCTATTAAATTCATTAAATTCTTTTAGTTTCTTCCTAGCTCTAAATATATGATCTCTGGTATCACTTTCAGGTCCCATTTTATGATCTAAGATTGTTTCCATATCCTTTCAGCTTATTATTAGTAGACTATCAATGACAAGAAGCTTGACTACCCCATTCCCCACCCTCCATTCTGATCAAACATCCAAGTCTTTTTGTAACTTATTTTCCTATTGAAGACAGTCACTAATACAGGAATCAAAAGCTTGATGTTTTAATAACTTCAAATAGCAAGACTTTTAAGACACTGTATTTCTTTCAAAATATAGTACAAGATTTATTAATAATAAACATTAAATCAGAAGCATACATAAATCAGTAACATGTTATAGCAGTCTCTTTCTTTTACCCTGGGCAGGGAATGGGGGAGAGGGGAAGGAAGCAGGTCATTGAAGAGGCAAGTATTTATAATATGTTCCAGTTTCTGTTGTTCGTTTTCCTAGACTTTCTTCTTTAGGAAAAAAATTAGCATTCTTACCTCTGTCTGCTGCTTGTACTGTAATATTATATGAGCCATGTCTGAAGGTATTTGACTCTCTATCTAAACTTCTAAGAACTCTGATCGAACCTGATGTTTCATCAATTGTGAACAATCCTTTTGCATCACTTAATGCTCGATACCTGTTAATAAGGAATTAAATTCAGGTCTTCCAAAATGTCAAAAACATTACAAAGAGTAATTATAATATGAAAATTTAGCAATTCTTCAATTTAAGAAATATAATAAATGTATAATTGTTTCATGATGTACTTATTAGTACCTGATGCCATTATTGCTTCTAGTTTCTGGATCATAGGCTTTATAACCATTGATCTGTGTCTCCAGTACTGCATTTTCTTTCACATGAACAGTCTGCATTTGAGGACTACATTCAGGCCCTTCATCTTGGTCTTTAACATTAACAGTAACTGTAGTTGTGCTCATGCCTGTTGTCTTTGAACCACCAGATCCAAAAAATGAAGCCTGATTTGTTACACCAATTTGCAGGACTACCTGGCGTGTTTCCTCATAATTTAGTCCCTGTAAAATCAAAAGCATTAAATCAAAGTAAATTCTATGCAAGTTCAGTTGCTATTTGTCAATGTTGATTTTATAAAGACCTTATATGATGAAGTGATTTTTGAGCTACATAAATACCATTATATTCTTCCAAGTTTCCTTTTTCACATTAAAGGAAAAAAGAGTACTAATATCAAAGAATAAGGAATATTCTCTCTTCCTTTTTTTCCCCTCTCCTATTTCAACCAAATATGCCATTAATTAAACATGCCAAATATGGTTGAAGATATTGGACTACCTGCCATCTAGGGGAGAGGGTGAGGGAAAGGAGGGGAAAATTTGGAACAGAAGGTTTTGCAAGGGTCAATGTTGAAAAATTATTCATGCATATGTTTTGTAAATAAAAAGCTTTAATTAAAAAATAAGTTTAATTTCCTGTTAATTGGTCATTAATTTGTTCTTTTTATTTGGATAATTTGTTTTTTTTAAAAAATAAAACTTACTAATGTTTTTTAAAAAAATAAACAACAAATATGATTGAAAGTTCAATTTAGTATCTTGGCCCTCATGCTCAGCTAGTGGTGAGAACAACCCATAGTTTCTGACCATAATTAGTTTTCAGGAAGCAAATCTATATGACTTTATCATAAATATACAAGTAGAAAGAACTTTTTAGAAAATTACCTAGTCCAAACTCTAGACTTTACAAATAAGAAAATTAAGGTCCCCAAAAGATTGTGCCTTGTCCTAAAACATAAATGTAGGAATAAGTAGCAAAGCTGACACTTAAGCCTAAGACCCTTGACTTCAAATTCAATGCTTTTTTCCACTCAGTATATCGCTAGACTCCACAAGAATACATGCTCTAGGAGAAAAGACAAGTATCAGATATTCTCTTCATTGAGGTTGAGAATCAACCTCAAAATGTATATCCTAATATGATCCTATAAAAAGCAGACTACAACCTTTCAATCCCAAGCTCTCATAGTTTATGAATAACAGGCTCATAGAATCATTTCTGAGATAAAGAGGTGAGAGAGAACTTTCCTTAACATATGGGTATCAGCCCAGGTCAATTTTCATTAAGTTATGGGAATTAACTTATTCTTTACTGGAAAAATCTGCCTTCTTATCTAGCACAAATCATCCTGAATCATGGAAAGAAACTATATTCCATTTCATTTTGAAAAGCTACTTAATACTTGTGTTTTAGAAAAGCTTTTTTGTATGTTAGAAGTTGTAATGTTGCTGAAATGGTGAGAAATTACCTCCCTCTTCACATAAAACAAATCAAAAAAATCAGATCTTATTCCCCCAACTCAGGCCAAAAAATCCCCCCATTGTAATCAAAGTACATCTGATATATTGTGTTTCCTTCTGGATGTAATAGTTTAAGCAGGACACTGACAAACTAGGTAGAATAAATCCTAGTGAGGATAGCCAGTATGACAAGAGGACTCTAAACCATGTCACTTGGAAAAAAAAAAAAGATGATTAAAAACTGAAGAATTTTAGACTAAAGAAAAAAGTTGAGGGAGACATGATAGTTTTTTTTTTTCAATTATGAAAGGCTATCATGTGGAAGAAGGATCAACCATATAGTTCTAGAGATTACAATAAGGACTAATAAGTATAAATTATAAGGCATCATATTTGTCATAACTAGTTTTTTAAACTTTCATAAAATCAAAACCATTCAAAAAGGGAATAAACTGGTTTATAAAGTACTGAACTCCCCATTTTTTGAAATATTCAAGCAATGGCTAAATGAACCTTTTTCAGAGTTCTAGGCAAGAAAACTACTTCTTGAGAGTTTTAATTTCATATTTATAGCAGGTCATTTTAAGACAAATTCTATGAGTCAAACACAATAATTTAATTCCTTATATGAACATTTTACTTCTATAGTTATCAAAATGAATCTTTAGTTGACAATTTTTTTTTGGTTTTGCTTTTTTTTTTTTACTTCTCAAACTGAATTCTTAATTTTTTTAAACCTTCTTACCTTAACAACACAAAGAATTCCTTCATTAGTTTTGGGGTCTGTCACAATGTGGAAATTCCCATTTTCATTACCCCTTAAAATAGTATAATTAGCTCTCCAATTTGGAGTGTTAATCAAATCTTTATCTTCTACAGCTAATCGAAGTATTTCCACATTGCTTTTGTTTTCCTCTACTTCTGTAACATACTGGGGGGAAAAACACATTGTTATTATTAATATTGCTGAAGAAAGACATTAAGCACATAAAAGTAGTGAAAGTTATTTTCATTTTCCTAATTCCTAAATCAATGTCAGTGTGTGTGTGTGTGTGTGTGTGTACATATGTGTGTGTGTATACATGTAAGGAGGTAGTTGTTTGTGGGTATATGTCTGTCTATGCCACATAAAATATGAATTCAAATTGTGGTTATCCCTGAGTTACAGACAAGAAGTTTTGTTAGGCTAGTCTTATGCATAGTATAGATAGGGGCATGGAGATAAATGGTTACAAGGAGTAAAGTTTACATTTTACCAAAAGCTGTCTCTCTTCCTAGATTGTCTACCTATATTTAACATACAGTTCCTGGGGCACCTAATATCTGATTAAGAGTAATTTTTCCCCAGATTTTTGCTTCATGCTAAACATAACTGAACTAAAAATAATACCGGATGGGAAGGGCAATAAAAGAAGTAGGGAAGATACATAAAGACAACATAAAAGAAAAATTTGCCAAGGACTAGTCCTGTTTGAAAATGAATTTGTGTTAAATTATGATGGAGAAATCACTCCACTGGTAATAATAAAAGACAACTTAACTCTTATTAAGTACTACCTAAGTTTATGAATATTTTCCTAAGTATTAAATCTTGTATTACATTAGACAGTATGACTTAAGTTGGGACATAGGAGCATTTAACATTGGCATTAAATGTTTGCTTGTGAGGTTACATTTGACAAAGATATGCCCTTACAGAGGTTCTTGTAAAAATTGGCAAGTTGTCATTCACATCTCCAATTGAAATGATGCACGTTGACTTAGTAGACTTGCCAAAATATTGACCATCCATATCTTGTACTTTTAGTGTCAATTTGTATTTGTCCACAACCTGAAAAAAAAAGTAAATTATCATTATTAGGATAAAAGAATAAGCCTATATACATTAAACATCCATTTTTTCCAATACATGGTAAATTATCATTATTACCATTATAATTCAAACTTGAATTTCTATAATGCTTTTTAGTTTTCCTAAAAGGTTCAAACAATGTCTCATTTGCTTCTCCTAACATATCTGTGATGTAAATGATGCAGGAATTTTTATGCCTTTGAAATTTTTCCCATGTAATTTCTCTATTTCTAATTATGGTGCCACTATACTCACCATTACCCAATATTAGTCACCTGTAAGGCTCCTATTCAATTTGGTATCTTTATCCTCCCATTGAATCAAATTCAAGTTCTTTTGTTTCTATCTCTGAGACATTTCTTGGATCGCTCCCCATCTTTCCACTTCCTTTGAAACCATGTTATACCTTTATTCCTTTTTTCATCATAGCATAATAATATCCTAATTGATTTTCTATAAATCTAAACTCTATCCTTTCCAAATTATTCACTATTCTGTTAGACAAATAATTTCCTAATGCCCCCTGCTGTAATCCAGTGTCTCCCTTACTCAAAAAAAAAAAAAAAAAAAAAAAAAAAAGGCTTGTTTTGCTTACTGAATAAAATATTAACTCTTGCATTTCTCATTCAATGTATTCTACAGCCTGAATCTATCTTCTCAGAAACATAGGAAGAATGGATATGGAAGTCACAAGTAATTAAGATGCTTTTACATTACCAGAATGGCCAAAAGTAGGAAAGCAAGTAGTAGCTAACTGTGCTAATACTTGCCCAGGATAAATAGAGCAGGATAAATAGAGAGATAATGGGAAAGAGATGATGTATCTTTGAGCAATTAGGCCAAAATATGGTTATAAGGGAAGAGTGTAGAAGGAATAAGTATGGCAGGGAGAATGAATGTAGAACAATGTAGTTGTGATACCCATGACTTTTCTCCCCTAGCATTTTCACTATGGCAAGTGGTAGACCCTAGTTTTTATTCAGTGTTATAGAGTTCCTACTATTCCAGTGCCTTTACATATCTCTGAATTGGAGGAGTCAGTCAATAAATATCTATTAAGTACCTACAATATGCCAGGTACTGTGAAAAGCACTGGGAGCAAGCAATGATGAAAGTCATGTTTAGCTCAAGCCCAGAACTGTACAACTGAGTTATACCAGCTAGACTTACTCACATTTTCCCATTCCTAGATAAGGATATTTAGTGTGCAAACTTTCTGAATAGTATCTCCAGGTAAAATGAGCTATTCACTTTTCCCCTTCTCATTCTATCCTTTTCTGTTTCCATGTTTTTACTTATACCATCCTCCATGTCTCCCTCAAACTATCCTATTTGAAATTTCTCTCATCATTTATGGCAAAACTCAGATACTACATCTTCCCTACCCTTTCCCACCAAATGAAAGTGATCTTTCCTTCCTTGAATTTTTCATAGCATGTTATCTGTTTCTTTCCTCCAAACTAAACACATTCTGTTATGTAAAATTTATTTGTATACATCTTCTGCTATCTATTAAACTGTAAACACCTTAAAATAGGGCATGTATCTTAATTTATCTTTGATTCTTCAGTGTCTTACACAATAGTTAACAGATGTTTGTTGAATTTGACTTCCCATTTTACAGATTAAGAAACTGACTTTCTGAGAGTCAATGCTTTTCTCAAGATCATAGTAAAAACACTGTCCTAATAAGACTCTTTGTTATACAATGAAACAGGTCTTATATCTCCAAACTACTTCAATACAAAAAATGGCCATTTATATTCTGTTTCTTCTACTTTGCTATGAATTATCTGCTTTATCTAGTTAAAAGTAATTTTGTAAAAAGCAATTTGGTTTGGGGAAAATAATATAGAAAAAGAAGTAAAGAGACCTTTGTCCTAATTAGACCTATGTTATACCATAAAGACATCCATCCTTCTTAAACCTGCTTTTTTATTTGTAAAATCTGGGTTTTAAAGTTTGGATCATGTTATTTACAAGATTACCACATTCATAAGATGAGAACATGTTTGGGAAAACAGACTCCCCAATAATTTTCTGCCTAAAACATCTTTCCCCCCAAAACATCTTTCCCCCCTACAACTTCTCCTTTCCTTTATTCAATTTAATCTTGTAATTCCAAATCTTCTATAAAGATCAACTAGAATTGCCTTAGCATTTTCTTCCTGATCGCTATCCTTACTAAACTCATGCAACTCTTATATAGAAATTCTTTCCCTCACCACCCTACCTAAACACATATTTGAAAAATATATGAGCTATTTATTTTTCTAGAATTTGAAGCCTCAAATCTAAAGTATTTACAGAATGGGATATGTTGCTTATAGGCATATGCATTGGCTAAGCAGACTAAAGTAAATTAGATTTATTGGAAAGTTCAAAACTTCAGACAAAAAAGGGAAGATAAATTGTGAGTGTTTATTATTATTATTATTATTATTATTATTATTATTATTATTAATTTGCTAAGGCAATTGGGGTTGAGTTGCCTAGGGCCACACAGCTAGGACATGTTAAGTGTCTAAGATCACATTTGAACTCAGGTCCTTCCAACTTCAGGGCTGGTACTCAATCCACTGTGCCAACTAGCTGCCTCACTAATACTGTCTTAATAAATATTCAGGCATGGAAGAATGCCAGGGATTAAGGGAAGACAGAGTATAATAGAGGTGAAAAATGTGAGAGCTAAAGAGTAGGAAATGAGTGCAAAGTTTGTTTGTTTATTTGTATCATATTCAACATGTCATGAAACTAATTTCACTTCTGCTGAATAAGAGGCAATATTGTATACAGTAGATGGAGTATTGGGCTTGATAGGATGACCTAGATTCAAATCCTACTTCACAAATGTTACCCTGGGCAAATCATTTAACCTTTCAGTTTCTCATTTTCTTCATCTGTAAAATGAAACATTGAACTCAAAGACCTCTAAGCTTCCTTCTGGTTATAAATCTATGACTTATCATGACTGCTTTTCTAGTTGAGATTTTTTTTAACCCAATTAGAAGAATATTTTCAATATAAAGACATCTATGATTTTAAAATGCATATTAGTAATAAAGTGAGATTTGCCTCACAATTACTTTTTTTTGAAATATATCTATTTTTCATAGAGCAAATAATACAAGTAATCTATAAAATATATAACCTGTGAATCATATGAAGCAAATATCTCTTTGTATTTTTATATTTTAGTCAATTTTCCTTGACTTTAAGTAAAATTATATTTCTTGAATTTGTCATAATATATATTAAAATAAATGATCCAAAAAAATCTAAACTTAAAAAAATGCTCTTAGTATCATAAAATGGATTCACTACTTGAGTTCATAAATTCTGCTAATAACTTTTTAAAATTTTAGTGCAACTAAAACTTTGAATTACTGAAATATTCCATATTTAAAACCAAACAAGTTGTTCTTGAATGTCTGTCCTTTAAGTACTTAGTCTTGCAACATTTAAGTTACCTCTCTGTCACACCGAGATGATGTTGTGGTGATCACACCTGTGACTGGGTGTATAGAAAATAATGTAGGTGATGGTGGTTGCTGCTCTATAATGGTATACTTCAGACGGGTATGCATTGTGTCAGGTTCATCAGCATCTGTAGCACAGACCTGACCCACTGTTGTACCTACAAATTGAAAAGACATCTTTAATACACATAGATTTTACATGTTTCCATGGCTCAATGGAAAGAATACTTAAGCTCAACAGCTAGATGGCAAAGTGAACTGAGTACTGTCTCTGAAGACAGGAAAACCTGAATTCAAATTTAGCTTCTGACACTTACTACCTATGTGACCTTGCATAAGTCAAACTCTGCTTCAGTTCCTTCATATGTAAAATGTAGATAATGATAGCACCTATCTCTCAGGGTTGTTGTAAGGATAAAAGGAAAATGTTTGTTTGTATTTTGCTTTACAATGAGTTGTATAAATATTAGCTGTTGTTTAAAAAACGTTAATAATCGTTATAGACCAGTGTTGTGAATACCATCCCTGACACATTAACCTGTTTCACATTATATGAGCTATGCAATTTCTAAAAGCCTCAGTTTCCTCATTGCCAATTTTTACTCCAAATCCTACTTTTCTCATTGATAATTATCAAAATAACCTTCTACCTGTTATCCTTTCTTTCTTTTTTTTCTTTTGATCCAGGAGGTCATTAAAAATAGAGAAACCATTGTCAGCTTATGCGTCATACAAAAAAGGCATTGGCTAAACCTACAATTTATTGCCCTCTACTTCTAATTCATAGGGAAAAGACTACTGTCAAATATATCCTCTCTAAACAGAATTTTCTACTTCTCATTTTTCTGTTCAAATAACTTTGTCAGCTAAGTAGCACATTAGTAGAATGTAGGACCTGGAATTGGATAAGATGGAGTTCAAATCTGAGTTTAGCTACTTACTAACTGAGTGACTTTTAGCAAATTACTTAAAAGTTCCAGAATTACTGTGAAAATCAAATGATAATATATGCAAAGCATTTAGCCTAGTGCCTGGCATATTGTAAGTTTTTCTCCCATTCTCTCAAAAAACTTAACCATGGTTTTCTACTACTCATCATATTTCCCAAACCTTTCTTTTCTTTTCTTTTTTTTTCTTTCTTTCTTTTTTTTTTTTTTTTTTTTGCTGAGGCAGTTGGGGTCAAGTGACTTGCTCAAGATCACACAACTAGGAATTGTTAAGTGTCTGAGGCCAGATTTTAACTCAGGTCCTCCTGACTTCAGGGCTGGTGTGCTACGAAATCTTTCTTGCTGACTTTTCAAAACATCCTAAAACCTGGGCTCTACCTTCCTTCTCCAACCTTATTTTCCATGAACTCTTTTACTATGAAATGAAAGTATTAAATTAATTAATTAAAATTAAATAATTAAATTTTAAGATAACAATTCTATATTCATTCATATCTTTATGACCAAGGAGTTCCTTTCAAAATGTCTGGCAAATGCCCAATATTGGTTCACTGATCTTACCACAACTCATTAGTTAGACATTTTGGTTAATCAAAGAGCCCTTTCTTGGGTCTCGTATCTTAGAATCACCATTTTACAAGATACATATTTTCTCCTAATTGTATTTCCTTATATTTACCATAATGTAGGTCATTGAAAATCATTCCATTTTAATGTGATCTGTTGTTAAAAGATGCACTTACCAGCTCCACAGTTTTCAAGAACTTCAAATTGATAAGGATTTTCAGTGAAAATTGGGTAGTTGTCATTTTCATCCTCAATTTTGATTTCAAGGGGTAATGGAAGGTCTACAGAATAACCATCTGGAGTTGATGCATAGGCAATTAACTATTTAAGGAAAGAAAAAAAGGAAAATTAAACCATATGTTTCGATCATTGAAGTAAAATATTAGCAAAGCCTAATGACTCTAGTTTTAGAAATTATAACTATCACAGGCAAAGAGAACCACTTCATTTAAACATATTTGGTTTTAGAATGGTGAGACATACTTTTATGTTCAGCACACATTTATTTAGCATTTGTAATATATATGACACAGAAATTATGAAACTATATCATTAAGCATAAAAAATGGCATAAAGCAAAAAATTCTAAAATTGGGAAAACTGTATTGCATACTTTGTTTTGGTTAAGAGAAAAAAGAAAAGAAAAAAGAAATATATTCAACAAATTTGAATGTAAAATAAGAGTTTATTTTTAAATTTTAAAAATCTATGAAAAATGAGAGATGATGCAATGGTAAAAATCAAATTAAAAATTTAGTTGAAAGAAAATTAGTGATTCTGAAAAATATTGAATAAATTAGAACACATTTGAGTATTTTAAAGGTGTCTTCCAAATGGCCATGACAAAAGCATAACTGGATCTCTCCATTAGAATAATTTGGATAAGCAGCTGGGTTGAGGGGAGGGGGATTAATTCCTTCAAATTACAACTATATTTTATAAAGATTGAAAGAAGAGGGAGAGAAAGCTGAAAGATCCCAAAAGTGGTTAATCCACCCTTCGTTGAAGTCCTCCAATGACAGGTCACATTACATCACAAAGTAGTCCATTCTATTTCTGGATGACTTAAAAGATGGAAACTTTTTCTTTTTTTTCAAGCCAAAGGAAAAAGAAGTCATGGCTTGTTCAGTAAAATAGAAATATTGAAATTATACATGAAATTAATAATTTTGACATGTACCCCATAAGATGAACATTTCTCACGATCTACAGGGCGAGTAACAAATAGTTTTCCTGAATCTCGCTCAATGTAAAACAAATTTAAAGGTTCTTGATCAACTCCAGGCCCTCTTATTGAATAATAGACTGTATAATTCTGTGCTGAGTCAGACTGGACCTATAAAAAAATGAAAGTCAAGATACAATGAAAAATGACTAAGCATACTTTTGATCAACACATATCTTCTGAATTATTACATTATACTTGGCGAAAAAAGGAATGTAATAAAAAAAAGTGCCTGTAATAACTTCTAAGATACTATAAATATAATACAGTGAGAGCATAAAGATAATATTGAAGATTAACAAAAATAATAATAATAGATTCTTTAAATGATAAAACTGAAAGATGACCAGGTTACCAAATAAGAAAAAAATATGAGTTGCAGAGTAATATTTCAGTTTGTCTAGAATGTTGGTAAGATTCTTGATATCTGTAGTTAATGTCTAATAAAATTTTTTATTTTGAAAATTTTAAATGGAAAAATTCTATAATGTATTATATACTTTCCTTCCATTAATGATTCTATGAAAACATGACATCAGATGAAATACTGCTAATGTGAGCCAGTTGTATCTACAAGAAAATATTATAAATGGGATAACAAATAAATATATATTATATTGTATATTATATACCACTATTTGTCTCTATGTGTTGTATCTATGCTATATCCATTTATATGTATACAAGCTATTTCCCCCTCACAAAATGTAAACTCCCTAAAGGTTGAGACAGTTTCATTTTTTTTTTTTTTATCTCTAGCGTCTAATTCAGAACTTGGAATATAACAGTTGTTTAATAAATGTTTATGACGTCAGAATTCTAAGTATAGGTAATATTAAAATTTGTATTGTTCACATTAGAAAAAGATAAAAAGTCTTACATGGCAGCAGGATGATGATATATCATGAAATCTCTTTTGTAATATTTCATATTCTCAATGTCATTCATCTAAAGATTGCTAATATGACCTAACAATTTTATTTCAATAAAATACTTTAAACATTTCCAGAAATTAATTCTGATTATAAAAGAGGGGTGAGAGAAGAGAATTCTACAACTTTCTAACAATAAGTGCCTCTTCAAATAACTGTATGCTGCTAAGATGATGTTTCATTCAATGAAAATACCTAAAATATTATAGAAAAAAATCAGGGGATAGGAAAGGAAAACCTTTTTCCATTTAGGTAAGTATGTAGTACCTTAGAAACCTCTAGGATGATTGCATTTTCACTTCATTAAAGGTTTTATTTTATAGGAAACCATACATAGCATTAAGACATGTAATGGCAATCAATCTGTCTTTAATCTTTTTGAACCTGGAGGCATTTACTTTATTGGCACCATCAAGGGCAGGTATCATCAAAATAGACTAGTTTCGGCAACACTAAAAAATGTTTCTAAACATAGGGTATCCCCTGACTAAAATTCTATAAAAGAACTGCAAATCCTGACTACTTAGGTTCCATAGACTACATGGGATCACACTTTAAAACACAAGAAAATTTATTTTCAAAATGCCTACCAGATGCAAAGAACTAGGCTGGGTATTAAGACATAAAGACAAAAATGAAAGTCTCTTCTCTCAAGAAATATATGTACTACTGCCTTCCAACGTCATGTCTAACTGTGACATTCTGCATTTGCCTTTCAAAAAGTACATACATTCAAACCTAAACTCATTTACTTTAAAAAAATATTTTGTTTTTGCAACTGACATTTATTTAAAGCTAGCAACACTTTTTGACTGGAGAATTCCCATATCAATATTGTACTCTACTTTAGTAATATGTACTAATTTAGTAATATCACAACAGCCATACTAATTTAGTAGCATGGCTACGGCCATACTAAGCTTGTGTATACGTATAAATGTGTGCATGAATGCATAATATGTATATATAAACTATGTGAATTTATTTCATGAGAATATGGTTATTCATGTATGCATAAAAATATATTATATATATATGTGTAAACATAGTATATCATGTCTTAGCTTGCTAGTATTCTAGTAGACATGCCCACAAATGAAAACATTATACCTTACCACATCACTACTTAAATGTCATAATGATTTCAGTTTACTAAACCAATTAGGATTTTGCATAAGAACTTTTGCTTAGACTTTGCATAATTTTTATATCTCTCTTTACACACATCTTCGTTCCCTTCCCATTCATTCTATTTCTCCATCTTGTTCTCTTACACTAGGATCTCAGGTTACCCTTCCCTAATTTCTACCCCACTTTTGTTCCCCACTGTGTTCTCTTCTTTTAAAATTTGTTTTCTACTCTTTTTTTCTGTTAAGATACAGGATCTCAGTTTTTATATTTACTGCCAGTCAATATCAGCACTCCCTTTCTCTAGTAAAGTATATACAATTAAAATTTTGTATTTTATTATTCTTGACATTGTACACTTTCTGAGACTTCTTTGTGGATATTTGGGAGTCACTCTTATATTGTGAAGTTTCAGGTACCAGGCAATTATTATTACTTCATGAAAGGTGGCAAAAGTTTTGCCAAAAAGAAAATCTGAAAATATATATGTCACGGATACATAAATACATAGATTCAGAAATACATACCACACATTATAAAGAATGAACCTGTGATTGAAAAAATCAGTGTACAAGTTGAAAGATATGAAGAATAGTGAATTTCACGAAAAATATAATTACCTGTTGAAGGTACATGGGAAAAGGACCTAAAGAGTTCTCCGGTAATGAACAAGGGATTGGTGCCCATCTCCTCTTGGCACGCTTAAGGACAGTTTCTTTCAAATGTCTTTTCTTCAGTACCTGGATTTAGAAAACAGACAATACATATATAAAATCAATGGCTATTTTTCTAAACATAAAACTTTCCATAAGCAACTTGTTTCATAAGAACCAAGAATGAGATGGAAGGATAGGTAGAGGGAGGAGGAATAAGATAACAACAAACTAAAAAATCTGGCCAAAAGTCATCATCATTCAAGGTTCAACAATAGGTATAATTCACCTATAAAGAGACAACATAAAGATAAAAAAGAAATAACAAGCTTTAAGAAAATATTGATATATTCTTTTGTACCTTCTTTTGATATTCTAGTAAGACAACTATATTCTTCAGTTCTCTTTTCTGTGTGTTGGAAAGTAGAATAGTAAAATTTCTCTTCTCTGGAGATAACACAATAGTATTGGTTGTATACACTGAGCCATCTTTGAAAATTTTGAAGTGAGGATCATTTGAATGGATTATGTTTGCAGATGGAAGGCACTCATCTAGATTAACTACAAGAGAGACAGTCACAACAATTTGTAAAAAGCAAACAAAAGCAAAATACATCCTTACAAGAAATTATGTGGTTTTTAAATATAATGAATTATTTGAAGAACATTTTCCTTCATAAAAAAAGATGAAAACTAAATTTAAGTTATATAGTTCTCTTTTCTCAAAGTACCTAAAGAATGGATCTGTCTATCCTTTATTCTTTTTGATCCTGATAGAATTTGTGTTGACTTTAACACTTTTGTTTTGAGCACGTCAGCTCATTTTGTATTTTTCCCCTAGCAATATCATTCTTATATTTCCATGGTATTTTTAGACCCATCCTTAGTTTCATGATTCTTCTGCCATCTTTTGCTCTCCATCGCTAGGTTTAGTGACTGAACCTGCAACATTTTTAGTAAAAGGGACTCCCTGAAAAAGAAATTCTCTTGGCCATTGCAGGTTGGCATCCTCTTTAGAGATATAGAATTAGAAAGCTGCTCAGAGCATTAGTAGATAATAATAGTGATAGAGATATAGAGAAGAGAATAATAGAGATGATGATGAGTGTCACTTTCCCCAAGGTTTCTTTTATTAAACTGCTAACAACAAAATAAGGTTGTTGTTTTTTCTGGTCAGAAATCAGCATAAAATATCCACTGGAAAGCAAGCTTTCAGGGAAGCAAGTTAAAAATTTATCAGATTCTCTGTCATTAGTGGAATGAGAATTCTGATATCAAATCAAAGAGTTAAATTCTCCACTAATGCTTCAAAGAACCCTTCATCTCAATGGTATGGGTGCTCCTTCAATTGTTACAAGTAAAAAGCCTTTCTATCCAATGTTAATATTTTCCTCATGTATCTATAAATTCTTCATTTAGGAAAAATTCAAAGCCTTCTTCAAATTCTTTTAAATATTTTGTAGATACTACTACACACTTGGGCTATCTTATTAACCCTCACTTTCACTACATGCTTGGACCACATTCAACATAAATTTCATAATCTTGTTCAGTGTCCACCTTCACAGTGAAGTCATGCACATCAAGGTAAGTTCTGATATTGTGAAAGGTAATGTGAGATTCTTCATAGAAACTACCTGCCTCTCCATTATTTCCAATAGATATTGGTTATAATTATCTTCATAGTGGTCTGCTTATGTATGGGTACCCTGAAGTAAGATGACCAAGTGTCACATGAAATAATTCTGTTTGTTGCCTATTAGCAAACACTGGCTCTTTCATCTAAATATATTTACTTTCCCCACTGTTTCCATTCATACAACTCCAATTTACTTAATGCTTTTCTGGTTTTCTATATAGTGGCATATTTTTCAAGTTGTTATTAGTTCTACCATTTGGATATTAACTCATAGGTCACATAATAGATATCCTACATTTATAATACTAACAGTTAAATTAATGCCAGTACCAACTCTAATAACTATGATTTTTCGTAATCTCTGCTCCATCATCTAATTACTGACACTTTAATTGTAAATATAGAAGAGATTTGAAACCAATTTGTATTTTTATTACTTTCAATGGTTATTATGGACAGAAAGTTCATCATCTATCTGTCATATTAGTGATTAGTCTCTCTATATTAAGCTAAAAAATCTTGATGCTTGGACACCTGTTTACCCCCAGGATTATACCTAAAGTTCCACTTCAGATTGGATTCTGCTAATACAACCTTTGAGGAAACAAATAAAAACCTCCACATCATAGTATGGTGCTTGGGTGGGACATTTATTGATGTCTCACTTTACTTTTCTGCTTTTTTAATCTACACTATTATTTAATTTATGTAGTAGACTGGTGAGCAATTTCCTCTATCAATGCAGATAAATACCTATTTTATCATAAAGAGTTGTCTGTTACACTAAGAAATCAATTGGTTTGTCCAGGGTCATAGATTGTATGTGCCAAAAGATGTACCTGGATCAAGGTCTTACTGGCTCTAAAATCAATTATTCACTTCCCCATAATGCCTTGTCGCCACATAACCACCACCTCCACCATTTCAACATCAAAATGCTAAATAATTGGATATAATCTTCAATTAATTGTATGTTATATGAATAATCATTAATAGCAATTCTGATTTTTGAAGGCAATTTTTAAAAGATAATGGAATTGATTCATTTAAGATAGCTTCTAATTTATTCTTATGCTTAATTTCAAAAATCGGCTGATTAAAAGTTAGCCCTTGTCATTAGGAGAGAAACTAAATCTGCTTTGTCTTGGTTCTTATGTAAAAATATAGACCTACTTGAAAGAACTGGGGATAGAAGGGAGAAGAAAGGATTTTGACCTCTCCACTCTGTTCTAAACTCATGTGTGCAGGCTGGATTCAGTTCTGAGGAATCCTACAGTTTCCTGTAATACATATGAAACTTAAATGCATATCTGGATGTCTGGGGGAGGGAGATTCCAGAGAGTTCATGAAACACACTTAAACTCTTCAGTGAAGCCCTGCAATGTACAGGTCAAGCTAAATGAATGTCTGAACTCAAATCTCACTAAGACAAGTAAGTTGGCTTAAAGAGGGGAAAAACTATAAAAAGCTCCAAAGAGATATGGGATTCTCCAAAAGAGGTTTAAAGGTTATTCACTAGGGATTTCTATTATAGTAAGGAGATATTATATTAAAGTCCTGCATCCTATAAGAATTTCAAAAAATAACTGACTGTCCCCATGTCTAGCTTTTCTATATTATATCCAGTGATGATAAAGCACAGTGCTTTGCAAATAGAAAGAACTTAATATGTTTAAAATGTATTTGTGTCACAATAAGGCAAAAAAAAAAAAAAGTGGGTGAACTCCTACAGTAGTAAACTGTTAGGTACCACTGTTCTTTGGAATAGAAAAAATAACGAGCTGAATAGCCTTTTAATGAAGTGATTTTTCCCATAGGACAACATATTTGAACTCAGATTATCTTTACAATGCCATAAAACCATATCTATAACCAACATAAGTAAAAAGATAGAGATACTAAGCCCAGTACATGTAGTACCAGTCTCTGAGTCCAGAAGACCAGAAAACAAGACTCATTTATGACTAAACCAGCCATGTGACCTTCTGGATGAGTTCTTAATCTCTCACCATCCCTGACAACTAAGAATATATTATAAAACAGTTGCTTATCTTTATTAGTAAAGGAAGTTTCCAAATTGAGTTTCTTGTACTGATAAAAATCACATGTCAGAATTAAATCCTATTTTTCCCCTCAAAAAAAAAATCCTCACACTTATATGAACTGATGCTAAGTGAAATGAGCAGAACTAGGACATCATTATACACTTCAACAATGATACCATATGAGGATCAATTCTGATGAAAGTAGCTATCTTCAGCAATGAGAAGATTCAAATCAGTTCCAATTGATCAGTGATGAACAGAACTAGCTGCACCCAGCGAAAGAACACTGGGAAATGAGTGTGGACCACAACATAGCATTTGCACTCTTTCTGTTGTTGTTTATTTGCATTTTTTTCTTCCCAGGTTATTTTTACCTTCTTTCTAAATCCAATTTTTCTTGTGCAACAAGAAAACTGTATAAATATGTATACATATATTATATTTAGCATAAACTTTAACATGTTTAACATGTATGGGACTGCGTGCCATCTGGGGAGGGAGTAGAGGGAAGGAGGGGAAAAATTGGAACAGAAGTGTTTGCAAGGGTCAGTGTTGAAAAATTACCCATGAATATGTTTTGTCAATAAAAAGCTATGATAATAATTTTAAAAATCTTCACATTGCATAACCCTTGAGTTATAAAATACTTCTTCTAGCAATATGGCATGATAGATTATACAAATAATAATATCACACATTTTACAGATGAGGAAACTAAGGTTCTGAAATTTTAAGTGACTTGTCCAAAGTTACATGACTAGTAAAAAGCTGAACCAGGACTCAAACTCAGGCCTTCTGACCCCTAAATTCAGTGAAGCCTTATATGAAAAATATCTAGCAGGTTGTATAAAGTATAATTTGAGCTTGTGGTTACTTACCTAAATTATATGTGAATTTTAGATACTTTCCCATGCCAATCAAAATTTTAAAAAATAACATTTTCATCTTTAAAATAAATGTGGAAAGCCAAAATCATTTTTCTAAATCTCATTTATAAGGAAACATTTTACTACTAAAATTCCAATTTTATTAAAAATTCAAAATTATGCTTTCCCTCTGTCCTTCATTACCCTCCCCATATCTAGAGGCTTGTTTTTTTTTTTAAATAATTAAGGAGTAGAACTAAATTTAGGAAACCTAAAATGTCTAAGAGTACTCACCACCCTAAAAATTAATCATTAAACTATGAAACACAAACATTTTATGAAAATTATACTTATTTAAATCTGCTTCAAACTGATTTCCATGCTAACTCCAAAAACCTATCATATCATAGTTTCCCTTTCTTTCATAAGTGAAGAAAATATATCAAATTATGATTCAGGAAAAAATTTTCCTTTTTTTTTTCTTACCTCTACCAACAAAAGTCTCAGCTTCTAGTTTAGAAGGAACAGTAAGTATCACTCTTTTGCAGGCCTCACAAGAAAAACTCAAGGCCTAGAAAGAAAATCAAAATTAATTATTATTTGCAAATATCCAAGGCAAGGTCTTTCATTGTTGTTCAGTTGTGTCTGATTATTTATGACCCCATTGAAAATTTTTTGGCACAATACTGCAGTGATTAGTCACTTTCTTTGCTACCTCATTTTACAAATGAGGATCTGAAGCACACTGGGTTAAGTGACTTGTTCAAGGTCACATAGCTAATAAGTGTCTGAGGCCAGACTTGAACTCAGGAAGATGAGTCTTCCTGACCAGGTCCAGCACTCCACTTCACTATCTAGCTATCCAGTTCAATCAATTGAGCAAACTAACATGGAAGGATAATATTTGAGAGGGATATACCTGGAAAAGAATATGGCATAGGAAGACCTAAACTCTGGTCCCCTCTCCTACTTAGTAGCCATTTGACCTTTCTATATTCTCATTTGTAGAATTGTTTACTCTACATAACTCAAAGTATTGTGGCAAAAATCATGAAAGCATGTTCAAAAATGTAAAATGTTATACAAATATATGGTAAAATGTGGTACATGTTTAAATATAGAATGAATATGGAAGGATAAAAATCCATACAATAGTACTTTATTTATAATTTGATTCCTTCTATGGTTAATTAAAGGAAAAAAAAAACTTTACTGCATGTGACCCTGAAAGAAATAATGTGCCAAGGATGGCAGGGAATACTATCATGGTTTAGTGGCTATATACCACCAGATGCAGACATGCAATGTTACTTTTAATCTCTCAATTTGCATAAGCTTCCTTAATAATCAGATCTAATATTATGCATGATACAGACATGAGGACAAAGTAAATAAGCTTCAAATATTTTGAAAGTTGAACTTTAAATTTTTTTTTTTTTTTAGTTTTGTGACAGCAACAAGGTCAGGATGGCTTACCACCTTGTGTTTACAACTCCAACTGCTAACATTATACCTCACTCCAAGATAATATTTAATAAACCCTTGCTGGATTGGATTAGATCGGATCACACAAGCAGTGTGATATAGTGGAACAGGAGTCAGAAGAACTAGGCTTAAGTTCTAATTCACTGAATGACTTGAGTGAATTATTGTACCTCTCTAGAACTTAGTTTCCTTAAATATACAATAAGAAGATCTACAATTCTTGTAGTTCTAAATAAAATTATTGCTTCTATTTTTTAGTCAGGAATGTCTATCTTAGTGCTGAATCTAGACTCATGATTTCATTGTTATACAGAATGCTCCCTAGTAAAAAGAACTCCTTCCACTAATGAAGATCAAGATTAGAGCATCACAAAGGCAGTATATAGCAAAATCTGGCATTGAACACAAAGTTAACCTGACTGGAGAGGCCGGCTCTCTTATCTACTGTATCAAGTTGCTACTTAATGTTTAACAAAGAAATTTTTAAAATTTTATAAGATCATAAATATAAATCAATACTTCAGAAAATTGGTTCAAAATTGGTTTTCAACAAAGTCAAATAACTTCTTCTAAATGCTCACAAATCAAAACTACAATGTATATTATCATCAGCTTTAACTGTTTTACATTGTTACCTCTAAAGTTTATATAGTATCCCCATTAATGTATCTGCAAGATTGTTATTGTTCTTCAGTTATGTCCAACTCTTCATAATCTCTTTGGAATTTTCTTAGCAAAGATATGAAAATGGTTTGCCATTTCCTCTTACAGGCATGGAACTGAGGCAAATAGAGGTAAGCGACTTGCACAGGGTCACATAGTTACTGCCTAAGCCACATTTGAACTCAGGAAGGTGAGTCTTTTTGAGTTCAGACTTGGTATTCTATCTATTTTGCTACATTTAGGGTCCCTTTTCCCTATCTTTAAACTCCTATGAATATAGGCTTAGCAATGAGATTGCTGGGGCTCAAATAGTTCGTGGATGTTAAGAACAGAAATAAGGGACATTTATAAAATCCCTATGTAAGAGCTCAGCAAAGTACAAATCTGTAGTTTTTTGTTTTTTTGTTTTTTTTTTTTTTACAAAACTAACAGTCTTAACTCTTATCATAATTTAGCCATTTATCTATCAATTTAAATTATGTGAAGCATTTCTATCTCTCAGTTCAGTTCACAATGCAAAATTAACTGAAAAAGCAAAGTATAGCAATTGTTTGGGCATCATTCATTATGCATAGTATAGGTATTGCTTAGAAGTCCTATAGTCTAGTAGACAGGATTGGAGTCAGTCAAGATGACCTGGGTTAACATCCCCATTCTGATATTTGAATAGCTTAGTGATCTTAAATAGATCAATTAACATCTAATGATCTCAGGCAATTAATTTACTATTTTTAACTGGAATTAATACTTATAAATGGAGGGACTTTATAACTGTATAAATGTGCAATATAGTTTTCAGAACTTTGGATGTTTACATCTTCTTTGAAGGACAAATATTTTAGGGAAAGTGGAACACAATTTTATATAAGTTTACAGTTATAAAACTGGAGGCTGTTAGATAGCAAGTAGATAGAGGATCAAACCTAGAGACAGAAAGACACATTCAAATCTGGCTTCAGGCATTTAATAGCTAGGGGACATATTTTCTCATTTAGTCTTAATCCTCTAGAGAAGGAAATGGCAAACCACTCCAATGTTTTTGCAAAAAATAAAAATTAATAAAAACAACAAGCAAAAACTTGGTCACACTAGTCAAAGAAGAATCATACAACTGAATGACAGTTTCTTCAGCCATAAAAAAGGAAAGTTCTTTACAATGATCTCTTACTTTAAAGGTATCCTATGAAAGGTAGCTAAGTTTCTCAAGCATTTTAAGTTCCTTGGGAAAGGTACCATATAATCAGTAATTAATGTTATTTTCTAAATTTAAGAATTAAGTTCTTTTCAGAGCTAATCTGGGTATAATGGAAAGAGAAACTGATTTGGATTCAAGGGAGTAAAGAAATCATCTTACACCTCAAGTACCTCAAGCAAGTCATATAACCTCTCTGGGCCTCAGTTTTCGTTTCTGTAAAATGTAGGAGTTGGACTAGATAACCTCCAAAAACCTTCCTAATTTTAAAATGTTATGATTCTAATCATCTTGATTTGGATATAATATAATTTTGTAAAAGCAATTTTTAAGAAGAGCAATAATTGAGAATAATTTTAAAGAGGATTGGTAGCTTGAGGGGTTTTGATTTGGGGAGAATGTTTTAGTTTTGCTTATGAATTTTTTTGGCAAGAATTTCTTTTCATTTTGCCTTGAGATTTTTGGGGAGGATTAAGCCTTGACAAAAACTCTGAGTAAAAGGAGGAACACAAGATCTCTACTTCACAAAACCAAGATGGAAAATGGGGTGTGGTCATTCTTTGCTATTCATAAATACTCTTCCAAAAACAAATTGTCATAGCTCAACTCATCCTTGTCAAAACCACAAAACCTCAAAGATTAGAAGGAGAGTAAGGTATGTGGGAAGAATTTTGGGATGAAGGACAACTAATTACACTAGTCTATTCAAATAGTTCACACTTGGCCAAAAGTCAACTTCTGAATGTTCAACAAGTGACTGAGTCAATGATTATATCTGTGCTTTAGGAAATCCAGGATTCATACTAAAAGACGCCAAAAGAATTCTATCCAGATTTCTCTAGCAAGAAGTAATAGACCTTAGGGTTGGCTCAAATGTACTTAAAAATTGCATATGACTTCCTCCATATATCTGGAGTTTTGATTCTCTTTCCCTATTCTATTTTCTTTATGTTCTTATTTACATCCCTTTCTTATTTATCCATTCAGTAGAATGTAATATTCTTTTTAATCATAAAGATTTTTCTTTGTATCACCATTGCCTTGCATAATCCCTACTGTATGGAGGACACAATGCATATTGATTGAATTGAAATTAAATTTGAACCCAAAGTTATGAAATAGTGATTTTAATTATTATATATGCATGAAAAACCTACAATGTTCACTTATAATTAAATTATTCTCCCTTTGTCAAGTATAACATAATAAACATAATACATGCTAAAGCACTATCTTCAACCATGGATAATACTTCTAATCTTATGTAATGTGTAAGTGACATAGAATTTAAGATAACAGTTTGACAAATATTGCATATTGTACTGTGACATTTTTCTGAACATATTTTAAAAAATTAAGATCTGACAACATTTCTGCACCCATTATAACCACTCTAAGGTATACAAGTTGAGAATTAATACAAATTTTACTACAAAGATGAAATATATGATGCCTACAAATGAAGGAAAATTATTATTTAGCCAGCTGTCCCCCAAGTCAGGCAAAATATTCTTATTTCAAAATATTCTTATTTATTCGGGATTCAAAAAATGGTGATATGGTCACTTTGTAAAGTCATAATATATACGTAATATATACGTGTGTGTATTTAAAAGGTAGAGAAGCAGTTGTATAGAGTGGCTATTCTCATGCCTACTCCCCACTTGATTCTTCAATAATTGACTCTTTTCCAAAATTATCCCCGGGGCTTTTCAGATGGTCCAAATTTCTCATTTGCTACTCTTTTCAGAATGTCCAAAACCTACAGGCAAACCCAAAGTCCTGAACACAGATCTATTCAGCTCTACAGATAAAATCACATGTCAGTTCCTTAAGGTCCTGTGAATGCTCCTGGATTCACTCGACTCTTTCAAAATGACTTTGACCTCAAAACTTGAAACTCCACCAGAAAAAGCATTTCCTGATACTAAATCTAAGAGGCTGTCAAACTCCAGGTCTTTCTACTGAGTTTTTCTTTTCTCATTTGTCCTCTATTCCCTATTAATTTTACTAGTCAGTGTCCTTCCTTTTCCTCCAGGCTCTCTAAATCACGTTCAGCTCATTCCAGCATCGGCTTGTTTTTCCAAAACCGCACACTAGTGGAAGTTCAATGGAAGAGATGAGTGGCAAACACTTCCAAGAGGAATTCTAAAATCCGAAGACACCCCCTTTCTCGCCCCCCACTTTTCTTTTACCTGGAGTCTGGCTGTGACCCCGAGGGAAAAGCTCCCAATATCTCTACTACACCATCAGAAATAAGTGCAACAATAGCAACTGCTGTGATTCCAGTCGAATACCTCAAGCAGTCCCGGCACCCCAGTCTTGCCCCCAGACTCAAGGGCCGGTTTAGTACCAAAGCAATAGAAGAAGTCAAGCTGCAAAGGACCGTGCAACTTAGCATAGCAGATGAATCACAACTCTCTCCAGAGTCAGAGTTCCCGGGTTTGACCCTAGGCGAGTCATTTAACTTGTTTCTTAAAAAAAAAAAAAAAAAAAAAAAAAAAAAAAAAAAAGGAAAGAAAGAAAGAAAGAAAAAGGACAACTACACTATTTTTAAAGTCCCTTTCAGCACTTAGGCTCCCGCACGCGCTAATCCACACACCATACCTGGAGGCCACAAATTGGGAAACAGATGCTTTTTATCTCCAAGTATTTAAACTGATTAAAATCTACTCTAGCTACTCATAGTTCTCCACATCCAGAAAACAGGTTTTAATTCCTCTTTTTTTGGCACATCTCTCCTCCGATTTTCTCCAAGTCTTGTTCTTTCAATCTTCCCCAATTCCTTTGCGAGGTCCCGACCCCAGTACTACCGAGCCAACCCCTAGAAGGACTTTCCGGCTGAGTTTCTGTGATCCGTGTTCGCACATTCCCCGAAGCCCGGTGACCTTCAGGCAAACTCACCTGGAGGGTCAACAGGAGTAGCCCGCAGCCGGCAGTAAGCCGGGAGCGTTCCGGCCCCTCTGCGGCCATGGGGGCAGGATCCAGGAACAGAGAGGACTCGGGAGGCAGAAAGGATATGCTGGAGAGGGCAAGCAGGTGGAGATAATTAGAGAGGGCTGTAGCAGCCAGGTAGCTGAGGGTGAGAGCCTGGTTTAGCGCAGTCTAGCAGCTGCTACTGCTGCTGCTGCCACGGCTACTGCCCAGGTAAGAGTGAGCCCAGCGAGGAAGAAGTGGCAGTTGCTGTTGGAGGAGGAGCACCAGGGGTGTAGCTTTTCTTCCTTGTTTCTCTTAAGCTACCTAGCCTCTCCGGCCTTTCTGCCTAAGGGGCTTTTCTCTCAGACCCAGGGGTGGGGCCTCTAAGCTTCTGAAAGACGAAGACAAAGACAAAGACAAAGAGTAGTCCCTCCTTTACTTTTTCTCAACTTTTTCTGACTCGGAGAAAGTCACTGGTGGACATTCCCTTAAAAAAAAAAAAAAGTAGTATTTTTTTTTTTTAACCTGCCACTTTTTTTTCTTAGAAGGAGCAAGGAAGTACTATCTTCTTCCCTCCTCTCTCCCCCAACTTGTTCCCTGGTTAAGGTTTATTAAAACGTTCTGTCCCAAGCAGAGGTACCAACTTGTAGAAAAGACTCATTCATTTCTGTTTAGGTGACAAAGGAGTGTAAGCGGGACGGTCACTAAGGCTAGCTAGCTGCCTCACCATCTTCCGGTGTTCCACTTTTTACTTCGCAGTCCCCTTCCCTCTTCCTCCTTTCAGCGTTTTAACTCTTTAGCCTTTAAATTCACCCAGGTGCGCCCGTTTATGGGTTCTCTGTGATAAAAGGCTGTGAACTATTCGATTCTGGTGTTGCCTGCTAAAATCCTGTCTTCTCATTTTGTGCTTCCGGGTGCAATTCTTGCTCTTGGAACTTGAAAGCTAAAAAAGGACATCAGAGATTTCTGCAATTCACAAATAAATGTTCAGAATCATAAAGGACATTGGAGAATCATCGAGTCCAAACAGACTTTTCATTTTATAAACTAAGACAGAGAAACGATGAAATAATTTACCCAAGGTGACAGATAAGTAGTAAAGCCAACATTAGAACTGTGACTTCCATGATCAATTTTTAAAATAGAAAATAAAATTTTGTTAATTTAGAAACAAATAAACAAGTGTTGGAATACAAAGAAGAAAGTTAAAACAACTCCGGCACTCTAGGAGCTCCCAGAGGACTATGCTATTGTTTATTTTTGTCTTTGTATCTCCGGTGGGATTTTTTGTTTGTTTGTTTTTGTTTTTTGTTTTTTTGTTTTTGTACCTAGAGCAATGTTTTGCAAATAACGTTGTAGAGTCATTACAGAAGCCTAGGGAGATTGTATTTGCTAATAGTAACCCCTAACGAAGAGGCTGGGGGGAAGGGGAAGAATTTTAATTTGGGGCCCCCTGCATCCAAAGCTAAGGCTCTTTCCACTTAATTAGATCTAAATTGATCAAAATGATTTTTTAAAGCTTCATCATTATCATCTTTTTAATTCAATCCTTATTTTGCAACTGAGGAAACTAGAAACCAGAGAAACTTAATTTAGTTGCCATGCCCCAGATAGAACCCAAAATAATACTTTTCTATCATATAATAAACCCGATAAACATCTTACCATGTGATTTTATTTCCTTGGAAGTCAAGTGTCCCTTGTTAGAGATATGATCAGTTATGGTCAATCACAATTAACTTGAGAACTAAATGTTTTCCATGGTGGAGAGTTCCTTTTCTCTATTCCTCCCAAATCCAATGATTAAAAGAGAACATTGCAGTATCAGATTATCACTTGAAAAATGAAGAATGGAAGAAGCAGTGTGGTTTACTTAAGGCCAGAACTGAAGCAAGGTGGGAAGATGGGATTGAGGAAGGGGAGTGGGGAAAGAAGTCAAACAGATTTTCAGGTCCTGAAAAAAGGAGTGATTAGGTGTTTTACCTTTTCTACTCTGTTGTGACTGGAGTAGCATAAACCATACTACTTGTAAATGTAATTTGCAATTACATTTTGTTTGTCTTGACTCTAACTTGAGGGTAGAAGAAAGCTATTTGAAAAAAAAAATTGTGGCCAACATTTGGAAACATTTCCTTTAGCACAGAAATTGACTTATATTCTTGACCAAAATCTGTTAGCAATGTTTGTTGTAGATGAGTCTGTCCAACTCTTTTTGACTGCATTTGGGGTTTTCTTGGCAAAAATATTGAAGTGGTTTTCTATTTTCTTCTTCAGTTCATCTTTATAGATGGAGAACTAAGGAAAACAGGGTTAGGTTACTTGCCCAAAGTCACAAAGTAAGTATCAAAGACCAGATTTGAACTCAGAAAGAAGTCTTCCTAATTCCACGCATGGCAGCCTATGTATTATACCACCTAACTGTCCTGTGAGCAATGAGAATATTCAACTTCAAAGTTAAAATAATATATTACTGAGTATGTCATTCATTTTATATTAAAGTCCCATAGTCTGTTTTCTTGGCATATTTCATCAGATAGAATCAATACTTTGCTTGTAAATAATTATACTAGTAGGCATTAATGTAAGGCACAGCTTGACAATCTTCCCTGTCCTTTCCTTTTGAGCTTTTTTTTTTTTTTTAATGACTGTGAAGCTAAAATCTTCCTCTCCTGGGCACACCCCATCTGGGTAATAATGACATCATTACCTTAAGTGATTGTTCAACAGAAACACAGAGCAAGTTTTCTAACAGCAAACTCTGGAAACCTATTCAGAATGTTGTCATAATTCTCTGACAATAGGACACTTGCAAACTCTTGCTAACTCTCCAATACCTCAAAGATGTATCATGGTTTTTTCTTCTTATTCCAGAAAAGGGTGGAGAGAAATTTCCAAAGACTTTGTCTTAGGTATATATTTATACTTTTTAGGCTGAGTTAATGCAGGCCTTTTGTTGCTGTTATTGTTGTGTCTCCTGCTCTATTCCCTGAAATCAAGTAGATTTTTTTTTAAAGACCAGAATATAAAACAAATTCATTTAATCTGTAGTGGTTTTAATATATTATACAATAAAAGTAGGTGGCCATATGAAAACATATTGAATCAAAAATAATCATATAGTTGTGGTTGTTAATTTACAAAACAAAATTATTGTAAGTCTGTAAAGCACTTTTCATACAATTGTCTCATTGCCTCCATTTTAATTCATCTACCAAAGTGATTTTTCTAAAAAGGAGGTCTGAGCACATCATCTCCCTTCTTAATAATCTCCAATGGCTTCCTATTGTCTCTTGGATAAAATATAAACTCCACTAGTTGACATTTAAAACTCTTCATACCTTGACCTTGAACCACCTTTCCAGTCTTATTACAAATACTTCTTATATTCAATGGCCCAGTCCAACTATTCACCACATTATTTCTTTTGCAGGAAATCCCATCACCCATTTCTGTACTTTTGCCCTGTTTGGCTCCCATCTATAGAATACACTCCTGTCTCATTTCTACCTCTTAGAATCTCTAGACTCTCATGAAATCTTTCCTGATTTCTGTAGTTAGTAGTATCTTCCTCACCAAAGTTATCTAGCATTTATTTTGTATATACTATACTGAGCAACTTCTCCTGGACTTACTATCTTCTCTGAGTATTCATGACACTGTCCTATATTGATTGTTCTACTTATCACTGGTTCTTCTTCTCCAAGCTCCCATTATCTTTTTCTAAGACTCTGACATAAGTCATCTATTCTTTTTCTATATTCTCTCCTTGGTAACATCATCAGCTCCATGAATTTAATCATCTTCTATGCAAATAGTTCCCAAATCTATGTATCTAGCCTTGTCTCATGTTTTAATCCACATCTCCAACTCCCTATTAGATTCTTAAAACTGAAATGGCATGTGGGAATCTCAAAGTCCCAAGTTGAACTCATTATCTTTGCCCCAGAATTCATTCCTTTTCTAAAGGTACAATTAAGCTTCGAGATTCTCAGGTATACAACCTCAGTGCTTATCACAGAATATTAGATTTAGAGTTAGAGAGAATAAGGAAAGCTACTTAATCCAGTCTCTTCATTTGACAGATGAGAAAACTGAGGTAAAAAGAGTTCATTTGACTTGCTCAGACATAAAGTGCTTGGAGAGTTTGAAGTCTCGATTCTAGGTCCTGCTTTGTACCCACTATAACATAATTGCCTCTTTATTCTAGACTCATTCTCCATCACCTTACATATCCAATCAATTTCTAAAACTTACTGTTTCTACCCCTACATCCCTGCCATCTGACTTCTCTCTCACTTATACCCTAAATTAGTATCACCTCTCACTTGGATTATTGAAGTTGAATCCCTAAACCCATTCCCCTCACTAATTCATTTTAGATACAATTTCCAGTGATTTTCCTCCTTATTTTACATTATACTTCTCACACTCCATAGTCCTGCCAAAGTGGCAGGACATTTTTAATGTCCCTATTGCACTTGATCTATCTTCTATCTCCTTGTCCATATATTAATTGTCCTTTATATCTGAAATTAATCAATAAATATTGATTAGGTACCTTCTCTGGATGTTATACTAAGTGCTGGGAATGCAAAAAGAGGCAAAAGATAGTCCCTGCCCTCAAGGAACTCATTATCTCAAGATTAAACAAACAAACATATACAAAAAAGTTATATACAGAATAAATAGGAAATAATTGACAGAAGAAAGGCATTTAAGAGGACTTGGGGGAAACATTTCTAAAAAAGATAGGATTTTTTATAGAATTTGAAGCCAAGGAAACCCAGTAATTAGAGATGGGAGGAAAAGAATTCCAGAGTTGGGGGGTGGGGGCGCTTTAGAAAATGCCTGGAATCAAGATGTAGACTAGATTATGGTTAGATTAAAGAGGACA
Organism: Antechinus flavipes; assembly: GCF_016432865.1. NCBI lineage: Eukaryota > Metazoa > Chordata > Mammalia > Dasyuromorphia > Dasyuridae > Antechinus > Antechinus flavipes. Next base: position 484,534,726 of record NC_067398.1, on the reverse strand, counting down.
TTCTCTGGAGTTAAGTAAGAAGATAGGAAAGGGAGGATTTGGATTAGGTTATGAAAGGTTTTGAAGGTTAAACAGAGAATTTTGTTTTTTTAATTTGGAGACAATAGGGAACCAGTGGAGTTCAAGGCTTTGGAACTGATAAAAGATACCTGACCCTTTGCCATCTTTCCTCGGGGAACACAAATGCCCAGCAAGAGATAGTGTACAAGGTTCAGTCTGAGGAAGGTTCGGCTCCTCTTCTCACTCAAGGAGGCTGCTGTCTTTTAGAATCCTCATTTTCTTCAAAAAAAAAATATTCTGGAATACCAGTTTTTACATGAAAACTACTTGATTCACACTCCTCCACCCCACCCCCCCAAGCCAGTGCCCTTCATGCATAATATTTACATGCATGTATTTTGCAAAAACTTATTTACATACTTCTTTAGAATGTTCCTACAAGAATGTTTCATTTTTACCTTTGTATCCCTAGTGATTAGAACAGTGTCTGACACTTCATAGGTGCTTAATAAATGTCTGTAGATTGATTGCTTGATTTAAACCTCTCAACAATCCTGAAAGATAGGTCACTGAAGGCTTAATATTCCCATTTTAGAAATGAATAAAGTAATCATTTATTTTAAAATCAGTGAATGGATTCCTTTTTTTTTTTTTAAGTTCCCTTTGAGAGGAATGTGGAGTAGTGATTAAGGAATTGTACTAGAAATTAGGAAGACTTGTCTTCAAATTCCACTTCAAATACTTTCTAATTATATAACCTTAGACAAGTACCTTAACTTCCCAGGTTCCCACTCTCTTCATCTGTAAAATAAAGCATTAGACTCAGTGATTTCTAAGATTTTTTCCAGTTCTAAATCTATGATTTTTTGAGTATACTAAATTACCCCAAATCACCTTGCTTTATGTAAAACTGGCAAATATCTCATACAATTTTTAAAATAAGAATATACCAATATTTTTAGTCAGGTTGCCCTTTGAAAGGTTTGTTAATAAGTAAACTATGTAACTTAAAGTTTATAATTTAAAGTTTCCAACTTATAAATCTGACAACTGCAAAGCTTTCTAGTCTTCATTAGACAATTTTTTTTCCTACTTCCACTTGGTTTTCATTTTGCTTCCATGTTGTTTTTGGCAAGTACAAAAAAGTGTCAGTTTATATCTTGAAACTATGCCTAATTATTTTTATTGTTTTTATGGATTTCAGATTAAGGCATCTTTGCCAAATACTAATTATTATATATTTATAAATTAGTCAACTACATTCTTTTGTGGTGAGAGGGTAGAAATAACCATTTAACAGGAGAAGAGGGAGAATAACAATAATAATACCTAATATTTACATGGTACTTAATTAGATTTTTCCCTCTTCCAATAATCTTGTGAAGCACATAGTATTTTTTTAATTTTAACAATAATCTGAAAATGCCCTACTATTATGGTACTAAAATGGCAGCTCATTAAGGGGGACCCCCCTCTGCTTTCAGCTTCTTAATATATTTCTCAGCTGCCTCTACCCTTCCCCCGCCCACATTAGACTGTGAGTCTTTTGATGACAGGAACCATCTTATGCCTTTCTCCATATTCCCAGAACTTAGTACAGTATCTGACACATAATAGGCACTTAATAAACGTTTATTGACTCTGAGTATGTCACATTTGTTCTTTCCAAATATTTAGTAATATTCTATTAGATTTATGTTACCACAATTTTTTGGCCATTCTCCAGTCAATGGAAAATCCCTTGTCAGATTCATGATTTTAAAGTTTTCTTGGCAAAGATACTGGAGTGACTTACTATTTCCTTCTCCAGCTTATTTTACAGATGAGGAACTGAGGCAAATAGGATTGTGACATGCCTAGACACACAGTAAGTGTCTAAGGCCAGATTTGAACTCAGGAAAATGACTTCATGCTCTGTTATCCATCCACTGTTTTACCTGTAGGGCTCCACCCCCACCCCCTTCTATTTTTAGCCTTCTTTAGATAATAAGCCTGGAGATCTCTGGGACTTAAATGTCTCATGAAAGTTTTAGTCACCTTTTAGCATAGTTCAAGTAGAACAATGATATTTATCAGAGATAACAAAATCTTCAGGTAGAAGACCTAAATTTTTGAAGAGGGGTAGAAGGAGAGTAAAGTCATTTTGACTAAAAACTGACTAATGGTAAAAGCAGATGAAAAACCCCGAGATGAAGTGATTATATTGGAAATTCCTATAAGATGACAGCATTATAAGAATCCAGAATTAGTATGGCAAAAACTAGACATTGACCCACACTTAACACCATACACCAAGATAAGGTCAAAATGGGTTCATGACTTAGGCATAAAGAATGAGATTATAAATAAATTGGAAGAGCACAGAATAGTTTACCTCTCAGACCTGTGGAAGAGGAAGGAATTTATGATCAAAGAAGAACTAGAGATCACTACTGACTACAAAATAGAAAATTTTGATTATATCAAATTGAAAAGTTTTTGTACAAACAAAACAAATGCAGACAAGACTAGAAGGGAAACCATAAACTCGGAAAACATTTTTACAATCAAAGGTTCTGATAAAGGCCTCATTTCCAAAATACATAGAGAATTGACTCTAATTTATAAGAAATCAAGCCATTCTCCAATTGATAAATGGTCAAAGAATATGAACAGACAATTCTCAGACGAAGAAATTAAAACTATTTATAGACACATGAAAATATGCTCCAAATCATTATTAATCAGAGAAATACAAATTAAGACAACTCTGAGATACCACTACACACCTGTCAGATTGGCTAGAATGACAGGGAAAGATAATGCGGAATGTTGGAGGAGATGTGGGAAAACAGGGACACTGATACAGTGTGGTGGAATTGTGAATAAAAATCCAGCCATTCTGGAGAGCAATTTGGAACTATGCTCAAAAAGTTATCAAACTGTGCATACCCTTTGACCCAGCAGTGTTTCTACTGGGCTTATACCCCAAAGAGATACTAAAGAAGGGAAAGGGACCTGTATGTGCAAAAATGTTTGTGGCAGCCCTGTTTGTAGTGGCTAGAAGCTGGAAAATGAATGGACGCCCATCAATTGGAGAATGGTTGAGTTAATTGTGGTATATGAATGTTATGGAATATTATTGTTCTGTAAGAAATGACCAGCAGGATGAATACAGAGAGGATTGGCGAGACTTACATGAACTGATGCTAAGTGAAATGAGCAGAACCAGGAGATCATTATATACCTCAACAACCATACTGTATGAGGATGTATTCTGCTGGAAGTGGATTTCTTCGACAAAGAGATCTAACTCAGTTTCAGTTGATCAAGGATGGACAGAAGCAGCTACACCCAAAGAAAGAACACTGGGAAATGAATGTAAACTATGCATTTTTGTTTTTTCCCAGGTTATTTATACCTTCTGAATCCAATTCTCCCTGTGCAACAAGAGAACTGTTTGGTTCTGCACACATATATTGTATCTAGGATATACTGTAACCTATTTAACATGTATAGGACTGCTCCCCCTCTGGGGGAGGGAGTGGAGGGAGGGAGGGGAAAAATCAGAACAGAAGTGAGTGCAAGGGATAATGTAAAAAATTACCCTGGCATGTTGTAAAAAATTATCTGTCAATAAAAAGTTATTAAAAAAAGAATCCAGAAGAAATTTTTCAACATTCATCCTTGTAACACCTTGTGTTCCAAATTTTTTTCCCTGACTTTCCTCACCCCCACCCCGAGATGACAAGTAATCCAATATATGTTAAACATATGCAATTCTTCTAAACATATTTTCACAATTATCATGATGCACAAGAAAAATTGGATCAAAAAGAAAAAAAAGAGAAAGAAAACAAAAAACAACAAACAACAAAAAAAGTGAAAATACAATGTTGTGATCTACATTAAATCCCCATAGTTTTCTATCTGAGTACAGATGATTCCAGTACAAGTTTATTAGAATTGGCCTGAATCACCTTCCTCTTGAAAAGAGCAAAGTCCATCAGAATTGATCATCACATAATCTTGCTGTTGCTGTTGCTGTATGCAATGTTCTCTTGGTTCTACTCACTTCACTCAGCATCAATTCCTGTAAGTTTCTCCAGGCCTCTCTGAAATCATCCTGCTGGTGGTTTTTTTTAATAGAACAATAATATTCCAAAACATTCATATACCATAACTTGTTCAGCCATTCCCCAACTGATGGACATCCACTCAGTTTCAGTTCCTCGCCACTACAAAAAGGGCTGCTACAAATATTTTTGCATACGTGGGTCCTTTTCCCTTTTTTGTGATCTCTTTGGCATACAAGCCCAGTAGAGATACTACTGGCTCAGAGGGTCAAAGGCACAGTTTGATAGTCCTTTGGGCATAGTCAAAAGTTGGTTCTTGAACTGTTTTTAAAGAAAATCAGGAATTCTAAGGATTATAGGTTTGGAGAGAAACATTCCAAACTATCCCTTTCTATCCTTCCAATCAATGAACAGAAAAGTATATTTATTAATGATAGTGGATTTGAAAATAACATATTTAGCATGATAAACTTAGAACTGCATAGGTACTTAAACGTCATATAATCCAACTCCCTCACTTTAGAAATAGGGAAAATGAGGTCAAAGAGGCTATAGATGCCCAAAGTAACAGGTAGCAGGAAGCAAGTAGCAAAGCTGGGATTTGAACCCAAGTCCTTTGACTCCAATCCCAGTAGTCTTTCTAAATTCTGTAATAAACATACCCCTATTTTAATATAATAAAATATTCAATAATATGAGATAATCAAAGGATAAAATTCTTCAAGTTATACAAATTGTTTCAGTAATGAATAAAGCAGAAGAAATACAAAAAGATAAACGTGATTAGTTGATTTAAGTGTTTTCAAACACACAGAATGAGAGGAAGAAATAATTAGGTAAATTACAAAGTAGCATTCAAGGATTTAAAACATCAGTGGTATGGAAAATGAGAAAATAAATGGAGTTGAACAAATATTGGGGAATGACAAAAATAAAATTGAATAACAACCCTAGGATTTAAGAGAACTGAAACATCATCTAATGAATATGCAGAACAAAATAACAGACATGAAAGAGAAAGCAAGATATATAGATGCATTAACTGAAATCTCAATTAACTTAATTAACTTTGGACAAGTATGCTTGAAACAAGGTGTTAACTCAGTGGAACTGATGAGATGATTGTTCCCTAGTCCACATGTATACTTAGTACTTAGCATGGTGCTATAATGATTCTCTTAAGTTCACACATAATCAGTATGCTGATGTAATTATAATAAGGTATATAAAAGATATATAAGGGATAAAAAGGACTGGAAGATAGACATTCTATCTTTGACCAGCCTCTTGGTGGCTTTCATGCCTCCTGCACTAAGATCAAGTGTGGGTCAGAATAAAGAATCTAGACTCTATTCTTAACTATTCTTGTGGTGTCTGTCTTGCTGAGACCAAGGCCCGTCCAAAGGACCTCCAGAAAGCTAGCCTGAACATTACATGCCATTTGATTAGTTTTTCCTCTTTCTTCCTTTTCTTATTCTGTTTCCATTATATTCTTCCCTTAAACTTCTGAGTTTGTTTTGCTTATGATTATTCTTTTATATATCTTACTTACCCTTTCTCTAAGCCTGCTCTCTCCTTATATTCTTTCCTATTTCCTTTCTGAATTTAATGAATTTTTATACTGAAATTTAAAAGATGAGATCTCAGAAGATAAATATGCATAATTTTAGTTCTTCCCGTATCTGACTCAGGTGAAAGTGTAGTTCATGGGATATTCATACCCTCCATTTTTATTATGACTACATACTATTCATGGAAAGTACTTCTATTATGTAACAATGGCTTCCCTTCCTTTCTTTCTCCTTTTTTTTCCCCTCTAATATATTCCCATGTCTTTTACATTTTAGTCTTCTCTAATGACCATTAAAACAGAACAAGTCGTTCCATATATATATATATATTTTTTTTTTCCCCCAATGAGACAAATGTTTCATTGTTCCTTTTGGTGATAGTATTTCTGTGATTTTCTTGGTAATTGAATTTCCATTTTAAAATGTCTACTAAGTTCTATTTTCTTATTTAAAATGCTTATTTCATTCTGCTATTACATTAAGGATCTGGTTTTTTTTCTAGTATGATTTTACTTAATTCTTCTGGATTGTTTATCCTTAGTTAACTTTTATCTCTTAACTTTTTGAATATTATCTTCTAAGCTCTCTTTAAATATCAGTTGATAAATTTTGTTTATTTATTTATAAATTTCTTTATATCAAGTGTTTAATATAGAGATGCCTTCATTTTGGCTCTTTCTAATATTTTTTGTTTGCCCTAAAATATATATTGGATTGGAATATATATTGGATATAATTGTACAAGTAGTTTTCATTTTCCATTTTCTTTCCAGACTGACTGATAAAATTCTTTCTTTCCACTTTGCCTCCTGGCTATAAAAGTCATGAGCAATTTTCATATTTCAATTTCTTGAATTATGGTAACCAGACTTTGTTTTCTGAATATAATTTTTATATTGGTAATTCTTATTTTTTTTCTCTTTAAAATATTTCCCAAGTTGGTTGCTTCTGATACATTTCTTAGATTTCCTTCTGTCTTTCAATCTTTTGGTTTTGTTTTGGTATTTTTTGTTGTCTTCTTGAGTTGTTTTCTGTCTATTGTTCTAGTTCTATTCTAATACTCAATTATCAATTGAGATTTTCTATAATCTATTTTAAAGTGTCAGTTTTTTTCTGCCCATCGTTATTCCATAGCTTTTCTATTCTAAATCTTTTATTTTATTTCTTCTAAGTACTCTAATAATCCCTGTAACAAGACATATTATTTTTCTTTACTTAGTCTTTTTGTGGGATAACTATCTTCTTTAAGATTTACTCCCTGAACATCTTTCAAATCAAGTCATTTTTTCATAATATTTGGAGTTTTCCTTGGTCTGCTCATCAAGGAACTTGGTTTTGGGTCAAGTTCTGTGACTAAATGGTGTGGGCCTGCCTGACCTGCTTGTTCCTAAATATGGTATGCCAGATTAGCCCCTGCCTTCAAGTGACTCTAAGACTTCTCTGCCACTGGGCTTTGCCTAGGGGATCCTACCTTTCACAGAACTCTGGGATCTTTATTACTGTAGGTTCTGCCTAGGGTCCTCTTCCTCCAATTTTTCCTTTGCTGAGTTCCTATCATGGATTTTAGGGATAGTTTATTTTTTTCTTTTTAGTAATATTTTATTTTTCTCCCTCTCTCATACTCCCCTCCCCAAGACAGCTAGCAATCTGATACCTGTTAAATATGTTCGTTTCTTTTAAATGTATTTCCATATTGTCGTGTTGTATAAGAAAAATTAGACCAAAAGGGGAAAAAAAACACAAGAAAGAAAAATAAACAAACAAGTTGAAAATACTATGCTTTGATCCATATTTAGTCTCCATAGTACTCTCTTTGGATTAAGATAGTATTTTCCATCTCAAATCTATTGGAATTGCCTTGGATCACTGCATTGTTGGGAAGAGCCAAGTCTATTTCAGTTGACTATCTTTAGGGATAGTCTATAATGAATTTTATTTAGAAACTTTTTCCTACCCATAGGCTAAGGACAATGGTGGCATGCTAGACCCTACGTAGAACACATATAAACTGCTCTCTCTTCTAGGCTAAGGCTGAGGTCAGGCTTGGAGCAGCTTCAAGTGTTATTTAGCTCAGGTCAGTTGTTTGCTATCCCTGTCTGGAAAGCCAGAGTTCTTGAGCTGAAATTAGTGGATAGCAGGGCAGAGTGGAACTTTCTGGCTTTAAAAGCCACTTTCCTCTGATCTTTCCTCTCTATTATATATCTTGTCTAATCCAATATTTCTGCAGAACTCTAAGATTTTGTATGGATTTTCCAGGTTGGATGGTAAACGCTAAAAGTGATTCTATCTCTTACTGGTGTGGAAGGAGTACATTTCAAATCTCTGTGGTGTGTTTTCAAGAAATCTCTGATCTTCTATATCTTAGCCTGCTGCCATCTTCCCATTGCTGTAGTCTTTCTTTTTTCCCCATTGTATTATTTGTGGTAATTGTATAAATTATTGTCCTAATTTTGCTTACTTTACTCTGCATTTATTCACATAAGTTTTATCCAGTTTCTTCAGATCATTCATATTCATATTTACTTGTAGTGAAATATCATACTATATGCACTTACCATAATTTGCTCAGCAGTTCCCAATAAATCAGTACTCATTTCTAATTTTTTGCTACCACAAAAATTATTTCTCTAAATGTTTTCACAAATAGGAATCTTTCCTTCTTTGAAGTTTTTGATGTCTTCATAATGTGCCTAGTTATGGGGGCATAGGGGAAGAGATTTATTTGGTGATTTTTCTAGTATAGTTCTAAATTGCTTTTCTAAATGGTTTGACCAATACATACCTCTATCAACAGAGTATATATTAGCACCCCCAACATATATCATTGTTATATTTTGTTATTTTGCAGTCAAAAAGGTACAAAATGAAACCTGAGGATTGTTTTAATTTATCTTTCTCTCTCTTCTTCAGAACTTTAAAGTGGCAAATGCATAAGACCTTGCACAAAAGCATCTGAATTATGATATACCAAGATATATAATTGTCATACTAAAAATGATAACTATAGAAAAATTCCCCAAGTATTATAAAGAAATAAATATTTTGCTTTCTAGTGCTTTCAGTTCAAAGACAGCAAAGAAAAATGTTAAAGCTAAAAATATATACAGAAGACTTTTTAAAAATAGCATTTCCACCCTTCTCTTTCTCCTCTCTTACCTCATCCCACTTGCACCTACCCTGTAAACATAAGTATGGTTTGAAAACAAAATAATTTGCTTTAAAAACAAAACTTGTAAGAATTTATTGACAAAAATTCACAATTAAGAAAATCATTACAATGAGCTAATAAAAATCTCCAAGGATCAGCAAATTGTAATAGAAGGAAAAAAAATGGAAATCTTTTGTATAATCACATAGTAATTTGGTATGATCAACTTTTAAAAAAAATAAATGAACTGAAACATTTCATTGCCTTGTTTAGAATTTAGTTTGGTGATGATACACATAAAGATGATGATGGAAAGTATAATGGGGATCTTATACTTGTATAAATACCATGAGTTTGCTAAGATAGTATCTCTAGATGGAGCTTTTCTATTGCTGGTTCCAGTCAACTAACCTCCCACTAAGAAGGAGGTTGTTTGACTTTGAGTCATTCTAAAAAGCTTATTGTCTTTATCTACACTCTCTGCTTCATTTGCTTTTTTGGGGATCTTTGCAATTCCTTTACTTGTATCTTCCAGTAAAGGGATCATAGTCACCGTTCTTGGGATTTTTTGAAAGACTAAATGAGAGGAAAATAGTTAACGGAGGATTTAAACATATGGCAGAGTAAACACACACACACACACACACACACACACACACACACATACACACACACACACACACACACACACACACAACTCAGAGATCTCAAAGGGGAAAATATAGCAGGGCTGGTCTTAGAAAAAGTGGGACCAGAGTCAATCATATTATATAACAATTAAAAAAATACATGTTAAGCACAGTAACAACACACAATTCCCACAAATAAATAAAGAATAGTCATTTCATGATAAATTATAAATGAAACTACTTTATTATGATATCTTAAATCTAATATAAGGGAAGTTTCTGTTTCTACCAGGTAGTTTTTTCCTATAACAATATATCTCCTCTTTACATGAGCACTGAAAGGAAAACAAGTGGGTGAATTATCCATGCTCATGTGCTTCCCAGATATGAGGTTTGGTATAGTCCCTCTCACTATGAAATCGCATATGGGGCCAAGTGTTTCTTGTTATTTCTAATTTGGGCAATCACCTCCAGATCTCTTTCCTACATCACAAACCTAAGTATTCTGCTTACATCTCTGTGTAGCACTGCCTGCATTCCCGGATTCCTCTAGATTCCTGATGTTTAAAATATGAAAATCATGATCATCCAATATTTCATAAAATTGTTTTGGGCTCCTAGCTTTCATTAAGATTTGAATATCCTTCTTAATATCACATCACATAAAGATACATACTCATTCTATAGATCAGAGTATACTCATTGAAAGCCATTATCTCTCTATTAAAGGTATGAAAAAAAAATCTCTACTTTTCCCTGCTCATCTTCAACTAGATATCCTTTCTATATCCACTTAATCTTTTAGTAAGGTCTATTCCAGTACTCCATTTCCAAAGTAAGTGAGAAATTAATTGCAAGAAATAATGGTGAAGGGGAAGAGTGTGCAAGGGCAAGAAACCCTGAGGGAGAAAAGTCCAGTTAGGTTAGAATAAAAACTTTGCTAAAGGAAATTGTAGAAGACAAAATTGAATAAGTGGATTATGGCTCTAAGAGGACATGATTTGATTGTCTTCTAAAGATCCTATATTCCCAAAATAGACAACAGCATTATTGATTTTTCTCTTGCTATAAGCATTTTATGGATTTTGTCACTGAACTCCACTCAAAGACAGTGAAAGATGTGAAAGAAGGAAAAAGCAATAAATGTTAGGCAGAAATGTTGTTGGCATATCTAGGAGCTTGCTTGAACTGAATCTTTGTCCCAAACTCATATATTCCTGGGAGAATATGACATATATTCCAAAGATATCCAGGAAGAAATTAACATTACTGAAAGGTCCAAGGAAAAACTGAACTATATGACTAAGAGTAAGCCAGAATATAATTATCGACTAGGGCATCTAGTTGGCACAGTTTACAGGCTTATGTCTAGAGTCAGAAAGATCTGAGTTCACATTTAGCTTCAGACAGTTAAGTTTCAGACAGCTAGCCATTTGAGTTTGGACAAGTCACTTAACTTCTTTGTTCTTCAATCTTTTCATCTGTAAAATGGAAATAATAATTATACTTACTATGGTTTTTATGAGAACAAAATGAGATGTTAATAAAACAATTTAGAAACCTTAAAGCATTATATAAATACCAGCTAATATTATTATTGGCTATAGAAAATAAAGAACTACAATTTAGAAAGTTGACTGCTGGCTGAACTTACAGGAGAGCTAAAAAAATGGATCAATTTAAGTATATGGAGGCAGCCCTCAAGAAGATTATTTCTACTCCAATATACCTTGAAAAGGATGGTTATTTAGTATATCTAAGACTTAGGTTTTTGAAGTCCCCAGGTATCTCTTCTGAGATCAGGACTATCCCTTAGGATACTATAGGAGATAGATACAGAGGGATTAATCAAACCAGAATAAGGTTTCACATAAAAAATTATAGATCTAAAAAAAAACCACATTGAAAGGAAGAAAAGAATTACAGAAAATGCAAAGCCTAATCTCTGGTTTTGTATTTGAGGAATAAACTGCAGGAAATTCTGCTGTCCAAAGAAAAGACGCAAACAAAAAAAAAAAAAAGAAAAGAAAAAGGAAGAAAAAAAGACAATTTAATAAAGGAGAGACATTGTCTCACCAACATCTACTCCATCTCTTAATACAAATGGCAGCAGCTTCTCAGATTTCCTGAATCCAGAATCAAAACTCATTCTATCCCTGCAAATGGTGCAAGAAGACTAATGGGCTAGATATTTTGGGAGAAGGGGTCAGTCTTGGATCTAGAGCTTTTTTCATTAGTGTAAAGATCTTCTATTTCTGTGTAAATTCCCTCTAACTCTGTAGATCATCAAATCAGATATATCATCACTATCTGTCAAGGGTGGGATTCGAACCTACATTTTCCTAACTCCTAGTTAGACTCTTTAATCACAATTCCATGCCATCTCTTAGCATACTAATATAACCGGGGTCTTCACTTGTACTTCAAAATATGCATTTTTAATAATTACATTTCAATATCATTAGCTTTCTTGATAATCCTTTGCCTTTTATTTTATGTATTTGAAATAATTCTGGGCAGGGGTCTATCAGTTTTGTCAAACTGCAAAAGAGAAAAAATGAACTTCTGATTTAGAGAGAAGGTCATCTGGGTTTTGAGGACCAGAGAATTTGACCTTTTCCCCAATTCTTCTGTCTATCAGAGCAAAGTGCTATAAAAGCCACCATGAATGTGTAAGCATTCCTTTTGATTAATGTTAGGTAAGTGACCAACAATACTGTTCATTGCCTCAATATGTCACTTCTTGCCTGGAGGTGTAATACCATTCTAATTAATCTACTGAACCAACAGTTGGTACAATTAGTGACTTACCTGATCCCATTCTATAAGATTACAAGTCCAAAAAGTCCCAGGTTCATTCTACTGGTTATAGAATATGACCCAGAAGTGCTGGGGAAGGATTAAATTCTTTAAAGTTCTTAGAGAAAGGGTCAATCTTCTATCTCTCAGCACTACCTTTCTGAAGGTAGTCATGAAATTACTTCTAAAGGGCATTTTAGTATGGATTTATCCAATCAAAATTTGTGGTCCAGCTCCTATCCTACCAGGAAAATGCTTCCTCTTTATTGATCTTGGTATATTTTACTGAGCCCTATTCCCATGCTCTTGATATAATGGGAGTTTCTCTCCATAGCAATGGGGAAACAATTTGTCGATAAAACAATAAAAATAATAAAATAATACATAATAAAATCTATATATAATAAAACATTTATCATTCCCTCATAAGCCCAGAACTTTTCCTAGATTCAGTCAGATACCTCATGCTCCATGGGTATTCATAGGCATTAATAGTTGATTTGTTTAGTCTCTCTTGGCTACTTTTCCTTCAAGCAGGTAAATGAGTATAGATATAAAAGTCAAATTTTGCCTCACTTTTGTGAGGCACTTGACTCACTTATTCACTAAGAGTAGTCATCATAGGAAGATTTAGGAATATGGGACCTGAGATCTTTGAGAACATGGGGATAGATCTAAAATTTAAAGCCTATTGGAATTCCTGAAGACTGATTTTTTTTTCTTTTTTTGCTGTTTTATCCCTGTCAGGGACCTCACACTGTTTCTCATTGAATTTAATTATTTTTCTAAGCAGGGGTAGATGGAAGATCATCTCTTGAAGAGATGTTCTATTTACTTTCTTGCCTCTTTAATGCCCCTCTAATCTTCAACCTAGAGCCTATTGGCTCAAGTTTTCAGTGGGTAAAGTAGACATGTTATATCTTCTTTTAGTCTCTTTAACTACAATGGCCTTGTTTGGAGCAGATCCACTTTGCTGGCATTTTTTTTTTGACTTCTGTTCATCATTTCTCTTTCACTTCCTATAAGTAGCCTAAGCCTTGCTACTCTGTACAATCCTCAAAAAACAAGAAAGGCCTTCTACATACCTAGAATAAGGATAAGCTATACTAGAGAAAAGAAGAAGATTTTTTTTTTAAAATGGGATCATTGACTATGGTGGATGGAATGAAAACTGATGACAGAAAGTAATACTCAATTCTAATTTTGTTTCTGCTTTCTGTCCCAGTGAGTATGAGCTTTGGAATGAAAAAGAACATATTATGACTAAGAAAGATTGAGTATGTAAATGGATAAATAAGGAGAATAATGAGAAAAACTAAGTGAGTAATATGGTGAGTAAGTAAGGAGCAGATACATAAGTAAATAAGGAGATAGTAAGAGCACCTATCTGGAGTATTTCCATTGCCTGAATCAATTGAATTACATACATCCTTACATACTAACTTCTTAATTGTGATAACCAAGTCCCTCACAGGGATGTTTGAAGGTGGAAGTGATAGAGGGAAAACAGCAGGGCTGGAGAAAGGTAAATATTATGCTAATTTTCTAAAAGAAAGAAAGATAATGGAGTTTTAAAACCATAGGCCAATGAGCTTAACTTCCATTCCTAGTAAAATTCTAGAACATAGTAAAACAAAAGTGAGTGAACATCTAGGAAAGGAAGATACGATCACAAAGAGCTGGCATAGCTTCAGTAAGATTAATCACATTTTCTTTTCTAGTAGTTCAAAGGAATACTGTAGAATTAGGTTGTCTATGTTTTAATAAAATATTGAACAGTCTTCTTTTTTACCTGTCAAGTTTGTCTTTATTTTTAATATTTTTTTTTTTTGCAGAGGCAATTAGGGTTAAGTGACTTACCCAGGATCACATAGCTAGGAAGTGTTTAGTGTCTGAGGTCAAATTTGAACTCAGGTCCTCTTGACTTCAGGGCTGGTGCTCTATCCACTGTGCCACCTAGCTGTCCTTTATTTTTTAATTTAGAAAACATTCAATATTTTATTTCCCCAGTTACATGTAAAAATATTTTCTGATATTTGTTTTTAAAACTTTGAGTTCCGGATTCTGTCTCTTCCTCTGACCCCTCATCCTGGCCTCACACATTGAGAATGCGGGCAATTCAGTATAAGTTACATATGTCATGCAAAACCTTTTCATGATATTCATGTTGTGAAATAAAACATGTTGTAATAGAAAAACAAAGAAAAAGTCTTCAAGAAAAATAGAGAAAGTGAAAAGGTATGATTCAATCTGCATTCAGACATTATCAGTTCTTTCTCTGGATAAAAATAACATTTTTCATTATGTAACCTTTAAAATTGTCTTGGATCATTGTATTGCTAAGAAGAGCTCCATTTATAATTAATCACCATACAATATTGCTGTTACTGAATATAATATTTTCATGGTTCCTCTCATTTCACTTTGCATCAGTTCATGGAAGTCTTTTTAGGTTTTTCTGAGAGCATCCTGTTTATCATTTTTTAATGTTCATCTCCCTAATTTCCAATTCTTGGCCCCCAGAAAAGAGCTGTTATAAATACTTTTTTGTACATATAGGCCTTTTCCTTTTTGTATTTTATCTCTTTTGGAAAACAGACATAGTAGTGGTATTGCTAAGACATGCATGATTTTTATAACTCTTTGGGCATAATTCCAAATTGCTCTCAAGAATAGTCAAATCAGTTCACAACTCCAACAACAGAACATTAATGCCTCATTTTTCCCTTCTCATCTCCAATATTTGTCATTTTCCTTTTCTGTCTTATTATTCAATCTGATAAGTAGTAGTAGTTCAAAATTGTTTTAATTTGTATTTCTCCAAGCAATAGTGAGTTAGAACATTTTTCCGTATGGCTATAGATAATTATGATTACTTCATCTGAAAACTTAATGCCTTTTATCATTTATCAATTGAGAAATGGCTTGTTTTTTATAAATTTGTCTCATCTCTATATGTTTGAGAAATGAGGCCTTTTTCAAAGAAACTTACTTCAATTTTTTTTCACAATTACTTTTGCTAACTCTATTTACCCCATTTGTTTTATTATCTCTCTCCTTTTACCCTGTCTTTCCTCAAAAGTGTTTTGCTTCTGACTACTACTCCCCCAATCTGCACTTCCTTTTATCACAACATGCCTCCATCTATACACCTCTTTTCCCTTTCCCTCTCTGTTATATATCCTGTAGAAAGATTTCCATAGAAAATTGAGTGTGTATGTTATTACCTCTTTGAGTCAATTCTAATGAAAGTAAATTTCACCCACTCCCTTGTACCTCTTTTCCTTTCCCTCCACTATAAAAGCTTTTTCTTGCCTCTTTTATATGTGATAATTTACTCCTTCCTACCTCTTTATTTTCTTTTTTCCCTCTTACCCCTTCATTTTATTTTTTTAGGTATCATCCTTTCATATTCAACTAACACCTGTGCCTTCTGTCTACATGTACTTCTTCTAAATGCCCCAATAATGAGAAAGTTCTTATGAGCTACAAATATCATCTTCCCAAGCAGTAATGTAAACAGTTTAATCTTAAGTCTCTTATGATTTCCTTTTCCTACTCACCTTTTATGCTTCTCTAGAATCTTGTATTTGAAAGTCAAATTTTCTATTCAGCACTGATCTTTTCATCAAGAATGCTTGAAAATCCTTTATTTCATTGAATTTCCTTTTTTTCTGAAGGATTTTACTTAGTTTTGATGGGTAGATGATTCTTGGTTGTAATCTTAGCTCCTTTGCCCTCCAGAACATCAATTCCAAGCCCTCTGATCATTTAACACAGAAGCTGTTAAAACCTTTGTTATCCTGACTGTAGCTTCACAGTACTTAAATTGTTTCTTTCTAGCTGCTTGCATTATTTTGTGCTTGGCCTAGGAGCTCTAAAACTTGACTATAATATTCCTGTGAGTTTTGTTTTGTGGATCTTTTTAGAAAGGTGATCAGTAGAGTCTTTCAATTTTTATTTTGCCCTCTGATTCTGGGATCGCAGAGCAATTTTCCTTTTCAATTCCTCTTTAATTTCAATTTCTTCTCTATGTAGGCTCTTTTTTTGATCGTGGCTTTCAAATATTCAAATAATTTTTAAATTTATCTCTCCTAGATCTATTTTCTAGGTCAGTTGCTTTTCCAATGAGATATTTCACATTGTCTTCTATCTTTTCATTCTTTTGGTTTTGTTTTAATAGTTTCTTGATATTACATAAAGTCATTAGCTTGTATTTGCTCAATTCTAACTTTTCAGGAAATTATTTTCTAGATAATGATGAATGTTGGAGAGGATGTGGGAAACTGGGATGCTAATATATTCTTGGTAGAATTGTGCACTGATCCAACCATTCTGGAGAGCAATTTGGAACTATGCCCATTGGGCTATCAAACTGTGCGTACCTTTTGATCCAGCAGTATCTTTATTAGGTCTGTATCCCAAAGAGATCATAAAAAAGGGAAAAGGACCTATATGTGCAAAAATGTTTGTAGCCACCCTTTTTGTAGTGACAAGAAACTGGAAACTGAATTGCTGGACATCAGTTGGAGAATGACTGAACAAGTTATGGTATATGAATATTATGGAATATTATTGTTTTATAAGAAATGATCAACAAGATGATTTCAGAGAGATCTGGAGAGACTTACATGAACTGATGCTAAGTGAAATGAGTAAAACCAGAAGAACATTGTATACAACAGCAAGATTATGCAATGATCAACACCAAGGTAATTCAAGCCAATTCCAATGATCTTGTGATGGAGAGAGCCATCTGCACCTAGAGAAATTATGGGGACTGAGTGTGGATCACAATATAGTATTTTCACTTTTTTTGTTGTTGTTTGCTTGCATTTTTTGCTCATTTTTTTTCCTTTTTGATCTGATTTTTCCTGTGCAGCAAGATAATTGTAGAAATATGTCTAGAAGAATTGAACAGGCATATATTGGTTTGGCATATATTGGACTAGTTGCCATCTTGGGAAGGGGATAGGGGAAAGAGAAGGAAAAAAATGGAACACGAGATTTTGCAAGGGCAAATGTTGAAGATTATCTGTGCATATGTTTTGAAAATAAAAAAAGCTTTAATAAAAAAAGGAAAGGAAATTATTTTCTTCAGTAAGCTTTTGTATCCCCTTTTCTATTTGTTTAATTCTACTTTTAAAAGGGTTATTTTCTTCTGTGGGTTTTTCCCCCCATTTAGCCAATTGTACTCTTTAAGGAATTTTTTTTCCTTCATTGAATTTGGGTGACTCTTTCCATTTGGAAATTTGGCCATTTGGCCAATTCTGCTTTTTAAAGTATTCTTCTCTTCTTTAGCTCCTTATATTTCCTCTACCATTTGTACTTGTTTGTTTTTCAAGTTGTTATTGTCTTCAGCATTTTTTTGTGTCTCCTTTACCAAACTATTTACTTGTTTTTCAAGATTTACTTGTATCACTCTCATTTCTTTTATTAATTTTTCCCCTCTCTTTCTTACCTGATTTTCAAAATGTTTTTTGAAATGTCCTGAGACCAATTCATTTTTTCTTGAAGGCTTTGGATATAAGATGCTCTCACTTTATTATCTTTGTCTGAGGATGTGTTTTGATATTCTTTGTCACCCTAATAACTTTTTATAGTCAGAATCTTTTTTCTATTTTTTGCTCATTTTCCCAGCCTATTACTTGACTTTTAACTCTTTTTTAAAGTGGGTCTCTGCTTCCAGGGTGGAGAGTGCCCTGTTTCAGGTTTCAGGGGGTTTGTGCAATTGTTTTCAGAGATGCTTTTAGGGACTTATAAATTTTTAGTTCTTTTAGAGTGATATGATTTAAGGAGAAATGTGTTTATTACTCTCCTGATCTGTGCTCTGATCTGTGAGAAGCCACAACACTCTCTTCTACCCTGAAAATATGAAGAGGGTCCCAGATCCACTGTGGCTACAAGATCTGGAGGGTTAGATAGCAATTCCTTTTTCTGGAACTGCTAACTAGAACTGACCTGATCTGAGTATGATCAAAACAACAGAGTCCTATATCAGTGTTCATAAAGGGACCCCTAGAATCTCCTTCTTACCCCTTGTTTTGCTCTCTCACCATCTATGGGAGAGAGCTCTGGAAGCAGCCATTGCCAGTACTAATTCAGGCTACCCCAGGATCCACTGCTGTATGTCAGGGTCAGTGTTCTGCTGTGCCTCTGCTAGGCTGTACTCCTTTTTCATTCTGGCATGACAGATTTTTATTGCTTATCTTCCAAGTTGTCTTGGACCAAAAACTTATTTCACTTCACCTTTTTGTGGATTCTGCTCCTCTAAAATTTGTTTAGAGTCATTATTTAAGGGTATTCAGAGAGTTTAGGGAAAGAGCACGGGCAAGTCCCTGCCTTTATTCTATCCCCTTGGTTCCACCTTCTATTTGACAGTCTTTCATGGTATTCTTGTTGGGAAAAAAATGAAGAGAAATACATTAGACAATAGTATAATTGGATTGATACAAAACTAGTTAAATGCCTAGATCCAAAGAATAGTCATTAATAGTCACTGTCAGATTTTGAGATCTATGATGTTTAACATTTTCAATCATTTAATTAGATAAAGTCAGAGATCATAGATCTATCAAATTTACAAATCATACCAATCTGCTAACATACATGATGATAAATTCAGAATCTTAATAAAAATCATGGCAAACTAGAACACTGAGTTAAATCATAGAAAATGTAACTCAATAGTTATAATTATATGCAAGTACAAATTTGGTCTCAGAAATAAAATTTGCTTTGTGGTTGTCATTTGTCATTTATGACATGACAACATGGGAAATGATACCATGACATGCAAGTAAATTGGATTTAAATGAGGGAGAGCTGTACAGGTTCATCTGCCTCATTTTCTTCCAGTGCCATATAGATATAATGGCCAGATTTAGATCTGCAAACAAAAGGTGAAAGAAACATGAGTAAATAACAATTTGTCTGGAAATATTTTGGTATTTTAGTGGACTACAATTCAATCTGATTGAACAATGTAATATGGTATCCAAGAAAGCTAATGAAGTTTTAGGCTGTTTTAAGGGAGTCATAGTATCCAAGAATAATCAGGTAATTTATAATAACAATGATAATAATTATAACTAGCATTTGTATAGTACTTTAATATTTGCAAATTACAGATATTTTCATTCATCTTCATAACAAACCTGAGAGATAAATATTATTATCATCATTATTTTACAGAGGAGGAAACTGAGGCAGGCAGAAATTAAGAGAATTGTCCAGCTAACAAATAACTGAGGTAGGATTTGAACTCTTCTTGACTCCAGGTTCAGAGCTCTTTTTACTGCATGATATGGCTGAATAATCATGATAAATAAATTTTACTGTACCCTGCCCTGCTCAGATTGCATCTTAAAAGTTTAGTTTGGGATATTTCACTTTAGAAAGGACATCAATAAAGCAGGCATCTAGGTAACAAAAGGAATAGAATGAGTCTTCATCTGGAATCAGGAAGAACTGGGTTCAAATTCTGCTTTAAAAATATGCTGAGTGACTTTGACTAAGCCAAGTAATTTTTTTCCTGTTTCTCAGTTTTCTCATCTGTAAAATGTTGCTAATAAGAACATCTGACTTTCAGGGTTTATTTAAGAATAAAAGAAAATAATATTCATAAGGTACTTTGGAAATCTTAAAGTGTTATGTAAGTGCTTGATATTTTTATTATAAGGTAAAGTCTAGACTAGAAAAAAATAACTAGGGATAATGAAAA
Organism: Antechinus flavipes; assembly: GCF_016432865.1. Taxonomy (NCBI): domain Eukaryota; kingdom Metazoa; phylum Chordata; class Mammalia; order Dasyuromorphia; family Dasyuridae; genus Antechinus; species Antechinus flavipes. Next base: position 484,514,801 of record NC_067398.1, on the reverse strand, counting down.
ATTTTGAGTTCATGCTAAGAGAGAATTGATTGGAGCATCTGAGGATGGAAAAGGAAAGGCAGAGAGAACATGATACATTTCTTCAATTAGTTAAAACTGTCACATGGGAAAGATCTTATATTGGTTCTGTCAAGAGAGAAGAACTGGAAGCAGTTGGTAGAATTTAGAGAAGAGATGATTGAAACCTAATGAGGGAAAGCTGCCTAAGAGAGATGGGCAACAGTGCAGTGGAATTAGGCTGATGCAGATGCTCCTTTACTGAAGTTAACAGGATCCTTGGTATTCATTAAATCCTCTCCCAACCTGAAAGAATTTCTTTTAGAATATATCAGACATGTGGTCATCCAAGATTCTGAATTTATCATCATGTATATTAGCAGATTTGTGTGATCTGTGCATTTGAAAGGTCTATGATCTCTGACTTTATCTAATTAAATGATTTGAAAATGTTAAACAACATAAATCCCAAAATCTGACAGTGACTATTCCTTGGATCCAACCATTTAACTAGTTTCATAAACAATCGAATTGTACTATTGTCTAGTATATTTCTCTTCATTTTTTTTCCCAAAAACACCAAGAAAGACTTTGTCAAATAGAAGGTGGAACCAAGAGGATAGAAAAAAGGCAGAGACTTGTACATGCTCTCTCCCTAAATCCTCCAAATCCCTTTAAATAATTACTAAAATTCTAGAGTATCAGAATCTACAAAAAGAGGAAATGAAATAAGTTTCTGCTCCAAGACAACTTGGAAGATGAGCAGGAAAAGTCTGTCATGACAGAATGAGAGAGGAGTACAGTCTAGCAAAGGCAGAGCAGAGCCCTGACCCCAGCATATCAGGAGTGAATCCTGGGGGAGCCCAGAATCAGGACTAGCAATGACTGCTTCCAGAGCTCTCTCCCACAGATGGTGAGGGAGCAGAACAAGTGGTCAGAAGGAGAGTCTAAGGGTCTCTTTAGGAGCACTGAGATAGGACTCTGTTGCTTTAGCTTGATGATGTGGTGACTCAAGTCCTAAAGCTGGAGTCAAGGAAACTTGAATCTAAACCTCATCTCAGGTGGTTAATAAATATGACTTTGGACAAGACACTTAAAACTTTATAGCCTCAGTTTTCTTGCTTGTAGAATTGTAATGATAATAGCATCTGCTTCCAAAATCCAGTGTATTAACATATATAAAGTAATTTGCAAAATTTTCACAACTACATAAATACTTGCTATCATTATTATCAATCCAAGATTTTGCCATTCTCTTATTCTGTGGTCTCTAATGTTTCCTAAGTTCCTAAAAAAATATTTCTTTTATTTGAGTATAGGTAGATTAGAATCCCAACAGTAAAGGCAACATAATGCTGAAATCATGCCCCAAACATGCTTGATGTTTACATTCCAGTTATTTTTTAGTATTCCAGGTCAGAGAAGCAAAAGATAGTGAATCCTTTAATATGTTTGAGTGTTATGATAACATGCTCTGTAATCAAAATGTCCTACCATATATAGTATAGAATGTTATAGTCTAAGAAGCATTAATGTTTTCCTTTGATAGTAATATCATATTTATATGATTTTTTTTAGGGTTTGCTGGTATTTTCTTTTTTAAAATAATTTATTTAAAACTTAAATACAAAATAGAAAAAGAAAAATTGCCGTGTGCAAAGTAGAACATAAAAGACAATTCAAAATATAAAGCCATAAATTTCTATTTCAAGAAAGCCTATATAATAAATACTACACATTCTGTTCAGAGCTGTCTATCTTTTCTTTTCTTCCTTGTAGATTGTATTTTGTTCCCTGTTATGTACTTTTTACTTTATTCTTTTTTCCATTTTCTTCTTCCCTTTCCCCAAAAAAAGCTACAATTCAGCATGAACACACACACACACACGCTAATATATATATATATATATATATATATATATAATATATATATATATATATATATTTATATATATATATATTTATATACATCCATGAAAGACCATACTGTGCTTGTTTGTCCTCTGCGTCTTTGAAGATTGATTACATCTTCTTTTACAATTTCAAGTCTGCCAAAGATTTTCTTCACAACAACTCTAAAAGATAGTCTGAATAGTTTCATCTTTATTTTACAGATAAGAAAACTTAGGTCACTTCTCTACTTATGATGTTATACAGAAGTATAGGAAAGGAACCCTGGGGGAAACTGTTTTAGAGTTGATGATAGAGCTATTGCTAGAAAAAGTCTGATATGGACTCTATAATTGAATTTTACAAAATTCAGAGGAAAAATATAGGTTAAAGTCTCTCTAAAAGTAGAATCAAGTTAAGATGTATAAAAAATTCTTTTAAAAGTATTTCTAGCAATTAAATGATAAATGATCCTAAATGAGGACGAAATGGGGCAGATACTCAAAGGGACTAATACAGTAGCACCAAAAAAAAAAAAAATACTTTCCAATGAGCTCAAATTTTACAAAGTCATATTCAAAATAAGCAAGTGAAGGAAATACAAAAGTGGTGAAATCCTGTAAAAATTGTGTCAGGAAGAGTAAAGCCCAGTATGAAAAGGAACTTTTGAAAAAATACTTATCTAGACAAAACAGGCCTTTATAGTAACATGGAGAGTATGAAAAACAAGAAAGAGATAGGCCTTTCTTGGAGTAGATAAAACAATGGTAATGGATAATTGAGAGAAAGAAAGAGGAGTTTCTCAATTTTGCTTCATTTTTTTTTTCTATCAACGATAATGCTCCTCAGTCAAGATAGGATAAAAACAAATCAAAATAATAGCAGCAAAACAACAAAAAAGTTAGAAAGGAATTGAAATCTAAGATAACTGAAGAGAGAGTCAGAAATCGCTTCATTGCCCTCAATCAGTTATAATCTCCTGACCCTGATGAATTATATTTCAGAGAACTGAAAAAACTAGAAGGTTTAATCTCTGAATCACTGTCTCAGACCTTTGAGGAAATGTGAAAATTAAGAAAGGTGCTATAGTCCTGGAGATGGATATATTTTACTATAATCATTTGAAAAGAAAAAGCAAGCTCTAAAAGCTCATCAAGTCTTTGTAAAATACTAGAATAAATTTATTAAATGGAGAATATAGTGTTGGAATCCTTACTAACTGTTAACTAATTAGAGTTGATCTAATCTTACAAGAAGATGTTTTGGGCAGAACCTGAAACAAGGTACTAAGTAGAACTAATTAATACAAGGCTTGTGTTCACACCTTTACTCATTGGAGTTCAATGAGTTCATACCTCCCTTGAAGCTCTTTGGGCCAGAGAGCACTATGGGAGAAAACCCATAATCCCTCTCTCTGGAAGGAGCATAAATAGGCCAATGGGCCAGTCGAAGAAGTTCTTCAGAGGAAGACACTACAAGTCGAGATTTCACCGGAATGACATGAAGACTGGAGCTGGCTGGAGGCTGAAGAAAGCAGAGGCAGAGGCTGAAGGACCAGACCTTTGGATTTAAAGACATTTGGAGAGAGCTCTTGGAACCAAGCAGAGAGATAGGCCTCTAAGCTAATCGGGCTATATTGGAGATAATAAAAGATCTGAACTTTTATCACCTAGCTGCTTTTTGAAAAGAAAAAGCTCACCACAATATAGGAGCACACAAAGAGGGATAAGATTCAAATAAGAAAGATTACATACGAATGAGTTTGACAGGGTTTAACAAAGATAAAAAGGTAAGGCATTTAAGTGCTACTGTGCAAAGTACTGAAAACATGATAATGACAAAAATAATAACCACAAAAAAGATTAGAATTGTATTTATAATATATCTGGATTATAAATCTCGCAGAACCAATAGACTCTTGGAACAGGAAGGCATGTTAGAAATTACTGATTCTACTCCCTCATTTTACAAATGAGAGATGAAATGATTTGACCAAGATCACAGAATATAATTAGATGAGTTGATTTGTCCAAGGCTACATAAATCTGTCTCTCTCTACTAAAGAGGTCAAGACTATTGACCTCTCTGGGCCTCAATTTTCTCATTTGTAAAGTGAAGCCTTTGAATTAGAGCCTTTCTTCAAACTTTAACACTATGGTCTATTTTCTTTATGGACAAAAGTAGGCAGACTATAGCTAGAGGTATTTACATCCCATATGGAGCAGGGGGCAAAGGGGCAAGGCAATTGGTGAAGCCCCATCTAAGACAAGAAGATGAAACACATGAGGAGTTGGAGGGAGCGAGATAACACCTTGAAGTAATGAGTGCTCCATTATTAGAAATGTTAAAAACAGATACAGGACAACTAATCAATCAGGAATGTTTTGGATTGGATCATGGTTTTGGTGTTGGTTGAACTAGAAAACATGGAATCCGAGCTTTGGGTTTCTATGATTCAGGTGCTTCCTTTGTTACTAATACTGAAGTAAAAGAAGTGAAAATTTTTTCATTTGATTTCTTCTCTCCTTGATATTCAACCTACTTCATTCTTGCTTCTAGTTGAATTTTCTAGTCTCATCTTTTCAGTAGTATTCTCTTTAATAGATATCAACATGATGTGATCAACAAGATGGCAAACTACAATTCTTACATTTTAGAAACCATAATTCCTTAGTTTTCTCAGCTTTAGGATTTTATTATGAGGCTACAATGTTTCTGTCTGAAATAATTTGTTGACTATCATATCTGTTAGTTAGAGGGATTTTGAAATGTTCTCAAGATGAGAATACCCTTGCTATTATTTATTCATTTAACGAGGTTTTTCTTGTTTTTTTTTTCTTCTAGATCCTTGATTCCATTAGTACAGGCTATTCCCAATTAGAAAACCAATGCAGATAGACACCTAAAGTCTTGGAGAGTTGCTTGGGATATTGAAAAGTTAGGTGATTTACACAGTCTCACAGTCAGCATGTGTTAGAAATAAGACTTGAAATCCAACTCTTCCTAACTTGCAGGTGAACTTTCTCTTCAGTATATCATGCTACTTCTTGATATTTTGTGACATATCTGGAAATAATTATGATAATATATTTTCATAATGCTCATGACATAAATCAGTAAAAGTTCCACTTCTTAAATAGGCAAAAGTACATTACATCAGGAATCCATATAGATCACTTTGTTTGTCACATGTCACACCCAAAACTATGAACACATACTGTATTAAATTAGAGATTTAGTCATTTTGAAGGCTCACCATTGCATCAGAAAATATTTCATAAATGAAGTTATGAGGGAAAAATTCTGCAACCAATGAGCAATAAAGAAAAAGCTATTTTTTTTAATCTGACAGTTTTCTAGGTTCATGAGCAAATGCTCTAAAAACCTCAAAATACCACCAAATAACAATATTCCATACAGAAGGAGTTGGATTGATTTAATATTACTTAATTTATAACAATGTATCAATGTATATAGTGTATACTAGGTGATTCACTGGATAAAGTTCCAATCTTAGAGCCAGCAACTCAACTTAATTCAAATGTGGTCTCAGACATCTACTACCTGTGTGCCCCTGAGAAGTCGCTTAACCCTGTTTACTTCAGTTTCCTCATCTGTGAAATGAGCTAGAGAAGGGAATGGCAAACCACTCATTTTGTTAAGAAAACTCCAAATGGTGTCACAAAGAGTTAGACATGACTGAAATGATTAAACAACAACAATTTCAATATTTAGAGGAAGAAAGTCTTGACAGGATGGAAACGTTTCTTTTTCTATAAATTTATGAAACTAAAGTTGAATCAAAGAAAGGAGTAACAGAGGAAGATGTGTATTTTTTTTTCAGGTCTTGAAAATTAAAGAGAAGAATTTAGATTTCATTAATAGGCATTGCCACCAGTAGGTGGGATTTCATTATGGATCCTTAAACTGTGAAGGGAAACAATGAAAATATATTTAGAAAATTAATCAGTCACATAATCTAATCAGGATAGATGGGCAGAAAAATATAGAAGGAGAGAAGATGGGCATAATTTGGAGACCTAAACTAAAGCATCCTTTGTGAGAATGGAAAGGGATGAAAAGTGGGAACTGGTCTTGAGAAGTCAGAGATACAACTAGAAAACAAGATGAACTGGTTACATAACAATTTTATCATTTTTCAGTTGTGTCTGCCTCTTCTGACATTTCCTTTTTCAGTTTATCTTATAGCAAAGGAAATTGAAGCAAACAGAAATAAATGACTTGCCTATAGTCACATAGTTAATATCTGCGATCAGATCTGAACTCACTAAAACAAATCTTCCCAACTTCAAAACCTTTACTCCATCTACTACACTTCTTAGGTGTCTCGACATAGCAATAGCAGGCCATAATTAGATGAAAATCCCTATAATTCCTTGGTATTCCTATAATATCTAGACATCCAGAGGAATGCTTGCAATGCGTAAAATGGCCATACTTTGGCAGATTCATTGGAAGATGTAGATAAAGTTAACATATAATGGATTCACACAATTAAAAGCAGTATCTACACTGAAGAAATCATAGCTTCATCATAAAAAATAAATAAATATGGTTCAGTAGAAAGAACACTGGATTCGTGGTCAGAGAACCCAGGTTCAAATCCTGTCTCTGATGCTTTCTCTCTGTGTGGCCAGGCCAAGTCACTTTACCTCCTCCAATCTTAGTTTTTTTTCATTTATGAAATGAGAGGGTTAAACTAGATAGCCTTGAAGATCTTGTATAGTTCTACATGCATTATCCTATGAATATATGGTGCTTACCATGCCTAATGCCAACAATTTTTTCTTGAATAAGAAATTCACATTGTATAGAAATATGTCTTTAGTGTATTTACTGTTAGATCTTTTCTGCAACATATTTTCACCACTTTCCCCAATCTTCCCCCTCTCAGAATCTTAAAGCATATATTGGCTTAATTTGGAGGATCTTATTGAGTCTTTGATGTAATGGGCTGAGGCTCAAGTTGATGCACTGAGGTCCCAAGCACATGAGGCTAAATAGTAATTGGACCATACTCTATTAATATATAAGCTTAGAGAAAGAATGGTCCCCGCCCACTCTTTGTGCAAGTCCTGATGTCTTGTATAGGAAATGACGATTTTGGTGGGTGGAGGCAAGGGAGTGGAAAGGGAAGCGGAAAGAGAGACGCTGGCTGGCGTCTTGACACAGATGCTCGCTTTGCTATTGCGATGGCCCTTCACCTCTGAGCTCCCTCTGCTAGCTGGCTTCCTGTCGCAGCTGCCCATGTTGCTATCGCAATCCTTCTCTACCTCTTCACTTCAGTAAAGATTGAAGATTTCTCCCTTAACCTGAATTCCTGACTCTGGCTGATTTTAAATATGCAGTCATCACACTTTTATAAATTATTTCTCCTTCCTTATTCTCTGCAACAGACATTGCTGAATAAGCAATAAGTATCTTCATTCATCATATACTTTTTGCAAAAGCCTGCCATGAGTACTGCAGTAAGATATCCAATTGGCTCATAAAATTATGTTTTCTGTTGCCTTTGGATTAATGATGAAACCCAACTCCTTCATTTGATTCCATGAAAATCTGTGAGTCACCCTCCCACTTAGTTTCCTTCTGTCTTCTGACTTCATTTATAGATTGTCAAGACTGTTATGAATCAAGTAGCATATTTATGTATTGGTCCCTGGGCAAGGAGCTCACATTTGAAATATTCACATTTAATGTTTTTTAGATAGTACAATAACAACAATAACTCATTTTTTAAAACATTAATATTTGCAAAAAATCTATGTATGTTGTTTCATTTGATTCTCATAGCATCCCTGTGAGGTAGGTGCTACTCAACTTGAGTGGATAAAAAGACTTGCTTGGGGACACACCTTTAGTGTCTGAGGCTAGAGTCTAACTTAAGTACTCCTGATTCCAAGTCTAGAATTAGGTTACTATGGTGCCTCTTTTATTTCAAAATTGTATGATTCTTACTGATCTCCACTCTGCACCCCAATTTCCCTGAACTAGTCATTATATGGCATGAACTTAAGACCATTCACCAAGTTTCCTACCCTCCTTGACTTCACTTATAAACATTGCTTCATTGGATTTGAAGTCTTTATTAAAACGTGATTATATTGGACTTGCAATCTCTGAAAGATGCTACTCAACTATCTGTCATCACCTCTATCTTTTGGATCATTTGAAAGTTTTAGCTGCCTCTTTTTTTTTAGGAAGAATCGATGTTACCATTATACTTCAGCTAAAATAATATCTAAAAATGTTCTCCTATTTCTTTCAGAAAAGGCCAAAGCCTTAGGAAGACTACCAAAAAAAGCCTTCCCACTCTAATTCCTTTAGGGTCTAGATTACCAAAAATTCTCATCTCCTTAACAAAAGATTCTCAGTGTCAGATGTCAAGTTATTTAATCATTCTAGTGAGGTAATTCTCTTAATCTTACCTTTGGACTCTTCTTCTGAAAAGGTTAGTTACCTTGGTTGGAGATTTCATTTCAGAATGAGCAATGCATACTTTCTAATTTCATAGTGGATAAAATACTGTACTAAAGTCAGGAAGATCTGTTTCAGAAATTTACGCTAACTTTTGGAAAGTCATTTCATCTATCCTAACCTCCATTCTTTATCTATAAAATGAGGGAGTTGAACTTGATAAGTCTTAAAGGTACTTTAAAGATCTAAATATTTGATTCTTTGAAAATTAAGCTTTATCTTATATCTATGAGGTTGGATGATATGATAGAAAAAGAAAATGACAAATGTTGAAGAGAATATTGGAAAATTATTGTTGATGGAGCTGTGAACTTATTCAACCACTTTGGAGAGCAATTTTAAACTATCAGGGGCTAAAACACCAGGCATACCCTTTTTGATCCAGCAATACTACTACTAGATCTGTATCCCAAAGAAATAATAAAGCAACCTATATGTACACAAATATTTAGAGCACCTATTTTTGTGGTCAGAGAATTGGAAATTGAGGAGATGCCCATTAATCTGGGAATGGCTGAACAGGTTGTAGTATATAATTGTGACGGAAAACTATTGAATCTTAAGAAATAATAAATTGTATGCTCTCAGAAAATCCTGAAAAACCTTACATGAACTGACACAAAATGAAATGAGCAGAATATAAGAACATTGTGCACGATAAGAACAATACTGTACAATGATTAAATGTAAATGGATTAGCTATTCTCAGCAATGATCCAAAATAATTCTGAAGGACTCATAATGAAAAATGTTCCCCATCTCCAGAGAAAGAACTGCTGGAGTTTGAATGCAGATTGAAACAGACTTTTTAAAACTTTCTTTTTCTTTCTTTCTTTTTTTGTCTGTATTTTCTTTTACAACATGACTAATATTAAAATATGTTTTACATAATTGCATATGTATAACCTGTATCAAATTGCTTTGCCTTCTCAATGAGGCAGAAAAGTAGGGAGGGAGAGAATTTGGAACTAAAATAAATTTTTAGTAAATGTTGAAAATTGCTTTTAGATATAATTCAGAATAAATATTAAATGAATACAATTTTAAAAAAGGAAGCCAGGCTATAAACTTAATAATATTATTTGCCCATTAATTACCAAATGACTTTACTGTTGATTGCTCCATGGTTTTTACACCCTGTTTCTTCCATTCTTCTGTGTACTTAAAGGAGGGAGAATTTCTAAATGTCATTCATTTTCATTGTTATTTGCTTTATCTTTTTGTGTGTAAGCAAAGCTATCCCCAAACTCAGAAGGGTTTTGTGAATATTCCCTATATGTGAAAGTGAGTAATTTTCCATTGATTTCCTAATTTTTCCTAATTTCCTAATTTTCCAAAATTCCATAATTCCAATAATATCAATGGCTTTCATTCCATTTTCTTTTCCTTAACACCAGGATATTTTACTCTTCTCCAATTCTACAGTACTTCTCAGTTTCTCTATAAAATTTGGAAAGTCACAGAAAATTGTTTATGAATAATGTACAACATGTTCCAATGTTACACAGAAACAAAAACAATTTGGAGGACTTCACCACAGATAAAGATTTAACATTTCTATTTTAACTTTGTACTGGGTATTTTCTTGAATTTAGAATGTAATCAGAATTGCAGGTGACTCCAAGAGCAATAGGAGTGATATGAGATGAATTTAAGCAAGCTAAAATATTTTTATGGTGATCACTAGGATACTAAAGTCACTTTGAAAATATAATGAAGGACATGTATGATACAAAAAAGAAAACAATGAAAGCCAACATTTTGGATAGAACCTCTATGGAGGTTTGATAAAAGATAAAACTTGGAGAGGTTATGTGCTATCTGGGCAAATGACATCACGTACCTGGGACTATTTCATCATGCTTCTTTTTAAAGATTAATTTTATTTTTAATTTATGGAATAAAACAAGGATTCACATAACAATATAATAAAAAAGATAGTTGCTAATGGAGTTGCAAATATATTATGTACAACTTGCTATTTCTTTTAAATATGTGAGAAAGTTTTTCTTCTCTCACCCCCCCAAATGACTTCCATTAGACACAAATGAGTGTAGACAGACAGACAGATGGATAGATATACACATGTATGTATGTGAGATTATTCTACTTTTATTTATTTATTTTTATTTACTTTTATTTATTTTTATTTTTTATTTCTACTTTTATTTATTCTATTTTATTTCTACTTTCATTTATTCTATTATTTATTTATTATTATTTTATTTATTCTGTTATTTTGTTCTACTTTTATTTATTTGAGCTTTTTTTCTCTTTTCATGCAACTTTGGATTGTCTGAATCCTGATCTGATAGATGGCCCTAGCTAGCTAATTATCACCTTCTCCAGTCACTACAGCTTAATCAATTTCTATAGCTAGCCTTCATTTCCTTAAAATATCCACAGTTAGAGAATTTGAATAGATTTCTTTTAAAATGCTTTTTTAAAAATTGTGATATCCTAGAAAAATCTGAGCAGTATGATCATCATAGTTATTGGAAATTAGAGATCAAGAAAAAACAATTTAAAATCATCTTTTAGGTGATTCAAGAAAAGCAATTTGGAGTCATCTGCTGGTAATTCAAAAGCATGGTACATAAGAATTACAGAAACTGGGGATATTTAGTTAGAAAAATAGTTGACTTGGGAGGGGAAGAATATATAAATATAATAATAATGAAAGATAGCAATTATTTGATGCTTTTATGATTTTCCAAGCACTTTACAAACATCTTATTTTGACAAGGGGAACCCTGAAACACACACACACACACACACACACACACATACACATACACACTACACACACACACTCTCTCTCTCTCTCTCTCTCTCTCTCTCTCTCTCTCTCTCTCTCTCTCTCTGTCTCTCAGATTTTGGGGGAAAGCTTGGGAAACTCCCTCAGAGAAGCTCTTCCCTGAGAGACCCACTCCAGGGAATCAAGATAATGTGGTTTCTTTCTGTTATCTGGGTGAGACTAGTTGAGTTCAGGATCACTCCTACTTAGCCCCAAGCTGGAGGTCCAGATTTCTATCCAACTCTATTGAGTTGGAGATTAGTCCAGGGACACTCATTCAATTCCAAGATTCTCTATTCTGATTCTAACTCAAACTGCTCCCAGGCCCCACTAAGAGCTGCCCATGAAACAAGCTTCCTTCAGCTCAATCCCTTGAAGAGGATCAAAAAGCAGGAATCATGCCAAGGAAACTCTCTCTCCCCTTGGCATAGCTGTGACCCTCTGTCAGCTGAAAAGACATTCTCTTTTCAGTGTTACTCCTTCTTTATCTCTTTCACCCATTTCCCTATCAGGACCTCACCCCTCTTTACCTCTCTTATCAGGATTTCTCTGCTAGAAACTTTCTCTGTTAGAAGATTTCTCTGCTAGATCTTTACTTCTCTATCAGGACTCTGCTGCTAAGGAAGTCAGCTTGCAAAAGCTGACTTCTCAGTTCTAATAATAAACTTCTTTTGCCAGTTTAACTTTTTGGGTTTGTAAATTCATTTACGAAGGACTTGAACCCACCAGAAGGGGATTCCCACAACTCCCTGCCCTGACTCAAACCTCATCACTTTTGGCTCCCTGATAGAGAATAGAGGGGAGCCAAACCTCTTTAATTTGATCTTCACTACAATTCTGTGAGATGAGTGCTATTACTCCCTTTAATAGAAAAGAAAACTGAGGCTAATTGAAGTTAAATAACTTTCTTAGGATCACATCTGAGACTACAAGTAAACTGATATTTTCCCAACCCTAGGCCCAGCACTTAACATATAGTGCCAACAAGCTGCTTCAGATATTTGAAATATAATTATATAGAAAAGGGGTTGCTTTTTTTCTTGGCCTTAACGGAAGCAAAAAGAAAAGCAGATTTGAGTTCAATATGAAAAAACTTCCTAACAATTAAAGTTGACCAAAAATGTAGTAGATGTGATTTTCCTGTTGCTGTAGGTATACAAATGAAGCTTAGTAGAACAGATGCTTTTGATCAAGCTAGCATTTCATAGAGATTTTTTGCCTAAGTATGGGTTAGATTAGATGGGGTTTTAAGATGCCTTCTAACTGAGTTTCCATGTGGGATGATTTCCCTTCATCAGGTTGTTGTTTTGGCCAATTATATTAACTATGCTTTAGAACTGGAAGAGATGTTGAAGATCCAGTTCCTAATCTAAGAAAAGCAGTACTTTGTGAAGCAGGTTTTGACAATCAGATAAAACATAATCATGAAAATTGGTTATTCTTTATTTTAGATTTAAATCTTTCACTATTAAGGCCACTTGGATATCTATTTTTCTTTTTTATTTTTTTCCTGTTTTATTTCCCAATTGGAAACAGAAAAGCAGAAACAAACAAAGCAAGATAGAGCAGGTTACCTAACAGGATGCGGCTGGTTTTAACAGGTCTTAACCACACCCTTGTGATACTTCAGGGAACCACACCTATGACAAAGAGGGCATTAAAAAAATTATAGGAATAAACTAGCTCTGCAATTAAGAACAGTTTGAGGCAAGATAGCACAAGTGAAGCTGAGCTCTAGTGACATTACCCCTGGTTTAATTCTGAAGAATATTCTAAATATAATTTGATTTATTAGGTAAATAATCAAAATTAGGTAAACTGAATTTGCCACATAATTGGGATAATCTTTCCTCTTTGTGGTAAAGATATGGTAAAAAAAAAAAAAAGATTAAGAATTTTTCAACTAAATTATTAGTAAACAAAATAAATCAAGTTATGACTGTGTTTTAAGTGAATATGGTCAAATTAGGCTTCATTAAGCCACCTTATGCAAAGTAATTTACATAGTGCTTGAATGTTTCCAAAACATTTTACAATTTTTTTTTACATTTTTACATTTACATTCACAAATATTAATTTATTTGATCTTAATAACAACTCCATAGGTTATTATGATTATCCCTATTTTACAGATGAAGAAACTGAGGTTAAGAAAAGTCAAATGATTTGCCTAAGATTATACAATTAGTAAGTGGTTGAGGCCATGACCATATTATAACAGAATCATATAAATATTCAGTGATAAGAGTGCAAATGAACTTTGATGAGGGAAAAACATCTACATACAGACTGGATTGGAATGGGGCAAGGGTTCAAATGTCTAACATACAAGTGGTTATAGACTTTCTATACTTGGTGCCACCCTATACAGTGACTCTATTTCCTATAATTTTCATTAGTTTAAATGGTATTTAAATATTAATCTAAAATTCCATGGAGATTGTTACTACTCTCATTTAATATAATACTAGAAAATAAATTTATTTATTATTTTTCAAAATCTTTTAGGTTTTATAGGTATGAATTTTAAAATTTTTATAATTTATACTTTAATAGTAGACTCAGAATACATGCTTATCTTTAGATTTTCCCTTAAAGTCAAGCAATGAACTATTTTTTTCAGCAAAATCTTGTGGTTTTCTTTGATTCATTTTATTTGGGCTAGATGACTCATTTATAGGCATGTTACTGAAAGGATTCTTGTCTTTGTATGCTCAGCACCTGGAATGGGGTCTTACATAGTATATGTGTGTTTCAAAATTTTTAATTGATAAGCTTTTTTAAGACTTCATTCAACTGAAAATCTGTGAAGATTTTACCCAAAGGATGAAATCTGCTTTAGAAAACAGTGGAATTAATTAAATATATTAGATAACTTGAAAAATATTTGATTAGTTTCTATTCATAATAAAACATACTTTCTGAATAAAATAGTTGAGACATTACCTTTTTATGAAATTTTGTTTTTATTCTATGTTTACAAAGCATTCCTTTCACTTAATTTCATTTAGTTTGCATATATATTGGACAAGAATCATGGCAAACTTTTCATTTTGCTATTGTGGACTATAAGTGCCTCGATAAGTGTGAACAATCTTCGAGTTCCTAAGACATCCTTAAAATTGTTTTGAAAAATCACTATATTCACTTAAAACTAAATTTGATTTGCTGTAATTTGCACATGTCTGTTATACCTACTTAATATTGTCTTCCCTTTATCAGGGTCTTTTTTTTCTATTTTTTTTTTACTACTTTTTTCCTATTTTTATTATTCCCTATATCAGTAAGAAAATACACTGTAGCCAACACCAGTCATTAGTCTTTCACAATTTTTTGTGACTAATTGACAAAAGGTGATTAGAATGTCCAGGACAGAATATTTCCATGATTTATCAGTCTCCTTGACCAATTTTTATTTGAATATGTCTAGACTTCAAGTATATGGACTAGGCTTTTTTCCTCCCACCCTCAAATTTAACAAGCCATAATACTGGAATTTGCTTCCCTTTTAGTAGTTATTTAAAAATGCATTATCTATAGTAATAATACAAAACTTTTCTAACCACTATAAGCATATTTTCTTGAAGAATTTTAAAAAATATTTCAATTTATACAAAGCCATCTACATTTAACGAACACAAAAGATTAAAAACTTTTAAGGGTTAATGAGGAACTTGGTATTAGTGAAACTCATTTATGATAATTACACTTAATTTTCATATACTTCAATACTCCCACATAATTCTTCCCTATGAGTAAGAGATACTTGGGGATATGAAATAGGGTGAGGATGTCCCTTCAATTTTTTTTTCCTCTTCTCATAGTCATGAAACTGTTGTGTTTACAGAACTTGTACTTAAGACAAGAAGTTGTACTTAAGACAAAATTCACAGGTAATTAGTATTACACCTACATGCTTAAAATAGTATCATACCTTAACAAAATTAATCTAAATCAATACCTTTTTAATGAAATTTTAGAAAATTCATTTAGAAAATTAAACATGAGGTTGACTCTCTATTACTTCAAATTTTGGTTAACTGTTCCAGAAAAACTTAATATTACTGATGTTCTTTTTTAATTTCCCACTCCCACACACACATACAAACCACATGACAACACTAATGATTGCTCTATAAATTATGATTATAGAAACCTATAAATAACAATTCTCTTAGGTCCCTGATACTATGAATACTATGGTACCAGGGGTATCATATATGCTCTAATTTCCTAAATCATTATTCTTCAAAATGGATTCCACCAACCACTGGCAGTCCATGAAATTTCCTGATGATTTGTGACCATATCTTTTGTGAAGACCAATGGCCTATTCCTGGCATTGTCATTAATTTGCTAAGGAACCTAAGATAGATCATTCTGCTTTTTGGAATTTCAATTTTCTTATCTGCCAAAGAGTAATGATTCCCAAAGTATCTTTAGATTCTTGGACTTTAAGTAGCTTTATATTCTTGAATTTTGATTGTGTCCTAATAATTTAATTATGATATCCTTGCTCTTTTACTTTTATCTTTGTTACCAGTGCCTAAAACAATGTCTGCCGCATACTTGGTATTTAATAAATGCTTATTGATTGAAATTTCTTACTCAGTATCACTTCTATACTTGTTTCAATGCTAATGTCATTTTTCAAAATGATAAGAAGACAGGTGAGATAGGATCAAGGGTTACTAAAGCATATCCTGGGCAAGTTTGTGCATTCTGAAACACAATTTTGCCAAAGGGTAAATAATTATTTATGTTTAAAGACAATTTCAGAATATTGATTTTATTATTTTGACATTTGGGACTCTCCCTTTGGAGTTAAGCATATTAATTTAAGGTAGATTAGGATAGCTTTTTGAAAGTCTGTGAATAAACCTCTGAAGGCATATAACTTTCTTGTAGGAAGAAAAAATTTTCCTAGGGAAAAAGAAACACACATAATATTAAAATTACACAAAAGAATGGTATATAACTTCCCAATTTAAAAGAATCATTGATATATTTTGCCTTTGAACAATATGCAAACTCTTTCATTAATGTCATAATGGGATTTACATCTATGAAAAGCTAGAAGTAACCTAAAATTTTAATTCTTATTGATGAAGAGAATTGATGTACATATATATATATAAATATATACATATACATATAAATATAAATATATATATATAAAATCTCACTATGTTAATATGCATATAGGAAAAAATACAAAGAAAAGCAGAAAAAAACAAATTTATTGCAAAATACAGTTCTTCCTTCCCACCCTACACTGGCTACTCACTCCATTAGAAATCTGTTTTTAAGGACTAAAATATTAGAAGTACAGAAAATAATCATTTGTATAGGTTAATAAGTATTAGCTTATTAATTTGTAGGCCATGTTAAATTCTGAAACTTCTGACACATTATAATTTCAATCATAGCACTGTCTTCAAAAAATCATATTAATTTTAACATAGAATTTAACTGATATTTCTGAGGTAATAACTAATGATATCCAAGTGGTTTTTAAACAGTGAAAATCAACTTAGAACTTCTCTTTTCCCCCAGACTTCTGCACATTTTTTCCCAGAATTTTAATGATAGATTCTCTAACTTGAAGAAAAATACATGTTTGAAACATAAAATTTTATGTTCACATACATGAAAGCCAACAAGCTGTACTGGATAATATGCTTGATTTGACATCAGGAAGACCAGGGTTCAAATTTCTGGCATTTGCTACTGACACAAGATAATATAACTTTCTTGAGCTACATGAAACTCTCTATGACAATGCGTTAAAGATGAGTTGCAATCTGCCTTGGTGGTGGGAGCTTCTACACCACCAAAATCATTTGTCTTTTATGCAATGATGATTAGAAACATGTTTCCTTTTTGTTTCTTCCCTAAAACAATGTTGAGTTCAGTGTATTATAGAAAGTAAAGTTGGGAGCAAATTAATATTGTAGCATTACCTTTTTATCTTTCTCCACAAAACTCCTTGCAAATAGCTTTTTATGTTGCTAATAAAGCCTCACCACTTTCTTGTCAGTACTTATCACCTTTCCTTAGAGTTGCTATGCAAATGAGATATAGACCTTTCTTTTGAAATGTCTTTGGTGTAACAAATCAATTTAACTTGTGCCATTTATTACATCATATATTTGTTATTTAAAAATGTTTTACATAATGTGTATAACATTTATAACATCATTTATAAGACACTGAGTAATATGTGCAATGGGGGAAATATATGTCTCTCTTCTGCTCCAACATACACTTTCATTTTAAGGAACACATAGAATGGAAATTGTCACTGAGGAGAAAAAGAGAGTATAGGGAGAAAAATAAAAGCCCAACCAGGTACCCTATTCAACTATATAATCAATTAATTGACAAAGAGAAACCTATTTTTTAGACAGAAAACCATTTCTATGTCATTTGTAATTTTTATCCATTGATATTTCATGTCCAATAATCAAATCTCTTAACAAATATTTGCATAAAAAAACAAATCTGTGCTCTTTTCTGGATTGATGTATAATTGAGAAGTTTAAAACTTTAAAAAATTCACTTGAATTATTTTATATACATACATGTCAGTTTTACTTCTCTCGTTTTCTGAAAAATCTTTAGCATTGCTTTTATTTTCATTTCTCTGTCAAAAGGAAATTTCAATAATCCCAATATTTTTTCATATTTTGTTTTGCATTTACACAACACCTTGTAAACAGAGAGATTTAATAAATTATCCATGACATATGTAATAACAAAAATTCAGAGATGTAAATATATTTACATATATGAGAATTACGCTTATTTCAGGCAAACTCTGCTCTCTGGAGTAAGGTGCTTGAAGCTGATTTTTAATTGTAATTCCAAAGACTCCACCAAGGAATACTGACATATTTTAGGCCAAAAATTGGACATGTGATTTCATTGATATAAAGAACTCTCTGGAGAGAAAACTCCTTCCAACTTTGCAGCTATATGCATCTTTTCTAAAATATATAGTCTTAGAAAATTGCCTAGGTGACTGTGAGGGTAAAGATCACACACCCAGTATGTATCAGAGGTGAGGCTTGAATACAGACCTTCTAGCTCCCAGATCAGCTCCAGTATTCCCCTCTTCTTCCTCAACCTCTTCTCTTCTTAAATATTAAAATTCTTACATTTAGATATTAACTAAATCAGAGCAAGAGGGCTCATTTATAACCAAACAAGCTTAAAATCTGTCATTTCATTATCCTCGACAATCTACTTATTTTCCAGGTATCTCTATTCATAGAAAAGATATGTAATGTACAAGATTGCATAAAAAATTCCAAGTAGATCATCACTTGCTTGTTCTGTATTAAAGCATAGGAAAAGAAGACAAATTGTTGCATAAAGTGAACAAAGGAAATAACTGATAACCTTTTAAAATTAAAATACTGAATCAAACCTTGATGAAGTTTACCTTTCTATAAAGAGAGAAAAAGAGAGAGAAGGAGAAGAAAGAGATACAGAAAGATTCAGAGATTCTGACAAAAAAAAATTGATTTACAATCCCTGTAAAAAAAAACCAAAACTCTAAAAGAGTCATTTATAGTTGTCACTAGGATTATATGATTTAGAGTTGGGAAGGATCAACTCTAAACTCTTCATTTTGCAGATGAATGAAGAAAAAGTATGGCTTAATAATACTAATAGTAGCTCACACACATATATTGCATTAGTATTTGCAAAATACTTTACAAACATTTGATTTCATTGACTTACTAAAAGTAGCATGGACTAATAACAATCAAGTTTTAAACCCAGTCATCTGATTCCAGATTGTATGTTCTTTACACAATACCCCATTTCCTCCCACTTTATTTCTTTATGCATGTCTTTGCTAATGTCCTAAATTTGGGTTCCAGATGGTCTAAAAACTCAAGTCCCTCTTCATCCTGCCGATCACTGCAACAGCCTACAGAGCCAGCTATAGATCCTTTTCCTTCATAGTTATATGAAAGGACATAGTCTTTAGAATACTTATGCTCTTCATCTTGTCCACAGTGATACACCTTCTGTAGATGAAGAAAAGACATTTTATTATTATTTTTTTAAAAAACACCTAAACATATTCACATAAAAATAATTTCTTTGATTTACCTTTTATTGTTTAATTTTTAATCAGAGTGTGTCCTCTAATGGATTCCTACATATAAAAAATGCACATGATTGGTCTAAATTATATTCATATTTAAAATAAATATTTAGCAAATAAATGTTTCTAGTGATTTACAAAGGTATAAATTAAATTATATATCTATTATAAAAATAGCTAGCATCTTTCCAGTTAAACCCAAAAATATTTGAGGTTTTTAATTTGTCTGCTAAATAAGTGTTTTACATATTCAAGGGAAATTATGTTGTCTGTAAGGTTTACATGGAGCTACAGAACTATAATATTTGAATACTTTAAACTAGGTAATGTTTATATTAGGTGATAAATCTCTATATTAATCAAAATGAAAGATAAAGAATCAAAATAATCATGCCATTAACCATATTAGCTGATGTCAAATGTTGTTCTGAGTTCCTCATTGATTATTGAATGCACTTGATAGTCACATATATTATAGTTGTAAATTATGTGTTTTAGTGCCAGATGCTTATTTTAAATGCATCAAATATATTTCTAATTTATGATAAGCTCATCATTATATAAACCTTATTTAACTTCATGTTATTGATAATATTAAAGCAAGAAAGATGTCAACTGTTTATCCCTCACTAAAACATATGCCTGTCCATAAATATCTTTGTCTACTATCACTTTTAAAAGGTGATGGTAAAAGAATTTGTTGAAGAAAAATCAAGGAAACCATAAGTTATAAGCTGAAAAATCAGATTAAACTGTAACACATTGCTGTTGAGAGTAACAGGATGACCAGCAGCATCAAATACACTGAAGTTTGTTATACATATATGATCACACTATGACATAAAACACACACATATATATACACACATATATAATGTGAACTTGGGATAATAGCTTACTTCACCAAGGCGAGGTTGGGTAAAACTGTGCCAGTCAGTATATGCATATCTTCCACTATCCACCAGTCCCTGTCCTGATCCTTTGTATGATTCCAATGTCTGATGTCCTCCACTTTTGGTTGATTCCAATGTGTAACCTTTGACCATTTCAAAACTTTGTTGCCCACCGGTTTTGGTTGCCTGTCCACCAAGTGTCCCAGTGGAGATTATTGGCTCAGAAATATTTGTAGTTTGTGTAGGAAGTCTAATATTTGCTTCCTAAAGATAAAATTTTAAAATCATATAAAATAATGTTAATAGTTTGGCTTTATTCCTTTTATAGATTTTTCATTTGATATTTCCTACCCAATAAGATAAAATCATAAGACTCAGAAGTTAGGTTTTTGTTTAACATCCTAGTATGAAATGAAAACAATTAAGCAAGGGTCCTTTAAAATTTTAAATATGATAAACATCTATCAACAAAAAAAAAGACCTGATCTACACAGTAAAAGAATAAATTGGTATTTTGTTATTTCTATAGATTTAGAAGATTTCATATTATGTCTAAAAAAAGCAAAGATGTTTACTTGAAGTTAAATTATTATTCCTAAAAAAAAAAAAAAAAAAAAAAGTGTTGCCTCACTTGACCAGGAAGAAGGTAAAATGGAAGCTTTATATAATGTTTTCAATGTAAAACTTCAAAAGAAAATAATTAATGTAGGAATTACAACAGATTCTATAAGACAAGAAGGCAGAAAGTTTTACTCTGAAGGGTTTTTTAAAAATAGAAAATTCATTAATAAACATCAAAAAATTTTTACATAAAGATCTTTTACTCAGGACTACTCTACCAAATAAATCTACACACTTGCTATATAATGCAAGTCATCTTTTAGATTTGTTGATGGGGATCTGGATGTAAGAATCTCTTATAACTGTTGTACATTTGCCTAAAATACCTCCCCTATCCTTGTCCCATCCCAGAAGATGCAGTGATATTGATTCTGTCTATCCATATAAGGCAAGGAGAATGAAGGGATTACATAACATCACCCATTGCCATAGGCAAAAAGGCAGAGCATTGACTCTAATGAAAAAAAGGATGAAAACCACATGGGGTCAGGCCTCTCTTCCACAAGATTACTCATGGCAGGGACCCCAGCAGATGACTCCATGTTACCCAACGTAAAGAAGCTGAAGTTGCTCAGGAGCTCAGACTGTGCAAAAGTAGAAGGATAGACCCAAAGAGTAAGTGCAAGATAAATATAAGAAAAACATTTAAACAACATAAATTTTAAAAGATTTTTTTTCAGTAAAAGTCATCTACCCAAACAGATTAATGAACACAAAAGGACCCCCCAAAAAAATCAAACCCAAACCCAAATCTCAAAAAGGAACCAAAATATTTTAAACAAATACTGTAATATGAAAGAAGGGAAACTGTCATAACTTAATAAAGACAGAATCTTGTGGATCAAAATTACATTAGTTCAGAGTTAGAAAGGACCTCTATATATTCTAACTAGTTGATTATTCTCAAAGAAGAGCAAAATGTTATCTTTATGTCAAGTTATGGTGTGTCTGATTGTGGTTGATCAGATCAATTTGAGCTTGAAATTCTCTGCCACATTTGGGGTGGATTCCCTAATTTTGCACATATTGAATTTCTTCTGAGCTACTTCCATTCTACTTTGCTTATAGAACACAATACCTTTTCTGATGAGGGCATACCATGATGGGGGAAAAAGGAGGTCCTGTGCCAGTGTCTTCCATGTTGTTCATTCAATTTTAATGTTCTTAAAAGAATCCTTGAGAGTGTCCTTATATCACTTTTTCTGACCACCATGTGACCACTTGTCTTCCATGAATTCTCCATAAAATAATCTTGTTGGCAAGTGTACATTTGGCAATTACCTAACAAATGGTCACTCAGCCTCTACTTTAAGGTCTTTATGAGATAGAAAGCACCATTTCCTTCCATTGGACTTTTGTATAGCTTTAATAGTTAACAAGTTTGTCATTGTTTCTATTCATTTTTCCTAATTCTGCCCTCTGAGTTGGCCAAACAAAACAAATCTAATCCCTTTTCTATATAAGTCTAAAAGTAATTGAAGAGAACTATCACTTTTATCTGAACCTTTTCCTTTTCTGACTAAACAAGTCAAATACTTTAAATGATTACTAAAGCTTTCATTGTGAATGACTTGTAGTCAAACTATTTAAAAAATTATCAACAGTCATTGCCATGACTTCTCTACATCAACTCACTTTTCATTATTTCACACCCTGGCTTAGGACCTTATTATTTGATTAGAACTGCACTTTCCAAATATATCAATAATCTCTTATTTTTTAAATTATTGGTCTTTTCTCTCTACTTATCTCTCTTGATTTTTCTATAGCATTTGACATTGCTTACCATCCCAATTCCTAGATACTCTTTCCTCACTCTCAAGCCACAATCTTCCAACTTTAATTGGAGCAATATGGGAGGTGAGGAGGAAGCCCAATGTTCTCCTTATGCATTGTGCTCCTGAAGAATTGAGCCAAGCATCATATTTATATAATCTATAAAATAATAAAACTAAAAAACTATGAAACCAAAAAATCATAAAATAATAAACTAAAGAAGAAAATATGAAAAAAGAAAACATTTGAATGCCACATCACAAAATCAAAAACAAACTCCCCAAAATATATAAAATATTTACCATTACTTCTTCTCCTGGTGCTTCTGTATTTGATACAATTAAATTCTGTTGAGCTATATCTTCTGGAAAGCATTTTTGTACTGTCTTCTTAGTGGTAACACAGAAACATGCAAACAGGACACCTAAAACAAAGTACTTGAGTTAAATCTTCCATTTGTCTAAATTTTTATTGGATTTTTTTTTGTGGATGCTCCCAAGATTCTTAGCTTATTGATAAATTGTAAATTCCTCTCAAAAACTTTGCTCCCTCTTACAACTTAAAAAAAAAAAAAAACAGATAGACACATTGGGAAAGACAGTAGTGAATTTTATAAAAAGATGTTAACAAATTCATACATTTTAGTTTCTTATTTTGCTAAAAGAATGATTCATATAATTAAATTATCTTTAGAAATCTAAATTAAAAAATATATAAAATTAGACCACCGATTTATTAATTTGGTTCACCGGTAATACACTCAATAAGAGTTTTAACATAATACATGACAAAACAGACTAATAATTACTGGGACTAAAAAACAAGAGAATTTTGGATTCTAGGCCCAATGCTGTTTTCTGAACTTATATGTCAGGAAGTTAAAAGAATAATAGTAAGCCATCCAATACATAACTTTTTCTCTGGGAGATTTATAGGGAAACAAGAAGGAAAAATCATAGAGGAGATTAGAGGTATCCACACAAATAATATCATAGACCTTTCAAAGCATTAGGTTGTTTCCAGCTCCTGAGTTACTGTGCCCTTTTTAGAAATTACTGTGCCCAGTTTAGAAATTGACTGTAATTCTCCTTTGGGAAGAAAACCAAGACCCAACCAAGATCACATAGGTGATAGTAAGTTGAAATGAAATTTGATTTCAAATCCTCTGACCTCAGATTCATTGCGTCCCACTCCCTACTAGCACATATCCCCTTTTGGGAGCATTTGAGGTAGAAGAACTATCTCCACCATTTTCTTCATCATTCTGATCTTTCCCTCTCCTACTTCCTATTGTACCCTTAATTCCTTTCCATCCCTCCAAGTTCTCAGTCAGTTGTAGTATTTAAAAATAAAATTAATCATAAAACAAAACAAAACAAAAACTTTGGAGAGATGATTTCCCCTTGGGGGGGGGGGGTTGATTAAAACTATATAGGGAAATACAAGTAATTCTAGGCTTTGAATATATTCCATTGCATCAAATTGATCTTGAGATTAAACGATCACTGGTTTAAATAATAATAGTTGACTTTATATTGTGCTTTGAAGTTTGTAAAGTGCTTTATAAATATATTTTTTGATATTGTATATTAAATGTTCCTTATGAGGACCCTATGAAATAGGTACTACAAGTTATCTCCATTTTATTATGCTTAGAGCATACAAGTGATAGGATCACATGGCTAGTAAGTGTTAGAGGATGGTTTTAAACTCTTCCTCTATCACTTCATGCTACTGCCTCCAAAGCCAACCCCAAGTTCATAACAGAATGATTAAGAAAAACTACAAATGTAAACATGATCTGAATTAACCACACTATAAACTACTATAAACTATAAAACTCCTTGGAGGAACTATCTTTTATTTATTTGACATTTTTCCACCTCTCTACCATCCATCAGTCATATTCCACTGAACACAAGATATGAAATTGTATGAGGGAGGATGAAGCACATTAAAAGACTATTTGAAGCTCTGTCCCGTAGAATTTTAATAAAGATGAAAAAAAAAACCCTGTCACTTATAATTTCACTATTTTATTACTGAAACCTAGAAATGATTTCCAGAACAGTGGCTTTACTTCATGATGCTTGACTTCTACCCATTTAGAGTGATATTATTTAAAGCAGGAGTTGGCCACATGATAAAGAAATCTGTATTTTTCAAAGTACGCATATTTAATTTATTTCATTAGTTAACAATTGCTAATATCCTGAATGAGCCACCAAGGCACCTGAGACAATAAGTAGCAGAACAATAGTGGGCACTTGGACATTAGTGTCTATTGGCCTATATGTGCTCCTTAATTAGGTTAAGAACAGGTTATTAGGTTTCATGTAGGTTTTGGGGTTAAGCAAAATGTATTTAGATGATGGGGCAGCTCTAGGGTAAAGTAAATTGGAGTGGGGGACAGCTATTAGGTATTAGAAGTTTAAATATTTAAATAGAAAAGATTCAAGGCAGAGTGAGCATGAAACAGTAGAAAGAGAATTGCATTTGGAGTCAGAAGACTTGGGTTCAAGACTACCATTCCCTGTGCAACTATAGGCAAGTGAAAATCACTCTAGAACTCAATTTCCTCATATGTAATGTCAAGATTAGACTAGATCACCTCTAAGATCCCTTCCAGACTTAAATCCATAATCTTATAGTGAGCCACAGACTAGACTCTTACATTTAAATTTGTGTTAAGAAAATTACTAATTCATATCTGAATAGCCATAGTTCTAAAGAGGAATAGAATTTCTGCTATGGATAGATTCAAGTATCATACTCAGGAATATATTTCTTTTTTTTTCCTTAAGGAGGACAATGAGTAACCCTAAGACCATGGCTAGGAGATGATCTATGTGACTCACAAAAACCTTGCTAAAGAATCACAAAATGCGATGCACTTCTTTTTTTGATAGCATGGGATATGTTAATCCTCAGACATGACAGAGATGTCCAATGCCTCAGAGTAAGAAAAGAACAATGGTAGCTTTAAATTAAGCTATTCCCTAGCTATCTCCCTCAAGTAAGTATTGCCCAACCTCGTTTCCCTATCTATAAAATGAGAAGATTAGACAAAGTCTAATGTAGACAAAGTCCCCATGTAGTTCTGTAATTAATTTTCTATAGAAGTTCATAAATTAGATATTATGAAAAAGATATTTCTGATCTCAAAAAAAACACATTTAATTTAATTTGAGGAAAGATAAAGTAAATAATTATACTTACATAGTAGCAGTGCAGAACCCAGCACCATTGCAAGGATAGCCCATTTTCCAAGACGTATATTTGAAGGTTCTACATCTCTCACCCGACCAGGTAATTTGCAATCACTTGGTAAGGTACAATCACACAATCTGACTTGCAAGTGAGATACTCTACCAAGGCCATGTCGATCTTCTACTCTAATAGGCACTGAATAAAAATCACTCTTGAGGCCATCCTTTGGATGAATTATTGCAGATGTATCTGATTGAAGAGAAGTATTGGCCTAATATTAACAAGACTTTTCAATGTAAGTTAATAATCAATTTATGTATTTTGATAAAAGTTCTTGGGTAAAAAGAAAAGTCATATGGATATTTTTATTTGGAGTTATTTATTTTGAGGATAAAAGAGATGGAATTATCCCTTAACTCTTAAAGAAAAGCTCAGTTTAAATCTCATGGCATTTAAACATTAACAAAACAAACAAATTACATATTCCTATATGAACATTGACACGTTTTTTGTCCTTAAAGGCTTTATCCATTAAAGGATTTGCAGAGCAGGGAAGCACATGCAATGTTTTTTTTAAATAATACTTTTCTACCTTTTCATAATATCTGAGATTGTTACAAACTAATGCTAACAATTTTCATTGTAATAAGAAGATATAAGGATTTTAGTGGATTATAAGTAGATACATTTCTTATCTTTACATACCAGACTTT
Source organism: Antechinus flavipes (assembly GCF_016432865.1). NCBI lineage: Eukaryota > Metazoa > Chordata > Mammalia > Dasyuromorphia > Dasyuridae > Antechinus > Antechinus flavipes. Next base: position 484,488,284 of record NC_067398.1, on the reverse strand, counting down.
TTTCGTATTGTCCAAAGTTTATTAGACTGATTGTCCAATATAAATTCAAAAGGTGGACCATTTCTAGGTCCATCATGATCCACAGCTTCTATCACACCACCTTCATCCCCATGACGGCAAATTGTCACATTTTTCTTAATTATTGGTGAATTATCATTTTCATCTTCCAGAAGTACTACCAACGTACCAGTGCATGACCTGCCAACTAAAACAGAAGCATAGTAAATATTGGATTAAAATTGATTTTCTTTATTTCATTATTCATATATTAAATGGAAAGATCTATAATTGGGATAGCTAGGTGGTACAGTAGAAAAAATACAGGAAGACATAAGTTCAATTCTATACTAAAACATTTAGTATCTATTTGCCTCAATTTTCTCAGCTGTAAAATGGGAATAATATGTCTAAAATTGTTGTGAGTAGCCAATGAGATTATATTAATAAGTTGCTTAGCTTAGTTTCTGGCATATAGTAAATATTATATATTTATCATCATCATCATCATTATTATTATTAACCTTTGTCACTGATTAACATCATGACTTTCCACAAAAATCACCTGATCTATTTGGTACTTAATTTGGGGAAAGGACTGTAAAACAAGGAACACACCAGCCAATCTTAAAGGTCTTTGTTGGTACAAGAGCAAAATTATTATTGTTCAAAGTGAATTCAAAACTACTTTTTAATTATTTTCATCATTTCCCTAAATATACAAAATTTTCCTCATCTTAAGTATATTTTATTGTTCCCATGACTGAATGCTAAATCAATTACAACAAATTGACAATAAGGATATGAGGCTAAATCATCTTAAGTTCCTTTGCTGCTCCAAATCTAATATATAGGTACATATTCTTTATTTATACCTCAAATATCTATTTAGTGAACAGGGTTGAACTGGATTAAAGAGAACTGATAAATAAAATTGCTTACATATAATAACAGTGAATCTTTTCATATTTATTTAACATCAAAACATATATTTAATAAACCAAACCTTAGATTGGGGAATTGAACAAATATAAGTATAACTCATTACCTTACTGTTCTTCCTTGCTTGGAAAATAATCATTAGTTCATCAAATTATATATGATTATAATATAGCATTTTGATTGAGAAAATTTCAAAATCAAAAGTACAAGGAAATATTTGGAGATTATTTCATATTTAACAAAACAGATCTTATTTTCTTCTATGACTTTAATCAATGAAATAGTATAAAACCACTATACATATTTAAAATGTTTTCTGTTCAAATATATTTTAAAGTGACTAGGAAAAAAGGATTGCTACTCTATGTCAATGGTTTATGACAGACTATGAAGCTACTACCTGTTACTTCACAAAATAAGGAAAAGGATTTGGGAAATCTTTAAACAATATGTAAGGATTGAGAGAAGTTAAACAAAATAGGTTTTGTAAAGATGTAACTGTACCTGCAAGAGAAAAAGAACTAGATGAGAGATAGGTTAGATTATGAAGCCTTCTGATTGAACTAGAAGAACCATTCCAAAGATAAAAGTGTAGGATATGATTACTTTTGAATAATGCACATTTAATTATATTTATATAATTATTTACTCTTATCCAACTCTAATAGGATTCAGATTAGATGACCTTTGAATAATTTTCTAAATCTGAGATTCCCTATGCAAGGCTATCTTCCTTCTATGTATGATCTCCAAATCTACTGATACAGTCCTAATTTGTCTCCTAAACTCTAGTCCTGGAATAACAATGGTTTGATGGACAACTCTACCTGGTTGTTCTGTGGGCATAGAAAACTCACTGTGTATAAAAGAGACACTGTGATTTTCGCCCCCTAAGCCTGGCCATTGGCAGCTAGATGGTGCAGAGCCAGTCCTGGAGTCAGGAAGACCTGAGTTCAAAGCCAGCCTCAGACACTTACTAGCTGTTTAACTCTGAGCAAACCACTTAATCTCTGTCTGCCTTAATCTATTCAATTGTAAAATGAAAAATGCAATACCTCCCAGAATTGTGAAGATCCAATGAAGTATTTATGAAGCATTTAGCACAGTGCCTCACACCTAGTAAAAACTTTTAATTCTTATTTCTTTCCACTTTTTAAAGACTTATTTCCTCATTACACACACACACACACACACACACACACACACACACACACACACGCACACACACACACACCTGAATTTAGCAATATATTTCCTTTATCTGTGCCTTTACAAAGGGAACTCCTTTTGCTTAGATTACACTACTCTCTCATCTCTCTATAAAATCCTTATTTCTTTCAAGATTCAATTCAAAGACCACCTCATCATTCTCTTAATTATTAGTGCCCTTTTTACTTAAATTGTCTTGTATTTATTTCTACCCTGCTGACAAGGACAAGCAGCTCAGGGCACCTCTCTACTTTGGAACATGCCATACATTTTAGACATAATTGTGAGATTAGCGACTAGTTTTAAATCATTTTCCTGGAGGGTCTGACAAACAACAGTATCAATAGCTAGGAGGAGGAGTAAGAAGATTCACTCTTTAAGCATCACTGGTTACTCAAACTATCCCTGTGACCCTAAGTGACTAATGTAGTCCCTACAGATTTGATAATTTATTAGTGAGCAGCCCAGCTGGCATGACTGATACTGATTCAATGATTTTTGTGAAAGGGAGCATTTCTGGGTAAATGGCCATTTTCCTGGTCATGTCAAATCCTTGTAAATTTTCTTTATAGCAACAACATAAAGAAGCTTGGATTGTAATGCTTATCCAAGTGAATCCTAAAGGATTAAAGGATTTCTTATACATCCCATATTTTCTAAAATCATTCTTCTAAACCTTTAGATGCAATGATGATTTAAGAGGATATTTTCATGAGCATTCACATGGAAACTCTATCAAATATACTAATTATGGTTTTCTGGTAACACAACCTAAGTTTTATAATATTCAGCTTTCTTATGAATTTTTCTGTCCTCCCTTTTAATATACTTTTCTTTGCGCTAATAATTATTATTGAGATGATAAAAGTACAAAATATGAATACAAGTATATGTGAATGTGCTTTAGATAAAAATTATGGAGCAGACTGAATATGCTTACTTTGTACAGAGAAATCAAAAGTAAAATATTGATGTTAAAAATTTACATTTATATTCAAGTCTTTAAAACTATATTAAATCTGATTCAGTGAAATTGCTCAAAGATGCAATTCAGATTTTTTAATACTTTAGAAGGAATTACATTTTAAATTATATTAAATTTAATTTTTGTATATTCATATTGTAGTGTAATGATAAATCAACATAACTCCTAGATTCATAAATTCTGTGCTACTTTTTAAAGTCAAATTCATTATGTAAACGGGGACCTCAGAAAGATATTTGCCAATATACCCTATTATAGTTCCTGCTTTTGAATATAGTGTTTAAAAATATTTGTTAAAAAGAATTAGCTCAGGAATTTTCTCTCCCTATCTTACTTTACAGGATGCAGGAGCTAAAGAAGAATTACAGTTTGTCCCAATACATATAAGATTATTACAAGGCAGTAAGAGCCCCTAGAAAGGCAATCATAACAAACCTATATCCACTCTATAATGTTATCTATCCAGAAAAAAAAATAAGCAAGCTTTAGTAACTCCAGATCACATATTTAAGTCTAAGATATATATTGTATGATGACTATAACCAAAATGAATACAAAAGAGTAGTGAATTGCTAAAATTTTTGTACTGTTATGCTGGAAATAGGTGAGCTGATTATGGGCAACAAATGCTAAGTTCAAACAAGAGGGATTGTTCTTTTCATTTGACGGGTCAGGAGGGCAAGAGGAAAATCAAAAACGGGATAGGATTCAGGGTATATGCCATGTTGATATGCAATGCTCAAATGAAAGGCAATGATGATAAGATATCATCAAAGAATGATAAAAGAGAGAAGATAGGCTTATGTAACTCTATTTTAACCTCTGTTTTACAAGAAGAATAATTTTCAGACTTAGAATGGTAATACAAAAATGGTTTTAACATCAAATTCAAAATAGGTAAGGAGATAATGAGAGCACCTAACTATCTTAATGAAGTCAGATGATCAGGTCCACATGAATATATCCCAAATTTCTAAAAGAATTGTCAGAGCAGCAACAGCAGCAGCAGCAGCAGCAGTAGGACTAGGGACTAGGACTAGGACTAGTAATATTAGTAGTATTAGTAGTAAGAAGAGGAGGAGAAAGAGAAGAGGAGGAGGAGGAATAGTAGTAGTAGGAGTAGCAGCAGCAGCAGTAGCAGCAGTAACACCTGATACTTATATAACACTTCAAAACAGACACAGTTCTTGCCAAACCACTTTCTATGATCTTTGAAAAACAAAGAAGAGTGAGAGGTACTACAGAACTGCAGAAAGGTGAGACAAAGATTTTCAGAAAAACCAAAGAACATGAAGTCTTCAAACTATCTAGGCTAAAAAAAGTAAATTTTAATTCCTAGGAGAAAATATTCAAAATAAAAGGGAAAATCTCAAATTGTTTATTAAAGAGAGAGTTTGTGAAACTTAGAAAGTGAAGTAGCAAAAATCATAACTTCTTCCCAAACAAGTCAGGACAGATTATCTTCATTTCCTTTTCTGACTGGGTTTTTGATGCATATAAATCAAGAGAATCTTTTAAATATGAGCTCCTAGATTTTTGCAACACATTTGACAAAATTTCTTTATTTTCAAATTTAGGACAAGATAGAAAGATATAGACTAGATTAAGATAGGTGGATTTAATTTGAAAGACCAATGAGTAGTGATTAATCAATGACCAAATGATATGTTGGAGAATAATCTCTGGTGGAACATCCCAGGAATCTTTCTTTGTTCTTGTATTATTAATATTTTTATAACTAACCAGGATTAAGCTATTAATAACATGCTTATAAATTTTGCATATTATATAAATCTGTGAGTCAAAGATAACATATTAAATAATAGCATTCAAAAATATTTCTTTGAACAAAAATGGGCCAAATGAAAAACTAATTTTAAAAGGGATAAATATAAACCCTTATGTTTGGACTCAAAAGATAAATTGTAAATTCAATGTATGTGGGAGAATTCATGGTAATATAACAATTTACATTTTAAAAAAAATCTAGGGATTTTAGTAGACTGTATTTCAATGAGTCCATAGTTTGACATGGTAGCTTTAAAATGTTAGAAAATCATATTGCCTTTAGTGGGAGACATGATCATCATTACCTTGATCCTACATTTAGGATACTAGGTTCAGTTTGAGTCAATTTTTAGGAACAATATTGATGATCTTCCAAAGGAAGGAGGGGAGAATGATAAAGGAACTAGAGATTTTGGTATATAATGATCATTTGAAAAAATTGGGATGTATTCTAAGGCTTAGAAAAGAGAAATTTTAAGAGTTTCATGACAATTGCCTTCAAATACTGGAAGGTAATGTTGAATAATAATAGCTCACAAATTTTATAAAGCTTTAAAATTTAGAGAACATGCTTCTCACAACAATGACATGAGATTTGTTGAACAAGTATTATTATGCCAATCTTAAAGATAAGGAAATTGAATCTGAAAGAGATTGTCCTTCAAATATAAAGTCTCAATACCAGGATTTATAGAAGTCTTCCTATCCCACATTCAATCAATGTTCTTTCCATTTATACCCTCACATTATGAGTTAATTATTCTATTCAGCTCCAGAAGGCAGAATTAATGATTGTAAAAAGGCACATTTAGGCTCCCTTATAAGAAAATCTTCCTGAAATTTAGAACTGCCCCAAAATGAAATCAGCTACCATAGGAAATAGTGGGCTCCTCATCAGAGGTGGTCTTTGAGTGAAAGATGGATGAATACTTGCCAGGAATCTTGTAGAAAGGATTTCTGTTCAGAAACCAATTGTAGAAAATAATTTCTTCCAATTTTGCAATTCTGAAACATTATATTTTTCATATATGGTACTCACCCTTATCTATTGCAAGCACTGTGACATTGTATTGGTCATTTTTTACAAATGGTGACTCTCTGTCCAGAACTTTAGTGGTTTTCAAATTCCCTGTTTTTTCATTCATTTCAAACCAATTAGCTTCATCTTTTAGCTTCTGATACCTAATTAGCAGATGTGAAATGAAAAATGATATATTCTAAGATTCATCATATAGGAAATGCTTATCCCCTTTCCCACATTCCCAACTAAATTACATATGAAATTAAAAATAAACGTGACTGAAACATTCCATACCTTAAGCCTTCACCACTGTAGGTGTCTGGGTCATGTGCTTTGTATCCAAGGATTTCTTTCCCAACCCCCATACCATCTTTAGATTCTATAACAGTTACAGGAGGCTGGCATTCAGGTCCCTCATCACTATCTTTGACATTGACAATGACAGAAGTTGTGCAAGTTGTAACGCCTTTGGAGTTTGTTCCCTTAGAGAACTCGACTTCATTTACTACACCAACTTGTAAAATTACTTGGCGACTGATTTCATAATCCAGTGGCTGTTCAATCAAAAATATCTTATTAGTCAGAGAAAACAATATACATAGTAGATCTATTTATTATTTGGACTATAATTTCTAGGCATAGTAAACAAAAAAGGTTGGGAAAACCAAAGATATGCTCAATATAAAAGTTAAGGTAACTGGAAACTAAATGGCCACTTACAATAGACTTTCCCATACAAGTTTATGAGGTGTAGGCAAATGTTTTCTATGCTACTTCGTATTGTTTGGCTCATAAGTTTCAGCCTTCTTCCTTTTTTAAAAATTTGCTCTTAATTACAAGTAGAAATGCTAAAGAAGTTGTAGAATACTACAATTTGAATAATCTCATGTTCCACATTATGCTGCTTCCCCCATTTATTTAATGCAAAAGTCATAAAGTCACTAAGAAAACAGAAACCCATTAGGCTAAGGAGATCTAGTAATTCATTAAAGGACCACTGACACATTTTTTATTTTATTTTTGGCAAAAAGCAAAAATATTATAAATATAACTCATATATTGAACTACTCAAGTAGTTCTGTTGGAAATTCCCTTCAAGTCAACAGAACTCAAATCTGTTTGTTCTGTAGAATTTTTGTTGTGAAAAAAATCAGTATTATTTAATTAACTATATAGGTGTTTCATATACATATATTATGCATATATATAACTACATAGTGTGTACATATAAAGTGAATATATAAACATAAATAGTGTGTATAGAAACATATATATTATAATTTGAAATCATATAGATATAGGGATAACAAAAATGCATCCTTTAATTTTATTTATTTACCTTGACAACACACAAGATGCCTGCATTTGTATTAGGATCAGTGGTGATTTGGAATTGTTCCTTTTCATTTCCTTTTAGGATAATGTATTTTGCTCTTGAATGAGGAGTGTTGGGCAAATCCTTGTCCTCTATTTCCATGCGCAGAATTTCTACATTAATTCTGTTTTCTTCCACCTCTGTTACATACTGAAAAAAAATTATAATTTCATCATATACATGATTTCTAAGAGCAATATGCTGTTCACACATCTCCTGGCCTCACCAAGAGTTAGGTCAGATTGACAAGTATTTATTAAGTGCTATGTGTTAGGCTCAATGAGTTCTAAGTGCTAGAATACAAAAAACCAAAAACTGTTCCTCAAGGAACTCAAAAGCTAAGTTAGAAACAAGGGAGAGAGAAAACAAGCAAACAACTATATAGTTATGCTATATACAGGATAAATTGGAGATCATTCCAGAGGTAAAGCACTAATATTAAGGAGGACTGGGTAAGATGGTTTACAGAACGTAGGAGCTCAGCTGAAACTCGAAGGAATCCAGGAAATGCAAGAAAAGATGAGGAGGAAGAGATAAGGAGGGAGAGAATTCTAAGTATGGGAGACAAATAGTGAAAATGTATGGAGTTGGGAGTTGGAGTGTTGAATAAGAAACAGCCAGGAAGTTAGAGTCTCTGGAGAGTAAGGTGGAAAAATATTGAAAATGTAGGATTTCAAAATTCAAACTGGGGGGAGGCAGGTATGTTTGATCCTGGAAGTAAGAAGGAGTCATTGGGGTGTATTGAATGGGTATGTGAGTGGGGTAATGTGATTAGACATCTGCTTTAGAAAGAACAATTTGATGCTAAATAGAAAATGATCTGGAGTGGAGAGTAGGGAAAGATTTGAGACAAAAAAAACAACCACTCGACCAACCAATATTGCAATAATACAGGTGTGAGGTGATGAGGGCCTATATCAGGCTAGTAACAATATCAAAGGGGGAAAAAAAGTATATGAGAGATGTTAACAAAGTAAAATCAGTAAGACTTAGCAAAAGATTGGAAGGAGGGAGGATGATAGTGAGGAACTGAGGATGACACAGAAGTTATAAGTCTTTATGGTAGTCTTTGATAGTAATAAGAGAGAAAAGAAGAGAAGGTTTTAAAGAAAAGGTAATGAACTGAGTTTTGAATATGTGGAATTTAAGATGTTTATAGAACATCTACTTCAAGATATCCAGTAGTCACATGGTTGTAACAATTTTACTTAATTTATTTGTTCATTACCATATAATCAAACTATCAAAGAATTATTTTGTAGAGATAGAAAAAATAGTCACAAAATTCAACTTGAAGAACAAAAATCAAGAATTTCAAGGGAATTGATGAAAACAATGTGAAGGAAGGAAGAAAAGTAGTTTCAGATTTTAAAAATTACTAAGTGGTAATCATAAATATAATTTGGTAATAATAGCTAACCAAATTATAGATTGTAGAGTGGTACATAAATGAAAAAGATTAGATACACAACATACAGTATTAAACGACCATAGTCATCTAATATTTGATAAACCCAAAGATCCAAGCTTTGGGGGTAAGAACTTATTTGACAAAATTTGCTGAAAAAATTGGAAAGCAGTTTGGCAAAAACTAGGCATAGAACAATATTTCATACTTCTTTCACAAGATAAAGTCAAAATGAATTTAGATATAAAGAATGGTATCATAAGTAAATTGGGGAAGCATGGAAACATGTACCTGTCAGATCTATGGATAAGGGAATGGTTTATGACAAAACAAGAGAAAGAGGAAATATAGGAAATAAAATGGATAATTCTGATTATATGAAATTAAAATTTTTTGCACAAATAAAACTAATGCAGCCAAAATTAGAAGGAAAATAGAAAACTGGGGGTGGGGGTGGGGGAATTGCAACAGGGTTCTCAGATAAATGTCTCATTTCCCAGATATATAGAAAACTAAGGCAAATTTAATTTTTTTTACAAAGAGTCATTCTCTAGTTGATAAATGGTTAAAGGATATAAACAGATAATTTCCAGAAGAAGAAATTAAAACTATGCATAATCATATGAAAAAATAATCTAAATCACTATTTATTAGACAGATGCAAATTAAAAGAACTCTGAGCTATCACTTCACACCTATCAGATTGGTTAATATGACAGAAAAAGATAATGATAATGCTGGGGAAGGGAGTGGAGAGTGTGGGAAAACTGGGAAACCAATATAAATTAATAAACCATTCTGTAAAATAATTTGGAACTACATCTAAAGGACTATAAAACTTTGCATACCCTTTGATGCAGCAATACCACTATTAGGTCTGTATTCCAAAGAGATCAAAGAAAAGGGGGAAAAACCTATTTCTTCAAAACTGTTTGTAGCAGCTCTTTTTGTAATGACAAAGAATTAGAAATTTAGGGAATACCCATCAATTGGGAAATGACCGAACAAACTATGATATATGATTGTAATGGAATACTATTATGCTATAAGAAATGAGAGTAGGATGGGTTCAGAAAAACCTGGAAAGACATATGAATTCATATAAAGTGAAATAAGCAAAACCAACTCTCTGTCTCTCTCTGCCTCTTTCTTTCTCTTTCATTCTCTTTCTCTGTCTTACTCTGTGTGTGTGTGTGTGTGTGTATGTGTGTGTGTGTGTATGTGTGTGTGTGTGTGTTGGTCTCTGTCTACATTAAAGGGAATTATGGGATTTTGTATATTTATGCATATTATATAAATTCATATATATATATGCTTATAATATATAAATTGAATGTGTATGTATATATACATGTATACTGTATGTGTCTGTGTGTCTGTATTCAGCTAGGGCTTGGAATTTAGGAGTAAAACTGAACTTAGAAATTCCACTTCCTAAACATTATCTTCTTTCCTTTCACATTTCTCAGTAGCTCACGCATACTAAACTTGTTATTTGTCTTTATTATGACTTTTGTTCTCTTGATTCCTACCTTTTTTTAGTCTATTTTTCTTTATGTCCACACTTGTTCACAGCCTTTGGTAGAGCCTTCCAAGCTTGTATTGGTCTGATCAAGACAAAGTGACCCCAATATAGCAATGTCACTTTAGTCGTTTTTGAGAATGAAGGATAGCGATCAACCAACCAATCACCCTTCACTCAATGATCTACTAGTTTAGTGATTCACAGTTACTATTACAGAATTCCTCATGCCTTTTATTTTACACTATTCCAAACCTAGTAATCATGTGCCAGTAGCCTCATGAGTTTATTTAGGGGAGAAGGCAAAAATCCTCATGGTGAAGATAAAAGTTTCTCCAAGTATAGTAGAAAGGAATAATTCTCTCCTTAATATTCTGGATCTTTTGACTCATTAGTTTGAAATTAAGAGAATTATCATAATGTTCCTGTCAAAGTACTATTTTCTTTCCCACATAAACTTTGCTACCATATGTAATATAAACACTAAAAGATCATCCATAATGAATGTTCATGGTCTCACAAAACTATCAATTTCTGAGGTAGAGGATGGATATGAGGAATATTGTGAAACTTACAGAAGTTTTTTTGAAAGTTGGAGCATTGTCATTTTCATCTTTAATGTCAATAGTCAGTATTGTTGTACTTGATAAACCAAAACTCTGGCCAGCCATATCTCGTGCTTCAACATGCAATGTATATTTAGAACATGCCTGCGGGGGGAAGAAAAAAATATCAAAATCTGTAATGTTCCTCATTCCTGTAATACACAAAGCCTTAAAGTTAGCATTTACAATCTCTAGTGTAATTTGCAACCTTTTAGGGACAAATAATAATAAAAACTAGCACTAATGTATAACACATTAAGATTTTCAGAGCTCTTTCCACATATCTCATTTGATGCTCACTACAATCTGGGAAAATAGGTGATTATCTTCATCTTAGAGTTGAGAAAACTAAGGCTTAGAGGTTAAGTGGCTTGCTTAGGATCATATAATTAAGTAAGTGAATGAGGCTCAAATTGAACTCAGGTCTTTCTGACTTAAGTCCAGCACTCTATTCATTGCATCACTTAACTGCCTTACAAATATGATGGCCACATTATTCAAATATAAGCATAATAACAAACTTGAAAATAATGTTTTAAAATTTATTTAGAAGGGAAAGACAAAACTCTCATGGAGAAAGATTTGGTTACTTGCTAAATGGTGTGATAAGAAAGAAGTTCCTAATTCTGATCTTAAATGATTCTTGAAAAATTTTAGGTGACAGTCAATTTGCTTCTCTTTCTTTGGAGCTTGCCATTTCTTTGGAAATGTTTCAGTCTTGGTTGTGCATTTTATAGACAGAAATGGAGCAACTTGGATATTTCCTTTATTTTTCCACTTAATTTAAAATTAAATTTTTGCTTGGCTGGTTTCACATCCTGAATTTTGTTTTGCTTCCTATTCTCATGTCCTCCATTAAACAATTCTGTCTTATTTCTGAATTTTTAAGAGATGATAAAGCAAGGAACCTAATCATGTTTGCCATTTCAATTTGACTTTCTGTCACACTTGTAAAAATTTTGATTTGCTTTTCCCAAGTTTCTTTTTCAGTTTGAGCATAGAACCTACTTGGTTTCATCTTTTGATTTTTTTAATGTTATGGATTTGCTTCATCTGCTTTTCTAACAACTTGACTTATTTGATTGGATAGTTTATCTTCTATCTTCCAGAGATACTGTTACAACATTTGCAACCTTTTATCTCCCCTTTGATATTGCTTCATCTTTTTTAAGTTGCTTGCCCATTGTAATGAATGAACTATTAATATATTAAGTGGATCAATATAAACTCATATAAACAGCAATTTTACAAAGACAAATGTACCAATTTTATGAATAATAATCAATTTCTACCATGGACTTTTTACTTTCAAAAAAGGAAAAATGAAAAGTAAAGGGAGTGATCAGAAAGAAGAGGTAATGATGCTTATGACAGTGATCTTCCCAAGTCATCTATATATATATATATCCAAATTCTTTTGAAGCATACAGAAAGGACTTTAGGGAGCAAGCAACAAATTGCCTGGCAAACTAATTTAATAGTTACTCCAAAAGCAACCTTACAGGAACCAAATAGCCATCCCAGTTGTGTTATTCATTACACACACACACACACACACACACACACACACATATATACACAGTATTACTCAGGAAAATGGAAAATAATTTACTTCTCTGTCAGGTGGGAATATGGTAGTGATCACACCCGTGTCTGGATGGATTACAAAATGCTTTGGGTTTTCTGGAATCTGCTTTAAAATGGTATATTTCAAACGAGTATGTAGTGTATCAGGCTCATCCCTGTCTTTGGCCACTACTTGTCCCACCGAAGTACCTGTAGAGATAAATCAATTTTTTTTGGATAACTGAATGAGTGATGAAATGATTATTTTTGATACATATATGATTATAGATAATTCTTTTCAAAAGGTGAGAAATAAAATGGCTGAGGCTCATGTGGTCATATTCTGAAAATTCTTGATTCTTTACAAAATTTTAAAATAAACTTTCATTAGATGCCTGCTTTAATTAATGCAGTTTGTTTCCATCTTAAGCTATATGTTTCCTATTCATTTGTAAGTATAGTGCTCATCTATCTCCAGACAGAGAAGTATATTTTTGCAGTTTATTTTCCTTATTTTGTTTTTTTTCCTTGCATGGCTAATATAGAAATATATTTTGTGTAACCTCATATGGATAATTGATATCAGATTGTTTACCTTCTAAATACATAAAATGAAGCTAGAGAGAATTTGTGGCTCAAAATTTTTTTTAAATTAATCTTAAAATAAATAAATAAAGCACTTTAAAAAAGTGGATCTCATTTTTTTCCCAGTTTCTTGACCTTTAACCAGATAATGCACTCTGACAGGTCATCACTATGCAGAAGAAAAAAATGATTAGAATTAAGACTAAGTGATAGTACTATTTTTGATGAAACCAATGAAAACATACTTCTTTAAACATGTTCTTTAAAAAAAAATTGGAATAACAACAGTATTAATTTATGTCAGCAGCAAAAATACAGATGTTATTACCTTAAAAGCATCATTAACATAAGACACCAATATTGGAATATTTTTAAGTGATCATAGACTACCTTGAGACTGTACTTTAAGAATTATTGATTATTTGATGCTCCATTTGTAAAAAACACATCTTATTGAAAATAAATGCTTTATAAGATTAATAACCTTTATATTTCCCTTGTAAAATTTGTGGTGTTCCATTTGTCTCATTTATAAAATGTATCCTTTTGAAAAGGAGTTTTTGTGCCCATACTCATAATATTTTATTTTTTAAGAATCTTAAGATGAATGATAAAATTCAGAAATATTTTTGTTTGTTAACATATTTATTGATTAATATTTATATATTTTTATATTATATGCTAGCATTTTAAATACATAAGATGTTCAAAAGTTATTTATGCCTTTCAAATATTTTCTATCTTTTGGGTTTGTGATAATTACAATTTTCTCATTGGTGGTTTCTCTGATTTTTTGTAATACATAATTGCCTTTACATTATAATTGTGGAAATATGTTTAGAAGAAGGGGTTTGGGGAAAGGAGGGAGAAAAAAATTGGAATGGAAGGTTTTGCAAGGATGGATGTTGAAAAGTATGCATATATTTTGAAAATAAAAAGCTTAAAAAATATGTATTTGTCCTGCATGTTGTATGAAATAATTGTACTGCTATCGAGGCTATTTTATTAAGTCTTTACTATTTAGAATTTGCCAATGTAAATAAATATTGCATTATCTTAGAGCCATTTATTTTCTGTTCCTTTATTTCATAGGCTAACTGGGAGAAAAAGCTGTATAGTGAAAAAAAAAAAAAAAACAGAGATCAAGCCTGCAGTTAGAACTTGGATCAGAATTCTTGCTCTGTCAATTATTAGCTGTATGATCATGGGAATATAACTTATGGCCTCTGAATTTCAAGTTATTTATCTTTAAAATGAAAATAATAGTAACTATTTCATAAGATTATTATGAGGATCAAATGATATGATGTACATAAGACAAACTGAAAACCTTAAAATATTGCCTTTTTTTATATATAGGGCATGAAATAAATCAGTAAGTCTCGAGGTAGTCCATAAGCAAGATGTTCCACAGATTGGTATCTTGTTACAATTATGCTTTTAAAATAACAACTATATTTTGTTATTGACATAGATTAATATTGTTCTTATTTCAGTTAACTAAAAACAATAATAACCTCCCCTAACAAAAGTTAGTGGCAACTTGTGTTCAGTGCAAAGAGAATATAAAAAGAGGTTCACTCTCCATTTTTATAATTGCTAACTTTTTTTAGATGCCCAAACTAGTTTTAAATTAACTATTCAATTGCCCTTAAGAAGTACAGAATCTAATAATAAAAATGATAATAATGTTAATAATAGCAATCATTTACATAATGCTTTAAGTTTCATATAGTATCCAATTTTATCCTTACATCAATCTTGAGAGATAGTCTCTATTATTGATTCCATTTTATGAAAGAGAAAATTTGCATGTTGTTTTTGCCCAGAATCACACAGCTAGTAAGTGTCTGAAGCAAGTTTCAAACTCGTCTCCCTCATTAAAAAGTATTTTCCACCCAATTGTCTCAAAAATTGCCAACCAATTATATTCCATAACCTGAGAAATAGACATCATTCTGTTTTGTTTTTCCACTTCTGTTATGTTTTTCCACTTTGTTTTTTTACTTTTTTTGAATTATCAAATTTTTTTGAGTTGCTGTGGATTTTATCTAGGATTTCTTGAAGCAATTATGAGGGATTATGGCACAATCTATGCAGTTTTAGCCAAAAATGGGAGCTAACATCTCTTATCTGAAAGCTGTTCAAAATATATTTTATGATAACGATGATCATTTTTCCTAACCATATAGCTCACACTTTTATACTTAATACTAATAGAGAATTATTGAACAAAACTCTCCTATGTTTATATCTCTCAAAGATCCAACCAATTTTAACATATACATAGGATACATGTTCTAAGAAGGGAAAATTTAGGTATCTTTTTGTTCTACCAACTCATTTGCATCTTTAGAATAAACAAATAAAAAATACATACTCAAGTCCTCCCAACCCCAAATCATTGATCTGGGAACCTCTGTTCTATTCTTCTATCAGTCAATTATGTAATCCTAAAGATGAATCACTTTAGAAACTAATTGATAAAATCTTACTTGTTTCTTTCATTTATACAAGCATACAATGTATACTTATACATGTATATATACATATGCACATCTATAATCAGAGACCACCAAGATACTAGTGTTATATGAATATTTAATGGATATGAGAAAATAGGCACCGGATTAATGATATCATTTAGTTATCATTTTGGAGTTAACAGTATTGCCCAATTTTTTCCCATTTCTTGTAATCTTCTGTTTATGAAGGCTTAAATTTGTTTTTATAACTTTTGGTTTTCAATATAGGTTTCTTTTATGCATATTTTAAACTAATTGTTCATCCTATATTTTTCATGCCATTTCCACTTCCTCTTATATAGCAAATTGATTTTCTGAGTATTCAAGTCTGAATCTGATTATTCTGCAGTCATCAAAAATACATCACCATGAAATGGTGGGGAACTTATTTTATTTTAAATATATTTGTTTTCTTCTGGTATATGCTAAAAATGCTTTTGGAAAGATTCATTTTAGTTGTGTTTCATGCTAAGTTTTCTTTTCTCTTTCTACTGTTTTTCCCTATTTTATATTAGCAAGTTTTCACATCATCTTCCATAAATGTTCTGCAAATGAGATAATACTTTGATTTGTGCTTTCTCTTGCTTCCATGTGTCTTTCTTTTGTAAGAGGAATAAGTGCTTGCTTGTTGAAGTGGTTTCCCAGTAATCTTGTTCTATTAATTATGGTCTTTGCTTTACATTAATTAACTTTTTAAAAAGTTGATAACCAGGATGACTAGTTTCTTAATTCATTTTTCATTTTTAATCAAGGCTATATTTAAATATGTCAAAATGGAACTGATATAATTTACAGAGGTATGGAAGACAGCATAGGAGACTTGTCTTTCAAAGGCAAGGAAATAGCATATTGTGGGTGAGAAACATTAAATATAACTGGATCACAGTTCATGTAGAGGAGAATAAAGTAAATAGACTAGGAAGGTAGGAAGGGGAAAAATAGTGAAGAGCTTTAGATGTCAAACTTTATATTTGGTCCTAGAGGTAATAGGGAATCATTGAAATTTAATGAGTAGGTAAGTGACATCATTTGTCATGTGCTTTAGAAAAAATCAATTTGGCAGCTGAATGAATGATAGATGAAATGTTAAGGAGAAAAGACTTGAGTGGGAAAAGACTCAAGGTAAGGAGTGGGGAAAACCTATAGGATGAGTAAGCCTAAGTAGTTGAAAGTGAAACTGAAGATTAATGGTACCCTCAACAATAATAGAAAACTTCAAATGAGGGAAGTTTTTTGATGGAAGATAAACAAGTTCTATATTGGATCTGTTGAGTGCCTATGAGTTTAAAATAGTCAGTTGGCAAAGTGAGTGGAGCTCAGAAGAGACTAAGTCTAAATATATAAATCTGGGGATGATGTACATAAAAATGATAATTAACCCCAGCATGGGATTCGATGAGATAAACAAATAAATTAGTATAAAGCAAAAAGAAAAGCGTATCCAGGAAATATCAATTCAATTTAGCAAGCATTTATTAAGTACAGACTATAATGTCAGACACTGTGTTAAGCCTTAGTTTAGAAATACAGAAATGAAAGTAGTCTCTGTGCTTAAGGAGTTTCCATTCTACATAAGGAAAGAGATATAAACATAGCTATTGTATTTAAATGTAAATCAAATACATCATAATGAATTAGGAAAGACTTCTTATAGAAGATGGCACTTGAATTAAGCTTTGAAGGGAGTGAAGAGTAAGAAGAGGGAGAGCTGAAAAAGAGAGGAATACAGGAAGGGATGATAGATTATACAGCGGTCTGAAAGTGGGAGATGGAATGTCAATGGAATTTTCATGTAATATAAAGTACCTTATAACAGGTAATATATAATCAACCACACTGATATTAATTTTTAATTGCTGATATATTGTGAGGGACTTTAAATGCCCCAAAGAAGAATTTCTTTTTTATTCAAGAGGCAATTAAAGATTATTCAGCATGAAAATAACATGGTCAAATTTGAACCATTACATTATAAATTCAAGACCTGTGTAGAAGATGGAGGATAGAAGAGAGAGAGTGGATACATAGACATCATTTGAAGGCCATTATAATACTCTAAACAAAAGGAGATGAAAATGTAAGGTAGGATTACAATTATTTCCTCAATTTTAATAGCATTTTAGAATTTACAAAGCACTTTATATACATCATATCATTTAAACCCTAAGAAAAGTCCTATGAGATGGGTACCATAACTATTATTACTCAGAAGCTGAAGTTCAGAGAGGTTTTGTGATTTGCCTATGGATGGGAAATGAATTTAGGACTTCTTGTCCCCAAATTCAGCACTCCAGTCACTACCTGAGGTGTTTTTGTGGTTCTTTCTCTGTTGTTTCTGTTTTTGTTTTTGAAAGGAGACACTATGTATCATAGGGAACCAAAGTTAAAGCCTTTTAAGCTTGGAAGAATCAACCAAAGCTTGTATTTTTCTGTCCATTCCTTCAGAATTTAGGGATCATATCTATACCATGCGACATTAAAGTATGACTGTTTTGGAAATAGTAATTAGTTATAGTAAATGTAACTTGGAAAAAATACTGCAAAATAGCTGTTAAATACAAGTGAGTCTATTGAACATGGGAAATGTTTGAAAATACACTTAATCCACATATTTTTGGCATCTTTTCCAAGATAAAAAGGGAATAATCAATTGCCATTCAACTATTTCTGATCTACACAAAATTCCATTCAATAAATATTTATTGAATAAATGAAAGACGAAAATTATCATGCCTGTTTCTGGTTATTGTGACTGTCATTTCATTCACTCAGTATTAGCTCACATTTACTGTATTCCTTATTTTTAAAGATATTTGTCTCTAGGGGTATTAAGATTTTTTTAATTGACAATTTCTGCCCTTAAAAATTCCTATTCAACTAAAAAAACATGAAAAGAAAAAAAACTTAGTATGTGAATTATTCATACATTTCCTGAATCTATCTCAATATTATATCCATTTTTTTTCTATAGGAAAATTCTCCTTTCCATTTCCTAGACTTATAATATCTCCTCTGTATAAGGCCTGAGGTGATTCTTTCATACTGAGAGAGTGTCAGAGTGTACAAGAAGATCAAATGAGCACAAATGGAATATCTCTATTTTAAAAGCTTTGGGTAAATTAAAACTGACCAATCTAACTACATAATCTTAACAAAACATTGCAGTCGTATTCTATTACTATCATTTAAATTTAGATATGATTTAATATTGAATATTAACTTTTTAGAAACTCACAATGTAATAGTAGCAATTTTAAATTTTAAATATGACTTAATTATAATAAAAATTAATTTTGGAAAAACTGTTAATGTGTTAAATTTAATACTCACTACAATATTTTTGTTATAATTTTGTACTTACCCACTCTGCAATTTTCAAGCACATTAAAGGTAATCATATCTTCAAAATAGGGGGCATTATCATTGTCATCTTCAACTTTGATCACAAGTAGGAGTGGCAGATCTGTTGAGTAACCATCTGGTGTTGTTGCATAACCAGTTATCTGCAACATGGAAAGGAGCCTTCAGAAATTTCTTAATATAGTATATATCATAAAAAATCATGAATGAGAATTAAGAAAACAGCAATTCCTTTTAATCATGGCATGAAAATACAAAATATATAGTACCAAATGATTAATACTGTGACCAAGATGTATTCAAATTGTTCTCTTCAATTAATTCCTCTTTTTTCCTCCTTATCAATATGTCTTCTGAGTTTCATTTATGAGGGCTTTTTACCCTTTCCAAGTTTGCTTTTTTCATAGAATTTTAAATCAAAACACCCTACTTAACCTTTTAAGGAACTCATGCTGATTTATTGTTCCTCTCACAAAACACTTAATTCCTGACTCTTTGCCATTTTCACTCATGGTCCATCCTACCAGAAATTCTCTCCCTGATCATCTCCAACTCTAATTTTTATTCCTTCCTTCAAGTCTCATCTAAAATCCCACCTGCTTTAATGATAGTGATTTCACTGTGAGATCATCTCTAATTTATCCTTTTGCTTGCACATTTTCCACCGTCACCTTTTTTAATGTGACCACCTTAAAAACATGGAGGCTTTTTACATATCTTTGTATCCATAGCACATAGTAAGAATTAATAAATGCTTTTTGAAAAGACATTGAAATTTATTCTCTAAAATTTAGTTAAGTCTATGTCTGGCTTTCCTCTCCATCACAAATTCTAAAATAAATATAATAAAGATTTTCCTCCAAGGTTATTATCATTTCAATTTCAGTAGCAATAGCTTTCTTTGGGGGCATAATCAGGTCTAGACTAGTCATTTTCTTTGTTGTTTCATCTTTATTTTGAAGGATGAAATTATTATGATGGCAAGCTAATAAATTATTCTCCCTGAGCTTCTTTTGCTGAGCAACAACAGCTGTTTAGAACAGAAATTCTCCATCATTACTCCACCATGTCTCTGTGCCAAGGTTGTGCTATTCTTTATATGTCTTCTTTCTCTCTCTCTCTCTCTCTCTCTCTCTCTCTCTCTCTCTCTCTCTCTCTCTCTCTCTCTCTCTCTCTCTCTTTCTCTCTCTCTCTCTCTCTCTCTTTCTCTCTCTCTCTCCAGACACGTGTGCATATTCACACACACACACACACACACACACACACACAGCCCTTTTGTTCAGGTAATCTGTAATTTTGCCATAAGACAATATTTCTGGTTTCTTCTTCCATTTATCTTGATCTTAATAGGCTCTACTACAATTCTTCATATGGTTCCTGAATTGTATTACATGAATATATCTTCTTAATATGTATTGTTATTCTTCTATTACTTCTTTTCATTCTTTTAAATAAGACTTACCATTCTAGCATTGTATTCAAGTAACAGGATGACTCCTGTCATTAAGTATTTTAATTAGGTTTTCTGGTTTAGTTTACTTTATGCATTTGTATTAGGATGTCTCAGCTATGTATTTTATTACTGACTCCTCTCCTTTCCTTTAGCCATACTGAGCATCTTTACCTCCATTCTTCTCATATAATAGTTACTTTCTAGATAGACCTCGGTGGATACATATAGTTTTCTCTTTCCATTTTTCATTTTTTGTAATTTTGTAAGAACCTAGCAAATTCATTTTTTAAAAATCAGTCCTTATTAGGTATATTTTATCTCTGGCCAAACTCATTTTTCCTATTTTAAATAGTTGTCCAAAATCTAAATCCTATTACCAGCGACCCTCTTTTTAAATATATAATCATATCTCAAATCTGTTACTCTGTTCTGCCACTTGTTAAAGTCAACCACATTCTATAATGTCACACACATTTACAAGGAAAACAGTTATTAGAATTTTTACAATGGGGTCTCTTCTTCCAATGATATACACTTAGGGGATTTTAATTGTTTATAGGTAAATACTTAAACCCAATTAGAATTGCTTATATTTCTCCTGTGCTTTGTATCACCCTAAATATAAAAGTAGGAGAAGCACAGGGAGCACAATCTAGCAGTATTTGGTTTGGTATTATATTGAAGCAAGATATGACTTCATGATATTTATGAAACTTTTGGGATATTTCTCATTTTATCCTCAGGAAAAATTTTGTGATAAAAACTATGTGATGTTTGCAGATCGGATGGTGTTATTAAACCATAACTTCTACTCTCTTCTTTTTATATGAAATGATTGAAATATCAAATTTATTAAAAATTTTATGATTGCTGCTGGAAACTTTTAACGAACAAAAAAATGAAATTATTCTGCTTAATTTTTCTTTTGGAAATATTTCTTGGGATTTTTTACCAATTAGAAGACATCTTTTTAAATGTGTTTCAAAACTGATACAGGTCTAGGCTCAAAGTTTCAAAAAGTGTTTAATAATGATTACAAAACAGGAAAATGCTTACTCCCTTATTTTCTTCACCTACAATAATGAGCAACTTGGTGATATTTTCCTACGAAATATATTCAAAGGAGTAAAATATTTGACACAGTAAAATATAACAAATAAAAGTCTTTAAATGTTATTATTTCTAAATATGAAGCACTGAAGTCCTGAAACAGCAAATAATTCAGTGTAACTAATTCAGGATTGTACCTGAAAACTGTCATATGTTTCACGGTCTACAGCACGTGTACAAAAGATATCCCCAGTGTCTCTATCAATGTAGAACAAATTGAAGGGCTCCTTGTCTACTCCAGGTCCACTTATAGAATAATAGATGGTGTAGTTTTGTGCAGAATCAGATTGGATCTAGAAAATTAACAAGAAAAATATTATATAAAATTAGGATCATAATATAAGGCTAAATGTCCAAATGTCTTGGAATTTGGGGCTTTTTCTGACCACACTCCTTTCTTCCCTTTGTAAGCTCTCTCACCCAGTTCCAACTCTCCTCAAACATAGTATAGTTAAGAACCACAGAATCATTTTTTAGAAACTTATAGCTTCAAGAAGACTCCTGTCAACATGATCTTGTTTGCCTTTCACACCTTATTTTATAATATAAACTCATGTCAAAGGGAATTTAAGTGTTTGCCCCAAGGTTATACATAAAGGGAGTAGAACCCACTTTGAACTCCATCACCTGACTCCCAGGTTATTATTTCTTCCACTACCTCACAGTGCGTTCCAGTTTTTCAAAACCCAGACAGAGTTGTCTGCCATGTACCAAGCTATCTATGTCTATATTCACTTCTCAAGTCATTCATTCTTTTAAGGTTTATCTCACCAATTCTAGTCCCTATGTTAAGACAGATAAGTTACCTTACAATCATTTTAAGATCAACTTGGAATCTTCTGTACTACTGCCTCCTGAGATTTTCTAGGCTTTATCATCCTCCAGCCTCTACACATTCCAGACCCGGGGATTGCCATCTAACCTACTGATACAACTTTGGGTTTTCTGGATCTTACCACTCATTTCATCACTACACCTTTAGGATTTGTAGGCCTTTCTGTCCAATCTACAGGATGAATTTTTTAATGTGTTTTCTCTCCCAAATAGAATATGAGCTCCTTGAGGGAGTGACTTGATTTTTTAAAAATTTGTCTCCCTCAATAAATAGCATAATGCTAAGTACTAAATATTTAATATAGATGTCTTTTTTCACTCCTTTTATAATAATGCATTATATTTGTCATATTATATAATTCAGCTGAGTTAAAATAAGACTTCTTCAAGTAAAATAAAACTTTAAGAGCCCTTACCTGTTGAATTTGTTGTGGAAATGGACCTAATGAATTTTCCATTATTGAACATGGAATTGGAGCCCATCTTCTTTTCGTTCTTTTAAGAGCTCTGTCTTTTGCATGTCTTTTCATGGGTTTCTGAATCATGTAGAAGGCAAAAAAAATCATAGATTATAAACATATAAAATAAAATTTCACAGTTATAAATTTAGAGTAAAATTTAAAAAGTCATCACATAACATAAAATAATCATATTATGTTTGAGTTGAGAAGATATATATTGTGTGACATGCATAAATGCACACAAATAGAGAAAAGCTCAAACTGAGACTTTCAATTCTTCCCCACTTCCTACTTCTGCACCTTCCCCCCAATTCTTATATCCAACCCTGATCTCACCCTAGGTCACCCCTACACTTGATGAATCAGAAACTTATTGGTCAGTCATAAAGAAAATTCTGTACAGCTGTGGGAAATCCATGAATTAAATGATTCATTGGGAGACAATAAAAAAACACTATAATTTGAAGTGATATAGTACTAGACACTGTTGTGTGTGTGTGTGTGTGTGTGTGTGTGTGTGTGTGTGTCTGTGCATACACAAGGAGTCTTAAAAGTTTTAATACTTAAAAATATCTTAGGGTTTGGGGGATGCCATGTATTAACATACACATTCATATGCCAAAACTTTTTACTATAGGAATGCTTTCCTTTATGCCAGAGGTGGATAACGTCCAGCCCTCAGGCTGACATCATTTGGTCTGACTCTGTCAAGGCAACCAAAGGTGATAATGAACTAAAAGCTAGCTATAACAATCTCTCACTGCTTGAATTTTTTATAATTTTACATGGCTTGTTGATGTTATAAATATCTAAATGGCCCTTAGCAGAATAAAAGATTCCCCACCCCTGCTTCACACACATACGCGTATACATATATACAAATATATTCTGAAAAGTGTGTAATTTGAATTCTTACAAATTAAATCAGGCAATGTGATATAGCTGAGAGAGCACAAACTTGAAGTCAGGAAACCCGAGTTCAAATCACTAATTATGTGATCATAGGTAAGTTACATTATTTCTTAGAGCCACAATTTCCACATTTTTAAAATAGAGGTAATGATTCTCACAATACTAATCTCCTGGGAATACAAAGAAAGCTTTCTGCAAAGCTTAAAAGATTTTGTGTGTATGTGTGTATTGTATTTACATTATTGTATTTAAAATGAACTAGGCATACCACTTTAAAAATATTTTTTATTATAAATCCTTTTCATTTTATGCTGTAACTACTTACTTACTTTTCTGATAAATCAAAATGTTCATATTGAACTTTCACCTAAACAGCAAAGTGTGGTATGTTTGTTTTAAATATTCAAGACAGTTAGCAAAAATACTTCAAGTTTTTATCTATTGTACCTTCTTTTCTGGTGCTAACAATTCAATCTCTATCTTTTTTTGATCCTTTTTCTGAGAGTGTGAGAGCAATATAGCAAAGGTCCTTTTCTCAGATGACAACCCAATGCTCTTTGTTGTATATACTGAACCATCTTCCAGAATTCTGAAATCAGGATCGCTGGAATGGATGAGGTCAGCCGATTTGAGACACTCCTCTAGATTAACTACATGGAAGAAATTTGACAGAGATTTGAAAGATGCAAACAAAAAGAGAACATGTTTTACAGGAATAACAACTGCTTGTTACAGCATGATGAGGATAGGGATGAACCTAGTGATATTTGAGTTATAAGTGTCTCTTGAATTCAATTCCATTCCACTAATATTTACTAAATGCCTACTATCTGCAAGATACTGTGCTACAAGTCAAGAATATTAAGGAGAAAAAAGAAGGTCCTGCCAATAAGAAATTTATATTATACTTAAGAAATATGTTACATAAGTAAATAAATACAAAGGTCATATACAATAATTTCAATAAAAGTGTTAATAACTAAGCTAATGCCAGCAAAGATTAGGAAGTAATATCTTGCATTGATTTCGTGTCATAATTGCATGATAATTCAACCTAGTACATATAATTCACTTTAGCTAGATTATCAAAAAATATGCTGCCAATAAATATTTATCAGTCTTTTCCTTCTGGAGCCCAGATTTTTGTTTTGTTTTGACTAATGGAGATGAATATAAGTACATAAAAGATAGAATTACTTCTGACTTTAAAATCTGTTTCTAACTTGACAGATCACATTCTTCTATGATTGATATTAAGTTACTTGATGCTAAAAATCTATTCATAAAAATGTTGAATTTTTTTTAAATAGCATTTGGAGAAGCTATAAGCAAAACAATGAGCATTTATTAAGTGGCACCTACTATGTGCAAAACTCTGTGTGAGGCTTACAAAAACACAATTACCTGTCTCTCAATAGGGCATATAATTTTTCTCCCTTCAACTTTATTGACTATACTCATTAAATTGCATGTATCTTCTTTTTCAAGCAAAATCTCTTTTAGATATTGATTTGGATTCCAACCTTTTATACAAAAGACATTTTTCAAGCAGTTATAAACTTTTTGCTTTCAATAAGATAATTTTCTTCCCATATGAGAAGTAAAAATATAGCTCCATGTTTATAAAATGCTAAGTTTTCATAAAAAGGAGTACCAATCTTCACTTTTTTCAAACAGAATTCATATTTGTACAATTTCATTTTTCTTATGACAATATAGGGATTTATATGTATTTATATCATTTATCCTTTGAATTTTAAAATCTATATTATACATTCATAGGGATACAGATTCATATATTTCGAATGGGAAGGAACATCTAAAGTTTTCTAGTCCAATCTAATTTTACATATAAAGAAATCAAGGCCCAGAAATGTGGAAACTTGTCCAAGGGTAATCCATTGATTGATTGACGAAGAAATCACAGTCAAGATCTGAACAGCCCAAATCTGCTAACTGGAGCTCCAGCTCTCTCTCCAGTGCAAAACTCAAATGAAGTCAGTCCACTGTATAGCATTAATAAGAATTTGGGAGATATTTTTGATAGCTTTAGCTCTATAACAACTAGATTAGAAAGTGTGATTGAAAAAATGAGTAAAAGTTGATTATGCAAAAGTAAATGACATGCATTTCCTCAATAATATGACAAAAGCTAACTTTCCATACCATTATGAAATCTGCAATGTATTCTTTTTAAAAGACTGAAAACTTCCTTGTAATATTCTTAATTGAATCACTGTATACTACCTAATATGCTAAATCTATAGGGCACTAAAATAAGTTTTTTATTACTAAAATAATTAAAATTATATAACAATATGCTTATTTCAAGAGAATGCATATAAATGTGGACTGAATAAAGAATAAAGATCAATGAGGAATTTAAATGAAGTAATATAGTAGAATGTTGGATTTGGAGTCAGAGGACCTGGGTTCAAATCATGGGTTTGCTGTATATTTCTTCTATGATGTTGGGTAAACTAACTTTTCTGGGTCTCAGTTTCCTCATCTGTAATTTTAAAGGGTTGGACATCAAGACTTCTGTATTCCCTTCCCACTGTAAATTTATGATTCTATGAATCTTAACTACAAAATATGAGATACATCTACCTCATAAACCAGTAGAACATTGGTTATTGTGATGAGAACAATAGCTCACATAGCTCACATGCACTTAGGATAATACAAAGGTGGATTTGGTTTTGTTGGTCTGTGAGTAAAATTTATTGTGGTTGTTGCATTTTGGATTCTTGGTATTTTCTATCAATATTTAGTGATTTAGAGAACCATAATTTAGGAATGTTGGAAGTAGATTAGCTCCTTGAGGGCAGGCACAATATTTCATTTCTTTTTTTGCATATTTAGAGCTAACCTTAATGAATTGCATATAGAAAGTATTTTAAAAGATTTGCAGATCTGAATTAATTTGATGTGTTCTCTCTTTTCTCTCATATGAAAAGAAAGAAAGCTCATTCTGGGATTTCAGATATCTCTAACCACTCCCTAACCACTTCAACAAAACAGAAAGTCTGTGCATCGGTATAGGTCCAGTTTTACAGAGAACAGTTACTACCTGGCTTTCATTCCAGATCTTAGAAAAGCCTTAAGCAAAATGTAGAAAATTACAACTTTGAGAGTCTTTGGACATTTTCTCACCTCTGCCTACAAGTGTGTCAGCGGGAAGATGAGAGGGGACTTTAAGAGCAACTTTCTTACAAGCATCACAAAAGAAACACAGGACCTACAAAGGGGAAAAAAAAATCTGTTAAGGGGAATTACATATCATTCTAGCATTTTGCATGTTACTTGTACGTTGTAAGAAATGTTAATTTCTTATTACAATCACAGTTTGAGTCTTTAAGAATGAATTCCTTTGGGAGCAGCTAGGTGGTGCAGTGAATAGAGCATCAACCCTGAAGTCAGGAAGAGGACCAGAGTTCAAATTTTGCTTTTTATTGGTTTGTTTTCCCTTGAAGACTACTTTATAGTGTTATGTGCATGTGTATGGGTATGTGCTTGTATATTTACTATTCTGCAAGGGTCACTTTGCAATTTGTTATATAAAAATTTTCACAGCAAAGTTGGAATGTCAAAGAATAATGTATCATTTTTTCTTATAATTCTTTGGTGAAAAGACATTTCTTTGGAGTAATTCTTTTTGTTAAGGTAAGGATTCCTGTCCCTTTTTTTTAGCAATTACTTTTTTTCTTCTTGGAACTAATTTTGACTAGAAGGAGAGAACAAAACCTCATGAATACATTAAACTATATTGAGATTTTGTGAAAACCCTCAAGTGAAGCTGAAATTACCCAAAGCAGTAAGGAAAGGGGGGGAAGCCACATTTGGTATTTCTCCCATCATGGATATCTTTAAACACAGGATATATTTCCATCTATTTAAGTGTGTAAGTCTCCTTTCCTCGAGTCAAGGAATAGTCTACAATGATTTCTTAGGATTAATTTAGTCCTATGATTCTAAGAAAACTTTTTTTTATATATAAATAGTATTCTAAATACATAGTAATGTCATCCTGGTCTCGATTCTTAGATATTTGGGACAGGGAATCTTTATAAATAATTTTTAAAGAAAATTGGCTAAATTTCATGCATTTTATGTATTCACAAGTGTGCATAAATGGATGTTGCATTCATTCTCAATCTCTTTTCTTTCTGCCTAGACAATTCTATAAAGCATTACAAATAAAACCAAGATGTACTGTTGATGCCTACAAGTTTAAGCAGGGGCCAAAAAATATAAAGAAAAGAAGCAGGTGTCAGGAAGTGAAACAAATGTGTCATAGATAAGATTCCTTGCATCCCTATACTGTATTGATGACAGTAGGGTGGAAAATAAAAGTGATATGGAAAGAGAATAAAATAAAGAGAAAAGAGAATATACTCCTCCTAGAAGAGAATTCTCCAACACTTTTGCTCGTTCTTGACATCACCCAAGCAGTCATGTTCCTGTTCAGAGGTCATTTTTAGGCCATCATTAGAGCTAAAGTGGGTCAACTGAATCATCAACAAGGGTAAAATTAATGTATTTGCAGGAAGACACTTTACCGAGCAAGTCCATCCCCCATACCTTGTGTTTCTTTGGTGGATTAGTGATTATGAAAGAAGAGCAGCCCCATAAAAAATAAATAAAGGAAAGAATTCAATATAGTGGGAGAGAGGTACAGCACCTTTTAAAAAGAAAGAGCAAATATACACACAGGTGCACTCACTAAAATCTCGGTAAAGCCAGTCCCGTTTGGCAAAGTAGTCCCCACATCTCTTCCAACCATCCTTATCTTCCACTTTGCTTTTTTTTTTTTTTTAAGCCAAAGCTCTCAGGAGAAATCTCTGCATTGGACCTAGAGCACTAGCTCTTTTCCTGGATTTTTTACACTTCTTTTTTTTTTTACAATAGAGGGTCTTTATTTGGAACTCATAAACTTTAAAAAACTAGAATCATAACTTTTTAATAATATAGTTTACTTCCTCCATATCTTGTGCATTTGAAAACATTATTCTTAAAGGGTGCCCACAGACTTCACAAGACTATCAAAGTCCATGACACAAAAAAAGTTTAGATAGCATTGTCTTTGGTGGAGGAGCCTCAGCTACTCATTTCTGCGCTTTTTCTGCTTGCTTATCTGAGCGCACGCATTCCGTCCCCAAGATTCCTTTGATGATCAGTAGCCAAAGCAGCCTCTTCCAATCCCCAAATAGTTTTACAATTTGACAGGGCTCGTGCTACAGGGGCGTGTGCCTGCCGAATAATTGTATTGCACTCACTTTTCTAGGAAAAATAAATAACTCTGCTGGTAGGAGAGCAAGGAATTTCCCTGGAGCAGGATGTCTTGGAAGCCGATCTATTGGGCGTCCCACCTCCCTCATCCCCTTGTTTAGGGCTCCAAAGGAGCAACCTCCCTACATTAATCCCCATGGTCCATCATTTCCCTTTCCCTCTGCCTTCACACCCTCCAGATCTGCAGGACTGGGGATAGGAAGAGGCTGCTGATACGCTTGTTGCCCTCGCTAATCCCTTGACTCTTACTCACCAGAAGAGAGAAGAGATGCCAGCAGAGGATGCTCCTCAGGGTGCTGCCAGGAGTTGGTGCCATCAGAAGAGCTCCCAATGGTCAAAGAAGGCAGCAACAAGATGAATCAGGGCAAGCAGGTACCCCAGCTGCAGGGCCCTGGCTGGAGGAATATGTTGCCTCCTCTGCACTAGCTGAGAGTCAGGAGAGAAGTGAGGAAGGACAGAAGGAGGAGGAGCAGGAGGATGACTTTTCTTTTCTCTTCTTCTCTTTCTTTCCCCTCCCAAATCTGTCTACCCCTTATTGCCAAGGGATTTTCCCTCAAATGTAGAGGGTGGGGTACCAAATCACCCCAAAAACCAGCTAATGGCTCCTCCTTGCAGCACCTTTCAAAACTTCTGCACTTGCTACATAGACAAGAAGCAGAAGGGAACTCCCTTGATCTTCAGCCCTCTCTCCTCCTCCTTACCCCCCCAGATTGATGGTATGAAGTCCCTTGCCAGTTATTACCCATCCCTTCTCCCACCCCTTCTCCTCCTCCTTGGCCTTATTAACCTGCTCTGCCCCAGGCAAAGAGACATGGATCATGCAAGGAAGTCAAGTTAAAATCGTTCTTTCTTGCTCCCTTCCCCCACTTCCCATTGCCATTGGCAAATCAAGGGACATAAACAGATGTGCAATCACCTTCTCACCAGTCTGTTATCTCTTCATCTAAAGCATTTAGGTGTTGCCTTGTCATATACAGCATTGTTGTTCTGGAAGAGAAGAAGTCGTCTAGGCTGAAGTAGTTTAGCTCTATGTTTAGTCTCCAATATTCTTCCCTTCCATTTAGAATGCTGCATAAGATTTTAGCCTAAAACTCTAAGGGAATCTAAGAAATCATTAAATCAGTAGTCTGTGTTAAGAATGATCAGGTAGAAACTGGGAGTACCCTCTGTTTTCTTAGTTTTTTTTTTTTCCTTTGGAAGAATTGTTTTTCTTGAACATTGCTTGAGAGAGTTTCTTATAAAATGGTAAAGAACTCTGAAAACACTCCATTGTTTTCAAATCATAACATTTTAGCACTGGAAGAAATATAAGCAATTTGATAAAATCACTGCAGTATAAGGGAAGTTAAAAGTTAAAAGATATAGATAGTCATGGTTATATACATCAATATTCAATCTAGAACCTAAATGTCCTGATATTCAATCCAGTCTTCTCTATGATTATACCACTTAGAACCCAGTTAGTGGGAAGTGAAACAAAAGATCTCATTAAGTCAAGTATCTGATATAAAACATTGATGCAAAACTTTGACTTCCTGACATTAAACACTTGTCTGAACTCAACAATATCTATTTTTCATCCCAGAAACAGAAAGCTGATGTAAGAGAAATAATTGTTTCAAATTGTCAAATGCTCTTCCCCTGGAGAAATCAGCATTGATTTATTGAGTAGACACTGTGAGACATACAGAGGAAGAATATGACCATGGCCCTTGTCTTCGAGGACTTTATAATCTAATTAAGAAAACACTATAAATAAGAGGTACTTAATTTACATACTATATCTCGGCTTTCTCTCTAAAGAAATTTTAATGGATCTTTTATTTTTATCATGTGGGGATTTACTTCATCAGTGCCTCTCTACTTTATCCTTTTAAGTTCTTCCTCCCTTTTATTATAAATTTTATAAAAACCAACATTTATAAGTACAAAGCAGAACAGGAAAAAAAGATATCTGTTATGCCTGGCTTGATAAATCTAAACAAATTTAAAACTGTTTTCTAGTTTGCCCAGAAGTTTTTGGGGTTTTTTTTGGTCCCTAATCTTTTTTTAATGATAGAAGTTTTTAGGTATTATAATAATTCTTAGATTGTCTCAATTTATTTTGCAAAACAATTGGTTTTGATGGAAGATATATTTTCTTCTATTTACTTCTATTTTCTACTATGTATACAGTTTTTTTACTTCTCTTTTTAGCATCTTTTACTTGCTTTCTCTTCCTATCTAATTTTCATTGAGACTGCTACTCCAGTTTAATTATCTTATTTTCTTTTAGAATTCTCCCTTATTTTTTTTTCTATTCTTTCTTTTAGAGTTATTTTCATTTAAAAAATCATGATTAATTTTTGTGCAATTGTTTCAGTAATTCTAGGAAAGATTATAGCAAATTTGTGATTTTTTTGAGGGTTTGCATATAAATTATGCAAAATTTTCTCTCCTACTATGTTTTGATCATCACTGGATCTACAATATTGCCTTATCATCAATGCTTTATTCATTTTTCCAACTTTACTTCCTGAATTGGCACTTAGTGTCAGGTTTGCTTCCTCCCAGATAGTGTCTATGTTTATGTATGTAGGCAGGAAATAATCACTACAATCCCACTGTAATTTCATACTTTGAATGCTGGGTTTGGAGAATATTCAAGCAATCAGGAAAAAAATATATTCAGGTTAAAATCATAAGTCAGGAAGCAACAAAGTATTTAATCTTGTCTTTCTTACTAAAGCTTGGTGGTGTGGGATTCATGACTGGAAAATAACTGTGAAAGGACATGTCTCATTCAAAAGAACAACATAGAGAAAAGGGAAGAATGCAGTAGCAAGTTATATTTTTAAAATATAGTTACATATAAGAAAATCTAAAAATGTGAAAGTGGAAATATGTTAGAGAACATTTGAGGAACTAAAAGGGAAAAAAAGAGGTGTGCATACAGTAGAGAACTTTGACAGAAGGAGAAAGTAAATTAAGAGACTGTGAATCATAGCTTACATTTATATCATATTTTGTATATATCATTTCATTGATCCACATAAGAATCTTATAACATAAATAACTGCAGGTATTATCTTATTTTTACAGAAAATGAAACTGTATTAGGAGCTAAATGATTGTACGACCAGATAGCAATTAAATGTTATGGACAGAATTCTAAACTTAGATCTTTCTTGAGTTTAGATACAACAATGATTCCCAGTATACAATGATGCCTCCTAATCACAATGTAACCACAAACTGACGATAGATGTACAATATAATAAAGATGGAAAATGTTTATTTATCCAGATATCTAAAAGAAAAATTTTATTTTCTGCCCAGAGTAAATGAGCTAACAAATTCTTGACTAGCTTTTAAAGTAGAGGACATAATGAAAGAGGCTACTGTTCTGACCAACTAGGAGGAACTGGTTGCTAAAGGATAAAAATAGACAAGACATTAAAAGTAAGTAACTTCGAAATTTTAGAGCTTACAAAAAACCAGGAGAGAAAAATCCAGCAATTTTTGACACATATTCTAGATTTGGAGAGACCAGATTTAAAATGTTCATTGAAAGAATTCTATTATTTCATTATCAAAAAAGTCCTATAGGAAAAGTCTACCAAAGACAATCAGAATGCACTCAGAAATTATAAACTCAGAGAATTCATATCCAAATAATTCCAATAGGGAACATAAAGGGAGCTATTTAGAAAACAATGCAGATAAACAGTGAACTGATCAACTATTTTACATTTAAAATTTCAAGTATAAAATATGAAATAAAGGACATATGATAACAGATGGATATGTGTAGCATGATCACAAAAGGATAATATTGGGAATATAAAGTTAAAAGCACTGTAATAGTGAGTTCAGAATAACAAAAGAGATTTGGAAGTTATTGTTTTTAAGTTGATTTAGAAAAATTAAGAATATTAAAGATCTATTGTTTTTTGGGATGGAACAATAATAAATAAGAACGAGAAGACAAATTCCAAACTTTTATTTTGTTTCTATTTTCAATGCCAAAAAGAATGCTCACTGGACCATAAAATATAGAACAAAGATGGCTAACAGGGAATTGAAACCCAAGTAACTATTAAGATAGAAAACACTTTACTGTGTGTTATACTTACATTCTAATTTATGATCTTATAGCTATGACTACCCTGTCCACTCTTCAGATTGTCCCCATCTTTGACTTCTCATCCTATATAATTGTTTGTTTTTCCATAATTCTCTCTTAGAGAAGCCATTCAGATCTCTAGAGATTTTTTTTCATATGTCTATTTATATTCAAGTGTAGCACTCAGATATTATGTTTATACTTGCTATATGACTAGCTCACCTTGATCATATTAATTTATTGAAAGATACATTTTATATCACTTATTTTATGCATATTGTAATTACTTAAACATTCTAAGGAATTGCCACTTTGTCAGTGTGCTGATGATGTACATTTCAACCTTGCAAACTTTAATAAATGGTCTTCAAGAATTGTTATACCTGGAAGACAGTGAGTCAATCAATTAACATTTATTAAGCTCCTACTATGAACCAAGCACTGTGTTAAATTGTGCAGATACAAAAACAGGCTAAAAATAATCCTTGTCTTTAAAGAGTTAACAATATAATGGGGGGAATAACAAATAAAAAAATGAACAAATAGGTTATATATAAAATAAATAGGAAGTAATAAAAGAAAAATACTCAATTAAGGGATTAGAAAAAGGTTCCTATAGAATATTAATTTTAATTGGGATTTGAAGAAAGCTGGGAATATTGAGAGGTGGACTTGAGGATGGAGAGTTTTTCAGATATAGGGAACAACCAGAGAAAATATCCAGAGCCAAGAGAAAAAGTATATTATTTGTGGAATAGCAAATAGGCCAATGTCACTAGATCAAGGAGTATATGTTGGTAAATAAAGCATAAGAATACTAGAAATGTAAGGGAAGCTATATTATGAAGAATTTTGAACAATG
The DNA here is from genome assembly GCF_016432865.1 of Antechinus flavipes. Lineage (NCBI taxonomy): Eukaryota > Metazoa > Chordata > Mammalia > Dasyuromorphia > Dasyuridae > Antechinus > Antechinus flavipes. Next base: position 484,454,367 of record NC_067398.1, on the reverse strand, counting down.
AACAGAAGATTTTTTTATACTGGGGTAATAGGGAGCTACTAAAGTTTATTGAGTAGAAAGGGGCACCTAAATTATTAAAATAATGGATTATTTGTAATAGAGAAATATTGGAATGAGTATTAGATATCATCATGGTTGCAAGTGAGTTTTAGGCATGCTAGTACATAATAAATTAGTGGGATAATGTGCCATGGAAAGAGACTAGTCAAGACCAGATAAGGAGCTGCCGCAGAAATCTAGGCAAGAGATTATAGAGGCATTGGTTAAAGTGTTGACAGAAAAAAAAATAGAATGGCAAAGCCAAAAGAAATTTAGGGGGGAAATGAAACTTAGAAATAGAGAAGTGATGCTGGACAGATTTTTTAAAGTTTTAGTGGTGATCTCAGGAAGTCTACCTTGAAAGACTAAAAGAATACAGATGCTGATGGCAGAAATGAAGTCTTTGAGAAGGAAATGTGGTTTGGGTACTTCACAAATGAAAACAGAGTGAAGCAAAATTCATAGAATAAATGGAATTTAGAAATGCATAGAGTTGAAAGGGAAAGACCCTCAAAGTAGTAGAACAACATGGCCACAGTGTGGATAGGGAATACTAAGGATCATTGAAGTTTAATCTGATGGGATCAATAGCATTCTGGCCATATAAGTTTAGATTTCATTATGTTGTTACTAATTATTTTTTATTATAATTAATAAGTCAAAGTTTTTAGAGTGTGCCTATCAATGACTATCTTATAATGCATTAAATATGTCCAAACATTTACTATCAAATTCTGAAAACATTTGAGACAATTAATAGAATTTTAGTGGCCATGTTATATGACTCAGAGATTCATATTTTGGTAGTCTTGGGAGTTTAATTACAATATGATGGAGTTCTTAAGTCACATTGACATCTATCAAAGCTGTTTCTGCTAAAGCAGAACAGTTGACAAGTTACTTTCTTCTCCCAATGACTATTTTATTCTTCAAAAGGCAAAGGAACTGATGAGCAACTTCTATTATGGACCTGATTTTCACCAATAAATAGGAACTGGTTACCAGAACAGAAACTACATAGACATTAAAAGCAAGTAACTACCATCATTATCAATATCATCATCTCTGGCATTTTGAAGGGAGAGAAGTCTGATCCTGTAATTTCACTGGTATTAACTAATTCTCAATGAGAAAATGCCTTCCACTAATGCAGAATGATGCTTTGGAGCACTGAAGAATTATCTGTTCAAATTCAGTCAATATGCTTGCCCAAAAATATTTCAATATTTTTAGCAATAAATTGGATGAAGGCATAGGTGAAATGTTTAACAAGACTGAGAATGACACAAAACTAAGGCATAATAAACATGTTGGATAACTTTGATACCTCAAATATTTCTCAAAAAGCTAAAATGATCTGTATCTATAATTAAGAAATAACAATAGCTCATTAAAGAGCAGGGGATACACAGAATCTAAACAGATGAGAAAGATGTACAATAGAATATGGTAGGAAAAAAGGAAAGTTCCAGGCAGAACACTCAAGAAAATATACAGATTTTTTTAAATGGCTAGAATGATTGGTGGTTTTAATAATGTGGCATTTAATAAGGATAAATTTTCAAGTGCCAGACTATCATATACAAAATTTCAACTAAATATGAATGAGGAAGTTGCACTTAGATAATAGCCTTATGAAAAATGACATGGGGGATTTTAGAGGACTATGAACCTTTTCTCAATCCTCATACTTCTTGATCTTTCCGAAAAGATTGACACACTAAATCACTCTCTTTTCTTTAATATTTTCTCTTTTATAGTTTGTTGTGAAAATTATCTTTCCTGGTTTTCTTTCTACCAATCTATTCACTCTTTAATCCCCCTTAGAAGTCACTAACAAAAATTCTATGCTGGAACTTCTTTTCTTCTCTATGATGCTTCAATTAGTAATGTCTTCAGCTCCCATGGATTCAATTATACTTGCTATGCCAATGTTTCTCAATTCTATTTTTTTCATCCCCAACTTCCCTATCTAGTCTCATATTTCCAACTGCCTGATAGACATGAAAATAAATAAAATAAAATATGAATTGGATGTTCTATAGACATTCCCTTCAAAACCTCCAACATTCCTTATTTACTTTTTATTTCTGAGGATATTACCAACCTTTCATCACTCAGACTTGCAACCTAAGTGTCATTCTCATTGATTCACTCTGAATCATCCCATGTACCAAACCTATTCACAAGGGCTATTGTTTCTGTTTTCATGATATTTCACATATAAATCCTCTTATCTTTCACAGCTGTTACCCTAAGAAAGGACTCATCCCTTGGGTTACTTCTTTGGGGTCTCCCTACCTCAACTCACTACTCATTTAATTTTATTCCCCTAAAGCAAAGCAATCTTCCTAAAGTATAGATATATTTCTCTTCTCCTACTTAATAAATTAAAGTCACTTTTGCCTTCCAGTTCAAAAAATGATGTTTGGATTTTAAAGCCCTTTACAACATAGCCCTTTCCTACTCTTTTCAATTTTTTCATACTTTATTCCCATCTATAAATTCTATGATCCAGCAACATTGGCTTTCAAACTGTTTCAAACTGTTCAAACAGAACATAACTCCTCCTCCAAGTTGTTTCACTGACTCTCTCTCCCAGGCCTAGAATGACCTCCCACCTCATCTCTTCCTCCTAACTTCTCTGGTCTCCTTTAAGATTCATCACAAATCCTAACTTCTTAAAAGAGTTTTTCCTATGCATAAATCACCCAACCACCCATGCTAGTGACTCTTTTTGGGCCTTTCCTCTGCAGTTACCTACAATTTGCTCTATATATGTACACAGTGGTTGGTATGTTGTCTCCCCCATTATTAAGCTAGCTCTTGAAGGCTATTTAAGCTTTTGTTTTAATCTCTGCTGCTTAGTACAATGTCTGACATAGTAATTACTTAATAGATGCTTATTATTTTATAATAAAGCGCCTGTGTTCTCTGTGGTCAACAGACAGACTACTTAAAATTTTAACTTAGTTTTCTTCTCAGATTCTATATTTGTTTCTTCTCTCAGTTAATTTTTATACTGGCACAGACACTCTGTGTACCTATGATAGAGAAAGAGTTTGTAGGAGACAGGAACAAACTCTGAAACTGTTGAGAAAGCAATGGAGAGTAATTCTTAAGTAGAATCATATAGAAGAAAAAATACTCATTGTTTAATTTCCATGAATTTTGAAATTTTTTTAGTTCCCTTCATTCATTAATCCCTAGAGGAATATTTGTTTTTAAACATTCTACTAGTGATTAATTGTATCAGACTAACTATATCTTGATAGAGTATCTTGATGGAGAGCTCCCTCACAAATAGTAGCTTTTCAAAATAAATTTCATTGAAGAATCATGGTGCGGGTACGGGGAAGTGGTAAAAAGAATGGAACTCCATTCTCGCCAACAATCATGGTGTTGTTTCTCAAAAGAAAATAACATATTGAGGCAAGGAAATTTTGGAGAAATCTTAATTGTAAATCATCCTAGGCCTGAGAATCTTTGCCTTAAAAGAGATCATTAACCATCCCTATATTCATTCCAAGAGCAATTATGAGTTTAAGAGAAGTGAAAAAAGTACTCTATGATTTAAAAGAAAAAGAATGAGCACAGTGAGGAGAAATAGCAATCATAAGATTTATTTTAAATACACCAAGCATTTATTTTCTTCTATGTGCCAAGTGTTGGGGATTTAAACAAAACAAAACAAATAGTTATTGCCCTCAAGAAGTTTACATCTAATGAAAAAATGCTTGAAATCACTACTGATTAGAGAAATGCAAACTAAAACATTCTGAGCTACCCCCTCACACTTATCAGATTGGCCAAGATGACAGGAAAAGATAATGATAAATGTTGGAGGGGATGTGGCAAAAATGGAACATTAACACATTGTTGGTGGAATTGCGAACTGATCCAATCATTCTGGAGAGCAATATGGAACTATAATCATAGAGCTACAAAACCGTGCATACCCTTTGACTCCAGCAGTTCCATTACTGGGTCTATAATAAAGGAGGGAAAAGAATTCATATGTGCAAAAATATTTGTAGCAGCTCATTTTGTGATTACAAAGAATTGGAAAATGAGTAGATGTCTATCAATTGGGGAATGGCTGAATAAGCTGTGGTATATGAAGGTAATGGAATATTATTGTTCTATAAAAATGATTAACTAGCTGATTTTAGAAAGGCCTGGAAAAATTAACATGAATCGATCTGAGTGAAACAAGCAAAACCAGGAATACATTGTACACAATAACAGCAAAAATGTGCAATGATCAACTATCTTCTCAGTGGTTCAGTGATCCAAAGCAATCCCAATATATTTTTTAGACAGAAAATGCCATCTGCATCCAGAAAAAGAACTATGGAGAATGAATGTAAATAAACACAAGCTATGTTCACTTCTTTTTCTATTTTTTTTCCTCTCCCATGGTTTTTCCTTTTTGTTTTGATTTTTCTCACCCAATATGATTCATAAAGCAATGTATATTAAAAATAAATAAATATTTTTAAAAAGAAGCTTACATCTACTTTGAGTAGATTTGATTTTTAAAGAGTTAAATAAATGCTTATTTATAGTTATCATAAATAAATAAATAATTTGAAGAGGAAAAAAAGCTAATTAACAAATGGATTAAGTAAAATATTTTCTGTAAGAAGCAGCACCTGAGTGCTGCTTTAAGAATTCTTTAAGAATTATAAGAAGTGGAGATGATGGTGATAGGGTGACTAGTGCATTCGAAGCATATAATAATGGAAGTTGGAAAAGGCATATAGATTTTTCAGTGTTGTGCTAGTAACTATTTAACAACTGACTCTCCAAAAAGTTCCAAAAACATACTTTTAAGTTTAGTTTTCCTTATTAACATTGTCTCCATCATTTTCTTAAGCTTAGATAATCAAGAAAAAAATAAATCAAGCCCTTAATTATATAGCATCTGCTAATTTTAACTGAAATTTTTAACCACTGACTCTTATAAGCTGATTCAGTCTGGCTCCCAAACATCTCTGAAGTTGGGAGGTGGGAATAGATAGGTTTCTTTTTTCACAATATAGGCATAGTTGAAATTAGATATATGTAAAATAAGTCTAATAAGAAATACTGAGCCACAATGTAAAGGATAGTAAATGCCATACTGAGAGATTTTCACTTTATTTTAGGTGCAATTATGACTTGGGGCAGCTAGAAGGAAAACTCACTTTAATGAGTTCAAATCCAGCCTTAGATACTTACCAATTGTTTGACACTGGTCACATCAACTAACCCTGTTTGCCTTAGTTCCCTTTTCTGTAAAATGAGTCAAAATACCAAACCGCTCCAGTATTTTTGCCAACAAAACCCCAAATGATGTCTCAAAGAGTTAGACGTGACTGAGAACAACAATAATGACTTCCCGAATATTTTTGATCAATGAAGTTATATTACTGTACCTGTGCTTTAGAGAAGTCAAGTCAATAAATATAAATTAGGTGCCTACTATGTACCAATCTCTGTGATAAATGGAAAAGATTGGAAACAGGAAGCCTATTAGAAAGCTATTGTAATTATCAGGATGAGTAGTGTTTAGGGTCTTATGTTGGTTGGTGAGCAAATGAGTAAAGAAAAGGGAATGGATTTGAGAGACGCTGTTAAGGTAGACAATGATTATATTATATATAATATATAATAATATAATTTAACATAATGTAATATATGTTATATCATATTATGTTATGTATTATATTATATATTATTATAACATATATTATATTATATATTATTTATTATAATGTTATTATATTACACTATAGCATATATTATATTAGATTGCTTATGGGGAGTCAGGGAAAATAAATAATTGGGGATGAAGTAAAAAATCTAGGTAATTAGATGGATGGTACTGCTCTCAACAGGAATAAGGACATTTAGAGAAGAGAAAGATTTAGGAAGAAAAAACTAATGAAGTGTTTTAAATGACTTGAGTTTGAGATGCTTTCTGAATCTGTATCAGCTAATTGCTGATTGGGAACTTTAGCTCAGAACAGAGATCAGGTTTGTTAGTATTTGTGGCTATAATGATAGAATAGCTTAAAAATTTCTCCCTCAACTGATTTTTCTTAAGTATACTTATAAGGATAACCATTTTATATAAACTATATAGAAGGATAAGAAAAGGAAATTTTTATTTTCCTAAGTAGACTATATTGGGAATGAGCTTGAAGGAATTAGTTGATGAGCACAAAACAAGAACAGGCTGGGCTATCTTATCTTCTTTTTTCTGGATGCCCTAGATAAATAATGATTAGATACTTAAATGATATTTCTGAAACTGGAATAAGGGAAAATATAAAGACAGAATACTGTTTTTTCCATAGAATTCTTGATTAGTTCCATATAAAGGCCAAAATATTTCTGAATTCCAATTATCCAATCTAGACATAATATAGGGTAGCCAACTCCAAAGCAACAATTTGGAGGTAACACTAGTAGCTTAGGTATCATTACTACGATCATTATCACTATTACTAATTCTGTGGTGATACTCATGGTAATCAATAATAACAACAATTCTTATCCTTTGAGATTTTTAAATAACTATTTTTACAACAATATTGATTGAATACTACACTAGAAATTACACTGTTTTTAAATCTAACCATTCTGGAGAGCAATTTGGAATTATGCCCAAAAAGTTATCAAACTGTGCCTACCCTTTAATCCAGCAGTGTTACTATTGGGCTTATATCCCAAAGATAAGCTAAAGAAGGGAAAGGAACCTGTTTGTGTCAAAATGTTTGTGGCAGTCCTTTTTGTAGTGGCTAGAAACTGGAAATTGAATGAATACAGAGGGGCTTGGAAAGACATGAACTGATGCTGAGTGAAATGAGCAGAACCAGGAGGTCATTATACATTTCAACAACAATACTGTATGAGGATATATTCTGATGGAAGTGGATATGTTAGACAAAGAGATCTAATTCAGTTCCAATTGATCAATGATGGACAGAATCAGCTACACCCAGAGAAGGAACATTGGGAAATGAATGTGGACTACTTGCATTTTTGTTTTTCTTCCCAGGTTATTTTTACCTTCTGAATCCAATTCTTCCTGTGCAACAAGAGAACTGTTAGGTTCTACACACATATATCGTTTCTAGGATATACTATAACATATTTAACATGTATAAGATTGCCTGCCATCTAGGGGAGAGGGTGGAAGGAGGGAAGGGAAAAGTCAGAACAGAAGTGAGTGCAAGGGATAATGTTTTAAAAAATTATCCAGGCATATGTTCTGTCAATAAAAAGTTATAATAAAAATAACAACAAACAGTTACATATCAAAAAAAAAAAAGAAATTACACTTTTTAATAATAGCTTTTTATTTTCAAAATACATGCAAAAATAGTTTTCAGCATTCACATTAATAAGTTCTTTTCTCTTTTTTATGTTCTCTTTGAGATATAGGCCAAGTAGAGACACTGCTGGGTCAAGGGTATGTACAGTTTGATAGCCCTTTGAACATAGTTCTAAATTGCTTTCCAAAATGGTTGAATCAGTTCACAATTCCAGCAACTATGTATTAGTATCCCAGTTTTCCCACAGTTATTTATCATTGTCTTTTTCTATCAACTTGGCTAATCTGAGAGGTCTATAGTGGTACTTCAGAGTTATCTTAATTTACATTTCTCTGATCAATAGTGATTTAGAACATTTTTTCATATGACTAGAAATGGTTTTAATTTCTTCATCTGAAAATTGTCTTTTCATATATTTTGACCATTTATCAGTTGGAAAATGAGTTATAAATTTGAGTCAATTCTCTATATATTTTTGAAATGAGGCCTTTATCAAACCTATTAGATGTAAAGATTTCCCTCTCCCCAGTTTTCTGATTCCTTTCTAATCTTGTCTGCATTGGTTTTGTTTGTACAAAAACTTTTAAATTTAATATAATCAAAATTACTCATTTTGCATTTCATACTGTACTTTAGTTCTTCTTTGGTCAAAAATTCCTTCCTTTTCCACAGATCTGAGAGAAAAACTATTCTTTGTTCATCTAATTTGCTTATAGTATTACTCTTTATGTCTAAATCATAAATCCATTTCCACCTTATCTTGATATAGGGTGTTAAGTATTGGTCAATGTCTAGTTTTTGCCATACCCTTTTCCAATTTTCCCAGTAATATTTGTCAAATAGTGGCATCTTTGGGTTTATCGAACACTAGATTACTGTACTCATTGACTATTGTGTCTTATGAAGCTAACCTATTTTATTGATCAATTACTCAATTCCTTAGCCAGTACCAAATGGTTTTGATGACTGTTGCTTTATAATATAATTTTAGCTAGGCCACCTTCATTTGCATTTTTTCAATAATTTCAATGAAATTCTTGACTTTTTGTTCTTTCAGATGAACTTTGTTATTATTTTTCTAGCTCTGTAAAACTCTGTAAAGTAGAAACTATATTGTGTTGAGAAGGCAAAGAGTTATTGCAAGAGGTAGAAGAATAAAATCGAGAAATTAATATGTAATTTCCACAAAGTTGAAAATTTATGAAGGTATTTCATTTATTAACTCCCAAGGAGAGGGTTGGATATACTTTATAAACAAAATTCTACATTCATTACCTAGGTTTGGGGGATTTTTTAGTCAATTAGGTTGAGTGGAAGCAAATTAAATATATTATTGATATGTATAGAAGATAAACATATATAGGATACAAATTGCCTCTAGTCTCCAGAAATACTGTATCTCAACTTATTGTTTTTATGTAAACAATTTTACTTACAGGATAAATTTATCATAAGTTCCATGGTCCTTTCTACAATAGAAGAAATATAATGACATAGTTTCTAAATCATAATGATATAATATGTTATACAATTTCCTTACCAGGATATATACCATTGTGAACTCCCTTGTACTTCTTAATTTAGCATATCTACATTGGTTATAAATGCTTTAGATCTACAATATTACATTGTTGTTTGCAGGCTTTGTCAAGCAAGGTGTGGTTTTATACTTACTTCAGGTTTTATTGTCACATGTCCTAGAAACTTTATCATAGACAAGTTTATACACGTATATAAATCTAGCTTGTTTTATACATCTATTTATGTAGATGTTTCAGAGATTTTGCATAAAGTACCAATTCATAGTTCTTCTAAACCAATGAAAAAATGTCTTCAAATAAATCACCATTGCATTCTACTCTATTTTATTTTTCTGTTCAATTCTATTCTATTCTATTTTCCTCTCTTTTTCCTTTTTTCTCTTCTTTTCTTTTTTCCTTTTTTTCTTCTCTTCTCTTCTTTTCTCATTCAATCCAGTCCAGTCTAGCCCAGTTTACTCTTCCTGTATTTTATTCAGCAGGTATATTTCATGCTTTCTATATCCACTTCCACATACAAACTCTGCCTCATCACTCAATTTCTTCTTCTACTCTCTATTTATAAATATTATTCAGGTCAGATTCTTGTTGTTGTTGATCTCCAGATCTATAGGCTGCTCTACCTCCCTTTTTCTAGTTCAGTGATAAGATCAAAGATTACATCTCTACTCAACTGCTTCTCCCACATTTGGAGATTTCAATATATAGAATGATATTCTCTCAAACCCTTAGGCCTTCCAGCTCACCAGACTAGTAGAAATACTACTACCACTAATAATAATAATGACAGCCATTTATATAGTGCTTTAAGGTTTGCAAAATGCTATATATATATATATATATGTCATATAATTCTCTCAACAGCCCTGTGAGATATCATCTGTCATCATTTTACAGATGAGGAAACTGAGTCTGAAACACATTAATTGATTTGTAGGTTCCTTAGATAGATAGTATTTTTTTTTAATGAAGGATTTGAACTCAGGTCTTCATGACTTGTGTTCTCTTACTAGATCATCTAGCTGCCTCCAGTCCCATGGCTTATATTTCACTCTACCTCAGTCACTCAAGGAAATGATAGTATTTTAGCTCCCACCATTACCCCTAACTCTGCTGCTTTTTTTAAATTTTATTTTAAATACTTTTTTAATTTTTTAATAATTTTATTTTTCCAAATACATGCAAAAATAGTTTTCAACATTCACCTTTGGAAAACATTGAGTTCCAAAATTTTCTCCCTCTGTCTTCCCAAGATAGCAAGCAATCTAATGTAGGTCAAACAGCTGCAATTTTTCTAAACATATTTACATAATTGTCATTCTGCTGCTTTTTAGATTTTGAACTCTGAAATTCCCTTCTCTAATCATAATTTCTTGTATTTCCTGTCTCTTGCATTCTTCTTAACATTTTCTTTATCCTCACAACAGTCTCCCATGCAGTCATCCTTCCTTATTCATCCCTGTTCTTATCTTCAGTCTTTATACTGTGGTTAACCAGATGTTCAACTATTTGCTATCCTCCATCCTGACTCTTTTGTCCCCTTGTTCTATTGCATTTCATCCCCTGCCATCCTCAAACATATACTACTTCTAACAAAGATCTTTTGTTTCATGCCCCCAAGTTGCTGAATATTGAAGTTACACTAGATCTTAACTATAAATTCATGTTATCTAGTCTCAATTGAGACTTCACTGATGTATAGCAAAGCTTTTATTCTTCCATAATTACCTCAAAATTTCATTCTTCCTAGTAACTGTATCTGCAAAACTTTTCCCTTCTCCTTAAGACACAACATTTCCCCCAAATCCCCACCATCACTCTTCAGTTGATTCAGTTATCTTTGACTTAACTGATAAAAACGAAGGCATTTACTGTGAGATACCTCTTCTTCCTTCCCTTGAGTTGCAAAACTCTTAAACCTTCACTAATTATATCCATCATGGTATTTATCTCTGAGAAAGAAGGTGTTCTCTTTGTCAAGACAAACATCTCAACCTGTGTCTTTGATCCTTTATCTTCCAATCTCCTCCCAGAGTTTATCCCATTGAATTATTTTGTTTCTCTGTCTTTAATTGTCTCTCTTCCATCAGTCTCTTTATGACTCTTGCTATATATTCATTTTATTTTGCTCTCCTCTCAAACTATCATCCTATATTTCTCCTTTCAGTGTGACACATTATTTTTTTGGGGAAAAAATCATCTCTATTCCTTGCTCATTTTTCAATCTCTTGTAAACTGACTTCTGCTCTGACTGTTTTATTGAAATGCCTTTTTTTTCCTCAGAGATATCTAGCAGTATGGACTTTTCACATCTTTAATCATTTTTAAATATCTCTGCAGCTTTTTGATCTTGCCCTCCCTCTTCTTCCTGCTAAATCTCTTTTTCTCCCTTGACTTCCAAAACACTGATCTCTCCTGGTTCTCTTCTACCTATCTGATTGCTCCTTCTCAATATTCCTTATTAAATATTCACCCATCTTTTGCCCCTTTCAACTTTCTATTTTAAAAATTCTCATTGATGATTTTTGTTCCTTTTTCAATTTCAAAAACTTCAATAAGCATTTAAGTACTTACTATGTACCAAGCAGTGTTCTATGCACTGAGTATCTTTGTTCCTATTCTCAAGACATTTCTATTTTCCTAGGGCAGTGGGAGGAAAATATAACATATACACAGATAAATAGATATACATTATTTCAGCAGGGGTGGGTGGAGACAAGAGAACAGTAACAACTAGAGGGTTTAGAAAATGTCTTGTGTAGTAAGGGATAGAACCTGAGCAGAAGCTCAAAAGAGATAAGGATTCCCAAAAGTACAGATGTCTGTTAGATGGAATGTTTGTGGAGATAACCAAAGATTTGTGCCTATGGTGTGCAAGTAAGTTTCTGCTAAGACTATCATAAATCAACATGGAAACATCATCATATCTGATTCTTCATGATATTTTTTCAACAAAACTTCATAAATTGTATTTAAAAATCTTGGCTAGGGATGCATTTAGTGATTAGTTTTTTTTTTCTTTATATCATTGTACAACTGCCACAAGAAACTCCTTAGAAAGTGAAGTGATCAAAAAATATAAAGATATAGGTTATTTTCAATAGTATCTGGAACATTTATCAAACAACATGGTATTCTTCTCTTATGATAGAGTCTTTCTAGGAGTAGAACATATCAACAGCTTAAAAAACACGCCAGACAGCTATAATGAAACATGACACAGATGAATATGGATTTGCTCCAACTCAGCAGATGAAATAAGTAGGTCATAATAACACTGAAAGAGAAAAATATTTGCAAAGGGAATATGTACTCATTAGAGAAGATAATTTATATTCCATGGACCATCCCATCTTCACTATGGAAAGTGGTATAGATGAACAAAGGATTCTTATGAAATATGTTTTTAAAATGATGAAAAGTCTTTATATTGGAGAAAAAAGTGCAACTTCACACAGTAGACACTGATGCATTTTTATGGGTTGGCTATGTTTCATTGCACACACTATACTTTTTTTTTTGAGGAAGTTTACAAGTCCTGAAAGCCAAGCATGTATGACAGTGGCAAGAATCTTAGATTGAAAGTCATAGTACCTCAGTTCAAATCCCATGTATAGCATTTACTACATGATGACCTTGAATTAATCATTTAATCTTTCTGAAACTCAGTTTCCTTAGCTGTAAAGTGAGGCAATTGGACAGGAAGAAGGATTCCATGATTACTAGGAAGTAAAAAAGTAAATATTCTTCCTCAAAAAACTCATGCAAAATGTATGGATAGTTATAACATAGGTATAGTTTGTAAACATGGAACATGGAAATATTATATTGGGTAGAATATCAGAACTTCTAAAATAATAAGAACATTTAACAATTCATTAAACCAAATACAAAAATCATAGAAACAGAACTTCAGAGACTATCAAATCGAACCTCTGCCTAATTAAGAATCTTCTTTACAATAAAATAAGTAGTGTCACTCAATATGCATTTGAAAACTTCCAGTGACAGATAATATACTATCTCTTGAGTCAAACCTTGCCCACCTTTGGATGGCTCTAATTATATAAAAAGGTTTATTTTAGCTTGTTTTGGTTTGGGGGTTTGTTTGTTTTTTGTATTTTTCTTTTTGTTTTCTGTTTTATTGAGCCTAAATCTTACTCTTTACATCTTCATCCTTTCTTCAGAGTTCTGCCCTTTGAAGGCAAAGCATAACAAACTTAATCCCTCTTCCAAGTAACAAGTATTTGAAAGATGGCTAGCTTATCATCCTAAATCTTCTCTTCTCCAGACTAAATGTTCCTAATTTCCATAACTAGTCTTTTTTTATTATAGCTTTTTATTTACAAGATATATGCATGGGTAATTTTTCAGCATTGACAATTGCAAAACCTTTTATTCCAATTTTTCCCCTCCTTCCCCCCACCCCTTTTCCCAGATGGCAGGTAGACCAATACGTGTTAAATATGTTAAAGTATATGTTAAATACAATATATGGATACATGTCCATGGTTAGTTATTTTGCTGTACAAAAAGAATTGGACTTTGAAATAATGTACAATTAACCTATAAAGGAAATCAAAAATGCAAGCGGACAAAAACAGAGGGATTGGAAATGCTATGTAGTGGTTCACATTCAATTCCCAGAGTTCTTTCACTGAGTATAGCTGGTTCATAACGAGTCTTTTTATGGCATAACCTGGGAGTTCTGCTCCATTGTGATCATTCTCTCCAAATGAGATTTTTTTTTAAATAAAAATTTAGAATGCATTATTTACACCAATATAAATAATACCTTATATGTGTATAAAGTTTTATTGTTTTCATGCTGCTTTTTACATTTGTTGTCTCATTTGGATATCACAACAGTTCCTTAACAGGCAGGAATGCTTATTCTCAAATTTACACAGGAAGAAACTGAGACTCAATATTATGTTAAGATATTATGGCTTGCCTATGACCATACTGCTACTCTGAGTTAGAATCAGGACATCATAAGTTTAGGCCCATTGGTCTTAAGGCCATTGTGACATTCTCCCTTCATGGGAAGTTGTAGCTTATAGAATCCATTCATGAAAATATACTGGCAAAAATATTTTTGAGGTTAGTGCATATGTGTACTAAATATATTTCTAACAGTTGGATTGTTTTTCTTCTTGTACCTGTGGTCACTCCAAATTTCCTGAGTGTCCCAAACTCTGCTATGCAAAGCAGCCAGCTCCAAATGGCCATTAAAATCAGGAGGAATTCCACTCTCAGAAGATCATTTTGCAGCATGCCTTTCCAGCTCAATAGATCCATGGCTCTGTGCTCCCCAGTATAGATTGCATGAATTATACTTTTAGCTATACTCCCTTTGCATTAGTTATAATCTGTATATGTGCATGTGCATCTGAATTCTATATGGGGCTCCCTTCTTCTCCCTTTTTCTTTTCCCCTCTCTCCATTGCTTGCCAATAAAACATTGCATTGAACTAAGTCCTATGGTTAGTTCCCAGGAAGAGGCCATGAATCCTTACAGCCACAAGTGCTAGCATTCCTCTTAGCCCTAGAACTGTGACAGATCTCTTCCTCTCCTGCATGTTGTTTCTCAGCATCTGAACACATTAAGATATTGTTCCCCCCTACACCGTGCTTCTAGTGAGACTCCCTTTAAACCTTTAAACATAAATGGGGTACCCAGACAAAGACAACCTATTGGTAGCCCCAAGAGTGGTAGGAAAGTATAGCATTGAGAGCCCAGCCATAAAAAACAAGGATCAACAGGGAAACCCTATGTTGTCCTAGGAGGAACTCCCCTATGCCAGAGACTATTTCTAAAACACAGGAATAGAATCCATATCTCTTGGTCCTGGCTTTTTTTCTTTTTCTGCTATATTGTGTTTCCTGGATATCATGTTATTTGGATATCTTTCATTTGTAATAGTTGTATATTTTTATCAATTATGACTCAAAATAGCATCTTGGTATCAATTTAAAAGATAATATTTCTAGATTTTGAAGTTTTTCATTACATATTTTTTCTTCTAACTACATGTTTATTGATGCTATTTGTTTTTTATATCACCAGTGTTTTGTCAGTTTTCCTTTCTCTCCCCCCTCTCATTCCATATAATAAATAATATTGTAAAGGAAAAAATAGTAAAAAGAGAAAGAAGGAAAATAGGCAAAAGTTATTTTCATACCAAAAACATATGAAAATATCTGCAATGACTTTGGACTTCTTCAAAAGAGTAGGGTGAAGGTATCTTTCCATATCTCTTTTGGGGAGCCATGCTTATTTTTTTTGGTCATGCTTATCGATAAAAATTTGAAACATTTACTCTTGGTGGTTTTGTGATTGTTCTTTTATTTACATTCTTGCAGTCATTGTATATATTGCATTTTATTGCATTTTCTATCCCAACGTATCATTATAATGTTCTTGGAAGTTAGGACTCATTAAATGGAATGTACTGAGTCAACAGTCAATAAGTATTTATTAAGAATTGGCTCTGTGACAGACATATGGATTATGACTACTGATACAAAGAAAGGCAAAACAGTAGTCCCTCAAGGACTGGAATTTCAATGGGGGAGACCACATACAAAAACCATATACATACTATATATACCTGAAATGTAAATGGAAGATAATTTCCAAAGAAAGGCATTAGAGTTGAGAGTAAAAGAAGTACTGAGAAAGAACCTCAGGAAGTGGGATTTGATCTGAGCTTGAAGGGAAGGATGGGAAGACAGGAGACAGAGCATTCTGGGGACAGCCAGTGAAAATGCATAAAGAATGGAGAGACAGAAACAAAGAGAGACCGAATCAGAGAGAAAGAGACAGAGACAGAATAGACACAGAGACAGAGAGACAGAGACAAAGACAGAGAGACCGAGACACAAAGAGAAGAGGAGAGAGGCAGTGAGGGAAGAAGGATGGAAGGAAGGAAGGATGGAAGGAAGGAAGGAAGGAAGGAAGGAAGGAAGGAAGGAAGGAAGGGAATGAACAAATGAAGGAAGAAAACAAGCATTTATTAAGTGCAGGCACTGTATTAAACACTTTACTGGTTCTCACAACTACTATGGGAAGTAGGTGCTTTTACATAAGGAAACTGAGGCAGGGGACAAAGTCAAGATAATAGAAAACAGACAGCAACCTAATTGAATTCTCCCAACATTTCCTCCAAACAACTCTAAAAATAGCTCCTCAAATGAAATTTTGGAGCTGTAGAGCCAAAAAGAGATCAGAGTGCCATTTTTTCTAAGACAACTTAAACTTAGAATGTTGGCAGGAGAGGTCTGTCTGACACTGGGATGGGTGGCCTAAAGTACAATGCTATAGCACCAGCTATGGGGCTTGGAAGTAAACATGATAATGGCAACAGCAACAGATGTCAATCTAAATATGGTAAAGGAATGGGACAATTGATGGAAAAAGAGATCACAGGAGACTCTTTCCTTACACTTGGTACAGCTTACATTGATTGGCAACTGTATTTCTCAGAAGCAGTTTTGGGTCACAGATCCAGAGTGGAGAGAAGCATGTGTGGTCGGTCACAAGGCAGAGCAGGAACTCTGGTCATAGTCCCAAGGTCAAGGAAAACACTAGTGGTTGTGGCCACAGGAGAGCGGGAGATCTAATCACAGTTCCAGGGACAAGAGGCGTACTAGCACTCAACTAGAACATAGACCAAGAGACCAATGGCCACATTTCTCCCCAATCACACCACCTTAAAAGCATCAAAAAGTTGCAGACTCAGAGAACTAAATCTAAAAACAGCAGCATAAGAAAAGCCTGAAGTTTTACTCACAGGTGAGCTGAGCCCAACTTTAACAAAAAGTTCAAAATTTAAAAATAGGCTGAAAAAACTGAACAACCAACAAAAAAGAGAACTTGATCATAAAAAGTTTCAATAGTGGCCAAAAAGACTAAGATTTAAACAAAGAAGTTAACAATGTCAAAGCAGCTATAAGCAAAGTCTCAAAGAAAAATTCTGACTCCAGATCCAACAAAGTTTCCTGGAAGAATTAAAGAAAGAGATAACAGTAATAGAGAAAAAAATGAAATGAAAAGAGAAATGAGAGTGATGCATACATACATACATATATATATATATATATATATATATATATATATAGAGAGAGAGAGAGAGAGAGAGAGAGAGAGAGAGAGAGAGAGAGAAGAGAGGGAATTAACCATTTGATTAAAAAAGATAAAGGGGCATAAAAATGTGCAAGAAAGTAACAATTAAAAAAAAAGATTGGCCTAATAGTAAAAGAACATAAAAATTCACTAAAGCAAAGAACTCCTTAAAAACATAATTGGCCAAATGGAAAGAAAAGC
Source organism: Antechinus flavipes (assembly GCF_016432865.1). NCBI lineage: Eukaryota > Metazoa > Chordata > Mammalia > Dasyuromorphia > Dasyuridae > Antechinus > Antechinus flavipes. Next base: position 484,437,136 of record NC_067398.1, on the reverse strand, counting down.
ACAAAAATTCACTGAAGAGAGTAAGTCCTTAAAAATTAGAATTAGACAAATGGGAAATTAAAAGTACCATGAGACATCAAGAAACAATAAAACCAAGTCAAAAGAATGAAAAAAGAAAAAAGAAAATACCAACTATTTCATCAGAAAAACAATTCATCTAGAAAATAAATCAAAGGAACTTTGAAACTTGAAAGCCATGAATAGTATATAGCCTGGACATCATTTTTCAAGAAATTATAAAGAGAAAAGTACTTTAATATCTTAGATCCAGATTATAAAATAAAAATTGAAAGAATCCATTGATAATCACCTAAAAGAGATCCCAAAATGAAAATTGTCAGGAATATTACAAATTCCAGAATATCCAAGTCAAGGAGGAAACATTACAAGCAGCCAGAAAGAAACCATTCAAACACCATGGAGTCACAGTCAAGATCATACAAGTTTGCATGTTAAAGTACAGAGAATTTGGAATGATATTCTAAAAGAGAAAAGAGCTAGGATTGTAGCCAAGAATAACCTTCTTTTAAAACTGAACATAATCTTTAGGGGAGGGGGAGAAGGGAGAAGAATGAATATTTAAAGAAATAAAGAACTTTCAAGCACTCCTAATGAAAAGACCAGAACCAGAATAGAAATTTTGACATTGAAAAACAAGATTCAAGAGAAACATGAAAAAGTAATCTTAAGAGACTCATAATGTCGAACTGTTTAAATCAAAAACTAATTAGCTAGTCTAATAATCTTTGCAACCTATTTCCATCAAAAGAAATATTACAAAAGCTACAAGAACATGTTGAAAAATCCATAATTACCTCAGTAATTTAAGTGTCCCACCTACTTTTAATTGTTTATACTTTGATGAATAAATGGTGTCTATGGGGAGTGGCACTATTTTATGATATCCAAGTATTTCTTTCAGAGCTACTTATCCATCCATTTGAATCTCATCTTGCCTTAGATATGATGACTCTATTCTACTATTTCTATAAAGTAAATGTACTTTATGAAAATAGGCAACTTAAAAATTGTCTAATGTTAGGAATCAGAGAATCCATTAAGCAACTATCATAAACAAATGAGCCAGATGACCCTAAGGTGTTTCACTCTTGAAGTGTAGTTTAAAAAAAAAAAAAAAAAAAAAAAAAGTAGTGCAACTCAACAAATCTAAAAAAAAATCACTAACAGATGATTACAATGAAAACCAATTGCTGACACTGCATATGGCACCATTTTCTTCTTGTTACTAATATACTACCATCAGACAGATCCAATTACAATAAGCTTCTGCACCTGCACATAAAAAATGGTATGTATGATTGGACATTATGGCAGTTGTTCTCACAAAAGGTACTTATATCTGGCCACCATAATGAGCTTATATTGCTTAGGATCCTAGATCAAATACTTTTTAAAATGAAAGGAAATATGAAGAAGGAAAAGGAAGAAATCTAGTCCCATACTGAGTTGCCACCTGACTGCCAGTTGTCTGATTCCTGTTTATTCATTTTAAAAAATGAAAAGCCTTTCTCCTAAGTAATTCTTGCTTCTAAAGGGGTTAAAGTCACTGAGGTCAAAGATGTATATAAAATATTCTGGGATCTTAAATAGAAAGGCTACCTAAGAGAAAGATGATATTATGATTATCACATTTTCATGATTGAATAAACAAAGAACTTCAACAAGTTTTCAAGGAGTATGCTACTACTTTTCAATCCATCTCATATTGTAGAAAAGTACATACATATATTATGATATCTGTTCAAACTGTACCACTGATTGTTTATATTTGCATATTTTTCAAAATTGTGTGTGAGATCTTAGACATATTATTCAAAACCTCCTTAAATAAAGTTCATTCTTTGCAGTTTGCTTTTTCTATTTTCCAATGGAAAGTCATTTGAAAATTTATTCATTGTTTTGTAATTCTTACCTAACCACATGTTAAGCACTTTCTTCCAGTTACTTAATATATTTACAATAGGAAAGAAAGAATGGTGTATGGTATTTATCTTTCCCAACTCCTTGCAAGCTTCTGGTTCACAAAATAATTTGTCTACATATTTAGGGACCTCAGAGAAAAATGTTTATAGAATTTTAGAGGTCATCAGTCCAAATATCAACCAATTCATGAATCTTAGTTATAATGTTCTGAGCCAAAGTTCATCCTTTTAAGTACCTTAGCAGAAAGTGTAACCAAAGCCCTACCAGGGATCCTCAAACTTTTTAAATAGGGGGCCAGTTCACTCTCCCTCAGACTGTTGGAGGGCTGGACTATAATAAAAACAAAAACTTTGTTTTGTGGGCCTTTAAATAAAGAAATTTCATAGCCCCTAAGTGAGGGGGATAAACGTCCTCGGCTGCTGCATCTAGCCCATGGGCAGTAATTTGAGGACTCCTGCCTGGGCCTAAACTGTCAAATCCAGGATCTGATTTATAAGAATCATAAATACTTTCTAGTTAAAGTCCTCCAGTGACAGGGAACTCATTTTACCACATCAGTTCATCTCACATATTTTCTGAAAACTTTAATTTCTTGGGATTTTTTCTTTTCTTTAAAGTGAAATACACTTCCCTGAAACTTTTAGCCATTGATCATAATTCTGACTTTACAGTTGTACAAATTAATTAGTTGTACAAATTAAAATTTTCTCCCATGTGATATAAAGAATACTTCAATGTCTCATTAACAAACAGTATTCTGACACATTAAACAATACCAAATAATTGATATGTCGTTTGTTTTACTATGCTACATACAGATGAGTCATCTTATTTTCTTTACTCTTTTCATTGAAATAATCTATGAGTTTATTTGAAAAATTTAATAAAAAACCCAGCCCAATCATTATTGTCAAGAATCTAACAAATACAACATAAGTATAAGATATAAAAACTAAGGTCACCTAAAGCCCAATACATAGAATACTACTATTTAAAGCTCAGCTTATAATTAGTTGTTCAATCATTTCAGTCATGTTCCATTCTTTTTAATCCTATTTGGTATTTTCTTGACAAAGATACTGGAGTGGTTTGCCATTTCCTTCTCCAGTTCATTTTATAGATTTGGAAATGGAGGCAAAATAAAATTAAGTGACTTGCTTAAGATCACACAAGTCTTTGAGGCAGAATTTTAACTTAAATCTTCCTGACTTGAGGTACAGTGCACTATCTACTACATTCCCATAATACAGAATTTTAAAATTATGTTATAATAGTTACATTGCCTGAAATTGGATTATAGTTGTATTTTATTTGGTTTTGGAACAAGGAATTTTGACTTAAAAATATTAATAAATTGAACACTGTAGTTAAGTATTTAGAGCAAGAAGAATGTTTGCCTTCCTGAAGTATCAAATGAACACAGGATTTTTCTGAGCCTAAATCCTCATCTTTAAAATGGAGAAGATAAGAAGACTGTCTTTAGAGGATTATTATGAGAATTTTTAAAAAGATAAGGTGCATAAAGCTTTTTTTTTTTTTGCAAACTTTAACCTTAGATAGATTCAGTGAAGAAGCAGTGAAGAAGTGCAATTGATAAACTGAAGTATATACAGAAAAGGGAAAACAGGTTGGTGATGAAGGGACTTAAGTTCCTGACATTTGAAGACAAGTTAAATTAGCTGAGCATGTTTAGCCTAGAGGAAAGAAAACCCAGCGAGAGCATGTTCAAGTATTTGAAGGGCTGTCATGTGGGAACAAGGAATAGACTTGTTCTATTTGACCCCAGAAAAAGAATTAGTGTTAATGGGTAGAAACTGTAAAGAGTTCAAAGCAGATTTGACATATGGAAAATTTCCTAATAATTGGAGCTATTCAAAAGTAGATTAGGCTACCTAGAAAAGTTTCACCTTCTTGGAAAAACATAAGCTGGACAATCAGTTATCCACCACAATATAATGGACATTCTTTTAATGCAGAGGTCAGTGATTCAGTCCATCAATAAACACTTATTGAGCACTATGTACCATTGTTCTAAGCAATTAGACTAGATGGTCACTGAGGTCTAGTCTTCCTCTCAAATTCTGTGTTTGTTTTTCCAGTTCCTTCACCACTGGAGATCTTTATCATTCTACACTAAGCATTTTCTAACTTGTATAATGGACTATATAAAAACATAGTTCCCAGAAAAATGTACAATACCCTCGTTGTGTTCTGCCCATTACAGAGTGCGCTCATACTCTAACCTCCCTTTTTGCTGAATTCTATGCCTCAGTTAAACAAGTCAGGATAACATTATCCCTTTGATTTGTTATATGAGTTTCTAATTATAGGTGATCTATAACTGTGTTGATTCCATCAATGAATAAAAATGCCAAAAAATCAATACCATATATATTTTCTATCAAGGAGAATGATTTCCAGACTGAAAAGGCTAGAGGAAAAAAAAGTGATTAAGAAAGAATTGTAATTGTAGCAAATAGAAGAAAGAATAAAAATACACCTAGTTAATTTACATGCGTTCCTGCAAAAACTTAAAAGATGGGATTGCTGGAACAATGTACATGATCTTTGAAAAATCATGGAGAAAAGTTACTAGAAATGAGCAAATGTCAGTTTGCAAAAAGGGGAATTCCACAAACTCTAAATTTATAACTATGTTTCTAATTTTTTTTCTCATTGAGAACTATGAGAGGACTTCAGGCCAAGATGGCGGAGAGGAGGCACACAGCTGCGTAAGCTCCGTGTTTTCTCTCAGAATCATTTTATTACAAGCCTCTGAATTAATGCTTGACTGAAAAAAAAAAAAAAACCCACAAATAGTTACCAAGAGAAGACATCCTTGAAATTCACCAGGAAAGGTCTGTTTTTGCTTGAGGGCAGGGACGGTTTTAGATCGGGCCCAGGCTGAGGGCAGCAGCAGCGAGAGCCCAGCAGGCAGCTCACAGCCGAGCAGACCGGAGCGGGGTGGGGTGTGATCTCCGCCATCTCTGTGAGGGGAGCTTTGCTACAGGATTGGATACTTTGCCCTGGCAGCAAGTCAGCAGCCCAGCAGAGAAGCTAAAAACACCGGGGGTGAAGAATACAACCCCAAACAGCTGGAGTCTCTCGGGAGCTGGCCACCCCTCCCCCACAGTATCTCAGCACTCTCTCAGAGTCTCAGAGCGCAGGCGCAGCACAGTCGCTGCTGCCCCCTGCAGTCTGTAGAGGAAGCTCGGTAACACCACCCAGCCCCTCCCCCCAAAAAAGCTGATTCCATTTGGGTTTTTTTTTCCTTTATTTCTTTGCTAGTTTGTCTTTGAGTCTTCTCTGACAAAATGAGCAAAAAATTGAAGAGGACTTTAACCCTTGACAGCTTCTATACAGATAGAGAGCAGACTCTAAACCCTGAGGAGACTAAAAACAGACAGTCTCCAGAGGAATCCCCAAAGGAGGAGATCATCTGTTCCTCAGCACAGATGAACCTCATGGAGGAAATTAAAAAGGTTCTCACAAGGGAGCTAGAAGAAAAATGGGAAAAGGAGAGGGAGGCTTGGCAAGAGAGTCTGGAGAAGTCATCCCACTCAGTTAAAGAAAGACTGGATAAAGAAATCAAATCCTTGAAAAATAGGATTAGTGAACTGGAAACAGAAAATAGCTCTCTAAAAAATAAAATTGGCGAAATTGAAAAAAATTCCATAGAACAAAAGAACTCAATTGGACAATTAGAAAAAGATATTTAAAAAGTGAGTGAAGAAAATACTTCATTGAAAATCAGAATCAAACGAATGGAATTGAATGACTCGAGGAGACAAGTATAAGTCAAGCAAAACCAAAAAAAAAAAAAAAAAAAAATCAAACAATGGAAAAGAATGTGAAATACCTTCTTTGGAAAACAACAGACCTGGAAAATAGGTCCAGGAGAGACAATCTGAGAATCATCGGACTCCCAGAAAAGCATGATGAAAAAAAGAGCCTGGACACTATTTTCCAGGAAATTATCAAAGAGAACTGCCCAGAAGTCATAAAAACAGAGGGTAAAATAAACATTGAAAGAATTCATTGATCACCTACTGAAAGGGATCCTAAAATCAAAACACCAAGGAATATAGTGGCCAAATGCCAGAACCTTCAGACGAAGGAAAAAATACTGCAAGCGGCTAGAAAAACCCAATTCAAATATAAAGGAGTCACAATAAGTATTACCCAGAATCTAGCGACGTCCACATTAAAGGATCGAAGGGCCTGGAATATGTTATTCCGAAAGGTTAAGGAACTCGGTATGCAACCAAAAATAACTTACCCAGCGAGAATGAGCATCTTTTTCCAGGGAAGAAGATGGTCATTCAACGAAATAAGCGAATTTCACCTATTTTTGATGAAAAAAACAGAACTTAACAAAAAGTTTGATCTACAAATATAGAACTCAAGAGGAATCTAAAAAGGTAAAAAGAAATCTTGGGAACTATATTCTTGCTATAAAGATGTATAAAGAATACATGTATACCTTGTTCTAGAAACTAAAGGTGGAAAAGACATTGTACCAGAAAAAGAGTAAAGTGCGGGTACTACATCTCAAGAAGAGGCAAAGGAAACCTATTATATGTGAGAGAAAGAATGGAGGGAAGTGAATATAATCTGATTTTTCTTGTGCAGCAAGATATCTGTATAAATATGTATACATATATTGGATTTAACATATATTTTAACATCTTTAACATGTATTGAAATACCTGCCTTCTAGGGGAAGGGGTGGGAGGAAGGAGGGGAAAATTTGGAACAGAAGGTTTTATAAGGGTCATTGTTGAAAAAGTTACCCATGAATACAAATGGTTGCCCATCAATTGGATAAATTATATGTATTATAGTATATGAATAATATAGTTATAATATATGGATAAATTATAGTATATGGATGTTATGGAATATTATTTTTCTGTAAGAAATGACCAACAAGATGATTTTCTGTAAATAAAAGGCTATAATAAAAATATATATATATAAAAAAAAAACATGATGGCTAGGGGAAAAAAATCACAGAAAAGCAGGAGAGCTTTAAAAGTTACATGTTGAATTTATTATATGCATTAAAGAAATCCAACTTTTACACAGACATACACACACAAAAGAGAACTATGAGAAAAAGGAAAGCAATGATCACTATGAACTTGAAAAGATTCTCTGAGAACAGGCCATACCAGACTAACCTAATGTCCTTTTCTGATGAATTACCAGATAAATGGAATGTTGTAAACCTAGTATATCGGGATTTCATCAAGGCATTTGGCAAAGTCATAATTTCCTTGTGGATAAGACTGAGAGATGTTGGTTGGATAATAGTATAGTTAAATGGTTTCATAACATATTGGGATGATTAGATCCTAAGGATGCTGATTAACGGATCCTGTTAATATGGAGGAAGAATGCTGTTTATTATGCAAAGTTCTATAAAGCCAAAAATCAATTGTTACGCATTATTTCCAATACACTGTGTTATGGATAAGACAAATTAAAAATAAATAAGTAAGTAAGTAAGTAAGTAAATAAATAAATAAATTAGAGTATTCTTGACCTATAATAGCTTATACTCTAATAATGTATGTGATAAAACAGGTAAATGTGATAATAACTAGAACATGGTAAATATATAGTAAGTCATATGATCAGAGAGTGTTCACTTCCAAGTAGAGTAAACATGGAAGTTTCATGAAAGACACTGAATTTTAGATGGGTTTTAAAGAGTAAGTAGGTTATTAATAGTGGAGATAAGGGGAAAAGGTATTTATGGAAAGAGAATAGTTTGATGGATTCATAAAAGGGGGAAATTGGACATATTTGTGGGATGATGAGCATCCAGCTTGTTTTTCCAGCATTTATTAAGGTCTAGATATCATATATTTTTGTATATGTTGAAGAAACTTGGATGTTTTTTAGCCGGAAAACCTGAGGCATAACCATTCAATTCTGATCCTAGCCTATTTCTAGAAGCTTCTCTGAAGAACACATTTAGGAATTAATTAAGCATCTACTACCTATCAGATATAAAGATAGTATATAAGATACACAGATAAAATGAGACTTGGAGCCTAATCTACAAGTGGTGGAGACACCATATTGCACTGAAAAATCAAGAGAAATGATTTTCAATGCCTATCTTTGACATGCATGCTATGACCTTCATATAAAATTTAAATTTTTAAAAATGCATTCCAAAGTTTTTTAATTTGACCCATCCCTATTATATATTTCATTAACATAAACATCTCTCCTAATGCAAGATTCTTCTGTGCAAGTTACTATCTTATATAAAATCTTATAAGGATTTTCAATGAGAGTTTAAGTAACTTGTTCAAGATTCATACAGTTGATATATGTTAGAGGAAGATTTTGAACTCAGGGCTTCCTGATGTTGAGATGATTATGTTCCACATTATTTGTCATCATTTTAGTATTGTCTGGATAAGGTGGAATTGACCAAATAAGAGGTATTCTGGTGTTAGTTGGGTTTTTTAATAGGATTTTTTTATTTTGAAAACAGAATTTTTAAAATAAAGATATCTCTTAAATTTTTAAAAGAACATATCTATCCACAGATCAGAACATGAGAAGAACATTCTATTTAAAACTGAATCTCCATTTCACAAATTTGTTTAAAAAAATAATAGTCCCCTCTTTTCTTTTTTTCCTTTCTTTTTTTATCTTGTTTTATTTTATTAAAAAAAAATAAGAAAAGAAAAACAGAAAAGGAAAACAAAATAAAACAGAATATTGCCTTGGGCCCAACAGAGCATTAGAGAGAATTCAAAATATATAACAATAAATTACTAGTTCAAGAAAGGATATATAATAGTAGAAGAAATTATATTTATGAGTGTCCTTCTTTACTTCTTTGTAAGGTGATCTTTTTTGTTCTCTGTGGCACACTTTTTTTTTTCCTTTATTGTTTTTTTTTCCTTTTCATCCTCCTTCACTTCCACTAAGCAGACCATAATTAAGCAAGGATATATTTGTGAATACGTATCTAGATATGTACATACCCACATACACATGCTTCCCCCCCCCCATACACACACACATGTCTTTCCTATCCCTGCTATTTGCTTTAATTCTGCTCCTTAACAAGCTTTGCTATTACTTAACCTCCCACCTCCCATGGATCCCTCTCTTGTCTTCTTTCCCCACCCTTTACTTTTCCTCTGTCCATCATTCTCCCTTTGTTTCTTTATAGATTTTGGAAGGTGCTGTACTCTGTGTTGTATAGATGTAGTGTTGCCTATTTAACCCATTCTCAATGTGAGTATGCTTTCAGAACTATGAGCCTTCCTTCCCCCTCTAATGCCTCTATGACTATTCTTCCCCTGCATCTCATTTAACATAATTTTTACCTTAACTCTGCCCCAAGATTTCTTTTAAGTTACCCAATTTTTGATGTCAATCTTAAACATATGGTATACATTTCCATGTAAAAATCATAAACAATTTTTCCATATTAAATTCTTTGAAACTGACCTTTAATATTGGCTCTTACATGTTAAAATTTCCATTGAGTTCAGGTTTGATTGCAAATCTGCTAGTTCATTGAATGTCTGTTTTTTCATCCATATAATGTGGATAATTTTGCTGGATATGATATTTTTGGCCACAGGCCTAATTCTTTTGATTGTCATTATATATAATTCCAAGACCTGTGTATTTTATTGTGGCTGCTAAATCCTGTACAATTCTAATTGTAGTTCCAGAATATTTAAATTTTTTTCTTGTTTCTTGCAAAAAAATTTTTGATCTAGAAGTTTTGAAAGTTGGTAATAATATTTCTGTGTTTTCCACAAGGAATCTCTTTGAGGTAGTGATTAATGGATTTTTTTCCTGTTTCTACTTTATTCTCATGTTCTATCTCTCCAGGCTAGTTTTCTCAGATTATTTCTTGCATTATTGTATCAAGATTCTTGATACAATACAAAAGACAGCTTTCAGATAGTCCAATTATTCTTATATTTTCTCTTCTTGATCTGCTCTCCAAATCTGTCATTTTTCTTATGTTTCACATTCTGTTATATGTTTTTCATTCTATATATTCTGTTTTCTTATTACTTGGTCTCTTATAGCTTCACTGACTTCCCCTGCTTAGTTCTAATTTTCAAAGACTTATTTTTGACTTTAAGAGTCTGTATCTCCTTTTCTATTTGGTTAACTTTTTTTTCATAATCTTGTTTTTCTTGGATGGTTTTTACTTTTTTTCATTTTTAGTTTTTTTTCAAGGTCTCTCATTTGATTTTTAAATTCTATTTTGAGTTCTTCTATAAATTCTCTCTGGAACCATTTAACATTACTCTTTGGAGTAGAAGAAGCTTTTTTTACTTCCATACTCTCCTCTGAAGATGAACCCTGGTCTTCCCTGTTCCCATAGTAAGTTTCTATGTTTGAATTCTTTACTGGTTCATTTTTATTTTTTTTTAATGAGAAGCATTAGTATAAACATAGGGTAGAGAGATGGTGCCTCTAGTTTCACTTTAACTCTCCCCTCTGACCTGGAAGCCCAAAACATTCCCATACTGCAAGTGCTCATAGTCAGCAGTGTCCCTGCCCCACTTCTACACTCACAGGTGTGCTAGCTCCTTTCTACCCAGTGCTGTGTTTCTGTAGCACAGCTGAGCTTGGTGTTCCTAATCAATCAAGGTTCACTCAGTCTTCCAGGACTCAGACCCCAAAGTCCACAGCCTGGGAGGTGAAAAGTCTCTGTGAGTCCTGCAGATGCTCCCCAAGGTTCCCTACTTAGTGTTTCTGTGGAACTAGCCTGGAGGTATTTGTATTTCACACTGGTTAATCCCAGCCTTGAGTCTTCAGACAATCTTGGATTGTACCAAGACCCTGTTCTATACCAAGGCTTCTTGGTTTTTCAGCAGTCTATGTTTGCCCTGAGGTGCAAATTTGTTTTTTTTGTGGGGGAAATCTGAGAGAGTACAAAATTTACCTACCTGATCTGCCATCTTCCCAAAATCCTCCTTTCCTTTCTTATATCACTATTATTCAGCCATTCCTCAATTGTTTAAAAGGCAATCTAAAACATTTCCTTATATTCTAATTATTTTCTTTACTCTTTTTTCCTATTTTAAAATTTTTCATTCAGAATTAGTTTGTTTTATTCATAACTATTCCCTCCTATTATTATTCTCTCTTAATAATCTCTCCCCTATTTGTTTCCCTAATTTTTAATGTATTTCTAAACAAAACTATAAGCAATTTTCCTTTATTCATTTCAGATAAAAAGGAGGCTTTTCTGATCTTATGCCCCCATTGCTTCCTTCATATTTGTATATTTTTCTTTTGAACTCAAATTATGAGAAATAGCAAAATCTACTCCCTTCTTCCTTTTTTCATTAATATCCTTCTTTTAACTTCCCTTCTCTTTTTATCTTGAAACTCTTAATAAGAACCCACAAGTATATTTATTTATTTATTTCTCTGGTTTAACCTTTGAAGACATTAAGATTCTTAAGGAATGCTTGTTCCTTCTTTCCTAAAAGAATATTAGTGCTATATCATCATAAAGTTCCTTATAATTGCTCAAATAAATTTACTTCTTTAGGTTTCACTGGATTCTTATATTTTTATTTCTTTTTTACTCAACTCCAGTCTTTTTATTAGCAGAAATTCTTTATTATATTAAAAATCCATTTTCTCCCCTCCCCATATAAAATTATATTCAACTTTTCAAGATATTATGCTTGATTCCAACCCTATCTTTTTGATCTTTTGGAATCTTCTCTCATTTAGGATAGAATCTGCCAGATCATATATGATCCTGTAATTTTGATTCTTAAACTACTTCACTCTGGATACTTGCAATATTTCACTTTAATAGGGGGAATTTAGATTTTGGCCATGAAATTCCTAGGACTTTTTCCTTTTGGGGTTCCTTTTAGGAAATTATTGATGGATCCTTAATTTGTCTTCTGTTTCTAATAGATTTGGTCAATTTTAATTATGATTTCTTGAAATGTGATGTCTAGACTTTTTTAAATCATGATTTTCTAGGAGTCCCATGATTCATAAATTATCATGTTTTCCAGATCATTTTTTAAAATCAAATTGTCTTACATTTTCTTCTATTTTTTCCAGTCTTTTGATTTTGTTTTAAAGTATCTTTCTGCCTCATGGAGCTATTGGTTTCTGTTGGATTTGTCTTAGTCTTCTAGAAGTCTGTTTCTTGGATAAAATTTGTCACTCTCTTTCTTCCAAGCTTCTTTCCTCTTCTTTCCTCTATAACTTTAATTTAATTTAATTTTATATCTTGGCTTATTTCTTCTAGATATCAGTGTAGTTCTTTGGAGTATTAAGTATAACATTAAATCCCATTTCTTCTATGAAATATTTCCTAATCATCTCATATCACAAAATCTTTTCATCAAAGTTCCATCTTTTTCATCATTTTGTAGTGTTAGCTGTTTTTTATGTATATGTTATTTCTCCAGCTAGACTGGAGAAGTACGAAAAGAAACTCCATATTTTATATTTTTTAATACTTTTCCCTATTCATTACAGTGTTTAAAGTGTCTTTTACACAATATGTTCTTTTTTATTTTTTTTTATTTTTAATAACTTTTTATTGATAGAACGCATGCCAGGGTAATTTTTTACAGCATTATCCCTTGCATTCACTTCTGTTCCGATTTTTCCCCTCCCTCCCTCCACCCCTTCCCCCAGATGGCAAGAGTCCTTTACATGTTGAATGGGTTGCAGTATATCCTAGATACAATATATGTGTGCAGAACCGAACAGTTTTCTTGTTGCACAGGGAGAATTGAATTCAGAAGGTATAAATAACCCGGGAAGAAAAACAAAAATGCAAGCAGTTTATATTCATTTCCCAGTGTTCTTTCTCTGGGTGTAGCTGCTTCTGTCCATCTTTGATCAATTAAGGCTCTCTTTATCGAAGAGGTCCACTTCCATCAGAATACATCCTCAAACAGTATCGTTGTTGAGGTATATAATGATCTCCTGGTTCTGCTCATTTCACTCAGCATCAGTTGATGTAAGTCTCGCCAGTCCTCTCTGTATTCATCCTGCTGGTCATTCCTTACAGAACAATAATATTCCATAACATTCATATACCACAATTTACTCAACCATTCTCCAATTGATGGACATCCTTTCATTTTCCAGCTTCTAGCCACTACAAACAGGGCTGCCACAAACATTTTGGCACAAACAGGTCCCTTTCCTTTCTTTAGTATCTCTTTGGGGTATAAGCCCAGTAGAAACACTGCTGGATCAAAGGGTATGCACAGTTTGATAACTTTTTGAGCATAGTTCCAAATTGCTCTCCAGAATGGCTGGATGTGTTCACAATTCCACCAACAATGGATCAGTGTCCCTGTTTTCCCACATCACCTCCAACATTCCCCATTATCTTTCCCTGTCCACAATATGTTCTTGATAACTATTTGTTGGTTGGTCATTTCATCTTTTGAAGGATAGTATAATTACATTATTAGGAGGTGATGAGAGATGTTTAGTAAATCAAGCAAAAGTTCAATGACTCCTAAAAATACAATTGGAAAATCTAATATGTAGAATCAAAAATCTATCTAAACTATCAAACCTTAATTCCTGGTAATTCAGAGGAGCCTTTTCTCTACTTCTACAACCACTATAGTCACATTAAATCATACCTGAAAGGAACTCAAGGATTTTCTAATATCTTCTTTACATACCTTTGCTCTGAATATTCATTTTAACCATATAATAGTTCTTGAAAAATAATCTGGCCTTTACTCTATCAATAAAACTTACCCCTAGGCTACATCCCACCATGGGTGCTCCTGGCCCTAAAGACATTTGGTAAGTGGACTTGGGAAATGATCACTACCAAATTTTGTATGGTTTAGAACAGGATAACTGATATTTCCATTCCATAATTCAGAGTATTCAACTATGTTTTTTCTGTGTCTTCCTCCCACATGAAATCACATTGTTGTCACCATAGTTAAGAATCTTGTTTGATTTTACCTATCCTTTCAGATCCCATCATATTTAACTCCTTTATAGTCTACTTTCTCCATAGAATAAGCATTTGATTGTTATTTGTTGAATTAAATTGAATAAGCATTTAAGGCTCTCTACAAACTGGTTCTAAAATAATTCTATTTCATACTACATTTCAGCCAAGCTGCTAATTAATGCCTGTCTCATCTTTTCCTCTCCAAACTGCATGAATTTGCATGGGTTGTCCCTCATCCTCTTCCCTCCTTCTTACCTGAAGAAATTTTATCACTCCTAATTCAGATATGATCTGTTACATGCCCCCTATGTTTGCATGGTCCCCTTCATTAAAATGTGAATTCCTTGAAACCAAGGGCTTTTTTGGTTTTTGTTTTGCCTTTCTTTGTGTCTCCACTACTTAGCACAGTACTTAATATATGGTCATTGATTTAAAATGACTTGGATTGGTTTTTCTTGGATAAGAAAGATGTTGAAAAGAAGAGAAAGAATAGTGGGGAAGAAAATGACAATAGTTGAAGTTCTTTCTTATCATTGTATGAGTGGACATTGCAATTCAGATAGGAAATCCACTTGTTCAAAAGCACCTCTTTAATTTTTCTCAATATCATGGGATTAAGAATTTAAAAGGTGGGAAGGGAGGAAGTGAATAAGAATTTAAGTACCAATTATGTACCAGGAACTGTGCTAAGCACCATACAGATATTTTCTCACTGATTTTCACAACAGCTTTTTGAAGGCTCCCCATTTTATAGTTTGTAGAAACTGAGGCAAAGAGAAAAAAATTAAGTGATTTGCCCATAGTCAGAGAACTATTCAGTGTCTGAGACTACATCTAAGTTCAGATTTCCTGACTCCAAGCCCTTTGATTTATCCACCATGTCAGCTAGCTATCTCAGAAGAACTGCAGAAAGTATTTTATTTAATTCCTGTATTTTATAAACTAAGTGAGACCAAGTATGGTTAAATGTTTTTTTCCAATGTCACACAGGTTGTAAAGTCACAATCAGGTGTGAGCTCAGGTTCTTTGAATACAAATTCAGTTCTCTTCCCAATGGGGGCTATAAGCCATAAAATTAAATTCCCTCACTAAAATGAAAATTCCATTGCAAAATAGGCATACACTTATCAGCCCATGCATCCTCAAAGATTAGAAGAAATATGACACATTTTGCTCACCTAAGAAAAGAAAAGCAAGGGGCTGATGAAGGAGGGGAAAGAATGCTGATAAGGGAAGAGGTGAAATCCAAAGACAATTTTTTAACTCTAAGACTATCCTTAATGTCCAGTTTGTATTGCTCCATAACAGTTGACATTATATAGCTCTTCATCATTAGTTCATTTGATACAACAATCTTGTGAGGCAATAAATCAATCAGCAAACATTTTTATTTCTTATTTTATTATTTCCCCACATAATAAAATTTTATTTTTTCTAATTACATGTAAAGATAGTTTTTAACATTCATTTTTATAAGATTCTGATTTCCAAATTTTTTTCTTCCTCCATCCCTTGCCTTTTCTCTACCCAAGACAGCAAGCAATCTGATATAGGTTACATATTAATCATATTTCCATATTACAAAAATCAGAACAAAAAGGAAAAATCTTGAGAAAGGAAAAAAAATGAAAATAGTATGCTTCAATCTGCATTCAGTCTCCATAATTCTTTCTTTAGAAGTGGATGGTATTTTTCCATCCCAAATCTATTGAAATTGTATTGCATCTTGCCCAACTTTATGCCAATAAATTTAACAACTTAAATGAAATAGAAGAATACCTCCAAAAATATAGCTTGTCCAAACTAACAGAGGAAGAAGTAAATATCCTAAACAGTCCCATCTCAGAAAAAGAAATAGAACAAACTATCAACCAACTCCCTAAGAAAAAATTCCCAGGACCAGATGGATTTACATGTGAATTCTACCAAACATTTAAAGAACAATTAACTCCAAAGTTAAATAAACTATTTGAAAAAATAGGGTTTGAAGGAGTCCTACCAAATTCCTTTTATGACACAGACATGGTACTGATACCTAAACCAGGTAGGCTGATAACAGAGAAAGAAAATTATAGACCAATCTCCCTAATGAATATTGATGCTAAAATCTTAAATAAAATATTAGCAAAAACATTACAGAAAATCATCCCCAGGATAATACACTATGACCAAGTAGGATTTATACCAGGAATGCAGGGCTGGTTCAATATTAGGAAAACTATTAGCATAATTGACTATATCAATAAGCAACCAAACAAAAACCGTATGATCATCTCAATAGATGCAGAAAAAGCATTTGATAAAATTCAACATCCATTCCTAATAAAAAAATTGAGAGCATAGGAATAAATGGACTTTTCCTTAAAATAGTCAGGAGCATATATTTAAAATCATCAGTAAGCATCATATGCAATGGGGAAAAACTGGAATCCTTCCCAGTAAGATCTGGAGTGAAGCAAGGTTGCCCACTATCACCATTATTATTCAATATCGTATTAGAAACACTAGCCTCTGCAATAAGAGTCGAGAAAGATATTAAAGGAATTAGAGTAGGCAATGAAGAAAAACTCTTTGCAGATGGTATGATGGTATACCTAGAGAAGCCCAGAGATTCTACTAAAAAGCTATTGGAAATAATTCATAATTTTAGCAAAGTAGCTGGCTACAAAATAAATCCCCATAAATCCTCAGCATTTTTATATATCACCAATAAAATCCAACAGCAAGAGATACAAAGAGAAATTTCATTCAAAATAACTGTTGATAGCATAAAATATTTGGGAATCTATCTACCAAAGGAAAGTCAGGAATTATATGAACAAAATTACAAGAAAGTTTCCACACAAATAAAGTCAGACTTAAATAATTGGGAAAATATTAAGTGCTCTTGGATAGGCCGAGCGAATATAATAAAGATGACAATACTCCCTAAACTAATCTATTTATTTAGTGCTATACCAATCAGACTTCCAAGAAAATGTTTTAATGATCTAGAAAAAATAACAACAAAATTCATATGGAACAATAAAAAGTCGAGACTCTCAAGGGAATTAATGAAAAAAAAAAAATCAAATGAAGGTGGCCTAGCTGTACCTGATCTAAAATTATATTATAAAGCAGCAGTCACCAAAACCATTTGGTATTGGCTAAGAAATAGATTAGTTAATCAGTGGAAAAGGTTAGGTTCACAAGACAGAATAGTCAACTATAGCTATCTAGTGTTTGACAAACCCAAAGATCCTAACTTTTGGGATAAGAATTCATTATTCGATAAAAACTGCTGGGATAACTGGAAATTAGTATGGCAGAAATTAGGCATGGACCCACACTTAACACCATATACCAAGATAAGATCAAAATGGGTCCATGACTTAGGCATAAAGAATGAGATTATAAATAAATTGGAGGAACATAGGATAGTTTATCTCTCAGACTTGTGGAGGAGAAAGAAATTTGTGACCAAAGATGAACTAGAGACTATTACCGATCACAAAATAGAAAATTTTGATTATATCAAATTAAAAAGCTTTTGTACAAACAAAACTAATGCAAACAAGATTAGAAGGGAAGCAACAAACTGGGAAAACATCTTCACAGTTAAAGGTTCTGATAAAGGTCTCATTTACAAAATATATAGAGAACTGACTCAAATTTATAAGAAATCAAGCCATTCACCAATTGATAAATGGTCAAAGGATATGAACAGACAATTTTCAGATGATGAAATTGAAACTATCACCACTCATATGAAAGAGTGTTCCAAATCATTATTGATCAGAGAAATGCAAATTAAGACAACTCTGAGATACCACTACACATCTGTCAGATAGGCTAAGATGACAGGAAAAAATAATGATGAATGTTGGAGGGGATGCGGGAAAACTGGGACACTGATGCACTGTTGGTGGAACTGTGAACGAATCCAACCATTCTGGAGAGCAATCTGGAATTATGCCCAAAAAGTTACCAAATTGTGCATACCCTTTGATCCAGCAGTGTTTCTATTGGGCTTATATCCCAAAGAAATACTAAAGAAGGGAAAGTGACCTATATGTGCCAAAATGTTTGTAGCAGCCCTGTTTGTAGTGGCTAGAAACTGGAAATTGAATGGATGCCCATCAATTGGAGAATGGCTGGGTAAATTGTGGTATATGAATGTTATGGAATATTATTGTTCTGTAAGAAATGACCAGCAGGATGAATACAGAGAGGCTTGGAGAGACTTACATGAACTGATGCTGAGTGAAATGAGCAGAACCAGGAGATCACTTTACACATCGACAATGATATTGTATGAGGATATATTCTGATGGAAATGGACTTCTTTGACAAAGACTCAATTTCAATTGATTAATGATGGACAGAAGCAGCTACACCGAAAGAAAGAACACTGGGAAATGAATGTGAATTATTTGCATTTTTGTTTTTCTTTCCGAGTTGTTCTTACCTTCTGAATCCAATTCTCCCTGTGCAACAAGAGAACTGTTCGATTCTGCAAACATATATTGCATCTAGGATATACTGCAACATATTTAACATATATAGGACTGCTTGCCATCTAGGGGAGGGGGTGGAGGGAGGGAGGGGAAAAATCGGAACAAAAATGAGTGCAAGGGATAATGTTGTAAAAAAATTACCCTGGCATGGATTCTGTCAACATAAAGTTATTATAAAATAAAATTAAAAAAAGAAATTGTATTGGATATCCATATTGCTTGAGAAGAATTGAGTCTAACATTGTTGATCATTGTACAATCTTTCAGCAAACATTTATTAAGCAACTACTAAATACTAGGCATTGGAAAAAAAAAAAACATAGTTTAGCTAAAACATAGCCATTACCTTCAAAGAATTTGTAGTCTAATAGGGGAATAAGATACAAACACTGATTGCTAAAATATACAATATTAAAATATAAATGCATTATAGTTAAAAAAAAAAGGAATAAAGAAAAGGGTATCTATATCCATTTTAGGATCATGGACTAGGGATAGTAGTGAAGATGATAAGGGAAATCTGACCCTACCCCCAACTCACCTTGTTAGCCAAAGAGGATTCATAATTCACAATATTCTTGGTGCTACAACTCACAAATTCTGTTCTATCTTTTTCCATTTCTGGAAAACTTTGTGGGTCCTAGATCTATGGAGATGAAAAAGACCTTTCCAAAGCACTTACTACCACCATTAGCATTCTTATTCCTCATTTCAATCCTAGATTTTGATCATAGATTTATAACTAGAAGAGATCTTAAAGATCACCTAGTTTAATCATTTTCATTTTCAAGATAAAAAACAACAACAACAACTGAACCCTAGAAAGGCTCAATGTCATAGAGTTATTAAATCCAGAAGTAAAGTTTTGCCTTGAAATCAAATCGTAGTATCATAGATCTAGAATTGGAAAGACTTCAGAGGTTATTTCATCTTCATTTTATAGTAAAGGAAAATGAAACACTGAGAAGCAAAATGATTTATCCAAAATCACAAAGATAGAAAGTGGCAAAGGCAGGATTGGAACTCAGGTTTTGACTCTAAAGCAAATACTTTTTGCAGTGTAATATCATACCTCCAAATCTGGAAGTTTTCTTCTTTCCAGGCTCCTTTATAATTATGCTGTTGACAAGGGTATTCAGGGAAAGTTGCTTTTAGAGGCTTATTGTTTAGTCATTTCAGTCATGTCCAACTCTTGTGAACCCACTTGGAGTTTTCTTGGAAAGTTTGCCATTTCTTTCACTAGCTCATTTTGCAAATGAGGAAACTTAGGCAAACTTGCTAAATAACTTGCTCAGGATTATAATACAAGAAAGAATCTGAGGCTGGATTTGAACTCTGGTCTTCCTGATTCCATGCAACATCCAGCTGCTTTTAATTTAGAGTTTGCCATCATTAGTATAAAATCTTAGACAAATCATTTAACTTTTTCTAGGATTTGATTTTCCCTGTTTGGGATCCTTTCCAGTTTTTATCTCATTCCATTTAACTTGAAATCAAATCAGAGAAATAATTCATCCTTGTCATTTACTGCATGACCATGGACATGGTCACTTAAAAATGGATTGATTTTTCAGAAGGAGTTGATCTGGATAGTCTCTAAGGACCCCTCCATATCTAAATCCTATGCTCCAATAATGGAATCCTAAAAATTAAAGAACATTAAAAAAAAAGATAACTTGAACAGTTGAGAGGTATGTACAGGTTGTTGTTGTTTTTTTTAAGAAATTTTGCTAATGAAAATATGTCATAGAAACTTTTTCAAGAAGTAAAATTGATCCCCATGCCTTCATTTAAAGAATGAAATAGTAAATAATGTCTTTTAGTAATGATGGCTGGTCTAGTGCTATTCTCTTGGCATTGGTTAATCTAAAGTATGTAATTTAACAAGTTACTACCTGTGTACCCAGCACACATTATGATTCAGACTCCCTCTATCTACACGTGGAATAAGTTTTAGTTTTTTGTTGAATAATGACTACATACACATAGACACACATACACTTTCTCATGATGCAGAATGAACACTGGAAAATACTATCAAAGTGTACTTTGTGGTTCATCTCTTTGTATGGTATTCATATAGAGGTAATGTATAGAACCTCAGGGCCTCAATCCCAGACTGTTTATAATAATAATTAAAGGTTCAAATCACCTTTCATGCAAGGATCTCAAAAGATTCTATAAGTACTAATTAACTTTCCTATCACAGCTGGGAAGTAAAGAGAGGAATCATGGAGATCTATGTAAAAAGAAGGTGAAAAAACTCACTCTGTCTAACTTTTGGAAAGTTCTATATAAAAAAGGGCAGAAAAGTAAAGCTTCCTTGAAAAAATGTAAAAAAACTGAGGAAGACACCCCTCCCCCCATCTATTTAGAAGTTTGGGAGTGAGTTTAACAATAATAGAAAAGTTAGAAAGAGGGAAGGGCTTTTAGATATGCTGAATTTAAAATGTCTATGGGATATTCAGTTCAAGATGTCCCATAGACAGTTGAAAATAGAGGTCTGACATTTTGGATGGAGATTAGGACTGGAAAAGTAAATCTGAGAATCATCAGTGTGGAGATGATAATTTAATCCATGGGAGTTAATGAGATCACCAAATAAAACAGTATAAAAAAGAAGAGGGTCCAAGCTTTAGGGGATGCCTACAATTACACGGAATTAGCAAGATAGTAGATTTGGAAAAGGACTCATCAGAAAGGCAGGAGAACTACAATGTCATGCCAAGAAAATCTAGAGAGAGAAAAAATGCATCAGGGAGAAGAGGGTGATCAACTGTTAAAGGCTGCAAAGAGGCCAAGTAGGAGAGAATTGGGGGAAAAAGGCAATTAAGTATGACAAAAAGGAAATAGAGACTTTGGTTATTTATTCAAAATTACATTACTAATAAGAATCAGAAGCAACACTCAAACCCATTATTCATTCTGTCTGACTAGTAGCTTTCTTATACAGACTTTTCACTGTTCCATGATTAGGTCATGCTCATTTTCAGCATTGTGTAGAGAAAAGAGCCCTAAATTTTTCATCAGGAATTGAGTTTTAGCCAAGGAATGCCTTGCTTTTCCCCCTCTATTTAAATAAATCCTAGCCATATTTCAAGACCACAATCATGTCCCTCTTCCTACATAAAGCCTTCTATTACATCATAGTCCTGGTTAAGTGTCTTTCTATCTTGTGTAAATGATCCATGGATTCTTAAAAACTATGTCATAAAAATGGCAATTCCCAGGAAACTATAAAAGCATCACTGAGCAACCTAGTTATGTTTAAAAATTTTCATCACCAGAAAGTTGGTCGTAAGGTGGTGAATTTTTTGGGAGGCCATAGCAAGTCTTTCTGCAACCTGCTCATATTTTATTTTCTTGCATCCCCCTCCAAAATTCATAACTTTGTGCAACCAACCCTCTGATAAATAGACTGCAACATATCATCAGTGACAAATTATGGAGAAAAAGAACAAAAAAAAGTCATCAAGGAATTGTATGATAGGAAGAGATGGACCAGTCATCTAGCAAATTGGGGGATGACAAGGAGAAAAACACAGTTCTGTCATATCACAATACCAGGAAAAATGAAAAAGGCTTCCAGTAGGTTAAACAGATCTTTTCTGATGAGAGGATATGGCCAAGAGCTACTTAGGACGGGCTAGCAAGAATGTGTTATAATCTGCATTGTTGGAAGGAACTCCTAAATTAATGAGACCACAGCTCTGTTTGAGTATTTGAGTGGCCAAGTAGGGAAGAATGCCAATGAAGGCGAGAAACAATTGTGGTCTGTACTGGTGAAAGGAGTAACCACACAATGAAATCACAGTGAAATCTCATTTTTATTGCTCTCTGTATTATGTATTCCCAGTTAGAAGAATCATGACATGGTGGATAACACTGAACTTGGAATCAGGCAATCTGGATTCAAATCTGGTTTCAGAAGCTTATCATTTATCATTATTCAGAAGGTAAATCATTTAAGATTTCTTGGCCTCAGTTTCTACATCTGTAAAAGGAGATTCATGTAACCTGTTGTATTTATTTCCCAGAGCTTTTGTGAGGATCAAATAAAATAATGTTTGGAAAGCACTTTGAAAAACTTAGAATGCTCCAGTATTAGTTGTTACTGTTATTACATACTCTTAAAGGGCAGGAGACCCTATCTTATACTACTTTCATACTTGGCACAGTGCCTAGTTTAGGTAGCCAGTGCTCAACAATTCCTTTCTCAAGGATTGAAAAATGAATGATCACACCCTTTCATGCCAGTCATTCATATAAGCAAATGTCATCATCAGCATCTTCTGTGGCCAAACTCCTAATTCATGTCTACACATGATGCAAGAGGTAGATACTCCCAAAGGAGTTATGATTGGGCATTTTTTTTGGTGACTCAAATCTTTTGGCAATATTTAGTTGAAACCACAGAATAACTTATTAATTTGCATCTTTAAGATAGGAGAGTAAATATTATTGCAAATGGAAACTGATATAATACTTATTAATGGAAATTGCCACAAAAGACATTATGACTACCATCCAAAACATGAGAAATCTAGGAAATTTATGGCATTGGAAGTTTTCTAAATGTCTAAGGAAATATGTATTATTTAGTCATAAATTCAGGCAGTTAATAAGGGCCAACCCCATGCATTCTGACAAAATGATTGATGAGAACAATTTATTCCAGTGGCCATAAAGTTAGTTGAAACAGATGTAGTGGAGTACTTAAAGCTTGGTCAGACACCAAAGATGCAAGGCCATATACTGCAGCTAAGCCATTACTAGTTATTTTGACTTCTACTCTATCAATGGACTTTGATGATTCTGAAAGAAAGTGTGAAACTGACAACTTTGTACAGCTCTACTCACTTAAATCCAATTCACACACAAGTCAAAATATAACTCATGATGTCATTGATTCTCTTTGAAAACAAAGAATCATCACCAAAAACAACAACAATTCCATTCAAGATACTGTGCTAGGCAATTAAAATTGGGTATGAACTAATGGGTGAAATGGGAAAATAATTAGCAAGCTATCTAAATGAATACTGTAAAAAATCTCTTTGGATCTTTACAAGGTGGGATGATGATGATGATGATGATGATGATGATGATGATGACAAAAACTAGCATAAAATGATGTTATTAATTTGAAAATTGAACTAGCTTTAGTTAAGGAATCCAAGTGTTCAATCCACAACAGAGTTAGATATTCAATCTGGTGCTTTTTGTATCCTATCAGAACCTAAAGATATTAAAGCTAGCTATAGCTAAATGATGTAAGAACTAAAGAAATGTGTTTTTGTCTGCTTGCATTTTTTATTTCCTTCTCAGGTTATTTTTACCTTATTTCTAAGTCTGATTTTTCTTATGAAGCAAAATAACTGTGTAGATATGTATATTTATATTGTATTTAACATATACTTTAACATATTTAACATGCATTGGTCTACCTGCCATCTAGGGGAGGGATTGAGAGGAAGAAGGGAAAAGTTGGAACAGAAGGTTTTGCAAGGGTCAATGCTGAAAAATTACCCATGCATATTATCTTGTAAATAATATATATATATATATATATAAAATACAAAAAAAAAAAAAAAAGAACTAGTAGATGTTGGTTAATTTTTCTAAATATAGTTTTAGCCAAAGGTCCATTCTCATAGTCAATTGCTTTTCTAACTGCCACATGACCTTCTAATCATAATCCATAATGTGTTTTTACCTTCACTTTTTACTCTTTGACAATAAGAATTGGTGTTGCAGAAACCAATACTCTTCCTTTTTCACTTGCATAACCACCTGATTCTCCAAGATGGTCTGGCAATAAGATTCTGACCTCAGCTGCTCTCTATCTGAATTTGATAAGTATTATCCTCCCTATGAATGAGGAATTTCCCCAGCAAGAAGAGGTTCTGTGGTTCCATGACCTCGAACTTTCTATTCATGGGTTATTGGGTCTCTCCATGGGAATTCTTTCTTTGCATTTCTCTGCAGTCTTTGGCTGGATTCTAGATACCACAGCCTTTCCATTGCTCAACCTTCTGTTAAGTCCTCAGGTATGAGACTCAGAGTCACAGGATTGCAGAGAATAGTCTTCTAATCCAACTTTTATGCTCACAGAAATAAAGCATCCTCTCTAGAAATACCTAGTAAGAAGTCATCTAGTCTTTGACTGAAAACCTCTTAATGAGGGAGCACACACTAGCTCCAAAGGCAATAATCTTTGTGGTGCTATATGAGTTAGGAAATGTTTTCCTTTTATCAAAACTGAAGTCAAATCTGCTCAGATTTGCCAAATCTTCTCTTCTCGTCTTTAAACATCCCCATATCCTTCAGCCAGTTCTCAAATGCCACAAACTCAAAAGTTTTTACTATCCAGATTATCCTCCAATGAAGTTGAGTGACCCCAAAACTTCCCTCTGAAAAAAATGACCTATTAGAAAAAAAATAATATGCTACTGATGATGCTATGTGGTTTTATGCTATGGAATAGCACAGTGTCCAAAGAATTAAAAGTCAAGTATTATTCTAAAGGTGATAATCATATAACGGTATGGGTTTGCTACTATCTACCAGGAATCATGCAAGGAAAGAAGTAAAAATAATTTATTTAATCAAAGATGTATCATTGGAAAACAAAGTGGGCTAGTCACATTTACAAGAATAAGGATAATAAGCTATTTGTGTATTCATTTGGTATCCATACAGAGTAGAGTGAAGTAGAAGAAAAATCCTAGTCCATCATTGGACCTCTCCATGCCTATGAAACATTTATGTGAGGACATGGAGAGAAGTCCCATAACATAAGAAGGCATGAATGGATTACCATGTGCATATTGAAGGAGGTACCCACACTGAAGAGAAAATAGATCTAGCAAGTCAAAAAATATTGGTTTCTTCAATAAGAATTATAGAATTTTTAACTAAGGTTATTTCAGTAATAACTTGATCATGTGGTCAAGCATAAGAATTATAGAAAATACAATCCCTAAATAACTTTAGGCTAAATTCTAATTTTTTGTGTGTGTCATGATTTGGGAGTGGTGGAATAGAACAGTGGAAGCAATTGTGGAAGATCTTCATGGAAAATTTTAGCATGGAATGATATAGCCTATAATTCCTCCACCTGAAGAGCAAATGAAGAGAGCAATGTAAAGGGGTAAGGTAGATATTGCAATACTTACCTACATTCATAATCTTTTTCAATGGGGTTTTATGCACACTAGAGGATTTTATACAGTTCTTTTCCAAATCTCCCCATAAATTCTTCCCAGAAGATGCATCTAATATGCTGAAGCATCTTTCTCACATCTGTTTATCTTTCTTGGGTACCAATGTAATGCTCTCTCATTACATGACTAGCATATTTCCTAGTCCAATATTACATATTTTTATGATGTATCACTTCTCTTGTGCAAATCACCAAGGGTGACATGCTATATATATATATTAATACCCACCATATGTTTTTCCATTATATTTTGGATCAACAAAGTTTTGAGTCTTCTATCATCATTGTGTCCTATTGTTCCTAATCACACAGACTCACTGGGAAAATTTTGATGTTAAAGATTATACACACACACACACACACACACACACACACAAATACATAAATATTTGTTTTTAATTTAATATAATAGTAATTAATTTGTACTATTTTGTTGAATTCCCTCTAATTCCCCCTACCCCTACAAAATAAATTAAGTATCCAGATACTAGCACCAACTAGATAGAACACTGGATTTAGAATCCAAAAACCTAGATTCCTATCCGACCTTAGGTAACTGCTTTAACTTTCTCAAGTCTTCTTAAGCTATAAAATGAAAGAGTTGATTTAGATGACACTTAAAAGTCCCTTCCAGCTCTTAACCAGCAGCCCCATGACCATCTACATGTCTGATACTGTTTTCCAACTCTGTTTCCTCCTATTTAGGAAAATGTAGAGGTAAGCTGGAGGTCCTATAACAACAGGCCAAGAGAATGATCAGTCACTAGGACTAGACCTATACCCTTAGTCTCTGAAGCTTGCAGCTTTGCCTCAGAGTCTAACAGACTGTAATCAGTTTCTTAACTAGAAGAGACTCTTCCTTTGATCTGCTCTGAACTTGTTTTAATGACCCTTGCTTTGAGACTTGACTTTGAATACTAAGACCACCCAAAGATTCATTGATGTCGATACTTTGCTACTGACAGAATTACCTTCTTGTCTGTGGACCTGCTTGGCTGACATGTTGAAAGCCTATTGTTGATCTCCTCTACTTCTTTGTGGGAACTTACTCTTTGCTTCTGGTCCTTGGCCAATTGGGAACTGGCTTTCCTGCTAGTGATGACTTCACTATCAAACAAAGGGAGAAAAAAGGAACCCACAATACCCAATGCCTAACTTTTCCTCAAACAACCATTAGGCAGCTGGTTTCACACCATCATTAATAATAGCTAACCTTTTCATGACATTTTAAGGTTTGCAAAATGCTTTTCATATATTATCTCACTTGATCTTCACAACAACCCTATAAAGTATGTGCTGTTATTATCCTGATTTTATAGATGTGGAAATTAAGGCTGAGAAAGGTTAAGTGATATTCCTAGTATCACACAGTGCAAATGTCTCGGACCACGTTCAAATTCAGTCCTGACATAGTCCAGTGCTCTCTCCATGACATCACCTAATTACCTGAGACAATAACTTGAAGCAAGGACAAATTCCTGGTGTCCCACTCCACAGCACAGTTTGTGCAAAAATGAAGAGAATGGTTAAAATAGTTTGAATGGAAAATCTAAATATTTGCAAATTTCATTTACAATAAATAATTCATCTTATTCTTTCTATCTAGTTTTAGCTAACAGTTCCATTTTTAAAGTATCTTAGAAAGAAATAGAAGAATTATATTACATTTATTTAGAAGCTAAAAGAGGGAGCGAATTTAAAAGTACAGAGGCCAAGGGAGATGTAGTCTAAGATATCATTCCACATTCATTATACATTACTGTTCATCATACAATTTACAATCAGGCCTGGCTAGTCTTCTTGTCATTCTTCACATGACATTACATTTCCGATCTCCCTGCATTGTGCCTGGAATGAAACAATTCTCATCTCCATCTCTTAGAATTACTATTTTCTTCCAAAGTTCATCTTGAACACTATATCCTTTATAAGGATATTTTTAATTCCCCCCCCCCCGCTAGTGCCTCTTTTGCATTAAAATTATTTTTATTTGGGATATGTTTTTTAAAATATATTTATATGTGTACATTATATCTCCCCCTAATACAAGACAAGTTCCTTGATGACAGGTCTCTAGAACCTACTACAAAGTATTGTACATAGGAGTAGGTTGTTAATAAATACTTACTGACTTAACAGATTATAATCCATTAATTAGCTGTGATTTGGGTGTGTAATTTTAACCTCTTTAGGATTTAGTTTTCTCATTTGTAAAATAAATACTTTGAATGAAATAATTTCTAGAGACTTTCAAGTGTCCTAAATTAGTTACCAAAAAAAAAATAATAATAATAATACAAACAGAAGTTGCAACTTTCTTATAAAAGGTACCTATAAAATCTTACTAGGCAAGGAGGTAGCACAGTGGATAGAGCTTTGGGCTTGGAATTTGAATTCTACTTTAGACATTTAAATATCTCTGTGATTCTGAGAAAGCTGTAAAATGAGAATAATAGTAGCACCTACCTCACAGGGGTTGTTATGAGAATCAAATGAGATAATATACATAAAATATTTTGTAAATTTTAAAACACCATATTAAATTCTAAATATACTTTTTTATTATCATTAATAAAATATGAGCAATCTTAAAATTACAAGAAAATATTTTTTTGCATTAAGAAAAAAATAGCTGAATCTATTTGAAATGCTAGAATTAATTCCATATTGTTTTTTTTAACAACACTCAGTCAGCATTTTCACATGACTTACTACCCAGTCCAGAATAAGTGTGCTGAAGAGTATAAAAAGTGGCTGAAGTAGTTCTGACTGAGCTTTGGCAAAGAATGCTTTCAAGGCAGGGTGGAGTAACTATATTCTCTATCAGATGTCACACCTCCCTGGCTAGGACGCAGTGATTCATCCTGTACTTGGCACACTATCATCTGGAACACACCTTTGTATTTTGCCGTTGTTGGTCTTTCCTTGAATTATCATAGCCAGAGATAAAGCTCTCAAACTTTAGAGAGAAATACCACTTCTCCATAGAAACAGTCATATAGGGGAAATGTACTATTGATGACTTTGCTGGGTGGATCTCCCTGTGTCTAGAGGACTTAACCTTTGACAGTCTCAGTGTTTATTTTGTTCTAGGCAGTTTGCTTTCGAGAGTAATACTTCAACTGTAATTAATGCATATCTCATTCTTTTTTTTTTCAAGAAATTACAACAAATTAGATGGTAGTCAAATAAAGAAAACAGTAGGAAAAAATAGATGTTATGAAAACTAAAATTTTAAGTTAAACAGCAAAAAAAAAAAAAGGAGGATTTTATTTGGGATGTATTTTTTAAAAACATATTAATATATTTATGTTATGTTTCCATAATAAAAGACAAGTTTGTTGAGACATTGCTGAAAAACTATTGGTTTTTGTGACAAAATCTTTGCTAAAGTATTACAATACTTCCAAATTTTGACAATTCTACCTTTATATCGTCTCTCAAAACCAATCATCATTTCTGTATTCTCATCATAACTACTCTATCATAAACCCTCATCAACTTTCATTTAAACTATTACAATAGCTTTCCAACATCGTCCTGCCTTCTACCCTTTTGAATCTCACTTCCACAAAGATACACAATGTATATTCCCAAGACACAGGTCTATTCATATTACTCTCCTCCTCTGGAAGCTTCAGTGGCTTCATCCTGACTATAGAATAAAATTCAAAACCCATCCTTAGAATTTCAGGGTCTTCATAGTCTAGATTCAGGCCAATTGTTCTTCTTGCTATTCCTCATTTGTTACTTCTGTCTCCTGCCTCTGTATCTTTACCAAGCTTCCCTTCATGCCTGGAATTCACTTTTTTTTTTTCACTATTACTTCAGAGAATCCCTATCTTTCTTCAACCCCAAATGCAAATCCCTGGAAAATTTTGTGTGTGTATGTGTGTGTGTGTGTGTGTGTGTGTGTGTGTGTGTGTGTGTGTAAGTAGAAAGATTTGCATCTATATGTGTAGATATATATATATAAAATTGTTGTGATACAAGAGCCATCTGCCAGTGGCTGCTGAAGGGCTAACTTAGACCTGTTGAATGGATCGCTTCATAGATGATACAAGGAGACTGAGAGGCAGTTGCATTCTCTGACATCCCTACTGAGAGGCACTTGCATTCTCTGACCTCTCTCCTCTTCCCTTTGTCTCCAATTTATTTCATTCCCAATCCACAAGGAACTGTGAAGGCTGCTTTGCAACTCCAAGTTTATGATTCACAGCTGTAGAGTCTCTCAGAGAATTGACCTGTCCCTTCACTTAGGCATAGTGCTTAACAGAAAATTTTTATATATTCAATAATATATTTATATATATTTTTCTGTGTACATGCTGTTTTCTCCCAGTAAAACATAAGCTCTTTGAGAGCAGAGATTAGTTCATTTTTATTTTTGTAGCCCCAGACATAGTACTTAGTACACAGTAAGAGCCTAATGAATGTTTAATGTGATAAGTGAATGAATAAATGAAATTCTAGTCATATGGTAATCCCAGATGAAAAGAAGTACAATATTTTTTAAGGAAGAATTTCTTGCCTTTTTCTTTCTTTTTATTTTGTGTCTATATTTATTTTGATTTACCTGACAAATATTTATTGAGCATCTGATATATGCCAGACATTATACTTTGGCAGAAGACACTTTCCAAGAAGAATGAAATGAAACATATTGTCCATTCTGGTACCATAAGAGATGTGCAGAAACTGACTGGTTCTCTTGTATTACATTGGTATCAATCCTGTATGAAAAAAAAAAAAAAAAAAAAAGAGGGACAAGAAGTGATCACATATGCTTTGTTCAAAGAAGATAAGGTCTTCCAAGAAATACTACAGAACTGCAAGTGTATATAGTTATTGCTCTTTCTTTCCTTTCAAATGAAGTACATTTGCTACCTTAGAAAAATTCCTAATATCAGCTTACTTATTAAAGATTTAATTTCAGACCTTGCTTGATAAAGCACTTGGAAGGAAAACTGCCCCACCCACTGTTCAAGCCAGGCAGGACTACAATTTTTTTAGTAATATCAGTGTGACTTCTTTCCAATTTTTTGGGCTAATTCTCAGGATTTTATTCTCCAATGGAGTTGAGAACACATAGCCTCCCTCTCTATAGACTTCTGAAATTCAGTCCACAGCCTTTTCAAGATTTTAGGATTGAGAACAGTAAAACACTTTAGTTATCATTATTGATTTTTTTCCCACAAATGAAAAACCTGAGGACCAAATGATTTGCCATGGTCATACCAGTAGCAAATAACAGAACCAAGATTTCAAAAATATATTTTCTAAGTCCAAATCCAGTGCCTTTTATTCACTATATCATATTCACTTTCCTAGACTTAGGGATGTAGAAAATACTTTGTCTTAATAATCCTCAACTGCCTATTTATTTCTATTTATCTCAAAGGTCAACTTGATATTAAGTTGTCCAAGAAAAGAAAATTTTAGGGTGGGAAACTAAGAGAGGTTGGGAGAGGGAGAGAAAGCTAAAGAAGCTTGGGGGCATGACCTCCATTATAATGGATGGTATTGCTTTTTAACACCCTGTTGTCAAACATTCAAATTCAATTCAGTAAGCACTTATTTAACACATCCTGGGCCAAGAGAAATCTGTTATGAAATAGTCACATTTACCTCCATTTTTTTATGTTAACCAAGAGTTAACACAGTACTTAGCATGTAATTGATTCATTAAAATATTCTCTCTCTCTCTCTCTCTCTCTCTCTCTCTCTCTCTCTCTCTCTTTTTCTGTGTGTGTGTATGTGTGTGTGTATGTGTGTGTGTGCTCCAACTCCATCCCCTCTCACTTCTCTTTCCCTTCTCTTTCCCTCTTCTCTGTCTATTTAGATTGAAGACTAAATGTATCCTCTTTTTCTTCTTCTTCTTCTTTTTCTTCTTCTTCTTCTTCTTCTTCTTCTTCTTCTTCTTCTTCTTCTTCTTCTTCTTCTTCTTCTTCTTCTTCTTCTTCTTCTTCTTCTTTCTTCTTTCTTCTTCTTCTTCTTTCTTTTTCTTCCACCTCCTCC
The DNA here is from genome assembly GCF_016432865.1 of Antechinus flavipes. Classification (NCBI taxonomy): domain Eukaryota; kingdom Metazoa; phylum Chordata; class Mammalia; order Dasyuromorphia; family Dasyuridae; genus Antechinus; species Antechinus flavipes. Next base: position 484,405,476 of record NC_067398.1, on the reverse strand, counting down.
TGTCTGATTCTTGCCAAGAAAAACAATGCCTCATAATTATCCAATGGAGATGCTCCATCTCAGCATTCCTCCCTGTTAAGGAGTGCTCTATCATGCTGCTGAGGTCAGACTAAACCCAGGTGAAAGTCATGCTTTCTGCCTGATGTGGACTAGTAGAACTTGTTTGGAAAATGTGCAGCAATTTCTCAGTGATGCAGTGGTGGACACTCCTTTTAAACTATGAGTCATATTCTTTCCTGGAGATTTATAGTCTTTAAAAATGGTTCATACATATAAAATGTTTGGGAGTCTACATGCCAAGGGAAAGTCAGGAACTTTATGAACACAACTACAAAAAACTTTCTAGACAAATAAAGTCAGATCTAAACAATTAGAAAAATATCAAGTACTCATGGGTAGGCCAAGAGATAAAAATGACAATGCTACCTAAATTAGTTGACTTATTTAGTGCTATACCAATCAAACTCCAAGGAAATTATTTTACAGGTCTAGAAAAAATAATAACAAAGTTCATCTGGAAGAACCAAAGGTCAAGAATTTCAAGAGAATTAATGAAAAAAAAATTTCCAATGAAGGTGGCCTAGCTGTGCCAGACCTAAAAGTATATTATAAAGCAGCAGTCATCAAAACCATTTGAAACTGGCTAAGAAGTAGAGTAATTGATCAATGGAATAGGTTAGGTTCACAAGACAAAATACTCAATAACTATAGCACTCTAGTGATTGACAAACACAAAGACCCAGATTTTGGGATAAGAATTCACTATTTGATTAAAACTGCTAGGAAAATTGGAGACTAGTTTGGCAGAAACTAGGCATTGACCCACACCTAACACCATATACCAAGATAAGGTCAAAATAGGTACATGATTTAGATATAAAAAGTGATATTATAAGCAAATTAGAAGAACATAGGATAGTTTACTTCTCAGATCTGTGGAAAAGGAAGAAATTTGTGACCAAAGAAGAACTGGAACTCATTATTGAACACCAAATAGATAATTTTGATTATATTAAAAAGTTTTTATACAAACAAAACTAATGCAGATTATATTAAAAGGGAAGCAATAAACTGGAAAAACATTTTTACATTTAAGGATTCTGATAAAGGCCTCATTTCTAAAATATATAGAGAATTGATGCCAATTTATAGGAATTTAAGCCATTCTCCAATTGATAAATGATCAGAGAATATGAACAGACAATTTTTAGATAAAGAAATTAAAATCATTTCTAGTCATATGAAAAGGTGCTCTAAATCACTATTGATCAGAGAAATGCAAATTAAGACAACTCTGAAATACCACTACATCTGTCAAATTGGCTAAGATGACAAAAAAGATAATGACAAATGTTGGAGGTGATGTGGGAAAATTAGGACACTGGTACATTATTGGTGGAATTATGAATCGATCCAGCCATTCTGGAGAGCAATTTGGAACTATGCTCACAAAGTTATCTAACTGTGCATACCCATTGATCCAGCAGTGTTTCTATTGGCCCTGACAGAGATCACAAAAAATGGGAAAGGATCCCCATGTGCAAAAATGCAGCAGCCCTTTGTGTAGTGGCAAGGAACTGAAAGCTGAGAGGATGCCCATCAATTGGAGAATGCCTAAGTTGTGGTATATGAATGTTATGGAATATTATTATTCTGTAAGAAACAATCAGGATGATGATTTTAGAGAGGCTTGGTGAGACTTTCATGAAGTGATGCTAAGTGAAATGACCAGAACCAGGAGATCATTATACATGGCAATAACAAGATTTTATGATGATCGATTCTGATAGACATGGCTCTTTCCAACAATGACATAATTCAAACCAGTTCCAATAATCTTGTGATGAAGAGAGCCATCTATACCCAGAGAGGACTGTGGGGACTGTGTATAGACCACAACATAACATTTTCATTCTTTCTATTGTTCTTTGTTTGCATTTTGTTTTCTTTCTCAGTTTTTTTCCCTTCTTGATCCAATTTTTCTTGTGCAGCAAGATAATTATATAAATATGTATACATATATTGGATCTAACATATATTTTAATATATTTAACAACTGTAGGATTACCTGCCATTTAGGGGAGGGCATGGGGGGGAAATTTGGAACATAAGGTTTTGCAAGGGTCAATGTTAAAAAAAATTATCCATGCATATGTTTTGTAAATAAAAAAACCTTATTAAAGGCTTATTAAGTCTTTTTAAGTCTTATTAAAGAAATAAAATAAAATGAAAATGGATCATATTACTTTCCTAGAGAATATATCCACATTAAAATTCTTTTTATTCATTTTTTATAAACTGTGAAGTCAGTTGAAATGACAAACTTCAGAAAGTTTCTCATGTTGGGATGTATGAATTAGTTTCCTTTGACTGATTCTCGTGCTCTCTGGAAAGGTTTCTCAATTGCACAGTAAATAAATACTTAGAAATATTTGATATACAAAGTCTATTCATCTCTAGTCAACCATTTGTCCCATTGTGTAAATAATCAAAAGAATACATTTAATAAACCAGTTTCATAATTGTTTACATATATATGAAACAATGTATTTTAAATCTTACATATATGCTAATTTTTTAATGAATTATTTTAAATAAAAGGAATTTAAAATGCTAGGCACATCAGTTCAGCCTCTCTACTTGAGAAATTTTTTTCCTCAGTAATATTTTATTTTTCCAAATACATATAAAAATAGTTTTCAACATTCATTTTTATAAAACTGTTCTGCAAATCTTTCTCCCTCCCTTCTTTACCTCTCCTTACCCAAGACAATTAGCAATTGATATAGGTCAACTATGTGCAATCCTTTTAAATATATTTCCATATTAGTCGTGTTATGCAAGAAAAAAATCAGAACAAAAGGAAAAAACTTAAGAAAGAAAAAAAAAATAAAGTGAAAATACTATGCTTTGAACCACATTCAATTTCCATAAATTTATCTGCTAGGATGGTAGCATTTTCCATCCTAGAGCTATTGGAATCATCTTAAATCACTATAATCCTGATAAGACAAGTCTATCACAGTTGATCATCACATAATCTTGCTGTTATTGTGTACAATGTTCTCCTAGTTCTACTCACTTCATTCAGCATCAGTTCATGTAAGTCTTTCCAAGCTTTTCTGAAATCAGCCTGCTCATCATTTCTTATAGAACAATAATATTCTATTACATGCATACACTATAACTTATTCAGCCATTCCCCAACTGAAGAGCATTTACTCAATTTCCAGTTCCTTGCCACTATAAAAAAAAAAAAAAAAAGCTGCTACAAACATTTTTGCACATGTTGGTTTTTTCCCTCTCTTTTATACGTGAGAATTTTTAGCAAAGTGTATTGACAATAACACTATAAGTCATTTATGAGACAGTCATTGTGGTGCAATTGGCAAGATCCCTGGCTTTAGAATCAAAGAGCCTGAGTTCAAATTTTCCCTCTGAAGTTTTTGCCTCTATGACCTCTAGCTTCAATGTTTTATCTGAAAAATAAGGGTGTTAGACAAGATATTCCCTGAAGTCTTTTTATCCCTACATCTATGATCCTATTCTCAATACCTGTCACATATAGTCTATTATATATAAATAATAATATAACTTAAATGTTTATAACATTTAAGTATTCAAATTAGTTAGTGAAAGCATGCATTCCCACTGGACTGAAGTAGAAGTTTCACCTTTCTAATTAAAGTTGCTCTAATAAGAATATGCAAGTTAAATTGAGTTAATGGATGAATAAACCACAATTATTTGAAAGGAGGCAGTTGAATGTTTCCAAGACTTCTAAGGACACAAAAATTCAGCTCTACAGTAACATGGTGAAGCTGGAGATGTTCAGCCTGAAATCATTGACATGAGTGGGACCTGGCCTTGATTCAACTGGTCCTGATGCTACCTAGAGTTAGCATCTCCAGTCATGGATGAATTCTGAAGTGAATCTAACTAAAAGTTTTCTAACACCATTTATGGAGTGCACTTATTGTTCCACTGTAGATAGATAATAGATAAATATTTGGAGGTTGGGAATGGATGAAAACTAGGCAGAGATAGAGGGGAGAAAGAAAAAAGAAAGAGAAAAGAAGAAAAGAGACAGGAGCAGACACAGAGAGAAACAGTAAGAGAGAAATGGAGGAAGGGAGAAACACAGGGAAAGGTAAGGGGGAGAAACACAAAGAGAGAAAGAGAAGGAGAAAGAGAGAGAGGACAGAAATAATTTATGAATCATTTACTGCCAGGTACTGTGTTAAGCACTAGGAATATAAGACAATATAGATCTGGACAAGGTAAACCAAAACCTCAGTTAGGGACAGCTGGGTAGTACAGTGAATGGAGTACTGAACCTGGAGTCAGGAAGACCTAAATTCAAATCCTTCCTTAGACATTTATTAGTTGTGACCTTTGACAAGTCACATAAGCTCTGCCTCAATTTTTTCAACTGTGAAATGGAAATAATAATGACACTTACCTCCAAGGTGATTATGAGGATCAAATGAGATATTAGTGTAGTGCCCAAATTATAGTAGTACTATAGAAATACTGTTATAATTATTACCTATTAAAGCTTGGTTTTCCAGGGAACAGAGTCCCAATTAGTAGGGAGGAGATGGGAATGAAAATATGAAAGCTTGCAGAATTGTGTGAAAGCTTGGATACAGGAAAGACAAGGGAAAGGTTTACCTTCTAGAGACTAGAATCCCAGAGTAGAGTCTAAGGTTTTGGTGCAGGAAGTAGGGAAATGTATCACCAGATCTCTGATCACCGGAGTGCAGACAGAGGAATGTCATTGCAGTATTGGTTGCTTTAAAAATATTATTACATTCATTGGATTCTCTCAACAGCCCTAAGAAGTGGGTGTCACCCCCAGTTTTATAGATGAGGAAACAGAGGTTAAATGACTTGCCCATGTCATACAGCTAGTGCATATCAGGGATTAGAGCTGAACCTTGGATTTTCTGATTGCAGGACCAATATTCTACCCTACTTTTCCTGTACTAATAAGAATATGTAGGATACATTGGAAATAATCAAGAGGGGGTAGGCACTAACATTAAAGTATGATAGAAAAGGCTTCTTAAAAAAGGTACAATTTCATCTGGAACCTTAAGGAAACCAGAACTGGAAAAGAGAAGAAAAGAATTCCTGTCATGGATGACAACCAGCAAACATGCCCAAGTCAGAAGATGGTATATCATACATGAGGATAGATGGGAAGCTTAGTCATGTTCTTTACAAAAATCTAGGCATTTTAGGTCTATAGCAAAATCAAATATTTGGCATTAAATTCTTTTGTTTTTAGTCCTTTTTAAATAATATTTTTCTATCACATATAACAATTTTTACATTTTTTATTATGAATTCCAAATTCTCTTCCTTTCTCTCTTCCTTCTTCTTTGAGATGGCAAAAAATTTGAAATAGGTTATACATGTTCAGTCACGAAAAAAAAATATTTTCATATCAGTCACCTTATGAAAGAAAACACGGACAAAATAAAAAGAAAGAAATAGTGTGCTTCAATCTGCATAATCAGTTCTTTCTCTGAAAGTGGAAAGCATTTTTCATCATAAGTCCTTTGGCATTGTCTTGGATCTTGGTGTTGCTGAAAATAGCTAAATCATTCACAGTTGATCATCATATAATACTGCTGTTAATGAAACAGTTGTCATTTAATAAATGCTTGTTGAGTATTGATTACCTGATATAACACTAAATTTGTAAATAAATTTAAGTAATATCATATTTATTGTTTGTTCTCAACATTTTCCAACCATTCAAATACCTTAGTTTGTTTTAAATGTATGGTTTTTTGTTCATTTTGTATTTAAATAAATCTTGAATGTGTCTTAGTAAATTAAAAAATATTTTATACATTTTTTGTACTTGTGATGGCAATTTCCCTTTATATTATTTTCTTTTGGGTTTTATTATTGGATAGAAATAATAATGAGTTCTACAAACTTATTTTGTATCCCCTCCTTTTTTTTTTTTGCTGGAGCTATTATTGTCTCAATTAATTTTTTATAATTCTCTATATTTTTCTAAGTAAATCATAATGTAAACAAGTGTGTTTAATTTTGCTTCCTCTATGTCAATTTTTCTTCTTTCAATTTCTTTTTCCTGTCATATTGCTATAGTTAATATTTCTAGAATCAGCTTCTTAATAAAATAATAATATTCCTCCTATTTTAGAATTAGAGTTGGCACAGATAAGTTACATGAAATTAAGAAAATTTCTCAAAGTAATAAAGATAGTAAGGTAGGATTTCTAATTCTAAGAAGCAGGTCCAAATCTAGCATTCTACCTGTCCTTTAAATCTTGGTATACACACACACACACACACACACACACACACACACACACACACACACACAAATATCACATATAGAAGATTTAATAATCACCCCTATGCAAATAGATCAAAGATCTACATAACCAGCTTATCTCTACCTTGACCCTCACTCTGGTATCACAAGCTTCTGGTTGGACATTCCAAACTTGATGTCTTGTGAATATCTCAAATTCACCCAGAACAGCTCATTATTGTCTCCCCAATCTCACTCTTCACCCAAACTTCCTTACTTCTTTTAAAATCACATCTATTTTCCAGTCACTGAGAACTGTGATTCCAGGTTATCTGCCCCTCCTTATTTAAGCTCACTTTGCCTATCCATTGATTTAACAAATTTCGTCTTTATGTCTCCACATTATCTCATATCTGCCCCCTTCTTTCTACTGATACCACCACCTTGCTGTTTGGATCTTCATCATTTCTCATCTAGACTACTGCAATGACCTCCTAAATGTTTTCCCTGCCTTAGTCCTACCCTATTCCAATCTACCCTCCATATTGCTGCCAAAGTGACTTTCATGCTATTCTTCTACTCAATAAATTCTACTTCCTTTCTATTGCCTCTAAAATAAAATATAAACTTTCATTTTAGTTTGTAAAATCCATTACAATGTTTCCAAACTATCTTTCCACTTTATCATATATTAGTTCACTTTATACACTCAATCTTCCAGCCAAACTGCCCTTCTTTCCTTTTTTCACCCAAAGGCATTCCATATCCCATCTGATTACTTTTGCACTGAACATCCTCGATGCCTGGAATGCACTTCCTTTACCTCTCTGCCTTATAGAATTCCTTTGTGCCTTTAAAGGAATCTTCTCCTAGATGAAGCCTTTCCTGATAGACCCAACTGCAAGTATACTATTTTTATAAGAACCTTGTATCCTTTCTCCTTATATTTATTTGGTATATAACAACAATAATAATTAACATTTATATGGTGCTTTAAGATTTGCAAAATGTTTTAAATATTATTTTATTTGATCCTTGCACCAAACCCATGCATGAGAAAATTGGATCTGAGAAAAATTAAATGAATGCCTCCAGGTCATCTAACTAGTAAGTGTTTGCTGTTGGATTTTTGAACAGGGGACTTACTGACTACAAATTCAAAGCTTTATTCACTGAACCATTCATGTGTACTAGTTAAGTCCCCCTTTAGAATGTAAGCTCCTTGAGAGCAACCATTGTTTTATTCTTTTTTTGTTAAATCCCCTGCACCTAGCACAATGCCTGGCACACAGTATTGATGGATTGAATATATGTGTATGCATACATGTATATGTCATGAATATGTATATTATGAGAAGAGATAATTAATAAATAGGAGCAACTAAATTGGATGATTAAAAGGTGCACTTAGTATAATACCTGACACATATTTGCTTAATAAATGTTGATTGTGTTTCACATCAAAATAGAGCAGTAAAGAAAGGAGGAGGGGAAAAAATATAATGCCAAATGTAGAGCTTTCATAATAATAAAGGGACTAAACTTCATGGAATTAAAAGTTTGTAAAACAAGATGATAAACTATTTCATTAACTAGTTTCAAAAGCTTGAAATGATGCATTGGCTGTAGAAGATTATGCTAAATTTCACTTCTCTCTGGCAGTCTTGAGAATAAAAATTAGAATACAAATGGAATCCCCATTTCTCCAAAAGTCCAGCCTCTATCTTAGTTTCTGACTTTCCACATCTCTCACCTTGACCCTTAGAAGAGTCTCCAATTTGGTCTGTCTCATGATTTATCTGTTTTATGAGATAGATAAGTTAGGATGTTGAACTCTTGATAAGAAAAGTGCTTCACCAATGCAAGTAAGCACTTCTCTGCAACCTAGACACTTAGAGAGTTCCCTAGGACAGTGATTTGATCTGGATCACAATGAAGTATGTAACAGAAGAATTTAATGACAGTTCTTATTGATTTTGAGGCAAGCTCTTTAGATACTACACTAAACAGCTTACAGGAGGTATGATGATCCTAAAAATACAATGACCAAAAAAAAGTCTCAATCTCCAAGGAACTTACATTTTATTCACAGCTACAATGTGCACACAAGCAAATAAACAAGACCAGGTACCATCACAGCTATGCTCTGTAGGAAACTAGGATTCCATGAGAAAGGGGTGAAGAAGAAGCAATTACAGACCTGAGGAATTATTCAGGCAAAGGAATTGAGATAGGAGGATAAAGATGACAAGTTCACTAATATGAAATAGTAGACAATTAGGTGAAAAGCCAATCAAAACAGGTCTTTAAATGCCACAGTAAGAATTGTGTGTTTTATCCCAGAGACAAGAGGGAGCCATTGGAGATTTTTGAATAGGAAGTCACATAGGAAGTTATTCACTTTTAAATCATCAGTTATGTAAAGGAAGAATTAAGGGATTGATTGTCTTGTGCCAATATATCTGGGCAATTGTTTATAATGATTTCTTTTTTTTTCTCCAACTATATATAATTTATTTCAGTAGATACTGGGCTGTGCAGCTTAAAATATAAATCTATTTTAATTCCATTCTCCATATTCGCAACATTTTATTTATTTATTATGATCCTCATTTTTTCATTTAGTAAATACTTATATTTTTTCAATTAAATATAAAAAGTTTTTAACATTCATTTTTATAAGATTTGGGGTTTCAAATTTTTCTCTCTCCCTCCTATCCCCTATCCCCAAGCAAGTAATCAGATATAGATTATATATGTGCAATCATGTTAAACATATTCTCTTATTAGTTCTGTTGTGAAAGAAAAACTAGGACAAAAGGGAAAAGCCATGAAAAACAAAAAGAAAAAGTGGAAATAGTATGCTTCAATCTGCATTCAGACTCTATGGATAGATATGGAGGCCATTTTTCATTATGAGTCTTTTGGAATTTCTTAGATCATTGTATTACTGAGAAGAACTAAGCCAATCATAATTGATCATCACACAATGTTGCTATTGCTGTGTACAATGTTATGATTCAGCTCAATTCACTCAGCATTGATTCATGTAAATCTTTGCAGGTTTTTCTGAAATCTTCCTGCTCATCATTTCTTATAGCACAATCATGGGCTATAATCTAGTTCTAAGTCTTTTAATTCAGTCTGAAAGAAATTATTATTAATAACTAAATATTAATATTGGGATCTGAAGTTTTTTCTTTCTCTTTTTATTTTCACATTCAAAGCTCAGTATCTAGTGAAGGATAGGATGAGATTGGTCTAACCCTCCTGGTTTATTATCTTCAATCTTGTGTGGGATAACCACACAAATGAGAGAGTTTATTTCTGATTAAAGAATAAAAAGAATCTAAACTACATGAATTCCAGCCCTAAATGATTAGGTTCTAGCTCTAGAAAACCTCCTTTGTTCAATTTAAGTAGTCTAGGTGAAGATGGTCTAAATACCTTTGTCTAAATACCTGGAAGGCTTTTAGTCCACCTCCTTTTCCATCCTCTCATCGATGTTTATTAGTCAGTGTTGCTCTCCCCTGTCTGGGGGCAGGCACTTTTCCAAAAGCAAAGGTATCTGAAGATCTCCATGATCCTTTGAGCTTCTACTGAGAGAAACCAGAATCTATCAATTTATTGATTTTTGCTAACCTAATTAATAATTGATTATCAACTACCCAGAAACTCTCTCTTGGGCTTTTCATTTGCCTACAATCCACAAATCCCTAATTTTTTTTTTTAAGGATATGTAATGCCTATTTACAACTTCTTTATCAAATTGCGAGATATCTATCCTGTTTGTGAAAACTGTAAATGAACAAAAAATAAGCATTCCTCTGTGCTTATGTCTCTCCACTGAAGTTATCTTTCACTTGTCTATATCTTGTATATATATATATATATATATATATATATATATATATATAAAATTTATGCATAGTGTTTTCCCCATTAGAATGTGAGCTCCTTGAAGGAAGGACTGGGTCTTGGCCTTTCTTTGTATCCCCAACACTTAGCAAAGTGCCTGGCTACTCTGTAATCACTTAATAAATGCTTATTGATTTACCTATACCTCAATTTAATAAGTTTTTCTTAATACATTCAGATATACAGATGGAAAAATGAGCAATGAAATCTATTAGGAATTATTGGGGAGTTAATATTAAGGGTGACAGTTTTTATAATGGTAGCTTCTGCTTCATTAAAAGGAGAAATGATGGGATCATTTCAGGATAGAGGCAAGTAAAGTCAGAGAGCATAAGAGCAGTAACAGAAGGAGAGGAATTAAGGGGCTAGAAGTCAGTGAGAGGGCAAAAAACAAATTTAACTTGCGGTGAGAGAGTGGGAGGAAAGATAATAATGAGAGATCAGTCAGGTGTCACTGAGAAAGCCTGATTTTCAAGATTGTTAATGTATATTGATCAGAGAAATGCAAATTAAGACAACTCTGAGATACCACTACACACCTGTCAGATTGGCTAAGATGACAGGAAAAAATAATGATGAATGTTGGAGGGGATGCGGGAAAACTAGGACACTGATGCATTGTTGGTGGAGTTGTGAACGAATCCAACCATTCTGGAGAGCAATCTGGAATTATGCCCCAAAAGTTCTCAAACTGTGCATACCCTTTGATACAACAGTACTACTACTGGGCTTATACCCGAAAGAGATACTAAAGAAAGGAAAGGGACCTGTATGTGCCAAAATATTTGTGGCAGCCCTGTTTGTAGTGGCCAGAAACTGAAAAATGAATGGATGCCCATCAATTGGAGAATTATTGGGTAAATTGTGGTATATGAATGTTATAGAATATTATTGTTCTGTAAGGAATGACCAGCAGGATGAATACAGAGAGGCTTGGAGAGACATGAACTGATGCTGAGTGAAATGAGCAGAACCAGGAGATCATTATATACCTCAACAATGATACTGTTTGAGGATGTATTCTGATGGAAATGGATTTCTTTGACAAAGAGATCTAACTCAGTTTCAATTGATCAATGATGGACAGAAGCAGCTACACCCAAAGAAAGAACACTGGGAAATGAATGTAAACTGTTTGCATTTTTGTTTTTCTTCCCGGTTTATTTCTACCTTCTGAATCCAATTCTCCCTGTGCAACAAGAGAACTGTTCGGTTCTACACACATATATTGTATCTAGGATATACTGTAACCTATTTAACATGTAAAGGACTGCTTGCCATCTGGGGGAGGGGGTGGAGAGAGGGAGGGAAAAAGTCGGAACATAAGTGAGTGCAAGGGATAATGTTGTAAAAAATTACCCTGGCATGGGTTCTGTCAATAAAAAGTTATTTTAAAAAAATATTGTTAGTGTACAACCTCTATTTTTATTTCTTTTATATTAACCTGTTTGTGTTTTTCTAAGAACATTTTATATTTCTCTATTAGAAAATAAATCTCTCTGACACCCTCTTTCCAGGACCAATGACAAAAATGATGTGATTATGTTTCCAGAACTGGAAGGGACGTAGGATAGAGAGGGACAAATGTTAAGTGTACAACAAGCAATAAGTTAGCTGGTTAGAAGATAAGCAGAAAGTGATATGAAGCATGACTAAAGCTGGGCCTATGTATAGTTTCTGCTGAGAAAATCACCAATGAAGTCAATGTAGTCTTGGGACAGGGGCTCTGGAAATAAAGGAATTCCCCAAATTCCTTGAGGAAATGGTTTCTGGTCAAGAAGGTAGCTCTATTCCTAGTTGTGATTTGGGGGTTTGTCTGTTTGTTTGGGTCATAATGAGGAATTCCAAAAATAGCAAAATTCTGTGCTGTTATTAATTGGGCTGAGAGTTCTAGTTGGTCATCTTTACATTTTAGTAGGGTAGTTTCTAGATACTATCATACATATTTAAAGAATGTGTAATCCTCCTTGCCCTTACTCAAGTCAAACGTACTCACCTGTTTCACTGCTTTTAAATAGGTTACACAAAGCCTCCTAGCTGTGTTGGATGAGTAACAGATGTATAACAGAAAGCAAGCTTGACTAAGTGATCTGGTCATTTATGCATGACATATGATACAGAAGAATATTCCCTACCAGCCCTACTAATATTTCCATTTGGAGCCTCCCTAATAGGCTCCTCCCATATCTCCACCCTCCTAGATGCTTAGTCTCCACTCAGGCAACTGATTGCTTCCGTTCCTCCCTCTTTTATGGGAATTATATTCCAAGCTAACAGCTCACAAAACACTCCTAGACTTTTCCCACCAACACACCCCTTCCAGCAAGATCTGCCTGTTTCAGCACCCAAGTCTCTGCTTCTATCAAAATGAATCTTATCATGTACAGATTTATTATCTCCACCCTCATTAAGTGAGTCCCTCCCTGGCTCCTGTGAAGACTCACCCATTGAGATTCTGTGCTGCTTTTCCTTTTTTGTATTATATGAATCCTTTCCTCCCCTTATGAAGTTTCTTCCAATCATAATCAAACCTTTATGCTCTGTCTGATCAAATATGCCCAAACATGTCTAATCATAATAAAACCAAGAAACCCACCCAGAAAACCATTCACTTAGGGACCGGTTCTAATCATTGAAAGAACTGGTTTCTCTACTATAGTTTAATATTATAAATTTCCTGAGGGCAAAGTGTCTCATTGAACCTGCAAGATGCCACTGCTAGGAAGACTCAACAAATATGAATTGATCAATTGATGATAAATCAATACCTTACTCTATCTCCTTGCTCTATGCAGAGACTTTAGAATGAGCTCTTCCTTTATTATAACTAACAGTAATCTCAAGTAGTTTGAAAACACATAGACTTATGGATGGAAATGGAATGATTAGCATGGTCAAACTGAGTGTTGTTTTTCAGTCATTTTTCAGTTGTGTCTGAATCTTTGTGATGCTATTTGGAACTTTCTTGGCAAAGATACTGAAATGGTTTGCCATTTTCTTCTCCAGTTTATTTTATAAACAAAGAAATGGAGGCAAACAGGCTTAGCAACTTACCCAGAGTCACACAGCTAGCTAGTCTGAGGCCAACTTGAACTCTATCTTTCTGACTCCAGACTTGGTGTTTTATCCAATTGTGTCACCCACTCTCCTTTCTACAAACATTTAGAAAACTTGATGATTACTTATTTCTATTAGTAATTCTTTAAGAGCCTATAAAATTGATCATCTTAAAGATGATCCATTAAATTAAATAGTGAGAATATCAGCAAGAATAACTGCCAGAATAATGGCCACATTAGCAAATGTCTAGCCTAGATCCTTTCTGAATATTGAAGCAATTGCTAATGATTTTTTAAAAAATATATTTACCATGGAATAGCATTGATTCAGCATCCAAGTATATATGGAAACACAGTCTTCTCTTAGAAACATAAATAAGTGAATGTTCTGCAGTTAAGCCCCTATCTTTCAGATAAGTGATATTTTTGCATTGACCAAAGGGCACCATTTCTTTGTACAAAGTTTGCTCTCTTAAGCACTCTACTGAGCATTTACCTATTTCTAAAAATTTGTAAGAATGAATGTAAATGTGAAAAGTTATTGGTGGTGGTGATATGGGAGTCAAAATTGGAATGTTTGGCTGGACTTGTACTGCTTTGAAGGGATAAGGTCATGAATTAGACTAATTTGGATTGACCTGAGAGGTCCTCCATTATTCTACAGAGGAGGAAACAAGGTCCAGAGAGATAGTGACCAATCCAAAGTTACACAGATAATTAATAGATCTAAAATTTGAATCCATTAACTCCATCCAGCAGTTCTTTTTTGGTAAAATTCTTAAGTTATATTAAGATACTAACAGTGGCCTACTAGCTAGAATGCAGGTCTTGAAGTCAGGAAGATCTCATCCTGCATAAAACACATACTAAGTATGTGGTCCTAGAAAAGTCATTTAACGTCTCTGTGTCTCATTGCTTATTCTTTATGTATAAAACTGGGATAATCATAGGACCTATTTCACAGGATTATAATAAGACTTAATTGACTTAACATATATAATATTTTGCAAAACTTAAAATGCTATATAAATGTTGTTATCATTATTAGCACAGTTCCTTGCTCATAGTAGGGCCTAATAAATGTTATAATCCTAGTGATAACTTACTGGAATTGATAGAAACAATGCTTGTGTCTACACCTTTAAGAGTTTACACATTAGAACTCACACATTGGAGTTCACAAGTAGAGGAAATACATAAAGTTAACTTTGTAATTTTGTAAATTCACACCTCCCATAATCCCACTCTCAGAGGAGGAGTCAACCTTTGAGTTTAAACCTCTAAAAGAGCATAAAAAGAACTGAGCTCAGTCAGGAGAAATCAGTTGAAAAAGATTGAAAGTCAGAAGTCAGAGAGTTCAGGAGATTAATAAACTAGAGACTGCAGTTAGGAAGGACAAAGGATTCGGAAGAGGAGAACCAAGATTCAGAGAGAGTTGGAGGTTGAAACTGGCAGGCAAGCTGCAAGTGCTCTTGGAACCAAGGAAGGAGATAGGCCTCTAAGAAAGCTAACTGGGCTATTTTGGAAGAGACAATAAAAGATTGGATTTTAACTTCTGGCTGTATTTGAGGTGATTATTACTTTGAACCAAAACTAAGGCTGCCTCCAGAAACCTCCCCAAGAAACCTGCTCCCAGAGAGAACCATTATATATTAGAAAAAAAAAAAGAACACCACAAATAAATGTTTGAATTTTCAATTAGAACAATAACTCACATTATATAGCATTTTAAAGTTTACAAGGCATGTTCCTCAAAAGAGAAAATAAGGGGCAGAGAGGTCAAATTACTTGCTCATGGTTATCCAACTGGTAAGTAGTAGAGGCAGGAATTTTTGTTATTTTTTTTCAGAAGCAGGATTTAAATACATTTATCATATGACTCCAAATCCAATGAATGATAGCTTTAATAATAATAGAGAATACTATTTAATATTAATGTCCTACAAAACCTTCCCCTTCCCTGGTACCTATCTATATTTGTTTGATTCAGTCCATTTCTGAGTGTGTTACAGAAGAATTTCCTTCATATTCATAAATTTATGCATTTTAGGATTTAAATGTATCACACTTTCAGTAATCACTGCCTTCTGGTTTAGTTCAAAGTCATTCCTGTTCTTCAGGAGTGTAGGGCCTTTGAACTAAATGAATAGGAAAAAATTACCTATATTGTCTTTTTTTTTTCCTTCTATGGTCCATATTTAAATAATGGTGGTGATGTATTCTCTAGTAAGCAATAACCAACTTTCATGAAGTTTTTGCTTCTGGAATGAATTCCCAATGAACTTGGGGTGGACCCCAGGCAAAACAACAAGTTATGACCATAAACTGGCATGGCTCTCTCAGGGAGGCCATGCAAGCATATTATTGCATAGCCAACATGTTTGCTTTCTAAATTGGAGAGGTATAAAGCTAGGCCATATTACCATAAGAATATTACCTCAAAGTCTAGGTTGCTATTAACTGTTCTTTCAATTCCTTTATACATTTAATAGAATAATAGAGGGCCTTTCTACAGCTATATTTACTAGTAGTATTGACTACTAGTCAAGGTTATACAATCTAAGTGGAATTGAGATTTGAAAATATAATCTGGATAATGCAAGAGCACTCTAACCTTAACTAGACAATAATTAACATTTCTTGCTCTGGTCCAATCATATTGGCCTACCTGCAGTTCCTCATACATGACTCTATTTCCTTCTTTTTTACTTAAACATTAGCTGCTCACAATATTTGAAATTTTCTCCCTTATCATACCTATTGCTACTTAAGTCTCCTCAAAGATAATCTAATATCTATTTTGTTTTTATCATGTATATACCTATATGTGTATGTGTTATATCTTCTATTAGTTGGAAAACTCGCTGAGAGCTAGAACTATTTCATTTGTGTATTTGTATCTCTGGAGCTTTGCATGGTATCTGAAACGCAGGAAACTGTTAAAATGATTATTGACCACAAATAAGCCCTCTTTTTTTCAGCATTTAAATACTTATGGAATACTTATGAAAAAGATAAGCAAATTTGGCTGCCTTCAAATTATTTTAAAAATAAGTCCAAAAGATTCATTTTGGGGACAATCTGAGAAGGAGTAATAATTACTACCATGGTATGATTGAA
Source organism: Antechinus flavipes (assembly GCF_016432865.1). NCBI lineage: Eukaryota > Metazoa > Chordata > Mammalia > Dasyuromorphia > Dasyuridae > Antechinus > Antechinus flavipes. The sequence continues at coordinate 484,389,081 of NC_067398.1, read as the reverse complement.
GGATGCTGGATTGTTCTCCCATATGAAAATATCTCCCATGGTGACTAAAGTTCCCTCCATTTGATTCATCATGTTCTTGCTTGTTAGAATGACTGAGAACCTATTAAAGGCATTATGAGTAATTTGAAGATTGCAAATACAAAAATTCAAATTCTCATTATCGATCAGATAAATAGATTAAGATGTTTAGAAAAAAGCTTAGGTGCTTTTAGAAATAACTCAAACGGACAGTCCTTTGCAGCATATATGGAGAAAGATAGAATATCTCTTAGCATAGCTCACATTTCTTTAGAACACCCACACAAATTCCTCAAATATACTTTCCTATGATATAACTCCTGGTAAGCAGAAAGAGCAAAGGAAGCAATGTACATAAGTGGCGAGGAAGGAGCAAATGAGAGAGACTAGAGAATAACTGTCAGAGAAGAATTAGAGCAGTGAAATGGATAATTATGAAAAAATGGGGTCAGTCATAATGAGTGTTATATTGACACTGTAATATCATGGAGATGAAGAAATTCAATCAGGGTTTCATTGTGGTTACTAAGTCAGGATGTATTATGGCAATGGATCCTTTCAATATTACTATCTAAGACTCACTCTACAATAGTCAAACATTTATTTGGAATAGGCAGAATACAGTTAGTTTCATTGTTTTGTTTGGTAACCAGAGGTATCCATAAGTATAGTGAACATGTCTATAAGGGTTCCTAACACACTAAATGGTCATCTATATTAGTGCTATGATTGTATGTGTTAATCTGGACTGCAAGTGCACCTATCCATCTAAGCATTTACATCTAGAATGATGACATGCTTCTATATACTTTTAAAAATATCTTCCTACACTGAAGTTCCTATTTGTCTTGTCTGGAGCACATGTCCTTTTAGACTGGTGACACATTCATATGTGTCTACATAAAAAAAGCTCATAATAAGGATTTTTGGATTATGGTTATTGAATTCATCACTCTAACCTTAAACCCAAGCATAGGAAAGTTTTAAAAGTTATTGTTTTACCTGGATACCAGTACATTGGTACAATACATTGATGGTGGAGCTATGATCCAACTATTCTGGAGAGCAATGTGGAACTATGCCCAAAGAGTTATCAAACTGTGCATACCCTTTGATCCAGCAGTATTTCTTTTGGGCTTATATCCCAGAGAGATCTTAAAGGAGGAAAAGGGACCCACATGTGCAAAAATGTTTATGGCAGCCCTTTTTGTAGCGCAAGAAACTGGAAACTGAGTGAATGTTCATCATTTGGAGAATGGCTGAATAAATTATGGTATACGAATATTATGGAATATTATTGTTGTATAAAAAATGATCAGGAGGATGATTTCAGAGAGGCCTGGAGAAATTTACATGAACTGATGCTAAGTGAAATGAGCAGAACCAGGAGATCATTATACATGGCAATAGCAATATTATACAGTGATCAATTCTGATGGACGTGGCTCTTTTTCAACAATGAGATGATTCAGACCAGTTCCAATTGTTTAGTGATGAAGAGAGTTATCTACATCCAGAGAGAAGATGTAGAAACTGAATGTGGTTCACTCTTTTTTTTGTTGTTTGTTTTCACTTTATTCAGCTTCTTTCTCTTTTCTTTTTAAATGGCTGGATTTCATTTTTCTTGTGCGGCACAATAATTGTATAAATATGTATGCATATATTGGATTTAACATATATTCCTACCACTTTTAATATATATTGGACTACTTGCCATCTAAGAGAGGAGGTGGAGGAAGGGGGGATTGGAATATAAGGTTTTGCAAGGACTAATGTTGAATAATTGTGCGCATATAGGTTTTGAAAAGCTTTAATAAAGGGGGGGAGGGGGAAAGTCCTTGTTTTATTGCCCAAATGATATTACAACATTTTTAATGCAAAGTACATGTCTATACAGTCTTAATTCTCTGGATTTTTTCTCACTTAATATCTTTATGTAGACAAGAATAACATATTCATTAGTAAATAAATATTCAAATGGACCTGCAATCTCATTGATTCTAGAGCCTGCTCATCTTTGTAACTGGATCACATTCTCCCAAATGTTCTTTCAGGAAGGGAGGAAGATCTTAGCTCACTTTTCTCAACATTAAGAAGCTAATAATATTCTGGTCTTTTCTTTGTTAATTTCTCATCATGTGACCAGATCATTTTCTCTTCCTGTCATATAGTTCCTTGATGACATTCTTAGTGCTGTTCTTTGGCACTCCTGGTGTTGCATCTTATTCACACCAATCACATACCTTTCCATTGTTCCCTAGATAATAGTTAAATGGTATAGAGCATTGGACCTGGAGTCACAAAAACTTGAATTCAAATCCTAATGCACTTATGGCTTTGTGAAAATGAATAACTCATTTAACCTCTGATTGCCCCTATTTTTTTCATCTATAAAATGGGAAATAACAACAACACCTTTCTCACAGGGTTGTTGTGAGGATAAAATAAGACAATATTTTAAAAACGCTTGGCAAAATTTAAAGTATTATGTAAGTGCTAGCTATTATTATTCTTATTAGTTCTTCAGAGGCATTAGTGTTTCAGGTCTTGCTTCCAATAACACTAGCAAAATATTTGTGTTGAAAAGATGAGCCTTTGTTTTATGGAGAATCTTTGAAATTTTCCTAAATCACTTCCAATTCTCTGTTCACCTTTTCTGGGCAGCTATTGTGGTGTAGTGGTTAGAGTATCAGGCCTGGAGTCAAGAAAACTCATCTTCCTGAGTTTTAAAAACTATGTGACCTGGAACAAATCACTTAACCTTGTTTACCTAAATTTCCTCAGCTTTAAATTAGCTGGACAAGAAAATCTCGAACCATTCCAGTATCTTCACCAAGAAAATCCCAAATTGGGTAATAAAGAGCCAGATACAACTGAACAACAAATCTTTCTCTTTTGCAGCTCAAGGCCTAACTAATCTAATGTTAATATAGAAGAAAAGAAAATCTGGACTACAATCCTTCCATGCTTGCTAAATGATTAAAAGAAGGACCATGGAGACCAAACAGTGCTTTAATTTTGATTTCTAAAAAAAAATCTATTGTTTTTATTAAGTCATTTTTCATCAACTTTATGTGGTATTTAGGCAGTAATCATACCTTCAGCCTAAATGAACACAATGAATTATTAGATGTGCAGCAACTAAGATATTTGAAATGGTTACACTTGTTTTTCTATACCTATGAAACAGAAACTATATTACTACCTAATGTTAATCATTCTTAGGAATAAGAATTAAGTCATTCAGAATAGATGATGAAGTCAAATAGGTAAATACGGGGAGTTAAATGCATACCAACCTTTTTATATCTGTGCATAATTCATTCCATAGTAGTTGGTAAAATGTCATAAAAAGTCCTAGGCTACTAATTAGAGGTGATGTGTATACACATAATTACATTTTCGTATTGGGAGTAAATTCAAGGCTCATGTTTTGTGAAGTGGTAAATCTAAAGTACTAGTTGCTCTTTTGTACAAGAATTAAGTAATTGTCCATTGACTATAATTAACATGTCAACCATAAAGATGGTAAAGTAAGCATTTTATAGATCTTGTTAATATTTCATTAACAGCCAAATTGTAATTTCTAGTGCCACAAAACACAGAATTTGAAATATGCTTGCTTAATAGCTAAAAAAGAGAGGTGTGGCAAATTTTTAAAATAGCTTCAAGATAATTTTTTTTCTTCAACAAATAATACCTACAAATTGTTTTAAATTCCCAATACTCAAAAATAGGCAATATTTATATAGTGTTTTAAGGTTTGTAAATTTTATTTTCACAATAATCTTGGGTGGTCAGTGCTATTATTATCCCATTCTAGAAATGAGGAAACTGAGAAAGGTAGAAGTTAAGTGATTTGCCAGGGTCCTATCCAACTGCCCTACCTAGCTGCCTCTAAAAATGTTATAATATATTTTTCTTTTAAATAGGTAGCTATTACAGATTTACATAGATTGAAAGGTGTGATTTAACCTGTTAAAATATGGTCTATCAAAACAGTCAACAAGCATTTATCAAGTACCTACCATATGCTAAGCATTGTTTTAGTTTATTGGATAAAAATGAAATAATCCCTTCCTTCAATAATCAATAATATCCCTCTTATTCTATTTGTATTGTCATTTAGTTTATATCATTTTTGTGAGACAATCCTTGCCTTGGAGGGTGAGTTATGAGGGATAGGAATATATTATGTTGGCCAATAAGCAAATTCAGAATATTCATTATATCCTGAAAGTCTTAGTTTAGTTTTTAATCTGGGCATCACTAGACTAAAATTTTTGGGATAAAATATTCATAATATTTATAATTTATATATAATTTATGTATATATAAGTGGTTATAATTTAGTCATGCTGCTTTCCATATAGAAGACAATGAGGAGGAAACTTTACAAAGTTAGCCAGCCAAGTCTTCATCCTAGCTTACATTTATTCATTCTCTTTGAAATGCATTACAAAGGGAGGTTAGTACTAAGACAACCACACACAGAACACATTATCTCCTTCCTCATGTGACTTGTCCCAGTTCGCAAATATACAAATGCAAAACCTCCCAGAGGAGTAGCATTCCAGCCCCAGGCTCTCAGAAGTCAGAGATAACAGGGGAGATGTGGAGGGTGGCAAGCGGTAGCAGCCACCCACACTCAAGTTAAAATGCAAATTTGTCTAAGACTAGCTGCAAGAATGGTTATCTGCAAATACTTCAATTATCAATTAACATCTCAGCAGAGATCAATTTACAACCTAGTGAGAGCAAGAACTGTTTAGAATGTTGACTTTTGAAAATCAAGGGACACCAGTATGGAAGGGAATAAGAGAAAGAAAGAAAAGGAGGACAAGATGAAGTAAGTGGAAGGTCACCAAATGTAAATTTTGTCCTCTTCATAATTTTGTCTAGTATCAGCCCTGATCATATAACCAGCCACAATTTCCCAATGTGCTGTATATTGCCAAGTCCTGCTATAGAAATTTCAATTTACTAAAACTTTCCTCTCATTTTTGAACACTGCCAGTCAGAAACTAATACGATACTTTAAAATATGAAATTTTATCATTTTGGATCAGTCTTTAAGTGAATTTCCTATCCTTCTTTATACTTCCTCCTTGCTTCTGACTTCCCTGTTCCCTAATGGCACTACCATTCTCCTGAATATTGTTTTTGACTCTTCCCTGTTACTCACTTCCCAGTTCTGAACAGTTGCCAAATCCTGTCAATATTATCTCTATAATATCTCCCACCCCCATTCCCTCATTTCTATTCCCAATGCCACCACCCTAGTATAAGCCCTCATTACCTGCCTAGACTATTGCAATAGCTTCCTAACCAGTCTTTCTGCCTCTTCTCTCCCTATTATTTCAATTATCACAATTTCTCACAGTCACAGGATTCATATTCCTCTTATGCATAGTTAATTATGTCACTCTACCTAAAATACTACAATGACAATATATTTTTAACTAAATTCCTTCCCCTAGTATTAAAAATATTCCACATGATGAGCTTATGTGGAACAGGTCAGGTGCAAGACCCCTTTCCCAATCCAATTAACTAATCAGAGACATCATCAGGTACAAAGCGAAAGCATTTATTTAATCCCTGCAGGGAGAGGCCCAGACACACACCTGGGGCCATCCCAACTCCCACCATGTGCTCCTGGAACCTGGCCAGCTTCCTGCTAGTCCAGGGTTTAAAAGGCAAAGGACTTGAGCTTTCTCACTGGATAGATAAAAGGACGTAACCGTCTTTGACCAATAGTCACCAAATGCTGCCTGCCTCCTACAGGTCATGGTACTTCCTGCAATTTCCTGTATCTCAGATTCAAAATTCATTCCTCCAGAGAGCAAATGACAGCCCCCAAGGTCCCAGTTCTGGAAACAGGGATCATGTGACAATAGGGAGAAATACTTCATTCAATCAGTCTCTTTCAAGCTCAAATCTTTCCTTAGACATTCCTCAAAAATTTTTCTTTTGCATATGACTCTGGATAAGCCACTTACCTCTGTGTATCTTCATTTCTTCTTACTAAATGTATCAATAATGCCAATTATACAGGATTGTAGTAAAGATAAAATTGAACAATACATTTTCCCCTGAGACAATTGGGGTTAAGTGACTTGCACACAGTCACTCAGCTAGGAAGTGTTAAGTGTCTGAGACCAGATTTGAACTCAGGTCCTCCTGACTTCAGAGCTGGTTCTCTATCCACTGTGCTACCTAATTGCTTCTTGAACAATCATAAAGACATAGAAAAAAATGATCTATTGAATTGCATTTGCTATAATTATACTGATTTACATTTATTAAATGAAAGTTTCAAAGGCAATGAAACATCAATGGATTTTTTTCCTAAGTCATGTGGTCATTCAAAACAGAATTAACAATTAGCTGTTAAGATTCTTATATTTAATGCAAGAATGTTCTGGAAATACAATTGGAATATCTTTCATAGATTGGAATATCTCTGCCTGCTGAATTATTCATGTTCTCTAATACTCCTCCATGAAGTTTTCTTTGATTCCTCTAGTCAGATATAATCATTCGTTCCTCAGCCTTTGGTTACTTCTAAATAATATTTATTATGCTGTATCTATGTGATGGATACCCTAAAGAGTTAAAAAATTGTGGCTCACCCAAATTATCACACAGCAACTATATATATATGTGTGTGTGTGTGTATAATGTAAATATATATATACATATATATTATACATATATATACATATATATGTGTATATATGTATAATATATATGTATATATATATTTACATTTTACATATATATATATATATATAATATATATATATATATATATTATATATATATATATATATATATATATATACTGGCTATAAGATATATATATATATATATCTTATAGCCTGAATTTGAACTCATGTCTTCTTTCCTAACTCTAATCCACTGTGTCTCTCATAGTTCACATAATAGTTGAATTAAATAATTTTTTAACTGAAGTTTTTTTATTATTTTCAAAACATATGCATGGATAATTTTTTAACCTTTACCCTTGCAAAACCTTGTGTTCCAAATTTTCCCCTCCTTCTCTCCACCCCCACTCCTATATGGCAGATGATCCAATATATGTTGAGCATGTTAAAATATGTGTTAAATCCAATATATGTATACATATTTATACAATTATCTTGCTGCACAAGAAAAATAAGATCAAAAATTTTTTAAATGAGAAAGAAAATGCAAGCAAACAACAACAAAAAGAGTGGAAAATGCTGTGTTTTGATCCACACTCAGTCCTCACAATCCTCTCTTTAGGTATAGAAGCCTCTAATCCTCACAAGATCATTGAAACTGCCCTCAATCATTTCATTGTTGGAAAAATTGATCATCATATAATCTTCTTGTTGCTGTGTACAGTTCTTCTGGTTCCATTCATTTCACTTGGCATCAGTTCATGTAAGTCTCTCCAGGCCTCTTAAATATTTCTTTAATTACAATTGAGAAGGCAATGGAGGAAAGAAGATATCTGAGGATTCGTTTGCCTACTTTATATAGAAAGTTAAAGGGAGACTTTAGTTTTATTATTCAGAATTTCATGTGTTTAGACTTCAGTGTGAGATCTAGCAGCATATGTGAAGTACTTGAATAAAGAACACAGAGTTTGTGTTCTTTGGATATTGAAAAAAATTGGGCACAAAATACAAATGAAATATTTGTATGCATTGTTGGTAGAGTTGTGAACTCATCCAACCATTCTGGAAAGCAATTTGGAACTATGGGCTATAAAACTCTGAAAGTCCTGTGATGCAGCAGTATCATTACTGGGATTATAGCCCAAAAAAAAATCATAAAAGAGGGAAAGGGACCCATATATGCAAAAATGTTTGTAGCAGCTCTTTTTTGTAGTGATAAGGAATTGGAAACTGAGTGAATGTTCATTAGTTGGAGAATTACTGGATAAATAAATAATGGAGTATGATTATTATGAACAAGCTGATTTCAAAAAAGCTCAGAAAGACTTACATGAACTGGTGCTGAGTGAAGCAAACAAAACCAAGAAAACAATATCCACAGCAACAGAAAGATTGTGTGGCATTCCAGTACCTTGCTGCTTTTTGTACCCAGTCAGCAGGACAGCTACCCATCCATATACCTTTCACTGCTCTGCAGAGGAAGCTGGTAACCTCCTGGCTCTGAAGGCAAACCTTACAGTCTTTAACAAAATGAGTAAAAAAATCAAAAGAACGATTGATAGTTTCTACACAGAAAAAGAACAGCTTTTCAACCCTGAAGAGACTAAGAGCAGACAGTCTCCAGACAATTATTGGTCTCCAGTACAAAAGGCTCTCCTAGAAGAGACTATTAAAAACCTTAAAAGAGAACTAGAAGAGAAATGGAGAAAGGAAAGAGAAGCTATGCAAGAGAGCAACAACTTCCTAAAATGTGAATTGGAAAAGATAAAAAACTCCCAAGAAGTGCAGGGAAACAGAATTTGGGAATTGGAAAACGAAAATAACTCACTAAAAAAAAAAAATTAGTGAAATGGAAAAAAATTCCATAGAGCAAAACAACTCAATTGGACATATACAAAAAGAAGTAAAAAAAGCTAATGAAGAAAATAACTCACTAAAAATCAGAACTGAACAAATAGAAATGACTGATTCATTTAGACATCAAATATCAGTCCAGCAAAACCAAAAAAATGAAAGATTGGAAAAAAATGTCAAATATTTACTTGGAAAAACAACAGACCTGGAAAATAGATCTAGGAGAGATAACCTGAGGATCATCGGACTACCAGAAAATTATGATGAAAAAAAGAGCCTAGATACTATTTTACAGGAAATCATCAAAGAGAACTGCCCAGAAGTAATAGAACCAGAAGGGAAAATAGGCATTGAAAGAATTCAACGAACACCTTCTGAAAAAGACCCTAAAATAAAGACTCTGAGGAATATTGTGGCCAAACTTCAGAATTTTCAGACTAAAGAAAAAATTTTACAAGCAGCCAGGAAAAAACAGTTCAAATACCAAGGTGCCACAATAAGGGTCACGCAAGATCTGGCTGCCTCAACATTAAAAGATCGAAGGGCCTGGAATCAGATATTCCGAAAGGCAAAAGAACTTGGAATGCAGCCAAGAATAAACTACCCAGCTAAGCTGAGTATTTTTTTCCACGGAAGAAGATGGACATTTAGTGAAACAGAGGAATTCCATCTGTTTCTAAGGAAAAAACCAGACTTAAACAAAAAATTTGATCTCCAACAACAGGAATCAAGAGAAGTAGAAAAAGGAGAAACTAGACAACATAGTAAAGTAAGAGAATACAGTTCAACCCAACTCCTCCTACAACTACTTCAACAAAGATGAGAAATTGAAGGATACGCTGCAAGACTCAAGTGTTTCATTCAAGTCCTCTATCTTCAGAGTCGATGTTCTTTTCACTTGCCATTGTTCTTCCCATGGTCAGGCACACTGTAACATGCCCTTGACTCCTGTGCCTCCAAATCCTGTATTTGGAGTGACCAAATAAATGTCTCCTCCCCAACCCACTCACAAAAAAAAAAAAAAAAAAAAAAGAGATAGAGCACAGGACCTGGAGTCAAGAAGAACTGAATTCAAATCTAGCCTCACATCCTGCCTAGCCCTGGACAAGTCATTTTACCTCTGACTATCTGACAAAATGGATCCACTGGATCCACTAGGGAAGATCTCTGCCAAGAAAAGGCCAAATGGGGACAACAAGGGCTGGACAAGGCTGTCACAACTGAGCAACAACCAGAGAGAAGTTTTCCTGATGCCAGGACCAGCCTTCTAGCCACTGTGCTACCCAAAATGCCCTTATTAATATGCCTATTAGCAACCTTTGTGTTATATATGTTTATTTTAATATGTGCCTATTAACACTTTTATGTTATATATTATGTGTTAATTTTAATATGTGCCTATTAACAATCTTTGTGTTATATGTTATATATTAATTTTAATGTGTGCCTATTAACAATTTTGTATTATCTTAATTTTTAACATATGCCTATTAAAAATTTTTGTTTTATTAAAAAAAAAAAAGAAAGATTGTGTGATGATCAACTATGATAGACTTAGCTCTTCTCAGCAATTTGATGATCTAAGGCAATTCTGATAACTTTGGATAGAAAATGTCATCTGTATCCTAAGAGAGAACAAATGGAGACTGAATGTGGATTGAAGCATTATGTTTTCACTGTTTTTTCTTCTTTTTTTTTCTTTTTCATGTTTTTCCTTTTTGTTTTGATTTTTCTCTCCCAACAAGATTAGCTAGGGAACCTAGCAACAAGAATGCTAGGGAACAGAATAACAAGAGTCTGCATTAATCTTGAGACCCTTCATCATGTACCTTGCACACAATGCCCCATTTCCATAAGCAACAAGTCTGTGCAAAGATAAGTCTTGTGCAAACTTGACCCTTGTGGTCTTTGGCTGGTTGGATCTCAGTCAGCTCACTCTTGGGAATGGATGTTGAGGCCTTGAGTGTGAGTTCTGCCTCACTGGCTAAAGGTCCGGGGTACACACCCTGTAGACACATCAGGACAGGAATCGAGCTGCACCAAATAGAGATCGCCCCCACTGTCTCAGGAATTGGGCTCCTGGATACACAAGCTAAACACATACTTATTGCTGAGGCCCACTGGCAAGGGCAGATGAGAAGGGTAAAAGTACAGGAGAGCAGAGGGAGAGAGAGCAAGCAGAAGGAGAGACAAGATGATGTAACCAAGCAATAAAGCTTCTCTAACTGCATAAGTGGTGTCAGACTGCTCTGTCATATCCGAAGACGTCTGAAGGTCATAGAGGTGATGATAATTGTAGGTAAGTGCTCAGACTCCAATTGGTGTCAGCAGGTCTGCACTAGCTGAGGACCCCAACAATGACTCATATGGAAATATGTAAAAAATTAATGTACACATGTAACCTAAAAATAAATAAATATTGTAAAGAGGTTTGCTTTGAAATTCCAGAGAAGTAAATAGCTAGTGTTACTTGTGAAAAAGTGACTTCACCAAGGTCATACAAAGGATTTATAATAATAGCTAAAAATTTTCATAACACTTTAAAAATTTCAAACTGTTTCACTTACATTGTTTCATTTGATCTTCCTAACAACATTGATGGATAGGTATTAGTTACTTTACTATTATCACTGTTATATAGATGAGAAAACTGAGACCGAAATAAATTAAATGACTAGGTTCACATAGCTAATAAATGTCCAAGGCAGGATTCAAACTGAGGTTTTCCTTAATCCGAGTCAATCTTTCAATTTCTTGCAGTACCTTGTTGTCTCAATTTGTAGAAGAGCATGGATCAGAATTCAAGTCTTCTGATTCTCAATCTAGGTCTATTGCAACCACACCAAATTACCTTTCCTTTGATTCAAATAAGTAATTAATCCTGGGTCAGTTTTCTACTACTCCATTAATTATCCTCTACTTCTATCTTGCATCTTCAAACTCTGTCTACTAGCCCCTTCTTCTGCTATTTTTCTATAATTTGTTTATTTTATTTTTTATCACAAGTTTTTCAGAGTGCTTTCTACCAACATAAACTCATTTAATCCTAACCATAGCCCTGTTAGCTTCGTGCTACTATTCTCATCCCCATTTTACAGATCAGAAAACTGAGTCTAAGAAAGAAGAGATCTTTCTAAGATTGCACGACTAATAATGTTCACATACAGTATTTCAACATAGATTTTTCTAACTTGAAGTCCAGCACTCTATGTACCTCACTACTAGCTGCCACTTACTCATCCTCTCCAAATTTCCAAATCTAGTAGGCTTTCTTCTTATCGTCCTTGTCCTTTCAGCACTTAAAAAACTGCCATGACTTCTTTCTATACCTTTTCCCCCATCTTGCTTCTTTGACTATTTGGTTTGCCTCATTCGTTTGGCTTCTTTCCCATTCTCTGAATATAAATATTTCCCAAAGCTCTGTATTTAATCCCTTTCTCTTTTCTTCATAATTCCTCTCCCTTAATCTTATCCTATCCTATGCTTCAATTACAACATTATGGAAATAAATCTTACTCTGCAGTTTCAAAGTCTCCCCTTAACTATAGTCCTGCATTATAATTGCCTGTTGGATAGCTCCACATGGATGCTCTTGTAGCACTTCAAAAACAGTGTGTTTCTAGACTCTTCATCTTTTTGCTAAGACCTAAAGAGGGGAATCAAGAATACCTGCATAACTGACTCTCCTTCCAGTCATGCAGGTATTCTTGATTTCCCTCCTTCATTATTCATCTTGAATCATTAAACTTCCTTTCCACTTCACTGTTCATGTCCTAATTCAAGCTCTCAGTATCTCTCACCTTGTGCTTCAATTGGCTTTCCTGCCTCCAGTTTCTCTCTTATCTAATTCACCTTCAAATCACTGCAAAAGTAATCTTTCCAATTCACCAATCTGAGCAGTTTTACTCTGTGGCTCAAAAATATTTGAGAATCTCTATAGACTACAAAAATAAAATACAAATTCCTTAAAATACCATTAAGTCCTCCATAATCTGGCTCTAATTTACCTAACCATCACACAATTCCTCTTAAAACATTCTAGACTTTGGCCAAATTTGATCACTTACTATAGCTCCATCTTTTCTTGGCCTCTCCCCATTTGGATATATTATCTCTTAAACACAAAATAATTTCCCACATCCCAATCCCAATTATATCTAACCATTAATGTCCTTCACCACTTTCAAGGTCCATCTTAGCTCACATAACGGAACTTTGAATGTGTGGATAATAGCTGTTTTACCAATTGGAACAAGTCACCTAACTTTTTCTCGCTAAAATCTAATCCTTCTTAGTTATTCAGGCTTAAATCCTGACATTAGATGGCTTCTAAGAGTCCTCCCAGATTTAAAGCTATGGTCCTACAAAATCCTCTAAGAAGCCTTCCCAGATGCCCCTCATAGAAGTATTCACCTTTCTTGACTCTCTTAGGCAATTTTGTTTGACTACTCCTATCTGCACAAACATTTTCTATGTGGTATTCTCGTGGTTTGTTTTTATGGCGCACCCCATTTCTGAACTGTATGCTCTTTTAGATCAGAGACTATCTTGTTTTTCATCTTTGCATTCCCAACTCCTAACATAGTAAACTACATAGAGTAGGTGCCTAATAAATGTTTGTTGAAATTCAATTTGAATTTATTGCCCTGTAGGTACATTGAAACAAGTACAGATATAAATATGTCTGAGTTTTTATGTTTCATAATATAATGTTCAATGATTATACATGTAAAAATTATATCAAATTGTTTGCCATGTCAAGGAGAGATGAAGGGAAAGAGAAAATTTAGAATACAAATTTAAAAAAAAAACAATTGTTACAAATTATTTCTGCATGTGTTTAGGAAAAAGTAAAACATTTAAACATAATAATATTGTGCTTGAAAACTTCATTGACATTCTAGAGTTCAGGGTTTTGTGTCAGAATTGATAGAGAAAATGTGCTATAAATGCTATAAGGAGTTTTGTAGAGATGGCGGTGGGAGTGAATCAGCATCTCTCAAATGATTTTATTTCAAATCCAAGGGAAAAAAACATATAATTTTCTTCATTCACATAACATTTCTACAAAATCTTAAATACCACATAAAATCTATTGTAACTATAGAATATAAACTTCTGGAAGGGAAATCATTTAAATTGTTTTGTCTTTGTAGCTTCATTATATATCACAATGCCTTGAACAAACTTGGCATCTAATTAAAATGTTTAATTGAATAGATCAGAGTACTTATCTTAGTTTATAAAGGGGGATTTGAATATTAGAGATGAAAATATGTACTTCAGAAAGAAGTATTGTAGGAAGAGAGCTGTTCTTCCAGATTGGAGGACCTGGGTTAAAGAATGGCTTCTATTGCATAAAGTCTTCTAGATTGTAGATAAGTCACTAGCTCTCTCAATAACCTCTTAATAAGACAATGCTAAGACTATAAACTACCAAAAAAAAGTGTCTATCTGCATTGGTAACAGAAGTTCTTTCATCTTGGCAATGAAATCACAAGAATGGCTCCTACATCTATTCCTTAAACTTCTGTGCTTACTATTTTGGTAAGGGCAGGGTTGTTTCCTGTTTGCCTATGTGTGGGAACTGACTGGAAAGGAATGTAACAAAAACATCCTAAGAATTTCAAAGGATGGAAAAAATAATGCTATAGGATCTCTCTCTTAGGATCATGACTTTTAGAACTAGAAGGTTATCTTAGAGGTCATTGAACCCAACCCCTTCAATTTGTAGATGATGAAATTAAGGTTTTGAGAGGATGAGTGATTGGTCTAAGATCACCCAGACAGGATTTTGCTAGAGAGCTAACTCCACTGAGAATAATTAAAAGAGATTTGTCTTAGATGTCTGAGAAAGTAGGAAATCTAATCTCCCAAACCTATAAGTTGACTTTGACTCTTAAGAAGATCATCTTCCTTAACTAATTCTCCCATGTATCTTCACTTCCCCCAACTCTTGTGGCAGCCATGAGCTTATGTGCCTATGAAGATTAAAATATCCATGATACAAAATCTGACAATTATTGCTAAATCTCTAATGTCATTATACATTTGGATCATCATGAGTTTTCTTTTCTTCTCACGTTTTCACATTTTGGGGTGTGAGAAGACCACACCCAAGAACTCCTTGTGATTCACAGACATGAATGAAGAATTTAAAGTACCAAAATAATCATCTAGTTAGACCATCTTTCAACCGAACAAAATGAACAATAGCCTATTAAAATAATCCACCCTTTCTCTGGTGAAGGATTGCCCCTCATTTTCATTGACTCATACATGACTGAAGATACATCCAAATGATAGATGTGAGAATATGAGTTTGAAAGAATAGCACAATATTTGTTTTATACCTATGAGAAAAGAAAATGCTAGTTTATCTTGAGGATCCTACATCTTTTAAATCAAATGTTGGGTCTGTTAGGCAGATCATCAATTAGTTAAAAAAGATACAAATTGTTCTAGTGTCAATTTCCTATTGTTTCCATTTATAAATGACATATCCTTAATCTAATGAGTCAAAATTGACATTATGTCAGAGAAATTCATAAAATTTCTTACTTTATATAATTAGGAGTGAGTTTTTAAATAGCTTTTTAATTCAACTCTATCAATAGATACTTTTTCATTACAAAATAATCAGAAAGCATTGTAAACATGGCCATTCCAAGGGAAAAAAAAAAACACACATACACACAAGGTCCTCTTATATTCTATTAGAAGCTTATATTCTACTGGGGCAGGATTCTTTTGGATGTCCATTTTGGAGGTCAAAATAGCGTTTTTAGAATCATAAAACAAAATGTGTAGGATTACAAAGGAAGCTAATATATTGAAATATAATTATCAATTTTTAAAAGCACAGTTTACTATTCCATTTTACAGTACTCAAAGCATACATGTAAACAGATAAGTAAATACAAATCTATAAGAAGGTAAGCTTGTTAACAATTGGACTAATCAGTAAGAGCTTCACAAAAGAGCTGATAAGTGAGCTGACTCTTAAAGATAAGAATTTTGAGAAGAGGTAACAAGGAGGATATCCCTCTAATAGGCGACTATATGGCCAAATGCACTGAGGTTATAGATGAGATGCTAAATTCAAAGAATGGCTAATAATCTACTTTTTAAAAAAGATTTATCAGAATTGGGGGAAGTGTTTTCAATTGAAATACATGACAGTTTCCTGAAATGTCATTCATATTTCAGTTGTAACAAGGTCAATGGTAGGATCTTAGCTCTATAACTATGAGGGGCCTCAGAAAATCTTTTTGAGAAATGCTCTTATTTTCCATATGAGGAATCAGTCACCTTCTCCCTCGTCTACCACCAAAGAGTGTCTCTGGCTAGTCTTACTCCATCCCCTAGTCCCTCCTACCATCCTCTCTACACCAATCATTGAGCCAGTACTCAATAGTGGATAGTGGAAAGGACCATTTTCCAAGCATATTCCCATAGAGTATTGTCCAATCAGTAGTTAGCCTCAAGCACTCAGCAATCCTGACCTCAGTGCATCAACCCAATAGTTTCAGCCCTCTTCAAAAGTCTATAGAGCATAAGGGATTTTTCTAGGATTACACAAATAATAGAGGTCAGAGCTAAATTCCCTGATTCCAAACTTAGTTCTTTCCATTGTATCATGTTGCCAATTATTAATCACAATGATGTCTTCATAATATCAGTAACTATAGTTTTACTTTTTATTAATGTGATTTTTGAACATTTCCTCTAGATCAACCATAACAACAATAATAGTAGCATTTTCATGGTACTATAAGACATTAAAAAGTGCTTTACATATGCTAACTCATTTACTCTTTGATAAATATATGTAGTTCAGAATTTAAATGAGTTAAGATTTCAATTTTAATCCAACATGGTTGGTTAAAGAAGCAACAAAATATTTATTCTTTGTCCAAACTTTATGATTGTACAATAATATCACAAAACCTCTTCACAATCTTTCCAATTCTTTTACACCTTGTACTATACATAAATATATGCAAAGACATACATATACACACAAACACACATAGAAATACATTCTAATCTGGCAACACTGGTTTCCTTGCTATTGCTGGAATAAAATACTTTCTTCATCCAAATCCAGGCATTTCCCCTGTCTATCCCCCTTCTTCTTCACCTCTCCAGCTTCTTGGCTTCCCTGGCTTCCTTCAAGTGCCAGCTGAAGTCCCATCTTCTACCAGAAGCCTTTCCTTATCCTCCTCATGCTGGTGACTTCCCTCTGTGGTTTAGCTCCAATTTATCTTGTTTGTAGTTTGTAGATAATTGTTTACACATTGTCTCCTCCATTAGAATGTGAGATCCTTGAGAGCAAGAATTTAGCTTTGTTTTAGGAGGTTTGCCTTTCTTTGTATTTCCAACATCTAGCATATTAGGTGTTCAGTAAGTGTTATTATTGACTGATTGGATTTTCAAATTATAGTATCTCAAATTTAATATGAGCAAACAAAACGTATTATGTTTTTACTTAAAAGACACACATCTTCCAAACATTATTAATTTTGTGGAAGACATCATCATTCTTTCAGTCACTCAGGTTCAAAACCTTCATATTTTTCTTGACTTCTCATTCGCCTTAAATATCCAGTCAAATGCAAAATATTATTATGTGTATTTCCAAAATATCTCTCACATATCTCCTCTTCTCTCCATTTATTTATATAGTAACCACCCTGGTTCAGGCTCTCATCACTTCTCACCTGGATTATTGCGTTTTAATAACCCTTTAATTCATCTGATGAACTTATCTCTCCATACCTCAATTTGTTCTGCACATAACTGCCAAAGTGACCTTCCTAAAGAGGAGATATGACCATACCAATCAACCCCTCACACACACATGCAATAAATTCCCATAATTCTTTATTGCTTATAAGTGTAATTATGAACTCTTATTGGAATTTAAATTTTTTCATACTTTTTGACCTCTTCCTATCTTTTCCTTCTGCTTGCATAATTTTAGTGTTCAGTCCTATTGGTGTATTTGCTGTACCTCACATGAGACACTCAATCTTTTATCTCTGTGCATTTCCTACTGATAGGACCTCACCTCCTCAAAGAGAAGAAGGTATATTTTCTCAACTCTAAAACTAAGCTTGTATAAGATAATTACACTCTTTCACTTTTTCCTCCTATCTACATTGTATATATTGTTTTCCTGATTTTCTTACTGGAAAGAATTTTTGAAAGATGAACATGAAAGGAAAGAAATGTAAAAGGAAAAATGAACAGGTTTACACAATGGATAACAAAAATGGATTAAATGGTGATCAAACTGCTTATATTCTTAAAGAGAGGGGGAAAAAAGACTATTGCTTTTTTTTGAAACCTATTGCCATAAAAACAGAGAGAAGCTTAATATTGTTTTATAACAGAATGTTTTTATAACAGAATGGAGATTGTGTAAAAAGGATTAAGAAAATGGAGGGTGAAGAGATCACGTGAATTTCATTACTATCTAAGCTTATGCAAGGAAAGTTTTGGTAAAGGTATAGAGGGGGGAATTAAGTAAATTAGGAAATGTCCTTAAGCAGGAAAAGAATGGATAGGGCATAGTTACCCAGGAGGTCAAATTATCTTTATTTATAGATGATATAATGGTTTACTTCAGTTAATCAACAAGCATTTATTAAGTTCTAATTGGGTGTCAGGTGCAATGCGAAGTTCTGAGGAGACAAATAAAAAAATAAATAAAAAGAGTCCCTGCTTCAAGGATTCTAATAAGGGAGACAATGGGTATATATGAAATGTGTGTGTGTGTGTGTGTGTGTGTGTGTGTGTGTGTGTGTGTGTGTATATATATATATATATATATATATATATATAATTAATGGAAGATAGCCTTAGAGGGGAAAAATGCCTACTGAATAAACTGATGCTTGAGTTAAATCTTAAAGTAAATCAGAGGATTTCTATAAGTTTCCATAAAGAAAAAGTTAGAAGAGCAAGTATTTGACCGCCAGTGCAAAAACAAAGAGATGGGAGAGTAATTGATGTGTACAATGAGCAAATGGAGAGATGTATAAGAATATGTGAAAGATTAAAAAGGAGCCAGGTTCTGAAGTGTATTAAAGGCCAAAGAAAAGCATTTATCTTTGCTTCTAGAAGTAATAAGGATCTTTTAGAGTTTTTGACTTTGTATACTTGTGTTTTAGAAATGGGTGGGGATGACATGAACACTAGGATCAGATCTATCCATTAGATCTGATAAAATCTAGATAAAATCAAGCTGTGTGATGGAGGAAATTGGAATAGGGTGAGACGAGACTGAGAGTCTAATCAAGAGCAGGCTATTGTGATAGATGATGAGCTTCAGAATTAGTGACTATATGGAGAAAAGAAGAGACATAAGATAGATATTTAAAGGGGAGAAAAGTAAAACAACCAAGAAAACCCTGATTATTTAATTTTTTCAG
Organism: Antechinus flavipes; assembly: GCF_016432865.1. Taxonomy (NCBI): domain Eukaryota; kingdom Metazoa; phylum Chordata; class Mammalia; order Dasyuromorphia; family Dasyuridae; genus Antechinus; species Antechinus flavipes. The sequence goes on along the minus strand of NC_067398.1, from coordinate 484,370,099 downwards.
TCCAGTTAATGAACTTGTAGATAAGGAGCAGATAATAGGGACAAGAAGATGTTAAAAAATTTGGTTCTATTTATTTGTTTGTGTTTTTGTCTGTTTTTCTGCATATTTGTTTGTTTTGAGATCAGAAAAGTCCTCCAAGGGAGGGGGGAGGGGATTTTCTGAGGTATGCTTTATTTTTTTAATTTTTAAAAAAATTATTTTCAAATTCTGTCTTCCATCAACCCTTGCTCAGCCCATTAGGAAGGCAATAAATACAATGCTCATTATATATTTGAAGTTATGTGAAACATTTTCCCACATTAACCCTGTTTTCAAAAGAGAGAGAGAGAGAGAGAGAGAGAGAGAGAGAGAGAGAGAGAGAAAGAAAGAGAGAGAAAAAGAGAGAGAGAGAGAAATAAGAAAGAAAGAAATTAAGAATAAAGACTGAAGAAAAAAATCTGCATTTAGAAATTATTAATTCTCTACGTGAAGGTGGAAAACATTTTTCAAGATGCTTTCTTTGTAATTATAGTGGACTATTTAATTAATTAGAGTCTTTCACAATTAATGATTACAATTCTGCTGTTATTGTATACATTGTTCTCCTGATTCTGCTTACTTCATTTTCAACAGTTCATGTATTTTCCCAAGTTGTTCTGAAACCATCACCTTGATTCCTTTGTCTTGATATTTTGTATCTCCAGATGAATTTTATCATTTTTTTCTAGTTCTATAAAGTAACTTTTTGTCACGTTGATTGATAGGGCAATGAATAAATAAATAAATTTGGAAAAAATTTGTCATTTTTGTTATTTTGTCTTATACATATTTATATTCCTCCAAATATTTAGATCTGCCTACTTGTGTGGAATGCTTTCTAATTGTGTTCATTATAGCTCCTTTATGTCTGGGCAGAGACATCCCCAAGTATTTTATAATGTCTATGGTTATTTTTACGGAATTTCTCTTTCTATCTCCTGCTGCATTTTGTTAGTAACATGGAAATGATAATGACTTGTGTGAGTTTATTTGACATTTTACAACTTTGTTAAAGTTGTTCATTGCTTTGATTCATTTTTTAAAATTGTTTCACCGCGGTTCTCATCATTTGCAAAAAGTGATAGTTTTGTTTGTTCTTTATATTATTTCCTTCAATTTTTCTTCTTGTCTCATTGCTACAGCTGTCATTTCTTACAAAATATTAAACAATAATGATGGTGGTGAACTTTTCTGATTTATCACCATTACATGTGATACTTGCCCTTGGTTTTAGATAGATACTATTTATTGTTGTTATTTAAAAGATAAATGTGGAAATATGTTTAGAAGAAATGCACATGTTTCACTTATATTGGTTTACTTGGTATCTAGAGGAGGGGATTGAGAGGAGAAAAATTTGGAACACAAGATTATGAAAGGGTGAATGTTGAAAACTATCATTGCATTTTAATAAAAACTTCAATTATCTTATGCTTTCTAGTGTTTTTATGAGGAAAATGTGTTGTATTTTGTCAAAAGCTTTTTCTATATATACTGTTATCATATGATTTTTGTTGGTTTTGTCGTTAATATGGTCAATCAACTTAAAGTTTTCCTAATATTGAACTATCCTTGTGTTCCTGATATAAACCTGACCTGGTCATAATATGCAACCTTTATGACATATTGCCATAGTTACCTTGGTCATATTTAAATTTCTTTGAATCAATAATCATTAGGGAAATTGGTCCATAGTTATCTTTCTCTGTTTTGGCTGTCCCTGATTTAAGTATCAAAATGATATTTGAATAGAAGGAATTTTGTAGGACTCCTTTGCCTATTTTGCATAATTGTTTATGTAATATTTTAATCAATTGTTCTTTAAGTGATTGGTAGAGTTAACTTGTAAATCAATTGGGTTCTAGGAATTTTTTCTTGGGGAGCTCATTTATGACATCTTTTCCTAAAACAGAGTTATTTAATTATTTTATTTCCTCTTCTGTTAATCTGGGCACTTTGTTTTCATAAATATTCATTTGATTTAGATTGTCAGTTTTATTAGCATATAGTTGGACAAATAATTGTTTTAAGTTCATTTTCATTGCCTATGAGTCTCCTCTTACAATTTAGATACTCATAATTCGTTTTCTTCTTTAATCACATTAGCCAATGCTTTATCTATTTTTATTGGATTTTTCATAAAAAGCAGTTCTTAGTTTCATTGAAGTTTTTTTCTTACTTTCAATTTTATTAATTTTCCTTTGATTTTCAGGATTTCTATTTGGGTGTTTACTTGGAGATTTTTAATTTGTTCTTTTAAGTTGCATGACCTTCCCTTTGATCAGCAGTGTCTCCATTGAGTCTGTATCCCAAAAAGATCATTAAAAAGGGAAAAGAACCTATGTGTGCAAAAATATTTGTAATAACCCTTGTTGTAATGGCAAAGAACTGGAAACTGAATCCACCAATTGGAGAATGGCTGAATAAGTTATGGTATAAAAATGTAATGGAATATTATTGTTTTATAAGAAACAATCTGCCAGATGATTTCAGAAAGACCTTAAGAGACTTGCATGAACTGATGCTAAGTGAAGTGAATAGAAATAAGAAAACATTGTACACAGCAACAAGTTTATACAATGATCAATTCTGATAGACATTGGTCTTTTCAACAATGAGATAATTTATGTCAATTCCAATAAACGTGATGGAGAGAGTTATCTGTATCCAAAAAGAGGACTATGGGGACTGAATGTAGATCACAACATAATATTTTCACCATTTTGTTGTTGTTTGCTTGCTTTTTATTTTCTTTCTCATTTTTTTTTTCTTTTTGATCTGACTTTTCTTATTCAGCAAGATAAATGTGGAAATATGTTTAGAAGAAATGCACATGTTTCACTTATATTGGATTACTTGCTGTCTAAGGGAGGGGAGTGAGAGAGGGATGGAGAAAAATTTGGAACACAAGATTATGGAAGGGTGAATGTTGAAAACTATCTTTGCATGTTCTTTTGAAAATAAAAAGCTATTATTAAAAAATTTTTAAGTTGCATGCCTGATTCATTCACTTGTTCTCTTTTTTATTGATACAAGAATTTAGAGATAACATTTTTTCCTAAATACCGCTTTGTCTGAATTCCACAAATTTTGTTACATTGTCATATTGTTGCAATATCAATCATATCACCAGGGATTACTTTATAGAACTTGATAAAATAATTACAAAAATTTAAGGAAAAAAAGATTTAAAATATCAAGGTAAATCATTAAAAAGCAAACAATAGGTCTCAAAATCTGTCATAAATCTGTAATTAACAAAACTTTTTGATATTGGCTAAAAACTTGAAAATGTATCAATGAAACAGATTATGCAAAGAAGATCCAGAGGCAACTGAGCATAATAACTTTCTGTTCTAATTAAAAAATAAGAAAAACTACTGGGAGAAAAATTCCTACTCAGTGAGAACTGCTATGAAAACTGAAAAAGCAATTTGAGAGAAATTAGGTTTAGACCATTATTTTACTTATTATAAACTATAATAAGCTTTAAACTGGTATTTTATTTATATAAAAAGTTGCATCATTTAAAAACAATTAAAGATTATGAGGAGAGAGAGCAAGTAATCCAATATAAGTGAAACATGTGCATTTCTTCTAAACATATTTCCACATTTATCTTGCTGAATAAAGTCAGCTCAAAAAGAAAAAAAATGAGAAAGAAAAAAAAGCAATGTAGAATAGAGCAAATTGTAATGGATAAAACAGATTTATTATATAAATTTTAATTACATAAAATTACAAATCTTTTGAAAAAAATAAAATCAAGATAGTAAGTGCAGAGTATAGATCCCTGTTGGACAAGTCACCCTCTCCTCCAATGTTACTGCATCCAACCACAAGTAGTTCAAGGAAAGCCATCCATGGACCAAGAGAGGAAAAAGCCAGCCCTACTCTAGTCATGAGAACTTGAGCCTTATTGAACCCAAGAAAAAGTTTTTTCCTCCCACTTCCAGCTTCCAGTAAAATGATTTCAAGAGCTATCTAGCAAAACTTCACCACACCATATTTCATTTGTCCAAGATCATTTAGCAAATATCAGAGGCAGGATTTGAATAGTTTTTCTTTGATTCTAAAGCCAGTATTTTTTCTACTTCATCATGCTTTCTCCTGTGAAAGGAAAGAAGGAAAATAAAAGAGGACTTGAGCTTACGAAGGAGAGGACAATTGTGATTTTGGAAGGGAAAGGTGACTTGGAGAAGTCTAACCTAATGAAGCAAGTCGACAATTCATTTCATTTGGATTGTTTTAGGAAGATTCTGAATATCACCTGGAAGGATAAGATACCAGACTCTGAGGTACTTTCTCAAGCTAAATTGCCAAGCATTCCTAATCTAGTTCAGCGAGCACAACTCCACTGGGCTGGCCACATTGTTCAAATGCCAAATGAACTCTTGCCAAAATAAAAATTATTTTTTGGATAATTCACACAGTACAAGTGCTCACAAGGTGTTCAGAAAAAGTGATACAGGGACACTCTCAAGTACTCTTTTAAAAGCTTTAGAATCAATTGTATAATATGGGAGACATTGACACAAGACTGACCATAATGGTGTGCCCTCATCAGAGAAGGTACTATGCTCTATGAGCAAAACAGAATTGAATTAGCACAGAAGAAATGTGAGATATCCAAAATTAGAGAGGCTACCCCAAATATTCATATGGACTATTTGTGTCCGACCTGTAGCACAGTATTCTGAGCTCATGTTACTCTGATCAGCCAGTCAGAAACACTGTAATTCAACTCTAACATAGTGATGTCATTTTGGTTCTCTTCAAGTATGAAGAACAACAACCAATCAACTAGATCAACAATTAAATTGAAGGAGGAAAAATATGGCAAAATTTGGAAGAAATTGAGGAAAATCTTAAGGAGAATAATTTCTCTAATATTGGTCTGGATTCTATTATTAGCTAAAAAACAAAAAAGGAGTAAGATCAGTGACAGTTAAGAAGGGCACAAAAAAAATTAAGGAGAATTAATAAAGATAATGGAATTGATCAAGAAGAGGCTGACTCCAGAAGGTAAGGGAAAAGGCTTAAGGAAGCACAAGGAAAAGTAGGTAAAAAAAAAAAAAAACTTAAGGGGAACAGTGAGAGGATAAAAAACATTCAGTGGTTTGGTGGATGGGCAAGTTGATGAAAGAGATAGAAGTTGGGTACAAAGCTGAAGAGAAAGAGACTTTGGCTCAAGTATTTGAGACCCAAGAAAAGAAGTTGAATGGGTTTGTCAAATAATTAACAGGCAATAGTATATTTTAAAAGTTTTAACTGGCTAATTAAGGTGAAGCATGAATACCTCTAAGTATTTCAAGAAACCAGACTGTAAATCTCAACCAGTATGGAAAGCAGGGAAAATTATTAAGTGACTCTATATTGCGGGTTTGATGCATTTGTATTTCTGGCACAGAAAAATGATTGTTACTTGTATTCTAAATACCATGTGTCTCAAAAATATCAGGGCAATTTTAAGTTAGTAAATCTTTAAATATTTTATTTAGGACTTTTTCTGAAGGAGCAGGTGAGGGGGTAGGAAGAAATGCTCCCTCATACACATTCCAATTAGTTAGGGAGAATAAATTGTTTCAAAAGAAACCAGAAATGAGGGTCTAGTGGGAAAAGGGGAGAAAAAGGAATCTAAAATGAAAGAGGACAATTTTTACCTTTATTATGATGTTGGAGAGTAATACAATGTTACATAGGGAAGAAAAGGAAGGAAAGGGATATATGAACAATTAGAGGTTAAAATATATTTGAAGTTCTTTTTAAGGGATGGTGTAGAAACTCTGAGGAGAAAGAAACTGCTTGTCCTTTGAAGAAGGATAAAATAGAGCTTCAAAAGTTATTAAGTGAGAAATCATTCAGTAAGGGGCAGAGAAAAAAATGACCAAATAGTAGGAGTTGGTATTCCCTGCTCAAGGGTACTAGGACAGCTATTTGTTGACCTATTAACAATAATAGAAAAGTCTGCTGTCATCTCAGAAATGTATTTAAGACATATCAAAATGAATGGCAACTCCCACCTTATGATTCACATGGACACAAGATATTGCCAGAAGGAATCAAAAAAGTATTGCCAGTGATTAGGAATCTGGAGTAAGAGCATAACCTATCTTTTGCTCACTTTTGCCCATTGAAGCAAGGGATGCAGAAAAGAAAAATCAATCTAGGAAGTAAACAGTTGACTAAGAAGGTGATATGGAATTTGGACTTCTGCACTGTAGCGTAAAATATGAGTATGACAGATAACTGACTTTTAAAAATAAGAGAGAGAAAATATACCAAACATAGACTGGTAACAATGTCTTACAAATTTAATGAAAGATATTTCAAGTAAAAGGGTTGCCAGAGGTAGAAGCCTGCCTATATATGTATCCTATGTTAGATACTATAGAAAGAAACTAAAAAGAAGGAAGAATAATCACAATTGAAAAGTTAGAAGTTCACAGGTAATTAAATTTTAAAAACACCATAAAATAAAAGATGTCTAATGCCTATACACAAGGCACAAAGTTTAAGCAACTCACAAGAGAAACTAAAAGTCCTAACAAAAGGAAGGATTCAAATTTACATCTTAGATATCACTCACACAAAAGAGAAGAAATGTGTGGCTTTATCATGGCTCTGGCTTCTTATTTAAATGCAATAAAAGAAATAAAAAAGAGACATAACTAAAAAATATTTTAAGAAGGCATATTCATGTGAAGAAATTAAAAAAATACGTAGCGGGATAATGTGACAAAGTATATTTGGGTGAAAGTTAATGGAAGAAGAAACGCTAATATTTTTGGAGCATCATACCACTTTTACAGAAAGAGGGAATGAGGCATATGGAAAACATTACAAACCTGACAGAGGTAAATTTAGTAATTGGGAGCTTTAATTCTTCAGTTATACAGACATAATCAACTAGAGCTCTTTTTTCTCTCTTTCTCATTTGTCTCTTTCTCACTTATTTCTCTGTCTTCTTATGTCTCTGAATTTCTCTGAATTCCATCTCTGTTTCTCTTTCCCTTCAAAGCAGTAGCTAATAATTTCTTGACTTCAGTGGTTTTTAAACTTTTTATTTTCATTATCTTTATACTATTAAAAATTGAAGATCTGTGCAAAGATTTCTTGTTTATGTAAGTTGTATTTATAGATATTGACCATATTAGAAACAAAAACGAATTTTGAATTTGGAGATGCTCTGAAAGGGTTTCAGAGACCCCCCAGAATTCTCTGGACCACACTTTGAGTACTACTATTCGACTTAATTATAATTGTATTCAAGAAGGAAAAATCCTATTATGGATCTGATTTTCATTAAGAAAGACAAATTAGTTTCAGAGTTGAAAGAATCAAGATATAATCTAACATGCACCCTCAATTTTGGGAAAACAGATTTCATAGAGTTCAAGGAAAAGCTAGCAGAGATTCCATGTAGTAAAATGCTACAAGGACAGTCATTCCAAAAATAATGAGGAGTGATAAAGAATAAAAAAAAAGGAAAACTCAAAAGACAGGTTGGTTTAATTGGGAAATGAGTCTGAGGCATGTTGAGTGTAAGAAAATAAAATTACTGTGATACTTCATTATAAAAATAAGAACTATATTTCACAATGCTATCACCTCAAGAAAAATAAACAAATTCCTTCAAGGAATTTAGATGATTTAATTCTTTATTTCTATCTGTAATGTAATGTATTTGCATCATGAAAAACTCATGATTGTGTTTTCTTCATGGTTGGTATAGTTCCAATTTTGGGGGGAAGGGGCTACTTTATATATGATTATGGTGTTAATTCTCTAATACTATTTGCTAATTGCTATGCCTCAGCTACCTTTAATAAAGGAAGACTAGGAAAGAAGCCTTGCATATTGCTGTTTAATGAATTTTCAGTAAATGTAATCGTGGGGAGGGCCTTGGATGCTAGATAGCACAGTTACAAATTAGATTTAAATTTAGATTGGGTAAGCAGACTTAGGTTTTATGTTGTGGCTCTAGTGCTAATGAATACAGACATCCTAAACAAGTAACAATCTCTCTGAATTTTAAGTTTGAGCATCTGTAAATGGGGCTGGTGGTATTTGAACTATCTCTTTCACAGATTATTGTGAACAAAGTATTTTGTAACTTTTAAATGTAAGTGGCGATTATTATTGTCATCATCATTATTATGTACAAATTTAAAATTAGATTTTTCTAGGGGGAAAAAACAAAATGAAATGACTGAATTTCTCAGAGAATCTAAATCACAGATGGATGACAGCTAGTATGTCAATATGAAAACTTTGGCATGAAATTTATCGATTTCTGAGAAAATTTCAAAAAATAGGCAGTCTCTGATAAAGACATAACTGAGGGGAAATGTTATTATAAAAGACTCCAAAAAGATATAATTGTCTACTATCCACATGAAGATTATCTACCTTGAGCATTTCCTGTCAATGTTTATCTTCTCCCAATTAAATTTAATCCCAGTCTGCCTCCTTGAAATGCTCAACCAATGAATAATGAACCAATGAAGTTCAGGAATGTAAACTAATTTTAATTTTTGTCTAAGCAATTAAATAGAAAATCTGCTGCACATTGCATTATGCATTCCTATGCCAAATGAAAATGCTTTAGGCATTATATACAACACAATGTAAATCCATAGGAATATTTTTTGGATTAGACACAACTCTCCTTGCATCCATTAATTCAGAAAGTTAAGAGTTTGCTGTTTCTTCCAAACACAGATAATCCTATTTCTAGTCTCATAATGATGACACAGACACATGTTTTCTATAATAAAATTCAAGAAGATGGCAAAGCAAGGAGATGTTGACAATATAAAATGGCAGAGCAGTATCTCCATTTTGGGAAAAAAAATACACCAGGTTATCTGCCATCTGTTAAAATTAATTTTAACAGTTTTTTAATACCTATTCTAGGAAAAGTGTTAGATTTAGATCTGAGAATGAAAATTTAAATCTCTGCTTCTGGCATTTACCATTTGTATTACAGCTTTGAGCTTCAGTTTTCTCTTTTGAAAATAAGATTGGACTAGAATCTAGTCATCTCTCAGGAGGTCTTCAAATTCCTCTTCTACTGTAAATCTATAAACTTATGTTTTTAGTAGTTTGTCCTTCTAATGCTTTTTTGCACTGCTTTTCAGACTTCTTTATTCATTTCATACCTATTCATTTTTATTGTACTATAACATTCCATTAATAATACATACCCAGGTTTTAACTCTTTCTTACCATTGGACTTTTTTAGATTGGTTCTAGTTGTTTTTGGTTTTGTTTTGCAATTGTAACTAGTACTACTTTTAAAATCTTTTAATATATAAGGTTTTTTCCATTTTTTTATATTCTTGGGGTGCATTACAATGAATATCATGTCAAAAGAGAATAATTATTTGTGTAGCTTTTAATGATTACTGCCAGATTATTTTCTAAGAAGGTGCTCCTGGTTTGCAATGCCATCAGGAAGGAATGAGTAGAAAGCTGCATTTTTAAATGGAAAATAAACAAATTGAACTCATTAACTTTTTCAGAGATATTATAGACAATGCACATTCCTTTCATTGGTGATTATAAAATCATCAACTAATTGAATACATTGATATTCCTTTGACTAGATGAGAGAATCCTTCATAGTATTATCATGAGCATAAGCCTAAGGAAAGTCTACATCTGAAGTGTAAAATATGTTACCTATTTGGCACTCCCTACCATGGCCTGAACTTTATTAAAAAGTTATTGGGAAATATTTAACAAAGTTAATAAAAATACAATGAACTATATAGATAATGTTAGGTAGGTTTTGGGGAAGTTGAAAGTTTGTTTTTGTTTGTTTGTTTTGCAAGTGGTCTACAGGGAACCTTATGTAAATTTAGTAGCACCTGTTTCTGTTTGAACATGACATCACTGTTCTGCATGTATACTTTTTGTTTAACTGGTTTCAAGTATATTTTGCAATTGTAATTGTAATGTTTTCTTCTCTAATAATGTGATTGTTCTCTGGAAACAGGTTTCTTGGGGGGCTTCTGGAAGCAGCCTTCCTCTCAGTTCAGAGTAATAATCACCTCAAATGCAGCCAGGGATTAAAGTCCATTTCTTTATTGTCTCTTCCAAAATAGCCCAGTAAGATTTCCTTGGTTCTGAGAGCTCTTGCTGCTAGTCCTTTGCCTCTGCCTTCAGTCTCCAGCTCTCTCTGAATCCTGGTTCTAAATCTCCCCAATTGACTTCTGACCGTGAATCTCCTCTCTTGACTCCTGGCTGAGGCTCGTCCTTTTATATGCTTTTTTAGAGGTGTGAACTCAAAGGTTGACTCCTCTTCTGAGAGTGGGATTGTGGGAGCTGTGACTTATGAATCTCCTCCACTGGACTTGTGAATCTCCCCACTGAATCCTGATTTGTGAATCTTGTAGAATCCAATGAGTACTTAAATATATTAGTGAGCTAGAGAACTTGCTAAGTACCATGTTAAATTAGACAACCAACTCATCACTCTGTAAGAATCCTAACATGTAATGATTAATATGAGTGTGTTTCTTAGTAAAGAAACTGACACAGAGTTTTTATATTTTTCTTTAAAAATATGTTGTGGTTGTTATCTATCCATTCTCTTCACAAATTTGTGTCATCCTCAAGCAGGGGCCATGCTAATTTTCTTTATATTAGTCCAATTTTAATATACATGCTTCCAAAGCAAGTACTTGTCCTTTATTCTCAAAGAAGACCATGACATGAAAATGAATTGGATTTAATTGAGGATGAGCTGTGCAAAGTCACTAATCTCATTAGGTCCAGTGTCCAGATATAAATCAGGATGAGTAGAGATGGCCCTGAATGCTGTAGGAGAGCTTGGCCTTTTTAAACTAAGGTCTTTAACAGGTTTTAACCTAACACCTAGTCAGTGATTAAGACTAGGTAAAAAATGAGGCAAAAAATGGTCTCTTTTACCTAGCTGGGGGTTAAAAAAATCAACTACAGGACTTTTTTTTTTTTCTTGATCTATATTGCCCTTCAGAAAAGTTTTTAAAAGCGTGATTAAAATGCATCATTGCTCCCTCTTTTTAACTTTTTATATGATTGTGTGTATGTGTGTTTAAATTTTAACTTTACTGAGCTTCATATATGTCTCTTAATGGGACTTCTGTAGCTGGGAGTAGATCTCTTTCTGCTGATTTCTTGTTCTGAAGTTGTATATAATACAACACTATGTATAGGCTTGTTCTGAGGTTTGTTAGCTTATTATCCACATTGTGATGGGAAATATGTACTATCTTCAGAGTCCTTGGAATTTTAGGAGAAACAGAAAAGACAAGAAACAAAAAGAAACAAAAGGAAGAAAGAGAAAAACAGAAAGGGGAGATAAGAAAGAAGAAAAGCAATGAATGTATTTAGTTGTTTTTACTAATCTAAATGTGAATAATATATATTCATTTAGAAAGAACTCCCATGCTCATTTGAAAAAAACAACTTGGAAATATTATTTTTATGAGCCATAGTGAACACTAAACCTTTATTTACTTCAAGACTAGGTCATCAGGGATTATCGTTCATCATACTTCTTCATTCAGGATCATATCTGGCCAGAAGAAATACAGGAGAAAGTATCATAAAGACAGATGTCAAAGCCAACTCTATAAAAAAGACTGTTCAAAGGCTCTACTGTATGCTAAGCCCCCAGCTGTCCTTTTTTAACTTCCTATTTTGCAGTCTTGTCAATAAGAATAACATTCATTTATATTTCACTTGAAGATTTCCAAATGCTTCCCCTCACAACAATCTTGAATGATAAATTATACAAGTATTATTATCCCCATTTTATAGATGAGGAAACTGAGTTCAAATTTGCCTAAGATATGAATGTAAGTCTCCTGACCACAAAACTAGTAGTCTTTTCACAAGTTTTGGGATATGCTGTAATAGCTACCTATTCCTTATTTCCCAAAGACTATGCTGAAATCAAAGAGGTGTGGCAACCAATATTCTTACAGGATACTCTGACCCATGATTAATAAATTCCAAATTCCAAAAAAAAATTTCCTACTCACAATACTCTGTGATCTTAAACATTTTTGAAGAATAGTCTAAAAAGGGAGGGGAGATTCCATTTTAAATGAATCAAAGACAATCTTTTCATTACGTCAAATGAGCATTTTTTTTTAAACACTAATAAATGTCCTATAAGAAAGCAACCTTATAAAGCAATGTATTCAAGCAACCTTATATAGCAATGTATTCAAATACATTGTCTATTCTCTTTTTAAAAAATTTATAACAATTGGTTAGTTTATAATAGAAAATGTACTTTACTTATAGTTAAATATTTATATAATTATCACCACATATATAATTCGATGGATCTTTCTAATGTGAATGTATTTTCCAATGGTATCCTTCCTAATCTATCCAGATTTATGATGTGAGATATATATATATATGTACATGTATGTATGTATGTATGTATCCATATTTTTTCAAAGAAGATCTACCTGACTTGTTTCTTCTATAGAAGGAAAACCAAGTAGATAAAGAATCTATGATTATTATAAGTATTTGTTAAGAATACAATTGAGTTAGTCTATTAGGACATATATATCAAACAGGCACTAACTATAGTTAATGAGTTGGGCTCAAAGTTAAACAAAAAAATGGGCTGCATAGAATTTGAGAAAATACATAATGCTTTTAGTGAGGCTCATTGCCATGGAATCAATTTCTTGAAAAGCTATAAGCCCAGACCAAAGGAAAGGGAGAGTTGGTGCATGATTTTTTTTATTTTGTTCACAGATTGTGCTTTATTCACTGTGCCACCTAGTTGCCCCAAGCAACTTCTTTTTTATATTTTATTTCTCTTTGAGAACAAAGGACAAAAGCCAAACAACTATGTGTCTGTCTGTCTGTCTGTCTCTCTCTCTCTTTCTCTCTCTCTCTCTCTCTCTCTCTCTCTCTCTCTCTCTCTCTCTCTCTCTATATATATATATATATATATATATATATATACATATATATACACACATATATAGATATAGATATATGTATGTACATACACACACACACACACACACACACACACACAATTGTCCTCTAATATGAAGACAGGAGTTGGAGAGAAATAAAAGATTGTAAACCTGGTACTGAATTCATTAAACAAGGAAAGGGAGAGTCCTGAAAGTCTGTAGAAAACAGTTATTAGGATTTTGATTGAGTAGAAGATGTGCATTGTAAGGACTTTCCAAAGAGGAGAAGTTATAGAGGGATGATCTCACCTGGAGATGACAGTGGGGGGGCCAGGACTATTCCAATTCCCCATACACACACACCTCTATCCATGAGCCAAGGGGAATTAGTGAAAGTGCTGAAAGAGGTGATAAGGGAGATTATAATACTGGAGGGGGATAGGGAGTCACTTCTCAATCATTACTAGAAAATGGAAGAAATGGGAGAAGAAAAGATTTAAGATTAAAGTAAATATTTTACCTATGGAGCAGACATTCCAGAAAGCACAGGGGATAATTAGATAGTATCAGTTTGGGATTTCAGGTTGAGAGGATTGAGAGGGCAATAATGAAAAGAGTTGGAGACTGAGGAATGATATTTAGATGATGGCTCCAGGGGCTCAGAATCATTCATTGAGTTGTATAAGGTTCAATCTTACATGAAAAGGAGAGATTGTTAAGTTTTCCATTCCCTAAATGACAATTTAGGGCACTCTAGGAAAACTATTTTGGAGGGTTAAAAGCCTTAACTGAAAACCCCACAAATTACACTACTAGATGGTATTTAGTTGATCTTTACTTTAGAACTCAGCTTGCAGGTATCTAATGTAACAAAATAGAGCACTGATTCTGAAGTGAGAAACATCTGAGTTCAAATTCAGCCTCATATTCTTATTAGGAGTGTGATCTTGAGCATGTTACTTAACAGTTTGATTGGTATAGCACTAAATAAATAAATTAGTTTAGGTAGTATTGTCATCTTTATTATATTCGCTCAACCTATTTAAGAGCACCTGATATTTTTCTAATTGTTTAGATCTGACTTTGTGTGGAAAGTATTTTGTAGTTTTGTTCATATAGTTCCTGACTTTCCCTTGGCAGATAGATCCCCAAATATTTTATACTATCAGAAGTTATTTTAAATGAAATTTCTCTTTGTATCTCTTGCTGTTGGATTTTGTTAGCGATGTATAAAAATGTTGATAATTTATGTGGATTTATTTTGTATCCTGCAATTTTGCTAAAGTTGTGGATTATTTCTAATAGCTTTTTAGTTGATTCTCTGGTGTTCTCTAAGTATACCATCACATCATCTGCAAAGAGTGATAATTTGGTTTCCTCATTATCTACTATGTCTAGTTTTATCTTATATTACTCATCTCCATATACTCTAAATTCTAGCCACACTTATAACTAAATCCTAAATTTTTCCACCTCTATTCTGTTATTTTGATCTTCTTCAAGAATGAAAGACAACAACTGTTCCCAGATATAGAATGGATCTTATCCTGTTTTCATCTGTTTAATTCATATCTATATATATAATTTAAAACAAGAAATTTAATGATAAAAAACCCACAACTCCAATTTTTAGAGATGTAGGGCACTCTGAGGGGAAAATGATAGGCAGCATATGCCAGACAAATGGATTGATCATCACCATCACCACTTTGTCAATCTCTCCTCAGACCCCAGTAGAGATATTCGGACCCAGAACTCAAAAACCCTGGGAACATCAGTGTCTCTCAATCTACCAGTCTTGCTTTCTACCCAGCCTCCAAAACCATCATGGAGTGGAGAAGGGATCCTTCCTCATCACCATCATATACCATTATTGATCAGCTACCAATGATAGATAATTAGGCATAAGTGCTCTGGAAGTGGCAGCATCCCTTAGATCATGAAGCCTACTTCTAGCTCAGCTCAAACAGTCATCATCTGGGGAAGTAACCTCTTTAGAAAACAGGCTAACTATCCCTACAAATTGCCAACCACCAACCTCTTACAGGAAAGGCAATCTAATCTATAAGAAACAGCAAGGGACCTAGAGGGAGAAACAAGAGGCAGCAAATATTATGCAATTTAACCACATCACCATCTTGACCACTATCTTCCCTCAGACCTTGATAGAAATAGTCCAGTAACCTGAATTCAAGAGCCTTTAGCATAGCCATGTTTATAACCCAATGCCTAGAGCCATCATCCAGGGAAATAATCCCCATAAAGACATAGACTTCCACTGTTCCTGCAAGTATTATAGACATAATTGTTAAGAAAGAGAGAGGACAATTCTCATCAAAACCCTTGAATTGTCAGATAAATTTCAGAAAATGATATGATTTTATTTTTGTTTCCAGTGATTAGCACACAGTAAGCATTAAGTATTTTTTTTCAATCATTCATACAAGTGTTTTCCCCCTTAAAATATGCAATGTAGGAATAAAATGTCATAAATTTAGAGTGTGATTATCCATCATACTCTATATATACTCTATATAACAATCATCATAATCAGAGATTATCCAGATTTCCTATTTCGAGCCCTACAAGTGCCCCATTCCATGTTATCTTATAAGGAAGTGATTTTGATTGAAAGGAACTTAAAGATCACATGTCACATTTATTGCTATTTACTTTATGACAGCAGCCTGAATTTGTTTCAGAATTATGAATTTCCAAATTGACAGGGATCTTCCTCGATGGCCATCCTTTCCAATTTAGGTTTCTTGATAGATATATGTATACATATATATTATATATACACATATGTAACATAAATATCTTACCTTCACCTTCCATGAGGCTTATTGAATGATTGTTGAGTTTTTTGATATATCTCTGTTCAATACTCCATTTAAACTGTGTCCTTTTATAACTACAAATTGAGAAACTATAGCACTACTGCTTGGGAAAGACTGAATAAATATCTATCTTACATTCATTGAATTATTTAAATAAGGTATGCAAAACAGAGAGTGGAGAACTTTCCCTGAAAATAAACTCCATATGTGATGGTGGCATTTAAAATCCAACTGTGGTTTGTTTGATTTTTTGTTTCCTTTACTTTTTAGTATTATTTCATGTTTTGTTTTGTTTTTGTAGCTTTCAGATGAAATCGACCCCTCACCTTTAAATGTGGTGATGGCCCTTTAAAAGTTTCCCTGAAGAGGTGTCAAACCAGATGAACAGCTTTCTTGGGTGGATTTGTTTTATGAATAATTAGCCCTGAGCAATGAAACTATACAACCACACCTGGTCGGAGGCTTTGATCAGTCTTTTCTGTCTAGATTCACAAAGGAGGTATTTATTTTATACTGAATCTGAATTTACCATTGCCACTCTGACTGGAAAAATGAAATTCATTTCTAATCCCTAAAGAGACCCAGAAATAAGCTCCATTCTAACATTCTCCCTTTATCTGGAGCATCTGTTGCTGAGTTAGCCTGCTGTCTATTTCCACAAGACTGAGCAGCCTGGCTGGCTCCCTGCCGGCCAGTGGGAAAGCTTCATTTCTGCTTTTCCAAACCCCACCTTCAAAAGCTGAAATTAGATGACACATGCTTTCTTGATAATATCAGTGTTTCGCTGACAATAGTGGTTTTTTAACCTGTCCTATTTAACAGGTATACTTTTCATGTAATTAGAAAGGCAAAGCATAGAACATAGTAAGGTTCTGAGAAATGAGCCGGCTTACTAATTACTACCTATTAGCACTCTCCACCCAGAATATGGAGCCTTATAGAGGGTCTATGATTTATATGACAGGAAGCATTGGGTCAGGATCTGGAAACACAATACACAAATACACACACACACACACACACACACACACACACACACACACACACACACATACATTTCCAGCAATGAGTGAAGGTTAAAAAAAAAAAAATAAAAGAGCAGGTGTTTGGAATCCTGTATGATCTTGAATAAGTCAAGCAATCTCTCTGGCTTTGTTTCCTCTTCTGGAAAATGAGTGTATTGTACTAAGTGCCCTTGAGAACACTCCTCTACCTATACCCATCCCCAGTTCTGACATTCTATCATCTTGAGATAGCTGATCAAAGGAATAACCTACTTGTTTTCTCTATGTCTCTCTAGTAGGTTTTTGAATAGCATTTTAAAGAGACATTGAAGATAGATGGATTACACAGGGAGAATTTGTAAGCTAGTTAGTATTTTTGCTAATGGACACAAAAGCCAATATGCCAATCAGATTTTTTCATTGATGGAGATGTCAAATAGGTTAAATAATGGCAAAAGCATGGGGGAGGAATAATTTCAGGCTACATGTCAACTCTCCTAATAGACAGTAAACTCTTTATGTAAAAAGACCATGTCTAGTTTATCTTTGCATCCTCCAACAGAGTACCTTGAATATAAGGTACATGCTCCAAAAATAATTGCTTACTTGAATGAATGGAAGATCACTCTCAAACTGAATGAGCTAAAGTAGTAGTATCCAACTCAAATGTAAAGGGTTTCACTAATCTGTCCATGGGACAGGTAGGTGGTTAAGTGGTTAGGTCTCTGGGCTTGGAGTTTAAAAAAAAAAAAAAAAACCTCCTCTTCTTAAATTCAAATCTGGCCTCAGACATTTATTGGTCACATGATCCTGGGCAAGTCACTTAGCCTTGTTTGGTTCAGTTTTCTCATCTGTAAAATGAGTTTTAGATGGAAATGGCTAACACCTCTAGTATCTTTTCCAATAAAACTCCAAAGCTCCAAACTCACAAAGAATCTCAATAGCTACAACAAAAAATCTATACATAAAAGTCCCTACAAGCTGCATATAGACTTATTATTGTATTTGTATTAGTTTTATTTGTATTTATTTGTTTTCAACAGAATTTTGCTCTGTTTCTTCAAACCAGGACACATGCCACAAGTTTGACTCTTCTGATTTTTAGCAGTGAGGTGTTAAAACTTCACCCAAATGGAAGAAT
Source organism: Antechinus flavipes (assembly GCF_016432865.1). NCBI lineage: Eukaryota > Metazoa > Chordata > Mammalia > Dasyuromorphia > Dasyuridae > Antechinus > Antechinus flavipes. The sequence goes on along the minus strand of NC_067398.1, from coordinate 484,352,152 downwards.
GCATACAGTTAGCTTGGCTTATACATGAATTTCAGTGTCTAAACTTCATTTTTGTCAATTATTTGAAATTCATTTTTCCCATAGAAAAAACTTTAGAAATTGGACTCTCAGGTCAGCCCATGAAATTCTCTCTAATCCATAGGAGGCAGCATAGAGCAGGGCAGAGTCTTGTATCTGAAGTCAGAGAAATTGAATTTGAATGCTGATTCTGCCACTTTATATCTGTGTGACCTTGAGAGTATTGAACTAGATGATCTCGATGGCTTCTTCCAGCTCATGATCCTTAAAGTAGCTGAAATATAATACTCATAATATTGGTTTGATTACTGAGTCATGAAAGTTCCCAGAAGGTCATTCAGTGTAGTAGAAAAAAGTCCTAAGCAATTTTTGTTAATAGTCAAAGTTTGCAGCTAGAATCTACTTCCTCCTACTGTCCATTTTCCCATATCTGCATCTAAGTGACTTTTTCTTTCCCAAAGTCTACCACCATGATACCTTACCCAGGTTCGATTTTACTCTTATCCCCAAACTGTCTTATGAACCAAAAGGTACTTTGTTTTGCATTTTTAGAATCATAAAATTCTAGTAAAGAATCGGTTAAGTGATTATTCAAGGAACAAAATTCCATATTAAATTCATGACCACTTAATCAAAACTCCTAACTAGAGCAGGAATCTCCCTTTTGACATCATTAGCAAATGATAATGCAACCTTTACTTGAATGTCTTCAGTACTGAGGAACTCATTATTTCCCAAAGTATTCTATCCTATTTTGAAAATCTTGGTTAGAAATTTTTCCACATATGGATCTGAAATTTCATTCCGTTGAACTCTGATGCATTAGTTCTACTTGTATTCACCAGGGGCAAGAAGAATAAACCTAATCCATCATTTCTAAGACAATCTTTCAAATATTTAAAGATAGAAATCATATTCTCTCTGTATTTTTTCTTCGAAGGTTAAACATACCTTCAAAGCATTCTTATATGTCATAGGTTTTAGTCTCCTACCGTGGCCTTCAAATTAACCCGATTATGATTATAACCTCTCAAAATTAACCCAAGTACTTACTAAAATATGGCACTAAGAACTAAACACAATACCTTTAATATTGTCTGATGAGATTAGAATAAAGAGACACCATAATTTTGTTCATTATCTGTAGCTAAACCCTAACTTCCCCATTCTTTGTCTAGGCAGTTGCTTTTTTGAACCCAAATATGTTTCTTTACATTTATCCCTATTAACTGTCATATTATCAGAATCAGCATGTTGTTCTATCCCTGTTGAGATCCAAACTGCATCACCTAATATGTTAGATATCCTTCCCACCCCAGTGAATCTATTTGTTAGAATTTTAGAGAGTATGATAAAGTCAAGTGAAAAATTCTGGTAATATGGGAAAATAGATTTATGGGCAAACCTATAGTCAGCTTCTTTAAACTGTTCCTCATTTTTATAGATTTTTGCCCTCTAGTCTAAAACCCATAGTTTCTGTAAAAACTAAGTGTTTTTCCTTCATAATGTTTCTCATGACAATAGTAGGGAGGGGAGGTAGAGGGAAAAAGAAAGAAAGAAAGCCATGGAAACTATTTGTATATTGGACATTAGTGAGTTAGGATCTGTATATATTGTTTAATCATTTTCACTTGTGTTCCACTCTTCAAGACCCCCCTTTTTTTTTTGAGGGAGGGGAACTATCAGCAAAGATACTAGAGTAGTTTGCCATTTCTTTTAGCTCATTTCAGGAGATGAGGACATTGAAGCAAACAGTTTTAAGTGACTTGTCCAGGGCCACATAGCTAGTGTCTAAGACCATATTTGAATTCAGGTCTTCTTGACTCCAAACCTGTCACTGCTTTCACTGTGCTATGTAGCTGCCCAACTTATATATGAGTAATCATTTTTTAAGAAGTATTATCACTTTCCCATATTTATTCCTTGTCTTTGGTTATAATAACTAAGAGCACATTGTGGATTTCCATTGTTGTCACTAAGATCAATGAGTTTTGTAATATAAAATTTGTTCTAGAAGTTGTAGGATCCCAGATAATTTGAAAAATGACCTTGGTCTGTGCTATCTCTGGAGTGTGAGAACAACAGACAATTCATTGTAGTTACAAGGATAAATCACAATCTAGGACTTCCTTTTTAAAAACTTGGCATAGAAGTTGTGATCACGAACAACAGATTTTCTTGTCTATTCTCTTTTAATTCTGCATGCTTTTCCAAGTCATCCAGGTCAGGGAGAAATCCCAGAAAAAAAGATCATTCTTTTATGGCTCAGAGAAAGACTGCTTTTATCTAACCTAAAGACATAAGAAGTTACACTGTACTTGTCCACTAATTAGTCTTATGTCTTTTCAAATGTTATCTTCCTGTATTTTTTGTTGTTGTTCAGTTGTGTAGACTCTTTGAGACCCTACTAAGGGTTTTCTTGACAAAGATACTGGATTAGTTTGCCATTTCTTTTGCTATAAGCAACTGAGGCAAACAGGACTAAGTGACTTGTCCAGGGTCACACAGATAATAAATGTCTGAGGATATTTGAAGTCAGAAATATGAGTCCTATTGAATCTAGGCTCAACACTCTATCCAATGCAATACTTAGCTACCTCATCCTCCTACATAGTCCATTCTGAATACCATAGGAGATGGATAATATAAAAATTCTTTTGGCAAAAAAAAAAAAATATAGAGAGAGAAACAAGACTTTCTAGTAATGCTTCTGCAACTAATGCCAAATAGTAATTTAATATTATTCAATTGGCTTCTACATGTAGACTGAAAAACTGGAAAGGACTGAGACTGGATAGAGAGGTTATATATTTATGGAGAGGGTGAGAGTGGAGGGAAGCAGTGTGTGTGTGTGTGTGTGTGTGTGTGTGTTAAAAAGAAAGCTGAAGTCCAGAACTCTGTTGGAGTTTTGAGTAAGTAGTAATCATTCAGTTATTATTGTGACTAACTTGGTGAAAACTGTAAGCAGAATGGCAATGGGAAGAAAATGCAGCAATTATTCCTTCACAGAGGCAGATGCCTACAACTTTATAGGACCTCTCAAAGAATCCTAGATTTGGAAAATGAAAAAGGTAGCAATAATATTGTTCTATTCCTCATTTTACAGATGGGGCAACTAAGACCCAGAGGTTTTAACTGACTAGTTCCTTCAATATAGTAAATACCAGGAGAGGATTTGAACCCATATCCTCTATCTTGATCTAAGGTATAATTCAAAAGTAGAATACTATAAACCATGTATTTCCTTTTTTTTAAATAACTTTTTATTGACAGAACCCATGCCAGGGTAATTTTTTACAGCATTATCCCTTGCACTCACTTCTGTTCTGATTTTTCCCCTCCCTCCCTCCACCCCCTCCCCCAGATGGCAAGCAGTCCTTTACATGTTGAATAGGTTACAGTATCTCCTAGATACAATATATGTGTGCAGAACCGAACAGTTTTCTTGTTGCACAGGGAGAATTGGATTCAGAAGGTATAAATAACCTGGGAAGAAAAAAAAAATGCAAGCAGCTTATATTCATTTCCCAGTGTTCTTTCTTTGGGTATAGCTGCTTCTGTCCATCCTTGATCAATTGAAACTGAATTAGCTCTCTTTATCGAAGAGATCCACTTCCATCAGAATACATCCTCAAACAGTATCATTGTTGAGGTATATAATGATCTCCTAGTTCTGCTCATTTCACTTAGCATCAGTCTATGTAAGTCTCGCCAGTCCTCTCTGTATTCATCCTGCTGGTCATTCCTTACAGAACAATAATATATCACAATTTACTCAACCATTCTCCAATTGATGGGCATCCATTCATTTTCCAGCTTCTAGCCACTACAAACAGGGCTGCCACAAACATTTTGGCACATACAGGTCCCTTTCCCTTCTTTAGTAATAAACCATGTATTTCCAAAAGTTATTCCTATTTGGAGACTTAGAAGCTCCACAGACTTAAATGGCTTGCACTGCAATGTTATTATTTAAAAGATTATAAAAAGGAAACATTTTCTTAGCAACTTTACCTAAATAAATCCTAAAAATAAATAAATAAATAAATTTTTTAAAAGGCTACAAAAATAATCATCAGGTCATTATTTTGAATTTTACCCACAAATCTTTTAAGCATTCTTCACACATGATTTATTTCCACTATTATTGTTGTTTTCTTCACTAGAAAAGAAAGTGCTGATTCATTTGATTTTATCAAAACAATGGTAATGTTAAATGCCAAGATTTATTACACTCCCATCTTAATCTGGTTGTGAATGAGACAAAGGGGATGATTTCTTAAGAATAGTGAGTTTTTAAAGTCAGCAGAGAAATTACACTTTAAAAAAAGGTGAAAAAACACAGGTAGAATAGGGTTGGGAAAGAAATAGGGTATATGGAAATTAATTTTTCTAAGTATTTTGACAGTGATTATTAAAGAAATAAGACTAAAAACACAATCATATTAAAACATTATTTTAAAAGAAATACAACTCAAAACAAATGATTATTTGATTTGATATCAGAGGATGTGGCTAGTTTTAGTTTTCTTATTCTCACTCACTTTCTTCATTTGTAAAATAGGAATGGAGAGGAAGGGAGAAGAGAGTAAATTCTGTAATTTCTAAGGATACTTGAAAATCTAAATGTTGTAGTGCTAAGACAAAATGTGATTTTGGTTGATTACAAATTAAGAAGCTTTTTTTTCTTCTTTTATACCAATTTTTATTTAAAAAATCTGTAACAAGCATTTAATTAAGAAATGACTGCATATGAAGTACTGCTTATGTAGCATTAATTTTATTTAATATATTATTCTTAAAGTTTGCAAACTCAACTAAACAGGTAGAAACTACTGCTTAACCACTGGTGATTAAATGATCACCCTTTCTACTCTTTCTAAAACCACAAGTCTGACATTATATCATCCAGTTAGTAATGTATTGCATTTGTATACTATTTCAGGTGCCAGAAGAGGACGTGGGAAACCAAAACTCGGGGGTTTGGTGCCCTAACTCCTCCCTAAGGGAAGAGACAGATGTTTTCTTTCAGAGAAGCAGCCCTGTCACACCCAAACTTCTGGGGACCTGCATTTCTGGCCACACATGGATGGAGAGTTGAACTTAAAGACTTATGAGAAAAAGAGACTAGAATAATTTTAACTAATGTGTCATCAAAGATTGAGATTTTTTACTGCTGTTTTACTCCATTTATAAACAGGAATGTAAAGTTACTCCAACAGACTTGTGAGACCTGGTGGTCTTTTGATGATATTCTTATTCTAGAGAAACTACAATTCAGCAATGCAAAAATTCATCCAGTTTTCAAATTTAGCTTTGAAAATTCAAGTTGTCATTTATTTTACCCTAATTACATAAATGTGTCCATCAATTCCAGTAATACTTTTTCTTCCCTCCAAAATCCATTCACAAAAAAATAATAATAATAATAAAAATTATTCACATCCTTTTGATTTGGTCTTCATAATTTACCTAAATTACATTAAGCCAGTTTTCAGATCTTTATTCTCTAACTTCAAAGGAGATAGTTTTGATAAATAAGTGGCACAGTAGATAGAGCACTGGACTTGCATAATCAGAAGACCCGAGTTCAAATTCAGCCTTAAACACTTAATAATTGTGTGAACAAATTCTTCATTCTCTCCATTCTCCATTCTCAGTTTTATCATTTGTAAAATTGTTATTATAATAGCACATACTTCACAGAGTAGTTGTGAAGATTAAATTAAATAATATATGTAAAATACCTTGAAGCACAATATAAATATTTGCTATAATTGTTATCAACACTTATTTCTTAAATATTTTTTAACTTATTTGTCACATTAAAACCTGCAGACTAATTCTAAAAGAAATCCTAAATATGGTGATACTAATGGAAAGACTGTTCAATTCACCTCCCCCACGTCACTATCACTTTGTATCTAGCACCCTAAAATTATCCATTTCCCCTGGAACAAATCTTATTGTCTCATCAATTATTGAGGAATCAATCAGTTCTGGCCAAGTTTATCTCAAAGGAAATCAGTGACATTAAATTATTGGCTATTTAATATCTAGATAACTTGAGGACATTTACACTTTTCTTCATAATCACTAGTTAATGAAATGTGATCTAATGGCTATCTAATGTAAGTTAAACAATTAAATTCTGGCTTACTAAAGTTGGTTACTGAGTTTTTTCTCCTAACATCTTAATTATCAGTGATTTAAAAAAAAAAAAGTCTTATAAAAAGAGTTAATTTACTCAATGTGACTATGGAAGAGTCAACATTAACATTAGGAGTCAGAATTCCTAATGACCACTTATACATGCACAAACTTCTCTGTGTGATATATAGATGGATGACATACAGTTCCTGACAGACATCAGTCTACATCACAAAAACCACCCCCTAAATTGGCAGTGTCAGCGGAGGGGAAAAAAAGATCATATGGGTGTGGAGACATACCAGCCCTCCAGGTGGGAAGTGACATCATCCACTAGAGATGGCTACCTAAATGATGAGCTTGGACTAACCAAACAATGTAACCTCCTCTCTCACTCTTCCTACCCTTTAAAGAGCCTTCAGAATAAAGGTACCTTTAGCCTTCTTGTAAATGTAGCAAATGCTCCCAGCACTTGTAGTTATTTTGTAATACTGATGATGCCAATAGAGCATATTATATCTGAGTTTCTCAAGGAAGTTTCTGAAACAGTGTTATTTATTTTCACATCATGGAAGGTGGAAAAGAATCAATGTAAAATGTGCAGGTGTTAATTATCATTCATTTATCATTCTTTTACAATGTGTCTATCATTACCTAAAATTCTACAATCCCTGAAACATTGGCTATTGCCATTTTTTGAGTCATTTCTGCCAGTTTGTGGGAAATAAAGTAAAATCTTGGTATTTTCATTTGCATTTCTCTCATTATTAGGGATGTAGAGCTTTTTAAAATGTGGTTGTAAATACTTTGCAATTCTTATTTTGAGAAGTCTATTCATATTAGCCATAAGTCAATACATGTAGTGTTCTTTAATATAATGGTTCTCCCTGGGAGCAGGTTTCTTGGGGAGGTTTTCTGGAGGCAGCCTTAGTTTCAGTTAAAAGTAATAGTCACTCCAAATGCAGCCAGGTATTAAAAGTTCAGATCTTTTATTGCTTTCTCCAAAATAGCCCAGTTAGTTTTCTTGGTGGCCTATCTCTCTGCTTGGTTCCAAGAGCTCCCTCCGAATGTCTCCAAGTCCAAAGGTTTGTCCTTCAGCCTCCAGCCAGCACAAAGGTGGAAAATGGAATGAATCTGTCTTGTCTCCCAGAGAGGGCTTCTGGCTCTCAATCTCCCAGAGTGCTCTGTGTCTGTCCCAGAGTGCTCCTGTGTTTGTCCCAGAGTGTTCCTCTCCAACTTCTGGCAATGTTCCGAAGTGACCCTGCCTGGCTCACTGAAGCTCTTTTTATGCTCAGTGTAAAAGGTTGACTCCTCCTCTGAGAGTGGGATTATGGGTTTCTGACTTGTGAATCTCCCAAAAGTGTGAACTTCAATGAGTACTTAAATACATTAGTGAGCTAGAGGATTTGCTAAGTACCATACTAAATTAGGCAACTGACATTACTTTGTAAGGATTCGCTCTAAGGTCTGAACCAATAAGCACTGTATCAATTCCATTGAGTTACAACACTAGGATTCTAACATCTCCCTTCAGTTATCATCTTGTTTCAAATTGAGTTAACACTAGGATTCTAATAAATACACACATGTATATATGTACATATATAAATAAATGTGTATAAAATACATAAATACATGTGTATATACATACATATATATGTGTGTGTCTGTCTGTCTGCTAGGAACTTGAAACTGAAAAACCTTCCCTAACTCCTATACAGAAAAGTCACTAAATATCCTAGAGGCTTTTAGGTTTCAACATTCTATGGCTACTGATGTAGTATTTTCAACCTTTATTTTCATTAAATGAGCAATACATCTTTTCTGATCATGTATTTTTTGAGTAGCTTTTATTTGACACTTTATGGACAGACTTCTTATCCCTAACCAATATTTCTCCATTGCTTCTTTGAATCATTGCCAACTTTGATCCTTTACTAATTGAAGTATTAATAAGTTGCAACCATAGCATTACCATGAGAATATTTATCAAAAATAGATTTCTGTGTTGGAGAGCACCTTGAAATTGCTGAAAATGCTAAACAGTGTCCCAACTACAATTCATTTTCTTCCCAATTATCCAATCCTGTAATCAGCTCAATGACTATCCAATCTACTGTATATGAGAGCATCTGGAACAAGTGATAAACTATATGATATCCTTTTGCTGTTTTAATTTTGAATATCATTTTTATTTCCACAGTGACTTCTTTGAGTATTAAAGTATCCAAGGACAAATAACAGGATTCCTTCATCATCAATTCTGAATAATAAAACCCTATATGAAAACACAAGTAGATAGGGACTAATTTTTTGCCTTTATGTTAGATTCTTTTCAATTTTGTTTATAAGTATTCTTTTATTATCATCTCATGCCATGCGTTCTACCACCTTGTTTTCTTTTCAACTTCTTTTGCTATTCTCTAATATGATGCTACCGCTATGAGCATCTGTAAATTCTAAATGTTATTATCACGTCCTATTTTTAAATATGCTATCTTCATCCCCATTTTATTGATGAGAAAGTTTAAGATAAAATCACTGAAGTGACTTTCCCAAAGTCACACAGTTTGCCAAATACAAGCAATATTTGAACTTATTCATATCTTCTTTTTTCAATTTTCAGTTTTTGGCACTGATAATTTGCTAAACTGTTTAAAAATCAGAGTGTATTAATTTATGCATGTGGACATATGCAACTACATAGGAGGGTTACTTAGGTGCTATATGCAAGATAGTAGTTGGAACAAGAACCAAACTCTAATAGGCACTGCTATTCTATCATTGCTTTGTTTATTTCTCCAGTTGTCATAGGTATGACATCTCAGACATTCCCGAAATTTCAAAAAAAAAAAAATTCCTATTTAATACAAACTACACATACATTCCTCTGCCTTGGATGTAAGTTACAACTTGCATCATTTTATTTTTTAGTATATTATGAATTCAAAAATTAACCCAATATTGTCCTGCTTTTCTGACTTTTTTTGGCCCTCCTATTGTCTTCAGTTTGTGGGGGAAGAAGATTTTTCTCTAGTCTTACTCTTTTTCATATCCTCTTCCAATTGAAAGAAAAAAATTATTTTTACAAGGATTTTTTAAACCTAATGTAGATGGAACCTTAGGGAAAGAAAGTATCTTTTTCTAATGGGATAAATTTAAAAACACAATGATTATGACCTCTTCTTATGTGACTGGCTATTCAATGTTCAACAAGAACTCAACTTCTAGAGGTTGTAGGAAAAAAGCCATTCACAACAAATACAATGGAAAATTCACTGTTTTTCTGGTGTCCCCTTATCCTATTGCCATTCTTATATTATCAAGCCTCACCTTTGGATTTCTCCCACCATCCTTCACTCCTGTTCACATATGGGTGAATGAAGTTTGAGAAAATCATGAAATTGTATCAACTAAGGCCACTACAACTTTATGTTCCTGAGATTTCAGTGTCAGAGTTATCCTATTATACCTCCCTAATTTAATCACTATCCTGCTCATCACAATGATTTTTCTAAAACATTTAATTCCTCCTCAAATTTTCCATAGTTTCCCATGTACACACTCTCTCATCTGAAAGTTTTGCTAATATTTTACTAAAAAAAAAAAAAATCAGACCTTTCACTGAGAGCTTCCTCTTCTCCCTTCTTCATCTCATATCACTTCAATGCCTTATACCACCATCTTCTCCTTCATCCATTTTACATTATTCTTCTCCTTGCCAAGGTAAACCCTCTGTAGGAGTATAAGGAATTCCATTCTATCCAATGTTCTCCAGCAGATTGCTCTCTCGCTTTTTCACTAATCTTCAATATCTCCCTGTCTACAGACTGCTTCCCTGAAACTTACAAACACATTCATGTCTTTGCCATCCTCAAGGAAATTTCATTTGATCCATTAATCTTTGTTAATTTTAATAATCTTTTTTGAATCTTCATCAATCTTGACTTCACTGCAGACTTTGACACTGTCAATCACCCTTTTTCTCCTTGGTATTCTCTTGTCTTTAGGCTTCTGTGACATTTCTCTCTCCTAATTCCCTAAGTGCCTTCTCTGCAGACTTTGACGTTGTCAATCACCCCTTTTATCCTTGATATTCTCTATCTGTAGGCTTCTGTGACATTTCTCTCTCCTAATTCTCAATCTCCTTTGATGGATCTTCATTCGCCGCAGTTCTACTAATGGTGAATGGAAGGAGGAAAAGCTCTATCTTGAGCTGTTTTGTTTTCTATGATTATATTATTTCATTTAGTTATCTTATCAAGCCCCATAGTTTCAATTACAATCTCTTTGCAAATGATCCTCAAACCTATTTATCCATATCTTACATCTCTGCTAACTTTTTGTCTCAAATTGCCTACTGGCCAATTTGTCTCTTAGGCATCTTAAATTTAAAATGTTGAAAGCTAACTCATTATCTTTAACCCAAAACTCTTCCTTCTTCCTAATTTCTATTGGATGTTCAAGGGAATCATCCTCCCAATCACCCAGGCTCCCAAACTGTTCTTAATTCCTCATTCTCTCTAGATGTCTAAGTTGTAGAGTTGATAGAAGCCTGGGCCTGGAGTTAGGAAGACCTGAGTTTAAATCCAGCCTCTGACACTTACTTGCTACGTGACAACAAAACAAACCCCAAAGCCATCATTAAAATTTTACCTCTCATGCATGTGCTCCCTTTTCTCTTCTGATATTGTTGCCAGCTTGTATAGGCCCTCATCACCTCATGCCTGAATTTATTGTACTAGCATGATGGTTGATCTTTCTTCCACGAATCTCTCTTGACTCCAATCTATCCTCTATTGGGCTAGCAATGTGATCTTCCTAAAGTGTAAGTGTGACAATATCACTACCCAATTCAATAAATTTCATAGTTTCCTTATTATTTTCAGAATCAAATATAAACTCATTTTTGGTTTTTTACAACCCTTTATGATCTGACCTCTTTTCACCTTCTGGTCTTCTTCCACCTGCCTCCTCTCTACATATATTATTACCAACAACTCTGTTCTCCTTGATAATTCTTGCACAATACACTCTATCTTCCAAATCTGTGCATTTTCACTCGTTGTATTGCATATCTGAAATTCTTTGCTTCTTCACTTCTACCTCATAGTTTCTCTGGATTCCTTGAAGTCTTATCCAAAATCTCACCTTCTATATATATCCAGTCTTCTTTAATATTAATTCTTTCCTGTGATTATCTCCAATTGGATCTTATTAGTACATCTTATTAGTACATATTTATTCAATTGCGGTTTCTATCCATTGGATTGTGAGCTTCTTGAGGGCAGTGTACTAATTTTTCTTTTCTCCCCCAAATATAATATAGACTATCTAGCATAGAATTGATGCTTAATAAATCCTTATTGACTTGACTTATTGATTTATAAGGTTTGCATCTATTACTAAAGGAATTAAAGCTTTATCCTTTGGGGACAGCTAATTGGGGTAGTAGATAGAGCACCAGCCCTAAAGTCAGGAGAACCTGAGTTCAAATTTTACCTCAGACACTTAATACTTCCTGGGTGTATGACAGTGGGCAAGTCACTTAATCCCAATTGCCTCAGCAAAAAAAAAAAAAAAAAAAGCTTAATCCTTTGTGATTAAGTTTGTTTTTTTTTTTTTTTTTTTAATTACTTTTTTTTTTATTAATTTTTTTATTTAATAATTACATTATATTTACACTCATTTCTGTTCCGATTTTTTTTCCCCTCCCTCCCTCCACCCCCTCCCCTAGATGGCAAGCAGTCCTTTATATGTTGGATATGTTGCAGTATATCCTAGATACAATATATGTTTACAGAACCGAACAGTTCTCTTGTTGCGTAGGGAGAATTGGATTCAGAAGGTATAAATAATCCGGGAAGAGAAACAAAAATGCAGATAGTTCACATTCGTTTCCCAGTGTTCTTTCTTTGGGTGTAGCTGCTTTTGTCCGTCATTTATCAATTGAAACTCAGGTCTCTTTGTCAAAGAAATCCACTTCCATCAAAATATGTCCTCATACAATATCGTTGTCGAAGTGTATAATGATCTCCTGGTTCTGCTCATTTCACTTAGCATCAGTTCATGTAGGTCTCTCCAAGCCTCTCTGTATTCATCCTGCTGGTCATTTCTTACAGAACAATAATATTCCATAACATTCATATACCACAATTTACCCAGCCATTCTCCAATTGATGGGCATCCATTCATTTTCCAGTTTCTAGCCACTACAAACAGGGCTGCTACAAACATTTTGGCACATACAGGTCCCTTTCCCTTCTTTAGTATTTCTTTGGGATATAAGCCCAATAGAAACACTGCTGGATCAAAGGATATGCACATTTTGATAATTTTTTGGGCATAATTCCAGATTGCTCTCCAGAATGGTTGGATTCGTTCACAACTCCACCAACAATGCATTAGTGTCCCAGTTTTCCCGCATCCCCTCCAACATTCATCATTATTTTTTCCTGTCATCTTAGCCAATCTGACAGGTGTGTAGTGGTATCTCAGAGTTGTCTTAATTTGCATTTCTCTGATCAATAATGATTTGGAACACTCTTTCATATGAGTGGTAATAGTTTCAATCTCATCCTCTGAAAATTGTCTGTTCATATCCTTTGACCATTTATCAATTGGAGAATGGCTTGATTTCTTATAAATTTGAGTCAGTTCTCTATATATTTTGGAAATGAGGCCTTTATCAGAACCTTTAACTGTGAAAATGTTTTCCCAGTTTGTTGCTTCCCTTCTAATCTTGTTTGCATTAGTTTTATTTGTACAAAGGCTTTTTAATTTGATGTAATCGAAATTTTCTATTCTGTGATCAGTAATGGTCTCTAGTTCATCTTTGGTCACAAATTTCTTTCTCCTCCACAAGTCTGAGAGATAAACTATTCTATGTTCCTCTAATTTATTTATAATCTCGTTCTTTATGCCTAGGTCATAGACCCATTTTGATCTTATCTTGGTATATGGTGTTAAGTGTGGGTCCATGCCTAATTTCTGCCATACTAATTTCCAATTATCCCAGCAGTTTTTATCAAATAATGAATTCTTTTCCCAGAAGTTAGGGGCTTTGGGTTTGTCAAACACTAGATTGCTATAATTGACTATTCTGTCTTGTGAGCCTAGCCTTTTCCACTGATCCACTAATCTATTTCTTAGCCAATACCAAATGGTTTTGGTGACTGCTGCTTTATAATATAATTTTAGATCAGGTACAGCTAGGCCACCTTCATTTGATTTTTTTTTCATTAGTTCCCTTGAGATTCTCGACTTTTTATTGTTCCATATGAATTTTGTTGTTATTTTTTCTAGATCAATGAAATATTTTCTTGGAAGTCTGATTGGTATAGCACTAAATAAATAGATTAGTTTAGGGAGTATTGTCATCTTTATTATGTTCGCTCGGCCGATCCAAGAGCACTTAATATTTTTCCAATTATTTAAGTCTGACTTTATTTGTGTGGAGACTTTTTTATAATTTTGCTCATATAATTCCTGACTTTCCTTTGGTAGATAGATTCCCAAATATTTTATGGTATCAACAGTTATTCTGAATGGAATTTCTCTTTGTATCTCTTGCTGTTGGGTTTTGTTGGTGATGTATAAAAATGCTGAGGATTTATGGGGATTTATTTTGTAGCCAGCTACTTTGCTAAAATTATGAATTATTTCCAATAGCTTTTTGGTAGAATCTCTGGGGTTCTCTAGGTATACCATCATATCATCTGCAAAGAGTGATAGCTTGGTTTCCTCATTGCCTACTCTAATTCCTTTTATATCTTTCTCGACTCTTATTGCCGAGGCTAGTGTTTCTAATACGATATTAAATAATAATGGTGATAGTGGGCAACCTTGCTTCACTCCAGATCTTACTGGGAAAGGTTCCAGTTTTTCCCCATTGCATATGATGCTTACTGATGGTTTTAAATATATGCTCCTGACTATTTTAAGGAAAAGTCCATTTATTCCTATGATCTCAAGTGTTTTTATTAGGAATGGATGTTGGATTTTATCAAATGCTTTTTCTGCATCTATTGAGATGATCATGTGGTTTTTGTTTGTTTGGTTATTGATATAGTCAATTATGCTAATAGTTTTCCTAATATTGAACCAGCCCTGCATTCCTGGTATAAATCCTACTTGGTCATAGTGTATTATCCTGGTGACAATTTTCTGTAATCTTTTTGCTAATATTTTATTTAAGATTTTAGCATCAATATTCATTAGGGAGATTGGTCTATAATTTTCTTTCTCTGTTTTCAGCCTACCTGGTTTAGGTATCAGTACCATATCTGTGTCATAAAAGGAGTTTGGTAGGACTCCTTCAATCCCTATTTTTTCAAATAGTTTATATAGCATTGGAGTTAATTGTTCTTTAAATGTTTGGTAGAATTCACATGTAAATCCATCTGGTCCTGGGGATTTTTTCTTAGGGAGTTGATTGATAGTTTGTTCTATTTCTTTTTCTGAGATGGGACTGTTTAGGATATTTACTTCTTCCTCTGTTAGTTTGGGCAAGCTGTATTTTTGGAGGTATTTTTCTATTTCATTTAAGTTGTCGAATTTATTGGCATAAAGTTGGGCAAAGTAACTCCTAATTATTGCTCTAATTTCCTCTTCGTTAGTGGTGAGTTCTCCCTTTTCATTTTTAAGACTAACAATTTGATTTTCCTCTTTCCTTTTTTTAATCAGATTTACTAAGGGTTTGTCTATTTTGTTGGTTTTTTCATAGAACCAACTCTTAGTTTTATTAATCAATTCAATAGTTTTTTTACTTTCAATTTTATTGATCTCACCTTTTACTTTTAGAATTTCAAGTTTAGTGTTTGACTGGGGGTTTTTAATTTGTTCCTTTTCTAGCATTTTTAATTGCAAACCCAATTCATTGACCTTCTCTTTCTCTATTTTATACAAATAGGCCTCTAGAGATATGAAATTTCCCCTTATTACCGCTTTGGCTGCATCCCATACATTTTGGTATGATGTCTCATTATTATCGTTTTCTTGGGTGAAGTTATTAATTATGTCTATGATTTGCTGTTTTACCCAATCATTCTTTAGTATGAGATTATTTAGTTTCCAATTATTTTTTGGTCTACTTCCCCCTGCTTTTTTGTTGAATGTAATTTTCATTGCATCGTGGTCTGAAAAGGATGCATTTACTATTTCTGCCTTACTACATTTGAGTTTGAGGTTTTTATGTCCTAATATATGGTCAATTTTTGTATAGGTTCCATGAACTGCTGAAAAGAAAGTGTATTCCTTTCTGTCTCCATTACATTTTCTCCAGAGATCTATCATATCTAGCTTTTCTAGTATTCTGTTTACCTCTTTGACTTCTTTCTTATTTATTTTCTGGTTTGATTTATCTAATTCTGAGAGTGCAAGGTTAAGATCTCCCACTATTATAGTTTTACTGTCTATTTCTTCTTGCAGCTCTCTTAGTTTCTCTTTTAAGAATTTAGATGCTACCCCACTTGGTGCATATATGTTTAATATAGATAGTGCTTCATTATCCATGCTACCCTTTAGCAAGATATAGTGTCCTTCCTTATCTCTTTTAATTAGGTCAATTTTTGCTTTAGCTTGATCTGAGATCAGGATGGCTACCCCTGCTTTTTTGACTTCACCTGAAGCATAGTAGATTTTGCTCCAACCTTTTACCTTTAACCTGCATGTATCTCCCCGCTTCAGGTGTGTTTCCTGTAAACAACATATTGTAGGATTCTGGCTTTTAATCCATTCTGCTAACCGCTTTCTCTTTATGGGGGAGTTTACCCCGTTCACGTTTATGGTTAGAATGACCAATTCTGTATTACTTGCCATCTTGTTAACCCGGTTTATGCTTTCCTCCCTTCTTTCCCCTTTCCCCCCCTTCCAAGTATTAAGCTTGTGAGCACCCCTTGCTTCTCACAGCCCTCCCTTTTTAGTGTCCCTCCCCCCGCCTTAGAGTTCCTCCCCCTATCTTACCCCTTTCCCTCCCAGTTCCCGTATTCCCTTCCGCTTAGCTTATTCCTTCCCTTTCCACTTTTCCCTTCTCACTTTTCAATGAGATGGGAGAAGTTTCACCATAGATTGAATATGTCTTAAGATTTTTCACTTAAAGCCAATTCTGAAGGCAGTAAGATACCCACTATATTCATCCCCCTCCATTCTTTCTCTCAGATATATTAGGTTTCCTATGCCTCTTCATGAGATGTACTACCCCCACTTTACCCTTTTTCTGGTACAATGTCCTTTCCACATCAATTTCTAGAACAAGGTATACATGTATTCTTTATACATCTATATAGTCAAAATATAGTTCCCAAGATTAATCTTTACCTTTTTAGATTTCTCTTGAGTTCTATATTTGTAGATCAAACTTTTTGTTAAGTTCTGGTTTTTTCATCAGAAATAGATGAAATTCGCTTACTTCGTTGAATGTCCATCTTCTTCCCTGGAAAAAGATGCTCATTCTCGCTGGGTAAGTTATTTTTGGTTGCATACCAAGTTCCTTAGCCTTTCGGAATATCATATTCCAGGCCCTTCGATCTTTTAATGTGGATGCTGCCAGATCCTGGGTGATCCTTATTGTGGCTCCTTGATACTTGAATTGGGTTTTTCTAGCTGCTTGCAATATTTTTTCTTTCACCTGAGGGTTCTGGCATTTGGCCACTATATTCCTTGGTGTTTTGATTTTAGGATCCCTTTCAGTGGGTGATCGATGAAT
Source organism: Antechinus flavipes (assembly GCF_016432865.1). Classification (NCBI taxonomy): domain Eukaryota; kingdom Metazoa; phylum Chordata; class Mammalia; order Dasyuromorphia; family Dasyuridae; genus Antechinus; species Antechinus flavipes. The sequence continues at coordinate 484,335,279 of NC_067398.1, read as the reverse complement.
CCTTTCAATGTTTATTTTTTCCTCTGTTCCTATGACTTCTGGGCAGTTCTCTTTGATAATTTCCTGGAAGACAGTGTCCAGGCTCTTTTTTTCATCATGTTTTTCTGGGAGTCCAATGATTCTCAGATTGTCTCTCCTGGATCTGTTTTCCAGGTCTGTTGTCTTCCCCAGAAGGTATTTCACATTTTTCTCCATTGTTTGATTTTTTTGGATTTGCTTGACTGATTCTTCTTGTCTCCTCGAGTCATTCAATTCCACTTGTTCAATTCTGATTTTCAGTGAAGTATTCTCTTCACTCACTTTTTTAAAATCTTTCTCTAATTGTCCAATTGAGTTCTTTTGTTCTGTGGAATTTTTTTCCATTTCGCCAATTTTGTTTTTTAGAGAGCTGTTTTCTGTTTCCAGTTCACTAATCCTATTTTTCAAGGATTTTACTTCTTTATCCACTCTCTCTTTAACTTTCTCCAGGCTCTTTTGCCAAGCCTCCCTCTCCTTTTCCCAAGCCTCCCTCTCCTTTTGCCAAGCCTCACTCTGCTTTCCCCATTTTTCTTCTAGCTCCCTTGTGAGAGCCTTTTTAATCACTTCTATGAGGTTCATCTGTGCTGAGGAACAGATGATTTCCTCTTTTGGGGAATCACCTGGGGACTGCCTGTTTTTAGTCTCCTCAGGATTTAGAGTCTGCTCTCTATCTGTATAGAAGCTGTCAAGGGTTAAAGTCCTCTTCAGCTTCTTGCTCATTCTGTCTATTAATCAGAGATAAACTACCAAAGAAAAACAGAAAAAACTGGAGTCTTTCTTTGGGGGGGGGGGGGGGGGCTGGGTGTGTTATCGAGCTTCCTCTACAGACTGCAGGGGGCAGCAGTGAGGCACTAGCAGGACTGTGCTGCGCCTGCGCTCTGAGATCCCAAAGCGTGCTGAGTCACTGAGGGGGGGGAAGGGGGGGGGCCAGGTCCTGAGAGACTCCAGCTGTTTGCGGTTGTATTCTTCAGCCCCGGTGTTTTTAGCTTCTCTGCTGGGCTGTTGACTTGCTGCAGGTTCCAAACCTGTAGCGAAGCTCTCCCCGCAGAGACAGCTGCGATCACTCCCCACCCCCTCTCAGCTCTGCTCCCGTGCTCTCACTGCCGCTGCCCTCAGCCTGCGCCCGATCTAAAACCGCCCCAGCCCTCCAGTAAAGACAGACCTTTCTTGGCGGATCTCAAGGATGGCTTCTCTTGGTAACTATTTGTGGGTTTTTTTCAGTCAAGCATTGATTCAGAGGCTTGTAATGAAGTGGATAGTGAGAGAAAGTGCGGAGCTTATGCAACTGTGAGCCTCCTCTCCTCCATCTTAACCGGAAGTGTGATTAAGTTTGAATGAAAGATTGTAGGACCCATTTCTTTCCTCATGGGAAAGAAGTAGCACTTCAGTTAAACTCCAAAGCCAATAACAGAGAGAAATTCTATAATTACATGCCATATACATACATACATACATATATATTACATATATACATATAATTATTTTAAAACCTTGAACTGTAGAATTAAAGCTTTGAACCTTTTTAAAAAGTACTTTGGGATGGGGAAATGTTTGGAACACATGTTTCTATATATATATTCTATGTATACTATGTAAATATGTTTATATATATAAGTATATATATAGTTTCAAAAGGAGCTTATAATCTAATAGGAGACAGAAGTCATTTGTGGCTCTATACTGTTAGAGAATAATTTTAACTTCTCACCTGGCCATACAAGTTACTTATACCCCAGGTAGACATATACGTACATTCTCTATATGTGTTCCATTTATATGGGCATCCTGTTTTTTAGATATATTCCTTGGTAATATTCTAGGCAATTGTGACTTGGTGGTTTTTCCAAGTAGATATGTTCTTTTCTACCAGCAGTGGGCAATAATAAAGAAAAAGAAAAAGAACTCAGCATTCATACCCTCTTTTTGAGTTTGAGTATATATGACTGTCACTGCTGTTAATCACCTTAGCTTTAACAACAATGGAAAGTATATACAAAATGATGTTTAGTTGAGAATTTCCTAATGTCTTTCCCTGATTTTTTTATATCCCCATGTACTGAAACACCCTGGCTTGGGTTACATTTCATTACTGGGTAACATATATCAGTCAATGTTTATATGGACTGGAGGATTGGATTATATAGTCAAGATTCACACAGGACAACAGGCAGGATCTTGTTTTCAGCCTTAAGGAAAATTCACAACCCTGTTTGGTTTGTGCTTGCTAACTGAGAGTGGAACTCCCAGATTAAGAGAGGAATACACCCACAACTCTTAAAAGTAACCAAGTAGTCAGTGAAACCACTTTTTCAGAATTTTCTGATGTTTAGATGAAAACAGTACTCCTTTCTTTAAAGATGTATGAAAGCCATAATCTAAGTTTCTACTTAGAGGCTTCATGGATTGATTTGTCTCTAGGAGAACATTATCTAAAGCTAAATAAAAAATGTTTGCAGGCACGGAAGAGGGAACAAGAAAAGGAGGACTAAGCATCCGCCAAATCTCTCCTACAGTGTGCTGATCATGGTTTCACAACTATGCACACTTACTTGCTCAAGCTTGCCTCTACTTGCTTGTTATGCTTCAAGAGCAGACCCTTTTCTTAGCCTGTATTAGTCTTTTCATTATTCAAGACTTTAGAAAGAAGAAGGAATAGTGACAAAACTGCCTTCCCCCCCCTTTCCTGACTATAGCTACAAGATGATATTCATAATTATTTGTATGATTTTCATAATTCTATATATGCTAAGCAATTTCTATATATTTTGCTGCATTGAGAGAAGAAAACGAACACTATATCTGAAAAATCAAATGGTACATTTCAAGTTAGAAAACAAATCAGAAATAATTCATTTATTAAATATTCATCTTGTGTCAGGCATTGTGTAGGCAGTGGAAGTACAAAGACAAAAATGAAATAGTTCCAGTCCTCAAGAAGCTTACATTCTATTGTTGATGATTACACATACATATTGCAAGATATGAAAAATAGTCAGAAAATAAATAAGTACAAAGTAATTGTGGGGGACAAGAGGGCAGGAAGTAAGTAAGAAGATGAGTTCTGTTTTGGACATGTTACCCCCCCCCTCCCTTTTCATTACCAACATTTTACCAAATGTTATTAAAGCAACGAAACATGGAATAGTCTGTCTCCAAAGAGCTTTAAATTAATATCATATGAGGAACTATGGAGAGAAAAATGCAGCCTTTTTACCCAGGCTGCAACATAGAACCAATAGTGAATTCAAAAATGGAATTAAAGTAAAGTATGTCAACAAATTAATTTACGAGGAAAAAAAGATTGCCTAATTATGTAGCAAGAGAAAGGGGATGACAACTAGCATTATAAATTGGCTAGTACATGTCTTTAAACACTATGGTATGAATGTAGGAGCTAGTTTTATGAAAAAAAAATAATACAATAGAATAGAAATTGGGTTAGGATCTCATAGCATTTGGCTGGAAGGAAGCAACCCAGATTTCTTTGGAGCCTACATTCAGATTTTGTTCTTGCTATTTTTGGGTCTCTTGTGGCTAACTGAGGTTCTGAGATATATACTGAGTACATACTAAGTGTTAGATTATATTCTCCAACTTCAGTCATACTGACTGAGAACATCCTGTGTACAAGGAAGAGATCACTAAAGTCCTTCACTAAAGTCCTTCTCCAATGTCCAACTATGGTGTGGAGGTGACCTTTGGTTTTGCCAGTGAAATGTAAATTCTAGGAGATGTTATTAGCCTGGAAAAGGTTTCAAATATGGACACAGGTCTCAGAGATGGATTGTGTGTCCATTATTGGAAGACAACCCTACAACTTCAAAACTTGATCGATGACTAATAATGGCTTTGGGGTTTGTTTTATTCTTGTTAGACATATCTCCTCTATTAATAAAAAAAATCTTTCAAATCTTCTAAGGATATTTTAAGTCACTATCATTCAAGCATTCAGCAAATGTTCATTAATCATTTGCTATGGCACTGTGGGGAAAACAAAGATGAGAATAAACTGTTTCATACTTTCTGTTCTAAAATTCCTTTTCAGCATTTTAAATTAATCACTGTATCCTAAGATTCACATAATTCAATTTTTCTAAGGACAAGTTAACCTACTTAGAAAAATTTCTGTAATAATGTATTTCCATCTATCCTTTATTGTTTAGTCATTTTTTAGTCATGTCCAACTCTTTGTAACTCCTTTTAGAGTTTTCTTAGCAGAGATACTGGTATGGTTTGCCATCCATTTTACAGATGAGAAAACTGAGGCAAACAGCACCAAGTGACTTGCCTAGAGTCAGACAGCTAGTAAGTGTCTAAAGTCAGATTTGAACTCAGGAAGATGATTCCAAGTCAGGTACTCTGTACACTAAGCCACCTAATAGCCCATCTATTTTATAAACACATATATCACATTATCCTCAAAGGGATCTAGGATTGATTCAGAATTCTCTACAGTAATGCCAATCATAAATCATCCATGCCGGCCCATCCTATAAGACTCTTGTCCATGTACTTCCAAAAGCTGGCCGCAAGAAGTTCAATCAAAGTGCTGGAGGTTTTCCTTAATTTCTCTTGATAATAAGAGTAGAATAGAGCTCTCTATATGGCTAGTTGTCATCCCCTTTCTCTTGCTACATAATTAGGCAATCTTTTTTTCCTCGTAAATTAATTTGTTGACATACTTTACTTTAATTCCATTTTTGAATTCCTTATTGGTTCTATGTTGCAGCCTGGGTAAAAAGGCTGCATTTTTCTCTCCATAGTTCCTCATATGATATTAATTTAAAGCTCTTTGGAGACAGACTATTCCATGTTTCATTGCTTTAATAACATTTGGTAAAATGTTGGTAATGAAAAGGGAGGGGTTGATTTCATGGGAAGCTTGGAAACAATAAAAAAATTTACAATTTTCCTCAAAATAATCCAATTTATTGTTCATCTCTCCTCTCTGCTTCATATATACTATTTAAATAAGTGCTAGAAAAAAAAATCAATTGCATGTGGAAATATGAAAAACAGACATTCTCCATGTATTTATTCTTTCCTTCAAGGATGCACAGATCTCTTTAGGAGTTCTGCAGTGTTCTGAGGCTTAATGTCATCATTCACAAATAGAAGTATTTAGAATGCATCATCATCCTCCCAAAATTCCTCTTTAACCTGGTCTCTATTCTATTTATTTTCTATTGCAATAGTGAATATCTTTAGTGAGCAAACAACTCTGATAAACTTCATTTATCAATGGATATTGTTCTCAAACAATCACTGAATGAGTATATTTACATTGCCATATCATCTAAGGGTGATCTTTATGTATAAAATGAAGGTATCTTATTGTAAAAGAACTTGTAAGGTAATGTTTGTTTGACCAAATAAATACTTATTTTGATAATCAATGAACAATAATCTTTTCTCTTTTTTTTCTTAATTAAAGCCTTTTGTTTTGAAAACACATATATGGATAATTTTTTTGTTTGTTTTTGTTGAGGCAATTGGGGTTAAGTGACTTGCCCAGGATCACACAACTAGGAAGCGTCTGAGGCTGGATTTGATTTTAGGTCCAGCTGACTTCAAGGCTAGTACTCTATCCACTGTGCCATCTAGTTGCCACCTATGGATAATTTTCAATCTTCACCCTTGAAAAATCCTGTGTTCCAAATTTTTTCCTTACTTTGCCCTCACGCCCTTTCCCAGACATCAAGTAATCCAATATATATTAAACACTGAACAATAAATTTAATAGGTTCTTAGACTCTTCACATATTTCAGCTAATTGTGAAACAGTAAAGATATGTGCCATTGATACAAATCAATTTATGAAAGCTTGTTTGTCCTTACTCATATCCTTATTGAGGATAACCTCAATTTATTCATAGATAACTCAAAATGTTTTTTTATTGACAAAAGAGTAAACAAGTAGAGTGAGAATAAAAGTCAATTTTTAGGGTACGACTAGGCTCCAATTAGTATGAATAATGAATCCTCTGAAGTAGTCATAAGTATTTAAATGAGGACTATGTGATGTTGTAATTATGTAAAATATGGTAACTGATTCCAGTTCATTATAAATATATAGTACAAATCTGTATAATGTAACTATTTCTGAAGCTTCATTCACACTAATCAGAACATGGATTTTTTTCATTCCTTTGCTATCTTCCTGTCCTTCAGATATATTATATATCTAGGACTATCTTCAAAGTCCTTCAGAGTCCTCAGAATTGTATCACATCTATTATAAATTTCTTCTCTGTAAAAAAGGTGGGAGACATCAAATATCTTGGTTCAATCCAGCTACTTCTCCTATCATTGCTCTTTCTATCTCCTTTATATATAGCATCTGGGATAGTGTTGTTAGAGCTAGATAGTAATATTTCTATAATATAATTGTAATATTTCTACAATCTTTGATGAAGAAAGGTATTTGCATAAATGGTTTTTGCAAATATCTTCCATTTTTATTTTGTTTGAAATCATATATATGTATATATGTATATGCATATGTATGCATGTGTGTGTGTGTGTGTGTGTGTGTGTGTTTAACAGGTAGGTGGCACATCTGGAAGACTCACTTCATGAGTTCAAATCCAGCCTCAGACACTTATTAGCTGTGAGGCCGTAAGCAAGTTATTTAACCTTGTTTGCCTCCATTTCTCATCTAGAAAAAGAGTTGAAGAAAGAAATAGGAAACCAATCTAGTATCTCTTCCAAGAAAACCCTAAAATGGGAATAGGGTCACAGAGATTTGGACAGGACTCAACAACATTATAATATACATATTCATATGTATGTATTATACATATGTATATATGTATCTATACACATATATGTATTGTATACAGATATACATATATACACATATATCTATCATAATCTTACAAGTATGCTTATAAAGAAATATATATGTTGATTTCATTTTGGAAAATAACATTTACTGACCCTATTCTCAAATTGGTCAGTGAGGGTAAAGGCACTGTTTGAAGTATGTAATCCTCTCCTTTATTTCAGAGAATGACATTTTCCTACCTTTATTTTTAAATCTTAGGAAGCTATATTCAGTTGAACTTCCTAAACCCTTATATATTGATTCTATAAACTGCAGAACAAGTACATTGGTAGAGGAAGATTACTCATTGACAATCCCTCTGCAAAATTAAATCACAGCTCCTACAAAAATTATGGTGGGTAACTCCCTTAATCCTGAAGATTGTTTCCTTTTATCCAAGAGAAAAGGACACCTTGAGTTAGAAAACTCATGGAGAGACACAGCAAAACATCAAGATTCTAATTTCAAAATTCCATTTGAAACTCTTGGATTGATTAAATCTATCAACCCTTGACAAAACGAGTACATCATACCTCTAACTCCCTATGTACTAACTCCACAATCCCAGTTACACAGGCTCACTATCTTTAGTACAAATGGCATGATCACACCATTTCCTTCAGAACCTTCAACCATATTCTAATCATTCATGTGTCTCTTCAGTATCATTCTAATCTACTTCACCAATTGCCTGATTCATCCCACTGTGCCATCAATGTCCAGGAGTTCTTAGCTTTAGTAGAGCTAAGTCAATTGAGTATCTATAATAAATTCAGTATTAATGAATCCCTGGTTAGGGGAATCACCAAGCTGTTTAAGGAAGGGCAAACCAAACCAGGTTGGAAAAGAAACCGGTCAAAGCTCCCATGCCAATCAGTAGTGAAATTTGTCTAATGACAGACTACACTTCCTGCTTGAGCAGGACTTCCTATTGTCTTTTGATTGGTTTTCAAACTCTTAAACCATAAAGCCCTTCATAGATTTTGTCTCTTTTGTGAACTAGATACTCTAGCCAACTGAATGAAGCTCCGTCCTTTGATTTACATTATTTCTTCAGACCTCTTATTCAAGCTCTTTAATTCAACAAGCATTTGTTAAGTGCTTACAGCATGCTAGGCACTGAGCTAGGTACCAGACATATAGAGAAATAAAATTTTTTATTCTCCATAAGCTAACACTTTACACTCTTTTCTTGTTCAATTTATATTAAGCATTTAAATCTAGCTAATGCTTGCTGATAACGAACAATGCTTCTAGCTATAAATACTCACAAATCAAAATAAAGCATCCTAGAATTTTTTTTCTCATTGTCTTAGGTCTTCCCACTCTGGAACACTCTTCTATCAACTTGTTCCTCGTCTCCCACTGATGAGTTCTGCCAGATACCTCCATCAGGGGAATGGACTCAGGCTGGTTATCCTTCATCCCCCTTCTGGCTATCCTTCTTGAAATCCAAGCTTCACATTAATCCTTTTTGGCTATCTTCTCTTCCTTTCACCCCTAATTTCAGCCTCTTTTATGTGTAAATGCAACTTTCTGAAAGCTGAACTGTCTTTTTATTATTATTATTTCTGAACCTAGGGCTTAGCACAATGCCAGGCAGAGTAAATATATAATAAACTCTTGTTGCCTGCCTATTGCATCAAACTTCCCAAGTATAAAGTATAAACATAAAACCTGCTTCCCTTTTTAGAAAATATGGACATCTACCCATCTCTAATCCCCCCCCCATTTTTCATAATTTATCAAAGATAATTAAATAGCTGGTGAGCAAAAACATCTGCAAATTTTTTCATTACTTCAGAATGTATTTCATTCAAGTTTAATGACTTGAACATACTAAAAACAGTGCAATACTCTTGCATTTCCTCTTTTATTTTAGGTTTTATTTCTCTACCAACTATTTTTGTTCCCTGATTTCTAATCTGAGGATCATTCTTCTTAGATGAGAAAACAAACTGGTTGAGTAATTTGCCTTTTTATTTTTGGTTCTCGTCCCAACTAGCTGAGGAGTCACTCTTTTCATTCTTTGATTCTCTTCTTGGCTCCAACATAGCTAGAAAATAAAATAAAAACTCTTTATGTTCTTCTTACAAGTCTCAGTTTATTCAAATCTTTATTATTTCTAATATGATTCTTATATTACTATGACATCCATCTTCATCTTCCATTATCTGTCTTTGCTTGAATTTTCTGTATGTGACTTCTAAAAATTTAAGACCATTTTTGAAATGTTATAGTATAGATGTTTCTCCTATTTCTGCTCACTTCATTCTGCATCAGCTTATATGAACCATCCATTTTATCCTTTCTTCTGGAACAGCCATATTGAATTACATCTATATAATATCCTTTATCCATTCATTTCCCAATTGATGTTGTCTCCTCCATTAGATTGTAAGCTCTTCAAGGGCAGGGAGTCTCTTTTGCCTCTCTTTGTATCTCTATAGTTGAGCACATAACACAGTATCTGACACACACTAGGCATTTCATAAATGTTTTTTCATTGACAGAGCTCATAAGCTATCTCTGCTACTTAAATTAACTTCATGATTTTAAGTAAAAGATTTGGTTTCTCTGAGTCTCGATTTTCTCATTTGTAAAATGGGAAGATAGTCTAAATTATATCTAAAATCCCTTAAAATTGCAATGTTGATCCTATAATGCTAAAAACTTCCCAGCAAATAGAAATACCTTAAAGTGGAATTATCCAGTCCTTGGGTAGTGAGTTATTGATCCCTAGAAGCTGGGTAATTGCTTTTGAGGCACTGTGGTAGAGTGTACTTGATTTGAGGTCAGAAAATAATGAGTTCAAATTCTCTTTCAAACAACTAATTACTAGCTCTGTGACCACAGAGAAGTCACTTAACTGATCTTTAGTTTTCTTATCTGTAAAATCGAGGGTTTAGAGTCAATGCCCTTAAGTTCACTTTATGATTCTATAATAACAAGATCTTATGAATATTGAAAATAGGAGTCATAAATGACCTCTGAGATCCCTTTCAATTTTGGTGTAATGTGTTGCTCTGATAGGTAAATCATGAACTATCAAGAGGACTATAATTCATTTATTAATTTCCTTGAGAACCTCAGATAAAAATCTTTGTGGAAATTTACAATATTATAATTTTCTTTTCTTTTCTCACGATTGTTAATAATATCAAATAATGAAAATGAGCGTAGCTTTATAAAGAAAAAAAGTCAAAGTGACTTATATGTTCTACTATGTACATAATGTAGAATGATTTGAAAATTACTATGCACTTATGGTAATTTAAAATATTTGCATTAATCTTGTGACCTACACAAAATGTACACTTTGCTTGAACTCAATTTTAGAACAGAGATAGAGTCAGCTACTTTGACAGTAGTTCTCTGTATATAATTAAGAGCTTAATTTTCATCCAATGTAAACTTCTGCTAGGTTTCTATGGGAGAAAATCCATAAATCCATTATTAAAACTGAAAAATAAGTATATTATATAGTCATTTTGCAAAAGTGCTCTTCTAAAATGTATGACTGCTATCTTCACTGATTGGTTGGCTTGCCTGTCAGAAAAGTGTGCCTCTTCTTGAGAATTTGTAATCAAGCTTTCCATTTATCTGGGTTTGAGGGTGGGAAGGGTGTTTGTTTGATTGTTTGTAAAGTTTGAAAATATGTTGAGGCAAAAACAGATCTGGATGCTCCAATGCTAACTGATATACATTCTGTTCAATCAATTAATCTATCAGTATTTACTAAGCATCTATTAAGTGACCAAGTAGGAGGGGAGCTCCCTACATAGGGATATTCTGGGGTCTCTGACACTCAGGAATCTCAGGATTCAGTATACTCTACTGTTTACAAATTCTAAATGTCAAGTTGAAAGCAGCAAATCAACTTGGTGACAGATTGGTATCTCCTTTGGAGTGAAATGAGCTTGGGGTTATTTTCTGATATACTTGACACTACTGTCTATTGAGATAATTAGTTGAGGCATTTAGGGAATTCTTACAATGAGCAAGGCGCTATGCTAAGTGCAGGAGATATAAATATAATGAAACAAGATGATCCCTACTCTCAAGAAACTTGCATCCTAAATGTGGAAAATAAGGGAAGAGAATGAGAAAGCTTGTGGGAAGGTGCAACCTACTGAAGTAGTTTAGGCAAAAAGGAAAATAGCAATAGGGCCTGGACTCTTCAAAAAAAGAACAGACCAGGTAGAGATTCATCTGGTAAGGAAATTGCAAGACAGAGTCATATAGAAGTAGACAAGGTAACGTGGGGAGGTGGGGCAATTCAGAGAATGAGGTAAGCTATTTAATTGTCAGCATATATTTTTATTTTTAATAACTTTTTATTGACAGTACATATGCATGGGTAATTTTTTTTACAACATTATCTCTTGTACTCACTTCTGTTCCAACTTTTCCCTTCCTTCCCTCCACCTCCCCTCCCCTACATGACAAGCAGTCTTATACATGTTAAACATGTTATAGTATATCCTAGATACAATATATGTGTGTGTAGAACCTAACAGTTCTCTTGTTGCACAGGAAGAATTGGATTCAGAAGGTAAAAATAACCTGAGAAGAAAAACAAAAATCCAAACAATTCACACTCATTTTCCAGTGTTCCTTCTCTGGGTATAGCTGATTCTTTCCATCATTGATCAACTGGAACTGAATTAGATCTTCTCTTTGTTGAAGGTATCCACTTCTATCAGAATACATCCTCATACAGTATAGTTGTTGAAGTGTATAATGATCTCCTGGTTCTGCTCCTTTCATTCAACATTACACTTCAGTTCATGTAAGTCTCTCCAAGCCTCTCTTTTATTCATCCTGCTGGTCATTTCTTACAGAACAATAATATTCCATAACATTCATATACCACAATTTACCCAGCCATTCTCTAATTGGTAGGCACCCATTCATTTTCTAGTTTCTAGTGACCACAAAAAGGGCTGCCACAAATATTTTTGCACATACAGGTCCCTTTCCCTTTTTTAGTATCTTTTTGGGATATAAGCCCAGTAGTAACACTGATGGATCAAAGGATAACTTTTGGGGCATAATTCCAGATTGCTCTCCAGAATGGTTGGATTCGTTCACAACTCTACCAACAACAGCATATGTTTTTAAATTGACTTAACTTTAAAAATTTATTTTAGATTGAATTTAATTAAAAGTCTTTTTGTTTAGAGGCAGAGAGGTGACACTATAGATTGATAACTGGACCTAGAGTTAGGAAAATCTGAATTCAAATTCTTCCTTAAATTAGCTGTATGATCTTAAGCAAATCATTTGATTGCTGCCTGCCTCAGTTTTTTTCATTTATAAAAGGGGACAATAATAGCATCTATCTTTCCAAGTTATGATGAGGATCAAATGAAATAATATTTGTAGAATATTTAGTATATTATCTGTATGTTAGTATAGTAGTATATATCTAGTATATAGTATGTGTTTCAGAATTGCCAATTACAATTTGAAATTTATATTTAGCTAAGTTTCAAACTAGCCACTTAGTACTTCTTTCTGCTTTTTTCTATTTGCCTTGATAATATTGTTTGTTCCTCAATACAATTTTTTTCAAAGTATAATTTCCTAAAATGAAAAACACTTCTGCATTCCATTGATATCAATAGTCCTGATTTTGTGCATTTTCATTAATGATTAACTAAAACAATTCATTTATATAACTTTTTAAACTTGTTTAGTATACCTTTCTTTCTGTTGAAGGAAACCTAAAACTTCAGCTTTGGACTGATATTAGACTGATTTGGTTGTGCAGAGAGGGAATTTTCATTTCATTTCTTATGTTTTTATAATATTTCAGATAGTTACTTTACCTTTTGATTTCTCCTGTATGTTTGGTCTGGGATTAAAACACAGGAGAATCTAAGAATCCTATGATGATCCTCATACTCTATGGAAAAAGAAGAGGAAACAGCTAAATCATGAGAGCTAATAAAGAGGCATATATTCTAAGCAAATATTGAGATGATGATGGTAATATTGGACCACATCAATCCAGCAACACTAGGAAATAGACATTTATCTATCCCCTACATCCATTTTGGGAAGTGAGTTTGAAAATAGCTTATTCCCCAAATACTCTGAGATAGAAAAAAATAATATGGTACCATTTTTTCCATGAACTAATGATAATAGTTGACTTTATATAGTTGACTTGTTTGTAAAGTACTTTATACACATATTTGCATACATTTATACTTACATATATAGGCTCTAAAAGAAATGAATAAATAAATTAATCTTCCTAATAACTCATGACATAGTTATCAGATATGAATATATACATATATGTATATATATTATTTATACATACACAAGTATATATATATGTATATATACACAAATACACACTTATTATACAGTCAATTTTCAATGATGTCCAACTCTTCATGACTTCATTTGGAGTTTTCTTAGAAAAGACACTGGAGTGCCTTGTTTTTTTTCCTTCTCCAGTTATTTTACAATTAGAAAACTGAGGTAAACAAGGTAAGGTGACCTATCCAGATTCCGACAGCTAGTAAGTGTCTGAGGCAAGATTTGAATTTAGGAAAATGAGTCTTCCTACTTTCAGGCCTGGCACTTCATCCATTATGTTCCCTAGCTCTATGTGGACACACATGTATATACACTTATGAGTATATATAAACTTATATACACATATACTCATATGGTATTATGCATATACATATGTGTATACAGTCTCCTCTTCTTCTCACAACAATTCTGTAAGCTAAGTACCACAAGCATTAATATCCCCATTTTGCAGAAAATTAAGACTTCAACTTCAAAATTAAGACTTATGAGAAAATTAAGACTTTAAGAGGAGAGGTGACTTATTCATGGTCATCAAGCTAATAAATGTTATTATTTCAAACCCAGGTCTTTCTATTGCAAATATGAAATATATTTCCTCATTTTTTGCAATCATGTTTGAATTAAATATTTTGCTCTTTGCACATATGGTTCCTTCTTAGTATGTCCATACAGTGTCATGATATCAGTAGTAATATTACTAATAATCCCCTTGTTAATAGAGTAATCTCTGGAAGTATACCTACACTTGAATTTGCTTCTAAAAGTTCTAAACATCACCTGGATAAGGATTTAATCCAAAGACATCATCTAAATCAGTGATACCAAACAAATATAAATAGACCATTAAACTGCACATAAGGATCCCTGCAGGCCATATATTGACTTAAAAAACTAATGTTCTATTATATATATATATATATATATATATATATATATATATATATATATATATATATATTATTTTGTTAATTATTTCTCAAAACTTACACTCAAAAAATTGTTGCTAACCTCATTGGAGCCCATGTTTGACACCTCTGATTTAAAATATCTCTACAAAGGGGGGAATTCAATGTGAATTCAGAGCTGAACAGCAAGTAGACTGTAATAATAATATTAAAATTGTTAATTGATGATTGTATAATATCCTATAGTTGTAAAGCATGAATATATTTGGGATCATTTACTGATACCCCCTTTTAACATGACTTTAATAGCTTATGTTTACATAGTACTTTACAAAGAGTTTTCAGATAACTATGGTGTAGGTAATACAGTATTACTATTCCCTTTTTAATGGAAGAGAATATTGAGGCTCAAACAACTAAAGTTATTCCCTTGGGACAACATGATTAGTAAGTGATTAAATTTGAATTGAAACTCAAGTAACAATTCTCCAAGTTGAATATGCTTTCTATTATATCATGCTGACACCTTATAAACTCTGTTTGTATAACTAAAATAGAAATCACTAGTTTTTACATAAAAGATCTAAAATTTTTCAAAAGAGTTAAATGATTTTAATTTGAAAATAACTCATTCTATGACATAGGCAAGATTTTAAAGGTTAAACGCAACAACCAAAAAATGTAGCCAAATATCATTGCTTCAGTATTACATGAGAGATTTCCCTCCTTAGCATTTTCCTCAACTGTTTAATGAGTATTGGATCTGAGACATACCTGATATAATCTTCTTCTTGAGTCCAGCTTCTTAAACTGCTGGTTGCAACTCATATGGAGTTGTGTACCTGGATGTGGGAGTTACTAAATTATGATTTATTTTCAGTAAATCTTTGACTTCTATACCTATTTCACATACTTATATACCAGGGATCACATACAAGTTTTGGGGCAAAAAGGGGTTATGAGTGGGAAAAGTTTAAGAAGCCCTGATCTAGAAGGCTGCATTTCAGATTTGAAAATGTGCCAAGATATAGATATGTTTATACTTTAGGCAGGTCAGCAGAAGATGCTCAATTTTTAATCCAGTTTTTCTAGGCCATTATCTGAAGGTCCACCTGCTTCTCAATGCCTAAAGGATCCTCTAGAGGAACCATAGAAGTTCTAGACATCAACCCTTGCCTCAGTTATTATTGTACCATCACAAGTAGTCTCTTTCCTTTTCTATCAGTTTCTCTTCTACAACTTATCCTCTAAAATAGATGGTAAATAACCTTCATAAAGCACAAGTCTGATCCCATCAACCCTTCCCACACACTAAAAAGCCTCCAATAGCTCCCTATTGCACACAATTTTCTCAGCTCCTCATTTAAGTGTTTATAAAATATGGCCTAAACATGTCTTTCTGAACATTTAATGTTTGCATCCATCATGCAGTCTATGTTGCAGCCAAACTCAATTGTTATTTTCTGAATGTGATATTCCATTTCCTGTCTTCACATATTCAGACAAGCTATGGTTCCTTGTGTTTCTAGAATGTATTTCTTTCTCATCTCTATTTACCTTATTTCTAATATCTCTAAACATTCAAGAATCCTATCAGCTCAGGGAAATCTCTGCTGTGAAAGAGGAACCATGCTGAATAAATTTTGGCATATGAATATTATGGGATATTATTGTTTGGTAAGAAATGACCAACAGGACAATTTCAGAAAGGCCTGGAGAGACTTACACGAACTGATGCTGAGTGAAACGAGCAGGGCCAGGAGATCATTATATACTTCAACAACAATACTCTATGATAATCAATTCTGATGGACTTGGCCATCTTCAGCAATGAAATGAACCAAACCAGTTCCAATGGAGCAGTAATGAACTGAACCAGCTAGCCCAGCAAAAGAACTCTGGGAGATGACTAAGAACCATTACATTGAATTCCCAATTCCTATATTTTCGTCTGCCTGCATTTTGGATTTCCTTCACAGGCTAATTGTACAATATTTCAGAATCTGATTCTTTTTATACAGAAAAATAATGGTTTGATGATGTATATTTATTGTGTATCTAATTTATACTTTAATATATTTAATATAATACTACTCCTCCTGCCATCGGGGGGGGGGGTAGGAGGGGAAAAATTGGAACAAAAGGTTTGGCAATTGTCAATGCTGTAAAATTATCCATACATATAAATTGTAAATAAAAAGCTATTAAAAATTTTAAAAAAATAAAGAAAAGAAAGAGGAACCATGGCAGTTGTGGTTTTGGAGTTAAGATGCCATGGGTTCAGATCTTGACTTTGCTACTTATTTGACTTTCAGCAAACCACTTTTTATCATTTGTAAATCAAAGGCAGGGCACAAAATATATAATTTCTAAGTTCTGTTCTAGCTCTAAAATTCTAAAGCTTCCCTCATGTTCCTTAGTTACTGGTGCTTTCTGTTCAAATTACACTTATCAGAGATTCAGAGCTGGTTGGAACCTTATAGGGAATTTAGTTCAAATCCCTCATTTACAAATGAGGAAAACAAGTGCCAGAGAAGGTAAGTATATATGTCAGAAATGGAGTCTAACTCCAACTCTAGTGTTTTTTCCACTGGATCATATGAGTTCTCCCATATATGTGTATCTTCCTAGGACATCCCCAACAGTTGGTCTCTTGAGCCATGGAGTGTTTTGCCTTTGTATCCCCAGTACTATGTAAATGTCTTGCCTGAATAGATACTTCATCGATGTTTGATGAGTAGAATTGAGCTGAATAAGAGATGAAAGACTAGATGAAGGAAAAATTGTTAGCCAATATTTATTAATTACTACATTGTTATTTATATCCTCATATATCATTATGTTATATTTGCTTTACTATGATATGCTATGATGTGCTATACTATATGTCATGATATCATATGATATGGCATGACATAATATAAAATTTTAAAATATCACTACTTTTTTCTAAGGAGTTAGAAGATATTCAAATACTGGAGGAATAAGATAGTCAACAATTATTAAGCTCCTACTGCATGCAGACTACTGTACATGGGAGAAACAGAAATCATTGTTTTTTTCTGTAGAATACAGAGTCACATTTTTGAGAACAGGCTATTCATTTCAATTGGTCCTTTTTTTTTTTTTTTTAGAATGGAAATATAATTTCACTAATCTTAATGAACTTCCAGTGAAAACTTTCTTCTAGGAGCTAAAAAAAAAATCTAACTGAAGAAGAAAATAATTCACTAAAAATTAGAATTGAACAAATGGAAATGAATGATTCAATGAGACATCAAGAATCAGGCAAATAAAATCAAAAAAAAAAAAAAAGGGAAAAAATAGAAAAAAAAAAAAAAAAGTAAAACACCTCATTGGAAAACAACTGACCTGGAAAATAGACCTAGGAGAGATATTTAAGAATTATTGGCTTTCCTGAAAATTTTCTTCTAGCAATGCAGATCAGCATCTTTTCTGAAATTTAGTCTTAGTGAATTGCCTGAAGCCCGAAGAACTTACTCAAAGCCATAGAGCTAGAAGCAAAACATGACCCCAGCTTTGGGGCCACTTCCCTATCCACCACACCATACTGCCTCTTGTGACTTTACCCCAAGCAAAAGTCATGCTCTACTGCCACATTATGCCATCAAGAGGACTCTAAGTTCTCAATGCCATTGCCTTTTGAGCTAGATCACTCTAGGATCCCAGAGGTAGACTGGTATGGTATGAGGATTAGTTTATCTTAATTTAGAGCAATTTACCCAAACCTCAACTTGACAGCCACTTTCCTTAACTGCTGCCATTTACAAAGACTATCTATTAAGGTGTGGAGGGGTTATGATATGGATTGAGGAAGGGAGTGACCATACTAATGAAAGCATTGCTCTTCTGTAATGTTAAAAAGCAATAATATCTCATGTTTACACAACACTCTAGGATTTACTGAGAACTTTCCTCTCTATAATCCTTAGAGAGTACATGTATTATTATCTCCATTTTGCTGATGTCAAAACTGAGACTCCCAAGAGATTAGATGGCTTACCCATGATCACAAAGCTAATAAATGTTGGAGCCAGGATAAGAATTCAGGTTCCTTGATTCAAAATCCAACATCCTTTCCACTAGACCAAGTTACTTTATGTTTACACAATTACAATAGAATTTGCTTATTGTGATTGTGGATGTGGCCATTTTTGTTCTCTATTCTACCAGAGAGAATATAGGACAATGAAGAAGAATCACAATGAATATAAACATAGCAACTACTTCTAAGCTATTGTTTATCTTTAAATTTCATCCTTTTTTTTGAGGTACTAGAGAGTACACTACTACTCTAATACACACCCTGGCTAACTTTGCCAAAGGAAATAATTGATAAGACTGAAATAAATAATACTGTTATGTAACATATTCAAAGGTTGATTGTAGGATGTGAGCAAAGCCCTTCCTCTTTGGAGACTGGCTCTCCTATACTGGATTGACTAAATGACTCCTAGAGAGCAAATACTTTCCATTTCCTTTGTGAAGACTTTACTGCTAGTGTTTATCCAAGTAATGACTGATTAGTGAATTGTGGGTAGCTGACATTCCAGCACTTGTTCAATTAATATTTGTTTAAGAATACCTAAATAGTGCAAATACTTAACTACTAACTGGAGGTGTGTTGGAAGAAGCATTGGACTAAATATCAAAAAGTCTTTGATCTAGTTACAATTCTGCTGTTCATTAGCTTTGTGATTTGAGGGCATATCACATAACCTCATCCTCCTAAAATGAGGATACTATTATCTATCCCCCCTTCTTTATAAGGTTGTTAATTGAATAAAATGCATCAACACCCAAAGCATGTAGATTTTTACTCTGAATATTCCTGTCTTCCCATTTTTCATAACCTGAATGTCTTCTCTCCTTTCTTGATATCAGGATTATGATGAAACTATTGATTTCTTAGAAGCCACCATTATTGTCTTGTCTCATTCAGATCCCACAAACCAGCTATTTCTCTCTTTCCTCCCATTCCATTAATCTGTATGCAGGCCCATATTCTTCTATTTACATATATATATATATATATCTTTTTATTTACAAGATATATGCATGGGTAATTTTTCAGCATTGACAATCGCAAAACCTTTTGTTCCAATTTTTCCCCTCCTTCTCCCCCCCCTCCCCCAGATTAGAGGTAGACCAATATATGTTAAATGTTAATGTATATGTTAAATACAATATATGTATACATGTTCATACAGTTATTTTGCTGCACAAGAAGAATCGGACTTTGAAATAATGTACACTTAACCTGTGAAGGAAGTAAAAAATGCAGACAGACAAAAATAGAAGGATTGAAAATGCTATGTAGTGATTCACGCTCATTTCCCAGAGTTCTTTTGCTGGGTGTAGCTGGTTCTATTCATTATTGAACAAATGAAGCTGATTTGGTTCATCTCATTGTTGAAGAGAGCCACATCCATCAGAATTGATCATCATATAGTATTGTTGTTGAAGTATATAATGATCTCCTGGTCCTGCTCATTTCACTCAGCATCCGTTCATGTAAGTCTCTCCAGACCTTTCTAAAATTCTCCTGCTAGTCATTTACATAATATTCTATGACATTCATATACCACAATTTATTCAGCCATTCTTCAATTAATGGGCATCCACTCAGTTTCGTTTCTGAAGGCCCATATTCTTAAGAAAACTGATATCTAGATGATTTCAATGAGGCATATTCTTGAAGATCATGGTTCTGTTCCTTCTTGTGTCCATGATTTGAACTCCTTTCCTCCTTCCATGCATGAACAATAAGAAATTAATGTCATGGTGGAACAGACACTAACCTATGTAATAAAAGTATAAAAATTAAAGAAAATCCTCAAAAACTCTAATCTCCATAACTGAAATAAAAAATGTTCAGATTCCAACATAGTTTTTTAGATCTGATATATAACCAAACATATGTTTTGTAAAGTGAACCAAAAATATTTTCAAGCAGGATTTTTACTACAAAGCATACAATCATAATGCTTTAAAAATATCTTAGGAATCTAGTTCAAACTCATTTTACAAATAAGGTAATGGAAGTCTGAGCAGAATAAGACTTGTCTAATTGACAGTAGAATCTGACTTTGGGTCCCCTCATTTAAAAAACATTTTCACTAGACTCCTGAAAAATGAGAACTCTTATTCTTGGCTAGGTCTCCAGCTTCCTTCACCTACTCTAATGCTACTACTAAGTATCTCATCATTCCATCTACAAAGTTCACAGTTCAGTGAAATATGACAATATCACTGGTGAATGTGGATTATTGCCACCACAACCCTTACCCTGTTCCATCCCTCCTGCAGCTGCCAATCACTAGCTATTTGATTTTAAACAAGACAGTTTGCCATTCTGGGCTTCAGTTTCTTGAGTGCCACAATAAGGAAATTGAACTAGATGGTCTTAACCTCTTCTAATTCTAAAAATTATCTTTGCATACATTTCACAGAGTTTACTTTTCCTAGCTTTTCACTTTTTGAATGCAATTTCTTCTGTCATGTTGATGTTGTTGAATTGTGATATTCATATTTATGACATTCAAGGTTTTCTTGGCAAAGATGTTAGAGTAAATGGTAAATTACTCCTCTGACTCATTTTACAGATAAGGAAACTGAGGTAAAAAGGGGTAAGTGACTTGCCCAGGGTCACACAATTAGTGTCTGAGGCTAAATGTGAATTTAGGTCTTACTAAGCTAGGCACTACCTACCTGCCCTTTTGTTTAGGTTGTAAATACTTGATGCCTTTCTATGTTTTGCTTTTATGTCTTTACTCAGCTGTTTTTATTCTATAGGTCAATTTACATTAATTTCAGAAGGCAAATCCCTAAGGATAAGAAGCTTGTCTTTGTCATACCTTGTATAATTAGGTTTTCTTCATGAGGAGTTAGGCTCTCTGATCATTTTAAATTGTGGGATTAAATAGGTGTTCTAATAACCTGTTTTAGGACAATCAAGTTTTATTTTTGCTTTGTCAACTAATCAATTTATAGCTACATGACAAGACCATATTTCCTGACAATTTCTTTACTTTAATCTTAGAATATTCACTGATCAGTGAAATGTTACTTTCTGATTAAAGGGCACAATATATGCACATTCCCTTCTTACTCTGGCCCAATGGCCCATTCAATTTTTTTTTCCTTTTTATAGAAAATGGATGCCTTTGTTTCATGTCAATTCACACCTGGAATCATTAATTTATCTTGTCTAGAACATCACATTATAGGGAATCCTCAATTTGAAAATAAGTTCCAAGAGATTATTTGGAAGTTGGATATTTGTAGCTCAGTATATATTTTCCCTTAAAAATACTAGTTTAAGATAGTGGTTAGTCAGATGCTGTCTCAAGAAAGTCATTTTAACTGAAAATATGACTGAAATGGTATACCTTTAAGGTTTTTTTTCCCACTTAAGTCTTTCTTTTTTTTCAATTACATGTAAAAGTAGTTTTCAACATTCATTTTGTAAGATACTAAGTTTTACTTGTTTTCTTCTTTCCTCTTTCCCCTTTCTCCTCCCCAAGATAGCAAGTTAATTTGATATAGGATATATATATATATGCAATAATTTTAAACATATTTCAATATTATTCACGTTGTGAAAGAAAAATCAGAACTAAAGAGAAAAATCACAAAAAAGAAAAAAAAAGTGAAAATAGTATTCTGGGATCTGCATTCAATCTCCATAGTTCTTTCTCTGGGTGTGGATGGAATTTTCCATCACAAGCCTATTGAGATTGTCCTGCATCATTGTATTGCTAAGAACTAAGTCTATCATAGTTGATCATCACACCATCTTGTTACTGTATACAATTTTCTGGTTCTGTTTACTTCCCTCAGCATCAATTCATGCAAGTTTTTCTAGGTTTTTCTGAAATCCATCTGCTCATCATTTCTTATAAGGTAATAGTATTCCATTATATTCATATACCACAACTTATTCAGCCATGCTTCTCCTGATGGCATCCCCTCACTTTCCAGTTCCTTGCTACCACAAAAAGAGATGCTACAAACATTTTTTGTGTGTTGTAAGTTTTTAAAAAATAATAGTGAAGACTTCCAGGAGCCAAGATGTCAGAGGAAACAGTAAACGACCATAACTCACCCATATTCACCTCCAAACAACAATAAAATGATGCCCCAAAACAAATCCTAGAACAATAGAACCAGCAAAAAATGAGATAAAACCATCTTTTAGCCCAAGAAACTGAGAAAATCATCAGGAAAGGTCTGTCTTACTGAGAGAAAGGGAGAGTTCAGTCCAAAACAGGTAGCATCCCAGCAAGCCAGTAGCAAGTTCCATTCAGGACTCGAGTGGGAAATCTTGAAACCCAGTATGGTGGAGCAGGCAAATGCCAACACTGGAACCCACATGCCTCAGCTTAGGCAGGGGAATGGGCAGATTGTAGCTCAAAGAACCATCACGTGCTACAATGTAACTACAGAGAAATACAGAAACATCCCGGCAGTCTCAGCTTATCTAGAATACCAATTCGGTACCAGTTAGGCAGCCAGTTTCCTAGGGTTTCCAACAGTGTCAGCAAACCCCACTGTATCTGCTCAGCTCAGAAGCAGAGATGAGGGTCTCCTATGGGCCTAAGGGCAATATCAGTGTAGCACCAGATAAACATACAAGACTTTCAGATCCTGGCACAAGAAGCTTGAGATAGAACCCCTACTATCCTGGGAGAAAAGCTCAAATTTTAAAAGGAAAAAAGTCCAATAAAGATGAGCAAATAACAGCAACAACAGAACCTGACCATACAAAGTCATTATGGGGACAGGAAAGATCAAGTCAAATTCAGAAACAATGATGTCAAAACACCTATATGCAAACCCCCCCCCCCCAAAAAAAAAAAAAACAGTAAATGGTCTCAAGCCCAGAAAGATCATGTTAGAACTCAAAAAGGAGCTTGAAAATTACATGAGAGGTAGAAGAAAAATTCAGAAAAGAAATGAGTTATGCAAGAAGATTATGGGGGGGAAAGAGTCAACAGCATGGAAAAGAAAAACAACAAGTAGAACTGGCCAAATGGAAAAAAAAAATACTAAAGAGAACTGAGGAAAACAACTCCATAAAAGTTAGAACTGGGCAAGTGGAAGCTAAGGACTCTCTGAAACATTAAAAATCAATCAAACAAATTATAAAGAATGAAAAAATATATAAGAAAGTACAACTGACTTGGAAAAGAGATCCAAGAGAGATAATGTCAGAATCACTGAATTACTTGAAAATCATAATCAAAAGGAGGACCTGGACAGCATCTTTCAAGAAAAGTTCAAGGAAAACTGCTCTGATATCCTGGAACCAGAGGGCAAAATAGGCACTGAAAGAATCTACCAAACACCTCAGGAAAGAGATCTGAAAATAAAAATTCCAAGGAACATTATAGTCAAATTCAGGAACTTATCAGGTCAAGGAAAAAGTATTCCAAATGACCACAGAGAAATAATTTAAACATTGGAGGTGCATAATCAAGATTACAAAGGACTTAGTAATTGTGACATTAAAGGATCAGAGGTCATGGAACATGATGTTTTAAAAGATCAAAAAGCTAGGACTACAACCAAGAATCATTTACCAGCAAAATTAAGATGATATTTCAAGAGGTAGGAGATGGCCAGTCAATTAAGTAGAAGAATTTGATTTTTTTTAAGGAAAAGACCAGAATTGAACAAAAAATTTGATCGCTTATATAAAGATTCAAGAGAAGCCTAAAAAGGAAGGAAAGGGAAAGAAAATATAAGGGATTCAATGGAGTTAGACTGTTTATATGTCTACATGGGAAAATGATTCTTGTAATTCTTAAAAATTATACCACAAATAGCATGTCTAGAAGGAATATACATAGACACAGAAGGTATAGTTATTAAGTGAATTTGTGAGAGTAATATTAAAAAAATTAAAGGATGATCAAGAAAAGTACACTGAGTATAGAAGAAAAACAGAGGTAGAATGAGGAAAATTATTTCACATGAAAAAGCATGAAAAACTTATTACAATGGAGGAAAAGATGGGAGGGTAAATGATAGGCATCACAATTAGTATTGGTTCAAAAAAGGAATAATATACACAATTAGTTGAATATAAAAATATATTTTAGCCAACAGGAAAATAGGAACAGATGAAATTAAGTAAAGAGGAGGAGGTTTGGTATCTGACAGAAGAGATGGCAGACCAGGGGAGGTGATAGACAGAAGTAAAATACTGTTGTAAAAGGAGAAGGACAAACAGAAAGAAAAACGGGATGGAGAGAAATATACAGTTAGTGATCATAGCTGTGAATGTAAATGGGATGAACTCTTTCATAAAATAGAAGCAGATAGCAGAGAGGAACAAAAATCAGGATCCTCACTTCTCTAATATGGAGAGAACTAAGTCAAATTTATAAGAATAAAAGTCATTCCTCAATTGACAGTCAAAAAATATGAACAGGAAACTTTCAGATGAAGAAATCAAAACTATCTAGAGACACATGAAGTTCTCTAAATTACTTTTTATTAGAGAAATGCAAATTAAAACAATTATGAGGTACTGCTTCATAACCTATCAGACTAATTAATGTGACAAAAAAGGAAAATAATAAATGTTGGAGAGGATGTGGAAGAATTATGACACTAATGCATTGTAGGTGGAGTTCTGAAATGATTCAACGATTCTGGAGAGCAATTTGGAAATATGTCCAAAGGGCAATCAAACTGTGTATACCTTTGATCTAGAAATACCACTACTAGATCTATATCCCAGAGATATCATAAAAATGGAAAGGATGTACATGCGTAAGAATATTTATAGCAGATCTTTTCATAGTGGCAAAATGTTGGAAATTGAGGGACTGCTTATCAATTAGTTAAAGAAGCTGTGCTATATGAATGTAATGGAATACTATTGTGCAATAAGAAATGATGAACAGACATTTCAGAAAACCTGGAAATACATATATGAACTAATGCAAAGTGAAATGAAAAGAACCAGGAAAGCATTATATACAATATTAGCAGTATTTTGTGATGATTAGCAATGAATGACTCAACTTTTCTCACCAATACAATGATCCAAGACAAGCATAAAAAATTCATGAAAGAAAATACTATCCATATACAGATAAAGAACTGTTGGACTTTAAATGCAGATTAAAGCATTTTTTTTCACTTTATTCTTTTTCATGATTTTTCCCCTCCTTTTTGATCTGTTTCTTCTTTCCCAATTGTGGTATGGAAATATGTTTTACATGATGGCACATATATCAAATTGCCTACTATTTTTGGAAGAGGGGAAGGGAAGTAGGTAGAAAAATTTGGAACTCAAAATCTTTTAAAAATGGATGGCAAATTGTCTTAACATGTTATTGGAGAAAAAATAAAATACTATTAAAGAATAGCTCCTACCACCTGGCATATGGAATTATGAGAATAGAGGGGTATGGTCTCATGATATGATAGGGGTGAATAATCTGATTTTAGACCTCTCTCTAGTATAGAATGATGACAATATAGTCCTCTAATAAAATTAAGTATTCTTTATTTAAATAATGAAATTATATAAAACTATAGTAGAAAAATGCTATGGGATTACTTTTTCTTCTAGAAATAAAATATATTTATGCATATAGATCATTTATACTCATTAAAATGATCTATAAGAAAACTCAAAAGAGTAGTATTGGAAATAAATCTCTTCACAAGATCACATTATAAAGTAAGGATACTAACATACAAAAAGGTTCTGAGTAGCTCCATGTGGAAAGGACAACAAACACTAACTGGACCAACCCAGAAACCACTTCTTCAGGATAAGCAATAAGAGATTCCAATATGATTTGTGATTAATACTTTTAAAATACAGTTATACAATCACAATACCCTAGGATTGGTTTGTTTACCTTTTAGCATTGAACTAAAATATGGTGGTCTCTACCTTATCTACCAAATATTTCTTCGATAAGAAGAAGTTAGAAATGGGGAGTCTCTGATCCAAAAATCTGCTATGTGAAAGGACAACTAAATACAAAATTGTTTCTAGCATCCTCTTCACCCACTAACAGAAGAATCAAAGCATTGCTTGCCCATCTGTGGGAAGGAAGACACAAACATCAGAAATAATAGGACTGGAGTTCAAGGTGATCCCCAGTATCCAGTCCACCAGTCTTAGCAAAAGTCATAGGATAGGAACTAGTCTGTAGGGCATGTGGGTAGAAGGACAGGAATTCCTAAAGTCCTGAATCAGCAGAGAAAGATCTAGTAAAGATACTGATCCATCTCCTCCCATCCCACAATAGGTGTTGGAAAGAATGAGACATGAAAAGGCATCATTACTGGCTAAGGGGAAGAAAATGAAGGAGAAAGAGCACTGGTATTGGAAGGGGAAGAGTTAGCAAGGAAAAAAGGAAGATAAAGAATAAAATAGAATGGGGGGGGGGGGAGAGAAGGGATGTTACCCTAGCAACAATACTACATGAATGAATCCCAGGCTAAGTAAGAGTCACCATTTGTATTTAAAGCATACATGGCAATCTGGTATGGAAGGGACCTATAAGCTATTTTGATGTCTGGCACTTTGTAACCCTCAGGCTGTGTGTCTCCTTTGCATGTACCTTTACCCTATACTTTAAAGCTTATAAATCAGACTTCCATCAGTCCTTTGCATAGATCCAACAAGATATTAAGATTAATCTCTCTACTTTTCCATCAATTTCTAGCTCTACTACTGTTATTCATAGATCAAAAATCATATTCAAGAAAGTTTCTCTTTTATTAACCATAATAGGATATTGTACCCTTACAGAATAAGGAAGTTGAGAGATATGCTAGGCTGTAGACCAATCTACTATGGATACAGCAGCATTCTGGAGGACTATCAAACTGTCCTTTGGCTTAAACAGAATATTAGCTGTAATGCCTTAACTAGAAAGTGGACTCTTTGAAGATAAATACTTGATATACAATACAACAATAAAGACTACTCCTCTTTAAACTCACCTTGGAGAATATAGAAAGAAATAATATTATGTCTGATATTAGCATGTACTTTGAGGAAAGTGACTATTAAGAACTAGTTAGGAATGATTATTACATGACAGAAAGATTTATTGAAAACTCACATTGATATACTCTTCAGTCTCAACCTCCAGCCCCAGGATTACATTAGAAAGACATAACTATTTGGAACTTTATTGTGGAAGTCATTCTTTATTTAAGCAGATTTACAAATAAAAAAAAAAAACCCAGCCACTTATAAATTGTTTACAAATGTATATCACAACTATTTGCATTTTTGATTTTCTTCCCGAGTTATTTTTACCTTCTGAATCCAATTCTCCCTGTGCAGCGGGAGAACTGTTCGGTTCTGCAAATATGTATTGTATCTAGGATATACTGCAACATATTTAACATATATAGGACTGCTTGCCATCTTGAGGGGTGGGGAGGAGGGAGGGAGGGGAAAAAACAAAACATAAATGAATGCAAGGGATAATGTTGTGTAAAAATTATCCTGGCATGGATTCTGTCAATACAAAGTTATTATTAAATAAAATTAAATTTTAAAAAAATGAAAAAAAACAAATGTATATCACAAATATAATAGTTACAAATAAAATATATTTTGAACTAAGACAAAATCAATCAGAACAACAAGTTCAAATTGAGCAAAACAAGATTTTGAAAATAATATTATCTGTCTTTGATTCAGTATTTTCCAAGGAATAATTTATGTATGATTGTATTGCTGGGTCCATGAATCAGGTCAGAAGAATATGGCAATATTTTGAATTTTGCTTTAAATCTTATTTCTGAAGTACTGGCATTAATTATTTGAACTATTTACATAGATGCTAAGGGTATATATTTGTTTCTTTTGACTCAGAAACAAGGGAATAAGTAAAAATCGATCAAAAAAGTATTTGCTTATTTTATCTAAAAAAATCAATTGATATAAAATGAATTTCTTCTTAAAGGAGTTCACCTTGGAAAATATCAAGAAGACTATTCTCTCTTCTGTCATGTTAAAACTGTAATCTAGATGTAGGGAAAGTAATCCTCTTTCCCTCTCTTCTAACATCCTTCCTTACCCACTCCCAACAGAATTCTAACTGACCATATCAAGAAAGTAAAATTTCCTGAAGGTGGCAGCATTCTCAGGAAATACATACCTTCCTCAGCAGTCAGACGGGATTGAAAGTATTACCACAGTTGCTAGAATGCAGAACAATACAGAACTCTTTTAATTTATGAATCCTATGTTTATCTTATTACCATTTTTACTGAAGGATTCCCAGTTAAATCATACTCTAGACCTCAAAATATTTAAATAATATTTGAGATCATCATCTACATAAATGTCTTTCCATAACTATATACTTTACATGGTTTTCCTTGACCTTTATTATTTAGAATGATATAACAAAGGTCATTATAGGGCTGTAAGATACCGGGGATGTATATCAACAAGGTCTGATAGATGAAAATAATATTTGGTGCTTCATGTGCATTTTATGTTTATCTTGACAAAAACACAAGTGTAGGTGTATTTTAACACTGGATTTTTGAATGTCTATTAAATTCAGGGTGAAAGTTGATATAACTGGATACCTGAAAGACTTCCTTATAAAGGTCAGTTTCAGACTTGGTACATTATGATTAAAGGTTTTTTTTTTTGTTTTGTTTTTTTTTTTTTTAGGACAAGAGAGCTTACCATCATAGGTAGAATAAATATCGTCAGTCATGCTTGAAAGAACATGACAGCTCAGAGTGAAAACCAGTATATAGCTACTGATAAACAACATTTTTTAAAGTAAAGATAGTATGGCCATAAATACATTAAAATATTGATTTTAAAAAATAAGAATGCCTCATTCAGTTTTGACATAGCTTACAATGGGCTTCTATATCAATTGCCTATAAAATCTTTGGCTCCTGTGATGTTTCCTAAAAATTGATCATAATCTGGTTCACAGCCAATAAGGAAACAAAGAAAAAGTTTCTTTTTCTTGGATCTCAACTTTTAAGCTTAATTAAGCATATTGCTGGCCTTACAGGTACCTGAGAGGATCTTCCTCCATTCCTAAGGGACCATTCCTAAAACTCATTTGTCTAGAGGTCTATGTTTGCTGATTGATTTTGCAATCATTTGTTTATTGTTCTGGGGAGATGAGCTTCTAAGAGCTTAGATAAATTTCTGGTTACTACAGTGTTTATCTGAAGTAAAACTCCTACCTAAACCATTTGATTTTTTTTTCTTTTGTCATTGCTGGTACCTAATGTATATTATAGTTCAATTAAATCTTTATTGGTATCATTTCCTAACCTTATACCAGTCATTTAAATTTATATTTTATGGGTCCTGTGCAAGGAAAGAAGCTGTGGATTTCTGAGTCACAGGCATGGAAAAGTGATGCTTGTTTGAATCATAAATCAGAAGTGCATAGTAAGTCAATTAGGGAATAGGATCATTACTGAAAACCAATAGGTACAAAGACAGACTCCTTCCTTAGTATTGAAAAAACATTTAGTTCATCTTCTCTTTTCTTGAGTTACCTGATAATTTTTTACCTCCTCCCAGTTCTTTCACTTGTCTCCCATTTTTCCTTACAATCCTATTTTTATTCTTTTGTCTTTTGTATTCAATGTCCTCCCTTGCTTCATCTTTGGAGATGAAAAATTTTCAAGGAGAGAAGTAGGGAAGGAAGATCAATCATGTTAGAGCCACAGTCACAATAATGACACTGACTTTATACATTTATTAGGCTAGGATTTAAAAAGTTATCAAGGAATGCAGAAGGAGGGTAAGAACATTATAAGAATAGTTGATATGGAATCCATATGGAAAGAAAGAGTAAGAAGTGAGTACAATTATAATTCACATGCTGTTGTCTAACTGAAGAAGCACTTGCTTTCAGTTTGTGAATACACATGATCATATATATACATATGTGTACACACATAAACATGTGTATATATACATATTTGTATATACATGATGCATATAAAATATCTATTAAATTATATATGAATATATTTTCTTATGTATATGAAAAAAGATGGTTATTAAATAATAGTTCACTTTTTTGTAGTACTTTAAAATTTGTAAAACGCTTCATGTTCATTATCTTATTTGATCAAACATTCATTAATTGTTTTTTTGCACAAACAAAACCAATGCAGCCAATGTTAGAAGGAAAGCAGAAAGCTCTCGGGAAATTTTTACAGCCAATATTTCTGGTAAAGGCTTCGTTTAAAATATATAAAGAACTGACTCAAATTTATAAGAATTCAAGTTATCCCTCAATTGATAAATGGTCAAAGGATATGAACAGACAATTTTCAGATAAAGAAATTAAAGCCATTTCTACTCATATGGAAAAATGCTCTAAATCACTAATTTGTTAGAGAAATATAGGTAAGACAACTCTGAATCACATTACACCTCTCAGACTGGATAAAATGACAGGAAAAAATAATGATAAATGTCAGAGAGGATATGGGAAAACTGGAACACTAATACATTAATGGTGAAGTTGTGAACTAATCCAACCATTCTGGAGAACAATTTGAAACTATTCCCAAAAGGCTATCTAACTATACATACCCTCTGATCTGACAGTATCTTTACTGGGTGTATATCCCAAAGAGATCATAAAAAGGGAAAAGTACCCACATGTGCAAAAATGTTTGTAGTAGTCTTTTTGTAGTGGCAAGGAATAAGAAATTTAGTGGATGTCCATTAATTGGAGAATGGCTGAATAAGTTATAATATATAAATTTAATGGAATATTCTTCTATAAGAAATGCTAAGCAGGCTGGTTTCAGAAAAGCCTGGAATGACTGATATGAAGTGATACTGAATGAAATAAGTAGAACCAAGAGAACATTGTACATTGTAACAATAAGATTATGTAATGATTAACTGTGATGGACTTTGTTCTTCTCAACAATATGGTGATTCACATCAATTCCAATAGGCTTGGTATGGAAAATGTCATTCACATCTAGAGAAAGAACTGAATGTGGATTGAAGCATAGTATTTTCACCTTTTTTTTGTTGGTTTGTTTTTTTTGTCCTGTGGTTTTTTTTTCCTTAACTTTTAGTCTAATTTTTCTTATACAATATGACAAATATGTAAATATATTTAAAAGAATTGCATATATTTAACTTCTATTAGATTGTTTGCTATCTTGGGGAAAAGGAAGGTAAAGAAGGAAGGGAGAAAAACTTAGAACACAAAGTCTTACAAAATGAATGTTGAAAACTATTTTAACATGTATTTGGAAAAATAAAATGCTATTAATAAACAAAATAAATAAAAAAAATTCACTCATCCTGCACTAGGAATTGTTTTATAGATTTAGAAATTTAATATAATATATGATTATATATGATAATAAGAATCTAAAACATAACTTTTAAAAAATACCCCAATTTCTACTCCATATATTGACAAAGACCTTTAAGAAGGAGTATGGGATGGAATCCTAGATTTGAAGTCAGGAAGACCTAGATTCAGATTCTTTCTCTGATATTCCCAATTATATGACTACTCTTGACCTCAATTACCTCATATGAAAATGAAAAAAGCTGGACTAGATGGTCTCTGAGATTCTTTCTAACTTTAATTCTTCGATCCTATGAAAGAGCTCTACAATCAGTGAACACATTGCAAATATAAATTTTGATGAGGGAAAGTAGACTTATTCATCCATCTTTTATTAAATGTAACATAATGGGTTTTTGGAATAAAAGATATACAATGGGAGACTAGAATAAAGGAAAGCAAGATGTTTTTAAATGGACAGTATTATGGTTCAAGCATGAAAAGTGATATGTAGGAGCATCCATATAAATATTTAATAACCAGCTCTCAAAACGAAATTATATACAACACAGTTTTAAGTATAATCTACATTGCTAACATTTTCTCCCCTATTTTCTTAATTTTAGACAACCAACAAAAAGATAAATCAAATGTTGATTTATAGCATTTGCAGATTTCTCAGATACAAATATTCTCACTGAAAATTTAACAATTTTGTTTGGAGCTGACTCCAACACATCTCTGGTGGTAAAGTAGAAAGCAAAGAAAATAGATAATAATGAAAGATGATAAATAGGCCTAAGAGAACATATAACTGAGTATAGAAAAAAGAAGAGAGCAAAGGAAAGAGTAAACAGCTAAGATGAGTGATTTCAAGGCAATTCAGGAAAAAAAATGGAGAATTCAAAGAAAAGAAATAAATAGGGAATAAATGATGATCTTGGCTACAGTGTTTTGGGTTGAACTAAAAAGGAGAGGTCAATTTCAATGAGTATTGGTCAGTTTCATATTTTACATAAATTATGCAAGGATAATTTTATAGAGAGGTTCTTATGGTAGTTCTTATAAGGCTCTTGAGCAATCATAAGAATCTAGAAAAGATATCTCCATCCTGTTTTGCCCAAATTCCATATCCAAACCTAATATAGGTAGAATGCCTTAATGTTTCGGAAAGTACCCTAATTTATTTTTGTACCTTCAGATCTCTCTTTCTTGTCCAATATGAGCAAATGAGCATCTTATGACCACTTAATCAATGAAAATGCCCCATGTTTCATCTAACCTGTAACATACCCTCCCCCCACTTGCTGATATGTCATTTTTGACCCTCAAGAGCAAAGTTTATAAACCATTCTGCCTCAGTCTCTTTTATTATAGGTTGGACAATTTTAATTCCCATAGAGAATGAGCACTATGAGTCCAATAAGGAAGGACACAATAGTAGTAAAATAGTCAGAAACTTAAAGAATAACTGGATTTTAGCATGATGAGATAGGTGGAAGCCTTTTGATGAAGAGGAAAAAAAGTCAAGCCAAACTGACCTTGATATACCAAGAAATCAGAAGAGATAATACTGGGTCTAAAGAAAAGAAAGGAAAATTTCAGAAAATGAGCAGATATTGGAGTTTAAATATCAATATATTGCGTAGAAAGGAAACTAAAAAGATGTTCTTAAGAAACATACCTTCAATTCTAGAAAAAATTATAAGGAATGTTATCATGTGAACCAGATTAAAGATTTATTTTGCATCAATTTATCAATTTCTTTTTATTCTACTAGAAAATTATTTTGTATTTTGTCTTCTAGCTATTATACCATTAACTTTTTTTAAGTTTTAACGTGTTTCCTGCATTCCATTGACATATATTGTTAAATCCATCTTACTTAAGTTGAAATTTCAACTGAATTCCATTAAACACACACTCACACACACACACATTTCCTAAGCTCCTATTATAGAAAAGGCACTAGAGGGGTAAGATGAAAAGAAAATAATTGATTTTCTCTCAGAGATTCTTGCTGGGATATTCATTTTATACATATATAAGCAAACATTTATAAGGAGGAGAGGTTGATGAGGAAAAGCTAATTGTAGAAGGAGTCTCGGAGGAAGCCAGGGAGTCTTAAAAGAGAAATGAGAGGGGAGTGCCTTCCAGTCTTGGGGACAGCCTTTGCAAAAACAGGGAGAAATCCTGCTGCTAGGGTGTGGTATGTATGTATACTCTACAAAACCTAGGACATAGTTGGTATTCAGCAGATGTTGTAGCACAAAGATAATGCTAGAAGGGAGGGAAAGTGGGATACTATCCCATCTATCGCATTGACAAGCTAAAAAATGCTGGCATTTGGCATTTAAAGTGTATCCACTTGTTTCCTCAATCTAGCTCCAAAATGGGGCTGTCATAGCAGGTCTCTGCAAAGAACAGGGAGTGGCAGGAAAGAAGAAATACAAAATAAATTTCTCTCCTCCTTTGCTCTAGGGTAGAGTCAGACTAAACATGAGACTTACACAGGCTTAGCCTAGTTTTCAACATGGCTAATGAATTAAAACTTAAAAGCCTTTCAGTACATAAATTCAAAGGGGAAAAATGAGCTAAATCATTAAGTATGATGCTAGCTGATTTCGGTTTCTTCATCTGGAGGGATTGGAGTAGTTGATTTCAAAGATCAACCTCAGCTCTGAATCTGATATTTTCTGGTCTATGAAATCCAGAATTTCCATAACAAATATATTCATTATCCATACTTGCCTCTAATTCATACCAAAAGAATGGCTTTTTTTGTTAAAGTTCATTTTTTGCCATTTCAATGACAATGATAATTTTTAAAACTATCTTTATTTTTCCTTTTCTTGACATTATGTCAAATGAATTTAAGTTTATTTTCCATATATAGGAATGACACCATACTTAAGACCAAAAAGGTTACTGATCCCTTTGGAAATTTTTATATGCTATTCACAGGATATATAGTGAAGTAAAAAGGTAAAGAAAGCTTTAATTTGTTTTCCTCTTTAAAATAAAAATAGGTTCATACCAAGGTTTATTTCCTACAACTCTGACTTTTTTATTATTAAGATTCTTGATTCTTATCTAAAATACAAAGAATCATTCTTCTTTATTTAGTTGCAATTCTGCATGTATCCATATCATTGTATCTCTCTAGACAACATTTTTCCAGTTTATTGGTCAGACTACCATGTAGTTGGGAATCTAAGCATTTTGAAGTATAGGCTTATACATTTTTGCTCACACAGGATGGAAAAGAACCATTTTAAGCACTTTCATTTTCATAGGTATCAATTGGTCAGGCCTAATTCTGCCCTGAACAAATCTTGCTGTAATTTTGGTGGGGAGGGGCCATAGTGAAAGAATCACAGAAAGCAAAAGAATATTTAGCCAAAAAAGGGAGAAAAAGTCATGGTGAAAAAATTAAAACCTTTTAATTTGCCTTTGACTTTAGCCACAAAGTTCTGCTTTCTCTTGCTGCTCAAAGAAAATCTTACTGAATGCTGAGATGCCAGCTTTTTATAATGAATAATCTTAAGAACATTTGAATAAAATGTTTTACCTAAAATTTTACTTTAAAATTAAAAGAAAGGGATATATAGAAGTAGATATTAGACTATAAACTTCATGAATGCAAGAAGCAAGACCAAAAAAAGGAAATTATTAACATAGTAGAAAATTTTTTTTTGAGATCAGAGAACCTGAATTTAAATTCTGTTACTTGTGAAACCTTTAACAAGTCATGATGCCTCCTTTAGAAAATGAGGGGTACCTTGACACATGATCTCAAAGACTCAGTCTAATTGAAATTTTGATCTTTGTAAATCTTACTCAAATTCATTTGTATCCTCTGTAAGGACTAGCAGAATACATTGCATATGGTAGGCAGTAAACATATGAAGAAAATCAGAGACAATAAAAATGCATGGAGAAACAAAAATAATTATTAATAAATGTAAAATTCATCAAAACAGGATATATGTATCAATTCAAAATAATTCTTTATATATGTATTTGTGTCTTCTTTCTAAGAAGTTCAAACATTTTTTCTTTTTGTTATTGGGATTGTTCCAGGTAAGTAATACAGAATAAATGAACGAGATAGGTCTCAGACACTTACTAGCTGTGTGACCCTGGACAATTCACTTAACCTTGTTTGCCTCAGTTTCCTCATCTGTAAAATGAGCTCAAGAAAGAAAAGGCAAATCCCTTTCATCTTTGCCATGAAAACCCCCAATGGATGAGTGAGAAACAACTGGACAACAACAACAAAAAACTTTCTCTGCCATAGACATGTTATAAAGGAAATAAGCCAATGCCTCTACTATTACAATTGATGCTCAGAGACACACAAAATTCCAGATTCCAAATTGAATGTATAAAATGCCTTTCACCAACCACCATTCATAAAGGTATTTGCTTTATACACGTGAATCAGGAATTTTCATCACCAACATAAGTAAACATTCTTGCCAGAAAATAAAGCACTGAAAAACAGTGCTGGGATCCATTTTTCAGCATTATTTTCTGCTGTCTTTTTATTGGGATAACATATCTATGACCTTTGGAATTATACCCACATAATTAAATAAATATAATTGTTCTTGCCAATTAGACAACAATGGTAGGGCTCTGCCTTTTGTATTTGGCCCAGGCTAATTGCTGGTATTCTTACCAGCTTGATGGGCAGGACTGGGATTCTTAGTCATAGAATAAGTAACAAATGAAATGGTCTATAACCTTTTAGGCAACTGCTCATAGAAATTTTTTTGAGAATAGCTTTGGCAAGTTATTAATGTTGAAAGCTTTGGAGTAAGGGGTCTGGAAATGGAGTCTGAGTGTTGTTGTGGTGGGAGGTGATGGGGTTAGGAAGCATGAGTATATTGGTATTTCATGAAACGGGAGAAAGACCTTGTTTAAAAAAAGTTTATAACAAACATTGTTACTGGTTTTTGGCAGCTATGTTTTCTGGAATCTCTTAAAAATTCATGAAACCTCAATAGAAAAATCACAAAGAATTTCTTTAATTTTAAAAGGAAATCATATTTTTAGAAACTTTTCAAAGAATTCTCACTTCCAAATGTTCCTCCAGAGAAGAAAATATTTTATATTTTTCCAAGTGTCACCATTTATGTTTATTTTTTCAAAGCTATATATCCCTTTTTGAAGAATTATCCCATCACATCACCAACTGCTTTCTCATTCTTTTAACGAAATCTTTCTCACTCTCTATCCAGAGTCAAGACATCCAGCCAAATTAAGCTTCCATCCTGGGGTCATTGACTAAATGAATCCAGAGAATTCTAGAGTTGGTAGCACACTTAGATATCAATGCCTTGTCTAACCTCTTCATTTTATATGTGAGAAACCTGAGGCCCAGAAAAATGAGAATTATCTTACCCCAAAGTCTCAGGGCTACATGATGGAAGAAACAGGATTAAAACCTCACTTTTCTCATGGTCTTTCCTTTCCCTAAATTCACTATTTCCTTTAAAAAATCAGATTGGGATAGTTTCAAATTCTGGACTCAGAATAAAGGCTAAACTCTGATCTACCAAAACACTGATGTAATAAACCCTAAATTACATTCAAAGTTCAGAAGAAAAAT
Source organism: Antechinus flavipes (assembly GCF_016432865.1). NCBI lineage: Eukaryota > Metazoa > Chordata > Mammalia > Dasyuromorphia > Dasyuridae > Antechinus > Antechinus flavipes. The sequence continues at coordinate 484,298,244 of NC_067398.1, read as the reverse complement.
AAAACTTATTTTGTCAATAAACCCTTGTTCTTTCAGAACACTTCCATGCACATTCAGTTATCAGTTTTATACAGAATTATGTTCCTTTTCCCTGAACTCTCACTGAAATGGAAAAGTTTATATTTAAATTCATTTTCCACAGGAAACAAATTAATAACTCTCATCCTATTCATGGGAACCAATTGATTTAGGGTGAATCCTCTCATAATTATGTTGACTTGGCAAGGGTGTTCACTTTGGCCTCTTACCAAACTCCCAGCTAAAGGGGAAAATTACCTTTCCACGCCCAGCTCAAAACAGAGTCTGAAAGAATAATTCCTTTCGTGAACAGCGTCACTGAATAAGCAACTTTTAGCCTGATTGGTGTGTTACTACTGTTGTTTTGAGTGCCTTTAGTATTTTAAAATCTGAATGGCTGGTGGTATATCATGCTTACAAAAATAAATTCCAAGTAGAACAAGACAAATGATGATGTCTTGTTTTGCTTTCTTTTAATTCTATAAATAAATTCTATAAATTGGGGTATATGAAATTGTATTAAAATTCTTTCTACTACAAATGAATCCCTTTTTTTTCCTCTAAGGAAAAAATAAACTTTTAAAAAATAGCTTCCAGTTCCCTCTTCTCCTTTTCCCCCTAAAGCTTCCCCCAAAATCTTATACCTACTGCTCCTTTTTATTTATTGTCTTCCCCAAATAAAATGTAAGTTCCTTGAGGGCAAGAACTTTTTTTCCTTTTGCTTACATTTCTATACCCAGTGTATACCATGGTCAGAGTTCCTTAAATGTTTGCTTTTGATGATGGTCCAGAGAAGTTTTTGACAGTTAATTTATGTCTAAAATCTGATACCTGGAATTTCAGTTGCATATTTCTTAACATAAGCTGCCAAAAATTAAGGAGTAAATTAAATCAGTAACTTCTCTGGTTACACATATGCAATCAAAAAGCATCATATGTGTTTTTCTGTCACCAACCAGTTCACAATCACTTCCCCACACATATACACACACAAAAAAATACTATAAAGTCACTGCCTTTCAAGTTATAGAACAAATGGTATCTCCAACTGCGGTGTCAAAACTTACCTGTGTATTTAATTCCAGCAGCCAAACTTAGGAGTGCTGAGGAGAGAGGTTCACTCCCTTCCCGTATTTTTTTTATTCTTTGAAAATTTACAGAAGGTGGGGGCAGCTAGATGGCACAGTGGATAGAGCACCAGCCCTGAAATTAGGAGGAACTGAGTTAAAATCTATTCTCAGACATTTAAGACTCCCTAGCAGTGTGATTCTGGGAAAGTCATTTAATCCCAACAACCTCAGCCAAAAAAAAAAATTACAGAAGGTGCATAATCAAATTTTTTTGTTTTAAGTTGTTTATATTCTTCTACTATTTGCTATCTAAGGAAAATAAGAAATCTGACCCATTTTTTCCCATGGAATTACCTCTTATAATTCTTCCTTAAAAGAATTCCTTAATTTAGCAAATCACTTTCCTCAACTAATAGCCCTTAGTTCTGTGAAATCTATTCTTAATCCTATCAAAGCTGGGCAACTAATGGTCTATCTGACAAGGATGGAAAAAAATCTTGCAACTCCAGCCTTTGCTTAAAAAAAATCTTAGAGGATTTCTGGCCAAGATGGCAGAGAGGAGGCACACAGCTGTGTACGCTCTGCATTTTCTCTCAGAATCCATTTCATTACAAGCCTCTGAATTAACGCTTGAGTGAAAAAAAAAAAAAACACAAATAGTTACCAAGAGAAGACATCCTTGAAATTTGCCAGGAAAAGTCTGTTTTTGCTCGAGGGCAGGGACGGTTTTAGATTGGGTGCAGGCTGAGGGCAGGCAGTGGTAGCAGTGAGAGTCCAGCAGGCAGCTCATAGCCAAGCAGACCAGAGGAGGGTGGGGTGTGATCTCAGCCGTGTCTGCGGGGAGAGCTTTGCTACAGAATTGGATACTTTACCCTGGCAGCAAGTCAATAGCCCAGCAGAGAAGCTAAAAACACCGGGGGGTGGGGGGGAGGGTGAAGAATACAACCCCAAACAGCTCCCCCACAGTGTCTCAGCATGCTCTCAGAGTCTCAGAGTGTAGGCACAGCACAGTTGGGCTAGCCTGTGTGTTTATATATTTATAACACCACCCAGCCCCTCCCCCAAAAAAAGCAGATGCCATTTAGGGGTTTTTTTCTTTTTTTTCTTTGCTAGTTTGTCTTTGATTCTTCTCTGACAAAATGAGCAAAAAATTGAAAAGGACCTTAACCACTGACAGCTTCTATATGGATAGAGGAGCAGACTCTAAACCCTGAGGAAACTAAAAACAGACTATCACCAGGTGAATTCCCAAAGGAGGAGATCATCTGTTCCCCAACACAGATGAATCTCATAGAAGAACTTTAAAAGGCTCTCACAAGAGAGCTAGAAGAAAAATGAGAAAAGGAGAGGGAGGCTTGGCAAGAGAGTCTGGAGAAGTCATCCCACTCATTTAAAGACAGAGTGGATAAAGAAATCAAATCCTTGAAAAATAGGATTAGTGAACTGGAAACAGAAAATAGCTCTCTAAAAAATAAAATTGGCAAAATGGAAAAAAATTCCATAGAACAAAAGAACTCAATTGGACAATTAGAAAAAGATATTTAAAAAGTGAGTGAAGAAAATACTTAATTGAAAATCAGAATCGAACAAATGGAATTGAATGACTCAAGGAAACAAGTATCAGTCAAGAAAACCAAAAAAATCAAACAATGGAAAAAAATGTGAAATACCTTCTTGGGAAAACAACAGAGCTGGAAAACAGATCCAGGAGAGACACTCTGAAAATTATTGGACTCCCAGAAAAATACGATGAAAAAAGAGCCTGGACACTATTTTCCAGGAAATTATCAAAGAGAACTGCCCAGAAGTCATAGAAACAGAGGGTAAAATAGACATTGAAAGAATTCATCGATCACCTACTGAAAGGGATCCTAAAATCAAAACACAAAGAAATATAGTAGTCAAATGCCAGAACCCTCAGACGAAGGAAAAAGTACTTCAAATGGCTAGAAAAACCCAATTCAAATATAGAGAGCCACAATAAGGATTACCCAGGATCTAGCAGCATCCACATTAAAAGATCGAAGGGCCAGGAATATGGTATTCTGAAAGGCTAAGGAACTTGGTATGCAACCAAAAATAACTTACCCAGCCAGAATGAGCATCTTTTTCCAGGGAAGAAGATAGTCATTCAACGAAATATGCGAATTTCACTTATTTTTAATGAAAAAACCAGAACTTAACAAAAAGTTTGATCTACAAATATAGAACTCAAGAGAAATCTAAAAAGGTAAAAAGAAATCTTGGGAACTATATTTCTGCTATAAAGATGTATAAAGAATCCATGTATACTTTGTTCTAGAAACTAGAGGTGGAAAGGACATTGTACCAGAAAAAGGGTAAAGTGGGGGTACTACATCTCACAAAGAGGCAAAGGAAACCTATTATATCTGAGAGAAAGAATGGAGGGGGATGAATATAGTGGGTATCTTACTGCCATCAGAATTGGCTTTAAGAGAAAAATTTTAGACATATTCAATTTATGGTGAAACTTCTCCCACCTCACTGAAAAGTGAGAAGGGAAAAGTGAAAAGGGAAGGAATAAGCTAAGTGGAAGGGAATAGGGAAACTGTGAGGGAAAGGAGTAAGATAGGGGGAGGAACTCTAAGATGGGGGGAAGGATACTAAAAAGAGAGGGCTGTGAGAAGCAAGTGGTGCTCACAAGCTTAATACTGGGAAGGGGGGCAAAGGGAAAGAAGGGAGAAAAGCATAAACAGGGGTTAACAAGATGGCAAGTAATACAGAATTGGTCATTTTAACTATAAATGTGACCAGGGTAAACTCCCCCATAAAGAGGAAGCAGTTAGCAGAGTGGATTAAAAGCCATAATCCTACAATATGTTGTTTACAGGAAACACACCTGAAGCAGGGAGATACATGCAGAGTAAAGGTAAAAGGTTGGAGCAGAATCTACTATGCTTCAGGTGAAGTCAAAAAAGCAGGGGTAGCCATTCTGATCTCAGATCAAGCAAAAGTAAAAATTGATTTAATTAAAAGAGATAAGGAAAGACACTATATCTTGCTGAAGGGTAGCATAGATAATGAAGCAATATCAATATTAAACATATATGCACCAAGTGATGTAGCATCTAAATTCTTAAAAGAGAAATTAAGAGAGCTGCAAGAAGAAATAGACAGCAAAACTATAATAGTGGGAGATCTCAACCTTGCACTCTCAGAATTAGATAAATCAAACCACAAAATAAATAAGAAAGAAGTCAAAGAGGTAAATAGAATACTAGAAAAGTTAGATGTGATAGATCTCTGGAGAAAACAAAATGGAGACAGAAAGGAGTAAACTTTTTTTTTCAGCAGTTCACAGAACCTATACACAATTTGACCATATATTAGGACATAAAAACCTCAAACTCAAATGCAGTAAAGCAGAAATAGTAAATGCATCCTTTTCAGACCACGATGCATTGAAAATTACATTCAACAAAAAGCCAGGGGAAAGTAGACCAAAAAGTAATTGGAAACTAAATAATCGCATACTAAAGAATGATTGGGTGAAACAAATGGGATGAAGCAAATCATAGACATAATTAATAACTTCACCCAAGAAAATGATAATAATGAGACATCATACCAAAATGTATGAGATGCAGCCAAAGTGGCAATAAGTGGAAATTTCATATCTCTAAAGCCTACTTGCATAAAACAGAGAAAGAGAAGATCAATGAATTGGGCTTGCAACTAAAAATGCTAGAAAAGGAACAAATTAAAAACCCCTAGTCAAACACTAAATTTGAAATTCTAAAAATAAAAGGAGAGATCAATAAAATTGAAAGTAAAAAAACTGTTGAATTAATTAATAAAACTAAGAGTTGGTTCTATGAAAAAACCAACAAAACAGACAAACCTTTAGTAAATTTGATTAGAAAAAGGAAAGAGGAAAATCAAATTGTTAGTCTTAAAAATGAAAAGGGAGAACTTGCCACTAACAAAGAGGAAATCAGAACAATAATTAGGAGTTACTTTGCCCAACTTTATGCCAATAAATTCAACAACTTAAATGAAATGGAAGAATATCTTCAAAAATATAGCTTGCCCAGACTAACAGAGGAAGAAGTATATATCCTAAATAGTCCCATCTCAGAAAAAGAAATAGAACAAGCTATTAACCAACTCCCTAAGAAAAAATCCCTAGGACCAGATGGATTTACATGTGAATTCTACCAAACATTTAAAGAACAATTAACTCCAATGCTATATAAACTATCTGAAAAAATAGGGATTGAAGGAGTCCTACCAAGCTCCTTTTACGACACAGACATGGTACTGATACCTAAGCCAGGTAGGCTGAAAACAGAGAAAGAAAATTATAGACCAATCTCCCTAATGAATATTGATGCTAAAATCTTAAATAAAATATTAGCAAAAAGCAAAAAGATTACAGAAAATCATCCCCAGGATAATACACTATGACCAAGTAAGATTTATACCAGGAATGCAGGGCTGGTTCAATATTAGGAAAACTATTAGCATAATCAACTATATCAATAACCAAACAAACTAAAATCATATGATCATCTCAATAGATGCAGAAAAAGCATTTGATAAAATCCAACATCCATTTCTACTAAAAACACTTGAGAGTATAGGAATAAATGGACTTTTCCTTTAAAATAGTCAGGAACATATATTAAAAACCATCAGTAAGCATCATATGTAAGATCAGTAAGATCTGGAGTGAAGCAAGGTTGCCCACTATAACCATTATTATTCAATATTGTATTAGAAACACTAGCCTCTGCAATAAGATTTGAGAAAAAGATTAAAGGAATTAGAGTAGGCAATGAGGAAACCAAACTATCACTCTTTGCAGATGATATGATGGTATACTTAAACAACCCCAGAGATTCTACTAAAAAGCTATTAGAAATAATTCATAACTTTAGCAAAGTAGCAGGATACAAAATAAATCCCCACAAATCCTCAGCATTTTTATACATCATCAACAAAATCCAACAGCAAGAGATACAAAGAGAAATTCCATTCAAAATAACTGTCAACAGAATAAAATATTTGGGAATCTATCTACCAAAGGAAAGTCAGGAATTATATGATCAAAATTACAAAAAAATTTCCACACAAATAAAGTCAGACTTAAATAATTGGAAAAATATTAAGTGCTCTTGGATAGGCCGAGTGAATATAATAAAGATGACAATACTCCCTAAACTAATCTATTTATTTAGTGCTATACCAATCAGACTTCCAAGAAAATATTTTAATGATCTAGAAAAAATAACAACAAAATTCATATGGAACAATAAAATGTTGAGAATCTCAAGGGAATTAATAAAAAAAAATCAAATGAAGGTGGCCTAGCTGTACCTGATCTAAAACTATATTCTAAGCAGCAGTCACCAAAACCATTTAGTATTGGCTAAGAAATAGATTAGTCGATCAATGGAATAGGTTAGGTTCACAAGACAGAAGAGTCAACTATAGCAATCTAGTGTTTGACAAACCCAAAGATCCTAACTTTTGGGATAAGAATTCATTATTTGATAAAAATTACTGGGATAACTAGAAATTAGTATGGCAGAAATTAGGCATGGACCCACACTTAATACCATATACCAAGATAAGATCAAAATGGGTCCATGATTTAGGCATAAAGAATGAGATTACAAGTAAATTAGAGGAACATAGGATAGTTTACCTCTCAGATTTGTGGAGGAGGAAGGAATTTGTCACCAAAGATGAACTAGAGACCAAATAGAAAATTTTGATTATATCAAATTAAAAAGCTTTTGTACGAACAAAACTAATGCAAACAAGATTAGAATGGAAGCAACAAACTGGGAAAACATCTTCACAGTTAAAGGTTCTGATAAAAGCCTCATTTCCACATTATATAGAGAATTGACTCTAATTTATAAGAAATCAAGCCATGCTCCAATTGATAAATGGTCAAAGATATGAACAGACAATTTTCAGATGATGAAATTGAAACTATTACCACTCATATGAAAGAGTGTTCCAAATCACTATTGATCAGAGAAATGCAAATTAAGACAACTCTGAAATACTACTACACACCTGTCAGATTGGCTAAGATGACAGGAAAAAAATAATGATGAATGTTAGAGGGGATGCGGGAAAACTGGGACACTGATGCATTGTTGGTGGAGTTGTGAATGAATCCAACCATTCTGGAGAGCAATCTTGATCCAGCAGTGTTACTTCTGGGCTTATATCCCAACGAAATATTAAAGAATGGAAAGGAACCTGTATGTATCAAAATGTTTGTGGCAGCCCTGTTTGCAGTGGCTAGAAACTGGAAATTGAATGGATGCCCATCAATTGGAGAATGGTTGGGTAGATTGTGGTATAGGAATGTTATGGAATATTATTGTTCTGTAAGAAATGACCAGCAGGATGAATACAGAGAGGCTTGGAGAGACTTATATGAACTGATGCTAAGTGAAATGAGTAGAACCAGGAGATCATTATATGCTTCAACAATGATACTGTATGAGGATGAATTCTGATGGAAGTGGATTTCTTTGACAAAGAGCTCTAACTCAGTTTCAATTGATCAATGCTGGGCAGAAGCAGCTACACCTAAAGAAAGAACATTGGGAAATGAATGTAAAATATTTGCATTTTTGTTTTTCTTCCCAGGTTATTTTTACCTTCTGAATCCAATTCTCCCTGTGCAACAAGAGAACTGTTCAGTTCTGCACACATATATTGTATCTAGGATATTTAACATATATAGGATTGCTTGCCATCTAGGGAAGGGAGTGAAGGGAGGGAGAGGAAAAATTGGAACAGAAGTGAGTGCAAGGGATAATGCTGTAAAAAATTACCCTGGCATGGGTTCAGTCAATAAAAAGTTATTATAAAATGAAAAAAGAAATTAAAAAAAAATCTTAGAAAAACAATGCTCAATTTCATTAGAACTTTTCCTTTTCACTAGCCATATTCTTTTCTCTTTCTTTTTTTGCATTTCTTCCTAATATGCTATAGTGATTTTAAAAAAATAATTCATACTTTTCTCCTAACTCCTTTAAATCTATGTTTGTGTTTTTTTTTAATTCTAATTCCATTTTAAAATCAATGGTCCATAGTAACATTGCTTGAGTTTTATGTCCTGTTTGCAGTGAAGGGGTGTTTATCTAGTATTTACTATATACTTTGAAAATAATATGGATGTTATCTTCAAATAAATAAATAAAAGTTGGGTTTGGGGTCTTGTTGTTGTTATTGTTTTGGGGAATGAATTCCCTTATCTTTATGAGGCAAGTTAAATAGCAATTTATGAGGCATGTAGGTGCAATGGATAGCATTGAGCCCAGATTCAGGAAAACCTGAGTTAAAATATGACTTCATCTACCTTACAAACTATGTTACCCTGGATAAGTCACTTAATCTCTGTTTGCCTCAGTTTCCTCAATTGTAGAATGGAAATAATAACAGTACCTACCTTGCAAGATTGTTATGAGGATCAAATGAGAAAATATTTGAAAAGCGATTAGGATAGTATATGCCACATGGTTATTATATAAATGCTCATTCTCTTACTCAGTGGTTCTCAAACTCTTTTTCTCAGTATCTTTACAGTATTAACAAGTATTGAGAATATGTCCAAAGAGTTTTTGTTTATATGGGTTACATAATACATATTTATCATAAAAAGAAAAAAAAAATTATTTTGAATTTGTAGACCCTCTGAAAGGATTTCAGAGACCCTCCAGGATTCACTGCACCACAAACCACTGCTTACTGTTCTCTTCCCATTTGTGTCTCTATCTGCAAAAAAATACATATATGCAAATGTAAACATAAATATATAAAATATATCTCTATATATGTATACATATATGCCTTATTTGTATGTATCTACACATGTGTATTTATCTCAAACCTGCATGTTGATTTGAATTCAATTCTAGGGTTATTTAGTCTGAGAATCAAAGAATACGAAAGCTGTTGCTTAACCTTCTTCCTCTCCCCATCTTGTATTTGTAAAAATGTTGTGTTTTCATTTGCCCAAATGTACATTTTTACATTTTAAATACTCACTGGGACTGTTATTTCATCCAAGTCCCACTTTGCAATTACAACCCATCTGCTAACCAGCTGTTGACTCTCATTCTATAGGACTCTTGTCTATATTATGCCATAAATCCTCACAAAGTAATAGGTTAGAATCCTCCAAATGGATTTTTTGACATTCTGTGAATATTACTGAAGCAACTGTACTATTCTGCTCTTGCTCTTGGATAACACCCTTATATGATCATCTATTGGTGGGATAATATCTTTTATACCTTTCCATTCAGATAAATCATAAGTAAATGCTGCTGGATCCTATAGAGACCTATAATGCATCTCCTTCTTGCACTTCATCATAGATTTTGCTCATTTACAATTCACCATAAAGTATCACTGAAAATATTGTTTTTATATGATGGATATTTGTGTTGGGGAACAGCTCAGGATTATTAAAAGTCGAATGAATTCTTCAAAATACTAACCAGTCCACTGTTCTCTCCCATTCACTGTTGGATCCAACTCATTATTTATATATTGATTGTACACCATAAATACTAATGGATTTATTTTGTCTTGTGTTACTATGGCAATTTCTTTTGAGTAAGCTCAGATTCTCATTGAAGAAGTTCTATAATATTCAGAAACATCTGGCAATCAGGATAATATTAGAAAAAAAGAAATACTTAAAGTTATTCCAGCAGCTACACAAAATTTCATCCATTTGGACTGTTAAAAACTAGAAATTAAAACCTTTAATGAACATACATCCTCCTATTTTATTCTTTGCTGGTTATGAACAAACTGAAAATTGTAGAGGATTGTTATTCTATGGGTGCATCTATTTAAGTTGTCATGTGTAAATGTATCACCTCCAGGACATACAGGTAGCTCTTTGGATGAGAGAACTTTAAGTTTAATTTTGCTCTAGTGAACCAACATTTTTTTACAATAGACAAAAACATTGTGGATTCCTATATCTTTCATACTTTTCAGTAAACTGTGTAACTATGAAGATGTAATCCATGGTAGAAAGATATTTGCAAAATCTTACCTATCCCTCATATTTTCATTAATAATATCCTCAATACATGTGCAGACTATTTTCTCAAAGACTTTTCAAAATAAAAAAAAATGTGAGAAAATAGATAATGATAGTCTTTTAAGTGCCTTTTTAGTAGTAACATCACATTTTTTTTTCTAGTTTGGGAATACCTATTTATTTTTTAAAATTATCCTAGAAACCAATATTTCAAATCTTTAAAAAAAATTCATTCTAATATAAATATACTTTGGGCAGTTGGTTCTTTATGATTTTATGCCCTTCAATTTAATTTTTTTAAATGTGATAGTTCTACTCTCAAGATGATGAAAGTAGATCAGTATGAAATCATTGTTTCATCTCTTCCATTTTTATTATTTATGTAATGTCCCAATGATGATTTCATCTACCAAAGCTCTCAAGATTATCTGTTCTAGCTTTATCTTATGCCAGACTTTATTAAGTCTTATTTTCTACTCCTCTTCCCTGCTTTGTGAAATGAGATTGGTTATAACATTCTACCATCCTCCATTGTAATGTTTTGCAAATTATTTTATATTTTAAACTGGCATTAACTTTGAAATGTTTGCCAAGAAAATCAATTAGAAAGGATAGCATAAAGATAGATGGTTGAATTTGGATTCACAAGAACTGGTTTTAAATCCTGGCTCAAAAATATGCTATGCAGTGTGATTATGAACACATTAATTAACATTTCAGATCCTGAGCTTCTTCATTTAAAATAATTAAGACTTATGAACATTGATTTGTTTGCAACACAGGATTATTGTGAATAGAGTGCTATATAAATGTGATTTATTAATTCTTCAAGCATTTATTGGCTAAAGCAGTCTCCCAGCTCTTTTCTTCTCTCATTAGAATGATTGTTTTACATTGTTCTTTATCTATACTGACAATTCTATGTCATCATCTGTTCCTTTATAAATTTCCTATCTTTTTGTGCCAATAACTTGACAGTATATGTTAGGTTGGAACTATCCTTTTTTTTTCCAGTGTCATTTCATTGTTGGTCCTTTTTAGATATAAATTTTCATTTTTCCCTCTGTCAATGGTCCAATATACAGGTAGATCATTCTGACATCACTAACCAGTAGTTTCTTACTTGTTAAACCACAGTTAAATTTTCCAACAAGATGACAAAGTAAAAGAATGCTTTCCCTCACCACCTCAAAATAAGAGGAGAATCAATCAACATAAAAGAGAAGCAACAATAAGAATAAAAGAAAGGAAATAAGTACCAAGGTAATTCCTAAAGAAAACAACAACAACAAAAACCCATTATTCTCTCCTAACTATTCCTAATGATTCCACACGACTTGTCCATTGTGCTAATTCTGAGCCCAAGTCCCATGTATCTATGATATTGTTAGCTATAGAAATAACAGTAAGCCATGTTCCAAGTTGATCTGGTCTTCACTGCATTGTAGATTAACTCCCATGAATTTACCTACATCTAGTAGCCTATGTAGTAGAAGGCAGATAACTGTGAATGAATAAGATCCAGAAATACAGAGCATGTTTATACACTATTTCCTAAGATTAGGGAGAAAAAAAAAATTGGGAGCAAAGCAAAGATAGGAACTCCCCTGAACTTTTTCAAATCCTCCAAATAACTTTAGAATAATGCCTCAAAATGAATCAGAAGGAAAAAATGAGGGGGGGGGGGAAACAAATTTCCACCCCAAGACAACTTATAAAGTGAGCAGAAGAAGTCTATCTCACTGAAGTGAGAACGGAGTGCCATGCTCTTGAAAGCCAGCAGCAGAGGGTGACTGAATGAGGATGCACTTTCCAAAGTTCTCAGCACAGGGAACTAATGGAATTTGACAACTAATTAGAAGGGCATGATAGATTCACTTGCACTGTGTGCAGGATTCAATGTTGCATTATGCAGTTACTTGCCACAGTTCTGGGGCAAGAAGGAAGAATTGTTAAACCTGTGACTTAAGGGAAACAGGATCCCTGATCACAATTCAAGGATGCAAAAGAAGGGTTATGGCTATTCAAAATAAGAGCACAGGTTAGGGGAGTAGTGATCACACTTCTCCTTATATCATACAACCTTAGAAGAACTGAAACTTCCATATCCTAAAGTAAGTTTTGAAAACAGCAGCACACAAAGCTTAAAGCTTGGAACAATGCCCATGCAACTCCAGGAGCAAAGCCCACCTTTAACATAAAGATAAAAAATACTAGATAGGCTGAAAAATGAGCAAAAAAAGAACCTGATCATTGAAAATTACCAAGGTGACAGGGAAGGTCAAAACACAAACCAACTGCTGAAGCATCGAGAAAGGAACTGTGGGGCCAGCTAGGTTGGAAGTAGCCTCAGACACAAACATAGAAACTTTCGCTTCCTAGATATGTGAAGAATCAGGGATCTGAGTCCAGGAAGACTGAGGGAATCTCTTCCAATTAAGAATGCCAGGTCCAGCTATGCTGCTAAGACCTAGCCCTGGGGAACAAAAGGAACCAGAACGTAAACGAATGCAGAAGAAGTGGGATATGGGAACTGCTGACTGCAGGCACTTACAGAAGGGTAGAATTCTTGGTTCTAGGTTCCAGGTCAAAGGGAAGAACTGAAATGAAGTCAGAGACATCATTCCCCTCCATTCCAAGACTAGAGGTAATTATACTAAGAAGTTCTTATTTTTAAAACTGAGTAAGCAAAGAAGAAAGAATCCAACCATAGAAAGTTACTAAAGGAATAGGAAAGATGGATATTCATCTTCAGAGGAGAATACTGAACTAAAAAAGCTTTCTCCTACCCCTAAAAGTAATGATAAATGGTTACCTGCCCAAAAAGAAGTTATAGAAGAATTCAAAAAAGTCTTTAAAAATCAAGGAGAGAAAGACTGAAAAAAAAAACTAATAGAACATATATATATATATATATATATGTTATATGTATACATATATGTATATGTATATATTACATCCAAGAAAAACAAGATTTTAAAAGAAAATCAACTAATTAGAAAAGAAGATAGAGTCTTAAAGTAGAAAAATAGAATTGGACAAGGGACAGACAGTGAAGTTATGAGACCAAGAAATAATAAAACAAAATATAAAAAATGAAAAAAAAACTAGAAGAGAATGTGAAACATAAGAAAAACAACAGCTCTAGAAAACATATCAAGAAGAGAAAATATAAGAATAATTGGATTACCTGGAAGTTATGACCAAAAAAAAAAAGAATCTTGACACTATAATATAAAAAATAATTAAAGAAAATTGTCCTAAAGTGATTGAACAAAAGGGGAAAGCAGAAATAGGAAGAACCCACCCATCACTACCTCAAAGAGATTTTACAAAGAAAACATATAGAAAAATCATTGCTAAATTTCAAAACCTCCAGGTCAAAGAAAAAATTTTATAAGCAGCAACAGCAATGGCAAAAATTCAAATATGCTAGAGTCATAGTTAGACTTGTACAGGATTTAGCAGAGACTACAAAAAAATTGAAGGTCCTGGAATACTATATATTGATAATTAAAAGAACATAATTGTAGCCAAAAATATTACATCCAACAAAATTAAGTATAATATTGAATTTTTTTAAATGGACATTCAATAAACTCTCAAATTTTGGAGATTTTGTCTTAATCAAACCTGAACTCAATAGAAAAATTAACATATAAGAGCCAACACCAAACACTAATTTCAAGGGACTCAATAAGGATAAATTGTCTATATTCTATACATAGAAATGTAAACTATATATCTAAGAAGGATATTAATAATTGAGTAGTCCAAAAGAAAGACTGGAACAGAGCTGAGTATGATATGACTCTTAAAAAAGCAAAACCATCTAGGAAAAGGTAAAAATACTATATAAATGAGCTACAAGACAAGAACCAACAGAGAAATTAGATGGGAGAGGAGGATTGATGTTTGAAAATCTATTCATATTGGAAAAGGGTTAAAAAGAGAAATGGGAAAAAGCGCAAATTTAGGGTAGCTGAACTCATCATTTATCTTGGATCAATCCAGTCTGTGCTCTTTGCTGCAAGTAAGCACAAATATGTACCAGAATGTAGAATAAGTGATAATAATACTTGATGTCAGATGCACTCTAGCAATGTCTGAGTTAAACCAGGAAAGGGATAAATGGTAGGTAGGTAGATAGATTGATAGATGTATACTAAAAAAGATATAGTACCCTCCAAAATCTATAAAGAAATAAGGGGAGAGGGAATAGGATAAAGAGTGTGTATAGAAGGGTGTGTAATTAACAGGAGTAGAATAAAGTGTGTAGAGTAATGGGAAAGGCATAAAGAGGAAGGAAAAGATTGCACAGAATAAGGTGGAGTATAGAAGGATATTTAGATTAACAACACTGGGATAAATCATATAGATTAATGGGAATGGGATAAAGAGGGAGAAGATAAGGGTGGAATGGGGGCCAATGTGAAGATTAAGTAATAACAAGGTAAGTTAACAGGTGCAAGTAAAATGGAAAAGTAGGGACAGGAAATAAGAAAAATACAAAAAAAAAAAAAAAAACCAACCAATAATGGTCAGTAGTAGAATTTATTGGGGAAAAAAGTAGTAATCATTGATCCCAAAGTCAAAATTTAAAAAGACTCAATCAAAAGAGAAATTACATTATGTCAGCCATGTTAATATCGTTTTAAATGTACGTGTATATGCACGTGCAAATATGGGTGTATATGTGTTCATTTAGGTAGGGGTATGTGTGTGTATCATCTTCATACAAATGTAAGGGGATGCTTTCATTTCTTTATATGTTGACTAGTACATAATATTTAATAAAAAGCTTATTTGGTTGATTGATTAAAATTGAGGTAATATGCTTGTCATGAAACTGGAATATTATTAACCACGTAGGTAAGAGAAAGTATAGGGGAATAGTTGATGGCCCTGGTATTTTCTCAAGGGTTTTTAGACTACTGAATTTATTGAGACAGAGATTAGCCAGTTTTGAAGTTAAAAGAGTGTCACAGATATCATATTATTTAAAGTTACAAAACTGCTCAGTGAGAGCCAGAGGAAGAATGAGTCCTGGTGAAGAAATCAACAGCAAATTTAGGATAGCTGAACTCATCACTGATCTTGGGTCAATCCAGTTTGTGCTTTTTGCTGCAAGTAAGCACAAATATGTACCAGAATGTAGAATAAGTGATAATGATACTTGATGTCAGATGCAATCTAGCAATGTCTGAGTTAAACCAGGAAAACTGGCTCTCACCTCCATTAAATTAGGGTGGCACTGGAACTGGTCTTTAATAACTTGGGTAATCTGATATACTGAATCTAAGGCAACAGATTCTACTATAACATAGCATTGCAGTACAACATTTTCCAAATTCATATGCAGGAATGTATCATGCCGATTATATATAAATGACAACTAGTTGGTCACAGGACTCCCTTCCACAATTCTGTCTCTTACTTAGATTTTATTTTACCTCTTCCCCTCCCTTTTTTCTCCTAGATAATACCCTGATAATCTCACTTGTATTTTCCAGCTTCTCACTCAATTCTCATTTCATCTTTCATTTCTTTTTAAGTTTATTATAGGTTATTTTGTTTTGAACACTCAACAGTGCAGACAGACTGGCTCACTTATTGTCCCTCCTACACAGCATTCCATTTCCCATCTCCCTGCTTATGTCCAGGCTATTCCAATAGCTAGAATATACTTACTTCTAACTTCCACCTGTTAAAATTTCAAGTTTGCTTCAAAACTCGACACCACCAAATTATATGAAGTCTTTCCTGATTTTCTTCCCCTAGTCTTGTGTCTTTTTCTAGGAAATAACCTTTGATTTTTTTGCATGTATTGATACACACACACATATGTATATATACATATATATGTTGATTCAAGAGAATGTAAATTTCTTAAGGGCAGAGTGTGGCATTTTCAATTTCATATGTCCAGCATCTATCCCCTTGCCTAGTACATAGTAATTATTTAATAAATATTTGTAGATAGATTTCTGATTAATCCTAAATCCTAGCAATAATAGATTTTTATATAGTATTGATATGCTTAGGAGAAAGAAGAAGGAAATATATCACCTATTCATACCTTGCAACAATTAATTTTCTAATTTCAGCACTGGTCTTGCTGGCAATGTCCCCAGGCTTAACTCCACCTTCTTCTCTTTACCCCGTCTGAAAACTTATCCTAATTCTTGTGACAAATACCTAGAATAGATGACCCTGAAATTGAATTTTCCTTGGAAATATAAGTAAATATCATTCTGTATACTCCAGTAATTGCAACTGGGCATTCTTGGAGCACATATTCCTAACTAGGAATTTCATCATACTTTATTTTCCTACAAATCTTAGACAGTGAGTATAGGATTCACAAAGCTACAAGACTCAAATTTATAAGAATACAAGCATTTTCCCTAAGAAAATTGCTAAATGAAGATATACTAGCTGTACCAAACCTAAAATTATATTTTAAAGCAGTAATCATCAAAACCATTTGGTACTGGCTAAGAAATAGAAATCAGTGAAATAAATTAGATTCACAAAGACACAATAGTCAATGACTATAGTAATCTAGTTTTTATAAAACCCAAAGACTCCAGCCTCTGAGATAAGAATTATTTGAAAAAAAATGCTGGAAAAATTGGGAAATTGTATGGCAGAAACTAAGTATTGCCCAACACTCTAATACCTTATACTAAGATAAGGTAGAAATGGGTTCATGATTTAGACATAAAAGGTGTTATTATAAGCTAATCTGGAGAACAAGAGATAGTCTAGAATTCATGGTCAAAGAATGCAATGCAAAGAATGAAATGCAAAATAAAAAATGTTGATTGTGTTAAATTAAAAAGGTTTTGTACAAACAAAACCAATGCAGTCAGTTAGAAGGAAAGCAGAAAGCTCTGAAAAAAAATAATTTTACAACTAAAGCTTCTGGTAAAGGCTTATTTTCTAAAATATATAAAAAATGACTCAAATTTATAATAATACAAGTCATTCCTCAGCTGATAAATGTTCAAAGTATATAAACAATTTTAAGATGAAGAAATTAAAGCCATTTCTAGTCATATGAAAAAGTGCTCTAAATCACTATTGATTAGAGAAATACAAATCAAGACAACTATAAGGTACCACTTCACACCTCTCACACTAGCTAAAATGTAAGAAAATGATAATAATAAATGTTATACAGGATGTGGGAAAACTGGAATACCAATATATTATTTGTGGAGCTGTGAACTAATCCAATTATTCTGGAGAATAATTTGGAAGAATGTTCAAAGGGCTATCATAGTGTGCATACTTTTGATGTAGCAATATATCTACTGGGCCTTCATCCCAAAGAGATCATAAAAAAGGGGAAAGGACCTACATGTGCAAAAATTTTTGTAGCAGCCCTTTTAGTAGTGGCAAGGAGCTAAAGAATGGGGGTACCCATTAGCTGGGGAATGGCTAAATAAATTATCATATATGGATAGAATGGAATATTATTGTTTAATAAGAAATGATCAACAGAATGATTTCAGAAAAGCCTGAAAGATTTACATGAACTAGATCAACAGAATGATTTCAGAAAAGCCTGAGAGATTTACATGAACTAATATAAGTGAAATGAGTAGAACCAAGAGAACAGTAGTATACAGCAACAACAATATTATGTGATGATCAACTGTAATGGATGCGGTTCTTTTCAACAATGAAGTGATTCAGGGCAATTCCAGTAGTCTTGTGATGGAGAAAGCTATATGAATACAGAGAGAGGGCTTTAGGGATCACAGCATAGTATTTTCAACTTTGTTGTTGTTGTTTGTTTGCTTGATTGGGTTTTTTTCTTTCTAATTTTTTCCCTTTTTGATCTGATTTTTCTTGTGCAACATGATAAATGTGGAAATATACTTAGAAGATTTACATATGTTTTACCTATATTGGATTATTTGCTGGCTAGGGGAGGGCAATGAGGAGAAGAGAGGTAGAAAAATCTGGAACACAAGGTTTTGCAACGATGAATGTTGAAAACTATCACTGCATGTATTTTGAAAAATAAAAAGCTATTATTATTAAAAAATATATAATTGGCAATTTAGAATTATAACTGACCAGCCAGTAACCATTGCAAAAAAAAAAAAAAAGAAAGAAAGAAAAGAAAAGAAATATTGCTAAATATGGTGAAAGGTTTCTACAGCACTGTGGGGTTACACAGGGATTAGTGAGCAGGCAGAGAAAGTTAACTACCATATCTAATGTTAATTTTATGGAAAGTTAAGACCCAAATATATAGATTTGGGGAATACTATCTATTTTAAATATAGAAGCTGCATTTAATCATAGTTGTAAGAGAACTAAGGAGAACATTTATCCCCTTAGTTAATCATAGAGTTCTAAGAGGCCTCAGGAAAATTCCCTTAGTTCCAGAAAGATAATTTTCCTACATTTTTATCAAAACTTTGGCTGATCAAATTGTCTATGATCAGGATGAAATACTACTAAATGATAAGAAATGATGAAATTACTAATCTTAGAAATCATTGACAGACTTGCATGAAATAATGAAGAGAAAAATGAAAAGAACCAAGAAAACACTGTATACAGTAACAGCAATATTGTTTTAAGAACTCTGAATGAACAAATAATTTTGACTATTAAAATTCCAAAATTAACTACAAAGAACATATAAAGATAGATACTATCTGCATCCAGAGAAAAAAAGTGATTAATATAAGTAGAATGATTGATTTTTCAATATAAATATATATATTCAAAACACACATGTACACATAGATACATATGTGACATATTTATATACACATGTGTGTATATACGTATAATGGGAATAATCTCTAGGATGGAAGGGAGAGGAAAATTTACATGATAACTTTATTATATATTCAGAAGGAATAGTCAATTGTATGTAATAAATTTAAGTGTCACATGCAATAATCTTTTTTATTATGTTGTAGTATGGAAATGCTTGTTTTATTTCATAAATTAAAAATTAAATAAAACTAAAAAACCTTTTACCCATTTTTTGTTTTTCTCAAGAGTGCATAAAAAGGACAGAAAATGAATGATTATTAATTGATCACAGGAAAATGCTTTATTAACTTTTTTAAATAATTGTGTTCATTACTCTCATGACAGATTTGTTATCTCTGAGATAACATCTCATTCTCATATCTACCTAAAATATCTCCTGATACAATATAAACCCATTATTGATTCCATCTTCAATTACATTAAAATCCGTATAGCCTTTACATCCTTAAAGACTTATTTTCTCCTTCAGGTTTATACATTCTAAGTTAAATAGATTCACATTTTTAATAGAGTCTAATTTTAAACTTTTAAAGATTTTTAGGATTCTCTTCTGAATCTTCTCTAAGTTTTTAAAAATCTTATTGGTTGGGGATGCCAAATTAAATCTAGTCCTCTAACAGAGAACTAATAGAATATATAAAGAGGAAAAATACCACAGGACTGTTCTCCATGGCTCATGACAAAACTTTGGAAGGCAATAGTACCATATATCATGAACTGATTTTGAGTCAGAAGTCCGAGGTTCAAAGTCTAACTCTGATGCTTTATTACCAATGTGACCTAGCTAAGCTAATCACTTAAGGGCCCTCTGTGGCTTTATCTATAAAATTTAGAAATTGTACTAGATAATCACTAATATCTTTTCAAGACTTATTATATTCTAGTCAGACTCAAGGCCCAAATTATTTAATATTGTCTAATATTAGTAATAATAACATGCTCTACCACTATGATAATTTCCAGTTTTCTAAATGTTTTTGAATACTATATCTCATTTGATCCTCCCAACTGCTCTCTGAGACAGATAGGATAGGTATCATCATGTCCATTTTACAGATGAGAAATAGAAAAGGCAAAGTAACTACTCTGGAAATTATGGAGATTATAATAATCAAATACTACAATAATTAAGGAAATTAGAACTACAACCAAAATCATCTGAGGTCAAGGTCCATGTTCCTAAGATAATATGTCTTAAAGCTGGAAGGAATATTAGAAATCAATTAATCCAAATCCTTAGTTTTCCATATGAGGATGCTAAGACCTAAGAAACATAACGTTTTATCCAAAGTAATGCTAAATACTATTTTTTGTATTTAGTATTTAACAATACTAAATACAAATATTAAAGGTTGAAATAAAATCCTGGACTCTCAAATTAGGCACTCACTGCATTGCATTAGTTTCTTGATGTCAAAGTTCTGCTGTCTGGGGGAAGGAGAGATATTAGAGACATGGAACTGAAGGAAAGCTGAAAATTGACTATGTCCCTTTTAATATTTTTGATACTCTAAACATGTGAAATCTCTCTTGGTTTACCACTTTATAGTGGTACTTTTGATTTCTAAGTTGTATTCTTTAATGTTCAGCCCTGATGTCTTTAATCCCATCAACCAAGAAAAACTTACTAGCACTTACTATGTGTCATATGGTGTTGTGTTATGTGCTACAAATATAAAGAAAGACTTTTTAAAGTCCCTGCCCTCAAGAAGCTTCCATATAAATGGAGAAACATCATGTAAATAACTAGCACATATAAGATAGATAAAAAGTACAAAATAAGGTCATTTTAAAAAGAAAGTGTTAAGGGGATCAAGAAAAGCCTCTTGCAGAAGACAGAATTTCTGTTATCTTGAAAGAAGGCAAGGTATCAAAAAGCCAGATAACTCAAAAGAATGAAAATGGAAAATAGAGTACACTATATAAAATATATCAAGTAGGATAGTATTGCTGGATCATAGAGGAGGTGGAGGAATAAAATGTAAAAAGACTAATGACCTAGGGAAGGGACAGATTGTTAAAGATTTTAAATGACAGAATGTTTTTTATATGGAGGTAATAGGGAGCCACTGAAGTTTACTAGGTCAGGGAACAGGAAGCATTTGTGAGGTCTACAATTTATAGAATGGCAAAGAACCCCGCAAGACTATATACTTATAGGAATCAACAGCATAAAGAAAAGTTAGATGGATGGATAAATAGATAACATTTAGTAAGAACTTACTATGTGATAAATACTGTACTATTTCTGATGAGGATGAAGATCAGAATAGAGATGGCACTGAAAGTGAGACAAAGGCTTAGAGATGATAACTGATAAAGTGGAAGCTCATGGAAGTTGATAATATCACCAAGACAAAGATGAATATCCAATAAAAGAGACTGAGAAGAAGCAGTAAGTCAGGTAGGAGAATCAAATTAGGGAAGGGATGGGATCCCTTTTCTTTTAAAGATATTGTAATCTCTGCTCATGGTGAGATTTCCATTCCAGGGAAATAACATGTCTTTGGTACACATTGGTGATGCTTTTGCTCAAGATGAGAAATTTATCCCCAGCCTGTGGAGATTCAGGAGAGCTAGTTTGTTGCTAGTATTTCTCAGCATTGTACTGTTTTCCCCATGTACATTTAAAGTAATGTTTCTTCTGTAGACACTTTTTTTGTTGTCATTTTTGAGTTTACCTCATAACAGCTACTTAGGTTATTTCTATTCTTATAGTTGCTGAGCCTTTCTATAATTGTCTTTAGCAAGCATCTTGTTTATGTAGGATAGAATTTATTTTTTTTTAAATTCATTGATACATTTTGTTTTTATAATACAGTTATTCAAACTGTATATAATTGCACACACACACATATATATAACCCTAATGAGTCTTATTGTGTAACAAAATAAAAAATGTTAGGTGAAATCAAAAAAATATATCTGATATCATCTAACATTTCACATTCATTGTTCACAACTTCTCCAACAAAAGCAAGTTCATTTATTATCTCTCTTCAAGATCTATTATATTTCCCAATATTTGCCTTTGCTTAAATTATTCTTTTTTTTATATTGCTATTGTCATTGTTTTCATGATTCAACATATTCCATGCTGCATTACTTCATAAAAGTCTAACCATGTTTCTCTGAATCCTCTTATATATTTCTTACAATATAATGATAATATTCCCTTACATTTACATACTATAGTTTATCAGCATTTCACTAATTAATTGATATATATTTTGTTTCCAATTATTTGCTGTCTCAAAAATGCTTCTATAAATATTTGGGTATATAAGGAGCCCTTTCTGTCTTGAACATCTATAGGGTATATGTCTACCAAATGGAACAAATGATAGAAGAAAAGAATAGTTGTCCTTCTCACATATCCAAAGGGTTTCACAGAACATTTGACCCAAGTCACAGATTCTCCAATAATGTATTTCTGTGCCTCTCTTATATGGGTAGGCATTTTCGTTGATGAAACAGTTTTGTCTTTTAATGTTAGTCTAATAACTTAACAGTATTCCTGAATAAACTGCTTGAAAACTGGTTATGACCAATTTTCCAAAGCTTTGAAAAAGATTAGATACTATATATAGCTTTATTTGAGCTTAGCAACACATGGACATCTTTCTTTGTCCTCCAAAATTTACACTTAACTTGATTTGTTTTCTAGTTCCTTTTATACTAATTATTCTGCTAAAGTTTTTAGTTTTTTAAAACTTCATTTTATAATGTTGTTAAGTAACTGATATTTAGATTGTGCTTTACAGTTTGCAAAACATTTTGCAAGCAATATTTCCTTTGAACTGTTGTTTTCTAGATGAAGAAATTGAATTACAAGTTCATGGTTAAATAGCTAATGATAAAATCACAATTCTAAACCAAATCTTTTAAATCCAGTGTTTTTGTCACATGCTGCCTTTTTTATTTATGTTTGTAAATAAGATAGGAATAAATATATTATTAATATTATATTAATATTATACATTATATATATATAATATAATATAATATTAATAAAGGAATAAATAAGTAAAAATATGTTGCATCCAAGAAGCACTCCATAAATGTCAGCTATTATTATTACTATGGCTGAAAGATCAACAAAGAGCATGAAGTCATTAAAAATGACGCTATTTAATACTAATAATAATATCTAATATTTCTACAATTATTTAGAATTTATAAAACAGTTTATATACATTATCTCAGTTTATCTTCACAAGAATACTGTGAAATAGGAACTACATATGTTATCATGCATATCTATCTATCTATCTATCTATATATATATATGTATATACACACACACAAATGAGAAAAGAGGCCTAGAGAGGCAAACTAATTGACTTAAAATTACATATGTAGTAAACTAATTCCTCTTACCAAAAAATCCTGGTCTTCCCTTTACTTTACTTTGCCTAAGATATTAAAATTTTCTAAAAAGCCAACATTATGGATCTATTTATCCATTAACTTATATGAACTCTTGACATTTTAATAGGTAAAAAGCTAAATCTTGAGTCAGAACTATGATATGGAAGCCTTAAAGTTAAAGCACACTCAGGCAACATCAATAGTGATAAGATGTCTTAAACAAAGATGATGAGAGTCTGGTTGAACCCTGCCATCATCAAACCACATCAGGAATATTGGATTCAGTCTTGGGGATATTTTGGAAAGGACATGAATTACCTGGAAAGAATTCAGAGGATGAGAACCTCAATGGTGGGGGAGTATTGAAATGAAGATTTGTTGAAAGAATTCAACTGAAAGGTGTTCAGTTTGAACAGGATATAATTTGTTAGGATATTATCAGGAAGTTAATAGCTCAAGGACAGGTTAGATTCAATGACTGCTACTATTCCTTCAACTTAAATGTTCTGTAATTCTATAGAGTTGGTTACATTAACAATTTCGTTCATTAGATCCATATTTTTCCCTACCTATTGTGCTTCTATAATTTGTCCTAAACTTATCTCTTTTGATTAGTCAACCAGCAAAAATATGTGCCAGGCACCTTTCTAAGCCCTGAGAATACAAAGGAAAATAAATCACAGTCCCTATTATCAAAGAACACATAATCTAAAGTGGGAAACAACATGCAAGCAATTGTGTAAAAGTAAGCTTTACAGGATAAATAGGCAATTTGTCAACTGAAGGAAGGTTTTGAAATTAAGGGGAATTGGGAAAAGCTTCTTGTTGAAGGTGAGATTTTAGTTTGGACTTTAAGTGTTATGCCACAGTTCTCTTTAACTGTCCTGACTCAGTTTCCCTGCATTAGTTTCCCTTGTCTCAGTTTCTTTAACTGTTCTGTGTCAATCCCCTAAGTTGTAAACCTCCCCTCCCCCCGATCCATTACTGAGGACCAATTACTCTAAGGTTATAAATTGTTAGCCCAAGCAAGATAAACAAGAGAGTAGACCTCCTGACTCTTTTCTGTCCTCAAGAATTCACAATATCCCTCTAAAATATTCCAAGATATTTCTTTATCTCTGTGTATTCAGACATCCTGTCTCTGGGTTTTTTTGGGTTTATGGCCTCTTCCATCCTGACAGTTTTCCCGCACTTCTCACCCCTTCCTTTGTTCAGAGAAAAGGTATTTAAGAAGTTGGGGTTCCTCCATTCATTGCTGGAGGATGGCGGCTGGCGGCTGGATGCTGGACGCTGGACGCTGGATTCTTTGAGATGACAGTCTCCTCCAGCCCTGGGACCAACATGGATTCCTTGGTCCCAGTATATCTTTATCTCTGTCTGACTAGATAATTTGAGACAAGAGTCCTGTCCAGCCAATCTTACTCTCCCATTAATAAAATATTAAAAACTCTCTAATCTCTCTCCTGCCTCAGTTTCTCTGGCATTACAAAAGGAAGACAGAAAGCATAGGTGAGGAGGGAGAGAATTCTAGGCATGAGGGTCAGTAAATAGAAATATACAGATTTGGGAAATGGAGTTTTTTGTTGGAAGAACAGCACAGAGACCAGTGTTATTTGATTATAAAATACATAGTGGGTAGTAACATAAAAAAAAAAAAATAGAATGGGACTAGATTATAAAAGCTTTTAAAAGTCAAACAAAGGATTTTATATTTTATCTTAAAGGTGATAGAGAATCACTAGAGTTTCCCAAATAAGAGATCAGACTTGTGTTTAGGAAAATTAATTTGACAACTGAAGGAATGGAGGATGGAATGAGGTGGGGAAAGATTTGAGACTGGAACACCCAGAAAATTATTGCAATTATGCAAGTCTCATCTATCTTCAAAGACTAGGGCACTTGATTGATCAAACATTTAAAGCTAAAGATTGCTGGTACTCTTGAGTTTTGGGAGCAACTAAGTGGTCTGATGGGTAAAGGATGAAGCCTGGAGTCTGGAGGATCTGTGTTCAAATCTAGCCTCAAGCTGTGTGACCTTGAGCAAATCACTTAATCCTGTTTGTCTCAATTATTCATCTATAAAAATGAGCTGGAAAAGGAAATAGCAAAAGCACTCCAAATATCTTTGCCAAGAAAACCAGAATGGTTAGTATAACAACAAACAACAAGTTTTAGTATTTTTCTCCATATCTTTCATCATTTTATAGACTATGGCACAGATCTTTAAAAATCTATTGCACAATTCATGGGATGAACTGCTTTTAAGCAAATGAAATCTAATTTAATTGAGGTTTTGCTAATACTGTCAAGTATTTTACATTAAATAATATTCATGTTTTTAAAATGCCATAGCTTTCGAGTGAGGGAAAAATTTCAGAGTTGTTTTCTTTTTAATTCCCCTTCTATGTGAAAAGGGTGGGGATAGGAAGATGAGTACAAGGAATGTCAGTAAGGAGAGGAAAAGTTTGGGGTAGGGACAATGAAACAAACTATTAAGAAAGTCACAGAATTGTAAAGTCCCAGAGCTAGAAGAAATCTACATGGATGCCAAATCCAGTCCATGCTAGATGAATGAAACTCCACTACAAATCCAGATGGTAGGTTGGAAAGTCCCTTTTAGGGATTTTCCAGCCCACAAACCAGATTCCAGCAAACTAAGATACTAATAATTAATGATTGAAGGAAGAGAATTGCATTAATTCTCTTTTGCCAGCATAAAAATATCTAATGTTGAATCAGAACAATGTTTCTTGGACTGGACTTGGAACAGAGAAAGGAAAAGAGAATTAGCTAAATGACATATCATCTTTGCTTCCCTTTACTTGCTAGCCAGCTTCTCTCTAGCTGCCCTGCCTCTGTACCTTCAGATCAGAGATTATGACCAGGTGGAATTAATACTTTTTGGAGTAATCCTTCATTCCTACTGAGTGGTGAGTACCTCATATTGCCTACTATAATAGAAAACCCCGCATACTTGATGCTGTTTTTATATTCTTTAGCCAGCCACTTTGCCATTCCATACATACCTTCCACCCCTGTTTGCCAGTTCTAGAAATATAATCAGTTTAATATTGCCATTATTATTAGAAAATATTTCCCTACAAGAATGAATGAAAATTTATTGAACTCATCATGTGCCAAGCCTCTAGGGATACATAGAGCAAAGACAATCTGTATCTTCAGGGAACTTGTATTTTAATGAAGAAGACAAAACATAGAGAAATAGCACACAACTGAGATTTCCAGCTAAGACTTATAAAGTAAGAGATTCATTGATTATACAAAAACTGACAAATTTTCTACGTCATATGGAAAAAGGTTAACCTTCGGGACTTCAAGGACACTCTCCATTGTCTAACTTAAAAAATAAAGGAAATAGATTCTTCTGTGACAATTACAACAGAATCTCTCTCTTAGTTGTTGCTGGCAAGATTCATGTCAGAGACTTCCTTAATAGACTCAAAAGATGGTCACCTGAGAGTCAGTGTAACTTCAGAAAAGTTGAGGAACAGTCAATATGGTGCTTGCTGACTGACAACTCCAGAAGAAATTCTAAGAGCAGAGTAGAGGTCTGTATACAATATTCATCAATCTGACCAAGCTCTTTGATGCTGTCAGTCGTGAGAACTTATGGAAAATTATGTCAAAATTTAATTGTCCAAAGAAGTTTATCAATATTATATTCAATTTCATGATGGCATGTTTGTTAATGGACAATGCTCTTCTGCTTTCTCAGTCACCAATTGAGTGAAACAAGGTTGTGCACTTGTTCCCAGGCTTTTTAGCATGATGTTTTCAGCACAGTTGTCAAATTCCTCCAGTGAGGATGAACACGGCATCAAGGTGAGCTAACACCCTGATGGTAAATTATTCAACTTTAAAAAGGCTACAAGGCAAGACTAAAATGAAGAAAGCATTGGTACATGTTTGTTTTTGTTTGCAGATGATTATGCACTCAATGCAGCCTCTAAAGCTGAGATGCAACAAATAACAAATCAATTTCCACTTTATTTTTGGCCTAACAAATAACACCCAAAAAAGCACAGACAGCACTGCACCATCCATATGTAGAACCATTGGTTACAGCAAATGGAGAAATTTTGAATTCTGTGGATAAGTTCACTTACCTTGGCAGTAGACTTTCCAGGAATGTCCACATTTATAATGAAGATGACCTAGGTAACATCAGAACTAGCTCAGTATTTGGGAAGCTCTGAAGGAATGTGTGGAAGAGAAGAGAAATAAGACTGAATACCAAACTGAAGGTCTACAGAGCCATTGTACTAATCTCATTGTTGTAAGCCTATGAAACCTGTATGGTATACTAAAGTTATGTCAAGAAACTGAATCACTTCCATTTGAATTATCTTAGGAAGATTTTGAAAATCACTTAGCAGGATAAGGTACCAGACACTGGGGTCCTTTCTCAAACTAAACTGTCAAGCATTCCAATTGTAAAGAACACAATTCTGATGGATTAGCCATGTTGTCATGTTGTTCAAAGAGGAAACACACATTTGCCTAAAAGACTATTTTATGGAGAACTCACACAAGGCAAACACTTAAATGGTGTCAGAAAAGTGATACAAGGACATTCTCAAGGTCTTTCTCAAAAACTCTGGAATTGATTGAATAACATGGGAAACACTGGCATGGTATCCCTTAATCAGAGTGGGTGCTGTGCTCTATGAGTAAAGCAAAATTGAAGTAGCTCAAAAAATTAGAAATGCACAAATTTGGAGAATCCACCTAAATGTGCATTTGGATTATTTATGCCTGACATGTGGTAAAGCAACTCAAGCTAATTTTGGTCTTATCAGCCAGTCAGATACAGTGTACCTTGATTCTAATATAGTGATGTCATGTTGGTTCTCTAAGAACAAAGGAAAACAACCAAACATGCTCCTTTCACCTTTTTAAATGTACTACATACATGTCTAATAGAATATAAGCTCCTTGGGGACAGGAACCATTTTCTTTTTATCTTATATTCTCAATATCCAAAATAGCACCTTGCACTCACTGGGAGCATAACAACTGAATTGATGGTTAAACTGCAAAGTAGTAGTAGATCCAATACAGCATTAGAAAAAGAGATTTTGCTCTTTCTTGTAGATGAGATGGTTTATCTATTCTTCTCTGAATGCTGACCCTCTTAAAGATTGAAAAATTGATGTGTAATATCTGCTAACCAATAGTTTTGCTTATCAGTTTAAACATAGATCATAGGCAGTTACTAGTCTCATTTATGTTTGGAACTTTCCATGGGTCTGTGTTTGATCTAGACCAAGTTTATTTAAAAGTCACACCTTCTCCTATTGAAACCGCTTTTACTCATAATGTTTTACCTGTAAGACGCTACAAACATCAATACTTACAGAAACCAGTTCTTATTCTCCTGCTAATATACCATGACACATTTTTTCTTCTTGTAGGTATAATTCAATTTAGACAGTGAATAATAGCACAATTTTATTTCTCCATTTGGGGATTTTGTTCCTATTTGACTTTATGTTCATAGCAAGTCATCTTAATTTGAGTCATAGAGTGTCTGTTCTCTACGGTTTACTATTTAAAAAGTAAGTTTTCTCCTTAATTTATCTTATTTTTCTTTCTTTAAATTAACATAATCTTAAAGATACTTGAAGTCCTATTTCAAAAATGTAAATCTATATAAATGATTTTTTGATCTTTTTACAGCTTTCTCTCCATGTACAGATTATCAAAATGAGTTGTATACTAGAAAAACCAGGAGATTTAGGTGTCATGACTGACTTAATGGCCAGGTGATCATGAACAAATAACTTTAAATCCTCTCAGTCATAGTTTCTTTACCTGCAAAACAGAGACGATGTTGCTTGTCTTGCCCCATAGTTCTTGTGAGGAAAGAATTTTATTAACTTGAAAGTGTTGAAAATTATTTTTGCTATTATTATCTTTGGGTTCAGTGTAATGGCTTTTGTGTTAGGTGTCTTAAGACACTGAAACTCTTGAAAGGCTCCAGAGGAATAACATCATCTGATACAAAAGAGTGCTTTTCAGTTTAAAAAAGCAAAATTATTTCTACAAGAAAAAGTTGTTTCAAAATACAACTTAGAAATGAGTTTTTGAACCACAACCAGTTTATAAGTTAGGGTATGTATTTTGTTAAAAATAGTATCCATATTTGTGGTTTGCTGTTACTTTCAGGCATATTTTTTGAATCTGGGATATTTGGGGTTTTTTTTGGTTTTCATCTTACTTGGAATGAAGAAGTTAGTAGAGAAACATAATATGAAGTACGATATTTGGGGTATATTTCAGTGTGATATGATCAATATAACCAGAGGAGAGTTTGTACATCAGAGTGCCCTATCACTGAAATAGTAAGTCTTTGACATATTTTCATCGCAACCTTTATGAGTGCTATTTGAAGTCCTTAACATATTTATATCACTACTTTTATGAGTGCTATTTGATGAGAATTTGTGATTTCATCACTATGAGATTCCCAAAATAGGATTTCCTTCCAATGACATAGATTGCAACCTATCTATTTAATTTGTAGTTGCTGAGAGTTCCCTGAGACCTAGACAGTTAATAGACTTGCCATTAGTCACTATATTAGTGTAAAAGATATGATTCAGACCTAAAAGAGGCAAAATTTGAAAACAAGTCATCCTAACCCTAAATTCAGCATTCTGTTCTCTGTGCCCTATTTTCAACAATCATTTTTATGATATTTGTAGAT
The DNA here is from genome assembly GCF_016432865.1 of Antechinus flavipes. Classification (NCBI taxonomy): domain Eukaryota; kingdom Metazoa; phylum Chordata; class Mammalia; order Dasyuromorphia; family Dasyuridae; genus Antechinus; species Antechinus flavipes. The sequence continues at coordinate 484,268,195 of NC_067398.1, read as the reverse complement.
TGGTAATATATTTTATCATTGTGCAATAGAAAAGATGCAGGAATTGGAAGCAATGAATCTTTATTCTAGTCCCAGCTTTAGCTCCTGCTACCTCTATGACCTTGGGCAATTGATTTAACTTGTCTGTAATTTCCTCCTCTGTAAAATAAAATAGACTGGAATAGATTACATCTAAACTTTCTTCTCTCTAAATCTATTATCTTTGTTACCAGGAAAATGAGTAGAATAATGCTAAAGGAGGATGTCATCTAAAGAAGAGTAAGAAGAATATGCTCTTATGTATGCTCACATGAATAAACATTGTGGTACACAGACTTGTCATGCCCAAGCAGTATTCCCTCTACTTGTTAAGTATGGATAAAGATGGGAAAAGGTAAAGCCAAGATAAGGGCATTTTAAAATTAGACTACAGATTTAATTCAGTAATGAGATGAGACCATCTTGACTTACAGGGTTTTCCCCTTTCTCTGTATTAGGTAATAAGCAAAACAAGGAATTTTTCTCCCCTTTTTTCCTTAACATATACTATAAAGTTGGTACATTGGTTCCAAAGTTATGTCTATTGTACATTTTCCTCTGAACTATCTTCAGTTCTATTATGTCTTTTTAAATGTTTCGTTGGCTAAACAATGGAGTTTTGGAAAATAAATCCCTTTTTCTAGGAACCAGGCCATCTCCTATCTAGAGTTGTCAAACATTGGTAGAAGCATGGAGTGAGGCGCTTATGAAATTAAAATAGAATTAGAAAATATTTAACAAAATACAATAGAACATATGTTGAAATGTGATTTTCTAAATCAGTATGAGCCAATAAGGATCCTTATGTAGAGCCCTGTTTTTATTTAAGTCTGACACCACTGCCTTGTAAACTATATGACCTGGAAGCTCTGCTGTTATCCAATATGACCTTGCAATCCTATAAATGTAAATTATTACTTTTAATGTTTTATTTGTGAAAAGAAAATTCACTATTTTTGGTACTTTAATTCAAGGATTTAATTCCCTTTTTTAGGAAGAACTAGCACTAAATAAATCAGACTAATACAAATAGTCTAGGTTACTAGATTTAGTGAATGAATAGATTGAGAAGACTTTATCATTTAATAGAAGATAATTTAGAAAAAGACATAATAAAATAATTATAGGATTATTCTTTATAAAAAGCTAAGTGTGGTAGTTAGGTAGCATGTTAGATAGAGCACTGGCCCTGGAGTCAGGAAGATTGGAGTTAAAATCTTGCCTCAGGCACTTGACACTTACTAGCTGTGTTACCACCAAAAGAAAAAAAAAGGTAGTTGTTTTCCCTTTCTGGCAAAAAAAAAAAAAAAAAAAAAAAAAGAGGCTTTCTGGAAGTTAGAGAAAGGTCAGTTCCTCTTTCTAGTTTTAGTAGGCAAGATCCTTTTTTCCCACCTTGAACTGTAGTCTAAATTGAGTTGTAGAATATTCTAAGATGAAGGGGTTGGGGTAACTGTTAACCACTGACCACAAGTTTCTATTTCCCAGAACATTTTTCTGGTTACAAAAGGAACCACCTGCAGGAAAGGACCTCTGGCAAAGAGTTAAGAAAGTCTGGGAGAAGCTAACTAGTCAGGTGACTTGGCTTGTCCAATAGAATTACAGTCAAAACTAGTTTCTGTAATTTTTCCAATTTTTTTTTTTGCCATAAAAACCATCTCTGTAAATTTCTCATTGTCTCTGACCTCAGAGAAGTCACGAGACCTGATTTGGTATGCATATTAAATTATAGATGACTTTGTAACTTTTTCTTCAGCTTTCTTTTTATTTGAGATAATCAGTTTTAATATTTTAGAGAGAAGGAATGTGGCATAGTAGCAAAGGTGCTGGATTGTGATCAAAAGGTAGAGTTTTGAATCCCTACTCTGACACTAACCATGGAAACAATTTTCTTTATTTTTAAGGGAGGTAATGAGATTCCTGCAGAATTTCAAAGCCAAAAAAACCTTATAATTCATCTGGTTGATCATTTTATAGATGAAACATTGAGATCAAAAGAAAGCACTTTACACCATATCTTATAGTAATTTAGCTACAGAACTGGGAAATGAACCCAAATTTCTGTCTCAGTCCATTGGTCTCTCCATTCCATCAGGCTGCCCCATTAGATCAGTATGAGAAAAATACTTTGTAATCCTGGTGACTCCATTGCTACTCCTCCTATTCTGCCTCCTTCTTGTCCCTATCAAGTACAAAACTTTCCTAACCTAGTAAGGATTCTCCACCCTTCATCCCAGCCCCATACCAAAGCACAGGTCTCTGCAAGCTCCAGTGATTTATCCAGGTTCCATTCTCACTGTAGTCCTCCATCTATTGTCTCTTCCCTCCTCCAACCCAGATTACACCCTATATCAATCTTCCTGCTTCCTTCCTCTTCCTTCTCACTCCTAAACCCCTAGTTATACACTTCTCTTCACTAGCTCTCCAGTCATTGGAGCCAATTTCATTAATTATTAGAATGAAACTAGTTTTATTTAGCAGCCAAATACTTCTCTCCAATTACCCAGTTCTAACCCTTGAAGAATAGTTGGAATTCTTAAAGAATATATAGATCAGGGTTTCTTAAACTTTTTCCACTTGTGATCCTTTTTCAACCGAGAAATTTTTACCAGGTATATAAATAAATAAAATAGATGCAAAATTGAATATTTACTGGTAATAAATCATAATTTTGTGATCCTCAGATTCAGTTATGAGATCCCATATGGAGTCATGAATCACAGTTTAAAAAGCTGAGATATAGAAGACTCTGTTTAATGTGGTCTCATCAACAGAAAGGGAAAAACTAAAGCTGGTTCTACATTGGTAAGACCTGCAGGGAAAATAATGAATTCATCTCTCTCTTGACCATGTTGAGAGGCCCTAGTGAATTCTGTACCATAAATTTCCTAGAAATCCTTGCTGCTGTAGAGTAAGGAATTACTGGAATTATATGAATTAGGTGATTTTGAATGTTCCCCAAACAGTAAAACCCAGAAATAGATTCAGAAAAGGATAGGGAAAAATGGATCAATTAGGCAAAATCAAATTGAAACTGCCATAGTTTAGCTACATTTGTGCTTATAAGATTCCCTGACTTTCCTTCTGCTGGGCTTCTAAAATAACTTGTCAGAAACCATCCCTTTGCTGGCATCCTAGAAGTCATTCGCAGTGCACACACCTGAACAACTGTCTGGTAATCTTTTTCTTATGTGAACAAACAAATCAAAAGTTAGTCCCACACCTGGGATGGCAAAGAAGTACAATGCAGCAGAAAGAGGCCTAACTTGTTAGGACTCTAGCTCTGTCACGACTCCCTATGTATGACCTTGTATGGGTCACTTTGTGTGAGTTTCCTTATCTGCACAATGAGGGAAGAGGACTAGATGATCTCGAAAGTTTCTGTGTTTCAACACTATGATCCTGTGAGTCTAATTATTCCTCAGGAAGAAATTGCTCTTGGAAGAGAGAGAGAGAGAAGAATGAAGGGAAAGGAATCATGCAGGAAAGCAGAAGCAGGAATCAAATTGAGTAGGAGACTAATCCGGAGAATCTTTGCAAGAATCAAAATAAGAAGAAAATACTTTGGTAGTCCCTGACCCAAGACATGACTTACAGATAATGTGGTCAGGCAAACAATTGTTCCTTCTCCATTCCTTTCTCTCCTCCCTCACAAACTCCAAAAGGCAATTCTGCTACTGCTGTGGGAAGTACTTTGGGAAAACAAAATAAAACGCCACCAATTTAGTGTTTTCAGAGAACTTGTATATTTAGAAGTAGAGAAAGTCAAAAAAGTCTCAAAAGCAGGAACATCATGGAGGGAATGACTTTTGGGGAGACTTTCAGACAAGGTTAATCAGATTATTTAACAACTTCCTTGATCAGAAATATTGTATCTACATTTCACTTAAAATTCTGCCTAGAGAGAATACTTTGAACTAGAAGTATCTTCTTTGGAAAAGTTAAATACATTTGGGAGAAGCTATTCTATCAGTTCTTTACACGTTAGTGCAAATTAATTCCTATAATCTTTTCTCAGAAATTCCTAGCTGCACTGAAATTTTATGAGAAAGATCCCCACCCTCATCCCATGAAAGAGACATGATAAATAAATAACTGGAGCATGGAGCATTTAGAAAACTGCTCTCAATGGAGTACCATAATGAGGACTTAATGAAAGAGGAAGGCTCACCTACCTGCCTGAATAGTAATCACTATTCTAAAAGAAGATTATAGGTCGGTTAATTGATCTAAGTTCTTTCTTTGTTATCTACAAGGAGAAAAAAAGAGCAAAATCAAGAATTTATATGCAAACTGTAGTCCTCTAAATAAAATATTTGAGAAATTATTTGGCAATAGAGCAGTAGTGAAGATCCATTTTGCTTTGCTTTTGGCAAAGAAAATCATTATTTTCACTCAGACACCAAATGGACTGAGTGATTCAGTGACATAGAGCTCTGACTATAGGTCTCATTTTTGTGTTGATAGAACCTGGCCTTGGAGGCCTCTGAAATCAATTCCAACTGGCAGTCTGTGATTCTGTTTTTATAGCCCTACCTATGCTAACAACAACTTGTTTGTCCTTTGGAAAATCACTCCTAACATGTCTGGGCCTTAATTTCCTTACCTATAAAATTAGGACAGACTTAATGAATGTTAATGTCCTTTCCAATTTAAAAAATTCTATGGTGTAACTAAGTCCTTTTTACTGATTACCACCTGCCCTCCACTGCATCTGGTACCATGTGAGAAACAGCAGATGCATTTGCTGATTGCTCTCAATAATTTTACAAGTTAGTTGAGGAAGACAGAATTAATCTTCAAAAGTATTAGGGGAGCATTTATATGAAATGTTAATTACTTTCTAGGAAAAAAAGCATGTAATCTTAATTAGACTAAAAACTACACTAATCTTATAGACAAAAATGTTTTCACTTCAAAAAGTTAATTTTGATTTACACTAGGGATATCAAAAAAGTTTCATTCCAATTATATTATATTATGTAATAAATGTTATATTATGTATTATTTTATGTCATTATAGTAAAAACATACATTAGGAAGAGACACAGAGAGAGACAGAAACACAGAGACAGAGAGAAGAGGGAGAGAGAAAGAAAGAGGGGGGAGAGGGAGGGAAGGGGAGAAGGAGAGACACAGAGAGAGAGAGAGAGAGAGAGAGAGAGAGAGAGAGAGAGAGACAGAGACAGAGAGACAGAGACAGAGACAGAGACAGAGAGACAGAGGCAGAGACAGAGAGGGAGGGATAGAGATCATTTAGGTGGCACAGTGAAGTGCCAGGCCTGTTCCTGAGTTCAAATCTAGCTTCAGAAACTTACTAGCTGTTAGGCAAGTTAGCTAACTCTTTTTGCCTCAGTTTCCTCATCTGTAAAATGAACTGAAAATGGAAATGGCAAGCCTCTCCAATATCTTTGCTTTTGGGAAATAGTTAATAATCCAATTTTCCAGAAGAAATGTTAGATGATTTTAGGAAAGTAGGTTGGAATCTGAATGCAAAAAGCCTTGAATGTCAGACCAAGAAGTTTCAATTTCATTTAGCAAGATATTCATACCATGTCCCAGACGATGTGGAACTTTATAAAGACTTTTATCTCTTTATCAAGATTTCCTCACCCTGGCAGGATTTCAGCATTATGTCTCCACATCTAAGTCCTGAATGAATAATTGAAAAGGGCTCTAGTATATTCAGGGAAGTGGCAAGTGTTACTTGGGATAATAAACCCTCCTACTCAGAAGAAAACAGGCTAAACAGGTTGCTGCTGAGAACACACATTTATTATATCTATTATTCTTGCAATAGAATGGTAATATTGCTATGAAGCAACCATGCCAGGTGGTATGTTAATGAGCACAGCCGGCTGGAGACATAGAATCTGAGCCAAATCTCTCACAAGAAAGCATCAAAAAACCTGCATGTTCCTCCCATTTAAGAGCTGTTATATCATACAAATGGCCCCACAGTGCATCCTGTGCTAGAAGGAATTCTAATGATACAACATTTAAATGATCCAGCCAGTAAAATAGACATCTCTTACTCAGCAGAATATAGTTTGAGTCATTATAAATAGAGGGGCAGTTAGATGACCCAGTGAATAAAGAGTCCTGTCCCTAGAATCAGGAGAATGTGAGTTCAAATATGGCCTCAGACAAATGACATTTTCTAACTGTGTAACATAGGCAAATCATTAACTGCAATTGCCTCACCAAAAAGAAAAAAGAAAAAGAAAAAAAGACATTATGAACAGTAAATTAAGTCAAAATTCTATATAAATAAAATTAGGATATCTTGTACTATCATTTCTGCCATTTGTTTCTAGTGTCTCTTTCACTGAATGCTCGCAGTCTCTCCAGGTCACTGTGACATCACAGTCCTGGACTTTTTCCAACTGTTCTATTGACTGGCTAGTTGTTATTATTATTTTTTGCTAATACATTTTTGTCTATTGGAAATTGATATAAGTTGTAACAATTAGTCAAGGTGAAAGTTAATAGATAATTACTCTGTGACTGCATGGGGTCAGGGAGGGAGGCAAGTGGGACTTAAATTTTTTTGGTCTTTTAATTTTTTTATTAATATTTTCATGAAGTCTTTTATTTTCAAAGCAAATGCATAGATAGTTTTCAACATTCATTCTTACAAAACCTTGTGTTCCAAATTTGTTTTTCTTCCACCTTTTTCCTATCCCTTCCCTTAGATGTTAATTCTACATATGTTAAAACATGTGCAATTTTTCTATAAATAATTCCATAATCATGCTGCAAAAGAAAAATCAGATTCAAAGCAAAAAAAAAAAAAAAAAGAGAGAGAGAGAGAAAGAAAACAAAATCCAAGCAAACAACAACAACCACAAAAATGAAAAGATATACTCAGTCCCCACAATCCTCTCTCTGGGTGCAGATGGATTTCTCCATCATGGGATTTAATTTTCTAGTTTAAACTTCAGTATTTTTCTATCCTTTCAGCTGTTTGACAAAATTACTCATTAAACTTTTAAAATTTTCTAATGTAAAGTTATACTTATCTTCTGAGTTTTGAATGATTGTATTTTAATATATTTATATTATATCCATTGCAAAATCATCATTAATTTTTTTTGGGGGGGGAGGCCGTTGTTATTAAGTGACTTGCCCAAGATCACACAGTTACAATGTGTCTGAGGCCAGATTTAAACTCAGGATCTCCTGATTCCAGGGTCAGTGTTTTAGTCTCTGTATCATCTAATTGACCCATGATTAATTTTAGAACTATATGATGCCAAATTCATAGCCTCATAATTATTCTCAATATTTACCTTTTTCATTCCCATATCCAATAAATTGTTATGTTAATGCTACTTCCAATAAATTGTTATGTTAATGCTACTTCCACAAAAGATCTTCCATTTTTTTCCCCTTCTCTTCATTCACAAAGCCTCCAACCTCAGTTTCTCTTGCCTAGACTTTAGCAATTGCTTCTTAAATTTTCTTCCAGGTTCTCCTCTCTCAAGCTTCAACATAGCTGCTGAAGCAATATTTTAAGATTTGTAATGTGCTTTATATACATTATCTCATTTAATCCTGTGAGGTGGCTGCTATTTATTCCATTTTACAAATGAGGAAATTGATTTGTCTGGGGCTGCAAAACTAGTAAATGTCTGAGACAGGATTTGAACTCAAGTTTCCTGACTCTAAATGAGAATAAGATAAATATGAGACAACTAGTTTCATATGGCTAAATCATAGAAAAACATCATTGACAAGCTGAATACTTGACAATGTGTAAAGAGGAAGAAGGAAATGTAGAATGTGTGAAAAGAGAAATCTCAGCACTATCCCGAGGACAGCTCTGAGTTATTGCTCTCTGTTGGATCTACACACTCAAGTAACAAGAGCTAAGACTGTGATCCACCTGAAAAAAAAAAAAAAAAAAAAACCTCAACAGATAAGCCAAGTGGACAAATTGTTCAACAACTGGGAGAGAATTGACAACTACCTAACAGTTAAGGAGATAATTTTGATTTGGGCTATGCAAATAAAGCAGAGGTGAGCACAAGGCATATGCATCAGGAATTTCACTCTCAAGCTATTCAAAGCAGAAGTTATTTGTCACTAGGAGTAACAAATGGGTGAATAACTCAAACTGTTGAATAAACATTCAGAAGTAGCTACTTTCCAGAAGGATGATGTTGAAAGGAACTGGATGAGCAAGTCAAAGATTAGCACAACTTTATGGGTGACCACAAGGATATGCAAAGATGTCCAAGGCTTTCCTTCTGCATCATGATATAAATGGGATGGTGTGAGGAGGAAATGTAATCTCTGAAGGCTCAGCAACCCTGAGAAGCCCTGTGTAGATGGGAGGAAGGAGTAAAGTAGGTCGGATTGTTACAGAGCAAAGACAGTGATTTTCTTAAAGTAAAAGCAGAAATGAATAAACATTGTGAAGCACCAGCCATATGTCAGACACCGTGCTAAGTATTTTACGAATATCTCATTTGATCTTCACAACAACCATGGGAGATAGATGCTAAAGCAAAAGTATGACCACGCCTTTTGCTCTTGTTGGGTTGTGTCCAATTCTCCATGACCCCTTTTGGAGTTTTCTTGAAAAAAGATCCTGGAGCAATTTGTCATTTCCTTCTCCAGTTTATTTTACATATAGAAAAACTGAAGCAAACAGGGTTAAGTGAATTCCCCAGAATCCTATACAATTAGGAAGTATCTAAGGCCAGATTTGAACTCAGGAAGAGAAGTCTTCCTCATTTCAGATCAAGTGCTCTGTCCACTGTACCACATAATTGCATCATAGCACCTATCACTCAATAAATTTCACTGGTTCATCTAGAATCAAATATAAACTATTCTGCTTAGTATTTAAAATGTTCATAGCTTGGCCTCCAAGCTATTTTTTTGGGCCCATTAAACATTACTTGCTTCATGCAAACTAATGACCAGCTAAAATGATATTATTACACAGAACACACCATCTCTCTGCTTCTGCACTAGCTCCATATATAGAAATCCCTCCTTCCTTACTTCTACCTTTTAGAATTCCCAGTGTTAAGACTCAACTAGAACACCATCCTCTACTTGTAGCCTTTCCTGATTCCTCTGTCCCTCCAAAGGCTACTGTTTCCCTACCTCTGCCCACCTGATTTGTATCTATTTTGTCCATATCTACCCAAAGGCACAATGTTTGTCTTGATTAGATTTTTAAGTACCCTGAGGGCAAGAACTATTTCATTTTCATCTTTCTATCACCAATACCTAGCACAATGTTTCACACATAATAGGTACTTTATAAATGCTTCTTGATTCATTAAGACAATCATAACATGGCTCCCCTGATCCTTCTCTTTGTCGATAATGTAATGGGTATAACTTTATTCCCCTCCCAGACAATATTAGGGCTTTGTTTCTTCATTCCATTATAGTGATCAGGGCTAATTTTTTCCTGACAATATTCAAAGAGCATTTTGTCCAACACATTTAGCCCTTTAAATTTTCACGTGGTAAATAATGTGTGATTTTTACATCAATTTGTTACCTTTTTCACTCTTCTTTTTATTGTATAGACCTCCCCCAACTTTAAGAAAGTATGTATGCATAATTTTTAATGTATTGCCAAATCTATAGTCTGAAAATGAATTTTAAAAATAGTAATGGTACCATTCATTTGGGATTTAAATTTATGAGTTTTTTAATGTCATCAATTATCTGACTGTTGGGTCAGTCACATCACTATAGTGAAGCATTACTGATCAAAAAGCCTAACTACCCATGACAAGGGAAATGCTTCCAATGCACTGTGTATAGCCTCTCTAGATCAATTGCAGTCCACACGTGGAAGAAATATATAAATTAGTAAGATCTCAAATACAACAAAGTCTTGAAATATTTGTAAGCCAAACATTTTTCCAAATCAGAAATGGGATCAAAAGCACATGTTTATTATTAACTCAAGGAACTCAAGAATACATCCCAGTTTTCAAAGATCTTCATCAGCAGCTACAAGATGGTCAGAAAAACACATAAAGCAGCCATCAAGAAATCATGGTGATAGATCTAGAATGAGCTTAGATAACATCTGGCCAAACCTCCATGACTTTACAAATAAGGAAAATGAGGCTTAGGGGGATGAATTGATTTGCCCAGACTGGTAATAAGGGGCACAATTAAGATTTGAATTAAACTTTTAAAATCCAGCATTCTCAAATATTTATCTTTTATAAGATTTTATCCAGAGACCTTCTGAACTGGCCAAAATATACTGCTGGTCAAAAGTATTTTCCCAAGACACTTAACACAAATTGCAACATGAAAAACTTAGGCATATGAAGAACCAAACACTATTATTTAAGAAAGCTATTTGTTCACAATACAAATATTTGATCCTATCAGTTGGTCTGTCCTATATACGAACCAATTCATGTTTATTGCCTCTATTCAACCATTCATATCCTAAAATTGTTATTTAATGCAACTGTTTAGAATTGATGGGAGAATGTTCAAGTCAAGTTAACAAACATTTACTAAGCACCTAATCATGATGCCTCTTGGTCAGTAGCCAATGAGCCAACTAACATTTATTAGGCATCTACTATGTGCCAGGCACTATGCTAAGTAATGGGGATAAAAAAGCAAAACAAACAATCCACCAAAAACACAAAGTTCTTGTTGTTAGGGAGCTCACCATCAAATAGTGGAGAAAACACACAAATGTAATTACAAAACAATAAACAAACAAGACATGTAAATATGAATATACATATGTTTTTATATGTGATGAATTGTAGGTAATCTCAGAGGAAAGACACTAGAATTAAGGAATATTGGGAAAGGCTTCTTGTTGAAGGTGAGAGTTCAGCTGAGACTTGAAGAAAGTCAAGGAATCCAGGAGACAAAGACAAAGACAAAAACAAAGTAAAAAGAAGTCATAATCAATCTCTTGGATCAAATACAGGATTTTCTGGAATAAGATGGCTGTCCTTCAGGCTGACTCTCAGTTCATGACTCAATTATGAGTCACAATTTTTTGCATGTCTTTTTGTAGTGAACTCTTTTCAAGCATAGTCATCAACATGTAATAGATGATTATATATCAAATAATTCTGATGATGTTTGCAATTTGTTGAGTTAACTTTCTCAAGAGTCCAGAAGTATACTTTTAAAACCTATTTTCAGGTGTTTGATCTATTGCAATCATGCAGCAGCTGAAGTCAGTAGCTCAGAAAGAAATGCTAAATTGAAAAGCATGCATGACAACAGAATACTGAAATAAAACCAATGTGTAAGTTTGCTAAATGTACTTTCCAGCTTCTCCTGGCACTGCCATTATTCTGACTAAGCCACTGCTTGAAGCTACTCCAACCAGCTACCCCACCTCAGTTCTCCATACAGGGCTTAATTGTATTGTGAAAGGGTGGACCGACACTGAAATTCTATCAGCACTCATCACAGAAGAATTTTTAGAAGCGTAGCTTATGCTGAGGTTGGGAAGCAGAAGCATCAGAAGAACCCACCTAACATTCATCACTGAGCAATGGAGCATCATTTAGAGAATGGGTGTAGTAAAGCCTTACTCATGGGGTACTTTTGTTAGTACCTGGACTGGAGGTAGACAATAGTACAGGTTGGTTGGAATGTCCAGTGTGCAGTGGGGAATACTGTGAAATAAAACTAGAAAATTAACATAGTATCAAGGCACAGACACCCTTAAATGACAGTTAAAGGAGATGGCAGTTGGGAATTCCTGAAGATTTCTGAACAAAATACCATAACCAAGATAACAAAAATATTCCTCTGGGAAGTAGAAAATCTTCAAAAATTCTGAATAGAACAGAAAACAATTGTCATTTTCACTCATTTTAAACCACTTTACCTAAAAAACAACCTACAAAGATTTACACTGGGAGCTATTATTGGCCATTGAATTAAAGGCTGAGTAATTTGATTTAAAGTTGTAGCCCTATAGTTTCACTTGAAACAAAATGGGCTAGTCCATAAAATCACTGGTCTCCTTTTTCCAGAACTATTTTTCAAGAAATCATGAATGAAAATTGCAGTGTTTGAACTCTACAATCAATGCATTTTTCCCCCCACAATGATATGCTTTTTCCCAGTATGGAGCATACATTAGGAAGAAGAAGGAAGAAGAAAGACCCCAAAGAAGGCTAAACAGGAAGTACATGTTAAATATTCCTATTAGGAAAAGAAACATAGAAATACATAGGAAGAGTCATATGGAGACTTCATTACCCACTGGCACATTCTTAAAATCATAAGATTAGACAGCTCTAGCTGGAAGTGTTCTCAGAAGCCATCTAGCCCATTCCTCTTGATTTTATAGAGGGACAAATGGTTTTACCCTATTAGTGAGTGGTAAGCAAGATGCAAAGAAGTAACATAGAGGATATGAAAATATGAAAGGATGAAAATAGAAGGAAAGACCTGGAATCAAATATAAACCTTGTTATAAAGGAGATTTAAGATAACCCAGGATCAGTATTAGAGTTCAAGATGTCTTTTCTGCCCCTCTAGTACTAAATGGGAAAAGTAGCAATCAGGGAGAAGAGTTGACAAAAAGGAATAGGTGCAAAAAATAACCTTTGCTGAACTCACCATTTTGCTTTATACATAATGAACACATAATAAGCAATTTGAAAAATTGTACACGTATTTGTTGAGTGTTTACTATTTGCCCAGCATAGTATTGTGTGTTCTAGGAACACAAAGAAGTATACGAAATGCTTCCTGCCCCAGAGAGGATATAAATCAATGAAATAAAAGCATAAAAAAAAAAAAACCATGAGAAACACCAAGGGATTAATTAAGCCCTAAATGTAAGAATGATTGCATGTGCAATAAGAATTCAGAAAAAGGAGAGATTAATTTGTGGGCTAAGTGGGCTGTAGTAGTTGGACAAGTTTTCATGGAAAAAGTAGGGTTTGAGTTAAGTTTTGAAGATGAATAAAATTTAGATAAGTAAGGGAAAATGGGTAGAATATTCCAGGCAGAAGGAACAAAACAAGTTTTCTTCCTGTACACACATCAATTCTTCCTCCACATATACAGAGCATGTCTCCTCCAGAACACTAATAAATAATTTTCATGATTTGTAGTAGAGAAAAATAATCAATTGGTGTTCAATCTTGTAATGAATGAACTTCTCAAACGTCAGGGAGACAGACCTTCACTATTTCTGTGTTAAAATTTTCCTGGTTCATAAAGATATGGGCTAAATGATAGATTCAGAGTTCTTTCAACAACTAGATCTAAAATATAGTCTTTCGAATATGACGAATACAAAAAAGCATAGAAATATTTACATGAACCAGTGCAGAGGGAAATAAAGTCAAGAAGACAATATACACAACAATTATAACACTGTGAACAGAAAGAGGTGCCAAAAAACAATTAAAATTGAATGTCGAATAATTACAAATAAGCCTGGTTCAAAATAAGACATATGAGAAAACATCCCCATCTCATCTCTTTGTAGAGATAAAAAGTCCATAAGTATGGCACATTGTACATATTTTCAGACTTTTATTGTATATGCTGATTTTCTTTCCTCTTCCTTCTCTTTTTCCTTTATAAAATATTTTTATTTGTATATATTTCTTGCATGGGAGAAATTAATAATAATAAAAGTGAAAAGTGAACAGTTGGATGAGATGCAAAAATGAAGCACATTTAGATGACTGGGGTCAGTTAGTAGGTATAGTAATCAGTAGCTAGTTTGCACTTATGCAGTCACTAATCAACAGAGCTAGGCTTTAGAGCAGGAGTTCCAAAAATGAACAGGATAATTTTCTTGGGAAGGGGATGGGGAGGAGGGGTTGTGGCATAAATTCTGGAGGTCCAGGGTACAGAGATGCAGGTCTAGGATGAAAGGTACTTCTCTAGCTAGGGAAAAATAGGGCAGTAGCAGTGGCTGAACAATGATAAAATTGCTTACAGAAATAGACATCTGGATATCTTCACTCCAGCTCTTCCAAGGTCATTGTCTTCTGGCAATTAGGCCAAATGTTAGATTCCACAACATGTCATTAGCCATCTTTTCCTGTAGTGACTGCAAGAGGTAGGAGTCTTTCTCAAGCACTGATTTAAAAAAAAATTGCAAATGCTGAGGTAGTCCCTTCTTAAAAATCTATCCTTCTGTTAGCTATAGAACTAAGACTTTAAATCAAATTACTCTACCTTTCATTCAATGGCCAAAAATCTGTTTCCATATGAGGAAAGCAACACAAAACCTAAGAAGCAGTAAAAGGACAAGGAAATCACTTCATACTCTCCTAAAGGAACCTCTGCTCTTGTCACCATTTCTGTTATAAAGGTTGAAATATCCCTTTCCCAATCCCATGGGAAATATGAGAAATATTATATGCCATATCTAGAAGGTGGAGAAAGAGAAGAGGATCATCTTGTAAGAGTAATCTAGGTTTGGAATTTGCATTCAACAGGCATAGTCTTAAAGAGGGTGAGATACAGAAGTTTATTACTGATCAGAACCTTGATTTAAACAAAATATAAGAAGAAACCTAGAGCATAAAAGTAATGCTCAATTAACAAAGACAATGATCACCAAGACAATATAAGAAACAGACAATAGACAGCACACAACGTACATCATCACTACTTCGAGGAATCTCCAACATCTGAATTCCAACAGCTGAGAGAACCTGGGTCACAACTATCCAGAGTCTTGAATGGGAAATAGTATTAGGTACCAATTCCTGAATTCTCAAAGTCTCTTTCCACTCACACTTATAGGCTGAGAACAAAGAAAGCATTGTGCTAAATATTCTCAGTTGATACTTTACCTTTGCGATATTAGGTACTGGGATGCTCTATTGCAAGCAATCCATCAAAAAGAATATTTGTTTATTCTTTTAGGAGTTACTCCTAAAGTTTTTGGTTACTCCAAGAACTGGCAGGTTTCTGGAGTTAACAAAGGCCTGACATAAAGGATATTCATTAATAAAGGTGTCAGAAGAATGGCCAATCTTTCTAATGCTTCTTGAGATTTATCATATATCTAGGAGTGCATTTCAAAACTCTTGGAGAACAAATTACACAAACGCATGCCAAAGACTCACTGGAATTCCTCACCAGGATTTCTTACACACTTCCATACCGTCATGAAGCACTGAATAGAACTTTGTGGACTTCCTAGACACTACAGATGAATGAGGATAAGAGAATACAGGGCAAGAACAGTTCAGAATAGCAAGCATCATTGGAAGAAACTCTCACATCATTGTGCTCACACATTTATTTAGGTATTTGAGAGATGGATAATCTAGAATCCAAGTTGTAAGAAACCCTGTAGACATTTTCCCTCCTATCTCAGCTGAACATATTTGAATTTTAGCTAATGGGTTTTGAAAGTTGCTCAATTTTGCTTATTTGTTATGCTTATAAAGCTTAAGACAACAGTAAGATTTTGGGACACTGTGTGTCTATATGTGTATGTGTGTGTGATATTTTCAAATACAGATCCTCCTTAGGAGACTAGAGGAGGAGTTACCTATGCTCTAAATGATGTATGAGAATAGAGTCAAGAAGTGAAGTAAGAAATCAGAATTCCTATGTAACATTCATTCTTAGCTAAAAAAAAAAAAATATTACTAGATACAAGGGAGTTTGGGTTAGCTAAGCAAATCTGTAACTACAGAAAAGCTGGCCAGATTGAGAAACCATCAGAAGCCAAGAAGATAAATGGCTTTGAACATTGGGTCCAACCAAATCATTTAGGAATAAAAAAAAAATCTCAAAGAACAATAACCAAGATCACCCAGTTATTACATATTAAAGCCTGGATCTGTGATGTAATGGCTACAGTAAAAGCTTTGGAGTCAGAAAGATCTGGTTTAAATCTTTTATTTGATATTTATCAGGATGATCAAGTCACTTCATTTTGAATTTTCACTTTTCTCAACTGAAAAATGGAGATAGTATCTTTAGGGACTTTCTTGTTTGCTTGGATTTATATCCATAGCATTTAGCACAAATTCTAGCCATAGTAAATACTTAATAGGTATTTTATCCATTAAAAACAAAAAATAAAATAAAATGAAGTAATATAAAAAAGGCCCCAGGCCCAGCAGTGGTAGTACTTGGTGGTAAGTGCCAAAGCTAGTGTTCCACTGACAGGCTTTTGAGGACCCAGGATCATTTCCATGCCTCAAAAGAGTATCACAGTGAGATTTCAGTAAAAGAAATACCACAACATTCAAAGATCTCACATACTCTAGTTCCAACACACCTTTCTAGTCTTATTTCTTACTTCTCCTAATACTAACTTACTAGCCAATTTTGACTTCTTTCCAAACTCATTTCTTGTCTCACTTTATGCTGCTTTCTCATGGCTTAGAGCGTGATATCTTCCATGCCTTGAACAGGACTCTTCTAAACCTAGCTCCATCTATTTCAAGGATCAGTTGAAGTAATACCTCCTGGTTTCCCTAATCATTCCTTCCCTTCTCTAAATGATAATGATCTTTCCCTCTCCAAATTTCTCCTAATACTTTGCCTGAATCTCTCTGAACCTCTGCTTCCTCATCTGTAAAATGGGAAAAATCATATTATGTCATCAGTTAAAATACTATACAAACAATAAAGTAGTTTATAAGTGTGACTTACTATTATAATCTTTATTTTTATCTCATTATTTTCATTTTAATGGGATTCAAATGAAATAACCCTGGACAAGTTGTCACCCTCCCATTTTCCCCGTATATTCAATCTTTTTTGGATTACCTGTTGAATCAAATAATTGTTATACATTTATCCTCCATAGGTTATCTGAAAGAATCGAGTGTACAATTTCAGCAGCAAACAGGATAAGGTTGGTACAATTCTTATCTTATCCCCCACCATTTTTTTCTTCAACCAGCTCCTTGCACTTTGAAAGCTTTTCGTTCCAGGTAACTTCAATATTACAGACAATTAGGATAGCAACAATTATAAAAATCATTGTTTTTAAGTGTTTACAAGTCAACTTCATATCTAGACAATTGTGGTTTAATTTGGCCCATGAAAATTGTCTGTTCCTAGTACAATTCTTCAGTGTTTTTGAAACATCTTCATAATTGTAGCTTAGGGATTTGTTGTCCATCAGTCCATGAAAGACAGAATGCTTCTGGTGTATGATTGAAGTTATCAGGTCATGACTTGCTAGGTTCTTGGCACAAGCTAATTTTTGCAGGATATAGTGATGCTTTTTTAGTCTCCATTAATTCTTTACAATTATCATTATTTTATTACTAAAGAAGTACGTTCCATAATAGGCAAACAGATAGACCTACCATGACATGGTAACAAGATGAAATATTATATGATTATTAAATGACAATTGTGTGGATTATGTACATATTAAATATTAAACACATGTTCATGTATATATATTACATGTGTACATTATAATGTATATATGTCGTAATCTATAGAATAGGAAGGAGCTTTTAATATGATGATAACATGACAGTCAAATAAATTCATTTTAAAGGTAGGGAAATTGAGGCCTAGGGAAGTTAAATAAATTGTCCAAGGTCACAGAGGTAATAAATCCAAGTTTTTTTGATTGAGGAAGAAGGGTTTTTTCCCTTATACAATCAATTTTGCACTACTATTTAACTAAATAGTAACTATCTGAAGCCCCTCAGGAAGGGCAGCACCATAACAGGTTGATGGGAGAAATATGTTTAAGCTTCCTGAATCTTCATTCAAATCTAACTGTTTTAACAGCTATAGGGCCAATCTTACTAGAAAATAATTAGCAATAATGCTTATAATAAATATGTTAAGGTTAATAGTACATTTTAAAGTTAGTATCTACAATATTCTGTCGGTGAAAGGATTGAAAGGCATAGAAAATTGGTGTATTTCCTGAGAAATAGGAGGGTATTCAAGATATTACAGGAGAATCCTGATTAATGTGGTATTCTCCATCAGTTTTCTAGAGAAATTCTGGATGCAAAGAAATTACTTTAAAGTTGGCATTATTTTTGAGAAATGATAATGGATCTATATAGGAGTATGCTGTAAATGTTTTAACAATCAGTTTTCCAAAGACACATGACATACTTTTAAATTTAATCTGCATTATTAATATTTTCTTCATCACTTCCTTAAATGTAATCAATAAAACAATAAATCAAATCCTAATTTGTACCATTTGCCAAATTTCATGATATAATTATTTATACTCAACATTTAACAATGGAAAGGACAAGGAATCCTAAGGTACTGCAATGGAAAAGATGGCAAGCTACAATGTTCTCTAGGATATATAAGTAAAATCAGTTGACATGGTCAAAGGTCCAGAGGACAAGAGTGAGGGCAGATAGATGGCAAGGCCCACTGATCCTTCATGTCACTGGAGATATTAGAGATGATGATTCTCACTGCACCTAGTAGTAGCATGAGCAGTCAAGGAGACAAGATTAATTATGGGTGTCACGGGACTGGGTGAGAGGGAGTGAGAAAAAGAAGAGGGGCAATAATGGTATAGAAGGGAGTGGGAGTAGAAAAAATAGTTTATTACTAAGGGATAAATGAAAAAAAAGAAAAGAAAAGGAGAATATATATACATATATGTATATATATATATATATATATATATATATATATATATATAATATATATATATATATATAAATAACACCATAGGCTTAAGAACTGGGGTAAGCCTGGGGTAAGCTAAAAGTCAATAAGGCAGAGGCTGATTTGTACAAGTCATAGTGGGATAAGAAATGACACAAATATGGAAAGGTTATAAGAGAAGTGATAAGAAATAACTTCTCACTTTCACCCTTTCTCCACTATATCATCATTGTTTCCCAGGTGACTTTTCTTTTTTTTTTTTTTTTAAATTTTTATTTAATAATTTATATTGACACTCGTTTCTGTTCCAATTTTTTTCCCCTCCCTCCCTCCACCCCCTCCCCTAGATGGCAAGCAGTCCTTTATATGTTGGATATGTTGCAGTATATCCTAGATACAATATATGTTTGCAGAACCGAACAGTTCTCTTGTTGCATAGGGAGAATTGGATTCAGAAGGTATAAATAACCCGGAAGAAAAACAAAAATGCAGATAGTTCACATTCGTTTCCCAGTGTTCTTTCTTTGGGTGTAGCTGCTTTTGTCCGTCATTTATCAATTGAAACTCAGGTCTCTTTGTCAAAGAAATCCCCTTCCATCAAAATATGTCCTCATACAATATCGTTGTCGAAGTGTATAATGATCTCCTGGTTCTGCTCATTTCACTTAGCATCAGTTCATGTAAGTCTCGCCAGTCCTCTCTGTATTCATCCTGCTGGTCATTTCTTACAGAACAATAATATTCCATAACATTCATATACCATAATTTACCCAGCCATTCTCCAATTGATGGGCATCCATTCATTTTCCAGTTTCTAGCCACTACAAACAGGGCTGCTACAAACATTTTGGCACATACAGGTCCCTTTCCCTTCTTTAGTATTTCTTTGGGATATAAGCCCAATAGAAACACTGCTGGATCAAAGGGTATGCACAATTTGATAATTTTTTGGGCATAATTCCAGATTGCTCTCCAGAATGGTTGGATTCGTTCACAACTCCACCAACAATGCAATAGTGTCCCAGTTTTCCCGCATCCCCTCCAACATTCATCATTATTTTTTCCTGTCATCTTAGCCAATCTGACAGGTGTGTAGTGGTATCTCAGAGTTGTCTTAATTTGCATTTCTCTGATCAATAATGATTTGGAACACTCTTTCATATGAGTGGTAATAGTTTCAATTTCATCCTCTGAAAATTGTCTGTTCATATCCTTTGACCATTTATCAATTGGAGAATGGCTTGATTTCTTATAAATTTGAGTCAGTTCTCTATATATTTTGGAAATGAGGCCTTTATCAGAACCTTTAACTGTGAAAATGTTTTCCCAGTTTGTTGCTTCCCTTCTAATCTTGTTTGCATTAGTTTTATTTGTACAAAGGCTTTTTAATTTGATGTAATCAAAATTTTCTATTTTGTGATCAGTAATGGTCTCTAGTTCATCTTTGGTCACAAATTTCTTTCTCCTCCACAAGTCTGAGAGATAAACTATTCTATGTTCCTCTAATTTATTTATAATCTCGTTCTTTATGCCTAGGTCATAGACCCATTTTGATCTTATCTTGGTATATGGTGTTAAGTGTGGGTCCATGCCTAATTTCTGCCATACTAATTTCCAATTATCCCAGCAGTTTTTTCACCCAGGTGACTTTTCAAGAAAGCAGCTATTGGGCTCTAAAGTATGGAGTTCTCCCACACTTCCTCTGCTGGGTAGTGTCTCAGTGTCTGCCATTTAGAGATGAGCTGAAATCCCCTTGTTGGGGCAAAGTCCTCAATTAGTATGCAACCCTGAGTATGTTTGGGAAAACACCAGAGAAGACACTTGGACTATCTCCGAAGAAAGAGGGACAAGACTATATGTTTGTAATCCACCTCAAGGTCCAGTGGTATAAATCATTCACATTTTACTAGTAAGATGGATAGGCCATTTCCTCTTTTAATCTCTCAGCCATTTTTAGGTCATCCAACTCTACTACTAACTATTATGAATATATCATGGAGTGTTCTATCTATTTTACTTCACTGGTGACAAATCTGGCCTGAATACCATAGTTCATTATTTTTATTTGTAAACAGAGCAACCAATTGTTCATTCCCTGCTGATGTCTTGCTAAGACCTGTCAAAACAGAAGCAGTTTCATACTTTTCAGTTTGCAGAGCTCCACAATGAGTAACTGGATCTCCATTTACGCCCCTATAAAGTTAAATGCTTATTTTTTTCTGGTGCACACATGGAGGAAAGGCATCTTCCATATAGCAAAAACCCATTATGTTAACTTGTACTATCTCTTGCTCACTTCCTAATTATGACCAATTAATGTGTTTCTATCCAGCACTCACAGGGTGCCAAGCCCCCCTTCTATTTGCCTCCTTCAAACCATTTCAAACCAAATTTGAAATCAAATATTGCCCCACAAGAGCTATTACTTCTTCTCACAAACCCAGGTCATCATTCGATTTCCTGTGTTCACATGTGGGTGGCCAGGTCTCCAGCGTATTTCCTTTGTTATAATTGGCTGACTCCACACAGTCTTGGCTCAGGCCAGTGGTGAGTTTATCAACTATTTTTAACCTGGTTGACCTAAACCACATTTTCTCTTGTTTCTATTGGTCAGTCTTTACTGGCCCTGGTCAATCTTTACTATTCGTCAAACCTTTCCTTATTATCTCTATTTAAAAAATTCTAGTAAAGACAACTTTTAGTTCTGCTTATGTATGAAAGTATGTGGAGAAAGGACAGGAATAAATTAAGAAAAATAAGGAATTGATTTGGAGGAGGGGAAGACAAGCTGTCTACAGAGAGAACTGGGCTTAAGGAGGGCACTTAGGGACATACATATTTCCACCAAGAGGAATCACAGAGAAAACTTTGTAAATTAAATCATCAACCCATTTTTTTCCTCCATATAAATGACAATATGATCTCTCAACTTTAATAAAACTTTCAAGTTACTTAACCATTAGCTTAACAAATATATGACTCTTCCAGCTTAAACTTTCTCCAAGTTTGGTTGAGTCAAATTTGTTAATTTCTCCATGTGATCTGAAGCCTTGATTATGCACAGTCACCCAAATATGCACCTCACCCATAACCTACATATAGACAGCATTTTCTTTTTCATCGGGTAAGGAGATAAAGGCCCTTCTATTACCCTGCACAATGATATAGAACTTGTCCATTTTTATCTTTTTCTAGATTTTTAATAACTTTAAATGATTTAACTTGACAACCTCCAGAGAAGGAGGGAAACTTCTGTGCCCCACAGAGAACTGCTTCCAAACTAGAAGGGTGTGTCCCATAGCTTTTACCTGGGAGCAATAATGATCTTGTCAGGTATTTCAGTGAGACCAGCCCAGGATTTTGGGGTGGGGATACTGACTGGGTTATACGTACCTTCAGTCCTTCCTTCACAAGAAGGCAGAAACATCTCAAAGCCTGCATGTAAGAACATCTACCAAGATCTTTTTTTTTTAATTAGGCATCAGAAGAGGGGGGTGGGAAGGAAAAAGAAACAGAAGTCAAAAGCGTAACTCCCCGAGCCTTGGATGTAGGAGCAGTCAGAAGCAATGGACTGGTTCCTGTACAGAACCGTTGCCGTTCTGTTTATTTTAGGGGTAAGTAGAGCCATTTTTTAAATCAATAAAATTGTCTGCATAACTAGTGAGACCAATTTTGGAAGAGAGTACTTAATGCTATAATCTGAACTAACAGTTCATATTAATAACTGGGATGACTTTTATAAGCCACATTTGCAAATTAAGTTTTTTTCTTTAAGATTGTTCTGATACCTCACTCAGTTGTTCATTTTTACACCTCAGGATAATAACATACCAAAGACATGCTGGATTTTGAAAATTCTTTGCACTGCCTAACATTGAATTTTGTCATTTGGAATACTGGTGTATTCAAACTTTTTCAATTATCAAAGCACTGACATTCTCAATCTCTCTCTCTCTCTCTCTCTCTCTCTTTCTCTCTCTCTCTCTCTCTCTCTCTCTCTCTTTCTCTCTCTCTCTCTTTCTCTCTCTCTTTCTCTCTCTCTCTCTCTCTCTCTCTCTCTCTCTCTTTCTCTTCTCTGTAGGTGTGCACGTCTCTGATGCTTTCTCTCTTCTCTGTCTCTTTCCTTCCCCTCTCCCCCACTACAACCTGAGGATAATTCCCTACAAAATTTTAATCAAGGAAATAAAACAGGACTAATTCATTCTGTAGAATATAACTACTCACATCTATAAAATGAAGAAGCTGCTTAAGATAAACTCTAAGACCTCTTCCAGTTGTATATCCTATAATTCTAATTATCTTCCTGGAAACTCAGTTTGATCAGAGCAGGCTTTCATAGGTTTTCTTTAAAGCCCAAGTGTCTCCAGGGTGGGAAAAGTGATTTTGTTATATTTGGATGGTTTCAATAAAAATGACAGTATAGAAGATTTATAAGTGATGAGGCATGTGAAATAACTGTTATAATTAAAGGGTTATTGTATAATTATTACTGTGGCTTTTCTCACCAGTGGAAAGTCAGTTTAGCATAGTGGAAAGGCATGGGATGTGGGGTCAGGAGACTTTGGTTCAACACCTTGCTCTCTCAAATCCTTTTGTCGCTGTGGCTTTGGAAAAAAACATAACGTTTGCTTATCTGCAAAACAGGAATAATAACAATACTAATATAATACAACAACAATAATAATAATACTAGCACTGCCTGCCTCACAAAGTAGTTGTGAGGAAAGCACTTTAAAAACTTTTAAAAGCTGTCTGTAAATGTGACTGATTGTTATTATATCCTGCTTCCAATCCCTGTGAGCCCTGATACAAGCCTGAACTTCAGTCTCCTTCATAAAATAAAGAGGTGGAATTAGAGGCTCTGAGGTCTCTTGCAGCTGTAGATTTATGATCCTGTGTTCCCCTTGCTTGAAATAAAAAGTTATATTCAATGGTCAGAATATTACTTAGGACCAAAATGTTGAAAATTTTTTAGTATATTAGGATATGGTCTAAAATGTAGAATCATAGAACTGGAGAATTGGAAGGGATCTCAGTAATTCTGTATTCTAAACACTCCAATTTAGTTAAAAATCAGGGGTTTTTATTTTCAAAAGTTGTGAAAATGGAACAGTTCTTCAAAGTTACAGGAAACAAAATTTTCATGGGAAGTTTTATTTTTTAATGTTATTTCACATCATGTAAATTCCTCTCTAGAAAAAACATGGTTCATCCTTTACAAAGAGTATTAATAATATGTCCATAAAGTACATAGTATTATATTCATTTATTTGATATTTTTCAAAATGCCACAGAAACATTGATGCCCTTTTTCACAGAAAGGTTAAAGTAATCCCAAAAGGCAAATGCCAGCTACATTATCCTTGAAATTGGCAGGAGACGGTGTTTTGGTTCATATTTGTTTCTACTTGCTTAACTTAGGTCTGGAATGTTGGTTCTATTTAATAACAACTTAGGTCTTTGATTCAATGAATGGTGGTTAGCTAAAATGGAGCTGCTGGGTTAAACTGCACTGCAACTTGAATTAAATTAATTATAAATGAACTTCACGAGGCGGTAATGTGGCTACTTTAAATGGGCACTCAGCTAAACAATACTCCCATTTTGTAGTTCTTTCCTAGAATTTTTGGATTTGTTAATGGGGGAAATGACAGGGGAAATCCCTCAATCTCTCAACATCCCTCAAGTTATGACGGCATTGAGGTAGCTAGTATTGCAGTAGATAGAGCACTAGGCTTTTCATTGAGAAGATCTAAATTCAAATCTGAATTCAGATACTTTATTAGCTCTGTGACTCTAGGCTACTTCTATTTGCCTTAGTTTTCTCAAATGTAAAATGGGTTAATAATAGCACCTCCCTTTCAAGATAGTTGGGAACTTATGTTTTCAGTTAATAAATTTTGTAATTCCATTAGTAGTTTATTTTTATATGATTTTTCTAATTGATTATATAATATTTCTACCTTATATAATAAAGTTTCTACTCTATATAATAATAAATAAATCTCTCTGTTAATTTAGTAACCCTTCAATTTCTCACCCCTTTCCAAAAAAAAAAAAACTGTTCCCAGAATGACTTGCTCTCTGCATTGTTCCTCTATGGAGAGAGATTTTCAGAGTCTGGTATGTCTAAATGAATCTGACCAGCTTTTTGCTTCTATGTATGTTCAACCTAACAAACATCAATTAAGCAGGTTGCATCTAGAAAACTATGACAGGTGCTCAGAGATATGCAATGTTTAGATAAGGCTTAGTCTCTACCCTCATAGAGTTTATTGCCATGTTCTATTTGGTAACAATTACTTTTTTTTTCTTCACAGTCCCATCTTGCATTTTCCTAAGTATTTTATTTTAGAAAAGTTATTTAGTATTTGCCCATAGTGTCTTAATCCGGAAGAAAATTATTTTCCTTAACCTTTCTCTGAACAGTTTAAAGACATTGTGATCTCACTGTTTACTAAACTTCATTCATTATATCATATATGTATTTACAGATATATTTTGTATACATATATATTTTAACTAAGCATGTCAAAAATAGTAAGTAAAGGAGCTCTTAGTCACAAATTCAGTGCTTATTTGAAGTAGGGCCACAAAATACTCCACTGAATAAGAACAAATAAAAAGTTAGTCAATAGGAGCTTTAAACTTATTTAACATAGTTTATATGTTTAAAAACAGAAAGTGGTCAATGTGACAATTCTTCCCACAAATTTTCTATCAACTTCATTATGAATTCTGCTCATTTACTTAATGAGTTTCAAGACTTTTGTATCCTCTGCATTACAGAATTTAAAAAAAAAAAAAAATACAGAATCCACACCAGGAAATACTCTTCATACTGTTGAGAAGATTTTCCAGAATTTGCTGAGTGATTTCTTGCCCACTTAAAAACATTTCTCATGCTTAACAGTATCTCCTTTTGTGAGACATAGATTGTCCACTTTGTCAAATATTCAGTTCATTTATAGAGCTAGAAATATCAGATGCTGTTTCCATTCTTTAGGGGTAGAGGGGAGAGGTAGGAAATCTATTATAGATGAGAGCCAGGAGAAACTGGTTGTAGAGGTAGAGAAAAATTCACAAGAGGTAAGAAAAACTTATCAAAGAAATTCTAGTAACAAACATTTATTAAGTGCATACTCAAGGCAGGGTACAAAGCTTGCTATGCCAGTAAACTACAATCTCATGATCAAGGACTGGAGAAATTAAAAACCAAAGAAAATGATCAATTAGGAGTCCAAAAACCTAATCTACCTAGCTTTCATTTGAATTTTTTTTTCTGTGAAAATTTACTTGGTCCAGCTCACCTCCTGTTGACTGAGAAGTTTGTATTCTTGTATGGAGAGTATTAAAACTTTCTGTGGATGAATGTGAAGGTGGAGAAGGGTGTGGTGTAATACGTGTGGGAGTGGCCCAAAAGAACAGGTTGAATTTCTGCCGACCTAATGATTTTTTTTTTTTAATTACTTGCAAGTTTCCATCTGCAATGCACCATTGCAAATCAGGACAGAATACAGTGTCTGACTGTACAAAAGCAAACTCTTTCAACCTAATGAAAAAGAAAATATTTTTAACTCTAGGAAAAAAAAGAAAAGAAAAATCTTTTTTCCTGGATGTCAAGTGTGCTAACCTATAGAAAATGAGGATTGTTTATCAGTTTAGTTTCCGTTCAAACTTTAGATGACAGATGACCACTTGAAGAATTGTACTCTGCTCTGATCACCGCTTATCTGTTTAATGCCTTTTTTTTTTTCATTTCTAAATTCAAGTTATAAAAAGGAATTAATTTTTTTTTTAAACAACTTAAGCTATGAGGTTTACTTTTTCTGGAATATTTGTTGGTTTTCATATCCAGATAATCAAGAATCAAACATACTCAAACAAGGAAAATGAGAACTGACCATTGAGAATAGACCAGAAAGGCTGAGAAACAAAAGGATCAGGACGTCATATATAGGTTTGCGGATTTAGAGATGGAAAGAAATTTAAAAGGACCCTTACTTCATGCTCGTGGCTCTATTTCTAATTTAAAATACTGATTCAGCCAGAGCATTCGCTAAGTAGCACCCACCATAGATCAGGCATTGTGTTAGGTATGGGACATAAAAAGATATAATAAATTAATACCTACATTTAGAGAGCTTATAATCTACTGGAGGAGACAACATGTACACAGAAAATATAAAGTAATTTTAGGGACACAAGTACTAACAATTGGGGGGAGGGGTGGAATTTGGGGAAGGGAAAAAAAGTAAGGAAAAGTCTTATGCAGGAAATGGTACCTAAACTGAGCTCTGAAAGATTGTAAGAGGCAGATGTAAGGATGGCAAGCCTTCTAGAAATGGAGGCTGGTCTTTACAGGAATGGAGAATAATCTATGCAATTTATGCAAAAACATGAAGAAGGGAAAAAGCGAATGCTGTGTATGAGAAATAATGAGGTCAATTCAGCAGTCACATCAAGGGTGTGAATGGGAATAATCTACAATAATCCTGGAAAGGTAGAATGGGGCAAGGTTGTGTAGGCCTTTGAAGGACAATTTTTTTTTTAATTTTTATTTTCCCCAGTTACATGTAGACACAACATTTTTTGGCTATACATATACATTTATTTTTTAATATATTTCTTTATGAATCATGTCGAGAGAGAAAATTCAGAACAACAAGGGAAAACCACTAGAGAAAAAAAAACAGAAGAAAAAAGTGAACATAGCATGTATTCTTAGTCTTCATAGTTCTCTCTCTGTATTTGGATGGTGTTTTGGGGGGATTAAGGCCAAAGTTTATGTTTGATTCCAGGGACAGAGGGAGATATTAAAGTTTATGGAGCAACAGAGTGAAAATTTAAAATCTCTGCCCAGCTACATATATAGCATGTGTATATATCTGTGGTTATATGTATATATATTCAGATATGGCTTCAAGTATATATATATATATATATATATATATGTGTGTATGTATTTGTGTGTATGTGTATATATATATATATATATATACACACACATATATCACACACTGGAGAAGAAAATGGCAAACTATTTCAGTAACTTTGCCCAAAAAAGCCCAAATGGGGTCATAAAAAATCAGACAGAATTGAAATAATTGAACAACCCACATGCACATATATACATGTCTCTCCTGATAGATTATAAGCTCCTTGAGGGCAGATATTGTTTTATTAATGTCTTTATAACAATAATAACAATATCTAACATTTATACAGTGCTTTAAGATTTGCAAAGTGTTTTACATGTGTTACCTCATTTACTCCTCATATAGCCTTGTAAAGTAAGTGGTGTAGTAATCAAAGCCAATTTACAGATGAAGAAGCTAAAGCTGAAAAAAGGCTAAATGACTTGACCAAGTAGTAATTGTATAAGAGAGCATTTGAATTCAGGTCCCAACAATATAACCACTGTCCCACCTTGTTGAATAATTGCCAGCTATATCCCCAGCACCCACCACAATTCCTGACATATAGTAGGTGTTCAATAAATGCATATCCATTGTTTACCTAGGAGACAAAGATTCATATTTTTAGTGCATATATAATCCTAAGGGCTCCTGCTAGTTCAAGCTTAGCCAGATCGACTATTATATATATATTTACTCTATCTTACACATAAGCTATATCCCTTAAATGTCACTGTCCACTTTACTATTATCATGACCATCCTTTCAGGGAAGCATGATCTAGTGTTCAACTTAGTCACCAATTTGCAAACAGGAAGTAGATTGGAGAGTTTCAACATTCTACTTTCTAGGGAAACTTTAGCCAAATTGCTCCCAGTACTACTGAAGCAATCCCTAAGCATACAAATTTCTCCTCAGGAATTTAATTATGTCAAATGAGAAGTCTGCCTTGGGAGGTTGTGGGTTAGTCAACCAAGATAGCAGAAACTATCAATTTGCTAACACAAAAATCAACTTTGCAAAATTTAGGGATGTCTGCGGTCAAAAGAAAGATTTTATTTATTAGTGACAGATTGTATTTTGCACAAGCTTTAATTCAGTTTAACATTTGGATAATATCCACTAAAATGATGCAACATAATTTCATTAGAGCCACCTCTACATTTAGAGCTACTGCGTATAAAAGACATATATATGCTTATTGGTTAATCAGTAGAGAGCCCATAACAAAATTGCATATTATTTTTTAAATTTTATTATTATAGCTTTTTATTTACAAAACATATGCATGGGTAATTTTTCAACATTACCCCTGCAAAATCTTCTGTTCCAACTTTTCTCCTCCTTCCCTCCACCCCCTCCCCTAGATAGCAGGTAGTCCAATACATGTTAAATATGTTAAAGTATATGTTAAATCCAATATATGTATACATATTTATAGTTATCTTGCACAAGAAAAATCGTATCTAGAAAGAAATAAAAAAATCTGAGAAGGAAAACAAAAACAGCAAGCAAATAATAACAGAAAGAGTGGAAATGCTATTTTATGGTCTGCACTCATTTCCCATAGTTCTCTCTCTGGGTGTAGCTGATTCTCTTCATTACTGAACAATTGGAACTGGTCTGAATCAGCTCATTGTTGAAGAGAGCCATGTCCTTCAGAACTGATCCTCATATAGCATTGTTGTTGAAGTGCACAATGATCTCCTTATTCTGCTCATTTCACTTAGCATCAGTTCATATAAGTCTCTCCAGGCATCTCTGAAATTATTCTGTTGGTCATTTCTTACAGAATAATATTGCATAACATTTATATACCACAATTTACCCAACCATTCTCCAATTGATGGGCATCCATTCATTTTCCAGTTTCTGACCACTACAAACAAGGCTGCCACAAACATTTTTGCATATATGGGTCCCTTTTTCTTCTTTAAGATCTCTTTGGGATATAAGCCCAGTAATAACACTGCAGGATCAAAGGGTATGCAGAGTCTGATAACTTTTTGAGCATAGTTCCAAATAATTGCAGATCATTAATTAGAATTTTTATGATTTTGTTCAAAGTTGTCCCCTCTTCATTTAACTAGAAATCACCCAATTAAGGGAAATGTTTAAGGGATGAAAAAAATGAAATCAGCATAATAGTAATATACATTTCCCATGTACTTTCCCAACAAAAAAATCTTTCAAGGAAGATAGTACAAATATTGTCATCTTGCTTTGCCAGTGAGGAAACTCAGATGTACAAAAACTAAATGACTTTTCAAGGTAAAACAGCTAATTTCAGAAAGAGCTTAACTACAAATCTAAACTCAGGGTAGAGTTTGCTGCCTAGCACCATTCTGTTTTTACAAGTCCATAGATGGAAGAAAGTCTCTATTATTTGATGATATTACCTCTTCTACATCACCCCTGTAAAATTTTCTTGTGAATATAATTGATCTCTGAAGGAATTTTGCTACTAAAGACAGAAAAAAGAAATGCTTCAGGAAGGAATCTCTTTCTGCATTGAGGAGTAATGTAGAGGGGAATTCAGGACAACCACAATTGCATTGAATATAATATTAAGGCTAGGCAAGGTATCTTAGATATTATCTTATTCAATTGCCTCATTAAACAAATTGAGGAGATTTGCTGAGAGACAATAAATGAGATCAAACAGCCACTTGCTTCTGTAGTCAGGACTTGAAACTATGGTTCCTTTGTCTGTTACAACACATTGCTTTCAAATTCTAATGGTGAATTAATGAGATGCCCAAATTTTTTTTTAATGGAAATGAGTTGTGAAAGAAAACACATGAATGGATGGATGGATGGAAGAAAGGAAAGAAATAAGCATTTATTAAAAGCTTACTATGTGTCCATTTCCATTCTATGCTGTATGATGCTATGGATAAGGTACACATCACACAGCATAGAATGGAAATGTTAAAGGTTAAAGCTCACTCTAATGATTCAAAAACTAATTTTTAACTGTAATTCTGCCACTGTGACAGTTTATCTTTCAACATGGAAAGTATTTTTTTTTTTGGTGTGTTTCCGGAAACCAAGGAATAATGACAATGATATGGAGAAACTAGTTCCTGACTCAAAAGAACTAGTAATACATTTAAATAAGCAAAGAATGTGTGATATTTGGCATTGCACAAGAAGACACTTTGGAGAAGAGGTTGTCTTTTGTTGGAGGCAGAAAGATAGTACAAACCTATAACTTCTTCAATGTGGAAATTTGCTGGTGTAGAAACTCTGTCACCAATGAAGATAGGCAACTCCTCTCTAATTTATAGTCTCACAAAGTTGCCTGGAGGTATTGAGGGTAAATCATTCAACTATGGTCATGCAACTAGGATGTTTCAGGAACCAATCACAGGTCTTTCTGACTGTGAGGTCAGCCCTCTACCCATTGTCTCCTACTGCCTGTTAGCTAGATATTTAATTTTTTCTAAATTTTATCTTCTTAGTTATGGTGTAAAAAGGCTTTTCTAATCTAAACAGAATGGGCAAATGTAAATGTATAAGATTTGAGATTCAGAATTCACACAATAAACTTCATAGTGTAGGAAGAGCTTAGAGGTTCAACTTTGGAAATTTAAATGGGACTAATAAGTTACATTATAGTATATTTTATACATATATAAAATATCTGTATATATTATATTAATAACATATTATACTACATTTTATGACATTACTATAAATTATTCTTATGTGTCTTTTATAATAAAAATAAATTGGATACATTATAAATTATAAAATAAATTTAGCCTTCTTTCCTCAAATTCTTTTGATTATATTCATTTAAGTAAAACATCATTAGATATGGACTTGGAAACTTTATCCAATATATAATAATAGATGATATAGCACATTAAAACTTACAAAACAATTTTCCTGAATTATTTAATTTTGTTCTGAGAATAATCATGTGGCAAAAGCACTATAGGTATTATATTTCCATTTACAGAGGAGAAATTAAGACTCATATAGTTTAAGTGACATGCCCATGGTTTTAAGTTTAGTAAGAGTTGTAGATGGAATTCAATCTTGGGTGTCTCTTAATTCCAAGTGGTGTGCTTTCCAGTACCTCCATACAATTTAGAGAATAAATACATATATGGCCTTGTTATGCATAAAACATTGTAGGAAAAATCCATGTGACCAAACATTAATTGTAGATTATCAACAAATACGTCATACAAATGAAAGACTATAGTAACAGTCTATGTTATAATTTTAATCACATGACTATGAGCCTATGTCTACACAGTACAGATAGAAGTAGAGATAACAATTATTCAGTTGTTGATCAATACTGACACCCTAAGACGAGGGTGTAGATACTGAGCTCTGTGCCTAATCCCATGACCCTTTCATGGGAAAAATATGACACAGATTCAAAGACCTGAGATGGTTAATGAGTCATCCAACATAGTCATCCAAAAGAAATACTTTCTACCCACTAGCCACTTCACTAAGAAAGAAAGGTGCACTATAGATAAAAAGTGGATATACAATTCTATTATTATGAAGAGATGTTTCCCAAACAGACAATCAATGTACAGTTCCACCCCCACAGGTAAGGTAAAGGAGGATTGAGCCAAGGAAACAGAGGCCACAGGAAACAATGGTTCTTAAGGAGGAATATGATAGATGCTATCCAAAGCTAGAATGATCAGGCATTAGGAAATCCAGGATATAGTTCCATCTCCACCATTTCCTAGCTAGGTACAATATTGACTACATTTCTTGTTCTATTTTGCATCTTTTTTCCTTGCCTATAAAAGGATATGGTAGGTCTCCATCTACCTACCTAATAGGAATGTTGGGGAGTTAAATTAGATTCTATTTGAACTCTGGGGAAAAAAAACTATCATGTCAATTACAGCTTGTTTTTTTACCTTTTGATTTCATAATTTTAAAAAAAGAAAATGTGTTTCTGTCTGTTTATACTAAAGAAGAAACAAAGATTCTAAAGTGTGATAGACTACAGATCTTAACTCTCTGACACATTGATAAACACATTCTTTCTTGTAGACTCCTTCAGTATTACATATGCTATTCCAGTGGTATCTTAGTGATCTGAAGGATTCTGTAAAGCTTCAAGGAACAAATTGCTTAAGTCCAAGATCTATTCTACAGAAGAAAGAATCTTCCAGGAGATAATGTCAGTCTGTTTCTCTCTCAGAAATAGGAAGTGTCTAATTGTCTTGAACAAGAGTCAATCCTGAATG
Source organism: Antechinus flavipes (assembly GCF_016432865.1). Taxonomy (NCBI): domain Eukaryota; kingdom Metazoa; phylum Chordata; class Mammalia; order Dasyuromorphia; family Dasyuridae; genus Antechinus; species Antechinus flavipes. The sequence goes on along the minus strand of NC_067398.1, from coordinate 484,235,440 downwards.
GTAAAAATTATTCATTTGTATCATAGGTCAAACAATTTCTGATCAGAAAACATGTCATCTCTTAAACTGTATTTATGTTCATTACATCCCAAGTGGACTTCAAAGCTAAGCTCAGTATTTCATATGGATTCTTGACCAAAAAAAAATTGTTATTAGAGAAGTTGATTATGCTGATGTAGAGATCAATGTATTCTGATGCAACACTCAACTGGTAAGCTTGGAAATAGCTGAGGAGATCTGGGAGAAAGGAAATGTTTTTAGAGAAGGGAAAATGGCTAAGTCTGTGTCTTTTTTTGCTCCAACCAGGACAACACTTTCCTGTATTTATTTATCTTTCCTTTCGGATTTTTAATGCAATTATAATGTCTGTTTTTTCCTATTTCCAAGAACCTATTTAGTAAAGATCACTATACTTAGTGAAAAGAATGTATAACCGAAATAGACTAAAGGAAACTATTAAAATTTGAAAAATTCAGCTAAAAATATCTCTAATTTTCAAAATATAAATTTTTCTTGTCATCTGAAACTAAAGGTCCCTTCTCAAATTTTATAAAACAGTTCTTCTTTGGCTCTCTTTTGCCTTCATTAGACTCTTTTATTGTACATATCTGCCTTGCCCCACTCACTTCTCACTGTCTCACACCAGTAACATGTAAATTCCTTGAAAGCATAGACTGTGCTGTTATTCATTTTTGCATCCCCAACATATCTAGTAGCACCAAGAAATTCAGTTTAATACCATAGACATTTATTAAGCAACTTCTATTTGCAAGACACTAGGAGGTAGAACAAAAGTACTTAATAAATGTTACTTGCAATGGATTTCCTGAATGCATTTATAAATGGTCTCCCCTGTCTTCCTGATGAATATCCCTTTATAGCTCTAGAATTTGGTTATTTTTTACTATTATTAGAATAAATTTAAAAATAAATCTTCTAACTAGTTATAACTAAGTTGTTGCCCCACAGATTCCTGAACTATAGCAAGGAATTTTTATATGTATTATATAATGTTTTATTATAATTTTGTTACCATTTTATACTTTTTATAATATTTTACTATATAGTATTACCATTTTATACATTACATAATATTTTATTATACATTACCAGTAAACATAACTTAGCAGCTTCAAAGGAACCAGTTTCCCAAGTGGCACAACATTTAGAAAAAATGGCCTCAGTTGTTGAATTCAAAAAGGACATAATTTGTATTGGCCAATATTCCTATTTATTTGTAACACCAGAACACAACAGCATCTACTTGTATTTTAGTAGGACAGTATTTGGCAAAAGGGATAGGAGAGAAGAGAACAGAAATACAAGGATGAAAAAAAGGAAAAGGTTAAATGTAAAGATAATTGAAGGCAAAGATAAGTATCCTAAAAGTAGTTAATTTAAAAAATATTTAATGTATTTGTCTTCTCTGGTTTCTAGGTGGTGGTAGAGATCAACTGCGAATTTCGAGTTCAGGTAAAATATAATTTTTTTTCCAAAATTGGAGCAAAATAGAAAACACATTTTTCAAATTCATATGTATATGCTAATTTATATGAAAGTCAGATTTACTTAATCATTCGAGCAAGGGCAACAAAGGTGAAAGTAAGTCAATTTGGCATTTTTTTATATTAAAGTTAATACTCTAATACTTAATGAAATGTATATTGTGAATAAAAATGAATGCATGAAGACAGAATTATAGAATCTATGATTCTTTTATCCAAGGTAAGAGATTATAACAGCAAAAATGGAACCATAAAATGGCATTCCATCAGAAGACAAAAGAGGGAATGGATCAAGTTTGCAGCAGCTTGTCGAGAAGGTGAAGATAACTCAAAGAGAAATCCAATCGCTAAAGTAAGTGTCAGTTATGATAAGAGAATGAATACTTGGAATTTGAGTTGACCAATCTTGAAATTAGTGAAGTGAGAACCCTTTAAGGATTTCATGATCCTAGTTCACTGCAAGATTATGAGAGAAATAGATAGAAGTGATACGTAATCATTCAAATCATCCACTGGAAGATTATGATAGCTTTTAAAAATTCAATTGAAGATTTGAAAAATCCCTTCATATAGATAGAATTGTGCTTTTATCAAATAATATTACTACTGAAATTGTTAATATGAATGTTCCATCTATTTGAAAGACATTTAAATTATGACTCTGTGTTAAAATGTGCTGCAAGTTAATTTAAGCAGCTTTTTGTCTTTGTTGTCATTACAATACTATTCCCTCTATCCCTTCTTTCCTGTCACTTCTCTCCCTGTCATTTTCCCCTTTAAATAACCAGTACTCTGATTTTTTTATCTCTAGTCTCAATATATCTTGTCTTTTGTTCAACCTGTTATTGTTCCCTAGGAATAGGGGATGGGATAAGCTATAGTTTAGCCTCTTTTCATTTTCAAAAACTAAAAATCTCACAAGACCTGGTTGTAATTGACCATTTTAAGATCTACAGAAAATTGCCTCTGTGAATACGAGTCAGAACAGAACACTAGGAAGGATGGCCCATACTTAATGGCTATAAGGGTGTGTTGATCTATTTGTTTGAGTAATGATTTACCTCATCCTTTTTTTATTGCAACATTGGTCATTATTTCAATATTTGCTGTCATGATTAGTCTGGGAGACAATAGTTTTTATTGTTGTTTTTCAGTCATTTCAGTTGTCTGATCCATTGTAACCCCCTGGAAAAGGTAGTTTTTGGCAAACATACTGGAATGCTTTTTCATTTTCTTCTCCAGCTCATCTTTACAGATAAGAAACTGAGACAAACTGGGTTAAGTGACTGGCCCAGGATTACATAACTAGTAAGTGCCTGTGGAAAGATTAAACTCATAAAGAAAAGACTTTATGATTCCAAGCCCAGTGATTCCATCCACTGTAATGTTTAGCGGTCTCTGTAGCTCTAATCATTTACAATTCTTTGCTAAGTGACTAGAAGGAAATCATATTCAAATTTTTTCAAGAAAGCATTGTGATATTAAAGATGGAATTGTTGTTTTTTTTCTCTCTCTCTTAATGTAGATTCACTCAGACTGTGCCAAGGACCAACAAGTTACATATCGCATTTCTGGAGTGGGAATTGATCAACCCCCTTATGGAGTCTTCATTGTTAATCCAAAAACGGGTGAAATTAATATAACAGCAATAGTTGATAGAGAAGTCACCCCGTTTTTCATCGTGAGTACTTTATTGATTTGAATGTGAAACCAACTCTCCCTTCATTATTTATGGGAAATCTTAAGCTCAGACTGAGTAGGGTAGCAACTTTAATCAGTCAATTAATTGATATTTTATTGTCAATTTTCTGTTACTTTTCTTACTTACCTGGATAATTTATTCAGCAAGTATTCTATGTGAAGCCCAAAGGGAATTGGGAGAGATTATTTGAAAGTAGAATTTGGTTTCCTTCCTTATCAAAACAGCCACTAAGAAATAATAGCTCATATTATATAAAAGGTGTTTTAGGTTTATAGAAATAATTTCATTTGATCCTCACAACAATCCTGTGAGGTATTATTATGTCCATTTTACAGATGAAAACAATGAGGCTCAAAGGTGTTACATAGCCATAATCATACTGTAAGCAAATGGATATCTTCTAAACAAATAAACTTGACTGATTTTCTTTACCCTAAACATTAAGAAAAATATGACTACATCCTTAGTTAAAGTCTTGTCGGGAAAGATGATAAGGAAGGGAAAGAGGACTTCTCCCCTTTGTTTTTAAATGCAGATAAAGATATTGGTTCCCTTAAAGAGAGGGTTGAGGGAGGAGGGAAGGAAAGAGAGCACCAGAGCCTTTTCCTCTGGTTTCTACTACTATTTGGAGAATCTTGTCAAGTTCACTACGACTTGTGTCTTCCTGTTCTCCTAGATCTACTGTCGTGCTCTGAATGTAAATGGTCAAGATCTGGAAAGGCCTCTAGAGCTCAGGGTCAGAGTTCTGGATATAAATGATAATCCACCAGTATTTTCAATGACTGAATTTGTGGGAAGTATAGAAGAAAATAGTTATGCAAGTAAGTAATTTCTACTTTGAAATATCCTACAAATATGTCTATTGTTTCTGGAAATAGCAAGTCCTATCCTGTTAAGGAAGAATTACTTTATATTTAACCTCAATCTGCCTCCTCAATTCCCTCTTCAATGGGATAATCCTTTGATATTTAAAGTAGCTTACCCACTTAATTGAGGGCCCCCTCCTCCTTTGATACTGCCATGGCCCCAGTGAAGGGCCCCCTTATCTCTCTCCTGGTCTACTGCATTGCTGGTAAGTCTCCCCACCTCAAGTCTCTCCTCATTCCAGTCCATCTTTCACTTAGCCATCATTGGTCTTCCTAAAGCATAGGTCTGACCATGTCAGCTCTCTATTCAATTGTTTTCATTAGTTCTTTATTACCCCCAAGATAAAATATAAAACCTTCTATTTGGCTATTAAAACCTTATGTAACCTGGCCCCTTCCTACATTTCTGGTTTTCTTAAACCTTCTTTTCCTCCATGTAACCTTGATTCAGTGAAACTGGTTTCCTTTGTTATTCCACACACACACTAACTTAATCTTTCAACTTGAGCAGTTATGCTGGCTGGAATTCTCTCCTTCCTCATCTATACTTTCTGGCTTCCTAAATTCTTTACTTCTCAGTTAAAATTCAACCTAATTCAAGAAACTTTTTTCAGATCCCCCTCAATTCTAGTGCCTTCCTTTGTTAATTATAACACTGTTCTTTGAAAACAAGGATGAACAACAATCTCCAATTTAGCCTGAACATATCTTGTTTTTACATAATTGTTTTCATGGTGTTTCCGCCGTTAGACTGTGAGCTCTTTGAAAGCAAAAATTGTCTTTTCCTTTTCTTTGTATTTCTAGCATTTAAAACAATACTTGGCACAAAAGCCATGTTTAATAAATGTTAAATAAATAGATAAAATAAATAAAAGTACTGACTTCAGTACGTCAAAAAATCCAAGGCCTCACAAGTGCATATACCTTTTACTATCCAAATCACAACTCTGTCCCACCTGTAGAGATGTTCTTCATAAATTTCTTTAGCTAAAAGCATCTGGTGATCAGCTTTCTTCCAATTAACTAATCTGAACCTAACTAAGCTGGTTCTCAGACAATATATATAGTTCCATATTCTTAAGTCTTTCTAGCTCATTTATGCTCTGTAAACATAACATTCAAGGTCCCAATTTTATCTCCAAATTATTATGTAACCTATCACTGAGGAAGCCTGATTGTGTAGTGGATAGGATCTAGAGTCAGAAAGATTCAACTTTCTAAATTCAATCTAGCTTCAGATACTTATTAGTTATGTGACCTTGCACAAGTCACTTAACTTGTTTGCAATTTCCTCATCTGCAAAATGAATTGGAGAAGAAAATGAAAATTTTTCTTTGCCAAGAAAACCCTAAATCAGATCACAAAGAATTGGACACATTTGAAATGCCTGGTTGACAATCATGGTTTAGGATTGTAACAGGCAATATAAATTTTACCATGCTCTCCTCAAAATCCCCAATATAATCTTTCCACCATCATAAAAGGCAAAAAAGAATGTTACAGAAACAGAAGAAAAATAATAACATCTTTCTTTTATTTCAAAGTCATAAAAACTAAATAAATCTGAGATGCAATAAGGAAAGGCATAAAGGGAAGGATTGCTGCTAAGAAAGGGTCAGAAACTATTAGCTAATAATCATAATAATAGTGATTAGCATTTATATGCACTTTAAGATCTGCAAAGAACTGTCCAAATATTATCTCATTTAGTTCTCAAGAGCCCTAGGAAGTAGGTGCTATTATTATTCCCATTTTACAGATGAGAAAATTGAAGCAAATAGAGATTAGATGACTTGTCCAAGCCATACAAGCTAACAAACATCTGAAGATAGTATATCCATTTTGCCATCTAGCTGTCTAGATCATAAACATCTAGCCAGAATTTTAAAAACATTGTTTACATTATGCTAATAACACCTGGTATGTGAATGGTAAAGAAATTGCTTATTTGAGAAGTAAATTTTTTGATGTAACAGTAGAAGTTTAAACTTTATAACAATCAACCTCTCTTAATTTCTAGACACTCTGGTAATGGTACTAAATGCTACTGATGCTGATGAACCAAATAATCTGAATTCAAAAATTGCCTTCAAGATCATCAGTCAGGAGCCTGCAGATGCCCCAATGTTTATTTTGAACAGATATTCTGGAGAACTGCGAACCATGAATCCTTTTCTGGACCGAGAGGTAAAATTGTTGCTGCTGTAGTTTTGTTGTTGTGGCTGTTGCTGTGTTTCTGAGAAAGCATTAATGGAGGTAAAGGTACAATCTGCAGTACTCACTGATGTATCTTAGGAAAAAGAACCCCAAATCTGGAGGTTGGGGCTGTAAATTACCCATATTTTTATCTACCAGTCTCAGAAATAATGGATTGTTCTTTCTACATCTTCTCCTTGGAGTGTTATTAATTTGAATAAATCATTTGAGTAATGCTTATAAAGAGCTTTGCCTATTTTATAGTAAAGATCAAAGTAAAGATTATTGTTATGTGTAACATTTTGTTTTGTTTTTTTTTTTAGAAATATGCTATGTATAGTCTTGTGGTAAGAGGCTCTGACAGGGATGGAGCCGTAGATGGGTTGTCAGCACAAAGTGATTGCAGAATTACAATTTTAGATGTCAATGATAATTTCCCAAGACTTGAACACCCCACTGTAAGTATTACTCACAAATTCTATTAATTTGAAATGAAAAAGGCATCGCTGAGGTCCTTGCATTAGAAGCATATATGGGATGTAGATTTTCTTTGGTGGAGACAAAACTTCACAAAATCAGAGTCTACATTTGGACATTTAGAGTAGCTAGGGTAGCTCATGAAAAATGGATTTATGGAAGACAAGAAAGGAGTGATACTGATATTGTACATATCACATAAATATAATTATTTTCTAAACAATTTATAATTATAAACATGCCTTGAATTTCTGATTGATTTTTCCTTATACAGAAGCTTTATTTAAAAAACAAACTTCACTTATCTCTTTCAGTACAAAATAACTATCCAAGAGAATATGATTAGCCAGGAGGTGATGCGGTTCAGAGTATTTGACTTGGATCAAGAGGGAACAGATAATTGGTTGGCACTCTTCTTCTTTATATCAGGAAATGAAGGAAACTGGTTCGAAATAGTAACAGATGAAGTGACTAACGAGGGAATTTTCCGAGTTATTAAGGTACAATTATAATGAATATTTGCGTAAGATCTTTTATAAAATAAGAATTCATTTTTACATATTTCACAGTTTAAAAAAATTTACATACATTATTTTAATTGATTCTCACAACAATTCTATAAGACAAAGAATACCTCATTTTTACCCCCATTTTACAAAGGACACTAGTGAGGTACAGAGAAGCTAAAAGATTTACCCAATGTCACACATCTTGTGAGTGGAAGAGTTAAGATTCAAATCTAGGTTTTCTCATTTAGAAGTTCATTGCTCTTAATGCTTTATTGTCTACAAAATCTTTAATAAAGTAGCTATGTTCACACTTCATTCTAGAGTCAGGTTAATAAGCAAAAAAATGCATATTAAAATGAGTTTTTGTGGAAAATTAATTTTGAGTTGCTTTTTTTTAATTTAGAAAAGATTTCATTTTGCTTCTCTTTTTGCAAATAGTCTACCCTATACAAAATTATGAATATGGCCATTAATATTAATCAAGTACATATATAATAACAAAATCGAAACAGAAATAAACATTTTGTTTCATTTTAAGGTTTCTATCTTCATGTTTTTATGGCATATTATGATGCCATAACATTAGTAATGTACACATTTCAAGATCTGAAAATTGCTTTATATAGATGTCATTTAATAATTACTTTTTTAAAAAAACATATTTATCTGGAACTTAACTTTTCCTTTAGGGAAAGTTTAGACATTTTGCAGTCTGTGGGTCACTGGCATTTAGGCCATTGTTAAGATCTCATCTAATTTCTTCTATATATAACTTAGCTAATTCTTCACCTAACTCCTAATTTTCCTAATAATTCTAGGGATATATAATATAGAGATAACAAGTATATTTCTGACTAGCTCGATCTAGTTCTTTTTAATCTATGAGTTCCTTTTAAAGAGATAGTGTGTCATAGAGAATAAAATGTTAGACTTAAAGCCAAAAAGATCTAGGGTCAAATCCTGCTTGTGCAACTATGTCACATGACCAGGTCATTTCAGCCTCAATTTCCTTCTCTGTAAAATGGGAAATAAAACCTTTTATAACTACCTCACAAAGGCAGTTAGGGAGAAATTTGAGTTTAAATCCAGCCTCGGGCACCTACTAGCTAGGCAAGACATTTAACCCTGCTTGCCTCAGTTTCCTCATCTGTAAAATGAACTGGAGAAGGAAATGGCAAAATACTCCAATATCTTTCCCAAGAAAACCCCAAATGGGGTCACGAAGAGTCAAACACGACTATGTGACTAAACGGCAATAAAAACTCAGGAGATTGTTGTGAGATTAATAATAAAGATTTAGAGCTGGAAAAGTTCTTAATCTCATCTAATCTTCTCATTTTATGAATGTAGAAAGTAGAAGTGACTTGTCTGAAATCACACAGGGAGTAAACAAGAGATGAGATTTTAAAACCAGGTCCCTTGCCTCCAAAGCCAGCATTTTTTCCACTAGAGCATTTTGATTTAAATGAGATAATGTATCTTGCTTTCCAAACTCTAAAGCATCTTTTTCAAAATGCTCCCTGGTAGAGCTAACATTCCCTATTGGATAGAGAATTAAAATGGAAATTTAAAAACTTGATACTGAACTACCAATGAATGTTAGCAAGTTACTCATGAGAAATATCACAAATAACTAAGCCTCTCTATGCCTTAATTTCTTCATCCATTAAATGAAAATAACTTTTGCTTGTAAGCAATTGCAGATTTCAGTTTCTTTAATCATAAATTCACAGAGAGCTATAAGGAATTTTAGAGGCTATCTAATCCAATCCTCTATTTTACAAATGAGACTCAAGCCTGAGAGAAAGTTTAAGTGTCTTGTCCAAGATCACACAAATAGTAAACATTAGGAGGAAAATTTAAATTAAGTTTCTTTGATTCCACAACCAATAATCTTTCCATTGCTCTATGGTAGATGTGATGTTATTTTTAAAAGCAAAAAGTAATGATTCTAAATAATATGTGAATTTTACCTTTGAAACCCTTCAGTAAAATCAGACTTAGGACATTTTGGTTTCATGGAAATAAAGCAATATGAAAGTTAATGTTCAACTAAAATTTCAATGAGTAGGAAACAGAAAGATTTGAAACATATACAGATAATGGCTCATGTAGTTGTCTTTTATTAATGAAGAAGGTTATTAAACATTTAACTACTCAAAGTCTTTCATTGTTATGTGACATAGTCAATTGGAAGATTAAATAACTAGATAACAGCTTTCAATGGTGTACCAATTAAAATCATCTCTCTCTTCCATTTTCTTTCACCTCTAGTTCAGAACTGTAGATAGATAATAGATTTGTGCTGTTTATAAATGCATCTTCTGAAAATTCATAAAAGATTCCAAATGTCTTGAACAGTGATTTTTGTTGGTTTCTTAAAGACAAAGTTTTCCTAACTTGTCCAGTTCAAAAGTGCAAATGCTGCTCACAGACCTATTAATCCCACTCTCATTGACACAAGAGCTTTGATCTGCTCTGTTTACAACCTGAGTCTGGGTTCTCCCTTCCATAAGCAGTCCCCAGAATCCATGACCCCCCAAAGATAACATATTGATTCCACACTAGAATTGAGTTCACTGCAGCTCAGAATTCCTGAACTCAAGAAATACAATTACTTCTGCTTCCCTGATAGCACAAATTACAGAAATGCACCATCATGTTTGATGGGTCAATGGGATTTTATAACTTTGTGAAAACTATGTGTATGTGTGTGCTATTGTTCTCAACTCATTCTCATTTCTTAAAATCAGATTTAAAGCAAAGAAATATTGATTACTCTGTGAATACAGACACATGTATTAGTACAAATGTCTATATTTAAGTGGGAAAAGAAAAAATACAAATTCTTAGCAAATAGTCTCATGTTTCTGCTTTTTGTCTTTGTGTTCCCAAAATGAGAACAGTACTTAGAATCATAGTAGGCACCCAAAAAAGATTTTTTGATTTATTGGTTTTCTCTAGATTAGAATTTTGTTTCATGTGAGATTAAGTAATCAACTAGCTTTTATTAAATGCCTATTATATACCAGATACTGTGCAAAGTGTTTAGATTACCAAAAAAGGCAAAATATAGTCATAGTTTTTAAGGAGCTCACAGTGTAAGGGTGGGGGAGACAAACTACAAGTATCTATGTACAAACAAGGTAAATATAAGGCAAATTGCAGATAATCTCAGAAGGAAGGCACAAAGATTAAGTAATAATGGGAACATCTAGTTGTAGAAGGTTAGACTTTTGCTGAGATCGGAAGGAAGGCAGAGAAGTCTTCTAGCTAGATAGGTGATGAGGAGAAAGAGAGACCATTCCAAGAATGGGGGACAACTGGGGAAAACACTCAGAAATGAGAGATGGAATATCATTGAAAGGAAAAAAGGTCATTATATCACATAGGATATGGGAAGGGGGAGAGAAGAAAGGGTGTTGTAAGTTATAAGCAGACTGGAAAAGCAAGAAGGGACCAGGTTATGGATGGATTTAAAAAATAAAATACAGGATCTTATATTTTATTCTGGAAGTATTAGGGACCACAGGTGCTAATGGGTAGGGGGTCAAGGCATGGATGATATGATCAGACAAGTATTTTAGCAGGATCAATTTGATAGACATGGGACAAGGAGATCAGTCAGCAGACTATTCCAGTAGTCTAATAATGAGGTGATAAGGTCCTATACCAGGGTGATGGCAATGTCAGAGGAGAGTAGAGAAAATATATGATTGTGAGAATGACTATACTTTTCTTTTTATATTCTAGCCTCTTGATTATGAAGAAATACAGAATATGCAGCTTAGCATTGCTGTTAGAAACAAAGCTGAATTCCATCATTCAGTTATGTCTCAATATAAAATAGAAGCAACTGTTATCTCAGTATTAGTTGAGAATGTAATGGAAGGATCAGTATTTGCTCCAGCTTCTAATACTTACATCATAACTAAAAATATGCACAAAAATGATATCATTGGATCAATGGTAGCAACTGATCTGGACACAGGAGGACCTTCGAAAACAGTCAGGTAAGATGCCCAATTATAAGCATTTTTAAATAAAAATGCATTTTTCCCAAATTGTTAAGCTTGTGGAATTCTTCAAAACACAGATATATAATGGGAACAAATCCTGGTGGCTTGCTAGCAGTTAATGAAAGAACTGGCCAACTTATCCTGCAAACTATAATAACCAGAGATGTATACCAAAGGATTGGAGGACGCTATGAAGGAACCATTCTATCTATAGATGGTAAGAAAACATTTTCTAAAATTTTATAGCCTAAAAGTTCACTAATACAGTCATATTTACAATGAAATAACAAAACATTCATTATATCTTTTATAACCTCATCCTTCAATGAGTTACCAAATTAGTCAATATAGATTAGAACCATAAGAAATATAGGTTTTTACATTTGTGATAATATTTTATTAATTTAGAATCTATTAATTTTACTGAAATTTTATTATACCAACTTACATAAACAAACAAAAACACAAAATACCATCAGTCCTGTGTAAGCTCTTTTTCTCCCCATGGGCATAAAGTATTAAAATTAAATAATTCTAATGGCTCAAAATTATTCCAGTTATTGATGATGTAATATCTTTGTCTAATGGCTAGTGACTTGGCCCTCTACTAAGAGGACAGAGCCATATCTTTATTGGCATTTTTGTTCATTATAAGCAAGTATGCATAATAAAGATATAATAATTAATGGAAGGGCAGCTTATAGGTTCTCTGTGGAAAGGTAAATAAAAATACTTATGGAATTGGTTTTTATTAAGTATCAAATACAACAATAAATAGGCAGTTGGAGAGGCAAGACTCAAAGTGAGCAGAGAGCTCTCACCTACACTATATCAATAACTTTTTCACTAATCTCCTCACCTCAATCCTTTCCCAATTCCACTTCATCTTCAACTCAATCACCAAGATGATTTTTCTATAATTTAGGCTTAGCCATTTTACCCTCTTGTTCAATGAGCTCTACCAGCTTTCTGTTATCTACAGGAACAAATGTAAAGATCTCGGGTTTGTTTTTTTTTTGTTTGTTTGTTTTTTTGTTTTAAATTACCCTTCCTGCTTTCCAGTTTCATGAATTCTATCCCAGTTACAGTGGCCTACTTTCAAGTTTTCAAACTTCATAACTTATGTGCCTTTGTACAGGTTGTCTCCCCTGCATGGAATGCTCACTCATTTATTTCCACCTTTAAATTTCCATAACTTTCTTCACAAATTATCTCATCTTCTGTCATCTGTAGGAGGCCTTCCCAACTGCTGCCTTTTCCTTTCATATTACCTACATCTACTCTTTATATATCATACACATAGAGAGTTATTTATATGTTGTCTCCTCAATTAGAATATGTGCTATTTGAGGAGAATAGAATGCCTTATTGTTCTTTTGCTTTTGCATACCCCTTACAGGTCTATGGCTTTACTATGGTGTTGTTTTAGTTTGTAGATACTTGTAGACAAGTAAAGGGACTTTGCTGCCAAATATCCTATGTTCTTGCTATCATTCTATCTAGAGTTATCTCTAACATGGAATTTTCTTCAGTTTAATTATATGACCAACAAATGAAATTATTACAATTCTTAAACAAAACTAAATTTCAATGGATATAAGACAAATGGTACTCATGGTTTTTTAGATGGAAATTTCGTTTTTCTGAGAAATTTATCTATCTGTGCAACTAATATCACTTAAGTCTTAAAACATATTTGAACCACCATTCAGATTCAGGAAATAAGGTACAATCATAATGCATATTTTATTTGGATTCAATATGTATTGGACCAAATTTATTCAAAATGAGTCAACTTGTTTAAAGTTATTTTGGAACAAGTGAGTAAATTGATGCCATCATAAGATGTCAGATTCAAAGTTGTGATATAGATTTATGTGCAACTCTCTCCTTTACTAGAGTTACAGTTTCCATTTGTGAAATCAGAAAGACTTAGCTGTCTTTGTGGAATAAGGATCCCTTTGCTTCAGATGGAGCTCATTTCCATTTCCTTTGATGACTTTTATGAGAAAGAGGTTTTTAGGACAGAGGATGCCTTGCTGCTGCAGCTAGTTTTTAATTACATTTCTAAAGGAGCCCCTTATAATCTCAGTGAGAATTTGGCTCTTTAGACAGTTGTGAAAATCTAAACAAATAATGAGCATATACTCAGAACTTCAGATCTGTCTTGAGAAACTTTCAAAAAGAAAGCTATTCTGGTGGTAATGTACAAAAGAATATAAAAGAAACAGGCAATTTTGTGGAAATCAATTAATCAATAAGTCTTTATTAAGCATCTGATATATGCTAAATGCTGAAAATATATGTACAGAGCTTCTGATAAACTTCATAATTTTGAAAAAAACAATAAATAAGTTAATAGATACTTTGGGATGGCAACTGTATTTTACATGTGATGTTGCTTTAATATCTTATCATTTCAGATACTCTCCAAAGAACTTGTACTGGCACCATTCTTCTTGATTTAAGCCACTTGGAAGGAGGAATCAATGGTGGTGGTGGTGGTGGTGGTGGTGGTGATGGTGGTGGTGATGGTGGTGGTGATGGCTCTCGTGACACCACTGGTACCACAACTGATAATGGTAGAGATGATGGTGATGGTGATGAAGTCAACACTGAGGTAACTAATAAGTATGAAGATGTCACCACCAACCCTACCGGTTCTGTGTACCCCGGGTTTGGCTCAATACCTGGAGATAATGTACATCTTGGTCCTGCAGGCATTGGACTGCTTGTCATGGGATTCTTGATACTTGGGTGTAAGTACTTCATTTATTTATCTAGTGTCTATAGAGGGGCATGTTTTCTGTTTCTCTATTAAACTTCATCTCATATTTCTTTACCATCTATTAATATTTGAAGTATATGCCATGCTAATATGGAAGAAATAGGAGTATCTGATAGTGGGAGTGACTAGAAAAGTGTTTTCTTGTAAAGAAGGGTAGATGCCACTAATAAATACCTTCTTTTATTCTATATTCTTTTACTCCATAAAATTTGTATTTGTTTTTGATGTTAACTGATTTTTATTAAATATTTCTTTCTTTAAAAGCTAGTTAGAATTCACTAATTCATTTAAAAAACATGAAATATTAAGATCCTTCTCTGTGCAGTCAACTAGAAGAAGCTAGTGGATAGAGCACTGGAGAGCCAAGAAGTTAAATCTGGCCTCAAATAACTTATAATTGTGTGACCATAGGACAAGTCACTCAATTGCTGCCTATCTCAGTTTCCTCAACTGCAAAATAGAAACAATAATGGTACACACTTCTCAGTGCTGTTGTGAGAATCAAATAAAATATTATCTATACAGTACTTGATAAAGTACCTGGAACAAACTACTATGTAAATGCCTATTCCCCATCTATATTATACTAGATCCTGTGAGGGATACCGAAAAAATAAGATAGGATTACAGCCTACAAGAAAATTAGAGACTAATAGGAGAGAAAAGATGTAGGCAAGTTGCTAAGAATATAAAATATAGTACAAAAGTATAAAATGGATTAAAACAAGGTGTATTCATTTAAAAAAAAAAAAAAAAAAGAAGTATTGCTTCTTGTTTGAGTATCCAGGAAGTTTATTTCATAAACATAAACAATCCTTGAACTTTTGTTAAATTTTTGACAAGAGAGTAGATTGTGATATTTCATGGAAGAAGTTTGTATAATTAACAAAAGTGAGCTTTGGACTTCATTTATTCCAATGCTACATTATCATGAATAAGCAAGAGTTCAGTGCATAAAGAAATTCCTGGAGTAGCTGGAGAATTGGTCTAGGTCATGATGAATTATTAGGATTTCAATCATGAGTAAAGGAAAAGAGCATTGCCATTTAAAGAAAGATGCAGCACATGCAAAAACATGAAGGTATGAATAATCATGACATATTTGAAAGGCAGTGAAAATACTAGACTGACTTAAAAGTGTGGGTTTTAAAGACAAATGACAGATTGGCTTGATAGGTAAGTAGATATCAAATTCTCATGGGCCTTGAAGAGCAAGGTTTTGTACTTAATGAGACCAACTAGAGAGAAGCATCTTGAGTTCTCAAGAAGGATATGAATTGATGACAGGAGTAGTAGAAATAGCCACCCTGTACTATAATGTAATTGAATGCAGTCAATGACAGAAGCTTAAATTGATTCCAGTGTTTGAAATATTTCAAAGGGTTTTGTCATCTTTTCATTGCAATTTCAGAGCAAAATGTGTTGACTATGAAGCTTTCTCAGTTAACAAAATATAATCTTAATTTAAAAAAAAACTATCCATGAAAACATAAAACTATTGCTAATTGCAATCTATTTCTACTTTTCTTTGCTAGTGGTTCCATTTTTGTTGATAGCATGTGACTGTGGGGGTACCAGTGGTGTGGGAGGAGGTTTTGAACCTGTTCCAGAGTGTTCAGAAGGTGCAATCCATTCCTGGGCAGTAGAAGGACCTCAGCCTGATGTAAGTACTGATCTTGTAGAAATGTCCTTTGCAATTCATCTGAAAACTGAGTTCTAAGCAAATTAATTAAGTCAGAATGCTAAGTAGATCACTTTTTTTCTTTGCATAATTTGGAAAGACAAAAGATATGATTCTTACCAATTGCTCAGGTACAAGATAGAAAATATTGAATACTTTGCAAAGAGTTGAAACTTTAGAAATTAAAGACAATTAAGAATTAGAACAGGATAAAATGCATACCTCATAAGTCAGGATACAGTTCTTCAGTCTTGTAAAGGTCTAATACATTCGAATTTTGTTTTTTTTTTAATATTTGACTTATTTCTTTATTAAATTTGTCTTGCAGAAGGATTTGTTTAACTTGTAGATTAATTATGAATGTGGTATTCAAACATACTACCTTGTATTAAATTGAACTAGTATCAGTTATTTCAATGGAGAAATGTCACTGATCCTTATACTATTTTTAGCATCTCAATATTGTAAGTCATGATAATCCCTAAGTGCCAGGGAATTCAAATGATTTTTTTATCACCAAGGTTGCTTTAAAATATTACATAATTATAAATGAAAATATTTATCTTTGGAAAAGCTGCCATTAAATCTAAATCTTTTAACAAACATGAGATTTCTCCCATCATATTATTGTTGATGTACCATAATTTTACTGTTAAGCAATTCAAAAAGGAAATAACACTGTATACAGGGTAAAAATGTATCACATGCACATCTCCTTTTTGTGATCCTCATTTTTAAAATTTTGCTGCTTACATATCTGTATATAGTTAGGATAATAATCTATAGAGAAGACAATTGAAGAAAGGAAAGCTTATAATAGATTCTGAAAAAAAAGCCAAAAATGCAGCAGTCCACATTTATTAAAATCTAGTGGACATGAACTTTCCTGTTGGGTCCTGGCAAGAGATAGGAGTAGGGGTAAAGAAAAATAATATAAATAGAAGAAATAGCTCATTACTTCAAGAAACTAACAATGTAATTGGAGAGATGGAACATACCCAAACTAGAAAATGATTTGAATGCAAACAAAATTAATACAGATTAATACAAAATTAATAGATAAACTGCCTAAATTACTCATCAAAATAGGATTAAGTTAATCAGGAAAAATTTCCTAAATTAAGTTAAAGTATAGCGGGCTTCAAAGCTTTTTATGTATCTCAGAAAGTTTATACATTATTTAAATATGAGAGTGATATAGTGTAAAGATAGCTGGCTCCCATATTGGAAAGACATGGATTCAACATTGCCTCTGTATGATTAAAAATTAGCTATGTGATATGGGCAAGACATTTAATTTTTGCAGTGAATCAGATAGCCTTTGAGACTCCAAGACTGAAGTTGCACAACTGGGGCTTATTTGCACTGACAGAGGGAGTTTCCTCACTGGAAGTTCCTAATGCCAAATGAAGATACAAATCTAATCATCATACAAAGATAACCTTAGGAATCTAAGGGAAATAGCAAGGGGGAAAAACAAAGAATATGAAATATATAATGGAAAAATCCATTTTTGTTTGTTGCCAAAAGGAAAAAAAAATAATGGTTTCCTTTCCTTTAGGATATAAACAACATCTGTGTGCCAGTTATACCAGTGATAGATGCTACTGGAAATATGAATGAATGTATTGATACCACTGGTAAGTAAGATACAAATGTGTTTTCTATTACACACTTTAAATAGTGAGGAAAAATCCTTATTTTTTTTTTTTTATTGTCAAGGGCAGTCCACATTTTCATTTTAAAATTTTAGTAGCTTTTATTTTTAAGATTTCTTATTGTACATAATTTGTCTCTGGAGAAACTATTTCTAGTTTTATTCTTTCATACCCCCATTGTTCTGTGATCTCATCCCCGAGGCTTTAGGAATATGCTGTTAAATGTGTAACAACAACAAACTGTGTACACAAAAAACTGTGTAACTGTAATTTGAAGTGGAGTGGGGGCTAGAGAGTAGGGAGGGAAGATTTATGCACAAAATAAGTATAAATTTAATTTGTATTATTAACATTTTCTCCAACACTTTCAGATTAAACTTTTTGTATAGCCAATCAATAAAATAAATCAAGTCCTGGTTTAGCATTTGTTGATTTCCAAAGTACAAATGCTAAAAATGAAAATATTTAAGATATGCTTCCATGAGCTGGTTTTGTGCTGCCTCCAACAATTCCTAAGCTACTCCTTCCAATAATGAAAATCACACCACATCTATACCTTCTCATCCTGAAGCATTTTGTCATATCCTCCCCTAAATCCTCTTTAGGGGTCCATCCAGAGTGCTGCAGTTATTCTTTTATTCTCCATTATTGACATTGAGTAGGATTATCAGAGGAGCCATCTATCAGTTATTCTATATGCTCATTCCTTAAAGAAGAAAATTCTTTTTGTTCTCATGTCCCTGCTGACACCAATTTCATTGCTTCTTTTGTGAAAAATCTACCTTGGTAATGTACTGTATGTAGCCTGCTCATACCTAAATTGTGGGGAAAAAAAGAAAAACAAATTCTTATAATGTAATCAAGCCAAAGAAATTTCCTTATTGATAGCATACAAAAATATCCGTGTCTTTTTCTGTACTCAAAATCTATCCTGTCTCAGTCAGGAGGTACCTAGTATATCATCAGTTCTCTGGAATCACAGTTTTAGAGCTGAAATAGACCTCAGAAATCATAGATTCCACGCCCCTTATGCTACAAAAAAAGAAACTTATTCAAGATTACCTAAATAATAGCAGAGTGGGGATTAGTACTGATTCCACAATTAACATTCTTTCTATTATGCTACTCTGCTACTAGGTTCTGCTGCAGTGGAAGTATTCATAGAATAAAGAATCATTTTTATCTCTTTTTGTTCCTATTGAAAGCCCAGATTCTTAAATTGTGGTTCAATACCCCATGGGGGTGGGAGAGGAGTCTTATAACTGAATAAGAGGATTGCAAAATTATGATTTATTATTAGTAAATTTTTATTTGTATATCTATTCTATGTATATACCAAGGATTACTTTAAAATTTCTCAGGTGAAATGAGATTGCAAGTGGAAAAAGTTTAAGAAGCCCTGGAAAGGATTCTAATTTGGGCATGAATTAGACTAGATGGTCTATGAGGCCTCTCCAACTCTGAAATTCTGTAATTCTGAATTTGTAATAGTATTTCACTCTTTTGCACATGATTTTGTCTTTCTTCATCTAAGTTCTTTCTTTATTTTTAAATACTTATGAATGTGTTATACCTCTCTTGATAAACAAAGTATTTCTGTAAGTTTCTTTGGAGTCCTAAACATTTAAATGAATAATCTTTTTAGGAGTTTATACAAATGAATATGGAGAAAGAGAAATGGGAGACCTAGGCGAAGGAGGAATGGGAACATCAAGATATGAAATATCAACTGGAGTAAAAACATCTGCAGTCCCTGAAGTATGTCAAGGATATTCTGGAACATTAAGAAGGAATTCCATGAGAGAATGTAGAGAAGGAGGCCTGAATATGAACTTCATGGAAAGCTACTTCTGCCAGGTAATGAACATAATAGCAGCTTCTGCATTATTTATAGCTCTATCAGAATAAGTATATAAATGGTATTTCCACAATACATGATCAGGTCCTATTCTATTCAGTTCTAATATTATAATTCAACTTTATCAGATGGAGAAGTAAATAAAATGATTATAGTGGGAAGGTGACATTAGGACAGCCATGTCAAATCCTCCAAAGCAAATCCCCCCTAACTAATTGGCCCTAGGCTCAAAAATAAACTCTTCTCTCTTTGGTTTTTAAAGCCCCTCATAACCAGAATCCAACTTATTTTTATAGCCCTATTATATTACTCCCCTTACTACATTCTACATTCCTGACAAACTGACCTTCACTCTGTCTCACACCCATGGCACTCCATCTCCTACCTTCCACCTCCATGCCTTTTAACTATCTTTCTTCCTTGTGTATAATGTACTTGGGATCCATTGCCGTTTAGAGAGTAACAAACTGCACTTTGGCAACTGGAAGAGGCAGTGAGATGGAGATAGACTCAAAGCAAGAAAATGAATTAAGAGTCCATTGCAATATTTAAGTTGAAGGTATAGACCTAAACTGGAGTTTTGGCTCTTTGGTTAGTGAGAAAAAGATAGATGCAAAATGCTGTGGAGGTAGAAATGATAAGCTTTGGCTGCTAGTTGAAAATGTGGAGTGAAGTATGACAAAAGGATAGATTTAAGGGAAAAAAATAAGTTTCTGTTTCAGAGAGGTTGAATTTGAAATGTCTCTAACATCATCATTTTAAATGTCTGACAAGTTTCTGTTTTAGATATGTTGAATTTAATATGTCTATGAGACCAGCACTTTTAAATGTCTGAAAGACAGTTGGTGATATACAAAATGGAGCTTGACAGAGACTTGGACTGGATATGGAGTTCTTAGTTGCCCCTGTAGAGAGATAATAATTAAACTCATAAAAACTAACAAAGCCACCAAGTGAGAGAGCATACAGAGGAAAAGAAATGATGGATTAGAGCTTAGGGTATATACCTAGAGTTAGATGTGATGATATGAATGATGAACTAGCAAAGGCGGCTGAGGAAGAATAGGAAAACCACCAGAGAACAATATCAGAGCATAGATAAAATACCTAAGAGAAAGAGATCAACAGTAAATTCTGCAGAGAAGTCAGAAATAATGAAAACTAGAGAAAAGGCCAAGAGATTGGTCACTTAACCCTTTTGAACCTCAGTTTCCTCTTCTATAAAATGAAAGGGTTAGACAAAATGATTTCCAGGATTCTTTCTAAGTTCTGAATATATCATCCCATGATATCCCTTCAAAAGCTATGTATCCTAAAAACTTTTTTTGTATCCTAAAATTCTTATAGAACTGTACTTCTCATATATTTATCATGTATTATTATGGATTTTGATTATTTATGTAAATGCCAAATCTCTGCTGCTAGATTGCATATTCTTTAAAGGAAGAGATTAGTTCTAATTTTACCTCTGAATGCAGTGCTTTGCATGTAACATATATTTTTGAAATAAGGGGATGGGTGAGGTGAAGAAGAAAGCTCTAGAAGGAGGCAAAGAAAAGAGGTATCTCAAAAATTAGGCATGTGATAGATTTTTAAAAAATTCTCATTCATCATTTGTTTTAAGAAATCAATAAAAACAAAACAAAAACAGAAAAAGGGACAGTTTAACATGTTTAAAAGTATACATAACTTGTTTATTTTTTCTTTTACAAAATTTAGAAAGCATTTGCCTATGCTGATGAAGATGAAGGTAGACCATCAAATGATTGTTTACTTATTTATGATATCGAAGGAGTTGGCTCTTCTGCTGGCTCCATAGGCTGTTGTAGTTTCATTGGAGAAGATGAGGATGACAGCTTCTTGGATACTTTGGGGCCAAAATTTAAGAAATTGGCAGATATAAGCCTGGGAAAAGAGATCGATTCCTATCTAGATGTTGATCATACCTGGCCACCAGAGAACACTGAACCCAGCTGTCCTCCCCAGGGAAATGATATTCCTGTTGGACACCCACCAATGTCGCCACATTTTGGTACCACCACAGTTGTTTCTGAGAGCACCTATCCCTCTGGGCCTGGTGTTCAGCATCCCGTACCAATACCTGATCCTCTGGGCTATGGAAATGTAACAGTGACTGAGTCATATACTACTACTGGGTCCCTGCAGCCCCAAGTACCTATTCATGATCCTCGAAATAGCTCAAATGTTGTAGTAACAGAGAGGGTGGTAGGGCCCATTTCTGGCCCCGATTTCCAGGATATGTTAAATCTAACTGATTTCAGAGAAGGATCTAATGTTGTAGTGACAGAGAGGGTAATTGCACCAAATTCAAGACTACCTACCTCCTTGAATATCTATGATTCCAGAGATACATCAAATGTGGTAGTAACTGAAAGAGTAATTAGACCAACTTCTGGCCTGATGGGCAATCTAAGTATTCATCCTGACTTATCCAATGCCCATAATGTAGTTGTTACAGAGAGAGTTGTTTCAGGTGCTGGGGTAACTGGTGGTGGTGTTAGTGGTATGGTTGCCAGTAACGTGAGCAGAGGAGCTATTACAATGAGTGGGGGAGGTGTAAGCATGAGTGGAGGTGGAATAGGTTTGAGTGGATCTGGCATAAATGGTGGAGGCATTGAAATGAGCAGCCTGGGAAGTGGGGGAGGTGGCTTGAGTAGTACGGGTCTGAACAGCAGTAATCTGGGTGGCAGTTCTACACTTGGCCATGTGAGGAATTCTGATCATTTTAACCAGACCATTGGATCATCCTCCCCAAGTACAACTAGAAGCCGGATCACAAAATACAGTACCATACAATATTCTAAATAGTGAATGTATCTGAACCTTTTTCTGCAGCAATCATGACCAAAATTTAACTATTTCACCCTACACCAAAATAGCATATCAGGGTTATTTATGATACATATCTAGACCCTTAAATTATACTGAAGGGTAAAGGGGTGACCCTATAGTATCACAATAGGAGAAAAAGATCTTGTGACATTGTTCTCAGGAAAACTTCTCTTGGGTACAATTCAGTCATTTCTTCTATTAGTGCTAATGAAAAGCTGAAAGTGAGACATGAGGTAGATGTTGCATTTCTCTATATATGGCTTAGGTCATGTTCCAGATTTGGAATAAAGTAGACCATAGTCATAGAACATCATCTTTGTGCTTGGGGTTTTCATTGGTTAGCTTGCTCTGGTTTGAACTTCCTGCCATATTGCTCTGGTATAAGGGCACATGTACCATGCTTATTCATTAAGGAAGTATTTGAATTTTGCAAAAAGCACTATTTTGCTTTCGTAGATAATATATACGAAAAAAATATACCATGTACTTGAGTAGAAGTTAACCACAACATGATTCTTTTGGATGTTATTGGATACCTATTTTAAGGATTCCCTAAATGTCCTCATCTTGATGGTAAAAAGAGCTTTAACTAAAAAATAGGCCCTGGAAAGGAAAACTGTATAATAAAGTGACAATAGGAAGAGAATGTTTCAGAGCAAACCTGCCCATGTTGCTGGAATATAGGGACTTGGTATAACTTCTTCCAAAGTCCTCAGAGCCATCACAGCTCTAAGGACCCAAAGAAAGCCTTATATTTCCTTGCTGGTGATGAGCAGTGAGAATGGGCATGATTTCTTCTGTAAGCTCTGACTAAAGTAGCAGTAAAGGATGTTTGTGTTATAGAGTAATAGAGTCACAAGATTCCAGAAGTACATCTTTATTTAATTCCTTCTCTTGTCCATCATCATTTGAGATTGTGAAAGAAAAATTTTAAAAAATAAATCTAGCAGGAATGCTGTATTTGCATATTAAAAGAAGTCATGGTTGCTATTGCCACTCAAAGCTAAACAACCTCTGTAATCAATGACTTTGCATTATATTTATCTCTTAATTCTCATTTTCCTCAAGCATTATTTATGCATATCTAGTCCTTTATACATGTCTTCATACAAACATCTTACCACAATTTAGTTTACGGGGCTGAGAAAAATAAAATGCTCACAAGTACATCTGTTGGGGGGTAGGGAAGTACTGTGGGAATACCCAAGGGGACCTAGTCTGATACATGAAAAATATTAAATGGGGAACAATTAGAATGGAACTTTTCTGTACAGTATTTGCTTATAATGTTGGTGGCTTTGATTGAGCTTCAGGTCTCTGCCTTCTCTTTGCCTTTTTGAAGGGTTTGACTAGGAACTTAAACCGTTGTCTTTTTTGTTTTAATAAAAACATAATAGCACTGAACAAATCCATTTCCTTAATCCCCTATTTGGAATATTTTATTCTCAATCCCATTTCTCAGACATTGCCGGTTTGAATTTCAATCACCCTTTGACCTATCTTACATGCTCCTTTTTTTAAATTATTTTCCAAATGTTGACATGTGCTACTTTTATGCAGAAAATAAAACAAAGGTCAGCAATGTCTTGTTTTTATTAAATTGTTTATGTATGGTTGCTATATACTTTGTTATTTAGTCAAAATTTCTAAAGCCTAATTAATAAAAAGTTAATATTATGTGCCTTGAGAAATGTAATTTTGAAAAATGCATCATACTCTTGTATGATAGAAGAAAGATATGTTTTTCTTAAAATGTTCATATATCTTGGTATTGTTCCCAGTAAAATAAAATTGAGTGTACTAAAATTTTAAAAAAAAGTTATTTGCACTAGACTTGTGAATAAAATAAATAAAATTCTTTATTTAGCTTTTTTCCTAGCACACAGAATAAACAAGATGTCATGCTTATTCATTCCTTAAAAATACCAAGAATGGAGGTCCAGTTTCCAATACTAATCAAAAATTATTTTTAAAAATTTAAGCTCATTTATTTTTATTTGCTGTTTTTCCCTACCTTGGACATCTAACCTATAAGAACATTTGGAATTTAAAAACAAACTGAAATACTTTTATTATTGCTTTATCCACTATATAAAATATATCATAGTAACTCAAGGAGTACAGTCAACAAATCGATAAATTTTATTAAGTAGATACTGTGCTAAGTGCTGCAGATAAAAAAAGCTCAACATCTCTCCAGAGAACAGGCCAGTGGAGGAGAGAATACAAATAGCTATATAATAAACTGGAAAATTATCAACAGAGGGAAGACATTAGAATTCAGGGGCATGAGAAAAGGCTTCCTGTCAAAGGTGAAATTTTATCTGAGACTTGAAGGAAGCCAGAAGTTGTAAATGAGGAGGAAGGATTCCAGGAATGAAGGACAAATGAAAATACCTAAAGAAGGGAGCAGAGTCTTGTTTGAAAAGCTGCAAGAAGGCTGATGTCAACAGATAAAAGTACATGGAAGAGTGGAAGCACATAAGTAGACCAGAAAGGTGGGGGAAGGGCCCAACTTATAAAGGGTTCTAAAAGCCAGAGTATATTATATTTTACATACTACTGAAATTTATTGAGTAGGGCAAGAGAAAAGAGAATGACATAAATGTCATTTGTGCTGTAGGAAACTCTGACAGTTTAGTGGAGGGAAGATTGAAATACAGAGACATTTATGACAGGCATATAACCAAAAATATCAAATACAATAAAAATCATCCCAAAGATCTTTTTATTTCCTTTTTGTTCTTTCTCCCACTTTTGACTCAACAATAACTGATGGGTAGATTTTTTGGATAGTTAGATATCAAGTAGTAACTTAATGCCCATTATATAAGAAAACCCCCTCTTAGGAGCAGGAGGAAATAAAAAACAACCTGAAGGAATCATTGGTGCATCCAGGTAATTTAGCATAAATCAAAATCATCTCCATGGAGCTTTCCTATGAATACAGAGTGGGACTGATGTTGGAAGAATTTTTTTTTTTTGAGAAGGGAAGCAAATGTATCTATACAGATCATCTACATTATGGGATGGTTTCCTTTCCTTAGGAAAAAGTGTTATAGCCATAGGAAATAAAAGGGGCTCTTTCCTTAGATTTAGAGCTGAAAAGGTCCTAGAATTCATGTAGTAAAACTGCCTGGTTTGACAGGTAATAAAAGTGTGACTTAGATTAGGTGACTTGTCCAAGGTGATAAAGTTAGTAGCAGAGAACAACATTGCCTATTTTTAATCCTATAAAAGTGTAATCCCTGGTATAGTTGAGGACTTGACTTACTTTCTATTCTTTCCCTTACATTTGATTCAGCAATAGCTGATAGGTAGATTGTGAGAGACATAAAGCAGCAATTTAGGGCCCACTATGTGAGATAAGCTAGCTAAGTTTGTTAAGTAAGCTCCCAAATGATTTCCATTTCTACACTTCATTTATTTATTCTTACTTTTTAAGTCTTGAAAAGTTTTGAGTTATGCTTCTGAGTATTAGCAGCTATGCTATCAATCATTTTAAACTATTTACATGTGCCTAATTTACACACACACACAAGTTTTTTTGTTACCCCGTTAGAGAAAGTATTCTTCTACCTTTCACCTTTATGCTAAGTCATCTGCTTATCAGTCTTTAGGCACAGGACTAAAATTAATTTATGAAGAAACGAAAAAGGATTTCAGACCAGTATCAGAATCTCAGATTAAATTATAAGTATTCCTTTTTATTTGTTCTATAAGTTACAAAAGGAGAGATAATAAGAT
Organism: Antechinus flavipes; assembly: GCF_016432865.1. Lineage (NCBI taxonomy): Eukaryota > Metazoa > Chordata > Mammalia > Dasyuromorphia > Dasyuridae > Antechinus > Antechinus flavipes. Next base: position 484,209,581 of record NC_067398.1, on the reverse strand, counting down.
GGAAAGGCAAAGCATAATAAAAACTTTTGAAGTTAAAATTACTGCAATATAAATTCCTTATTATCATTCAATATTAGACAAAATAAGATTTTTAATATTAACTTTGACATTGAATTCCAGGTATATTGTCTGCATATCACTTATTTATTCTAAAAGCTAGAAATATGATGTTATATTTGTACTGGCTTTGTATTGTTCTCCATACAGGATCCCATTTCCTAAATATGGTCTGAATTCCGTCTTTGTCAGAATGTTTGAGTCTTTTTTATGAATTTGTTTAGGATCACTTTCAGAATTCAGTGCAATACAATGAGGCAAATTTAAAGACATTTGTCTAAATAATTGAATTTTCCCTTAATTTTCATTAAGAAAATGAATTTTTTAAGTGATAAATGGAGGGGCGGAGCCAAGATGGCAGAGAAGGCACGTGACTTTCTAAGCTCTTCTCATACCCTCATGACCAGTTATTAAATTCAGCCTCAAAAATAGTGCTTGACTGCTAAAATTCACAAAGATTAGAAGTACAACTTACCGGCCGAAGATAATCTGGAAGCTCTCCAGAAAAAGTTTGTCCTGAGGGGCAGGAACAGACCAGCACAGGCAGGGATAGAACTAGAGGCTAGCATATGGAGCAGACCCGGCAGGGGTGACCTCTGTGGTTAGATAATCTACAGAGACCACTTTGCCATAGGCTGACTGCTCTGCTCTGCTAGCAAAACAGCAGACCAGAAGAGAAATTAAAGCCAAAGGAGGAGGATACTCTAAAAAACACCAGAACCTAACAAGATCTGGCTATACCCACCCAAAACTGGAAGTGAGTGACACAGCACAGACCACAGCACAGCTGTGCAGCTGCATACTGCAGCACTTATGCATACTACATAAGCTTTCACTTGGGGCACCAACAAATCTGCATAGTAGGGGGCTCGACCTGGGGCAATAGAACTTTCTCAGTGCTCGACTATGCGTCACTGGGCAGAAACATTTCCAATCCATGCAGGGCTATTCACTGGTCAGCTGCTAATACCCACAGTCCCACATGGGCTTTGGCTTGGGGCAGTGACACTTTCATTGCTCAGCCTCTAGCACCAGGGTAGTTGCTAATCCACACAGCAGGGTTCTTCACTAGGCACTTCTGCAGCTCAGCCAGTGCTACCTAGGTGTGAATCACTTCCAGTGGGGAACTTTTTCCCAGAGCACTCCCTGACCTTGCTTCTCTTTGCAGCCCATTTGCAGGACAACTATTGTCCATACACCTATCCCAGTTCTGCAGAGAAAGCTGGTAACCTCCTTGCCCTGAAGATAGTAGACCAAATGAGGATAATGGATAACTTCTTAGAAAGAGAGCAAGTTTTTAACCCCAAGGAGACTAATAGCAAAGAGTCTCTAGACAATGTCTCAAAGGGAAATGTTACCTGGCACCCATCACATAATGCTCTCCTAGAAAAGTATATTCACAATCTAAAAAGAGAGCTAGAAGAAAAATGGGAAAAGGAAAGAGAAGCTACATAAGAGAGTAACAAATTCCTGAAATGTGAATTGGAAAAAGTAAAGAATTCCCAGGAAGTGCAGGGAAGCAGAATTTGTGAATTGGAAAAGGTAAAGAAATCCCAGAAAAGTAGGATTTATGAATTGGAAAAATAAAATAACTCACTAAAAAAAAAAAAAAAAAATTAGTGAAATGGGAAAAAATTCCATAGAGCAAAACAACTCATTTAAAAACTCAATTGGATATATACAAAAAGAAGTAAAAAAAAGCTAATGAAGAAAATAACTCATTAAAAATCAGAACTGAACAAAGAGAAATGAATGATTCATTGAGACATCAAGAATCAGTCAAGCAAAACCAAAAAATTGAAAAATTAGGGGAAAAAATGTTAAGTATCTACTTGGAAAAACAAGAGACCTGGAAAGTAGATCTAGGAGAGATAATATGAGGATTATTGGATTTCCCAAAAATTATGATGAAAAAAAAAAGCCTAGGTACTATTTTATAGGAAAGCATGAAAGAGAACTGCCCAGATATAATAGAATCAGAAGGTAAAATAGGCATTGAAAGAATTCATCAAACACCTTCTGAAAAAGACCCTAAAATAAAAACTCCAAGGAATATTGTGGCCAAATTTCAAAACTATCAGACTAAAGAAAAAATATTACAAGCAGCCAGGAAAAAATAATTCAAACACCGAGATGCCACAATAAGGATCACTCAAGATCTAGCTGCCACCACATTAAAGGAGCGAAAGGTGTAGAATCTGACATTGCAAAAGGCAAAAGAACTTGGAATGCAGCCACGAATAAACTACGCAGGTAAGCTGAGCATTTTCTTCCATGGAAGAGGATGGGACATTCAATGAAACAAATGAATTTTGTTTGTTTTTAAAGAAAAAAACAGATCTAAACAAAAAATTTGATCTCCAACTGTAGGAATCAAAAGAAGCCGAAAAAGGTAAAAGGAACTCTTGAGAACTGTATTTCTGTTGTGGATATACATAAAGACTACATGTACAATCTGATTTTACTGATACACCATAAAAAAGGGAAGTAGAAATGGAAAGGGGATAGTGTGAAAAAAAAAAAAAGGGAAAAGGGGAGAGAAAAAGATGGAATCTACATCCCACAAAGAGGCAAAGGAAACCTATCATATCTGAGGGAACTTAGAGAGGGGGAGGAACATTGTGTTAATCTTACTCTCATCAGAGTTGGCTCAAAGAGAAAATAAGCGACATTTGTTTTACAGAGAATCTTCTCTCACCTCATTAAAAAGTGGGAGAGGAAAAGGAAAAAGGAAAAGAATAATAAGGAAAGGATACAAGAAAGGGGAAGGGATTCAAAGGGAGGAGGAAGGATCCTAAAGAGGGAGAGTTACGTGACACAAATGGGGCCCATAAGTTTAATACTGGGAAAGGGGGTAAAGGAGGCAAGAAAAAGAAAAGCATAATCTGGGGATAATAAGATGGCAGGAAATACAGAATTAGTAATTTTAACCATAAATATGAATGGGATGAACTCTCACATAAAGCAGACTGGATCAAAAGTCAGAACCGGACTTCCAGCCAAAATGGTGGAGAGGAGGCACACAGCTGTGTAAGCTCCATGTTTTCTTTCAGAATGCATTTCATGACAAGCCTCTGAATTAATGGTTGACTGAAAAAAAAAAACCCACAAATAGTTACCAAGAGAAGACATCTTTGAAATTCACCAGGAAAGGTCTGTTTTTGCTCGAAGGCGGGGACGGTTTTAGATCGGGCACAGGCTGAGGCAGGCAGCAGCAGCAAGAGCACGAGAAGCAGCTCACAGCTGAGCAGACCAGAGAGGGGTGGGGTGTGATCTCAGCCATCTCTGCGGGGAGAGCTTTGCTACAGGATTGGATACTTTGCCCTGGCAGCAAGTCAGTAGCCCAGCAGAGAAGCTAAAAACACCAGGGCAAAGAATACAACCCCAAAAGCTGGAGTCTCTCGGGACCTGGCCATTCCTCCCCCACAGTGTCTCAGCACGCTTTCAGAGCCTCAGAGCACAGGTGCAGCACAGCTATCGCTGTCCTCCTAGTGCCTCACTCCTGCCCCACCCCCTACCCTCTCACCCACCCCCCTCGCAGTCTGTAGAGGAAGCTAGGTAACACCACCCTGCCCCTCCCCCCAAAAAAGCAGATTCCATTTGGGGTTTGTTTCATTTTTTCTTTGCTACTTTGTCTTTGATTTTTCTGTAACAAAATGAGCAAAAAATTGAAAAGTACCTTAACCATTGACAGCTTCTATGGATAGAGAGCAGACTCTAAACCCTAAGGAGACTAAAAACAGACTGTCACCAGGTGAATCCCCAAAGGAGGAGATCAGCTGTTCCTCAGCACAGATGAACCTCATAGAAGAAATTAAAAAGGCTCTCACAAGAGAGCTAGAAGAAAAATGGGAAAAGGAGAGGGAGGCTTGGCAAAAGAGTCTGGAGAAGTCATCCCACTCATTTAAAGACAGAGTGGATAAAGAAATCAAATCCTTGAAAAATAGGATTAGTAAACTGGAAACAGAAAATAGCTCTCTAAAAAATAAAATTGGCGAAATGGAAAAAAATTCCATAGAACAAAACAACTCAATTGGACAATTAGAAAAAGATATAAAAAAAAGTGAGTGAAGAAAATACTTCATTGAAAATCAGAATCGAGCAAATGGAATTGAATGACTAGAGGAGACAACAAGAATCAATCAAGCAAAACCAAAAAAATCCAATAATGGAAAAAAATGTGAAATGCCTTCTTGGGAAAACAACAGACCTGGAAAATAGATCCAGGAGAGACAATCTGAGAATTATTGGACTCCCAGAAAAGTATGATGAAAAAGCCTGGACACTATTTTCCAGGAAATTATCAAAGAGAACTGCCCAGAAGTCATAGAAACAGAGGGTAAAATAAACATTGAAAGATTTCATCGATCACCTACTGAAAGGGATCCTAAAATCAAAACACCAAGAACTCAGTATGCAACCAAAAATAATTTACCCAGCCAGAATGAGGATCTTTTTCCAGGGAAGAAGATGATCATTCAACAAAATAAGTGAATTTCACCTATTTTTGATGAAAAAAAAAACCAGAACTTAACAAAAAGTTTGATCTACAAATATAGAACTCAAGACAAACCTAAAAAGGTAAAAAGAAATCTTAGGAACTATATTTCTGCTATAAAGATGTATAAAGAATACATATATACCTTGTTCTAGAAACTAGAGGTGGAAAGGACATTGTACCAGAAAAAGGATAAAGGGGGGTACTACATCTCATGAAGAGGCAAAGGAAACCTATTATATCTGAGAGAAAGAATGGAGGGGGATGAATATAGTGGGTATCTTACTGCCATCAGAATTGGCTTTAAGAGAAAAATTTTAGACATATCCAATTTTTGGTGAAACTTTCCCACCTCACTGAAAAGTGAGAAGGGAAAAGTGAAAAGGGAAGGAATAAGCTAAGCAGAAGGGAATATGGAAACTGTGAGGGAAAGGAGTAAGATGGGGAAGGAACTCTAAAGTGGGGGGAAGGATACTAAAAAAGGAGGGCTGTGAGAAGCAAGTGGTGCTCACAAGCTTAATACTGAGAAGGGGGGTAAGGGGAAAGAAGGGAGAAAAGCATAAACAAGGAGTAACAAGATGGCAAGTGATACAGAATTGGTAATTTTAACCATAAATGTGAACAAGGTAAACTCCCCCATAAAGAGGAAACAGTTAGCAGAATGGATTAAAAGCCAGAATCCTACAATATGTTGTTTATAGGAAACATACCTGAAGCAGGGAGATACATGCAGAGTAAAGGTAAAAGGTTGGAGCAGAATCTACTATGCTTCAGGTGAAGTCAAAAAAGCAGGGGCAGCCATTCTGATCTCAGATTAAGCAAAAGCAAAAATTGATCTAATTAAAAGAGATAAGGAAGGGCACTATATCTTGCTAAAGATATGAAGCAATATCAATATTAAACATATATGCACCAAGTGATATAGCATCTAAATTCTTAAAAGAGAAATTAAGAGAGCTGCAAGAAGAAATAGACAGCAAAACTATAATAGTGGGAGATCTCAACCTTGCACTCTCAGAATTAGATAAATCAAACCACAAAATAAATAAGAAAGAAGTCAAAGAGGTAAATAGAATACTAGAAAAGTTAGATATGAAAGATCTCTGGAGAAAACAAACTGGAGACAGAAAGGAGTATACTTTCTTTTCAGCAGTTCATGGAATCTATACAAAAATTGACCATATACTAGGACATAAAAACCTCAAACTCAAATGCAGTAAGGCAGAAATAGTAAATGCATCCTTTTCAAACCACAATGCAATGAAAATTACATTAAACAAAAAGCCAGGGAAAAGTAGATCAAAAAAAATTGGAAACTAAATAATCTCATACTAAAGAATGATTGGGTGAAACAGCAAATCATAGACATAATTAATAACTTCACCCAAGAAAATGACAATAATGAGACATCATACCAAAATGTGTGGGATGCAGCCAAAGTGGTAATAAGAGGAAATTGCATATCTCTAGAGGCCTACTTGCATAAAATAGAGAAAGAGAAGATCAATGAATTGGGCTTGCAACTAAAAATGCTAGAAAAGGAACAAATTAAAACTCCCCAGTCAAATACTAAACTTGAAATTCTAAAAATAAAAGGAGAGATCAATAAGATTGAAAGTAAAAAACTATTGAATTAATTAATAAAACTAAGAGTTGGTTCTATGAAAAAACCAACAAAATAGACAAACCCTTAGTAAATCTGATTAAAAAAAGGAAAGAGGAAAATCAAATTGTTAGTCTTAAAAATGAAAAGGGAGAACTCGTCACTAACAAAGAGGAAATTAGAGCAATAATTAGGAATTACTTTGCCCAACTTTATGCCAATAAATTCGACAACTTAAATGAAATGGAAGAATACCTTCAAAAATATAGCTTGTCCAGAATAACAGAGGAGGAAGTAAATATCTTAAACAGTCCCATCTTAGAAAAAGAAATAGAACAAGCTATTAACCAACTCCCTAAGAAAAAATCCCCAGGACCAGATGGATTTACATGTAAATTCTATCAAACATTTAAAAAACAATTAACTCCAATGCTATATAAACTATTTGAAAAAAATAGGGATTGAAGGAGTCCTATCAAACTCCTTTGATGACACAGACATGGTACTGATACCTAAACCAGGTAGGCTGAAAACAGAGAAAGAAAATTATAGACCAATCTCCCTAATGAATATTGATGTTAAAATCTTAAAGAAAATATTAGCAAAAAAAATTACAGAAAATCATCCCCAGGATAATACACTATGACCAAGTGGGATTTATAATGCAGGAATGCAGGGCTGGTTCAATATTAGGAAAACTATTAGCATAATTGACTATATCAATAATCAAACTAACAAAAACCATATGATCATCTCAATAGATGCAGAAAAAGCATTTGATAAAATCCAACATCCATTCCTAATAACAATACTTGAGAGGATAGGAAGAAATGGACTTTTCCTTAAAATAGTCAATTTAAAACCATCAGTAAGCATCATATGCAATGGGGAAAAACTGGAACCTTTCCCAGTAAGATCTGGAGTGAAGCAAGGTTGCCCACTATCACCATTATTGTTCAATGTTATATTAGAAACACTAGCCTCGGCAATGAGTCGAGAAAGAGATTAAAGGAATTAGAGTAGGCAATGAGGAAACCCAACTATCACTCTTTGCAGATGATATGATGGTATACTTAAACAACCCCAGAGATTCTACTAAAAAGCTATTAGAAATAATTCATAACTTTAGCAAAGTTGCAGGATACAAAATAAATCCCCATAAATCCTCAGCATTTTTATACATCACCACAAAATCCAACAGCAAGAGATACAAAGAGAAATTCCATTCGAAATAACTGTTGACAGCATAAAATATTTGGGAATCTCTCTACCAAAGGAAAGTCAGGAACTATATGAGCAAAATTACAGAAAACTTTCCACACAAATAAAGTCAGACTTAAATAATTGGAAAAATATTAAGTGCTCTTGGATAGGCCAAGTGAATATAATAAAGATGACAACACTCCCTAAACTAATCTGTTTATTTAGTGCTATACCAATAAGACTTCCAAGAAAATATTTTAATGATCTAGAAAAAATAACAACAAAATTCATATGGAATAATAAAAGGTCAAGAATCTCAAGGGAATTAATGGGGAAAAAAATCAAATGAAGGTGGTCTACCTGTACCTGATCTAAAACTATATTATAAAGCAGCAGTCACCAAAACCATTTGGTATTGGCTAAGAAATAGATTAGTCAATCAGTGGAATAGGTTATGTTCACAAGACAATATAGTCAACTATAACAATCTAGTGTTTGACAAACCCAAAGATCTTAACTTTTGGGATAAGAATTCATTATTTGACAAAAACTGCTGGGATAACTGGAAATTAGTATGGCAGAAATTAGGCATGAACCCACACTTAATACTGTATACTAAGATAAGATCAAAATGGGTCCATGATTTAGGCATAAAGAACGAGATTATAAATAAATTAGAGGAACATAGGATAGTTTATCTCTCAGACTTGTGGAGGAGGAAGAAATTTGTGACCAAAGATGAACTAAAGACCATTACTGATCACAAAATAGAAAATTTTGATTACATCAAATTAAAAAGCCTGTGTACAAACAAAACTAATGCAAACAAGATTAGAACGGAAGCAACAAACTGGGAAAACATCTTCACAGTTAAAGGTTCTGATAAAGGCCTCATTTCCAAAATATATAGAAAATTGACTCTAATTTATAAGAAATCAAGCCATTCTCCAATTGATAAATTGTCAAAGGATATGAACAGACAATTTTTAGATGATGAAATTGAAACTATCTCCACTCATATGAAAGAGTGTTCCAAATCACTATTGATCAGAGAAATGCAATTTAAGACAACTCTGAGATACCACTACACATCTGTCAGATTAGCTAAGATGACAGGAAAAAATAATGATGAATGTTGGAGGGGATGCAGGAAAACTGGGACACTGGTGCATTGTTGGTGGAGTTGTGAACGAATCCAACCATTCTGGACAGCAAACTGGAATTATGTCCAAAAAGTTATCAAACTGCATACCCTTTGATGCAGCAGTGCTACTACTGGGCTTATACCCCAAAGAGATACTAAAGAAGGGAAAGGGACCTGTATGTGCCAAAATGTTTGTGACAGCCATGTTTGTAGTGGCTAGAAACTGGAAAATAAGTGGATGCTCATCAATTGGAAAATGTTGGGTAAATAGTGGTATATGAATGTTATGGAATATTATTGTTCTGTAAGAAATGACCAGCAGGATGAATACAGAGAGGACCGGTGAGACATATATGAACTGATGCTAAGTGAAATGAGTAGAACCAGGAGATTATTATATACCTCAACAATGATGCTGTTTGAGGATGTATTCTGATGGAAGTGGATTTCTTTGACAAAGAGACCTAACTCAGTTTCAATTGATTAATGATGGACAGAAGCAGCTACACCCAAAGAAAGAACACTGGGAAATGAATGCAAACTGGTTGCATTTATGTTTTTCTTCCTGGGTTATTTTTACCTTCTGAATCCAACTCTCCCTGTGCAACAAGAGAACTGTTCGGTTCTGCACACTTATATTGTATCTAGGATATACTGCAACATATTTAACATATATAGGACTGCTTGCCATCTAGGGGAATGGGTGGAGGGAGAGAGGGGAAAAATTGGAACAGAAGTGAGTGCAAGGGATAATGTAAAAAATTACCCTGGCATAGGTTTTGTCAATAAAAAAGTTATTATAATAAAAAAAAGTCAGAACTCTGCAATATATTGTTTATAGGAAACACATTTAAAGCAGGGAGATACATACAGAGTAAAGGTAAAAGGCTGGAGCAGAATCTATTATGCTTCAGGTGAAGTCAAAAAAGCAGGGGTAGCCATCCTTATCTCAGATCAAGCAAAAGCAAAAATTGATCTAATTAAAAGAGATAAGGAAGGAAATTATATCTTGCTAGAGGGTAGCACAGACAATGAAGCAATATCAATACTAAACATATATGTACCAAGTGGTATAGCATCTAACTTCCTAAAGGAGAAGTTAAGAGTTGCAAGAAGAAATAGATAGCAAAACTATAATAGTGGGAGATCTCAACTTTGCACTCTCAGAATTAGATAAATCAAACCACAAAACAAATAAGAAATAAATTAAAGAGGTAAAAAGATTATTAGAAAAATTAGGTATGATAGATCTTTGGAGAAAACTAAATGGTGACAGAAATACTTTCTTCTCGGTAGTTCATGGAACCTATACAAAAATTGAGCATATATTAGGACATAAAGACTTCAAAATTAAATGCAGGAAGGCAGAAATAGTAAATGCTTTTGTTTCAGATCATAATGCAATAAAAACTATATTCAACAAAAAGTTAGGGGTAAATAGACCAAAAAGTAATTGGAAAATAAATAATCTCATCTTAAAGAATGATTGGGTGAAACAGCAAATTATAAACATAATTAATAATTTCACTCAAGATAATGACAACGATGAGACATCATATCAAAATTTGTGGTATGCAGCCAAAGCAGTAATAAGGGGAAATTTTATATCTTTAGAGGCTTACTTGAATAAAATAGAGAAAATGATAAATGCAATTGATTCCTTACAATTCATTTCTGACACTAAATTTGGAGCAGTGTGTTGATAATTACCCAGGTCTTTCTCCTGCTGTTTTTATAAATTTATTTCTCAACAACTTTAACAGAAACCTAAGAACTTGTAGAAATTTTGAGGGATATGGTCACTAGCTATTTGAAAAAGGCCTTTGAAATTCTCTTTTAAACAAAATATTTAGCTAAGTCCAGTGAGACAATGTTATCTGTTTAATAGAAAACCCCTCTTAGAGACTGGAAGAACAGTTTTAGTCCTGGTTCCATGACTTTGGACAATTCCCCTTTCTAACCTAGCAACTCTCAAGCTTTTAAATTGCAGAGCAAGTACCAATCTGGGTTGGTAAAAGAGTTTCCTCACTAGGAAATTACTTACAACAATGAAATCTGATAGGATAGGTCCTGTCCAAGATATCCTTAGATACTTGGCAGGATCTATTGTTATCTTGTATATTCCCTCAATTGATATAAAGTAAAATCCATCCATGCCTGCCCCTGCCTATAATCATGATTCTTATCCATGGTTTCTTATAAATCCTCTTAAAAGGACTACCTAATATGCTGGTAGCCTTGCATTCACACTCAAAATCTCTTGACATTTTATGGATAATAATAGAAAGTAAATACTATCTTTCTGTTAGCTTTTATTCTCTCTGAATGAATGACTCACTTTTTTTCCAGTCATAGTAAGCTAAGTACTAACTTTATTTTCTTTTGACCCAATATTCTCTATCAGTGCCTTTGCACATATGTATTAGATGCTCAAGAGTTGTTAAGTTTAGTTGATTTGATACCTGTTTAATTCTTTTTCTTAGCTAAGTCTCATTGCAATAGAGTATACCAGTACATCTAATAAGGCATATTATAATTTGATTCCATATCTAAGATTGTTTAATTTATATATAAACTAAGCTTCAAACCATCTGAACTTCACAGTTAGCTCTTAGTTATTTCTCAAATAAATTTGAGATAATAAATAAGCAGATTGTTCAGCTGTTTACTCTTTCCACTATGATTATTCAACAATCTCAATCATCTAACTCTCTATTTTAACTTATTTTCTTTTATTGATTCCTTTTTCATTCTTCTTTTACTTAAGGGATTTTTCAAACTCTATAACATTTTTCAAGCTTCAACACAAAGTTCAATTTAGTACATTGTTTGCTTCTGAGAATAATTTGCTTGCAATTTTAAAAGTTGGTTTGTAATTTCCAAAGAGTTTATATTTCATGCAATAAAAATAAATTAGCCATACAGATCTCTTGGTTTTTGTTATGATTTATGGATGTCTAAAGCTATCAAAACTACAAAAGAACCCTTGTTGATTATTAATCTCATTTCCTATGACCTATCTCCACTCTATTTCAGTCACCTATGGTAGTATATTTTATTCTCACTCCTTAACTTTTTGATTATCTTTATTCTCAATGTCTCAATATTCTCTTGTCTTAGAAACTTAGAAACTTCCATTCAATAATTCTAGCTCTGCTTTTGAGAATCCAGTAGAGTAATTTTTTCTCAAGACTATCCTTCAAATACTCTTCCCTTTCCTAAATCTCTCCTCCAGGAATAACAGCTTCATTTCCATCAACCAACTCTGATATGGCATCATCTCAAAGCCCCTTACCAACTTAGATTCTTCTCTCTTGAATATTCTCCATTTTATCATTGTTCTTCCTGAAATGTTGTGTCCAAAACTGAACAACACTCCAGTTGTGATCTGACTAGAACAAAGCACAATGGCATTATCATGACCCCATGAGGGATAATGGAGGAACAGTTCAAGTTGCACTGGTATCCATAAAAGAGAAATCTCAAGGATAATTCCCAGACTTTTAAAATAAATCTTTATAAAGGATCTACAGGAAATTGTCCTTCTGTTTACTTTACTGAATTCCACCCAGTATTCTAGCCTATTAAGGGGTTTTGGGTTTTTTTTGTTTTGGTTTGATTTTTGGATCCTGACTCTATTAACTGCAGTTAATTACAGTTAATACATTGAATTGTATTGGTAGTTATCTCTCACCAGCTCTTTTCAATTTAATAAGTATATCATCTGGGCTTTTAAGGCAGCTATCAATTTAGCAATTAGAGTACTGGTGCTAATGGGAGTTCAAATCCAGCCTCAGACACTTACTGGCTGTGTGTGACCCCAACCAAATTACTTAACCTATTTTTGTTTCAATTTAATCATATGTAAAATGAGGATAATAATAACACCTACCTCATAGGATTCATTCGAGATAATATTTATATGAGAGAAACATTATCAACTCAATATTTCTCTTTTTTTTTTCATCTAAGCTGAATCAGTTCTCCCACTTCACCTACAATAAAAAGTTTTCCAGTATAAAAAAAATTTATTGAGGATGAAGACTAATAATTAGGGATTTGTCAGGTGTTTAGAAGGAATTTCCTAACAAATCAGATAAATGGCTGGGGCAAAAGATCTCAAAAGAGGGGAAAAGTTTATGCTAATTTGGAACCGTTGTTGGTTGTGATTGTATAGCCTAAAATTATGTGGCCTCAGGCAAAGCCCAGGACTAAAGTAGCTTTAGCTCTGGCCAGAGGAGATATTTCCTAGCAGATATATCTCCAGGTGACTCAAGCAGAAAACAAGATGGCATTACGGAGATAACACAATCAAGGACCAGCAGATGGTAGCAGAGAGTAGCTAATACCAGAGACCATTGTAAATACAATGATGTAGCATTTAGTGGAATATAACTTGACACCCAACAGAGTGTCGATACAGTAAAGACAATGTGTGTCCAAAGGAGAATTTAGATACACAAGCCTTACAGAGAGAAGCAGAAAAATACACACTGACATCATCCACTGAAGGCTCTAGGACCTCAGATAATGTGCCAGTTGTTTCTTGGTTTGGGAAATTTTGAACAGCATTTGTTCTTCTCCAGATCTAAAGCACCTCTTTCTCTCCCAAAATCTTTTCAAAGATTACTGTTGTCAGGAGCCCCATTCCAAGGTCACCTCCTCTTTTTACTATTAGAAAACACTCTTTTCCAGAAATAAACCTAGCAAGCAAACTGCACTGAGCTTAGTATAACAACAATTCTTTGTACCACACTCTGGATGAATTCTGCCATAGCAAAACCCCAGAATTGTTTCACACCAGTACTAGATGGTCCCTGAGATCAGACAAATACCTGCAGAAACTATGCTTCAGTCATGAAGTTTTGCTATGACTCAAACTTGTCACATTGTTGTTACCCCTCATCATCAGGGCTCAGCTCACTAGGGAGTCACTGCCATGTGTATGAAGATTTGACCTATCAAAGGGGACTTGCTTCTACAGGAGACTCCAGAACATGTGTCTAGTTTACATCCTCCAGCAAAATAAAGCAAGTTTTATGCTTTTGATTGCTATTAGCTCTTTGGTTTTATTTTATTTTTATTTTATTTTATTTCTTGGAATTAACTATGACTGTGTGAGTTCTTTGGTATTTTTTAAAGTTAATAGTGGTTGCATAATCTCTGTGACTTTTTGGGCTTACTAATTTGTAGCTTTCCCCAACACCTAATACAACACTCTACACAAAGTAGGGGCTTAATACATGTTGAATTAAACTGGATTTCATTTCTAGTAGTGATGGAGAATATATCAGGCTAAAAAATAACAAAGGAGGGAAAAAGTTTCAAAATTTCAAGAAGGCTCAAAATTTCATAATCAAAATTTTTCCTATAATTTATTGGAATATAAGCACAACTATTCCTTGATCTTTATTAGTGTATCTTCACTCCACAGTTATATTTTTAATTTCATAACGATTCCTTTCTTTGTGATTTTTTTTAATTCCCTGCAAAGCCTGCAAAAGCTAAAGAAGTTTAGAGAAGGGAGAAGTTAGCATGTTAAACATTAGTAAGCAGGTGAGACCTGAAAATCAGGTAGAATGTTGACAGAACTAGAGAAAATGGGAAAATATTCCAATGGAGGAAACAGCTTAGTCACAATCACAAGAGTGAAAATGAGTATAAAATATTTAGAGCACCAATCTGTCCATAACGGAATGGGGAGATAAAGAGGACAAAATCGATTTGGCAAGTTGAATGCTTGAAAGATACCTTCAAATCATGAGGAACTACTGAAGTCTTCCAAGGAGGGCAGTAAGTGATTAAAAGTGTATTTTTAAAGATTCATCTCAGGAATGCTGTATGTAATGAATTAAAGTTGAGTGAGAGCATAGGCATGGAGAAGTTAGAAAGTAGTTGTAATAATAGATATGTGAAGTGATAAGGTCTTGAACTAAGTCTGTGGTAGTTGAAGTAGAAGAAGAAAGAAGTATTAGAGAGACAAATAAAAAACAAAAAAAGATGATCATATGGATGTGAGGGGTGAAGAAGACAAGAGAATCACAATATTTCTATTCTGGGAAACTAAAGAAAGGTGATACCATTAAATCAACAGTTTTATTTTAAACCTATCACATTTCATGCCCTGGACACAAAGAATGCAGAGACAAAAATGAAAAGATTTCTGTCCTACAGGAGCTTTTGTTCTAATTGTTATTTTTTTTCTGGAAGGGAAAAAAGTTTGTTGTTGTTGTTGTTTGTGTTGTTGTTGTGGATTTCGTTGTTGTTAGTGAAATAAGATGATGGCCATAGGAGAAACTGAACTTGAAGTGATAAGATATTGATATGGAGATGTCTACTAGAAATAAGACAATGTCTTAAACAATAAAAAACTAGAGACTTGAGTTATCCCCATAGTTAAGCCAAGTGAATCCACAAATGAAAGCAAGAGAATGAATAAACTCTTTTAAAAAGAGAGAATTAAGGGGAAAAGAATAGGGACCAAAGACTGAGTCCTAGAGGAACACAGCTCTAATTATGGATGGGGTAGTGAAATGGTTAAAGAAGTTGAAAACTTCTTCAACCACCAGTTTCTGCATCTGCAAAATGAAAGAGTTATATCTGATGATTTTCAAAATTCCTGCTAATCTTAAGATTCTATGAGTCTACATGAAACAGAAGTCTGGTATTTTAGAAGCTAAGGAAAAGTTTTAATATGGAGAAAGTAGGCAAAAGCTTCAGTGATATCAAAGGGGAACACAGATTGAAAGAAAACTACCTTTTCCTGCTATCTTCTTTAGAGATTGTTGATTTTTTTTAACTGTAATATGAAATTCACTTACCTTTTCACAAGCTGAGCTTACCAAGAAGCAGATAACAGTTCCCCAAATAGCCAATATTCCATCAGAGTAATTTTTTTAAAAATAGGGACACTTTCTCTCAAGAGCTAAAGATTTATGATTCAGACTAATCTGAAGAGGCAATATAATACTATAATCTTATATTCTTATTCTGTCAGGCCTCTTTTAACTCTAAATCTATTTTTTTCTTTTTTTTACATTAAAGCTTTTTATTTTCAAAACATATGCATAGGTAATTTTCAACATTCACCCTTGCAAAACCTTGAGTTCCAAATTTTTTCCCTCTTCCCCCTAGATGTCAAATAATTTAATATATGTTAAACTTTGCAATTCTTCTATATATATTTCCACAATTATCATGGTGCACAAGGAATATCAAATCAAAAAGGAAAAAATGAGAAAGAAAACAAAATGCAAGAAATAACAACAAAAAGTGAAAATACTATGTTGTGGTCCACACTCAGTTCCCACAGTTCTCTCTCTTGGTGCAAATGACTCTCTTCATCATAAGATCATTGGAACTAGCCTGAATCATATCATTGTTGAGAAGTAGCTTTAAATCTATTGTTCTGTGAACTTCTGTGCAAACCATATGAGTTCACCCATGTGATATGATTTGGGAATTCCAGGAAATCCCCCAATATGTCTCACACTGTTCTGTCACATAGTTCTTAAAATATCATTAAAGATTCATTCCTTTGGGGTCAAATATTGCTTCCAGAAAATCCTCTTTTAAAATGTGGCCTTAAGAGTAATTACAATTAACTCCTAAAATATGGCTCATTATTTTCTTTGGTCAGATTTTTATCATATCATTGTTTTCTGGATAGCATGAGAGCATTGGAAAATTGCAGAAGAGTAAAAGAAATAGCTTTAATAGTGTGGGGGGGAGAGAGCAGATTACAACTGAAAGAGGAGTGCAGTGAAAAAAGGAAGTGGGAGATGCTAAAGATACAAATCTCACTAACTTAGCCTGACCCTGTCAGTGACACTAATAGCCTGACCCTGCCAGTGACACTAAGAATAAACAAAGACATATCAAATTGTGGAATCTGATGCTTGTCTTAATTATTGTAAACCTTTGGATCAAGTCGGATATTTCTCCATGACAGTCTCTGAGATTAGATCAACCTGCATATAATACATCACATGTGGCATAGATCCCAAAGGTACCATAGTGAATTCTCAGCCTGATTTAACAAGGTTATTTCCTAATGTGTAAGTTTGGTTTGAGGTAGGTATAAACTAAAATTATCCTCGTGGGTATTAACATCACTATCCTTAGAAAAAATTTACCTTAATCTTTGGTGTCTGCTACCACTCACTGACTAGCCAGGTTTTCTCTCTATCTGCAGCTAGAAATCAATTGGCTTCAATGAAGAGACAGAATGTTTAACTTTGGGACCATTATCTCAAATTGTGCAGATAGGCAAGTATTCACAGCCAGTGCTCTAGGTCAAAAACAACACAAGCTTTATTGTTTATATGTCAGATCTTCTCTTAAGGCCTGTGGAAATGAGAGGTTCTGCATCTGCAACATTTTATGAAACCATTCAACAACCAAAGCTGAGGGCCATGAGTATTTTATATTCCTTCTATATTTATATTTTATATTTATAGTTATATACTTTCCTTCTAACATCTAAATAGTTTCTGAAGACCAGCATGCATCCTTAGAAAGCAAAGAGCTCCAAATATATCATAAATAGCATCAATCAGTTAATCAAGAAGCATTTATTAAACATTCTACTATGTATCAGGAACTATGCTTTGTTGTTATATTTCAGTCATTTAGTTATGTCTGACTCTTTGTGACCCCATTTGGGTTTTTTTTTTGGCAAAGATCCTATAAAATTTGCCATTTCCTTCTCCAGATCTTTTTACAGATGAAAAAAAAAATTGAGGCAACAAGATTAAGTGACTTGTCCTGAGTCTCACAGAAAATAAAATGTCTTAAGCCAGATTTAAACTCAGGTTTTCCTGATCCTAGAGCCTGGATTCTATCCTCTGTGCTAGGTAATTATCCTAAGTATCATACTATACCCCAGGAATGAAAAAAATGAAACAGTTCCTGCTCTTAAAAGACTTACATTCTATTTGCTGTTTTTTTTAAGTTTCTGCCAAATAAAGCGATATTCCAAACGCTAACTACAGGACATAATAAAAAGGCAATGCAAAAATATTTGAAAACTTGATATGTAGAAGAAAAAAAAGTACTTATTCTACTTGTTAAAAGAGGAAACAACTAGGAAATGCTGCTAAAAGATATAACTGGAAGAAGTTGCTAAAATATTAAGATTTTCCTTGCTATAGAGGGAAAAAAAAACTACCAAAAATTTGGAAATATCCAAAAATGAAATGGGATGCTTAAGAAAATAATGGTAATCCTTACAAAATAGGTTCTAAAACAGAGGCATTATGACATCTAGGATAGTATTTTCTGGAGATATTTTAAAATTTTGTTGTCATGTACAAATTTGGACCTCCATTCTCATTCTTAGATTCAATGGAAATATTCTTCAATAATGGGATAATCCATGGATTCAACACCTAAGTATTCAGGTATGAAAAAATGTTAGCAATTCAGCATCCAATTATATGGTACTGACATTTTGGATAAAAATTTAATGTAAAATGGTAGTCACTTGACATTACTATGCAATATATATATATATATATGTGTGTGTGTGTGTGTGTGTGTGTGTGTATACATATATGTGCATATATTCCCTAAATATTTATCATAAAAGCATTAGATTATCTTTAAAAGAAAGCAATCTATATCAGAGAATGAATGAGTCTACAGTGCCTGCTATCGAAACAGTTGGATATGATTTTTCATTATACTTTGCTATCTATTGATTTAAAAAAAAAAGGAGGAAGCAAGAACTTCTCAAACAGAAGAAAACAAAAATAGATACAGATCTAACTGATGACTGGGTTGAGAATGGGCTAGGGAAAGAAAATATTCTTGAAAATACTTCATGCCAGAGTATTCTTATGTAAGGTGGTAATCAAGGCATCATATAACTAATATTTCTGTATCCCTTTTCTCTCAATATAGTGAAATTCATTAAAAGTAAATGTAAATAGGATATGATTGATAGTATTATAATGAATTTTCAATAGGTATTTTGCTAATTTCTACTAATGAATAAGTAACATTCTGGAAACTGATCACCAAAAGCTATGAAAATTTGGGATAATTCTTACAAATAATATTATTAACATTTCTTGAGCTAGTGCTACTTAAATTGCAATGAAATTTATCCACACCTTCAAGAGACACTTTTCTTTACTATTTGGTATACTGTTCCTGAGACAAGTTAGGAAATGACTCCTGAGTTTGGGTGCTCTCACCTTACAATGGCAATACTTCAGATGATAGTAGTAAACTTCTATGCAGAGTTCCAGATCCAATTCAATTCAACAAGATATTTTAAAACATCCACTATGTGTCAGTTGTTGTGCTAGAACAGAGAATAAAAAGACAAAAATAAGGTAATACATAACTTTCAGGAGTTTATATTTTACTGGAGCCCACTATAATTTAACATAAATCATAAAAATCTTAGATTTAGAGACAACAAATTATCTAGTCCGACCTGAAACATGAGATGAATGCTCTCTACAATGATAACAGCAAATTATGGGGAACTCAATTCCTACTGAAGCAACCAGATCCATTTCTGTATAACTCTTTCTTTCTCATAGTGAACTACAATTTGCAATACCTTATAAAACATTCATTTCAACCAAGCCATTGTCTATTATATGGTTTCCTATAGGTACAATGATGATTCCTAATTCTGAGAATTTGTAGTCGCCATTTACTTGAATCAAAAACATTTTCAAATTCAATCAAGGTATTTTCTTTACATAATGCTGAGCTTTTAAAGCTAAGATCTGTAAATATTTGAATTATGACTGCATTTTTTCACTGTAATTTCAAGTGTTTATTACAGTATGCCCAACATCTTAATGATGCCTCTACCTAGGAATTAAGTTTTTTTCATATTTTAAAATAATGCCTTTTTCTCATAAGTTGGCACATGTGCCCATTATCTTACTCTTTTATTTTAGAACACAATGTCAATCCTCTAATTATTTTAATTCTCCTCCCTATATTCTCTCAAATGTATACATTTCTTTCTAGTAGGAGATTCCCAGAAGACAGGAAAGTACTGTAAGTACAATCCACTTCTATATAGAAAATGCCTTTTTTCATGAGCAAAGGAACTTATAGAGAAGATGTACCAAGGACTCTGAATAACCCCAACCAATTAATATTAGCTTCATTTCCAATTCAATTTCCTTGCGAGATATTAGCAACCTAGTACCCCTTGACCTAAGGAAGATAAATGACTATAGAACTTCTTAGGATGCACATCTTGTTCCTTGAACTTGGTACTCTAGTAGATATGTATATTGGTAGACAGTATATATAATTTTGCTTTTTTAATGCTTACAGTAAGAAGAAACCTACTAATTTTATTCAAGATGATGATAGGTGCTAGCATTTTAATTATTTTTCATGTTGTGAGTAATTTATTATTCATTGGGTATCTTCACTGTAAATCTTGTCCTCACTCTGTAAAATTTTCTCTTTGGTGTCCAACAAAGGGTTTCGTTGCAATAAGAAGCAAGGTGTGTCTACGCTTTTACCTGGAGCAATAACGATGCAAGTCTTTCAGACCAGCCCAGGGGTTTGGGGTGGAGAAACAGAGTCATTATAGAGCATCTTTAGTTTTTCACTCAGAGGAAGTCAGAATGAGCTCCAATGCCCTCTTGGAAAAGCATCATTAAGTACACCTTCCTCTTCAGCAAGACATAGGGTCCAGGTTCCCAGGATTAACAGTGAAAATCAGGTGGATTTGTATGTAAGAAAAAGCAGAAGCAATGGACTGGCTCCTTTTCAGGACTATTGGCATTTTAATCATTTTAATGGTAAGTAGAAAATTAAGAGGAAGAAAATTACTATAGACACCTGCATCTTTCAGGTCAGTCAATGATCTTTATTTATTGAATTGGCTCAATATTCATTGTCTTTCTGAAGAGTAACTTTCACTCCTAAAGGCTCTAAGAAATTTCTAAAGATGTTCCCTTCATAGAGAGGCTATGGAAATGAAAGGTAGAAGAATAACAAATTTTTTATGGATTCTATTTAAAGATCATTGCCAAATGATTTATACTATAATTCAGATTATTATGGAAATTTCATACTATTAAAAATGAAGGTAAGGGCTTTTAAAGTAAATATTTGCAAAAACTGTCCTTACAAATGTTGCATGACCAAAGAAAGAAAATGGGACCTACCAATTTGGGAAATTACTTTGATTCTCTCAGCCTGTAAAATTTTGTTTTACAAAGTGAATTTGGGGTCTTTAATGCCTTATGAATAGTTATTTTTTTCATATTATTTCATTATTCTTCATGTATAAACCAGTATATTATCACATTTTTAAAAACATAAAAAATTTCAAATATCCCAATTTCAAGAAAAATGTCAATTATTTTATATAGATGAGATATTTATTTTATAATTTTATGAAAAGCAGGATGTTAATTCTGTGTGAGCAGAGAAAATATGAGAAAAGTGATTGTATGCTATATGAGGAAAAATAATCACATTTATCCTTTTCTTATATTTTTTTTTACATAACTTATATGGGTAACTAAACTATGTTAATCATTTTATTATTCCTAAATTTTCTGTTCTTTGCTTTAATGAGGTTTAAATTAAAGACAAAGGATCGATACCTTTAAAGAATTTTTTTAAAATAACTCAATTAAAGTTCTAGGAGAATTGTTAAGTTATTCTAAAGTTAGTTTGTGTAGATTTCAAAAGGATTTTTTGAAGAGTATTGGTTATTTTAAAAAGATATTAAGAAATGAAGAATCCTAGTTTCCCACTCGTTAAAAAAAGGCCTGCTTATTTACAACATGTGTTTGGGAAGCACTGTAAAAAACCTTATGATCTGGCAAAGAAAAGAGGTATGATTAAAATTAATGGGCAAAGAAGCAGGCATTATGCCAAGTCTCCAACTTCTCAATATCTGGGAACCTATTTATGTTTATTTATATAACAAATGATCAACTTCTGATCTTTCGGGTTAAGCTTAAGATAAAATACTAAATAAATAAAATGAACACCAAAAAATACCAAATATGAAATATTTCTTTCAGTCATAAAAATATATATAAAGTCACTTTCTTTGAACCCTAATTTCTGAGAGGGCTGGACTTAATTTCTGTAGCAACTTACAGTTTTAAACCTTCTTAATCCTTTTTCATTTTTTTTTAATTTTAAAGCTATGATAGTTCAGTTATATCATTAATAATAGGCTTTTGTGGGCTATCTTGGAAGTCTAATTATAATTTACAATATGATTTCTATAAGAAAATTCCTAAAGTGAAGGTACTCTGCATTGGAGGAAATGTGTTTGTCCTAACTAGTGATCTTCAGACAGTAACTAGGTGACCTTTTTTTTTTTTTTTTAACCAGGGTTCAGATTAGGAGGAAATTCTTGTTCAGATATATATTAGACTAGTAGCCTCTAAGGTTCTGTGACTTTTTAATCAATTTTTCTTGATATTAAAAATAAGTAAAGCTCTTATGTTTAGATTCACCCATATTCTCCTTTTTTTTTTTTAAATTGAAGGCTGAGAATTACATTTTGCTCTAGGCAAATTATTATCATTTGTAAAATTGAGAAAATAAATTTTTAAAGATATTAATTCTTGGGTTTCAAACATTGCACAAAGCCGCATGAAAGAATTACTGATTCAATGTCCTGCAATCCTTAGACCAGAGTTGTCAGAAATACAATCTCCTGCTTGGGGCTCACAACCAACTGTAGAACTACAAAACTAGATTAAGTGCAATTGGGAAACATTTTACAAAATAAATAAGCTTACAATAAAAATTCAGTCAATGTTAATATGTAGTTTTCTAAGTCAATATGTGCCTTCATGGATTCTTATGCATGCTTTAGTAGCTTCCTTTTCAACTTGAATTTGATCCCACTTCCCTAGATTATCATGAAAACCCTTTTAAAAAATTGTTTCTATTTTAGTGATTTATTTTCTATTTATTTTCAAAATAGCAATGATTCAGCAACGTCAAAGTTTCCAATCATAAATGGGTAGGAGGTAAAAATCTGTTTTTAAAAGTTACTTTTGTAACTTGGATCTTTTAAAAAGCACAGGGGAAGAGGAAGAAAAGAGAGAAGATTGGCAAAATGAAAATATGATGAAATAAGAACTATCTAGTCCTATCTTGAACATTTCCAGCATCAGAATAGTGGGTTCAGTTTATAGATTTGGAATTCTAGCCCCTTAATTTACAGTTAAAGCAATTCAGGCACAGAGAACTTGTAATTTTCAAACAAGTAGAAAGAAGCAGAGTTATGATTTGAAGGAATCTCTCTTTTATTTCAAATCAAACATCTTTTCCTTACATCCATGTTGCTTCTATCAGAAGGCTCATTAACTATAAGTTTAGGTATAAGGAACCACTTGATTCTGAAGCAGTCATCCCCCTGGGAACCAACTACAAATAGGAATGAAGTGGGCAACCCAGAAGTGTGATCCAATTCTACCACCACTTACCCCAAAGTAATAGGCAGAGTATGAGCTCCCAAAAACTCACAGGCAATCCCTCTATAGGGTTTTTGGGAAAAGGGAGAATGGTCTCTATTGTAATCAGGCACACTGAAAGAACTGTGCACTATGTCAAAGTAAAATCCTAGTCATACAACATTGAAAAATATTAAGGATGATGAAGAAAAAGTAATCGATTGTTCTCCAAATCACAAAACCTTATCCCTATTTTGCCAAAGAGTTTCTGTGACTTCAAAATCAAGACAGAAGAGGCATTGATAATACTCACTTAGATTAATATTGGAATTCAAAATGAAAAAAGCCAATTTTCTCCTTCACGCTTGTTTCACCCTCTTGAGAGATCTATTTTCTGGCTTGTTCTGCAGTAAAAAGGATTAATTACTGGTTCATTACTTTGGACAGTTGGGGGAAGAGCTATTTCCATACTATTGGTGCAAAAGAGTTTTCAGTTATCTGTAAGGAACTCTATGGTAAATGGGGTTTGAGAGCCAAATGAGCAGTGACTTTTCCCCCAGGGTGGTCTTTGCACAAACACATTTTCATGTTAATAGCCTTCTTAATTAAATGGCTAATCTTCTCTTCTCCTAGGGACTTGTTAGATTGTTTAGTACAATTACAACTCCCATTTCTATAACACTTCAGGGTTTACAAATACAGCCTCATGAGGTAGGGCAGGTACTACAATCACACCCATTTTTCAAATGAAGAAGGTAAGTGATTTGCCTGAGGTCACAAAACTTGTAAGACTAAAATTCTGGGACTGAAGCCCAAATCAGCCAATTCCCACATCCAGGGCCCCTTCCATGGCATTATACTGTCTCTACCTCTACTTCATTATCACAATTGCTAAATTTTTATGAAATTCTTTTTGCAATTTCACTTTCTACTTCTTGGAAAATTTAGTTTTGTCCAACTGGATTGGATGTTACTTTGTTTTTCACAGTCTTAATCATCATAACCTTTATGATTCCAAGACTTTTTCACTTTAAAAAACATTTAAGCCCTTTCCTAGGCTGTGGGAAAGATACAAATTTATTCCATTCAATAAGTAATGTCAACAATAGTTAAAATCATAAGAACAGACTTCTGGCATGTTTCAAGACCAAGAAAACAAGAAAGAAATTATTTGGGAGGGGCAATACTAGGGGTGTGTTGAAAATAGGAATATTACTACCTTTGTAGTTAAATTCCTATGCTTGAACTCTTCCACTGTTCATTAAGATCTAAATCAAAGACCATTTGTGCATTATTAGAGTTTCTACTAACCTGGGAGTGGTTCACCTTTCAGTCTGATGGGCACTTTGTAT
Source organism: Antechinus flavipes (assembly GCF_016432865.1). Classification (NCBI taxonomy): domain Eukaryota; kingdom Metazoa; phylum Chordata; class Mammalia; order Dasyuromorphia; family Dasyuridae; genus Antechinus; species Antechinus flavipes. Next base: position 484,185,307 of record NC_067398.1, on the reverse strand, counting down.
AATGTAGATGCCAACCACAAAGAAATACTTTGAACAGAGTTATGGCTGTGACTTCATCCAATAAAAAAGTGGCCACTGGAAGACAAAATGGTGTTCTTTTTGTATTATCTGATGATATGTGGTGTGTCATGTCTTACTGTTTTAAAAATTCCAAGACATAGTTTCAAGTCTTCATTATCTCAACTGAATGTATCCTTCAAAAGATGATCAGATGGCACTGATGAAATACAAAAACATTAAGTCTAGGTTTTGAGGTTTATTTTTAGGGAGTGCTATGATTTATGTAATGTACTAGGGAGTACATTAGAGCAAGCCATAAACAGGATTTACTTAAGGCTTAAGATCTTTGATGGAGATGGGAAACACAAAATAGACATTTTGTATCTGTTAGATAAACAGTTGAGTCAATATAGCAGTGTTGGCTACTACCTTGTCACCAAGGATTGCAAAAACTTCAATCAGACATTCAATTTTTTGAAAAGTCTAGTAAGTAGATGTTTACAATGCAGTAATTTGTCTATTTTGAGGAGAAAATACCAGCCACAGGTCATATGCAAATACAAAAATGAAATATCCCAGGACCTCAAGGAACTTACAATTCACTAAAGTTTTTAAAAAAAAACAAAATAATTTTGATAGAGGAACTAATTAGTGGGGGAATCAACAGAAGTTTCTCAAAGAAGGAGGCTCCAGAGATGTCTCAATGGAAGCAAGAAGTTCTGTGAATTAATGAAGAGTAGGGAGCGTCTGGGTGGAAGATGGAAAACCATATGATGGGGAATGTTAGCAAGTGGGCCATATCACTTGGAAAATGGAGGTCAAATGTCAATTGTGCAAGGACACAAAGGTAAACTAAGTTTCTTGGCAAACCTCATTTTGGCTTCAATATTAACCAAAAGATTCCACATAGGATCTTTTGGATGGTGTCGGGATTACTTATCAAAGAATTTTTATAAGTTGTAGAAGTTGCATGGATGATGAAACTTCAGTTGTACTTTACCTCTTTATTTATTTTAATTGATAGTAGTTTTGAACTCACCAAGAATTTTTAAGCAAAAGTGTGAAAGTGTACACTTGCCATTTGGATAGCCCACAAGAATAATTTGTCTCAAATCAATTTGTAACATTATAGATCTTGAGTTGGAAAGGACCTCAGAAGTCATCTAGTCTAACTTATTTCGCAGTTAAGAAACTGAGACCCATATAGGTTAAAGGAATTGCCCAATGTCACAAAGGTATTGAGTGGCCAAGCCAAACTTGAACTCAGATTCTTTTCTCTGTACCGTGCTAATATTACATATCTTTTTCAAAAATGCAATTAGAGAGTATTTAGTAATAACATCATAACAAATAGTTTTGTCTGAACTCCTCAACACCATTCATTAGCCAGTTAGAAGCAAGGTGAGATTTATTCTTTCTTGATTCCAAAGAGCAGATCTGGGTGAAGATTCATCAAAGGACAAATTCTAGCTCCACGTAAGGAGAACCTTCTGAAAACTGCAGTCATCAGTAAATGGAATGAGTTAATTTAAAGAGTAATGAACTCCTTCTTATCAGAAATCATCAATCAGAAAACATCAATCAGAAGTGAGTTGAGAATTTTTTAAGAATGGTAGAGGAAAGATACACACTTCAGGTATAGGTTTATCTAGACAAACTCACAAGTCTTTTCCAGTTCAATTATGACATAATTCTATAATATCATATAATTTACATATTGATTCATACATTGAGTAGCTTAGAATAAAATTCTGGACCTTTATGAAATTTCATTATTTTAAAAAGTTAGGAAGTTCACCGCAACTTAGTGAGAAAAACATGGATTTTCTCTTGCGTTTAAGAGCTCAATGACTTGGAGAATGAATAGTCAGCTTTTCTCTGGGATTTAAAGACACTAGGAAGATTTCCTTTTAGACTAGAGCAATGAAACTAAAGGACTAAATAGCAGGAGCGTTTACAAAGGGGAACTGTTGAGATTCTTTAGTCTCTAGCTATTCATACTGATCACAGGTTTGTGAAGGAGTGACTGGAAGAGTATCCTTGGGATATTGCTTGGGCTGTAGATTTGTTGCGCCTCCCCTTTTAATGGAATAAATTATTAGGCTCTCCAACTTGGATTCCATCACGTACTATACGTCCCTTCAATTATACAGTAAATAGGTATAATTAGATTTGAACTTGACACTTCTATAACATCACCATATGGATACCAATTACTTTACTCAACCATTTTATAATTATTATTCAGGAGGAGGAGGAAACTGGTTGTTAATAAACTTATGGGTAGTGAGAGCACTAGTGACTTCAAAAACTTATTTCAAAAAGAGAAGTCAGATGAGGAAAGAGCCTGTGTCCAACATTTGATGCTTCAAATAATCCAAATGGAATAAAGAGAATATCATATATGCACATTCCTCCTAAAGACATACAATGATTTTTCAACCAGTCACAAGATCATAGACTTATGTCTAGAAAAAACATTGAAGGTCAGCTAGTTTATGACCTTAATTTTATTAGTAAGGAAACTGAGACTTATGAAGGTTAAATGATTTTCTAATGGACATCAGAATTAATATATAAACCAAGGTCCTCCAACTACAGAAGTCATGGTTCATGTACTATAAATACAACTGTACCCTAGATCAACTTCCCACAACTTTAGTGAGAGGTATATTTATGGAGAAAGAACAAAGAAGCTTATACAATGATCATAGTTTTAAATTAAGTTCTCCAAGGAAGCTTAATGATATATATATGTTTTAATAGAGATATTTAATAAAGTTTTATTGATTAATGAACCAATGTAGTACAGAGAATATTCAGCTAACAGCCAAGAGACTTCTGGATTCAACTTAATTCAATAAATGATTGTTAAGAATCTGTGTCCTTCACTTTTTCCAAGTTTCAGTTTCTTCATCTTTAAAAAGGAAATAATATTTGTACTGTCTTATAAGGCTGAGAGGAAAGTGAACTGTGATTTTTACAATGCTTATAAAGCAGCGTCACTACATGATATTAAGTATAAGAGTCATTGTATTATTGAAAGACAAATGGAACATCCAAGAGTTAGAAATGATGCATTTTTCACTTTCATGTGTGTATGAATAGGTATGGATAGTGTGAACTTAAACTTGAACTTGGCATCAGGAAATGTAACATCTAAGATTTACATAGCACTTGAAGGTTTATAAAGCTGTTTGCATATGTTAATCATTTGATCTATGAGGAAGGTGTTCATATCTATATTTATTATAATATTCACAATCATTTTCAGATGAAGAAGCAGACTGAGAGAAGTTAAGTAACTATACTTAACCAAGTTACAAAGTTAATAAGTGTCTGAAGCAGGAATTCAAACTAGGATTTCCTGATGCCAAGTTCAAGTTCAAGTTCACACTATCTATACATGATAGTAACATAAGCATTATTTCCATTTTTCAAATAAAGTAAACTGGAACAGCTTTCAGAGCATATATAGCAATATATTACCTATATACATATACCTGGACACATACACAAATATAAGATAAAATATGAATAGAGTTTTTTCTGACATGAAGCTTGTCTTCCGCTCATTATGCCATACTGTGTATGTCTATAGTAGCTGTCACATAATAAGTGTTTAAATAATGCCTTTAAAATTTATTTTAGATTTATTTTATACTTACTTCAGACATATGAACACAGAGAATCCTAAATTTATTAACTGTTACTTTCAAATCACTTAAAAATGCAGACACACAATCATGTAAAATTCTCACCTACACACACAACTTCTGCTAGAATTATAAATATCAGGAAAAGAAGCATCAAGGGTACAAGAAACTAGACTAAGGACTTTTCTATCCATTTTTAATAGGATAGGCACCTATTGATTTGAATTTATTTTTCCTTAAAATGGATTCCCTAAAAAACAGAAAATGCCATTTTTTTCCTCCAGCTCTCAAAAGCATCTGGAGAACAGTCTATAATGATATTGGCAAGAAGTAAAATAATTTTTGGCATATTCTCTTTAATAATACTGATATGGACTAGAAGTATGATAAAGGTTAAGGAGAATACACACACATACACACACACATACAAAGACATACATACATGTGCATACACATAATACTCTATTTATCAAATACTAAAGAACTCAATTAGTCATTGAGTAGAAAGAGGAGTAAAACTGAGCCCTAAATAGGCAAGGAATAAGTGTTTATAATTGAGAAAGGTACTATGATCTTTCTATTCCCTTACGTAAAATAGAAAACAATTATGTGATGTAAGAGAAACAGACTGTGATGCTAAGAAGTAGTATTTTTTGCTTATATTAACGGAAATGTATGTTAGAAGGGAGAATGCTAAGGACCTGATAAATAATTAAAATTTGTTATGATCTATTTACAGAATGAAAATCTATGTAGAAATCCAAGGAGTTTGGCCATTTTTGCCTAACCAAGAGAAGGAACTCCACTATGCTAATTTTCGTATGGAACAGTGCTTGCTATAGTTATTTCATGGATAATGAAGAGTCATTGTCCATTAGCATGATTGATTCAGTGAAAGGGAGGAAGAAAAGGACAATGTACCAGCTAAAAGAAAGGAGAAGTGAGGAAAGAAAAGAAAGAAGATAATGAAAAGGAAGATAGGGGTGGGCCAAGTAAAAAGAGAGAAGAATGACAATGGAAAACATGAAAAGAAAGAAATGTATTTGGTTTATATTAGTAGAGTTATCAATAATTATTCCACTCATCAGGCCTTATGTCACCATTTTTTTATTATTATTCATTTCAATTTAATTATGCTGTTTGAGATTGTACGTAATAAATAGCATAAATTTGTCAGCCATAAGAATTCATACTTAATAGTTACAGTAGGCAGAAGGCTTTCCTTGATGTAAAGTAATTACTTTGTTACTTTATTAACCCCATTTTTATAGATGAAAAAATAAAATACACTATTCAAGGTCTTTCATGATTTGACTCCAATCTGTCTTTATGATCTTCTCTTCCACAATTAAGCCACATTAAGTCAAATTAAACATTTTTACCATCTCTTGAGAATATTTTACATTTATTTCTCCTTATCATTCCCTTCTCCTAGAATGTCTCTCATTATCTTTACCTGCTAAAATCATACCCAATTTAAAAGAACTCTTTAAAGTTATTTCACCTGTGAAATCTTCCCTGATTCTACTATTAAGTCTTCTCCTTCCCCTAAGCAAACATATCAAATTGTTCATAATTTTCTTATTGCTCTTATCATATGACATCTTGTGTCCTATTACCTCTATTCAATTGTAAATTCCTTAAAAATAGGGATCGTTCCCTTTTAATTTTTGCATTCCTCACAGTGTAAGCATGGTAAACATTCACTAAATATCTATTGAATTTGCATTGCCAGTGTTTATAATTCTATATCCTTTTCAATGCCCAAATTTGTATTAACCTTATGTATCCAATTACAGGTCATGGAGGAGGTTTACAGTGAATTCATTGTAGAGGTAAAGTATAATAAAATTATTCTATTAAAGACAATTTTTAATGTATAAACACTAATGAGGTCAGATTGTTATCACCCTTGACATACAGGACCCCAAGCAAGAAATAAACACTTTGAGTGTTTATAAGATTAACAGTAAACCCACACTCTGAATGATTTATAGTCAATCTACCAGGAAGTTTCAACTATCACAAAATTTTAAGATTAGTGATCTAGTTTCTAAGCTGAGCTATGATTAGAAACAGCATGTTCAGTAGAAGGGAAAGGACTGCTAGAGGGAAGCACACATTGAAAAGTGCCATTGCCTCTTGACGGAGAAGTGATATAATCAGAATGTAAAATGGACATACATTTTTGAACAAACTCAATTTAGGAATCTATTTTGCTTGCATGTGCATATTTGTAACAAAGACTTGGTTTTTCTTTCCCATACCCCAATGGAAGTGGCAATAGAGAGGGCAAAGAAGGGTAGGGATTTAAAAAGAAAAGAAAAGAAGGTCATTGGAAAATTTTTTAATTCAGACAAGAGAAGGAAAGATAGAAAGAAACAGACAAGCAGAAAACTTTGAAAGCTGTTGATTGATTTTATTATATGCTTTAAGAACAAAAGCCATATGCACATAATTTCATTTACAATCCTCTTTTTCTATTTGACTATGGATATGAATATGTGCATTTTATTTGGTGCTTAGTTCAGAACTATAAAAAAAAAAGAAAAAGTGTGACAACCAACACTAATAGAATAGCTAAATATGAGTTTTAAACTGTAACATAAAAAGAGGTTAAGGACAGCATTTGATATTTCAAATAATTCAAATCAATAAAAACATGTTAAATACACACATATTATATATACAATGATTCTCATTCCAGGAGCTTTTTATATGTCATGGGATCATGTATTTAGGGCTTCTCTTGTCAAAAATTAAGAATATTTTAGCTCTTGGGCTGGGTTAGTTTTGATCTTTTTGAAAATATACTCCTAAATATCTCAAAGATGCTAGTTATAGTTAGATATAGCCACTACTATACATAAAAATATATATGTATATCAAAATTATTATTACTTCTGTATAAGTAGGATGATTAAATGCCTATCAGAAAGATGCTATTACTAGCCCACAATGGGGACAAGAGTCTTTAACCAAATAGTTTATCACAAGGATGTTGATGATTAGTCCCAAGATAGATAATCTAGGGGATTTTAGGTCCATATATTTAAGGTTATTATTAACACACTTAATGATTACTATTATTAGGATTTAACAATTAAATTATTAACTTTATTTCAATATTAAATGATTAAATTAATATAATCAATATATCACTATTCCTTTGTTCTCTGCCATTTTGTAGTTAGATATTTGGATGTAACACTTTTCCCACAGTAAAACCTCTCTTGCTATTTTCCAAAAGATCATGTACATGATCTTGAGTATGAACAAAGCATAAGGCAAGTGTTTCCAAGTATACCAACTTACCTAGTCCATCTTCTAAAATGGACTTACATGTGTGATTGAATGTGTGACTTATTTACTACAGAATTCAGTGGTATGGAGCACTAGTAAATGTTTGGCTTGGGCGCTGATAAAAGTTTAGGACTCAAAGAAGAATAAGATGGAAAAAGAGTCTTGGAAACTTTTTTTTTAAATGCTAGGTATGAAACAACATATTTTGATATCTACATAGTAGCACCTTTATAAATATATCATTAAATCTAGACTACCTTTCCAAAGATAATTTGATGGTTGATGATATCTGAGTTATATTAATCAACATATAAAAAGTGGGCATTAATTTACTTTGTCCAGCAAATTCAATAAAATTCCTTTTTTCCAGAGCTTTTTTCAAAAACTTATTCAAAATTTTTTAAGCTGGATTTTTTTCTCAAGGTGAAAGAGTTAGACAGTGAAAATGGAACTGCAAAATGGCAAACCGTCAGACGACAAAAGAGAGAATGGATTAAATTTGCAGCTGCCTGTAGGGAAGGAGAAGACAATTCAAAAAGGAACCCAATTGCCAAAGTAAGTGATGAAGCCATTGAGTTGATTATGTACCGTTGTAAACACTTCTCTAAAGTTTGAGAAGCTCTTTCTAAAGGACATGATTGTGGGAATCTTCCTTCTAAACCATAAACAAAATGTAAGGTAAAATGTCAACCATCCTTATTATAATCCAATCTATAGTTTATAAGGCCTGAAAAAGATGTTAATTAAATATGTAATGATCCAAGTGAGGAGGAAGCAGAAGAGAAGGAAGACTAAATGAAGAAAGAGGGCAGAAAACTCAAGCAGACCACAGCTGACCCATCTAGCTATTCAGTTTTTCTTATTCATCTCAGTTTCATAAATTCTTTCTGGATTCCTGAGTTAGAGTTCAAATACCATGATGTCTTGTAGTAAAGAGTTAATTAAATCCCATTCTATACTTTAACACACACATACATATACACATGGCAACACAACACAAACCCATTCAGACTAATGTAGGTATTCAGACGTTTACCCTTAGTTCAGAGGAAACAAAACAAAGAATTTTTCAAAAGGACTTTTTACTCAGAATTACATTTAATTCAATTCAAATTTATGAACTATGTATTATATATATATAGCACTATACTACATAGAAGAGAAACAAAATTTAGATTTCATAGGGTGATGTTACACAAAAACAGATATCCAATATGCCTAATTGTACATTATAGAAGTAAAAATAAAATGCTTTATGGGGTCATGGAAGAATGGTCTTTGCAACCTTGACAAGGTGGGATGGAGGAGGGATTTAGGGACAATTTTATATGAGATCAAAAAAATCTTTAGTCACTGATCCATTCTAAAAATATAACTACCATTATAAACCATTATAAACAATAAAAAGTTTTAAAATTGTACATTTTTCATTTTTTTTAATTCAAATTTTTCACATTTAAAGTATGGGTAGAAATTCAAGAAAAGAGGGAAAATATTCTGGGAATAAGAAACAGTGTAAGCAAAGGCACAGAAGTGGGAGCAAAGTTGTCCCATTTTTGTGAGATAGCGATTATATGACAATGAATATTAGAAAGTAAGGTGGAAAAGGTAGGTAGCATAATATGGAGAACTTTGAGTGATTTTGAGTTACACGAAGCAGGCAAAAGAGAACCCCCAAATATTTTTAATTGTGTTGATGTGACCAGATCAATGCATAAAGAAGATCAGTCTGGATTGTCATAAAGTTGAGTGTAAGTAGAAAGACTTGTTATGATGTAGTCACACTGGTCTGAGTAGGTAGCAATGAAAGCCATTTACTAGACATAATTACTAGGCAGTGTGAATTGGAAAGAAAGGATGGATGAAAGAGATAGAGTCAGAATAAATAGGATTTGATAACTGGTTTTGAGAGGTGATGGTAAAAGAGGTGATAGAGATAAAGCCAAAATATCAAGCATGGGAGGCTGGGTTAGTGGCAGTGGCTTGGATAGAATCAATTTAATTGTAGGAAATGGACTTAGGATCATACATTTTAGAACTGGAAGAATCTCTAAAGATCAACTAGTTCAATTCCCTCATTTTATAGATGAAAAAATTAAGGGTATGAAAGTTTAAATGACTCCACCAAGAATATATATACATATATCCATAGAAAGAGAGAGACTAAATAAAGTTCAAACCTAGATCAATTGGCTCCAAATCTAATATTTTTTTCATTACCTCATTCAAATTTATAACCCCAGATAAACTTGAGTTGATAAACATTATCAGAACTGGTAAGATTTTACCCAATGCAGCTTCTCAGCTTTGCCTCGGTGTGTGTCTCCTCACTTTATTTGTCTTCTTTGGGCTTAAACTACATTGTAATTTTCTAACTTGAATGCAACAAGTTAGGAGTAATGGGTCAGTCAATGTCCTATCTGCCAAATACTATATTAAGCATTGTGAATAGAGTACTGCACTGTGAATAAAGTCAGGAAAACCTAAATTTCAATCCAATCTCAAGCACATATCTGCTAAGTGACACTGAGCAAGTCATTTTACCTCTCTCTACTTCAGCTTCCTCATCTGTTAAAATGAGGATAATAGCACCCCCAAAAGTGGTAGTGAGGATAAAATGAGATAATATTTGTTAGGCCCTTAGCACAGTGCCTGACTCATAGTAAGCATAAATGCTTACTATATAAATACATAAATGCTAACTATAAAAATATTGCAATAAATTATGTAATTTGGAGCTAATATTAGTAATATTTTATGAAATCTCTTTCCTCATAGTTTATCATTTCTGCTTCAAAGTCTCAGTAGTCATTACTAAAATCTAAAAACTTTTAGGCAGAAGATATAAGATACAGTAAATGTATAAACAATTGTGACATTGACACTTCTTGAATCTAGATCTATAATCTTTGATTTTCTTTGGGGAGGGGAGGAACATTAAATAATATACAGAGCTAGAAAAGACATTAGAGATTATTTATTCTGATCACTTCATTTTCCAGATGAAGAAATTGATGGTGGGGTGAAGTAAGTTGTCCAAGTTCATAAAAGTAGTAACATGCATTCTTATGTTTTGACTTCAAAACAAAACAAGGAATGCTGAATTCATGTTGATTCATGGTTCTCTTTTCATTTGCACCTTAAGTTAAAGGCTAGTCAGGCATATGAACAACATGATAGATTTTATTTTTACAAGGAAGTAACAGAAATTATTTGTTTTGTCACACTATGTGTGTACATGTAGAATAAATTTTAAAACTGAGACAATTATTTAGTTAACTCAATGAAGAAAGAAATAAAAACCTGTTTCTCTTTTCTCTTAATAAACCAGAAGAATCTCAGCTTTCCATTCCTCTGAGTTTCTTTTAATCTCTAGAGAAGATGATCAATTCAAAACAATTAATTCAACATGAAAGAGAATCTAGTCAAAGTGCTTTATTTGAATCAGTTCTGTCCCAAAGACTAACTTGTTAAATTTATGCAACCACAACTTGTTTTATCTATTCTAAAAGATTAAAGTCATTAAGATTTGTAAAATTCCTGAGACTTTTAAAAGGATGGAGTATTTGAAAGTAAGCACGTCATGATTTATGGTTGATATATGTGTTCCATGAGAAATCATAACATAGCTTTTTTCCTACAGATACGATCAGATTGTGAAGCTAACCAGAAGATTACATATCGTATCTCTGGGGTGGGGATTGACAGACCACCTTTTGGAGTCTTTACTATTAATCCCAGAACTGGAGAAATTAATATAACATCAGTGGTTGATCGAGAAATAACGCCAATGTTCTTGGTAAGTCAAATCACTGTGCTTTGACTTATTTATTTAAACTTTCCTCACTGGAGATCCCCAATACCAATGAAATCTTAAGTCTTTACCAAAATATAACACAATAAAATTCTTTTTTTACACTGTAATTCTTTATATTTTCTAAAGGCCTATTGTAATGGATAATGTTTCACTCAGAAACTGAATAATCTGTAGTAAAAAAAAAGTGTGAAAATAGTCATACAAAAAGACTTCATATTTATTAATATGCAAGAAGTCAAGTCATTCATCAAAATATAAATTACTGAACACAGAGAGTCACAGAATTTCAGTTTTAGAAGCAATTTCAAAAGTTATCTACTATTCCGTTTCCAGTTGGAGACTTTCAGTGATTAACTTCTTTGTCACTTCATGATTTTTCCTTAGTATTTCACTCACTCACTCATTCATTCATTCATTCTTTTCTCTTTTTTTTTTTTTTTGTAAGACTGAGTCCTCATATCTCTGGTTAGAAGTGCAATAAAACTTACAGGCTCAACCCCACTACTAATCATCAGGGAAACTTTGACCTGCTCTATCTTATCTGTTCTGGTTCCCTACTCTTTAGAGAGTCTAGTATACCTTTCATCCCAGAAGCTTACCATATTTGTGCCAGACTTAATATAAACACCCAGTATATCCTAGCCCTTCTTCAGCTCAGAACCCCCAAACTCAAGTGATTCACCAGCCTTAACCTCTACTAGGTACTAGATGTGTCTTACCTCATCTAGTCATTTATTCAGACATTAATTCATTCAACATTCTATATGCAAAATACTAAGCTGTATTTCATTCACTTCATTTTCTCTTATGAAAAATTACATTTTAATTATTTAACCTAGATCTATTGTCGTGCTCTGAATTCCCGAGGTGAAGATTTAGAAAGACCACTTGAGCTTAGAGTCAAAGTTATGGATGTAAACGATAATCCTCCAGTATTCACACAAAATGTATATACTGCCAGTATTGAAGAACACTGTGCTACAAGTAAGTATAATAGTGATTTCTGACATCCTCCCCCCACCCTGCCCTTGGTAACATTGTACCTTTCAAAGATCTTATTCTAGCCAGACATTTTAAAAGATTTTATTCTTTTCTTCCAAAATATAAGTAGCATGAAGCTGAGTGGGAAAATTAAGCTATTGAGAAACTTATCATTTCAAATAGTGTCTGCAGTGACTAATTTGAAAGGAATTTCTATACAAGATTTTGTGAGGTATTTCTTAGCATAAATTTTAAAGAAGTCCCTGGAGATATGTTCAAGATGATCAAAGTCAATGATCAGAATTACAGTTGTAAGCATTAAGAAGAGCTCTATAAAAGTTTGTTTTTTAAGAAGGCAAATTTAAAACATGTAGTTCTTATGCTAACAGGTAAAAAACATTTGTAGAATTTTTATCAATTTATGAAATGGCCCAGACACTGGAGTTGAACAAGTTGTTCCATATACATTCATTTCTACAAAGATCCATCATTTTAATATATATCTGTTTCATTCTTCAGGGCAGAAAAAATCTCCTCCATATATTGGGCATCATTTTTTTATAATTTCTGATAGTCGAGGAATTTATAACCTATTGTCTCACCAATTGGTGAGAACTTTCTCTGAACTTAAGTAGAGTGGTTTTGAACATATATCATCCAATCCCAGGCTATTTATACCGGGATTTATGTTCCACTGGTACAGTTTTCAAAAACCCAGTATCAACTTCATGACATAAATATTACAATGTCTTTAGTAGTGATTCATGACATCTTTAAAAAATGGTTTTTTTTTAAATTTTCATATGTATACTTCTTCTTTCTAAGTATCTTACTTTCCAACTTTAAAGACTGAATCAGCAGCATTGAGAAAAAGATAAAATACTACACTTTGAAGTAAGATAATCTGGGTTTGAATCCTATTCTCCTTACTAGCTGTGTGACCATGGGATAGTCAGTTATCACCTCTCAGTCTTAGTTTCCTTAAATGTAAAATAGAAGTTATAATTTTGTTATACCTCCTTAGTGTGGCTCAGAGGACAAAATGAAATATGTAAAATGTTCTGAAAACTCCATACTGACTCTTCTCCTTCTATATCCCTTTCATTCTTCCAGTCTTCTTCTCTTTCTTTGCCCTCATTAATCTCTTTCAAATGACTCAGTATCCCCTGAAATAGAAATTGAAAAGAAGAGAAAAATAAGAAGGGGACTCAGAAGCAAAGAGATAGCTGGAGGATGGATCATTTTTCCTTCAGAAAGAGGAAGGAAAGAGAAAGGAAGAAGATAGGAAAAGCATGGAAAATATGAAAACAATAAATACAGGAAAGAAGAGGGTCAAAAGAGGACAAAAGTGAAAAGATACATGCAAGGGGAATTGAAAGAAGGCACAAAGTCATATGCCTCTGTTAAATTATGTGTTTAAAAATTCTATATATGCTATTTTAACTCCCATTTTACAATTAAAATTGAGAGGGGAAAAAACAAGCCTTGATAGGGAAGAAAAGAATGACTGAAGAGGGAGAGAGAGAATAAAGGACTATTTTACTTCTTCCAATAAAAGAAAGAGAGCTGAAACTCAAAATCACATCAGTTGGGGATTTTATTCACTACACTTGTGATATTGATAGCTCCTCTCTTCCTATCCTTAAGATTATTACTTAAGAAGACAGTTTGGCAATCTTTTTGGTGGCATGTGGGGCAGCATTTACTGATGAGGATTATAGTAACTAATAAATGATTATAGGAACTAACATTTATATAGCATCTTAAAGTTTATAGAACAATTTACAAACATTTGTTCAGGGATATGCTGAAACCAGCTCAGTTTAAGAAACTGACATTCTGCAAATGGCTTGATTTATTACTTTATTGATCATTAACTTAAGAATGTGATGGAGAAAGTTTTTTAAATGCAGATTAAATTTTAAAAGGTATTGCATTTTTTGTGTGTCACTTGTTAAAAATTTACAAGCATACTATTGTAAATCTCCTTTGATCCTTAAGACAATCTTGTGAGACTAGGTTCATAGATGTAACTTCCTCACCTTATAGAATATGAAAATAGGACTGAGTACAATGAACTGTCTTATTCATAAGAAAGGAGAAGGGAAGAAGCATTTATATGCACCTATTATAGATCAGACACTTGGCTAAGCACTTTTTTTCAAAAAAAATTTCAAATTTGATCTCATTTGATCATCGATAACAACCCTATAAGGTAGAGCACATTAATATCCCCAATTTACACTTAAGATAACTGCAGCAAACTTTAAGTTTAATAATTTGCCCTGAGTCACACAGCTAGTAAGTGTATGAGGGAGTTTTTGAACTGAAGTCTACTTGTCTCCAAGCTCAAGTGCTCTATCTACTGTACTACCAACTGCTATGCTCACATAGTAGAGTAAAAGTAGAGTGTTGAAATGGATAGAGTGAGTGTCAAGGAAAGGATCTGAACTCATGACGTCCTGGTTCCAATTCAGAAATCTTTTCCACTATTTCACTTTGTTATAAGAAGCCAAAAACTTCTGAGCTATCAACCTGGCTCTGCCATAAGTCTGCTATGTAATCTGGGAATGTATTTTGCCTGCCTCTGTAAAATGGGGATAACGATATTTGCTCTGTTTATCTCACAGAAATATTCTTCAAAGCAATCCAATTCATCAGGTGTTTAGTAAATGACTATCATGTTCATAAAGAAATCAATAACATATGACTGACTTTGAGATAGTGACAAAGGCTCTGACTTGAAATCACAAGATCTAAGATTGCCCTACAATTACTAGCTGTGATTGAGCAAGTTACATAACCTCTTTGAGACAGTAAAAAGTAGAGATACTGCTTGTTGAGCTATCTATCTTACAAGATATGTAATGAAAAAGGTATTACACAAACTAAGTGCTTTATAAAGATGAGCTATTTTGTTGCATTCTGTTAGGTGAAACTAGACATGAACACAAATTACAATAGCATAAAATGCAACATAAGTACATAAGATATAGATAGCTAGACAGACAGACAGATAGAGGCCAATGTGTGAGATACCATTTCTGACTGAGTGGATCAAGGGTTTCCTTGAGGAAGTAGTATTTGAGTTGTATCTTAAAAGAAGCAAAAACAGACATGGTGAAAAAGGACAGTCCTGAAAAATGGATCAGTGTGAAGAAAAGTATGAAATGAAGATTAAGTGATATGTAGTGTTGAAAAGATAAATGGTCAAGTTTGACTGAAATATAGAACTCATAAATATATATTTTATACCTATATTATATATATATATTATAAATAAATAGAAATATGAGAAAAGAATATAAAAGGTTGTTTGTGACAAAGTTATGAAGGGTTCTGAATGACAATACAAGGACCCCCTACTGTGTCCTAGATGCTATGGTAAGGGCTACAGATAGAAAGTAGGATAAAAGATAGTTCTTGCCATGAAGAAGCTTGAGTTTAATGGAGGAAATGGCATGTAAACTACTCTGCACAAACAAATCACATAAAGGATAAGTTAGAGATAATCAACAGAGGGAATTACTAGTATTAAAAGGGACTGGGAAAGGTTTACTGTAGTAGATAGAATTTTATCTCTGTTTGTTATATATTAGAGGATCATTTTGTAACAAGAAAATTTCTTAACAGAAAAGAGATTGGCACAATCAAAGCCAAATTATACAGATAACAATATATAAGATAGGTTTGGGTGAAGAGAGAATGAAGGTTAGGAAATCACTTGATGGGTTACTGTAATAATCCAGTTAGAGGGCAATGATAACCATAGTAGATATGGGAGGAAAAGGGATAAAAGTGTGAACCATTAAATAAGTAAAATTAATTAACATTTGGTAACCTGATTGGATTTTAAGGATAAGAGGGAGAAAGATGACATTGGGGTTTCATAACCAATGGTTAGGAAAATGAAAGTGAAAAAAACAAAATATAGAAATCAGACAGAAAAGCAAGTTTGTGAGAAAAGATGGTGAGTGTAAGTGTCTGGGGTTTTGAGATGAAGGTGTTCCATATGCAGTAGAAAACAAAAGATTGGGGCTAGAGATTTAAATTTAGAAGTGGTTATTTGAAACCACTGGAGTATATAATAAGATTTCCAAAATTGCCAAGAGAATTTTAAGAGGGAAGAGATTTAAATCGGTTTAATTAGAGAGTATAGTACCTATGCTAGGTCCTAGAAGAGAAACAAAGCTTAGATTAAACAGGTTTCCTTCCCTCACAGAATTTACCAACTTGTAAGGGGGCATGACATATACAGAATTATTGTAGTACCAAAAAAAAAACTATACTATAAGTATGAAATCAAATGTTTTGTGAAATTGAAAGGGAAGATGGTTAAAGACAAGAAATTTAAAGTTTCTTTAAAGTTTTAAGTTTTAAAGTATGAAGAAGAGAGACTGAAGGAATTCACATCAGATACTCCAAATCATTTCAGTAAAGGAGAAGGGAATATTTTCTGAGAGTGTAGAGCAAAAAGGGTATAATTAGAAGTAAATATGAAAATAATAGGTTATAAAAGAAAGAGCTACTTTGGTCGCATTTTGTTTAGAACTGGTCATATTATACTACTTTATAAGGGAGAACTGAACCTGGAAGGTTCTTGAATAATTAGGATGCTGATGGAAGAAGTAAAGCTAAGTAACATAAAAAAGTTTAGTCTGGTCTCTGTAAAGTGTGTTCCTAGTCTACAGAATTGGGGATACCTGCTTCCCACAAGAACTGAAATAAAAGGAAAGAAAGAAAGAAAGAAAGAAAGAAAAGAAAGAAAGAAAGAAAGAAAGAAAGAAAGAAAGAAAGAAAGAAAGAAAGAAAGAAAGAAAGAAAGAAAGAAAGAAAGAAAGGAGGAAGAGAGGGAGAGAGGAAGAGAGGGAGGGAGGGAGGGAGGGAGGGAGGGAGGGAGGGAGGGAGGGAGGAAGAGAGGGAGGAAGGAAGGAAAGGAGGGAGGAAGGAAAGGAAGGAGGGAAAAAGGAAAGGAAGGAGGAAGGAGGGAAGGAAGAGGGAGGGAGGAAGGAAGGAAAGAAAGAAGGAAGAAAGGAAGGAAGGAAGGAAGGAAGGAAGGAAGGAAGGAAGGAAAAAATAGGCTATGTTCAGAATACACACTGAGAAATTTAATAGGGTGTTGATATATTAATAAAAATTAGCAAAGAACGGTGAGAATTTGAGTAAAATTAAATAGCATGAATTTATAAGGTTCATTATTGGTAAAGTTTTATGATTTTCTCCAATGATGTTTTGCAGAACCAGGCCCAGAAATGGTGAATATTTGGGACTTATAAGTATAAATGAGTTCAGAGCCAATAATCAACATAAACATAGGCACAAAGTCATAAGGTTGCACTGTATGAAGAATCTGAAAAACATGTGACCAAATATATCAAATGTTTGCAAATACTTGCAAAAATTGGCAGGAGCTGTAGAAATAGAAGCTATTCATCTTGTAGAGACTCTATAAGAGATAACCCTTTAACTTAGACTAAATTTTTTCCATGAAGAAGATGAACATCTTTGATGAATACCTTAGTGTTTCATGTTTCATTGAATTTTAATAATCAGATGACCATCAAACAAGGTTATTTTTATTATGTCTCTCTAGGAATTTTATATAATTCTGACATATGCATGGGTGCTAATTATATCTAGAAATAAATAACTGCAGAGTTTCTTAAAAGAGATCCATATCACTCAAATTGTTTGGCATGACTATCCACATGGAAAAAAACAACAACAACTGAATGAAAAATGTCTATTTTCTAGGAGTTGTAAAGATAAACTATAGAACTGTCAAGTAATAGATAAAATCAGATGCAGAAAAACAGTTCTCATTAATTTCCTCACAAAGGATAAGGATGAAATCATTGTTCAATTAGTACCCTTTTTTCTGCCCCCATTACCTGAAGTTGTAGAAGCCACTTTGAAAAAAAAATGACAGAAGTTTTAAAGTAATTAAATTATGATAATAAAATAAGGGAGATAATTTATATTTTCTATGAATTCTGTACATTAATCTAATCTATTGAAAACTTTCAACCACTTTCTTTTCATTACTAGACACATTGGTGATAAAGTTAAGTGCTACTGATGCAGATGAAGAAAATCATTTGAATTCTAAAATTGCTTACAAGATAATATCTCAGGAGCCTGCAGGTTCACCATTATTTATTCTGAACAGATATAATGGAGAAATCCGCACCATGACAAATTATCTTGATAGAGAGGTAAAACTTTTTACAAATAATTAGATTCTCATTCATTCTCTCTCTCTCTCTCTCTCTCTCTCTCTCTCTCTCTCTCTCTCTCTCTCTCTCTCTCTCTCTTGTCTCATTCCTCCCACCTTGATTTAGAAAAGACAAAAAGAAGATGATGTCGTGTGTTCATCACTTTTCTTACCCCATGATAGAAAGGAGATTGGGGGAGAAGGGAAATCCTTTGAATAAAGTTTATATTCCTTTTCCTTTTTGAAATCTATCTTTGATCTATAAGAAGAAAGATGAAGTGATCCTAATTGATTAATCATTGCATAATATGTGACCCAATCTTCTTATTCATCTTCTTTTAGGAACACAGTACTTACAACCTTGTTGTCAGAGGCTCTGATCGGGATGGAGCTGCAGATGGGCTATCTTCAGAGTGTGATTGTAGAATCAAAATTATAGATGTCAATGATAATTTCCCAACATTAGAACAAACTTCAGTAAGTTTTGCTCTTGAATATATACTGTTATCTACAAGTAGAAATTATATCTGTTTTTCTAGTCATCTCTGAGCCTGACTCTGATGATAGGCATTTGTAAACTTTTTCTGAATATTTCTTGGAATTTTCTGGTAAATAATGCTTTATAATGTCACTTTCATTAATTCATGCAACCAATTATTAAACTATTAAATTTCAAATATATTCAAAACATCATTCAAGACACAGGAATAGAGATTCACTTAAATAATACTGTGAGATTAGACTGTTTAAAAAAAAAAAAAAAGGTCATGTCCAAAGCCACATGAAAAAAATCAATTTCCTATTTTACTGTCCCATACTGAATAAAACCAAATTTACTTATATTAATACTTCCTATAAAAACTTGGTTGTCCTCTTTTATTTTATATCATAATAGAATAGTTTTAAAAGATCTGAATTCAAATCTCAGCTACAACATTTATGAATTGTATGATCATAGGTAAAACAGAGTTATGACTAGGGGAAGACAGATGTCACTCTGCTCCATTTACCACTAAAAATTAGAAAATACAAATAATAGCTTCCAAGAATAGTTTTTAAATATTGCACAATCTTAAACATTACATCCATGTTTTTACTACATTCTTTCCAATAGAATAGAAACAATTAATAAGAAAGAATAATAGAAACTACCAGATGTCATGTTAAAAATACCTGTCTGAGAATGTAGTAATGAAATCTTCTCTTCCACTCAACTGAATTTGTCTCATTCTATGAACCACAGAATAGCTTTAAAGCAGGGGTTTTTTTTTAAATTAATTTTTTATTTTATTTTCCCCAATTACATGTAAAAACAATTTTTAGCATTAGATTTTAAAATTTTGAGTTCTAAATTCTCTCTCTTCTCACTTCTGTCATTGAAAAGACAAGAAATTTAATATAGGTTATACACATGTAGTTATAAAAAACATAGTTCCACATTACTCATGTTATAAGAAAAAAAAAAGACTATGATCCTTAACCTGGGGTTCAAACACCTCCAAAAATCTTGTGGATAGATTTCAGGAGGTCCATGACTTTTGATAGGAAAAAAATGTATTAACTTTATTTCTACTTAACTGGTTTCCTTTGTAATTCAATGTGCTTTATATTATACTCTTAAAAGCATTTTTCTAAGAAGAGCTCTAGACTGCCAAAAATACCATGATATTAAAACAATTCAGCAATCATTTTAAGGATAGGTTTCAGGCTTTTTGCTGTGGTTGCCAAAATTGCTAGTTAAAGGTCTAAAGCAAAGTCAATTAATATTTATGAATTTTATAGTCCTAAAAATGGCCATAATAATATAATAATAATTTCTCTGACAGTTATTGTGAAAAATAAACTTTGTAAAACTTTAAGCTATTTATAAGTTGTATCTACACCATGAGCTTGTTTTGAGAAAAGTATTTCACAAATCTTCAAGTGTATAAATGTGAATGAGGATAATGAAAATTATGTCTTATAACAGGTTTTGTTTTTTGAAAACATTTCAATTTATGGTAATGCTGTTAGTTCTGTCATTTTAGTATTCAGCAAGTATTGAAGAAAACTGTTTAAGTCCAGAATTGATACGATTTCAAGCAATTGATCATGATGAAGAAAATACTGACAACTGGTTGGCAGATTTTTTCTTTGTCTCTGGAAATGATGGAAATTGGTTTGAAGTACATACAGACCCAAGGACCAATGAAGGAATTTTGAAAGTTGTTAAGGTATTGTATGGGTTTAAAAGGTGTTTTTTTTTAATTACATTTTGCTGAATTATCTCCTTTGTTTCCTTAACACAAAAAAACAAAGGACTATCTTTCTTTTTGCTTCTTCTTCATCCCAGATTCCATTTTCAGAAAATATTCACTTGGCACAAACTCCTGGGAGGAAAAAGTCATATACTCCTGTTTCAATATCAAATGAGTGGCTCCTGCACAAAGTAGCTATTCAATAAATCAACGCATTTATTGAGTTTAATATGTGCAAAGCCCTTTTTGGGTTTTTATGAGGGGTACAAAGAAGTCATTTAATACATGATCCCTAACCTCAAAGAACTTAAAGTCTATTTGGAGAGAAAAGTAAATGATATGAAAACTTAGATAAAAATACAAGACTTAAATGTTAATACAATAAAGGTCACAAGGCAGTTAAGTACTTAGTAATTGTCAAAAGAAAAGTATGGCCAATAAAAGCTAAGAATTTTAAAAGGGTAAAGATATTGTAGGTTTGGAATGGTAAGGGGAAGATTCGTGGTAGGAAATAGGGTAGGTATGGAAATGTCTAAGATTTGAACCGTCAGCAGTGAGAAGGAATTCAGGAGAAGAGGTAAGGAATAGAGTATGCCTAAGGCACAGACTCATTTGAAAAAAAAAAAAGAGAGACTTAAAGGTAGTTATGGAATATATTATGAAAGTCCTTGAATGTTAATCCAAGAAGCAATGACTTTCTTGTCTTTATATTTATATTCCAGTGTTTAACACTGTGCTTTGCATACAGGAAGCATTTTTTTGTTGTTGTTCATTTATCACCACAGGCAATGGGATCCAACGGAGATTTTGAAAAGAGAGATGATATGATTAAAATTGTTTCTTTAAGAATATTATTTTGATAGCAATATAGAGGGTGACTTGAAAGGTTACTTTTATTAGAAAATAATTTTAAATCTTCTAAGAGACTAAAAGTAATTAACAAAGCACTGATGTTTAAAACTATAACAATGATGAAAAAAGCATAAAATCTTTTTAGTTCATTCAGCACAGCTACATTGCATTACTTCTCATCATGTGATCTCATCATTTCTATGAATGTAGGTATGATGTATAATATGCATTTATTTCTATTTCTGCTGATTTAATATCTCAGTTTCCCAAAAAAGGCGGTCCTGAGAAAATTGGCCTCATTAAAAAGCTTTTGCACAATTTAATAGGAAAAAAATAGGAATATCTCTTCACTGTTTGCTCTTAATCCTATTAAAGCAAAAGGCTTAAATATGATCCTATGATCTGTTGTGGTCAGTCTTTCTTAGACTTCTCATTTAGCAATCTATGGTCCTTTGGTGTATGGGTCTTGAGAAAATTCTCCTTTCTATTAAAATAATCTTTCTTAATAGTAGATATATACTGTGGAAGTCAGAAGACTGCACAAGTCTCAAGAATCAGGACAAACTATGTTTATTGACTTGTGACTCTGGGCAAGTCATTTAATTCCCCAAGATATTTTATATGCCTATAATGTACAGATCATATGTCTTTCTTCTTGCAAAGAGGGGATCTACTCACTGGAAGTTCCCTAAATAAAATCACAAGATAAGATCCCTCCAAAACATTGTATATCTTAAAGGATCTTTATTATTCAGGGCCCCATTCAACAAAGAATAAAATATTCAATAGTCTAGCTTCTCAGAACTTTTTTTTAATTCCCTAAGGGCAACATAGAAATACAATATTTTGAATATAATCTTTGCCTAATAAATATTTGTTGAAATTAGAAGATTGGTTTAGATGGATTCTAAGATCACTTACAGCTCTATGGTCTAAGGATTTGGGAGACCCTGGATAATGAAAAAATACTTATTTAAACATACTAAACATAAACATATGTTTAAACATAAGACCTATTCCATTCAATATGCTTTACTTAATATTAATCCACATAACAGCTTAGTGAGCTCATTTTCAGAAATGTTTGACTGAGGGGTCCTTTCCCACCCTGATTCAGAGTATGAACCTGACTGTTTTATTGACTTAATATATGGAAATAAAAAACTTTTTTTTAACTGACAAATGATATAGTAAAATGTCATTTTCTTGGGGAGGAGAAAGAAGAAAGGTGAAATAATAATAACAGTGGTCTCTTCTCACTAGACTAGGCATTCCTGTGGGAAGCAAAAGAATGGCATTAAAATTGTAAAATCTTCAAGGAAACTTAGTTAAAGTCTAAGGAGAAAGCACTAGTTTGCCAAACAATATGAAACAAGAATTCAACCTAATTCCTGAGAGATCAATTATGTTTTGATGATGCCTGTGAAGAATTTACCTTGATAGAATAAGCACTTAACCAAAATATTTCATGATGTCACAAATTTGAGGGAACTTGTGTATGTTACTTACTACTGCTGAAAAAACAAGCTTTGTTTGCTTTTTATTTATCTTTGTTTAGGAATTCCATTATCTTTGCTTAGGAAATTTATTAAAAGCAATCTTTAAATTGGTATCTTTAGTTCTCTGAAATAAAACTGTTGATCAAACAGTTCAGTCTTCTTTAACCTCTTTTTTATTCCTATTTTCTCACCTGGTAGTTACACTATCAGTGTGAAACCACTTAAATCAACTACCTCAGTTCTCTGAAACATATGCATTTCCTAATTGTCTCAGCTTCCTATTTATTCTTTATTTTAAGTTTAACCTGATCACAATTACTCTTGAAGGTTAAGAGTATTAGATTTATAATTTAAAGAACTATATTCAAACCCTGACTTGACTATCTACGTGTGAACGCATTGGTAGAGTTGCTTCTCCATTTCTGGACTCATTTGATCTATTTGTAACATAAGGAGATTGAACCAGATGACTTCTGAAATTCATTTTTCAGCTACATAGGACCTCATAGTTTTATGAAATTTAGTCAAATAGTATATCATCTTCCTTATGCCCAGGGAATCTGTATTATGGCCACTTCTCCTGGAAGGTGACCCATTCTTTTCTGAGTGTAACTTTTGATGAAAACTCATGAAACCAACCAATCCACAAGCATTTATTAAGTACCTATTTTGCTAGGGCTTAGAGATACCAAGGCAAAATCAAGAGCCTCAAGAAGCTTACTTTGTATAGGAAGAAATGACAACAGGTCTTCAGGAGGTCTTCCTGGGACCTTGAGTTCTTCCTTCATTTTTTTACTTGGGATGTCATACTGACTGACATTAAACTTTATTCTCCTTTATTCTGAAAATTATGTGTG
The DNA here is from genome assembly GCF_016432865.1 of Antechinus flavipes. NCBI lineage: Eukaryota > Metazoa > Chordata > Mammalia > Dasyuromorphia > Dasyuridae > Antechinus > Antechinus flavipes. Next base: position 484,161,891 of record NC_067398.1, on the reverse strand, counting down.
TACATTTGTATATATGTCTGTGTGTCTCAAATGTTTCTCCCTCCAGGAAAAATTAGGGGTACTTTTTAGATTTTTTAATAAAACTTCTTTTCCCTTGACAATAGAGAAGCAGTTGGAGGGGAATTGTCTAGAATGTCCTAGTCCTAGTTTAAAAATGCAATTTGGAGAATGAAATACTCATCAAAAAATAAACCAAAGAAATTATTTCCTTAGTAGATAGTACAAATTAAGATGTTTTGTCTTTAGGTTGTTTTATCTAAAATGGTATAACTAGGTGGTATGGTGAATAAAGCACTAGGGTTAGAGTGAAGAAGACCTCCATTCAAATCCAGGCTCAGAAACTTTGTAGCTGTGTGAGCTTGAGCAAGTCATTTAATCCATTTGCCATTGGAAGGAAATGCCTTTCCCAACAAAACCCCGTGGACAGAGATCCATCTGGTCACAAAGACCCAGATACTCCTGAAAGGATTAAACAAAGGTATTTAGGGCTTTATTGAAATCCAAACACACCTCACATCCTCTTAGAAATGTATACACAACTTCTCTCTCTTTCTTCTTTTTTTCTCTATCTTCTGTTTTGCTTTGTTTTGTTTTTAACTGAGACCTTTGATTTCACTAGTTTAGGAAATTTCCAATGAGGAATTTCTATCAATGCATATTGTCATTATTATCCAATCAAATGAATGTGTGCCTGGTCTACATAACTTCCAGGTGCTTTTCCCCTAGCTGATGAACGGCAAAACCATAAAAAGCAGGAAAAGGCATTTTTTATATCTCCCATACCAGCCCATCACCTAGCACATAGCAGGATTTCCAAGAGTACTTGTTTACTTGCTTGATAATGTCTGTATGGATTGTATGTATGGGTTGTAAATCAAATATTCTCATTAGCCTCAAACAATACTATTTCTGCTCCAGGACAGAATCAAAGAATCACAAAATTTATGTGCTCAAAGGAAATTTAATAATCTCATTAGCAAATGAGTAATACTAAAGCAGAAGGGTTAAGGAATGGACCTGTTGACCTCATTACACAATTAGTGGCAGATCTATGACAATATCTAATAACCTTCTCACATTTTATCATTTCAGATGTTGGATTATGAACAGATGCCCAATATGCAACTTAGTATTGGTGTTAAAAACAAAGCTGAATTTCACCATTCTGTTGCCTCTCACTACCGGATCCAGGCCACTCCTGTCAGGATACAAGTTATTAATGTCAGAGAAGGACCCATATTTAATCCAAATTCTATGACTTTCAGAGTACAAGAAGGCTTAAGAGGAGATGCCTTATTAAATTATGTCCTTGGAAGATATACAGCCACTGATCTGGATACTGGAACTGCAGCCACAAATGTCAGGTACAACCAATTTTTGCCCATCACTTAGTGTGGTAGACCATTGTTAGATTAGTTATTTACTTATGCAGAACACAGATAGGATAGACAGACAGACAGACAGACACTCAGACAGATAGATATATAGATAGATAGATAGATAGATGAATGGATGGATGGATGGATGGATGGATGGATTTTTTAAAAAGAGGTTATTGTAGCATTTGAAATCCTCCATGAAATTGTCAGAGAATCATTTCTAAATAGCAATAATCTGGAAGTTATCTAAGCCTATGACCTAGAGGTGAAAGAAGATGGAGGAGAGAGGATCTTAACTGGTATCATGTGCTGTTAGAAATTGAAGAAGCCAACCTGTTATTCCATTACAGTCTTTAATCTTCCAATCTAATGTGCACTATAAGCATTGAAAAGACCCTAAGAGCAGAAGTACCTTAGCATATTATTTAAAACAAACACTTAACACTTGGCAAAGGTTTTGATTTAAGCACTCAGCCCATGTCAAAAGAAATTCCTAAAAGAAGGACTTAGGACAGAGATATTTCACAAATACAACCAATTTGAAGAAATCTCTAAAAAAGAGTGACAAAGAAGTAGCTAGAGTAACTGGGTAAAAAAAATCAGCACATAGTAGATGTACCTTGTCAATTCCTTTGTTGAATTATAAACAAGTATTTTGTCTTTAAATAGCTCCCTCTTATCCTTTGTAATTTCCTTCACTCTTCTTCCTGATTGAGAAAGTCCTTCTTTGCAACCAACCAACCAATTAATCAAAATTGTTAAGTACATAGTCAGACACTGTACTAAATACTGGGGATATACAGAAAGGCTAAAAGGCATATCTATTGCCTAAAAGATTCCCTTTCCAATGTGGTAGACAATACATAAATGACTAGTTACATACAAAATATATCCAGAATGGAAAGGACAGATATCAGCACTTTGAGGGATCTGAGAAGATCTTCTGAAAAAGGTAGGACTTGAGTCTTGAACTGAGTCTTGAAAAAAAAAACAGGAAGCAAAATGGCAAAAGCAAAATTTTTGAACACTATTTCCAATATTTACTAACTAGGTGACCATAGAAAAATCACAAATTCCCTAAACCTCAGTTTCTTTGCTCATACAGTAAAAATGAGTTGCTATATCTGCACCACTTTCTTCACAGGATTCTTATAAGGATGAAAGGAGAAGAGTCCTTATATGTGAAGGGTTTTTGCAAACCCTAAAACACTATAGGTTATCACTGGTGTTCTACTAAGGCATGAATAGGTTTTGTCATATCGCAAATATGACAATATGATAAGAGGGCCTAATCTACCTGCTAAATCTACAGTATATTTTGTCACATTAGAGCTTTTTGAAATTTACAGTGATTCATCAAAGCACAATACTAAGCTTTGTTTAAAATCAAAAACAGATATATCATGGGACACGATGCAGCCAGCTGGTTAAAAGTTGACTCAAGGACAGGAGAGATTCAGTTTTCCAGAGAATTTGATCCAAAATCAAAACATGTTATCAATGGGATATATACAGCTGAGATTCTAGCTGTTGAAGGTAAGAACATTATTTCCAATTTGTCTTCATAGTAATTTCCTTTCAAAATTCTAAATACAAATGCTTGCATTGGAACTAATGCCTATTTTTTCAAACTAAGGAAACTTTAACTATAAAATTAAATGATATTAAAATATTAAAGCTTTTCTTAGAAAACATGAAGTGGCTCTAAATTATGAGGATCAATCAGAAACGGCTCAATGTGGTATCAAACCCCATGATGAGCTTAAAGTATATGGAGTATAATTAAGATAATGAACTATCAGTTATTACAGTACCTAAATAGAAGTGTGGGGTCTCCTCTATGTAATCTTTAATCTAAGAATGACTTTATGTATGATGTTACATTTGTTATATCAATAACTCCATTAATAATTGACATTGATTGACATTTCAGTTTAGATTCTACCTTTTCTGTGAAAAATAGTCCTCCCTTTTCCAGACAAAAATGGCCCCTACTATTTAGCACAGTGCAAGGTATACAGTAGACACTTAACAAATGCTTGAATAACTAATTTAATTCCTTTAAATTAGAAGTAGCAATTATTTCCTATCTCAATAGGTGGTCACCTTCCATTTTTAAAAAAAAAATTATTTGTCTGAGCCCCTTATTCCCCCATTCATTTGTAATTCCCTGCAGGAAAGAAGTAAGACCCATCATCTTGCACATGGTAGATGCTCCATAAATACGGGTTGAGTTGAACTGAAAACAATGAACAATGCATCAAACAATAGTTAAATTTATCCTTTAAGGCATTTTTTAAAAGTCTAATATATAATTTATACCTCCTTAATCCTTATCTGTAAAGACATCAAGTTCTAAAATTCTATGATTTTATATTCAGTCCCCAACAAAACATTAAGTTGTTAATTCATTTTGCTTAAATTCAAAAGTTTTTCCCAGTAGCTTATCATTGCTTCAACTTCTAGGCAGCTCAACATCAGAACACCTCTACCTACTTATCATAGAAAATGTGATTTCTCTAAATAATTAAGTAATTAGTAATTACTAAGTAAGTAATTTTTTTAATAGAACAGACTTGGTTTGCAAATATTATTATAGATTTGTAAAATGTAAAAATTTACAAATTGAGAAAATAGCAGTGAGAAAAAAAATTTTATCTAAAGTCCAAATAACCTTCTGTTTGCCTTTGAAAACAATTAGCTGTCAGTTATGTGACTGCTAATATCTCTACCTCAATATTACAACTTTAGCCTCAATCATTCCCAACCAAAAAATTCAATGGATTATCCATTACCAAGGCGAACCTGTTTAGCCCCCTTCTTATTTCAACAACCAGTAAGGTATAAGATATGGCATTGGATATTACCTATCTGAACTATTTGTAATACTGTTGTTTCAGATGGCATTGGGAAAACTGCAACAGGAACAATATGTGTCGAAGTTCCTGATGATAACGATTTCTGCCCCAGAATTTTTTCTGACAGTAGATATATCTGTGTAGCTTCCCCATCAGTTATTATTTCAACAAAAGATGATTCCTTTGGCTCACCCTTTACATATTGCGTCATGGATCAACCACCAGGGACTGCTGATTTATGGGATATCAGATCAATTAATGGTAAGCAGAATGCGAGCTTAATATCACTTTAAAATCTAAAAAGTAGTCATCCCTTTCTCAAAGTTTTGGTTCATTCTAAAGAATTCATTCAATTCTAAATTAAAGTATATTGCACATAATTAGACTACTTATAGGGGAGTTTTAAGGATATTATTTTACTTGAAATAGAAGTACAAATGATTTATTACTAAGGATTAGAACCCCTTTGTAAGAGATAAAATTAATTCTCAAGTTAGAAGTTAGCTAGTTTTAAATGAATGCAGGTGATATGAGCAGAGATTATATCACAGCATGATAGACCTGGAAGGTTTTTTAACAATAATCTTCATTGAATCCCTCATTTGCCAGATAAGGAAACTGTGAAATGAAATTATTTACTCAAGGTCAAACATTTAGAGACAAATCTAGGTCTTTGTACCCTGAATGCTAAAACCAGTTCTCTTTTTTACCATGCCCCACTGCTTCCCACAACACCTCATCTCAAAATCTTTTATTCTTTTAAAAGTCATGGTTTAACCCATTATATAGCAAAGCCATGAACATAAAATTCTTTTATAACATGCATATCTGGCATTTTGGATTAATGGCTGTTTTTGCTAGTTTGGTGTTGTACTTATTTTTTTTTAATTTCCCTTGGATTGATATTTAATCCCAATCCAGAAATTCTAAATCCTTCCTCTACCATCTATTATGTGGCCCTGAGCAAATCAACTAAACTCTCTGGATCTCAATTTCATTATCTATAAAATAAGAGGACTAGACTAGACCTCAAAGGTCCCTTTCCACTCAAAATCTATAATCTTATAACTCAATATTTTAAGCAAACTTTGCTGAGAAAGTAAAGAGTTATGTAGCCTAAGAAAGCAAGCTGTAATTGGAATGAGTCTAAATTAAAGGAAAAATGTTTGAATGAAGGATTTAAAAAACACCTTTTACTTCTAGACAATGTTGCGGTACACTTCTAGGAGAAATAAAAGTATGACCAGACAGGTATCTTGCAGACATCCCTTCTAACTGAAAATTAGATGCTTCTATTAAGTAAAACTAACCTTCCATTTCTTTTCTTCCTTTGTAAAAGCTACCTCGGCAATACTCACTGCTGTGCAAGAGTTATCACTTGTACGTTATCAAATTCCTATCTTAGTGAAAGACATCTTCGACAGAACTTGTGAATTGCCACAAAATATAATATTAGAAGCTTGTGAATGTGATGTCAACCACATGTGCTCCTACTACAGCACAACCGGGATCTACCCTGGGAGCCCCAGCATCACTATAATTACTGATGACAATTATGGGACTATGGCTGGTGACAGAGATGGCAATGTGGGACTTGGACCAGCTGGGATTGGTCTGATTGTCCTAGGTCTCTTATTATTGCTATGTAAGTATTCGTTTGAGCTCTTATATACCAAATTTTCTAAACCAAAATACAACCACTGGATTACCTTCACATGACCATTTGATAGTTTTAAAAATAATATTTGTTTATTCATTTATTTATGTATACTGTGTATATATATGGACAAATGCATATGTGCATTTGTGTGTCTATGTGTCCATTATATACAACCATATATGTATAATATTATTGTGATAACAAAAAATGTCTTGGCAAATAGTTATCAACACTAGAACTTAATGACCAATAGACAGGTCAGACATTTTGAAACTAAATAGTTTGTGAATTGGAGGAGTATTAAAGCAGGTTAATAGAAGGCAATCTAGACAGGCAGGTGGCAAGGTTAGGGAGGTCTAAGACTGACCAGCACAAGGGTTGTCCTGAATGATAGAAGAGAGTCATGGTAGTTGGATAGCAGGCAGATATGTGAGGGAGGTCTGGAAGCACTTAGCTGGGATTCAGCCAAAGAGATACAAAATCATAGCATGAGGCAATGGATAAAGTACTAGTCCTGGAGTTAGGAGAACCTGAGTTTAAATCTGGCTTCAGATACTTGAGACTACCTTTGTGGCCTTGTTCAAGTCACTTGATCCCAATTGCCTTGTTTATAAAAAAAAAAAAAAAAAAAAGTCATGTAGGGTTGAGATTCTGTAAGAGAATTATTTGAAGAAAATTGTCACTGAATTAGAAGTTAGAAGTGGTGGATTCTAGTCCTGGCCTTTCTACTTTTTCAATGAGGGATGTTGGACTTAACATCTCAGTACAGCACTTGGTCTCTAAAATAAAGAGGCTAGTTTGAATAATCTGCAGCATTTAGCTCTGGCACTGAATGATCTTTAATTCTTTCTCTGAACCTGCCACCAGAGGGTGGCATAATCACATATATTTGATTATATCTAAGGCAAAAAATATAAATTAAGTGGTTACTTTAAACAATACTGATATTCTATTATTAAGAATAGGAAACAACTCTTTTTTTGACCAGCTCCCTTCTTAGTGAAAAGTATTGTAAGCATCTTCAGATCTACTAGGAGAGCCAAGTATAACTTGCAAAGGGTTCTAAATAGGAGTTTTTATATGTTGTTGCTCTTCTTGTTTTTCCTGGAAAACAACTCTATTACTATTTTAGGGTTCTGACACCATTTTAATTGTGAGCAATAAAATGATTTCTCACAGTAAGAATCAGGTTCCTAGAAATTTTTAGTTCTATCCCCAGAAACTTGACCTAAAGAAGACTTAAAGAGAAAATATGAAAGACCTCAAGGATGTTGCCTATTTTTATGGACTGTTGGTCATTTTTTCACTTATGTTGATTTTTTTTGTAACCCCATTTGCAGTTTTCTTGGCAAAGATACTGGCATGTTTTGCCATTTTCTTCTCCAGCTCATTTTACCGATCAGAAAACTGAGGCAGAGTAAAGGGCTTGCCCAAGTCCCAGTAGAATTTAAGATCCTTGAGAGCAGATATTGTTTCATTGTTTGTTTGTCCCAATATTTGGTACCTGAGACATGGTAGATATTTAAGGAACATTTGCTGACTGTGTGACTGAGTGTTTGAAATTTTAAAGTTCTATGCATGACTCTGTATGCATACATATGTGGGGGAAGAAGAGTTACCATTTTACAACTTTACCTCCCTTCTAAACTTTTTTTAAAGTAATGCTTAACTTTGGAATTTACAGATGTTTTTTAATTGTCCATTTTCCCTTCAGTAATGCCCCTCTTGCTGCTCATGTGCTGCTGCAAACGAAAGGCACCAGCAGGCCTGGGAACTCGATTTGCTCCTGTGCCTGAGGGGGGAGAAGGAGTGATGCAATCGTGGGGAATAGAAGGAGCCCATCCGGAGGACAGAGTGAGTTTCAATCTTCTTTCCTTCATATATAAACCATCAACATATATGTAGGTAGAAATGGAGAACTGAAACTTTTGGGGCATCTTGGTAGTTTTTCAACTCCCAAAAAACAAATGAAGAAGAAATAATAATAAACAACCTTGGAGAAAGAGAAATTGTATCACAGTATTTATTTTATTAACTAATATTTTGTTTCTTTCAGGATGTCTCCAATATATGTGTACCAATAACAGCCTCCAACACACAGGATCGTCTAGAATCCTCTGGTTAGTAGATGTTAAACTCTGTACTGTTTTTGAAGTATAGGAGCCTTAATCAGGGGGTTATACAAGTACCAGTCCAAACTCATTATTTTATAAATGAGGAAACTGAGAGCTAGGAAGTTTAAATGAATTTTCTGAAATCACACAGAGAGCAAGTGGAAGAACCAGGCTTTGCACCATGAAGTCCTTAAGGGCAGGGATGATCTTTTTGTACACTCAGTTTTAAGCGCAGTGCCAGGTGCATAATAGGCACTTAATATCTTTGCATTAATTATTTGATTAAACCTAAAAGATAGAGTTGGAATATACATCTGCTTTGGCTCCATTTACAGGGACATGTGCTTCTATCATATCAGGAAATCCCTACAATCATACCTATTACAGAAGCAGCCTGAAAAATTAAGTTGCCCTGACTAAACTTATGATGAAACTACTATTTATCATAGTATATCAACCATAGACTACAATCATGAGAACTATTCTAGGCTTAAGATACTCTATTTTTTTCTGTCAGTCAATAAGCATTATTGACAGCTTCCTATGTTCCAGGAACTGTGCTAAACACTAGAAATATAAAGAAAGGTAAAAAAATAAAAAAATAAAAAAAAATAAAAAAAGTTCTCTGTCTTCAAGGAGCTCACATTCTAATTAATAACTTCCAGAAATGTACATATAATATGAATATTAGAGTGGAAGTGAAAGAAAATATCTAAGGAAAAGGTACTACTCAGTAAAGTGTTAGGAAATTATTTTTACAATAGCAAAAGGAAAAGAAATGGGAGCATCTTCTAATAAAGAATTTACAGGTTCTCCTTGTACATATGGACCTTTTGTGCCAGTCATTTGCATGCCCAAGACCCCCTTAAAAATCCACTCAGGCTGGTGGATAGCATTAGGAAAGATGAAAATAATTCCATAGCTCTAAAACAAGCATATGTGTCTGGCGTGATCATTGGGAAACTAATCCAAAATTGCTCTCTTTAGAATTCAAAGAACAGTCCTCTCAGGAAAAAGGTTGTAACTGAGATTGCTAGTGGAAGGCAGACCACTCATCCCAGTACTGGGCAAAGACTTGTTTTTGTCAACATCCCTTTAGATTAAAAAAAAAAAAAAAACTCTCAAGTAGGCAGGATAGTTTAATCAGCCCACAAAAAGAAGTGACTGTTATATCCTAGATGCACCACTATTCCATTAAGTTCTACTGCAAACTATCACTTTAGTTTGCAGATACAAGTCTAAATTATCTGGATACCTTCATATGAATTAGCAACATATTTGATTTCTATGTCCTGAGATCTCAGAGAAAACTTGGGATATTAGAAACATAAGATCACGATTTGGGAGCTAAAAGAGACATCATGATCATTGAATTCAATAAGAGGGGACTTCAAAGTCATCATCATCATCATAGCTAGCATTTATATATTGCCTTTTATGTGTCAGGCATTATGCTAAGTATGTACTTTACAAATATTATCTCATTTGATCTTCATCATAAAAATGTTAAGATAATTGCTATTATTATTCCCATTTTTAGAGATGTAGAAACTGAGGCAAAAAGGGGGTCACACAGCTTGTATACCATTTCCCCTAGTTTTTACCTGCCTGTCAATTTTTCCATGTGAAAGAACTCTTTCAGTCAATAGGAAAAAGACCATGTATTTAAGAAGATGAAGAGTTACAACTATCTCCATTCATACAACATGAAAATGCATTCTTTCCAGAAATCTATACCAACACATATGCAGGCGGAGGTACTGTTGAAGGAGGCGCTTCTGGAGTATCTGGTGTTGAGTTGAATACAGGAGTTGGAGCAGCACTGAGTCTTGGGGCTGGGGGACTTGCAGGAGCAGTGAGAAGACGGGGCTCGGCCATAGGAACACTGAGGGAATACGCAGAAACAGGCGTGAACATGGCTTTCTTGGACAGCTACTTCTCTGAGGTAAAATCCCTTTACAGACACCAGAATCAAGGTTCATAAATAGCGATATGCTCTGTTTGGTCTGGGTTCTTTTTGGTATGAGTCTGATAATCATGTTGCATAATATGGTTTAAAAAATTATCACAAAACACCTCACTAAATAGGATACTACATCTTGAATTACAGCGAGGTTTTAAATCATACCCTCTATGGTAGGAATTTAACGAAATTCTCATTATAATAAGGAAAAAGTGTTTAGAAATGTGCTCCAACCCTGCTAATACTAGTATTACTATAATCAAACAAGAGAGTTGGTCAGCCTAGCATTTGTACCTACTGTACATCAACACTGTGCTTAATGCTAAGGATACAAAGAAAGCAAAAAAAAAAATTCCTGTTCTTAAGGAGATCTCACACACACACACACACACACACACACACGTATGTGTGTACACATGTATATGTGTGTGCATACACGCACGTATATGTATTGTGGATAAGTGTGTGGGTGTATGCATGATGTATATGTGTATGCACACTGAGTATACATACAATATATGGTATACATGTATACACATGTGTATATATAAATATATGTGTGTGTGTGTAAATATATCCTAGCTTGCATTTAACATTTTAAGTTTTGCAAAGTACTTTATAAATATTATCTCATTTTATCCTCACAACAGTCCTGGAAGGTCGATGTTATCATTGTGAAGTTTAACTGAGGTTAAGTTACTTGCTTACAGTCATAGGGTCAGTAAGTATCTGAGACTGAATTTGAGGTTGGACTTCCTGATGTCAGGCCCAGTATTCTATCCACTGGTACCTAAATCCCTCTATAAATCCAAACTTTTATTTATAAGATTGTGTTTTTAATTTATATTCAAGTATTATAGTAAATCTTGATGCCAGGAATAGTTTTTAAAAAACTCTAAATATTATTCCATTTCATCCTCTTTCTAGTTTTTCTTCCTTTTAACTCCAATAGCTACAAGAGTCTTTTTCCTACCCATCCTAATTTGGAATTTTTTACTTTTTTCCCCATCTCCCACTTGATAGAGCAAGAGCTGAAGTACCCTGAACTAGTATGATATATCAATCCAAAGGAGGAGAAAATTTCACAAGATGGAAAGTGATATTTTGTAGTACAACTTAAGAAGAGAGTTTCATAAGCAAGAACAGGCTTGAATCTTCAATTAAAACAGGGCTAGGAGGGAGAAAGGGAAGAAAACTAAGATTAAGAAAGGAGTAGAAAACAGAAAAAAAAAAAAACAGAGGGACACAATGGCATATTTTAGAAAGAAGAAAACCATATAGGGGCATATAGAAATCTCACTGTGAACTTGGGCATATAAAATGCAATGTTTATTTTGTGTTGGAACACAATAAAGCAGTACATTCCAGGAAGGAGAGTGAAGGAGAAAGAATGGGAATGATGAAATCAGACTCAGGAGATTCCACAAAAAAACTAGCTATTTGCCTTGGGGTAATGCCTAAGCTTCATCTTCTCAGTCCATAAAAAAGGGATAAATAGCAGTCCCAGACCCACCTCATCTATTTTGTGAGTATAAACAAGATAATAAGCATGTATACCCTTGGAGCTCTGGAGACAAGAACTCCATATAAATTCAGAGTATCATCATCCTTATTATTTCCCCAGAGCAAGTAATTTAACTAGATACTTATGTCTGTTTAGAACATGTGAAGGATTTTTTTTTTTTTAATATTAGTGTTAACCTTTTACTCATTGAATCTGAAAATTATTTCTTTGACCATGATTTGGCTAAGTCTAACTTCTGGGAAATACATAGATTTACAAAGGATTAATTCAACAAATACACAATATGTTATATGAAATTATTTCTCTTTTGGACTAGCCCTTCTTGACCTTGAGCAAATATTCAATAGAATAGGGAGATGAGCTCAAGCTCAATCAATAAAATAAACTCAAAGCATATTTAATGGAAACTTAGTAACCCTCAGAATATGGGGGAAGGAGTAAAGGGTTTGAATTTTTAGTTCAATATAATTATGCAAATCCATAAGAAAATGACTTCATTGAGATTATAACTAACAATACTATCCCTAAAGATACAAATACACAAGAAGGAATTCTGCCAAAATCACAGAACTAATTTATAATAATTGATATGTTGCTATGTAATGAGCAAGAAGTGGAAGAGAAAGAAAGAGAGACAAAGAGAGAGAGAAAGACAGATATACCCAGAAAGATAAAGACAGAGAGCAAGATAGCAAAAAGAAATACAGAGATAACAAGTAATAGAGAAAAACAGTATGTAGCTAAGCCTTTGTTGAACCTGGTGGGGGCAGGAAATCTTTAAGACAATGTTCTATGGGCATTTCATTCCTGTGTTCTTAAACTCCTTCAGATCTAATCAGATCACTTATTCTCTCTTTTTTGAATCCTTGTAGCATGTTTCCCAATTCCCCTAAGGGTGGAAGATAAAATCAAAACTGCATTCTAAAATTTTCAATAAATTTGACTGTTGTCTGGAGCACCTTTGCTTTTATCAAGAAGGCCCTGCCTTGTCAACAGGAAGCTTCAACCTTAATCTGGCTGCATAATTCATTGCTGCCATCTTTTGTAAAACCTATTGTTCTGGTTAAAACTGGGATATAGGTGAGCATACTTGCTAAATAAAAAGTGATAGTTTTAACTTTGGAAGCTTCTTACCATATATCCAGAGGAAAACAAACAAAATTAAAATCTAACTAATTCCAAATTCAGATTTTCCATCACTGCTCATAAACCATTTCCTGGAAGGAAAAAAAAATCTTTTTTAAATAAAGCACTTGCTCAGTTTGTCTTTGTAAGTAGAGATTTTCAGAGATAAAGTAGGATAATTTATAGTTTGAAAAGTATTGAGAAATATAAATTTAGAGAAAATACACAGGATCACAAAACTAGATGCAATTTTAGAGAATGGGGAATCCAACTTTTTCATTGTATAGGTAAGGAAAATCCAGCCTAAAGATTTTAAAGTGTATTAGTATAATTCAAGTGCTTCGATATTAGCAGAGCAAAGACTATAGTCCCCAGAATCCTACTCTAAAATTCTATGTCATATCGCTGTTTCCAAAAGAAAAGATTAAATTTCTGTGATCTTAGTAAAGCGAAACCCCACTCTCACCCCAGTCAATCATTACATTAGCCTAATATCATATCATTAAACAGCAAATAATTCATACTGAGTTTCTTTTAATTAGTCTGACCTACTTAATTAGCAGCTCATTTCAGCTCACATTCCAATTTGCTTCAGTGTTTTATTATTCATGGGAATGGATAAAAGGAATGGAGGAATTAATATGGCCTATGCAATTTACAACCATGAATACTCTGTGGACTCTGGCTGATAACATCCTCTAAACCCAGCAATTAGAGATGGATTTAGCTGCCAGCACTATTGAGTATTCATCAGAGAATGCCATCCCTGAGCAGTAGTTTGACAGTATATTTGAAATTATATTTAGCACAAAATCCCCAGGAGTGTGTTTAAAAGGGGGGAGGGGGATTACCCCTGAGGTTTATCCTTTTTTCATGAGTGTTTTCCAAAATGAAGAAAATCAAGGACTCCCTTTTTAATATGTTCCTAAATATTATTGTTGAATCTAGTAGAGATGATAATGGCTTAGAAAATTCATGATACAGAGGCAGCTAGGTAGTGCAGTGGATGGATCATCAGTCCTGAAGTCAGGAGGACCCGAGTTTAAATTTGGCATGAGATACTTAACACTTCCTAGCTGTGTGACCCTGGGCAAGTCAGTTAACCCCAATTGCCTTAGCAAAAATAATAATAATAATAAAATAATGATAGCCATTGTCTTCTCTGAAAACCTTATCACCAAACATTCAATTAACTCTAGGAAAAAATTTAAGTGAAGCATGTTTTGTCTTAGGCACCCTCTCACTTTCCCATGCAGTCCCCTTTTTTCTTCCTAGAAATCTTTTATACTCTGAGCCAAGAAGCCATTTCCTCTCAGCTCTTTGTCACTATGAGAAAACTCATTGCCACACCAGTCCAGGGATACTCTTGGGGCAGACAAGCCTCAAGAAACCTAAGGAATTATTCTTTAATATTAGAATTTAGACAAACCCTTTCTGATTCATCTAAATAATGTCATGAAAGTAATTTTATTCCTATACATAATAATTAAAATCTTGGAATTTTGCAGTTAAATTTTCTTGCCAAGATTGCATTGACTCTATTTCATTTCTTCATGGGAGAAAAGACCAAATATTTTACGCTTCTCAGAAAACATATTGAACATATTATTTCAGATATACAAGGGGACAAATCCCCAAAGTCAGAATTTAGCCTCTAAATAGAACATGGAAATTATCATTAAAATCATTTCCAAACATTAATACTCATTAAGTGTTCCTGCAAATATAATGCACCCATGATAGCCACTTCCCCTTACAAAAAGATCTTAGCTGTTTTTCAGTCCATCATTCTGCTGCACACAAAAAAAAAAAAAAAAAAAAAAAAAAATCACATAAACACCAATGTTACTATTGCTTGGTAAGAAAAGGAAACAGTTTTAATTCCTTGTCTTTCCTCCACCTTTAGAAAGCATATGCTTATGCAGATGAAGATGAATGTCGACCTGCAAATGACTGCCTCCTTATTTATGATCATGAAGGAATGGGGTCTCCTGTGGGCTCCATTGGCTGCTGCAGCTGGATCGTAGATGACCTGGATGATAGCTACTTGGAAACTTTGGGTCCAAAGTTTAGGACTCTAGCCGAAATCTGCTTAGACACAGAAATTGAACCATTTCCATCTCCTCACCAGGCCTGGATCCCAATCACTACTGATCTTCCCCTCCTTGGAACAAATTACATTGTCAATGAGTCTTCAGCAATGTCTCTTACAGAGGCAGGATTCCAGGCAGAAATGGCAATGCCGGATCCCATGATTCATGGTGACATTATAATGACAGAGTCATATAGCACTTCTGACCAGTGTGTACAACCAACTACCATTATTTTTGAACCTCAGTTGGTTCCCAATGTCCTGGTTACAGAAACAGTGATGGCGCCCGCTTATGCTATGCAAGGAAACATTTGTGTGCCGGCTGAGTTAGCCAACACACATAATGTGATCTACACTGAAAGAATAATACCAAGTCCAGGTATGACTGCCATGAGTAACAGCAGTATGACCAGTGGTTGCATGGGCACTGGGATGAGTGGCAGTGGGATGGTAGGCCCTGATATTCAAGTGACCCAAATAGTAAGCCCAGATGTTCACGTCTGCCAAACCATGGGATCCCCAATGACATCTCGACGTAGGGTAACACAGCACAGTACCGTACAGTACTTCCAACCGTGAGGTCTTTACTAATGATATTCTCAGTAATATTAATGACATATCCATAATCATCAAAGTTAACTGTCCTAAAACCTATTATCATACTCTTTTTGCTTAGTGCTAAATACTCTAAGTTCATGCTCCATCTGTTATGGAGACTTTGGCCAAACGCTTTGAGTGAAGATTTCTTCTTCATGATTTTTAATCAAGCACCAAAAGTGTGTTAAAGATACAGTATGTTCTTTAGCGCAAGGCCTAGAAACTTACTCCTAAAACAGAGTTCCTAAAACCTTCAAATCTTCCAAACAAGTTATGAAAATGCTCTGTCCTGATGCTTGAATTTTGCAGCAAATAATTACTTTATTCTATATTCACCTGCTTTATTACTGTACCTCTAGAAAGGAAATTGCACTAAAGGAGTTCTTTAGAACGAATTTGAATATTGAACAGTCTTATTTGGTTCATGAAAACTACATTTCAAAAGAGGGAGATCAAATAGTGAATCTCCTCCTTAAAGAGATCATTTGAGACTAGACTTCCTCTTCAAGGATTTTCTCAACAGCTGAAGTAGTTAGGATAAGCTTAATAATCTGGGAAAAGGAGTTTTATTGCTGAATGTATCAAAGGTAAAGATTCATTGAATGGAATAACATAAGGAAACCATTCAACATGGATGAATTTAAATTGCACCTTATAATTTCATATCATTACCTATAAATTAAACTGAAAATAACAAAAGCAGCTAAAGGAGTGGAGAAAAAACAATTAATGTATAAGTGTGGAATAGAATAAATTCCTGGAAAAATATTTCTTTCTTCTTCACAAGAACTTTTCTCCCCATGTTTAACAAATTATATTAGTTCAAAACTTAAATGGGATAAAGTTAGGCCCATGCTACTGACCCTGAACATTATCTTGTATAAAATTTTTTCTGAAATGCCTCCTTCAGACTCCAAAACTGAGGCAATATGGACATACTCAGAATAAGCAGGGGGGAAAAACTCTTTTGTCCTTTTATTAATTAAAGCTTCCATTCCTAACTTTGTCATTCATGTTGAATGAACAAAATGGAAAGTCTGCACTGCACAGAAGTCAGTTTCTGTTGGTGTAAAGACAAATGTGGGGAGAAGAAGAGGAAGGGAATAAACAAGGTAGTTTTATTTTAATTCTGTAAAATATGTAAACTATACAATAGTAATTAGTGTATACAGCAAGTCTAAGTTGTAAATATAATAAAATTATTTCCAAGGCCTTGCTTCTTTTTTTTTATTTCAGTAATCAAGAGATTTTCATATTTCTATTTCTGTAATGCTAATAGACCTTAGAGAGATCACTTAACCCAATACCTTCATCTTTAAAATGAAAATTACAAAAAAATTAATAGCTGCTTAAAGTTGTCAATTGCTTTATAGTTTATGAAAGTTTGGGAAAATCAAATTAGTTTTGGTTTCCTTGTCTGCAAAACAGAAAAAGTAATATTTGTACTGTCTACCATTCCACTACAAGTATAGAATCTTAATAATCTAGAAAGTATCCCATAAAACAAAATTACTATTAATGATAATAATAATGTGAGGACAGGTATTATTAGCTCCAGTTTATGGATGAGGAAACCTATATGGAGAAAATATGTGACTTGTCTAAGATCACAAAAATAGTGCATGACAAAGGAGACTGGAAAACAGATCTTATAACTTTATGTTCAATGTTTTTTTTATTTTAATTTTTCTTGTTTTGTGATATTCTCTCCCATAGGATAATTGGTCACAAAGCTGCTTAGCCACAAAGTTTGCCCTTAGTAGAAAATCCAGCTTACTGCTTTTCTACTATATTCTCTTTGTTGAGTTAAAATTTTGAACTATTACCTACAATTTGGTATGATCTCTCATGTAATCTGAAGAGACAGCGTCTCCTCAGAAAGGTGGATTTCTGAGATCCTTGTACTGACTAGCTAAATCTCCCATCACCTAAAAATTCTTTATAATTAGTAATTGTTTCCTAAATCATTTTGTGGTTTCTAATGAGTTCTACACATTCCTTACTATATGTAGTTTTCACCAACATGGCTTATGGTATACTTTTCCATATTGGAATTCAAGAAAAATCTCTTCTAAAATTGCCATTATATTAACGTAAACATTTTTCTTTTAAAAAAATGTTTGCTTTTACACTTTAGATATTTTACACTATAGATATTTCTTCTGAATTCTTGTCTTCCTTATTGAAACCTTCCTTGTATTCCCCTCAGGAAACTTTAAGTAAAGCCAATTTACACAGAACAGATTTCTCACAGAGTATATTGTATTCCAGATCTTTACCTCTCTGTAAAAACAGAAAAGTATATTTCCTTATCAGTTCACCAGGTCCATCATTATTCATCCAATTCAAATGTGATAGTCACTTAACCTTACTGGGTTCGGTTTTTTCATCTGCAAAATGAATGGATCAGAATATATTGCCTCTAAGGCCCCTTCCAGCTCTAAGTTCATGATACTGCAATCTATAACTCCTTTTTTTGGTGGTATTATTATTTACATTATTGTAGTCACTGTATATACTGTTTTCATTCTGCTTTTTTCCATTCTGTACTATGGCCATATATCTTCTCATATTTCTCTGAATCCCTCATTTTCTCAACTTATTTTAAGTAATCAACTAATGATTATTTGTTTACTATCTTGTACATGCCAGAACACTGTTCTGGCATACTACCGAGGAATACAAATGTATAAAGAAGAGACTCTGTCCTCAAGGAATTTATTATAATATAATTGAGGAGGTTTGACTAACCCAGTTGTTGAACTATTTGAATAGAACTGAATGCTGATTGCATGGTATGTAGTTGAGCAACAGGAATGGGGAATTTGTTTTTCTCTTCATTTCATGGAGTAGACTTTTTTAAAAAGAGAAAAAAGAAAAAAATAATAAATCAACAAGGAAAGAAGGTAGGAAGGAGGGAAAAAAGGAAGGAGGGAGAGAGGAAGAGAGATGTGGAAGGAGAGGAAGAGAAGGTGAGAGAGGGAGGAATGAAAGAGTAGAAGAAAGGGAGGGAAGGAACAAAGAGTAAAGGAGGAAGGGGAAAGGGAGGACAGAAAAGAGGAAAAGAGGGAGAAAGAAAGGGAAGAAGTTCTAATCCAATTGTTGAACTACATGAGTACAATTGAATGCTGATTGCATGAGTCTAATAATGTGTTTGTAGTTGGGCAACAGGAAAGGATCATTTGTTTCATAATTTCATGATGTAAACTTTTTTTAAAAAGAAAAAGAAAGGATAGAAGGAGGGAAGGAGGGAAGGAGGGAGGGAAAGAGGAAAAGTAGATCAGATCTAGTTCTGGTCGGTATATTCATACGTGTGATTAGTGAATCAGTCAGCCAATAAATAATTATTAAGGGCCTTTTATGCCTACTATGAGTGAGGTGGTATTCTAAGCACTAGGAAAACAAAGACACAAAAGACAATATCAGCTCTTAAGGAGCTCTCAGTCTAATGAAGGAGACAATAAGAAAACAACTATGTAGCATAAATTGGAAATAATCAATAGAGGGAAAGTTTTAAAGTGTGTGTGTGTGTCTGTGTGTGTGTGTGTGTCTGTGTGTCTGTGTGTGTGTATGCCTGCAAGCTATCTGTGAAGTTCCCAAGGAAACTGATGTTACAAACAGAATCAGTTGCTTTTCTCTCAAGAGTTTTATCATTGAAGAAACTAGCCAGAGCATCTATAAGAGTAACCAACAAATTTGCTTAGAAAAAATAGGTTCTTGTTAACGAGTAACTCAAGTTTGTATAACTTCCTTATGTCTGTAGCCTGGCTTTAGAATGAAGAGTAGAAAGTAAGATTTTCCCTTCACTGGTAGAGAGATCATTCAATTAGGAAACAGAGATTTATGGTCATATAATGCCAAGACTTAAAATGGATCCAGAAGACTTGGCAGAGAGACTTATCTGAGTCAAAATATTTTTTTCTCCCCTGGCAGTCCTTGATAAAATGAGAGTTCTGCAAAGTCAAATGCTCTTTCAAATTAGATCTTTAAATTAAAATTCAGTCCAAAAAACTCAAATGTTCTATTTTATGTATTTCTCCAAAAAAAAGAAAGAAAGAGAGAGAGAGAGAGAGAGAAAGAAAGAAAGAAAGAGAGAAAGAAAGAAAGAAAGAGAGAGAGAGAGAGAGAGAGAAAGAAAGAAAAAAAGAAAGAAAGAAAGAAAGAAAGAAAGAAAGAAAGAAAGAAAGAAAGAAAGAAAGAAAGAAAGAAAGAAAGAAAAAAAGAAAGAAAGAAAGAAAGAAAGAAAGAAAGAAAGAAAGAAAGAAAGAAAGAAAGAAAGAAAGAAAGAAAGAAAGAAAGAAAGAAAAAGAGAATATGATACAAATGGGGACATGGAAAAGAAAAATGTCTTATTTTGTCCTTCATGTATTATTGTTCTATAAAAAGACTCACATATGGGAATACATACATACACACTGTGATGGAGAGAGTCATTAAATAGGAAATATTTTGCAAAAATTATCACAATAATAATAATCATTAATTACTGACATTTATTTGAGTGCATTAAGGTTTGCAAAATACTTTCCTTAAAACAGTTCTACAAGATAAATAATAAGTAATCTAGCTATTATATCACTATTTTATAGGAGGAATCTCAGATTCTAGGTTCACAGACAAATAAAAATCTAAGGCAATAGTCATAGGCTCATACTTGGAGCTAGAAGAGAACTCAGAGCCCATCTAATCCAAATCTCTTATTTTAGAAATGAGGAAACTAAGAGCCCATATTCAGGTGGGAAATGACAGGGGCAGGATTTTAATACAGATCCTCTGACTCCAGAACACATGTTCTCTCTGTTATACCAGATATTCCTAAGAAAGGAATGTGATATGGTAGAAAGAATACTAGACTTGGTATTAGGGAGATCTGAATTCCAAGCCCTTCTCCAAAAGGATATGAACAGATAAATTTCAGATGAAAAAACTAAAACTATTTGTAGTCATGAAAAAATGCTCTAAATCATTATTGAACAGGGAAATGCAAATTAAGACAACACACCTCTCAGATTGGTTAAGATAACAGGAAAAGACCATGATGAATTTGGAGGTGATGGAGGAAAATTGGGACACTAATACATTGTTGGTGAAGTTGAGAACTGATCCAACCATTGTGGAGAGCAATTTGGAACTACACCCAAAGGACTATCATATCCTTTGATCCAGCAGTGTCTCTATAAATCTGAATCCCAAAGAGATCATAAAAAAGGGAAAGGAACCCACATGTGCAAAAATGTTTGTAGCAGCCCTTTTGGTTATGGCAAGAAACTGGAAACTGAGTGGATGCCCATCTATTGGGAAATAGCTGGATAAATTATGGTATATGAATGTTATGGAATATTATTGATCTATAAGAAATGACCAACAGGATGATTTCAGAGAGGTCTGGAGAGATTTACAGGAACTGATGCTGAGTGAAGTGAGGAGAACCAGGAGATGGCAACAACAAGATTATATGATGATCAATTCTGATGGATGTGGCTTCTTTTCAACAATGAGATGATTCAGGCCAGTTCCAATGGTATTGTGATGGAGTCATCTACACTCAGAGAGAGGGCTGTGGGAACTGAGTGGGAATCTCAACATGGCATTCTCACTCTTTTTGTTGTTTGCATTTTGTTTTCTTTGTTATTTTTATCCTTTTTGATCTGATTTTTCTTGTGCAGCATGAAAAATGTGGCATATGTATAGAAGAATTATATATATTTAACATATTAGATTACTTGCCATCTAGGAGAGGGGGTGCAGGGAAGAGGAGGAAAACATTTTGGAACACAAGATTTTGGATGTTAAAAATTATTTATGTATATGTTTCAAAAATAAACAGCTTTAATTTAAAAAAGGAAGATCTGAACTCAAATGCTAATTCTAACATATTAGATCTATGCCTATAGGTGAATGACTTTAGGTTTCTGAACCTTAGTTTCTTCATCCATAAAATGAGTATAACAATGCCTGTACAACCCACAGGAAAGCATAGTTGGGAGGCTCACAATGTACCATGTAAGATACTACAGAAAAATCAGATAGTGTTCCAACAAAAAACTGGGGCTGTGTGATTACTAGGAGTTCCTAGGAGTAAGGTAATAAAAGAACCTCCACAGAAAGGCTGATAACTTTTAAAACAGAGTGTCAAAGCAAAATTATATAGTTTATTTTTTAGTGACATTTCTAGTTTAAAGACAGGCATGGACTGTACCTCTGATTTCATGGATGCAAGAAATTCTTAGTTGAAAAAACTCCCCTCTAAAGTTCCAATTTTTCTGCAGTATATAGCATCTTCCCCTCATTCTGCAAGGAGATGCATTGGATAGAGCACTAGACCAGAAGTTAGGAAAATCTGAGCTCAAAGCAAGTCTCAAATAATGCTGTATGATCCTAGGCAAACTACCCTATCTTTGTCTAAATGTCCTCATATGTAAAATAAGGACAATAATAGTACTTGGCTCACAAGTTTATTTTGAGATCAAAATTAGCTAATATTCATAAAGCATTTTGTAAAGCTTAAAGTACTCTCTAAATTTTAGCTATTTTTATAGTTTTAGAGAATTTTGGAGGGGTACAGACCCAGTATGTGTTAGAAGCTTTCATGATTCTAAGACCCCCTGACTACAAGGCCAGCTTTCTGTATACAAACAACCTATCCTAACCCTCCCTCCATCAAAACTTTAGTTATATGCATTGTTATCCCTGTTGTAGATAATAAGAAATATATCTTACTGACTTTCCCTAAATATTCTAAGCATCACATAAAATAATTAGGCACAATTCCTGCCCATTACATTTAAACTCTAAATAGAATGTATTGTTAATTTAATGACATAACATTAGAGCATCTATTAAAGATGGAAAGAGCAACCTATCAAGAATTCTTTTGGTGAACATTTGGTATCAAGGTTGATCTCTAAGTCTCAAAGTTATCACAATGCTTAGGATAAGATGACTAAAGCAAATATATAACTGAAGCAAATATAGAGCCTGGATTTGCCTTCCACATTAGTCTTAATATAAACTAGTAAAATATTGTGTGACCTTGCTATTTCAGAGGTCACCAGTGAACTGGTAACAGCTATGTTAGGTTGTTTTATGTACTCTCAAATATTTTCTGATTATTTATATGATGTTTGTTGTCACTTGCATTGGTTTTAGCTATCATTGTTTTTCATACAGCCTGCATCCCAATAGATCACAGTTATGTAGTCAGTAATAATGTAGTCACATATTCTCTCCCAGTATTTTCTTCTAAATGCTTCTGTCACACCCACTTCACTTGCAATCCTTTTCAGCAATAAATAAATACAATTTGGAAGTCAGTGCAAATTCAAGAATGTTAGAATCAAGGAATACAACCATGAAAAGTAACCTTAGAAACATCCGGTTTAATACAAATTTAAATAGAAATCCCCTCTAATCTGTACCAGAGGACTTCCACTGGGTAGAAACTTTTGCTTCTCAATTCCTTTGAATTGAGTCATTTTAGTCATGTGGAAATCTTCATGACCCCATCTGGTGTTATCTTAGCAAAGATAGTGAAATGGTTTGCTATTTCTTTCTCCAGTTTATTTTACTGATGAGGAAACTGAGGCAAATGGGTTTCCCTAAGGTTACACATCAAACAAGTATCTGAAACCAGATATGAACTCAAAGAAGTGAGTCTTTCAGACTTTAGGCCCAGCATTCTATCCATTGCATCATCATTGTCCAATTCCTTTTTAGGATAGCTTTTGTCAAAACTACATATATTTACCTCTATATAACTTCCTCTTGTTCTGTCTTCAAGAACAAAGGAAAAAAGTAAACCTCTTCTCCCTGAAAGTCATTAAAATATTAAAACTATAACATGTCTTATTACTTTTTCCCACAAATCTCTTTCCCACATAAAATATCCCATTCTTTCAACTTTATAGCATAGCTTCATATTCTCTTACTTACCCTCCATTGGAAACATTCTACTTTGTCAAAATTCTTCTTACTATGTTATCCAGAACAAAATACAACAGCTGACATCCAGTGAGCTTACAATCCACTAAAATCCCCACATCGTTTCATGGAGCTGTTGTCTAGCTTTGCCTTTTCCATCCTATAGTTGTAGAATTTATTTTCAGAGAATTAAAGTCACAGAATTTAAAATTTGGTAGGAACCTTAACAGATACAGAGTCCAAGACGTAGATAAAAGGATAGGGAGAGGAATAGAACCGGACCTATGATTTCATTTGTATAAAGAACTAGCAGAGAAAGAATTCCTCTTCTCTCACCCCTCCCCAAAAGGTAGATCAGTATCTTATCTATAACTGAAAGTCTTGGTGAGTTCACTGGAGCATTGGGAAACTAAGGAACTTTCCCAGAAAGATTTAGTAGCTGTGTAAGCTTGACAACTCACTCCTCTTTTAGCCTCTGGGGCTTAGACAAAGAGGCTCCTGACAAGGGTTTGATATATATATTATAATCTTTCTCATCTTTTCTTGGACTTTCTCAGAAGATGTGATATATGTTGTAGATTTTCAACTTAATTTGATCTAACATTTTGCCTAGTATTACATAGTTGACCTTTAGGACCCACAAAATAACTCTTATTTTCATTTCCTAATTTTCCATTTACTAAAATGAATAATGTCAAAAAACCTAACTCTGCTGATACTTTTATCATTTCATTTTTTCCCATTACAGCACCAAGAAACATGTTTTGGAAAGAATGATCTGGATGTAACTAATTTTAATAATAACAAACTATCTATTTATATGTTCTGAATATTGTTACTTAATGTAAAGGAAAATTGACTAGGAGATCTAATTCAATTTATTTCATGTCCTCTCCCCAATCCACTTGCTTATATTATAGAAGATAAAGTTTATGTAAAAAAAGACTTATATGTTATTTTAAAAGAAATGTAAAGAGAAAATAAGATACTAAGATTTTAAAATAAAATACAAAGAAGTATCTATGCTTTACATAGATGTTACCTTGATATAGCTAAATAATCATTAAATGGTCAAAAGCCAATATCTCTGATAGCCCTTTAAAGAGCAAAACATGTTGTCTAAAGAATCATTGAAACTTTATAAGGAGTTTTGTGAGTTGGGGGAGAGTAAGACCCAGTTATCAAGAGATCAGCTTCACAAAAGATCAAATCCAGGGATACTAACTAAATAACCTATCTGGCAGAGATGGTGTATCTCAGGAGAGCAAACAAAGACACACAATAAGAGAAAGACATCTACGCCCTCCAGTGTAGGAAGTTTGACTTGTTTTGGCCACATGTGTTTTTTAGACACATTATTGTTATTGTTGTTATAGTTAGCATGTATACAATAATTTAAGGTATGAAAAGCACTTTACAAATTATTTCATTTCATTTTATTTTATCATCTTATTACCATTTTATCATCACAACAACCACAGAACCTAGCGTAGACATCTCGTGAAGAATTAAACCTTTAAATGTTAAGGTGGGGGGGCACATATCAAAAACTATACTATATTAATAATAATGACTTATATTTCTATAGTGCTTTAAGGTTAACAAAGGACTCTGTAACAAATCTGTGATATAAAGAATACAAAATTATTACAGATAAGGAAACTGAGGCACAGAGAGGGAAAATGATTTTTCAGTCATACAGCTAGTAAATATCAGAGCTAGGATTCAAACCTGGTTTACTGTTTCTAAAGATAGTTTTCATTTTACTATATATATTTATATCTAAGCCTCAGAAAATGGAATAATAATAATAATAACAATGTAATTATTATAATAGTAAAAATAACATTTGGCATTTATATAGTACCTTAAGATTTGCAAAGTACTTTACAAATTATTCTGATACAATCCTAGGAATTAGATATTATTCTTTACTGATGTGGAAACTGAAAGAGACAATGGTTAAGTGACTTGCCCAGGATCACACAGGCAGAAGCGTATGAGGCAAGACTGAATTCAGATCTTCGTGATTCCAGGAAGGTATCATAGATCTCACAACCTTATAAAAAGGTTTCATCATATGTAAAAGGCAGTTAAGTGGCACAGTGGATAGAGCATTGGGGTTGGGATCAGGAAGATTCATCTTTCTGAGTTCAGATCTGAACTTAGACACTTACTAGCCATGTGACCCTGGACAACACTAAACTCTCTTTGCCTCAGTTTTCTTATCTGTGAAATGAACTGAAGAAGGAAATGACAAACTATTCAAGTATCTTTGTCAAGAAAACCTTAGTGTCACAGATTGTAGTCACAGATAGTGTCACAATTGAAATGACTGAAAAAATAGGGATGATATTATCTCTAGCACTATCCTCATAGTGCATATTGTGAGTAACATGAGAGAAAGTATTTTTAAATTTATGTTTTCATATGTGTGTATGTCAATTATGATGATAATGGTGATGATTTCTAGCATCTTTATTTCTCTTCCTTCCAGCTTTCTGATCACCTGATTTTCCCAAAAAAATAACTCAACAAAAAGAACCACAAAGTTGACCATCCTCTGTTTAAATATGTTTATATGAAAAGTTGAATGAGTTTTTCTTTTATTTTTATTACATTAATACATATTTATGGAATAAAATAATCATTTCCATAAGATAGTACAATTTAAAAATGATTGTACATGAAACTTCAAATATACAACAAAATTATCATGTAAATTTTTTTTTCTACTCTCCCACTGACCCTAGAGACAGTTAACATTATACACAAAATTTTATCAGATAATTAAATGAGTTTTTAACAAATTTTTGAATGATGCTTTTTATACAAGTTTTCTCTTTATTCTCCAGATACAATATGCAGCTCAATTATTAAACAAAGAGGAAAAATTCACTTATAAAAGAAAGAAAAAGTCGCCTTCTCTATGTGCATTTGGCACTTCATCTTCTTAATCTACTTTCCTAATTTATATTCCTCAATTTAATGAAATCATGTTAGTTCTACCAATTTAATGAAAGTTCATTAGTTTTAACAATTCAAAAATACTTCTTTCAGAAGCTCCAGTAAAGCTTCTAACCTTGGTTTTCTTCTTTGATCCTGACTTCTCATCACTGGTAATTTGCAAGTTCCTGATTTGAATTTGTGACAAACCATTGGATGACAGAAGTTACCAGAAAGGGTCTTAGAAATCATCTAGGCCAATAGGTACAGTGAAAGAGCCCCCTTGCTCTGAAATCAAAGAACTAGCATGTAAATCCCACTTCTTTTATTTACTAGCTTTGCAGCCTTTGTGACCTTTGTCAAGTCACTCAGTTTCCTCATCCAACTAAATGTCTTCTGAGAGCCTTTATTCTTCATATTGAGGTTCTCTAATTTCTGCTCTATTCTAGACAGGTATAAACTGAGTGAAAGATGACTCCTGATCATTGTGGCATTTAAAAAGTTCAAGAGACATAATTTCCATGTAATTTACTTATTTTATTTTATTAGTGATGCCAACATTATTAATAAAAGGATAGTAATCCAGCTGTCTCTCTTAGACCAAAAACCCTTCACGGTTGCTAGACTCATTTTATATGTTCTTGGAAGAGTAGATAATCTTGAGAATGGAAAATCAACTCTGATTGTTTAGCAATTAATGAGAGAATAAATATTGCAATGAAGGACTGGACTGTATTTCAGTGAAGGTCTTGAGGTAACTGTGTTGGAGCCTCAAATCTTAGTGAAAGAGACTTATCAACATACATATCAAAGAAGGAATCCACTTCCACTCCAGACTTATCTGATCAAACACATAGGAATTCAGATAGTTGGGTAAGTTTTAGCCCAGCTTTCTCACACTAGTTCATTTCCAGATAAGGAAGTTGGATTAGTTTTGGCCATTTCCAGATAAGGAAGTAAAAAAAGGGGAAAACTGTGGTCCCCAAACAATAATTAGTTATTAAATACAAGAGATTAATAACAATTTCTCTCATCATTTGACTATCATTCTTTATTAAAATTAAAACTGTAATTACATTGAAAAAAATTTGAAGAGTAAAGAAAGCAAAAGATAATAAAAATCATTGATTTACTAGAAAGTTGAACTAAATGATTTCTAAGGTCCTTTCTAACTCCAAACCTTATGATTCTATCGTTTAAAAGAAAAAATTGGTAATATTAAGAAATACAATAATAATTTTATTAATATCTTGAATAGACAGGAATAAAAACATTGAAAATAATCAAAGTTGATAAAATAGAATATTTACTTAGACAACAGACACTAATAAAAATGGAAGATACAAAAATAAATATATGTATAAATTAAAATGATGATAGAGGATGTCTAAAAACAATCCTAAAATGAATGAAAAAATCACTTTGTGGTAGGCACCATCAAAGCATTAGAAATCTAAGTATATAAGTGAGACAATACTTACCCTCAAGGAACATACATTTTAATAGGGTTAGACAAAAGATAGGGCAGAGTAATTTGATCAGGAAAGTTAATAAAAGTGATAGTGGAGGTATAGGATAGTTGATTAATCTCTTAGGAAGATGAATCTTCAAAACTCCAAGCACAGCACCACTGGTTCATCTAGCTGCCTTCCTATAGCTTGACAAGCCTTTAAAAATAAATAAACAAAAATCTCCTTGGTCTTTTAAAACAGTGATGTTTATAGCCCCAAATCAAAAGGGCCAAGAATACCAAATCATTTCCAGCAGAGGGCAGAACTGCTTCTCACTCTATGTGGGAATGAATATGAAAGCTTTCCACACTATGTGCTAGGGATGTGAAAATTTGCCTAAGGACTTTGGAAGTAATCTAACTGAATTACTCATGGAAATTGAAATAACAAATGGGTAATTGAGTCTACATGTAGATGCCAGCACTGGGTGTACTAAAGATTTCAAAAATGTCAAATGTTCATTTATCTTCACTTAACAAAGAGGAACTAAATGAATCGTGAGAAAGATGTTAATATAGGTTGGAAATCCAAAAATACTTTATGTGGTTAGTGTGATCTTGTTCTTTAAGTGTGAGAGGAACCAAATGTACCTTTAACAGGGAAATATTAAACATGTTTAGGGAATGATATGGGGGCTTTTGAATCAATGAGTCACAAACCACTGGATATAGAAAATAAATATTTAAGAAAAGGCAGTTTATATATTAAAAATTCAATGTATTAAATACAATAGATATGGGTAAACTCTGAATTCCCTACTTTGCTTCAGAATTAATAAAAGACTTTTACACTTGTTTAATACTGTTAGCACTTTTACACTATAATTTCACTTGATTTTCTTAATAAACTATGAAAGAGGCAAAACTGGAATCATCATCCATGTATAAAATGCTATGATTAGCATAGGTGGCCCATGAAATCCCTTCCTAGAATGAATTTTAAAAGTATTTGTTCCAGGTATTGTTCTAGGCACTGATAACATAGATATATAAGTGACATAAAACTTGTCCTCAAGAACCTTATATTTTGACAAGAGGAGATAACACTTATGGGAAAACCAGTAGCAAAGACAAGTTGATGTGGTCTAGCAGGCTCGAGATCTCTGATACTATAAGGCCCATTTCATACATGAAAAAACTAAGGCTCAGAAAGGTTAATATGATGTAACAGATGTAAGGGAGTCAGGGAAATAACAGTGACATGAAGAATCTTAACCTTCTTTAGCACAATCATTTGTAATTTTGTTGTTGACTACTCATTTTAGTCATGTCCAACTCTTCATGACCCCATTTGGGGTTTTCTTGGCAAAGATATTGGAGTGATTTGCCATTCCTTCTCCAGTTCATTTTACAGATGAGGAAACTGAGGCAAATAGAATAAAGTGACTTGCCCAGGATTCTATAGTTTGCAAATTTCTGAGGATGTATTTGCACTGACAACAATAAGTCTTTCTGACACCAGATTTGGTATTCTAGCCACTGAATCACCTTGCTCCTGCATCTGTAATAGAGATCTTTTCATTGACATGAGTGGCTAAAATCAGATATTAAAAATTGAACAACTCTAAAGTGTGATTTGATCACCACAGCAGGAGGATTTCATCATCTCAAATGCATATGGCTGTTGAAAATTAGAGGGGCTGAATTCTGGAACTTCATTATGTACTTGTTAATGTCATTCTTTTTTTTCCCAACTAACTAGCAACCATTTTTTAAATTTTAAATTAATTTTTTTACTGTTTTATTTCATTAGTTATAAAAGAATACTTGTTTTAACAAAAACACTTATGCCCATGATGTTACTAGATCATCTAAAAAGTATTCCTTTTAATAGGACCTCTGTTTTTAACTCTTGGCTTAATCAAAATCTAAGACCATAACTACTCAAAAATCCTTTTGAGTACTTAAAACTATTATGGCTTTCTTGAATGAAGACTATATTACCTTCCTATTTAAAGTTCCATGATAATTTCTATAAAAGAAATGATATTAAACATTTCTACAGGAGGAAATCTAGAATAGGAAGTTAGTAGCAAAGCATATATTAGAAACAAGAACTCCTCATTCTACTGATTTTTCATTGCTAAATAGGACACTTAATGACCCGGGTTTCTCTTTCCATGCATGTATTACAATCATAGGAAAATAAAGCATCATACTATATTGCAGCATCAGATTTTGATTATTTCACATAAATGGCAAGTCTGAATGGTCTATT
Source organism: Antechinus flavipes (assembly GCF_016432865.1). Lineage (NCBI taxonomy): Eukaryota > Metazoa > Chordata > Mammalia > Dasyuromorphia > Dasyuridae > Antechinus > Antechinus flavipes. Next base: position 484,131,984 of record NC_067398.1, on the reverse strand, counting down.
GTGCCAGCTGTATCTAAAAGATTGCTGCTATAACTGGAACTGATCAGGGGTCTCACAGATTTCAGAAATTTCACTTTTCAACAGTAAGATGATTCAGACCAGTTCCAATAATCTTATGATGCAGAGAGTCATCTACATACAAAGAGAGGACTTGTGGGAACTGAATGTGAATCACAACATAGCATTTTCACTCTTTTTGTTGTTGTTTGCTTGTATTTTATTTTCTTTCTTTTTTTTATTTTTGATCTGATTTTTCTTGTGCAGCAAGATAATTGTATAAATATATATGCATATATTGGATTTAACATATATTTTCACCATGTTTAATATATATTGGATTACTTGCTACCTAGGAGAGGGGATGGGGAGAAGGGGGAGAAAAATTAGAACACAAAGTTTTGCAAGGGTTAATGTTGAAAAATATCCATGCATATTTTTTTGAAAATTAAAAAGCTTTAATTTTAAAAAAAAGAGAGAGAAAAAAAGAATATCATATATCCAGAGGGATAGTAACAAGAATGTCAATTTTTAAAAAAAAAATTTTTTTTAGAAATATATGACAACTAAATAGGTTATACAACATCATTCACAACTATGTTATATGAGATCCCACCTAAATTTAGATCTCCACTTAGCTTATATATACTCATGAGGCAAGCACCATATTAAGTATTTATGAAGGCAGAGCCAAGATGATTGAGTAAAAACAGGAATTCTCCTGATTTTTCACAAATTCTCCTCCACATAACTTTAAAATAATGCCTCAAATTGAATTCTAAAGTAATAGAACCAATAAAAGGACAAGATGAAACCATTTTTGAGCCCAAGACAACTTAAAAAGTCAGCAAGAAAGGACCATGTCACAAGGATGAAGTGGAGCTGGGTCCAATTCAATTTGAACCAGCACAGGTTCTGTCCAGCAAGGCAGCAGCAGGCCTTGGGGGTGATTTAATCAGAAACAGATGAAAAGGGAGTGAGAAGGAAATTAAAAGGACCCGTTTATTGATACTTGGTGCAGGTCTTTGTTGAATTGTCACAGTCCCAGAGTGAGAAGATCATTAGCACATTAGAGAGTTCAGCCCCAGGGGAGCAGGGACACTGGTTACATTCCAAGGCAGAAAAGAATGCTTGTGGCTGCTCACAGACATAGCACAAACCAGAAGAACAATTACCACACCTCTTCTTAGATCATACCACCTTGGAAGAACTGAAAACTTACGACCCACCCCACCAAACTAGCTCTGAAGTACAAAAAAACCTGAAGCTAGAGCTGTGCCCTCTCCACTCCAGAACTTTACTATAAAGTTAAAAGTTAGAAATAGGCTAGAAAAATGAGAAAACAATAACCAAAAACAAAAGAAAAAAGAAATAGACCATAGAAAGTTTTATGGGGACAGAAAAAATCAAAACACAAATTAGAAAATGACAAAATGGAAAATGACAAAATTGATCAATTGATCATATATCATTCCTTGAACAAGCTTGTAACTAAACATGTATAATAACTTTAGACAAAGCATTTTTATAATCATGAATGATTTAGCTATTCTCAGCAATATAATGATCCAAGACAACTCCAAAAGATTCATGATAAAAAAAAAAAATGCTATGCATCTTCAAACAGAGCATTGATAGAGTCTGAATGCAATCAAACCATATCTTTTAATTTAAAAAAAAATTGGGGGGGGGAGGTATTTTTGGTCTGGTTCCTTTCATAACATGATTAATATGGAAATATATTTTGCATGATTGCACATGTATAACCTATGACCTGACAATTTTTTTTAATGAATGTGATTGGGAGAGAAAGAAATATTTACTAGGAAAAACATATTGGATAGGTACCTGGCTTGGAACTCAGGAAGACATGATTTTAAGTTCTGCCTTAGACATATGTTGGCTGTGTGACTTTGAGCAAGTCACTTCATTTATTATTATTTCTAGGCAATTCTCTAAGACATTAAGTTGTATAGAAAATGTTGCAATGGTAGAGTGAGTTGTCCTCAGTCTGAGCTTCTCCCAGAGCTGTTAAACTCATAGTCATGGGATTCCAGAGCAGAATTGAACCAAATTGAAGTGGTATTGGAAATGTTTAACAAAAGAAATAAAAATACAATACAACCTATATAAGGCTAATTTGTGGTTTTCAAAATCAATATATATCTGGCAGTGATTTGTTTCTATTTGAGTTTGACACCACTACAAACTAAAACCCCATATCTAGAAAAAAATTAAAAATGGGTACCTAATATTGCTAAATACCATAAAAATATTTAAATAAGCACAATCCCTGAAATCAATGCTAGATGCTCAATTAGGAGGCAATTTCTGCTGACCACAAGATATATTCAGTTAATAGTTTAAAGGAAACAGAGACCTGGCTATCTTTGTTCAAATATTGATCACTAATTATTGTTTATATGTTATATCAAATATATTACGTCAAATAATTATGTATCAAAATATATGATAATATATCAAATTTGATATATTACACCAAATATTATATCAAATATCAAATATATATTATATCAAATATATCAAATATAAAAAAAAACACAAAGTATAGGGTTAATATACACATGGAACCAAAGAAGGGGTGCATGAGTTTCAGGCAAGCAGAAGTTTATCAAATAACCATCTGAACCCAGATGAAGCCTCATCAATGTTGGTTCAATGAATGTCTAACAATCAATACCAACTGGAATTATAAGCTGTCATTTTATATAAGTATATATATAATGGTAGCTTATTATATATATATATATGTATGTATTCACAAACCTATCTATATCTATATATACATATCTATATTTATATTTATATCTATATAGAGGAATCACATCTTATTTATCTGCTTCCTTCACCCTTCACTTCATGAGAGCTAGAGAAAATGAGATAGAAAAACATATAGGAATTTGCCAAAAATTATTCAGAGATAAGTATCAGAAATATAATTTGAGTCTTCAACCCAAATCCAATATGTTTTACACTGAACCACTTCTCTAACAAAGATACTTAACAAAGATTTAAGAATGGAATGAAATAAAATGGAAACATCATCTGTCAATAAAGAATGTGTCAATCATTACTCAAGAAGGATTCATCCATTTAAATATGTAAAGTCTACTCTGGACCTCTATGTCAAAACAGAAGTTACTCCAACTATATGACCACAATATATAAAGCCCTATGTCTAGAATCAGAAAGACCTGAATCAGACCTCAAATACTTATAGTGATCTTGGACAAGTCATTTAACATCTGTCTGCCTCAGTTTCCTCAATTGTAAAAGTGGGAGTAATAATGATAATAGCAACTGCCTCCAAGATACAAGGATTTAATGAGAAAATTTATAAAGCATCTAGTACAATGTCCAGAACACAATAGGCACTACTTAAATGTTAGCTATTATTTTGATTAGTAACCACGTTAGAAGGATATATATCATTTTTTGAACAAGCTCATACTCTTAAACATATATAATACCTTTAGACTAAACACTTTCATAACAAACTGAAAGGCAAATTCTCCTAAACACATGACCTCATCAGCTAATTAAGCCACCTTAACATTCTGAGAAAGGCTATTATCTGTTCAGGCAAGTCCACTTCCCTAGCATATTTAAAATGCTATGTATGCTACAAAGACCGCAAATGTTCCCACCCTCTTGTGAGAAATGTACAACTCAGGGTGATTTAATACCAAAAACCCTAAAAGAACTCAATAGTATAGTTGGGAAACTCTGTTCTATATTAAGTAAATACTTTGTGCACACTGATGCCAGTTACTTTTTTGTTAATTGGTCCTCATATAATGCTCTAAAGTTTACAAAGCACTTTGCACACTTTTTTTTTTTAATTTGAGTTGTTTAACAGCCTTGTGAAGGAATTATTATGGGAAATAATTCCATTTTAATGACAAGGAAACTAAGGTCCAGATCAACTAAATGTCTTTCCTATGAACACACAGCTAGACCATCTCAGAGGCAGTACCTGGATCCAGATCTTCTTGACTAATTTCAGCTCTTTATTCCACACTGATCAAATTAATTTATGAAAGATAACAAATTATTCAGAGAAGGGAACAGTCACCCATGTAGTTCCCTTCTGACAACCTGAAGCAGCAGGTGAAGAAACTCCTACTACCTTCTCTCTCCTATCTATATAATACCATGGTTGGAATAGAAGATAGAGGGGAAAAAGCAAAGAGTTGAGATCTAACAAGAGCAAGAGGCCCTATGGGGGAACCAGGACAGTAAAGCTGTCTACCTACCGTTTATTCTGGTCTCTCTCAATCTTCCTCCACACAGGAGGAGGTTGTCTCTCCAACAATGTAATTGGGCCCCAAAATAGACATTAGAGTTGAAAGGCATCAGACTTCTGAGCTCCTCCCAAGGTTCCCTCCTTCTTTCTTCTGTCTCCCTTGAGGACAAACAAATCAGAGAGGAGGAACACAGAAAATCTCAAATTTCTTACAAACTGACACTGGGCCTTTTAAAGATGTAAAACAAATAATAATAAGGTTTAAATTGTTAAGTATTTATAAACCAATGAAAATACAAAAAAGATTTGTTTCTATGCAACAAAAACTTCATTCTTTGTATGGAAACAAGGGTGTGTCAGGTAACAGCATGCACAGTTAACAACAGCAGCATTCTTTCAAGACCCAGAGGTAAAAGGAAAACATGCTGCTTCACAGGAGTAATGAGTTGAGAAATTAAATCTGAGAGTGAAATCTCAGATTACCCCATTATTAAGGAAGCAAATGAAAAGTGAAAATGTTGATAACTTTATCAACTGGAAATTCTCATAAAAACTAAGAAATGATGAATTTTTTAAAAAAATAAACAGATAACAAGAAACTTTTTGTTTGGGAACCATTTTTTGGTTTTGGTTTTGGTTTTTTAAGTGGAGATATCATTCATTTTTTTTTTACTTTCTTTTACCACCTAATTTATCAAAACATCTTCATAGGATTTCTAAAGTTGAAGCAATTTGGTGGTACAGTAGAGAATCTGAGTGCTAGATGTGAGTCAGGAAGATCTGAATTTCAGATCCAGCATTAGGCACTTTCTAGCTCTGTGACCTTAAATAAATCACTTAGTTTCTGATTACCTCAGTTTCTTCATCTGCAAAAGGGGATAATAACAGCACCTATCTTCTAGGGTAGTTATGAAGACCAACTGAGATAATAGTTGTAAAGTGTTTAGCACACTTCTTTTTACCTAGTAAGTGCTTGCTAAATATTGATAATGAAATACATAGTAAGTGCTATATAAATGTTAGTTATTGTTGTTATCTGACCTCTTCTTCTATATCTATTGGGATAGCTTTACTCTAAGCACCAGTCATCTTCCCCTGTAATACTGTCCCTTTATCCCAAAGATGACTAGGTTCCAGGCAGGATGGGGAGGGGGCTGAAATATATACCTCGAAAAAGATGGATCTGGTCCGTACTGCCATGCACACATTAATACCAACTCATGACACTCCTATTGACTGGAGGAACACATTTTGTGATCCATTACTCTAGTCAAAACATAAGACCAATTAAAATACTGTATAAATACAGCCAGATGACTAGAGGGCATTAAATATTTAATCTCTAAGAAAATAGATCCAGAGGGAAATATTTTAACTAGTGTTTTAAGGTATCATATAAGTTGAGTTATATTCCAGAGATAAGTAGAAGTCATCTACAGAAAATTTAGGGAAAAAAAGATAATAGGAATCTACCCTCTAACTGGAGAGTTATTTCCCTAAATAATACCATAGTTAAGATCTATGCTACCTTCATGCATAAAGACCTATCAGTTAGAATATGAGATATGTATTCATTATTAGGAATCAAAGGGGTTTCATGCTTAATCATGGCTGCAGCAAGCATAACTTATTATGGTCCATATTGAATGAAGCCAAATATAAAAGGAAAAAATGTAAGGCAGCCTGACTCAATCTAAGCAAGGCAAGTACTAAAATAGGTCAATTTACACAAAGAAGTGATTGGTGTTCCAAAAAACTTCTACAGGAATTATAAGATCACATCAGAGACCACCTTACAGTAGACAATAATACTCAAGCACAGAGGAGGCAGTGGACAGCTAGATGACACAGTGGATAAAGTGACAAGCTTGGAATCAGGAAGACTCCTCTTCACATTTGGTCTTAGAAATTAGTTGAGTGACCCTGGCTGGACAAGTGACTTAACTCTGTCTATTTCCTCATCTGGAGGAATGATGGAGGAGGATGAGCTGGAGAAGAAAGTGGCACAGTACTCATGCCAAGACAATTCCAAATGGGAATATAAAGAGCTGGACACCACTGAACTAAAACAATGAGGAAGTCAGGGCTATTCTCTTAGTCCTATAATTTTTAACTTAAACCCAGAATTGAAAATATAATACCACTTGATAAGAATAGAACTATGTTACAATTTGTACAATAGAAAAATTAATGCCTTATCACATGTGAATAATTTGACCATTGTCACTGATACCTCTGGCTACTGATTAAAATTCTGGATAATGTAAATTAAGTTGCCAAATAAATAGAACTGCATTTTGATAGAACCAAATGTGTGTGTTTATTGATTAATGACTTCATATAATATTTCTCATACAATTCCAGATTCAAAATCAGGGCATTTCAAAAATTTGTGAAGAAAAAAGATTCTTATCCTGAATCCCTATGGAGTTCCACACCACAAATTTTGTGAAAGATGTCATAGCTAATATGAATACAGACAGACTTGGGAACAAATCTAAATTGTATTTTTTGGCAGAAAATAAATATATAGTAAAAACTTTTCATTTTATTCTGCATCTCATTCCACTTTAAAAATGGTATGATCCCACAAAGTGTCTTTAAACTCTTGGACAGAATGATTTTTTAAAATGTCAAGATATGGTTATATTTTCTCTCAAAGAATCAGTATTAAGCCCCTATATCTTTCCTATGAAATGGGGGTGAAGGGGAAGGGAAATGAACCTGCTACCACTAGCAGTAGCAGCAGACATCATTTAGGTAGTTCATGAAATAAGGCTTCTGGCATCAATTGATCTGGATTAATTCCCCCGCCATTCTCTTAGTGATGATATAAGGAACAGAATTTAATGTTACCCTATACCAGAAGATCTGGACATTAATTTAAATGACTCAGTGAAAGACAAATTTAGATATAAGAGCATAGCAGCTTCCAGTATTTGCCCCCAACTATGAGCAACCTCCTGACAATTGTCAGCTAAAAGCTCAAATATGTAAAGAGAAAAAAAAAAAAAAAAAGCATCTTTCTACTATAGCTGAATGTCAATCTGTTGGTTTAGAAGAAGAAAAGAGAAATTTGAAATATGTTCTAAGATACTATTTTCAATAGCAGTTAATCAGCAAACTCTGTCAGAATAAAGTATATTCTGTCACCTCAATGACCATGACCAAAAAAGTATTTTTAAATGAGAAGAAGCTTTTCATCCAATTTGTAGACTGGCTATATATTCACAGAGATATACTGGACTATATCTCATTGAATAGGAACAGGAATGAAACACTTATTCATCCTTGTCACTGTGATCCTCAATTAAATGGAACTATTTACCAAATGTCATGCTGCTATTTTAAATAGATTCAGTAAAATTATCAAAGTACTAAAAAAAATTGAAATTCAGGTAAATTAAACAGTTTCAGAACTAGAAGAGGTTTTAAAATCAGATTTTGTAATTTTTTATTAAAAAAAAAAAAGACTGGACTGCCACTATCATAGACATTATCATTGCCTTTGTAAAGAAGTACTTTGATTTCTAAACAGCTAGAACTGGAAAGATTGAGAAATATCAACTAGTCTGTTAGCATATTGCTCAAGAAATTACCAGGCATAATAGTGAAAGCCCTAAGGGCATAGGATCCAGTTAATGATATTATATTATTTAAATTAAAAATCAGTCCAAAGTATGCTAGCTTGATTAAGAAACTGATAGCATAGAATAGAACTCCATCAGATAGAATAGAGACATAAACATTGAATGTATAATAGGAATTGGGCAATACTCAATGAACTCATGAAAAACTTATAACAAGAAGCAATTGTGTTTATTCATTTATATTCAGTGTCATAATGTATCCTTGTAATCTATTTTATAATTGAATTGTATGTATGTAATATTTATTTCTTTAAATTTTACATTGAACTTTTAACATTATCAGATATTTAATTATTTATCCCTTTAAAATACAATATGTGATCAAATCTGCCCATAAGTTTGTTCCTTTAAACAAAGCTGATAAAGTAAAAATATGTTGTTCCCCAATAGATCCAAATAATTATGATCCTAAAAATTTAATAGATCTAGATCTGTACCATAGATTCAGGGCTGAAAGAAAACTCAAAGACCCTCCTATTTCACAGATAAGAAAATGAGATCTAGAAAATGCAAAGGTCTCCTTAGTAGTAAGCTTCAGAGGTAAGCTTTTAATCTATTGTCTTTGGAGTAAATGATCATGCCCCTGTAGATGTTACTTCCACCAATCAATACCCCTTGCTTTCATTCACAGCACTGCCACTAGTAAAATGCATATCAACAAATTCTAGGTATTTTTAGGTTTATTTTAATTAAGGAGATGAAATGATTGATATATCCCCCTCTTTGCAAGTGAGGAAGTTTTCTTAAATTTCTTTCTATTTTTTGACATTCTTTTCTTTTGAAATTTTGAGTTCCAGATTCAGTTACATATAAAAGAACAAAATATATATTTCCATTTTGGCCATATCCCAAAAAAGAAAAAAATAAAGCTACTTCAACTTTTACTTAAAGTTCACTCTCTCCAAAGGTGAATAGCATCTTTTCATCATGAGTCCTTTAGAATTTCTTTTGGATCATTGGATCAAGTGTAGCAAAATCTTTCATATATGAACATCACTGCAATATTGTTGTTACTATTTTTTTCTCACTTCACTTTGCATCAATTCATATATTTCTTACCGTGTCTTTCTGAAACCACCCATTTCCCAAAATTTGTCATTTTCTTATGTCAAAATAGTATCCCATTATAATTATATTCTACAAGGTATTCCCTGATAAGCATCCCAAATGAAATTTTAATGAAATAATATACATAAAATATTTTGCAAACTTTGCATCAATGTCAGATATTATATAACTACCCTTTATGTAGTTCCCATATGTACCCACTAAGAAAAATAGATTCCTAAACATCTTGCTTCAGTGATAACCCAAAAATATAAACTCCGGACATTTTCTTCCATAATTTACTGGTTTTCTCGGGTAACAATATAACTAAAATAATTCCAGGGGTGATTCTCCAGCCAATAATTCCTTGGGTGGAGCCCTTAAATGAATTTATCTCTAGGAAAATTTCCCCACCTCTTTCTTGTCACATGAAAGATTTAGTAAGAAGTATGATTCTTCTGGTAAAATTGGACCTTTCATCTGTTGTTGGCATTTTCCCAATTGCTGCTAAAAGAGAGTTTTTTGATAAAGGGTTTACTTTGCTATAAAGTAGGGTTACACTGGGGCTTGATAGAAGGGAATCATGTAATGTACACGATGAATTGTGAGACACATATGAGATAATAGATGTAAGACTCTTTGTGAACTTTAAAGTGCTATGTAAATGCTAGTTATTACCATTGTTGTTATCATTATCATTATCATTAGCCTACAGCTACCTGGCTTCCAGAGTGATAATGATTTCAATCCCTGAGCCTTCAACTAAATTTCTGCTGAGCTCATTGTATATAGAACTATATAGGAGTATACTGAGAAATGTTTAAAAGGAGGAGAGGAAAATTGAAGAATTATTTGCAACACAGTTTTAAGATGAAATTGCATTTTTTGAAAACATTCTGAAGTCTAGTTAGGAAACAAAACAAAAAATCAAGCCCTGAGGATTTCTAAGGTAGAGGTACTCATACAGAAATTTAACAATTGGCTCTCCCAAAGTGGTTAGAGCTGACTCTAGCACATCCCTGACCAAACTTTAGAAAAAGACTGGAGTATAAAAACAAAAGGCTCTAATTTCCCTACTTTAGTGGACAATGGCATCAAAAAAAGTCCTGTGTAGATAGGCAAGTACTGCACAAACATAAAACTTTTTCGTAAAAACTAACAAATCTATTATATTGTTTGTTGTCAAATTGTGTTGGACTCTTCCTAATCCCATTTGGAGTTTTCTTGGCAAAAATACTGGAAGAGTTCATCTTTTTCTTCTTCAGCTCATTTTACAGATGAGGAAACTGAGACAGAGTTAGGTGACTTGCCCAAGGTCATGCAGCTAGTAAGTATCTGAGGCCAGATATAAATTCAAGTGTTCTTGTCTCCAGGTATAACGCTCTATTCACTGTGCCACCTAGCTGTCCCCAGTTAACATATTGAGTTTTTCTAAATGCCATTTGGCTTATCATAGAAAATAAAATATAATAGAGTAGTGAAATCAAAATGTGGAATTATCTGGCCACAGTTAGTATCTTGTACTATTTACTTTAGCACCTAAACTACCATATAGGCCTGCCAGAAAAGAATATGCAACAGGAGTGACATTAGGAGAGCCCCTGATCAACTTAATGAGTTTCCCCAATCAATCTGATAAGCCAGGTCTATATGGAAGAAAGCATTCCTTTTTTTGAGAGGGAAAGGGAGGCAACTGGGATTAAGTCATTTACCTAGGGGTCCACAGCTAGTAAATATTAAGTGTTAAGAGTCTGAGGTCACATTTGGACTCAGGTCCTCCTGTATCCGAGGTAAATGCTCTATAACATCTTGCTGCCCCTAAAGGAAAAATTCTTTAAGGAGATAAACATAACCTTAGACCCTTTGTGGACAGCTCCTAGGAAATTCCTCTGATGGGTCCCCATGTCCCAGATATTTCCTAATGATTGGTTCCTTGACCCTAACTGCCCTCCCTGTGGTCTAGAAGAGTGAGGTGAGAAACATATCTTCCCCTTACCCATCCCCGACTTTTTTCTTCTTGCTTACTTTCTCTCTTTACTTACTTTGTCTTCTTTGGACTTCCAAATAAAGTAACAGGAAGAGAAAATTTTGTTTAAAAGAATACAAACAAATAAGGAGTGCAGAGTATAAACAACTATAGAAACTGTTCATATTCACTAATTATCAGGAAAAGGAGCAGATGTCAAGAATCTCATCCCTCTCTGTTAAAACCAAAAAAATTCTCACTGCCAAAATCCATTACATTCATTCCTGCTGTCCCGCCTCCACTGACTTCTGTCTTTGTTGTCTCACTCTCTCCTTTCCTCCCCTTGTTCTCTTCCTCCTTTTCCTTTACCTGACCCCTAGAATCTATATAGGATGCTTGACTGCTCAAATGGCTTGGATAAGTAAGATAAATGCCTTACAAATATTTCACTCCCTTGCTAAATTCTGAATGTGTGTGTTTTTCAGCTTTAACAGTTAGTCATTGATAATCTTGAGTTTAAATATTCACAATTTCAAGAGTTCCAGAGTTCAAGAACTAGAAACTGAATTTGCAGAGACAGATTTTTTCAATAGAATGCAATTTGGAGAAGGAAGGATCTTCATTCTCCAGCTGGAGAACCATACCATGCCTTGGCAAAGCAAAATATCTAAACCTTACAAAGTCGACTTCATGTTGCTATGAGCTGTTCAAATGATAAAAGCCCCAGGTAAACTGGAAATGTTTGTTCAGAAGTCCTACAGAAGAACTTTACCTTTCAGAGGAAAATAATTAATCTACTGGGTTATTTAACTGTTTTAAATTTCCTTCATTTGTTTATTTCTTTCCCTAAGTCTTTTGTATCTTACTCATTTTCCATGTGTAAAGAAAATAAAGATCTAGACTCATATTGTATGTCATATCTGGGAAGGGATTCTGCTACACATGAAGCATCCTTTCTGGAATACCCCATTCATACTTAGAGATTGAATTCCCAAAGACCACTGTCCTCAGATCCAAAGTACTCCGTAGATATGCATTTCTAAAGCTATGACTTGAAAGCCCCACTTCCCACCCTCATGCTCTTTTAATATTTAATCAGTAAATAAAATTACCTTCTAATCAGAAGCACCCTTGACATATCAGTTCTACACACCCATTTCATCGATATTAATATATGCAATTCTCCAAAATAATTTCTTCTACAGATTACATTCAACATCAAGTGGCTCTGGGAAGGCTGGACAGTATTCTGCATTGGGATTTATGAGAAACATGACCCTGAACCTTTCCTTTTCATTTACTAGCTGGGAACAGCAGCTCCCAACAGGAGAAATTTTTAAACAATGATATCATTCCCAAAGCTTGACAACATTGAAGTTTCTTACTCCTTGCTGTAATTGAAGAGTAACATTGCAAGAATTGAGTCTTTTTTTTGGAAGGGGGAACCTATTGCCCAAATTTATCTAGGGGAAAAGGAAACAAACTATACTTATTCAAGTGTTGGTTGGTTGTTGTTCATTAGAGTCTGACTCTACATGACTCTACAGACTTTGTCCATTATGTTTTCTTGGCAAAGATACTAATTGTTTGCCATTTCTCTCTCCAGAATGTCTCCATCTTACAGATGAGGAACTGAGACAAGTGGAGAATAAGTGACTTCCCAGGATCACACAGCTAGCAAGTGGTCTGAGGCCAAATTTGAAATCATATCTTCCTGACTCCAGGCCCAGGGTTCTATAGAGTAGAATAGCTAGAAGTCCAAGAAAAGTTAGAGTTCTTTAAAACATGAAGGGGGATGAGGAAGGTGGAACCGAGAAAGGAGAGAGAGAGAGAGAGAGAGAGAGAGAGAGAGAGAGAGAGAGAGAGAGAGAGAGAAAGAGAGAGAGAGAGAGAAGGAGGGAGGGAAGGAGGAAGGGAAAGTGGGAGGAAGAAAAGGAGGAAGAAAGGAACAGAGGGAGGGAAGGAAGGAAAGAAAAGAAAGAAAGAAAGAAAGAAAGAAAGAAAGAAAGAAAGAAAGAAAGAAAGAAAGAAAGAAAGAAAGAAAGAAAGGAAAGAAGGATGAAGGAAGGAAGGAAGGGAGGGAAGGAGGGAGGGAGGGAGGGAGGGAGGAAGGAAGGAAGAAAAAAAGGAAGGAATGAAGGAAGGAAGAGAAAAGAAAGAAAAGAAAAAAAGCCTTGAGGGAATGTTAAATTGTTTGCAGTATCCATCTTGCATGGTTTAAATTCTGAAAACTGGCTCGGAATTAAGTTGTCACAAATTCAGTCTATGAGAAATCCAATGGTGCATTTATTTTGCTGTTCATTAACCCTCATTCCCTCACTCTGAAGTCCATTATCCAAAACTTCCAAAGAGTTTTAATTGTCAATAGTGGCCATGTATATAGAGACTGAATATGGAGGTTGGTCCTTGAGAAATCCTGTGCTGAACTCAATCAAGGCCATGAGAATCAATCACCAGCTCTATGTAACTACAACTAGACCTTTGATTTCATTGGTATAGGAAGGAAAGTAAGTATTTATTAAGTGCCTATCCTATGCCAAGCAGTTTCCAAATACTATCTCTTTTAATTTTCACAACAACCCTGATCACTTCACTGATGTAGTGACCATCACAAAATTGCACTTTTAGAGAACAATTCTCACTAAATGCTGAAGAAAGTGAATGGGAGAGCTAGCTCACCCCTTATCATCCCCAATGCCCCGACAAACCCCCAAACTAATTCAATTTCCAAAGGTCTACACTAAGCTTCAAAAAGTACATTTTAAAGAATTTTAAAAACTTATAGGTAATATCCTTGCAATCGTTTCTTTTCTGATTTTTTTCCCCCTCCCTTCCTCCCCCCCCTCCCCTAGATGGCAAGCAGTCCTTTATATGTTGGATATGTTGCAGTATATCCTAGATACAATATATGTTTGCAGAACCGAACAGTTCTCTTGTTGCATAGGGAGAATTGGATTCAGAAGGTAAAAATAACCCGGGAAGAAAAACTAAAATGCAGATAGTTCACATTTGTTTCCCAGTGTTCGTTCTTTGGGGTAAAGTGGAAATCAGCTCAAGAGGAACAGGAGGCTTTTAAGAACAATCCACAAACAATCTGGGGATAACATAAATTGGCTAGGCTAGTCCTCAAACAATAGATATACCTTCCATCTTCAGGTATGTTTAATGGTGTGTTGGAATCAGCTATACTAGCTCCAGAGTGCTGCTAATTGTTAAATTTTCAGTGTGAAACTGAGTACTTAACACACCAGAAATGGTCAAATTCTACAAATCAGACTTTGGCCTACTGTTTTGTTAATTATTTGAACTTAATAAAGTGATAGAGAAAAATATTAATATCAAATTTTAAAATGTGTTATATGCATATTTATGCATATGTATGTATATACATGGAGAGCGATAAAAAAGCTATATACCTGAACATATGTAAGTATCTGAGAAGATAGATATTCCCAGAAAATCAATTCTTAAACATTTACTGACACACCCTTGCCTTTATATTTAAAGCCTTTCTTGCTTGGCAGAACTTTCTTGCTTGCATTCTGTTTACATAGCCTTCAAGACCCTATTCACAATTAGGTATTTGAGAAAATAAAACATATTAGAATAAATATAAAATACTGGACTTGAGTTCCAAACCTCAGCTCTTCAAAGAAGAGAAAAGAGATATCACATAAAAATGCCCTAGGCTGACTTCTTGGGTCTACAAGATCAAATATGAATCAGCAGTAGGATATAGCAGACAAAAGTTTCCATAATGTAAATAGTATTAATAGAAGAATGAAATACACTATAGTCTCATTATGCATGCCCTGGGTAGCCTATATCTGAATAGACAGAAATTAGTGCATTCCACAAGAAGGAACACAGAATGGTGGAGGGTTCAAAGTCATTCCAAACATGAACCAATTAAAGCAACTAGGGATATTTAGCCTAGAGAAAGAGACACTTACATAGACTTATGAAAGCACTTTTCTCATATGAGATAGATCATTATGTGGAAGAGGAATTAGATGTTTTTCTTCCTGATCCCCAAGGGCAGAACTAAAACCAATGGATCAATAATTTAATAGAGAAGATTTTTGCTCTATAGGGAAGAAAACTTAGCCAAAACTAGAACCATCCAAAATTTCATGGTGTTGTAGATTATCCATCATCATAGGTCTTCAAGTGGAAACTATACAATCACTTTTCAAAGCATAATAAGCACTTAAATTCTTCACTCATTCCCTCATCCATTCATTCATTCTTCTATACATCCATTCATAAGTAAGATTCATGTTGGAGTAAATGATTTCCTAAATTGAGAGTTATGAATCCTTGATTCTTAATGACTAATTACTGGAAAATCATTTTGGGGGATGAGAGCTCACCTTCCCCCTCTCTTTAATACATTAAGAATAATATTTCCAAACCAATGGTACAAACTATTTCATTTTTAATTTAAAATAATTTAGTGGTTTTCTTTGTTCAAGATATTATTTCTTTAAATTCTAAGTCTATATCTACACTAGTTCCTACTATGAAATAAGTACCAATAATCAAAATTTTCCAGAATCATTTATGATTCACAGGTTTCTAATTATCTACTTCACTCATATTTATGCAAAAAACACACGATTCAAGTCTAAGCAATGCTGTTGTTATTCTTATTGTTCTACATCTTTTGCTTCCTCTTCTTCCTCTTCTCTTCCTCCTCTTCTTTCTCCTCCCTCTCCTTCTTCTTCTTTTCCTTTCCTTGATGGCAAAGGACAACATCATCTTATTCCTTCATATCTTGGAAGCACTTTGTACTTATTAGATATTTAATAAATATTTCTTGAATTTTTATTTGAATCTAAATTACTGAATAACAACTGACTCTTATATAGTACTTTAAACTTTACAAAATGTCATAAATACATTATTTCATTTGATCCTCACAAAAGTCTTATGAGCTAGATAACATAGGTGTCATTATCCCCATTTTACAGATAAGTAAATTGGCCCTCCCAACTAGTAATGATCAAAAATGGATTTGACCTTGGACTCTCTAAATTAGGGGATTTTTAACCCTTCTTTGTGGGGTTAAAAGGCCCACTTTGGCAATCTGGTGAAGTCTACGCACTAATTCTCAGAATAATGTTTTTAAATGCATAAAATAAAATAGAATTACAAAGGAAATCAATATTTAAATACAAAGGAAATCAGTCTTTAAATACAACTAACTAAAATTTTTTAAAGTTAATAGACAAGTTCATGCAAAAACTATTTATAGATACCAGATTAAGAACCACTATTTCTGACCCAACTTTTTTTTAAAACTTTTATTTTTATTTTTTGTGGACAAGATAGAGAGCTATAAACTAGGTAGATTCAGAAATGGTAAAATGACATACCCAGAGAGTAATCATAAACATTCTATGTCAACTTAGAGGGATGTCTCCCATAGAGTGCTATAGGGATCTTTGATTGCCTCTTTTCAGTTAAACTTTTTGACTTGGATAAAGGCTCTAGTTCTCTTTCCATTACACCAATCCAGACAACAGGAGAGTAGACATAAAAATAATCAGAGATCATTATTTAAATCTCAACAGATTCAAGTGCCTAAAATGAAATTTGGCTATCCCAAAGTATTGCTGAATCCTAAAACTATGACACTCAAGTGAAATGAATCACTTTCATGCCCAAAGGCTTGACAGGTTGTCTAAGCAGGTATCCACTGTGTTCTTTCACACCCAAAGCATGGGGTATGGGTCAGTGCTAAAACATGGTGTCACTGAAACTACTTAACACTCACAAGCTAAATTGGTTTTTGTGACTAACAGAGCAAAGTGAGGGTCCAGTTGACTCAGGAGACCTGTTGTGCTAGGAAGACAGGCTCCAGGTTTCCATGCCCTTTTGTTTTCCTTTGGGTGGAACCTTCCAGGAAAAGCCCGAACATGTTGGTGCTGCCTGGATAGCCTTGAATCAAGGACCACAAATCCAGGGTTGACGTGATGAGAAAGGCTACCTTTCCTAAGAACCCACAGTAATTCTGACATTTATTTAAAGAAAACGAAATGGTACTAATGCTCAAAGAAGGAAAATAGTTAATGACATAAAACAATGAAAGCCAAATAATACTTTCATTGTAGTCTTGGATTTATTAACAATTTAGATTTGCAATAGCTTCTAGTCTACTACCGTATGTCAATGAAGGGAATAAATGGTGTTTATACAAAAGGAGACCAATTAAACATGCCCAAAGCTGTAGAAAACATGTCTCTGTTTTTGAAGTGAAAGAAAAGTGTTTCATTGGGTTTTGTTTGAACACCAAAGAAATGCAGGTGAAATAAACAATGTCCTTTCTGCCCTGCAGTAACTATACCAGAAGGTGTTTCTTTCTAATTAACATTTGGGGATGATTCTAAAACCATAGGAGATAATGCCAATGCCCACAAAATCTGTAAAGTCCATGTACAAGTTTAAGAAGTTTTTCTAATTAAAATCTTTTTAAATCATCAAAATACCAAATTTTTCCAGTCAACCATAATAATAGCTGGGGTCATGGAGCCATAGATTGTAGATTTAGATCTCAAAGCTGCTTAGTCTAGACTAGAATGTCATTGGAATCAGTAAAACAACAGCAAAACTCGAGGTCTATTTTTTGTAGGGAAGCCAAAAATGGTAGAAACATGAGAAGTAAAGATTCATTGATTGTTTATCTTTGAGTATTTCCTGCTGTTAGAGCTTTGGGAAATAAAATATTTGAGAAACAAAATACTTGCTAAGAATCATGACAGATCTCAAAATCACTCTTAATTTTCTCTCTTTTTGATTTGGTTGTTGTTGTTGTAATTGTTCTTGTTTTGGGGGCAAGAGAAGATCTAACCCAGGTCTCACCATACAAATCTCTCTTTTACTTTGCACTCCAGTCACATGCATCAAGCAACCACACCTCATATCTTGTGGTTTTGAAAACTAGGTAGAGGGCTCCACCTCTTATTATACCCTCTGTATGGGTGGAGTGGAAAGAGAAACAATCATCTGAGAAACCATGTTCCTTCAAAGATACCACCAAAAATAATTCTCTTACAATATGATTGCTAGATAAACAAAAGTCATAATTTCCCCATTACTTTTAATAAGAGAAAAGTTACATATGATTTATGAAAGATATACAAAAAAGATTAAAGAAATATCCACAATGAAGTCATTTGAATTCTGGAATGACAAAATGTTATGTTAGAGATCATCTAATTCAAGAACCTCACTTAAATAGGTAGACCTGAAAAAGTAAAGGAATCTTTCCAAAGTCACACACCAAGGAAGTGACAGAGCCAGAGTTCAGCTCTCCAGATTTCAAATTTCACATTTTCATCTCATTCTATCTTGGCATGTTTACATCTTATGATAGAATAATAATAATTAGTAGCAGTGATGATAATGATACAACAGCATTTACATATGCTTTAAGATTTATAAATCACTCTACAAGTATCATATCATTTTATCTTCACAGCAAATCCAGGTGATCAGTACAATTATCATTCTCATTTTTAAGTGAGGAAACAGAAGCTGAGAAGTTGTGACTTGCCTAGAGTCACACTAAGTCCTGGGTTCAAGTCTAACATTGTTACCCAGTATCTCACCTAGCTGTCTACAAAGAACCTTAAAAATATCATTTGACCTCAATTTATCAGAGATTTGGAGCTATAAAATCACAGATCCTCAACTGCAATCCCTCTCACTTTATAGATAGAAAACTAAGGCTCAGAGAGCCTTGCCCAAGACATGACTGCCCAAAGTATTTAGGAACAAAGTCAGGTTTTTTTTATCCCATTTACTCTGAGTCCAAAATCTCTCTGATACCCATTCTTTCTCTCCCGCTTGAAATGAAACTCAGATAATTGGTGTATAAAGTCACATAAATACTAGGCAAAATCACAAAATAGGCAAAGATTTTTAGGAGCTCTGACCTCTTAATTCCATCATATTCTTCTTCCCTTTAGTAGTCCCACCTTACTCTGGGAAACAGTAACATGTCACTTCCCCATCCTCTCCTTTCAGAGAAAAAAGTGATCTGAAAAACCTTGGGACCTAATGAGTTACGCCTTTTAGGAATATCAGCAGTTTAAAATAATACCGGTACCTACACTAATGTATAACACAATGCCCTACTAATTTATAACACAAAAACAAGAATTTCTAATGATGACATTTCAGACCTCAGAGAAAGAAACACTATATTGACTGAGATGCTTTGCTCAAAGCTATTAAAATCATAGCAAGTAAACAATCACTTATTTTACATAGTATGAAAAAATGGCATCACACAAGAAGGTGACTATCGTTTAACGCATAAGCAACATAGGATAGGCTGTTTCATCACAGTTTAGTAATATATAGAGTTTAGATTCCAAGGCAAGAAGGAATACACCCAGTAACAATTGTACACATAAGGTCCTTTAAAGAAAGTAAAGCAGGAATCACAGAAACAAATGAAATCAGGCCATGTAGTTCCTAAGTGGAAATCACATAATTAGGTCTAATTAAATTTCTTCCTGAACAAAAGAGAAATGCAAATGCGGTCCTTCTTGCCAATAATTTTAAGTGCCTTCAGGAAATTATGCTAAGAGAAGATAGGTGTGATTTCTTATATAGTCTGAATAAGACAGCAAATGTCAGTGACAGATCATGACTCTTATAAACCAAGTGTGACCCCTCAGGGAGGGAACCTTGTTCATGTTCTTTTATTAAACTAAGGTTCTAAAGTAGATCTATATGAGTAATCCAAAGCAGGGAAATGCCCCAAACTGGTAAATTCTCTTGTATAAGAAATATACTCTAAATATTTCAAGTCAAAATGATAATAGCAACACATTTTTTCCATCTTAGGTACATTTATTATTAGACCAATATAGATAATGAGCACCAAAAATAAAACAACAAGATAGAACCTGAAAGAGATCTGCATGTTTGTTTGCATAAATGAATAGATTAATGAATTTATAGTAGATATAAAACATCTTCCAGTTTCCAGGAAGGGGTAAAATTATAACTTTCAATTCCTTTAATAATTATTACTAAAATTGACACATTGTAAAGAATTTACTTTTTGTTCAAGATCTGTCAACTTATTGATACAAATACTCCTTTCCCAAGTATGGAGAGCAATCCCTTCATGCCTTTTCTCCATATTCAGTTTTTATGTATGTCTTGAAGTAGTAGTGGAAAAAACTCAGGGCTTACAGTCAGAGAGCTTAAGTTTGAATTTTGGATCTTCTCACTACCTTTGTGACCTTGGACAAATTATGTAGCTTAATTTAATTTCTCTAGGTCCTAGTTTCCTCAACTATAAAATGAGAAAATTGAATTAGATAATTCTTAAAGTCTTTGGTGGCTCTATATCTATGCTCATATAAGCTTTGAAGTTGTTCATCTCAGCTTTCACTCTCAGTATCAAGCTGGGATCTCAGAACTAGGTTCAGGGTTCTAAGAGCAGGAATAAGTCACAGCTCACTTTCTCCAACACTGTTGACTTGAGCCCCAACTGATATGTTTCTTTGCCAAGATTATCAGTTGAAAATCATTTAGTAGTTCTAAGAAAGGGATATTTTCTAAGACAGTACAATAAAAATAGCTGGCACAGAATACCCTTAAAAAAAGTGTGTGATTGGGGGCAGCTAGTTGGTGAAGTGAATAGAGCACCAATCCTGAAGTCAGGAGGACTTGAATTCAAATCCAGCCTTAGTCACTTAATACTTCCTAGTTGTGTGATCCTGGGCAAATCACTTAACCCCAATTGCCTCAGCAAAAAAAAAAAAAAAAAAAAAGTCTATGATATATACTTCTCCAGGTTCATATAGAGTCCAGAGGGAAATGGCCTCCAGTTTAGAGTTGATAACTGAAGACTCCTGAATGCTTAAAGTTCTTTTCTCCCTTTAGTGGGATGCTCAGGATTCTCTTTTTGGGCATAGTATAGTCTCTTTGTTGGAATCCTTACAGAACTATGAATCCAATGTCTCCTTGGCTCCCCATAATACAGATACTGCCACCA
The DNA here is from genome assembly GCF_016432865.1 of Antechinus flavipes. Lineage (NCBI taxonomy): Eukaryota > Metazoa > Chordata > Mammalia > Dasyuromorphia > Dasyuridae > Antechinus > Antechinus flavipes. The sequence continues at coordinate 484,111,036 of NC_067398.1, read as the reverse complement.
ACTGATCAAGGGCACTATATAGGACACTACTGTATAGGAGAAACAACTCTGGACACTTCAAAAATAGGAGGAACTCCTCTAGTCAAAGTTGTTTGGAAGAGAGAAAGGATACCTAGCCATGCCCTTCAGTAATAACTTTCTCAAAGGGTTCAGCTAGAATTCCACATCATCTCCAATTTGTAGAATTCTATTTGTTCTCAATTTTTTGATAATGTGATCATCTCCACATTGGAATCAAACTTCCCTAGCTTATCCAACAGGATTCTTTTGTGAATTCTTTCTAGTAAGAAGGCTTTTTTTTTTTTTTTGCATTTAATCCAAAGTCTTTTGATTGGTTTATTGAATGAATAAAGCATTTATTAAGTGCTTTGTATATACATGGGAGAATAAGACAATCCCAGTTCTCAAGGAACTCTATTTTAATACATGTGAAAGGTTTCAGCTGGAAAAAAAGTCAGATAGAAAAGTACCATTATCCTTAATGGCAAAACACTTGTCTTTTCTTTAAGTTATCTCTATAGATAAAATTATATCCATCTCTGATGTTGAACCATTTGAAACTGTCAAGAACTTTGGTGACAAGAACTTTATTTTCCAGGTCTTCAGGGGCTGTGGCCTCTGCAGGAACTTATTTCAGACTGTATCTCCACAGGAAGATGCTCTCAAAAGGACGTATTTGGTCTTTGATTGAGGTGTGTGGAAAAAATCAGAGCTAAAATGTGGAGGACTGCTCTTAATCCCACCCTTACACTATGATCAAAGACAATCAATTAACAGGTATTTATCAAGTACCTACTATGTGCCAGACATTGTGCTCAAGCTGAACTTAACATACACACAAATGCCCTTCCTACACTTCAAGTGCCTCATTAAAAAATGAGGGGATCGCGCTAAATGACTTCCTAAAATGTAAATCCATGACTATCTATGATCTTTTATTTCTTTATCTGAAACTGATTATTATATGATATAAACTTGAGTGGTTACCAGAAAACAAATGTCATACTCTGTAACAACCAGTTTGGTCAGGCTTTTTATAGCCTGTGCTACTCTGACATAGCTTCTGAAAACCCAGGGTTTTTTCTGTACCAAAATGTAATATTAGAGTATTGATTGATTTATTGATAAGATGGCAACCAGTACAGAAATAATTTTAATTGGAATATAGGGTAGAGTATGAAAATACCACAAGGGAAATACAAATAAAATGCTATGGACTATCAAAAGAAAAAGAAACAACAATTAGACCAAGAAAATCAGGAAAGGTTCTATAAACAAAATGATATTTGAGCCATCTCTTGAAGTATGAGTAGGATTTTTGATAAGCAGAGCTTGAAAGAAAGGGAGTACCATGATTTGGGGTGTATTTTAAGTAGACCTGAGCAAACGATGGAGCACAGAATGCATTCTAGATAAAGTGAATAGCAGAAGCAAAACTGAAGAGGTTGAAAAACATAGTGCATATTTGGGGATTAACCAACACTCATGCTTGGCTAGAGCAGAGGATGTACATAGGACATTTGATGGGTTCATGGAATTGAAGACTGGAAATGTGGATGGAAACCATATTATGATGGGCTTTTGAGTGTCAAACCAAAATGTTTGAACTTAATTTAGTTGGCAACAAGTGCCCTTAAAGATTTTTGGATGGGGAATTGAAGCAATCAGAACAATATGATATTGACCTCTGAATAGATCCCAGAACTTCCTTCCTCGTTTAGACAAAGCAGCTCAGTATAACCCAGAGGACCCCACACACGGGTCTCACTTGATCTAGAAAGGAGCAAAAGAAACAAGCCATTTATTATTGCAAAAAGGATAATTCCATGTAAAATATATAAAACCTGTTCCAGTCATCATTGCCTGGCAGAATCACTGGATCAACAACCTACAAATAGAAGGGACCTTAGAGATCAGTTAATCAAACCATTTCATTTTATAGTTAAGTAAACTAAGGCTAAAAGAGGGGGAGATCACGAGCTGTTGTTGGTGATAAGGAAGGGTGATAATGGAAAATAGCAACACATTAAGAGATATGTCTTAGAGGAGATTGAGATGAGAGAGGAGAATGAAAAGAAGAGAGAAAATGAGGGTAGGTGGTGGGCAAAGAGAAAGAAAAGAGTAGAAAGAAAGAAGAAACTAGAACTTTCCAGAATTATTCTTTTTATTCTCTATATCTGGAATGGATTTTGCAAATCCTGGGCTTCACCCATTCCCTGAGAAGGAAAATAGCCCCCTCTTACTTAGGTATATAAACATATAGATATAAACATAAACATAAGTCTCATCAATTTAGCCCAAGATTCAAAACCCTGGTTGCAGGAAGTTCATTTGGAAGAGCTCTCTGTTTCTAAATTCTCCATGAAATATCCTCTACCTTCCTATATCCCCTCACCATCTGCATCTTTGCACACAACCAAAAGGCAATTTTAAGATTTTTTTAAAAATAAATATATTTTAGCCTAGGCTTCCATCTTTCCATGGTAGTTTTAAAATAAGGAGGGGGGGGCGGAGGTCAGGGAAAGATGGAAGAAGGAAGGAAGGAAGGAAGGAAGGAAGGAAGGAAGGAAGGAAGGAAGGAAGGAAGGAAGGAAGGAAGGAAGGAAGGAAGGAAGGAAGAAAAGAAGGAAGGAAGGAAGGAAGGAAGGAAGGAAGGAAGAGAGGAAGGGAGGGAAGGGAGGGAGGGAAGGAAGAGAGAGAAGAAAAAGGGAGGGAAGAAGGAAGGAAGGAAGGAAGGGGAAGGAAAGGAAGGGGAAGGAAAGAAGGGAAAGGAAAGGAAAGGAAAAATTAAAATGAAAAGTTGTATAGACAATCACTTGCTGGTGCTAGATGAGAATATCACCAAAAAATGCAGTTCTATTGCTGGAAAAACCTGCAAAAAACCTCAAGCCTGTTCTTATGAAATTCTAATCCAAGCTGGTAGCTTTCAAAAAAAAAAAAAAATGGATGAGCTAATTCTTCTTCAGAATCAACCCAGTTCAGACCACCTTCCCAATAGCTTTGTCTCCTTTTCTGAACACTAAAATCGAAAAAAAGAAAGATGTGGACAACCTGAAAAGGAAAAATAAGAGGCAAATACCAAAGGGGATTCAAGTCAAAGGTTAGAATAGGGAACCCTTTTGAGTCCTCAGATTTTGTGATTAAATAGTTTCCTACTGGCTAGAAAAATTAAAGGTGCCAATTACTTGGTTAATTTATCTATTATTCCAAATGTTTCCAAAATAGAACAAGAGTCTCCATTTCAGTTTTATGTCTGAGTATGTCTATGTCTATGTACGTCTATACTAATATGATAATATAAAAATATAAAACATAATTACTTAATTATACAATAATGATATTAATTTGTGAATATAGCATTTTAAAGTTTACAAAGCACTTTATATACATTATTTCATTTGGTTTTCACAATAATCCCCAGAGGTATATAACTACAAATATTATTTTCTCTATTCTGTAGATAAGAAAACTGAGGTTCAGAAGCATCAAGTCACAAGCCTATAGTCAACAGAATCAATAAATGCCATGACAGGATTCTAACTCAGATATCCTGACTCTAAGACGTAGCTTCTCTCTACTATATAAGGCAATATATTTTTCTGGTTTCTCACATTTTTTTTAAACTTTTTTTTCTTTGTTTAACTTCTTGCCCCCTATATGTATTTATACTGAAATATAAATTTCATATAAAAACAACCTTTTTAAAAAAAAGTCTAACAAAAGGAGAAACTTGGCATCTTCTTTCTCATTATGATCAAGAGTAGCTTTTTCATTTTCATGTGATGAATTTATTATTCACTAGACACCTTCCTATTACACTTTGTCTTCAGCCTGTGAAATTTCCTTTCAGCTTCCATCAAAGGATTCAATTCACAAGAAATGAGGTGTGTCTAAGATTTTACCTGGAAGCAAAAATGATGCAAGTCTTTCAGGTGAGACCAACCCAGAGCTTTAGGGTGGAGAATTACATAGCTGCATGGGTACACTCTAACAGAAGGAAGCAGACACACTGCTAAGATAGAGCTTCTCCAAGTTTCCATTTCAAGAGGTACAATAGACTAGAACTGAAAGAGACACTTATTGGGATTTGTTTGCAGGAGAAATCAGAAGCCATGAGTTGGCTTGCTTTAAGAGCTGCGGGAGTTCTGGTCATTTTAATGGTAAGTTTTCTCTTTCCTACCAGTAATTACAAACTGCTCCTTATATATTATTTGCTCCTTTTTAAAAAGATTTTATGGAAATGTTGGGTCCTACAGATATTGAGGAGAATCTATAAAAATATAATGATGTCAATGAAAAATGTTTAAATTGCATTTTAAAGGTTGAGTTTAACAATATTATTTTGTTTTTACCTTTCATTTGGATGTAACAATTCACATAGGTAAAAGAAACCACAGAGAAATTTCTACTCAATAAATCACCATCAAGTATTTCTTCAATTCAGTGAACATTATTTCAATGTCTTTTAGATTAAGGAAATTGTTAAAAATCCTAATGCCAGACTAACAAAATAAGAACCAACTTCTTCATTTTTCTCTAAAGAAAATGCCTATACCATCTAAACATACCAATTCATAGAAGAATCTTAGGAATTAAAGGAAATTTAGATATCAGCTCATCCAATGTCTAGAGCCTACAGTAAGGGTTCTGAGTAAACAAAATAGATCCAGTTCTAATTCTCACAGTTGTCTAGACTAGATATCTTATGTCTGTTCTTGACCCTTAAGATGTTTTGTTTTGTTTTTTAAGATATCTAAGTTGCAAGAGAACTGTTCGGTTCTGCAAACATATACTGTATCTAGGATATACTGCAACATATCTAACATATATAGGACTGCTTGCCATCTAGGGGAGGGGGTGGAGGGAGGGAGGGGAAAAATCAGAACAGAAACGAGTGCAAGGGATAATGTTGTAAAAAAATTACCCTGGCATGGATTCTGTCAATATAAAGTTATTATTAAATAAAATAAAATAAAATATTAAAAAAAAGATATCTAAGTTGCAGTTGGAATTATCTTTAAATCAATGTTTTGTTTTATTGAAATTTGAAGTATGCTCAATGGAGAAAGCAATAGATCTAAAATTAAGAAGATCTAAGTTCAAATTCAACCTCAGACATTAGATATAGGACCATCTAATTGCTGTTTGCCTCGTTTCCTCAACTATAAAAAAGGGAATAACAATAGGACCTCCCTCCCTGGCTTGTTATAAGGATAAAATGAGATAATCTTTGTAAAAAGTGCTTAGCACAGTACCTGGAATGTAGTAGGTGCTTTCTTCATGCTCATTGTCTTCCCTTCCCTTGCAATTGGATGGGTGGATAAAGAAGCTATTTTATCAATAGCATTTTTATAAAATATAATAAGCCTTTACTAAGAAAACATATTATGTCAACACTAACCATTTTCCCACAAAAAGGAGTAAAGTCAAGTATCAATTTTTATGAAGGTAGTTTGTAGTTTGTATTTTAGTTGTTATGTGTGTGTGTGTTTCAATATCTGCAGAGAACCAGATATAAATAAATATGGTTTAGATATAGATATGTAGGATATTCCAAAAGTCTTAAACTTCACTTAGCTATTAAAGCTTAAAACTGCAGTAAAACTTTGGGGACAGTGTGAATAAAATAGATATAAATGACATAAACAAGAGAGTGCTGGAAGCTGGAAACAAGAGAGCTCATATTGACTCTCAAAAGCCAACTGTTAAGTTTTCATTGGAAGCAGTCATACCTTAGCAATTGGCAAACACTACAAATCAGATTGGATTTATTGTTTTGTTGATTGTCTAGACTTGAAAGTGATGGAAAAAACATTAATAATGATGATTAAACTCAGAAGCATAGTAGTACGCATACATATTTTATTGGAGTGCTCTGTTAAATATTTACCCCCACACCTCTGAATATAAATATAGGATGATAATAAACATAGATATATCTAGATATAGATATACAGAGATACAACATTTGGGCAGCTAGGTGGCATAATATACAGGGTCAAGAAGAGTTGATCATGACTGAAATGACTGAACAACAAAAACATCAAATACATATACATGAAAAACAAATCTATCCAATTTTCTAACTCTAGACTGAAAAAAATGCTATCTTAGATATTTTATTTTGTCCACTCATTTAAGTTGTATACAACTCTTCATGGCCCCAGTTGGGATTTTCTTGGTAAAGATACTGAAGTGGTTTGCCATTTCCTTTTCTTGCTCTTTTTACAGGTGAGGAACTGAGACAAAGCCAGTGTCACACAGCTATTAAGTAGTTGAAGCCAGATTTAACTAATTCCAAGCCCAGTGGTCTACCTACTGTACCACCTAGCTGTCCTTAGATATTGCATATACATATGTATGATGAATTAACAATTGTCTTTCTTTAGAAAAAAATCACTTAGCCTAATGATATTAATAAAGTGCTCGGTACCCCACAAAGTGTATAATATATGTGTGTGTGTGTGTGTGTGTGTGTGTGTGTGTGTGTATAAATGCTGATTATTGTTTTTAATACAATGATCATTATGGTGAAATAAATCAGGAATATAAATCAATAACCATATGATCTAGTTTTTTCACTGACTAGTTTCATAGATTTCTAGTTAGAAGAGATATCAGAAACCATCTAATACAACCCTCTTACTTCACAGATGTGGAAATTAAGGTTCAGAGTGGTCAAATGGCTTTCTTAAAGTCAGAGTAGTGGGTAAAAAAACCACAAGTCTAAAACCCAAGTCTTTTGTCTCCAAACCAAGGGCTCTTCCCCTCATATATTTCCATGTCACTCTGGGCATCAGAAAAAATAGTTTTGTATTGAGGAAATTAGAATGATTAGACCAATAGGAACTGACAAATGTTGGTTCAAAAACAGAAAGAACTTTCCAATTACAAGAGCTTCTGATAAGTAAAAGGGGATGCCTTTTGAGATAGTGAATTCTTGATGATTACAAGAAGTAAACAAAGGCTGTATTTGGGTCTGATTGGTTTCCCAATTACCAAGATTCATTTTTTCTAATATTACATTTCCATTGTTGTTATCTACTTATTTATCTACTTATCAAGAATGCTCCAGAAAGAATTAGAAGTTTAATGGTCTTTCCCAGAAACTCCAAGGAGTAAAGAATGATCAAAGTGCAATTTTCTACATAATCAAAGTGCCCATGTCAATAATCATCATATACGTGTGTATATACATATATGTATGTATATGTGTATGTATATATACATATATGCATATGTATATAAAATTTTAAGATTTATGAAAATCTCCATTTAACAACCCTGCAAAAGAGATATTCAAGGTTCATTATCCTCATTTTACAGAAGAAAAAACTTAGGTCTGGTGTGTATCTTACTTACACTCACAAATGAGTTAATGTCAGAACTGAGATTTGAAGCTAAACCTCTAGCATTCTTTCTATTATACCACATTGCCTTAAGCTTTTTGCAAGCTCTCTCTAACTTATTATTTTACTTCCTAGGTAGTCTTAGACAGTAATTGGGCATAAGTCAAGACCACTGCTGAAGTTTGTTTATTAACTAAGATACGCTCAAAAGTTCTATTTTGCCATTATGGTCCACAATTGGAACTTTCTGGGATCTGAAATGGTTATTGATATTCCTTAGGCTAAGTGATTTTTTTCTAAAGAAAGACAATTGTTAATTAATAATACATATGTATATGCAGTATCTATCAGGACTTTCCTGCTTTGAAGAGAATTTTTAGCCTTGAAACTGCTCTGTTCCCACAATTGTGGTCATGACCAAATCTCTAGATAACAATCAGCTCTCAAATGTTCTGCAAAAGCAGTCATAATACAAGGCCTGCCGTATCCAGGCCTGAATCCTCAGAAATTCTGAGAGTCTCGAAGAGTCTACAACACTCTAGAGTCAGGGATTGCACATTCTCACAGCAATGCACACAGCAAGTTACAAGAAATGCCCAATATTCCATAATTTCCTGAAGTCCCTACTAAATGGATCTTTAGCATCCTCAAGTTCATCTTGGGGAACACTCAAAATTCTTTTGTGCAACATCAAGCAACAAGCAAACATTTATTAATATGCCAGACACTGAGGTAGGTACTGGACATACAAGTGCAATGAAGGAAATAATCCCTATTCTTACTTACATTCTAATGGGGGGAGACGATATGAAATATACAGCATAAATATAAAGTGAGTCAAAACAAACACATACAGAGAATACATATTAAGTTGTGTGATAAAACTAAAACTAAAAGAAACCAAACAACAACAATAAAACTATAAGTTTGGTGGGAGATTAAAAGAAAAAGAGATCAGCACAGTTTTGAGTGATCAAGTTGGGAGCTCACAGACCTTGACCCTGATCATGGTGTGGTGCTCATTTTATGATTTTGGGCAAGTTATCTCTTGGGCCCAGTTTCTTCATATGTCAAACAGAAATTACAACATGTGTCCTCCCTAGCTCAAAGGCTAGATATATAAAGAAAATGAAATTATTATTTATAAAATATGTTTGTAAAAGTATGCAAAATATTATTAGGAATATTATCTTTATTAAAATGAACAGAAATAATGATTATGATGATGAAAATGGCTATCCCCTTTAATGTTGTGATTTTGACCATGAATATTGTGTTATTTTGACAAGAAATTAAGCTTAAGATGATTCCAAAGAACAACAAAGACATTTTTTTAAAGGGCAACTGTAAAGTTAACAATAGTGAAACAACAGAAAGAATAAAAGGTGCTAATTTAAGTCAGCATGGGTGTGAAAATTTGACATTGTGTCAAATTATAAGTCCTATTCAGCATTTCAACTTTCAACTCTATAGTGCAGCATCTCCAAAAAGTTTAGATCCCACACCCTAGGATTAAAAACTGTTTAAGCATGAATCTCCAAATGTATGTATGATTAATTTATAAATTATATATGTTTCTGTTCTAATGATTGTTTATACTGTAAAATTTACACAAAGCACAAAAATTTAGAAAGGTAAAGATGAAATATTTAATCTTTGAGTGAGTGAAGAGTCACTGAAATTTATTGAGTTGGAGGATGATATAGTTAGTAGGGAATATCATTTTTGTAGGTATGTAGAATATTCATTGAAAATGGGAAAGATCTGAGGCAGGGAAACTAATTAAGAGGCTGTTGCAATAGTTTAAATGAGAGATGATAAGAGTCTATAAGGGATTGGTAGCTATGTGAATAAAGAGAAAGGACTCAGACATATTCTGGAGTTAGAAATGACAAGACTTGACAAATGATTCAATAGATTTGGTGAGTGAAAATGACGATTTGAGGATAGTGTGAGCATTTTAAACTTGGGTGACTAGAAAGATGGAAGAAATAAGGCAGTTTGGAAGAGAACTGTGAGTTTGGAGAGGAAAATAAAATATAATCACAACATGCAAGTCTCTTCATATGGTATTATTTTCTCCCATTAAAAAACAAACAAAAAAAAAGTGTTTGGAATCTTACCAAGCACTCCTCCATAACATGGAACCCACTGGCAAATGGTACACAGTAGCCACAAAGAGATGGATAGGAGGGACATGATATGGAGATGTTGAGGGGAGGAAAATAGAAAAAGAAATCTTTCCTGCCATGGTTAGTTAGCACAAGTGTCTGGGTCAGGTAGGTAAGTAACCACAAGGTAACCACCTTGTTGAACCCACCCATAATCTACACAATCCTGAAAAACCAGAGGTAAGAGGTGGAAATAGGGCTGTTTAAGAGGATGGTACAGTTATATAGAAAATAGGACCCCACGTAGCTGCCTCCTCTTGATCGATCATATATGACTTGGGGGTCAAACCATAGACTTCCCCTCCCAGGATTATTCCAAATATTCCCACTTTTGGAGACACCTTATTCATAGGCTGATTGGGAGCAGGAGAGAGGGGAAATTTTTCTAATATTAGAACAAGTCATGCTATTTGTTAAGGGGTTTTTTTTTTTGTCCAAATACATTTCCATGTATAATGAAAATGTGCACATCCAAAAACAAACATTTAGAGGCAAAATAACCTCTTTAGTTGGGAAATGCTTTTAATCAATAGACAGGATTTTAATCTCCAATTATATGTTTTATGTTTTAAAATAAAGCATATTTTTGCCAAATACTTGATCTGAAAGCATGAATTTTTAGGGAATTTAAAGTTGTTGTTTTATTTATAAGATTAGATTAGTCCACATTCCATGCAGATTAAGTTCAGAATTTTAAACACAAGAGGAAGAGAGTTAGTTTTGAAATTAGAAAACAGGATCTTCCTCAAAGTCCTGCTTGGCCATGTACAACCTATGAAACCTTGGCCCAATCACTTTATATTCCTAGAACTCAATGTTCTCATTTGTAAAGTGAATCAGATGATTTCTAAGGTCTTTCAAGTTTGACATCTAAGATCTGAAGTAATCTATTGTATCAAAACTTTGATTTAATGTTTTCAAAATTTTGATAAAACTTACTCTAATAAAGACATAAGAAGACAGCTCTCTACCTCCTCCATTCCATTCTCCAGATGGAGAAGGGTCTACCAATGTAGAACTCTGCATATATTTGCATCATATTTTTGGAGTAATAGTAAGTTTTGCTATTTTTTCATCTTCCTTTTTTTTTAAAGTAATTCATTGCTATAAAGTATAGCTCTTGCAGAGTGGGGAGAGGATAGATGTAGAAAAAATTTCAAAACAATGTAAAAACAAAAAAAAAAATCAAAATTGCATTTTTTTTTAATCCCAAAAGCAAATATGTCTAGGTTTAAAAATCTGGGGAAAGATTCATAGATGTGTAGAATTCCAAAGTTGAACTATATCATGAGTTTTTAAGGATCTCAAAACCTAGGGGTCTCCAAAGTAGAAACTATAACCTCCTGGTGGCCATGGTCTGACCTCAAAGAATGTGTGAAAAGTCAATTAGAAGGAAGGAAGATGGGATATATCCTATTCTCTCCTAGAAGGCCTATCATGGAGTTTGTCCCCAGTGTGATCATACTGAACTGACCTCCTAACACTCCCAAATCTTCCCCAATCCCTTAACTATACAAGTTTCTAACCTTTGCCCATTCTGAGCTAGATGTAGGTTCCCTCAGAGCAGTTATAATCTAATCACAATCCAGATAATCCAAAATAGCAGCTGCTACACACACACACATACACACACACACACACTATTATCCTGTTTATTTCTCGACTGTGTCAGGCACCACAGGGCCATTTTGAAGGGCTTTGGACTCCAGCACAGTGGCTGGTAAGATGTTCTATTCACCATTTTTGTTCATGTTTTGAAAGAGCTGAAATGAGTCATCCTGGATGAGTGGTAGCTGATATGTTGTGACAATTCTTTTCCTTCAAATTTTCCCTTCTTGCTTACTTCCCTGACTCAGTTAAGGAAACCATTTTCCTTCCAGGTTTATCTTAAATATAATCTCAAACTTCCCAATTTCCCTCACACACAAATCTAATCAGTTTTAAAATGGTCATTTCCATTTTCACATCTCTTGCAAATGTTCTCTTTTCTGTATTCAAACAGTTCTCATTACTTAGTCCAGACTGTCATCACCTCTCAACAGAATTACTGCAATAGCTTCTTAATTAGTTTCCTTGCCCAGTCTCTCCTATCTCCAATCTTTCCTCCATACTGCTGCATACCTCCTAAAACTCAAGTCAGAATATGTTATTATTCTGCTCAATAATCTCCAGTATTTCCCTACTGACTCTAGGATCAAAAATCATTTCATCTTTAATTCATCCTCTTTTCACTTCTATTCCTATATAAGATTTATACATAATTATCAGTTCAGTTATATTTGTATTATGTATATATAATATATTGTATATATTACTTATATATACTGTTACATTATTACTTATTTTATGTATTATATATTTTATTTATATATTATTTATATATGATATATAGTATGTTGTATATATATAATATATTTACATATAATTTATAAATAAGTAGATCTATATGTATTTGCTTAATTTTGCTGACAGGATATTTGATTAAAATGTTTGAAGGCCACTGATCTAATACCTTCATTTTATAGATGAGAAAATTGAAGCCCAAAGAAGTGGAATAGTTTGTCCAAAAACATATGGCTAATAAATAACAGGACCAGTATTCAAATCCTGATCCAACCAACCATTATATTCTACCTTAAAGAGTTTTTATTCCAACCCCCTCATTAAGAGATAAAGAAACAGAAATAGAAAGAAGCCAAGTGATTCATAGCTTGCCCACATTTAAATAGACAGTGTTAAACTTAACACTATAACCCAAGGTTGGCTTCAAATATCCTAGATTTATGATCATAGAATTATAGGATTCAGAGTTAGAGGAGATTTTGAAGAATATGTATGATTCAGCCTACTAATTTTGTAGCTGAGGAAACTGAGGTCTAGAACTACCGAGTGATTTGCTAGTCACAAAGATAGTAAGTGGCAAAATCCAATTTTTCAAAAAAGAAAGGGAGAGAGGGAAGAAGAAAGAAAGAAAAGGAAATAAGAAGGGAGAAAGGGTTTTGTTTTTCATATTGAGTTGAAGAGGAATTTTTTTAAATAAGTGCACAAAAGGACAAAACCCTAAACCCATGAAGAGATTCCACACAATCCTCCTGATTTAGGCAGAAGTATAAGCAAGACTGAATTATTTCTAATAATTTATATTTGTATGGACATGTACAGTCAATACCTTCCTTAATCATGGGGTCCATGAGATCTAAGCCAGGTACAAAGCATGATTTAAGTAAGCATCTATCTACTCAAAATCATAGATGTTAACATTTCCTTCTCCAGTTCATTTTATAGATAAGAGAACCTGTAAGGCAAACAGGTTAAGTGACTTGCCTAATGTCACACAACTAGTGTCTAAGGCTGGACTTGAACTCAGGTCTTCCGTCCCAGCATTCTACTCACTGAGCCACTTAGCTGCCCCCAGCATATGATAGCTCTAGAATTACCAGTTATCTAAGTAGAAGGGAGAGGTACTAACCTATAGGTATGGAATATTATGTAGGCTCACAGTGTCAGATAGTTGTGTTTATCTTTTGTTGTTAAAAGGGAAGTTCTTAAGAAAGGGATTCTCAATTATCATGTACTCATCCTTCACATCTAGGCAGCTCTTTCTAGATCCCTATTTCTCCCACCTTTTCTAACATCTCCCGGTCCTCTGCTAACCTATGTCATTGCAATACAAATTTTTCTAACCATATCAGAGAAGAATTTTCAGCTCTTTTTAGCATGTAGTCTTGCTATTTTGTAATTTAAGTCAAGAGAGCATCCAGGAAAAGCCTTCAATCTTACATTAAATACATGTTGTTGGGTTTTATTTAATCCTTTACTTCTGAAGTGATACTCTGAAGATCAGTCCTTTACTTAAATTAGAATTTTAAAAAAGCCTTCCAACTACTTCCATTATGTCTATAGTAGTTCATTCAAATCAACACATATACCCTAAATGATTCAATGAGCAAGAGAAGAAGCACAGCAATGTTGAAGTGAAGTATTAGAATTCTTACATACCTCGCAGTAACAAAATACCTATTCTCTCTATCCATGAAAGAGAGTTGTTGTGGTAATGGTGATGGTAACGATCATTGTTGTTCTTATTACTGTTGTCCCTCAGGCTGTGAAATGCCTTTATGTGCGTGCAGTTATGGTAATTTGGTCCTCCTTTTCTAGTCACAACAGGACTCAGGATTCACTAGGGATGCTACTAGACATTGAGACCTAGAATGGTCACATTTGATATCATTCTTGGTACTTTGAACAACTTTCTTTTAAATATGAGTTTGTATTTAACATCTTTTTAATGAGTAAGGTCCTTAAGATCCTGGGGCTGCTTTCCTTTTAGTCCTGACTTTGACCTGGGGTATGCTAGCTGATTAATCTCTTAAAAGCTAGACCCACCTACCTCAAGCTGAGTGGAAACACAGGAGACTTATCCAAAAAGTTTTGCTTATTAAATCATGGAGTTTGAAGATGAATCAAATAATCTCTAGCTCATGATTCCAATATTTCCTATTCATTACAAACACATTAAGTGAAACTGTTAATCCATTTTCCTTGTTTTATCTTTCCTTTGGACATTTCATAGCAATATAGAAATTTGGGTTTGTGAGAATTTGTGTATTTTTTTAAAGAATTTATAAAGTACTATTGTCACATAGGATTTGAAGTAGGCTCAGTGAGAACTAACTGTCCTTTATATACCTACAGGGAAAAAAACTAATCCTCTGGGTGGTATCAGTGTAACCATGTCTCATAGCTTGTGAATTGTGACTCTTGCACTTCTTCCAGTAAAGAGAACCATATTCCCCTGGGCTTTTTTCCCAAGGACTTAATAGGAGGAGATTACAAGATGGTTGCTTAATAAAGAACAGCAGAAGTGAGACACAGACCTGACCAGACCTGTTATAACCACATTTCCTAGTTTTTATTCAGAATGACGAACACATGTTCCTTAAATATGAGCTTCAGCCTAATGCCATTGTCAATCACTTAGAATCACTTGGGATGGTATTCTTTGTTCCTTGGTTCTATCCTGGGCTATTACTAGCTAACAAGCTTTTAAGTTAATTAATTGTGTAACAATCAATCTATATAGTTACAGAGCAAATAAACTTTGAACCAGATTTTTTTTTAATTTAAAATTTTTCTCATTTTGGACTTCTTTCCCCCACTGCTCCTTCGTGGAGTCACTACTTAGTGCAGCTACCTATTTTTTTTTTGAATAAAGTTTCCCCAACATTTTAAACTGTTTCTCTTTATTCAAGTGTTCATATAACCAATAAGTAGTGACTAGTGCTTATTAATAATTATCTCAGTATCTAAGGAGTGCTTAGAACTCAACTAAATTCTGTGGTAAATACAGAATAGTAAAGGGCCTAGTATTTGGCCTTGAAGATGTCAAGAATTAGTTGAGGAGGCTATATTCACACAACTGAATTAATATTAAACTATAAAATATCTGTATCGCTGTCAAAGGACATGGGGCAGACTAGAAATAGTAAGAATTCAGTGATGGGGAAGATGAGTGAGGAATTTAATCTCAAGTCAAGATTCCTGGAAGAGGTGAGACTTAAACTGACACTTTAAGTATAGGTAGACTGTCAATGGGAAGAAGGAAGAAGAGAAAGGAACAAGATGAAAGACTACTTGGGGACAGAGATAATTAGGATGAATTCAAGGGAAAAGGAGCCAGCAGCTCTGTGATTCATTATTCTCTAGGTTTTTTTTTTCTCTCTTTTAAAAAAGGTTATAAACATCAAGGTCTTAAGTCTGTAAAATGTATTTTGAACAAAATTTTAATAAAAACTTACCAAAAAAATTCTTGTTATACTATAAGTAGGCATGATTCTACCTTCAATAGTACTAGTAGCATAACCCTAGGCACATCATTTAACCTATCTGTCCCTCAGTTTCCTCATCTGTAAAATGATGGGTAGAACTTGGTAATTCTCCATGTCCAGTGGTCTATCCACTGGGCCATTTAACTCCCTACCTGTCTTATACTCTGAACAATGGGACATTCATCATTCATTTATTATACTATTTTTACTCCATTAGTATGAATGAGTAAGTGTGGATAACAGATTAGCAAACACATGACAAACTACATTTTTGTGAATTTTAAAGGGTATAATCATCTTTTATATTGATTGCCCTGACCTTCACCAGCTATATTGTCCTCACCCACCAATATCCAATAAAAGATATCTTTTCACCTTAAATACCATTAATTTTCGGTGAGAAATGGTCAACATAATCTTCAAGCCTGCCTTTTACTATGAAGTGAAGGGGGCTTTGAATTTTGAAAACAATCCATTTTGACATTTAATTAAATTCATTATAATTACATTCTTCTTTAGTTTCAATAGTTCCAGGTGTCCATTTTTATTTAGAAGGAGATAAGAAATTTGGAGAGCTCCAGAAACAGACTGCTGGGCATGTTTTTTACAAAGTCAATTAAGTTATTTCTTTATTAGTAAAATGATCCTTGTCTAAGTAAAGAACAGGAAGAACTTGTTCCTGGGAACATGTGTCATTTCCTGGCAGTGACTTCTCTTCAACTCTTGTTCACAGAGGACAGGTTTTTGATGAACAAGAGTTGAAGAGAAGTTACTGCCAGGAAATGACACATGTCATTAACTCTATATCAATATCTGGAAAGGCATCACATTGCACTGAATAGTGATCTTGGATTCAAGCAGAGCCAAATTTCTAAATATTTAAAGCCAGATTTCTATATATTTCTATATTGCAATTCATCAAATGCTTTCTTCAATTTAATCATCAACTTGTCATATATTGATTATGTAACCATAACAAGTCAGTTAACTTCTTGGTACCCCCTAAATACTATTGTCAGGCTATAAGTTACAAATAAGTGACTGATCTACTATAGCAGAAGGAATTTCCACACCAGAAGTGCCTTATATTGATGAAATCAAAAGTCTAGACTCAAAACATCCTATGTGTATATGTGTATGCATATATGTATGTAATGTTATAGGTACAAAAATATACATGAATATATAAAAATATACATATTCATAATAATGATTATAATTTTCTTCTTAATTCCAAGAGCCCAACTTGGTTCTAATTTTCTCTCAATATTTACAGGTGGTGGTAGAGGTCAACTGTACATTCTGGGTAGAGGTAATGTATGAATACATTATTTTGACTGAAATACAGATAAAAATAGATGAGACAAAAAATACAGGAAAAAAATAACAACATTTGTGCAAATAAATGTTTTATTGGGTTTCTGCCAAATTTCTAAGCAATATTTAAAACCATATTTCTATATTGCAATTCATCAAATGCATTTTGATCATCTTCTTCTTCATCCTAAACAAATATATTAAGCAATACCTATGTACTCAAAACTCTTAGATATTTTGAGGTGTACAAAAAATATGAGAGTTTCCAATCTCAAGGAGCTTACAACCTTATCAAAAATATTTAACTATTTCTTTTGCAAACAAGTAAACAAAAATTTGATCCTAGGTCTTTTGTAGTTTAAAGATATATATATATATATATATATATATATATATATATATATATATTAGGACAGAACTTTTATTCTTTTGGCTTTTTTGAATAAGGTAAAAGAACAAAATGAAGAAAGTGGCACAGCCTTGCAGAAGCCCCTCAGAAGATATAAACGTGAATGGGTCAAATTTGCAAAACCTTGTCGAGAAAGAGAAGACAATTCAAAGAGGAATCCAATTGCTGTTGTAAGTTGCACACGAAGTAGAAGTAGAAGTACCAGAAAGATTAGACTTAAATAGGAACAACAGCAAATGTTACATTTATTGATCATTTAAAATAACAAAAGTTATTGGGTTTATTGAGTATCTCCTAAAGGTACTGGTTTGATATGGAGAGGAGCTATTATCTCTGTCATCATAATTTAGTTGGGGAATGAAAATATATTCATGAAACTGCTTGAGAAGATTGCAAAACTGAATATGTCTAAACGCCAAAATTAGTATGAATAATAATTCCTATGGAGTTTCAGGGAAGGGAAGATTTAATATGAACTGGTATGGTCAAAAAAGGTCTATGGCAGATCAGGTACTTAAACTGAGCCTTGAAGAATGGGTAACAGTGAAGTTCTAAAGGAGTCACATGAGCAAAAATTAATTGGAGCTGAAAATGATCATGGCTGGTTAGAAGAGAAGGTTTGTGTTGGAGAGTAGTAAAAGAGAGTTAGATGAGTAGGGCAGGCTTGTACCTTAGATTATAGAATACATCAAATACAGAATAAGAGGAGTTTTGTAGTCTGACCTCATTCTGCCATCACATTCTAATACCTAGCTATTATGGCATATAAATGAATAAGTTTTTGGCAGGAATATATATGTATATATATATATGTATAAATATATATATACATATAAGTATACATATATGTGTATATGAAAACATATACACACACACATATATATATACACACATACATTACTATGTTTAAAAGGACTGTATTTGGCCTCAGAGGTCATTTAATATAATTCCTTAATTTTACAGATGAAGAAACTGAAGAGATTCAAAGAGTATTGGAGACAGAATCTGAACCTTGATCTCTGATACTAAAATCAATCATCTTCACTTGGCTTTCTTTCCCTTCTTTATATTTAACCCCTCAGATCTACAACCAGAGGCATTATTAAATGCTTTTAAATAACTGAAAGACCTGAATTCATTCTTGCACATGTTTTAAAGACTCTCTGCTCTCTCTTTAACCTGTGGATATAAGCATAGTACCCATACCCCTCATGGTATAATCCTAATACCCAAAGACCTCCTTAGAAAATTGAGATATTATGCATGAAAAACATCTGAAGTTACTCATTATTTCCAGATGAGGAAGAAAGTAAGTAGAGATAATAAATGAAGGCAGAGAGATTGTCCTCAAATAGAGAAGCGAATGATTAATCAGGGTTCAAAATGAGAAGTTTTTCAAGAATAGAGAAGAGAAGGAAAGGCATTTGTAAAATTTTTTGAACCATGATTTCCATAATTTTTTATATATTTTGATGCAGATTACTTCAGATTTTCAAAAAAACCAGAGAATTACATATCATATCTCTGGAGTGGGAATTGATCAACCCCCTTATGGTATCTTCATTGTTAACCCCAGAACTGGAGAAATTAACATAACAGCAATAGTTGATCGAGAGGAAACCCCAAAGTTCCTGGTAAGTAAAACTTACCTAATATCTAATATCTAATAAGCCTAATATCATTCTGAATTTCCCCTTCTATGGTATGACTGATGATTACACTATTCTTTTAACATTTAGAAAGCAATATTGGTGCTTATATTATAATGTATAATCAGTCAATTTATGAAGTATAGCACTTGGCAATTTAGTGTCAACCATTTCTGCTCATTGTGAATACCATTTTTATTTTTCTTCTAGATTACCTGTCGGGCTCTAGATGAAAGGGGGAGAGATGTAGAGAAGCCTCTTATACTTACAGTCAAAATCTTAGATGTCAATGACAATCCTCCAGTGTTCTCACAAAGCATATTCTATGGTGAAATTGAAGAAAACAGTGCAGCAAGTAAGTCTTCCACAGGATCCCCCATTCCAGAGTTTTTTGCAAAATTATACATCACTAGGTGAACTGGGTGGATACAACAAACTGCAAACCTTATTTCCCAGAATAATCCATTGAAAGTAGTAAGGAAGCATTTGCCTAATTTTTACAAAGAAAGAAGTTTATATGAAGTACAATTTCTGCAAGACTGCATAGCAAAGTAGCAGTTGAACTAGAGTAAGAGTTCACCATACTGACATTTCAAAGTTATATGTCTGATATATAGCACTCTCTTTGAAGTATATTAATAATATTATTGCATATCATCAGGAGCATTGATAATATATACATATACATATAAAATTTAATCCTGATCCATGAAGTTAATGATAGTCTACTGTATTGCTTTGATAAAGGATAAAATTAGTAGTGTCCAATAGCATATAGTTCCTGAGATGGGTATGTTTTTAAAAGGAGCAATGAATTTGATGACCAGGAGTCAAAAATTCTGTCCTGATACAAGATTAGAAGTAATAGTGAGTTAAGTTATTTAGTAGTAATGCCAAAGAAAGTGAAAAGATAGTCTGTCATTAAACTATATTGAATATTTGACTGGAAAAAGTGATTTGTTTGAAGAGAAATGCTAGAAAGAGATATTTTAGAACCCTTGGAAAAAACCTAATTAACCATGCAATTTTGGAGACCTGAGCCAGTGAGAAATACGCTGGTACTTACTAAAAGTATAACCTAAACCTTGATTCTGGTTTCTACTGAAAAACAGTGGATGAAAAGAAAGGAAAAAATCCTGACCATTTTATAGTTTATAAGAGAGTATTACCTGACAGAAAATGGGACTAGTGCTTAGCATTAGCCTGGCACATACTGGGTCCTTAATAAATCCCAGTTGACAGATTGACAATAACCAAGACAGGATGAAAAGAGCTTTGCAATGGGCTATCAAAACAAGTTGGTGACAGCTCCAACAACTGGTATTCAACAGCATAGAAACAACATTTTAGCACCTACTGAAGAGTAATTAAAGTCAGAAATTTCAGATGGAGGTTTTGGAATTAGTTTCTCCTCCAACTTTGGCTCACCTGGAGTATACATTATACCTTGTCCACAATATGATTTAGGGTAGTTGCTCTAAGTACAAAGGGTCTCAGAGCTCTGAGAAGAGTTAAAAATGAGTAGATCCCAAGGGTATATCATATAAGGTGGATGGATACAAGGGACTCTTTTTGAGAGGACTTTGTAAAACAAAAGCAGATTTTTTTTAATGACAGTAATGCTCATAATGGCATTTTTGCAAGTATCTTTTGATAAGGGGTACTACAAATATATCCAGCTCTTTGATAAGGAATGCTGCAGAGCTTGACACAGTTCTGGGAAGCCAATTTGTTAAATTTTCAGTATGATCTTTATACCTTGGAAATCAGAAAATTCTAAAAATCATGACTTGATTTATTCTTCTGTTGATTTCTAGACATGAGAAAATGATAGTGAAAAAATTAATCACATAAATTAAATTTAAAAGTGCAATATGCATATGTTTTCAGGAGAAATGGTTCTCAAACATTTACGAGTACACCTTTGGGTGTAGAGTTTAGAGAAGGCTCCATCATCAAAAGATAAAAAATAAAGACTTTCAGTCAGATAGGGGTTAAATTAAAAGAACTGTAGCTGACCCAAAGATTCAGTGATCCAGGATCTGACTTCAGGTCACTTATTCAGTTCCTAGGATGATGCTAAAATTAATGTCTCCAGAAACTCTAAACCTAATGAAAACACAAGCGTTAATGACAACCATAAATAGAGGTCATTTGTCCAAAGAAGAATAAGGAAAGTTTGCAGATAAGGAAATTGAGATCTGACAAGGATAAATGACTTTCCCAAGATCATACACGTAGTAACTGGTTTTAGTAATTTGTTGTTGGGAATATTAATAGTTATAATTTTTAAAATAACAAATGCTAATTTTAAGTATAGCTAGTTCTGCTTGGTTATGTCCAAATAAAGCAAAATATCGCACATTAATCTAAAGAATGAAAGGGCAGTAGGAAAACAGAGAATATGTCTGACAATACTCCCCTTTGCATCCTCCCATGCTATCTGAAGTTTCCAGGCAGAATTTAAAAGCATAATCTTCCTCTTTACTAAATTGTGCAAGACCTAATTGGCATGAGTGGGTTGTAGCAAGATTTACATATCTGGGATACATGTTTTCCAAGGCAAGACAGAGTCAAGGCTGTTGCTTTAATAGAGTAATTAAAGGCTTTTGCTTTTAACAAAGCCTACAGCTAAATTCAACACAATTTAAAGGTTGTGTCACATGGGATGAAAAACTATAATCACAGAGGGTTTTGAAGACAACTATTAGCTTGGTCTGTGTTGTATGAAGAGAGCAAGAAATTATGGCAATAAATGAAAATGAAGTAAATGGTAGGATTAGAAAGAAGAAAACACATTCCCTCTAAGAAACAGACATCACCTGGATATCTCATTTTTTCTAATTCAATTTGGTGTTATTCTCTTTGAGGAAGTTGTAGTTAGAAAACATGGATGATGACAAATCAACCCTTTTTATGTCATCCTTGATACACAGATAGTTGTATATTTCCCTCTAGATAGGCTAGGTTGTTGAATAAATTGCATCAAAAGATAGAGAGATATACAGAGTATTTATAACACAACCCTGTGTTTTAAGCATTATGCTAAGAACTGGACAAAGAAATATAAGAAAACAAAAGAGCCCCTGACTTCAGGGAGCTTACATTCTAACAGGAGAAATTTTGTAAGGGCTTGTTGTAAGGCAAGGTTACATAAAACACCTTGATGTGGAGATTTCTAGTAAGTGGCAAGGAGGCAGAGATCTGACCTCTGGCTAGATAAGCCAAAACCTTACCTTTCAAAACTTGGGGATAGTAGGAAAAGTGAGCAGGGAAGAGGAAAAGGATGATATCTAAGGCTCCAGTGGGAGAAAGATGAGGAGAATGACCATAGAGCTGAAGGTATGTATAGAAACAAATGGGGAAAAGATACCTGGCCAACAGCAAAACAAGACAAAAGAGAAGAGAGTTGCTTGACTATTCTAAGTGCCAATCTTACCATTCAAACCCACAGTTGTCTTCCCCTTCTTTGATCCCTGCAGCACTTCTTGAATCTGCCATTCTTTGGGCACTGTGTAACAAGCTATCACATAGTGCTGTTTTAATCTTGATGTTAAATGTTTTCCTATCCCCCTCCCCAGGCTTTAAGTTCTTCAAGGGCAAGAAGGCATATCCCTTTTGTATTTGCCACATCTATTATATTCCTGTTGCCCACCCAGCATAACAAATACTGACCTCCCCTCAGAAAAAAATCCATTTATACCATCAAATTGAATTTACTGAATATGGAGCATAGTTTCAATATGGACTAAAATTTCTCCAATCCTTAAGTCCAGTAAAAGTGAATTCAAGCCATTCCTGCACTTTGAAGTAGAAATCTAGCAAAGATTAGGTCAGGTTCACTTGCAGCTGCATAAATATAAAGGCATATTTACGATCACCAATAATCAAAAATAGCCACCAGGTTATTTCTATATGCCCTCAATTCAATTCATAAAACACTTATTAAGTGTTCTGAGCACTATGCTAAGAATTAGGGAATATGTAATATTTATATGATACAGTGAAATAATCGTGATGTACCATAATGAAAGATACATGCAGAAAAGAGGCACAATGTGCTCTATGAGGTCTAAAGGGAAAGATAATTATCCACTGGTAAAAACAAAGAAAGGAGTTCATGGAAGGAAGAAACGTGTTTGAACCAAAATTTAGAGGAAAGGGAGCATCAACTTGTACATACAAAACCCTTGCCTCAAAATCACAATAGCATTAAGACATATTGGACAAAAAAATGTGCTTCTAACAAAACAAACTAGCCCTCAATGTTCTTACTAGTGTGCAAAACTCAGTCCTGGAAATTAGCAAATGAATATGACGTGTTGGGCAGTGAGAGATTAAATGAATTACCCAGGATCATCCATCAGGTATGTGTCAGAGGCAGGACTCACACTCAGGTCTGATTTTCAGATCAATTACCTATCACTGTACAAGGCTATGTACATCTTTATTTACAAATGTTCATATAAATCAGTTCATTTGACTCTCAGAATCTCAGAGTTGGAAAGGATTTCAAAAACCATCCCTGAACAAGGATTTTCTTTACACCCTCCCCAATAGGAGTTAATCTAGTCTTTGCTTGAAGATTTTTAAATCTTCTGCAGGCTGCTTTTTTAGCTATCCAGATCCCATGCTTTTAAGAGCTTTAAAAATCTGACTCAGTTAAATCCTAATTATACTATTATATCTGCAAAACAATGTGATATAAACAATAAATATTTTAAGTAGATTAGGAACATAATAAAGTTTTGTTGATTCTTTTGTGTAGATATAACATAGTTCTATAAATATTCATTTTTTTTCAACTTCTCTTTCCCTAGATACTCTGGTAATGGTGTTAAATGCAACAGATGCTGATGAACCAAATCATATGAATTCCAAAATTGCCTTCAAAATAATCTCACAAGAGCCTCCGGGACAACCCATGTTCCTCCTAAACAGACATACTGGGGAAGTGCATTCAATGACCAATACTCTTGATAGAGAGGTAAAAATATTTTTATAAACATCTTTGCCAAAGTATTTCACTTGAACGAAGTCAGAACAGAGAATTCCTTAAGTCTATATTTTTTCAAAAGACAAAAAAAGGAAAGAAGAAATTAGAACAAAGCCAAATTAGTTAGCTTGGGTGTGATTTTATCATGCAAAATACAACCCTCATAAAAAAGAGACACAAGCTTTCTATATGCTGTGCGAATTTAAATTTCTGAATGAAAGCAGAGCAATGTAGAAACATAAGAGTGAACGAATTGCACTGAGAACAAATTCACAAGTTACCAAAGAAGAGATTTTTGAACAAAAAAGAAAGATTTTGGGGGGGAGGGGAGGGAAATTCATTTCAAACTTTCCCTGGAATTTCAAATTGTAGTTCTCCAATCTTCCCCATCTGCTGCTCATTGCTATTTTTTTTATTTTGTCTAACTTCTCTAACTTCTTTCAACTAAACTTGTCTCTTTTTATAGCAATCAATATTCTTTATCACTCTCCTTTTTTCCTCTTGAATTTCCTATTTCTGCATTTTTCTGCAATTTTCTCTGCATTGGCTGGAAATGGAGAAAAACAGAAAATCATTATACATGAAGTGGAAAATCAGTTTCCTTCCTTAGCTCTCAAGGGTGCAGCTCCCATTACCTTCTATCCATTTCTACTCAGAGAATATCAACTTCTCATGGATCACATGCCACACTGTGATCTACAAAGCCCATAAGGCAACAGTTACCTAGAATCTACCAATGGAGCATCTCATAACTACATAACTATTACTTCTCTGGTTACAAGAGATAGTTATTAGATAGTTACCTACCAAAGGTGTGTAATAAAAGCAACTTCTGCTGTACTTTTCATCATGGCTGGTTGACAATATCCATAGTCTGATCACTAAGTGTAGTCTAATTTTTTTTTTCTGAAATTGATTATTCAAGCCTCCTACTCAGTAAGAAACAAAGTGATTTTCAGTAACATTTTTTTGACTAGACCTCTCATTTCATTAATAAAGGGAGTTCCTACTGAGAGCTTCCCTCTAAGAATTTAGGTCAGTGATCTCTCTGGAATTTATAGTCTCAAAGATTTGTCAGGTCTCTAAGAGATGGTCATTTCTTCATGGTTTCACAGACAATATGTATCAGAAGTTCTTCTTGAATCTAGTTTTCTAGATTCCAAGGTCAGCTTGCTATCTACCATGCTGTCATAGCTTTTCTAAAGCACTTTAGTGTAAATACAACACACACATTTTCCCCCAAATGTGAGTTGTATAAATCTTAAGTACAGCCTACAATCAGTGGCATTTTTCACTGTTTGATAATATAGTTCTTCTCTTTCAAAAAGTTATTGATTTATACAAAAATATTCTTGTTCTGGGTGTTCAAAATATAATATTTTTTAAGTTTGATTATCTTTTTCTTTTTTCTTTTATTAAACTTAGAAATACAGCAAGTATAGCCTGCTTGTAAGTGGTGCAGATCTTGATGGAGCTGGACAAGCAACTGAATGTAGTTGTCAAATTACGATTAAAGATGTTAATGACAATTTCCCATATTTTAAAGACTCACAGGTATGTTTTTACTTTTTGACAAACCTATGTTAGATAGACAAACAGGCAGACAGACAGATGGATAGATAGATAAATACATAGACAGACAGGTTGATAGGTAGATAGATAGATAGATAGATAGATAGATAGATAGATAGATAGATAGATGTTAGATAGATTTGTATTCCTCCTTACGTGATTAGATGTCACTAATCTTGCTTGGAACAATCCCACTTTCAACAGTGCCTAGCACAGTGTTGTGCAGACCAGTAGCCTTGTTCATAAAGTAGTGGGCTTAGTGTCAGGAAGATTCATCTTTCTGAGTTCAAATACAGCCTTAGATACTTACTAGTTGTGTGACCCTAGGCAAGTCACTTCACCTAGATTGCCTCAGTTCCTTTTCTGTAAAATGGGCTGAAGAAGAAAATGAAAAACTACTCTAGTATTTTTGCCCAAAAATCCCAAATAGGGTCTCAAAAAATCTGATATGACTAAAACCAGAAAAAAATGACACAATATTCATGCATGTTTGTGATTTGAAATGAGTTAGTTGACTCATGTGATCATAGGTATGCACTGAGTGGGCTGGGAATGTCAATACACTTTAGGGAAGTATTCCCATTGGTCCTTATACTTTTCTTGTAGTATCCAACTCAAATGCCCTCCTTCTAAGTAGAACATCTATTTGAGGAAATAATGTAAATTTCTTTTATAAAAAGACTAATAATTTACTCTTAATGAATTCTGCAACTCTCTTTTTCAGTATTCAATAAAGATTGAAGAAAATATGCTTAGTTCTGAAGTGATTCGGTTTCAAGTAACAGATCTTGATGAAGAGTTCACAGATAATTGGTTTGCTGAATATTTCTTTACCTCTGGAAATGAGGGGAATTGGTTTGTAATAGAAACTGATCCAAAAACCAATGAAGGAATCCTGAAAGTAGTTAAGGTATGTTGTTTTGTTTAGGAGGGGCCGAGGGAGGAGAGACACAGTGGGGGATAACTTGGCACTTAATTCATATAGGGGATTTCTAGTGAGGGAAATTACAATATAGAACAACTGCAATTTATACTTAGAGAGTTGCTTGAGGACTCTGAGAAGTTAGATGATTTGTGCAGAGTCACATAGCCATTATTTGTCAAAGGTGGGTCTTAAACCCACCTTCCCTCTTATTAAAAATACTAAAATTAGATTCTTAATAATGATAATACCTATGACTTTCACATCTAGTATTAAAATTATAATCTTAATTGAAACTACTACATTTGCCCCCAAAAAATTAAGTGAATATACTTGGTTAGTTATTTGTATATATTACTATATTTATCTACATACAAATTACATTGCCATAAGAATTTAAAATAAGGTGAATATATTAATGTCACCCACTGCAAACATATTCAAGTACAATACTAAGGAAAGATGGATTAAATAGATTATGGGATAGGATAATGAGGCGCTTCTTAAATGTCCCTCTAAATGGGTTCTAGCTACATGAAATAGATAGAAATAAAAGAACAAAAAAAAAAAAAAAAAAGATTACTCCTGGAAAGTGGAAATGTATTAACTGAAACTTCTGGGGGAAAAAATAATTGTGAGAGGGGACTACCAATGGAAAGGTATGGAGATAGGAGATAGAATATCATATATGCTAAAGAACAACAAATAGGTTGTTGTGGCCAGATGTTAGAATGTATGGGGGGGAGTGATATATATGACTGGAAAAGTAGGTAGGAGCTAGATTGTGCAAAATGTAAATGTCAAATAGGAATTTTTAGTTATTCTAAAGGAAATAGAACCTATTAAAATTTGGAGAACAGTGGGGTGATAGAATCAAACCTGTATCTTAGGAAAATTACTCTACAATTGTGTAGAGAATGGATTCAAGAGAGGGCAAAGTTGAGGCACAGAGAACAATTTAAAGACTTCTGTAATAGTTTAAGCAAGAGATGTTCAGGTGATGAAGTCCTGGACTGTAGTGCTTTTGTGAGTAACGAGGAAGGATGGTGAAAGTAGTGACACGATTAGGCAATTTATTATATTAATGGGATAAGTATGTGTGAAGAATTGACCATGTCACTGATGTGGGAAACCTCATCCATAAGAAAAAGGTGGTACCCTCAACAGATCAAGAAGCTTAGCAGAGGAGAAGTTTGGGGAGGAAAGATACTAAGCTCTTTTTTATATATGCCTTATCAGGATGGTTATTAAACATTTAGTTTGATTCACCCACTCACTAATTCATAGGATCTTCTTGGCATATCAATTCTAGTCGGCCCCATTTTTATGTAATATTATTATTATTTATAATATAATATAATAATAATATAATATAATAATAAATAATTAATATTAATAATAATATTATTATTATTAATTATGTAATATGTGTCTTTTGATTATGTTATCATTTTCCATGTTGATAACATGATCATAGGTCATTTCCACCCACTTACTAGCTCTGTGAATAAGGACAAATCCTATTTCATTTCTATCAGCTTTAGTTTTCTCATATGTAAAATGGAAATGATAAAACTTGCATTGTCAGCTTCACAGTATTCACAGAACCATAGATTATTAGAGCTAGACATGACTTAAGAGAGATAATCTAGCCCAGACACTTTATTTCATAGGTGTGAGTTAGGTGGACTTGCCCAAAATAGCCTAAAATGACAAAACTAGGGGTCAATCCATGTTTTCTCACTTCAAGTTTAGTTTTCTCTGAGGAAGACTTAACCTTAAAGTGCTATATAAATATAAAATATTATTCATAACTTTTTGCATTTGTAAATAAACAATGAGCAAAAATATGAAAGCATGATGAGAATTCTTATGCTTATTAGGCATATATAAGGCAAATTCTCTATGTTGCTAAGTCAGTTGTTAATGTTCCCAGGAAGGGTAGATGATCTGCTCTTAGGCTACTGAATAAATGCCCAATTGTCCTATAGCATGGGTGGTGAACCTTTTTTCCTGCCAAGAGCCATTTGGATATTTATAACATCATTCATGGGCCACACAAAATTATCAACTTCTAGAACTCAAGCAGTAGGAGGTTATTCTACCAAGTTTTCAGTTCATCATCATCTTCAGCTGATTAAGCAAATGATTTTGTGGGCCTTATATGGCCTGTAAGCCAACTGGGCCATCCCCATTCCTGTCCTATAGGATCACCTCATGCTTATCACAAATATGAAATTCTGAAAGTCAAGATAGAGGAGCTACATATGTAACTAATGAGGAATCTGTGAATAATGGAAAAATACTTGGATAGCTGAGAAGATACCTATCCTCTATGCATCATATATTAGTTTAGTATAAAGAATTTAAGAACCAATAGCTCCTTTTCTCTGAACTGTGCAATTATTTCTTCATTTGGATTGATATTCAAAGAACATGGATCCATAGAACATGACAATAAAATATTCTAATTCCCTTTCTATGACTGCATTGCCTGGTAGAAATTACTAGGACATGGAATCAAAAAATTTGGTTTTAAGTCATGCCTCCTAACACTTAGCTCTGTGACCACAAGCAAATGTTTTCATATTGTCGAGTTCCCACACCCAGAAAATAAGAATGAAAATATACAAAAATTTAAAGTTGTTTATCTTAAAGGATCTGATATTAATACTTCCTTTTTCTCTCTCTCTTTTTTAATTTCAGGCTCTGGATTTTGAACAATTTCAAAATATGCAACTTGTTTTAGCTGTTAAAAACAAGGCTCCATTTCACCAGTCAGTTATTTCTCTGAATCGAATTCAGTCAATTCCCATCAAAGTCACAGTTATAAATGTAAAAGAGGGTATTGCATTCCATCCTACTTCAAAAACTTTTACAGTTAAGAAAGGCATAAGTTATAAAAAATTGATCGGTTATGTTCTTGGAACATATCCAGCCATTGATGAAGATACTGGCAAACCTGCATCTTTTATCAGGTAAATCTAACTTTCATGGCAATGTTTGTTATTCCTTTAAACCATCTCAGTTTGAAATAATGTCACAAATGAATGCATGTCAAAATTTTCAAACTAATTTGTCTTATATTTAGGATCTTTCACAAATGTGGTGCATGGCAATATTCATTAATAAAATTTAATATATGGTTATTATATCTTATAATTTAATAATAAGTAGGAAATATAATTTTTCAAGTATAAAAGTTGTCTAATGTTCTTATTTCCTCATAATTTAAGGTGTTTTATAAAATAAGAGATAAAAAAATATAGAATAGCATTTACCCAAAGATCCATTATATAAAAATCCTAATTAATACAAGTTCAACTGTGATTTTTGTTTAAATACTGACAAAAGAAAAAAAAATTTAAATAATCATGGGCAACTTGGAAAACACATTTAAATAGTTTAATCTTAATAAATAACTTTTTTCAATACATACTTAATCCATATCCAAAATATACATTAAAAATTTTTTAAATTAACTACAGATTCTAAATTGAATATTGTAATTATTTGTAATTACACAACTTTCTAAAAGGAAAGGCATATAAAATCATGGGATCATAGATGTTCTAGAACATGAAAGGACCTTTATGGTCATGTGGGTCAACAGACCCACATTCTCTGCAAAAATAAATAGACTTTAAAGATGTTTGCACCATTTTAACAATTAACAACTATGAACTTTTTCAAACAAACAAAAAAAAAAATCAAACCAGAATTCCTAAAGGATAAGGAATGACCCAAATGGGGTAAGATGAATCAGATACTGAAGGAATCCATTCTGGAGGATATGGGCTTTACTCAAGGTTTTGATGGAAGGATATGGATTTGTGAGAATATCAGAGAGGACATTCCTGGAAGATGAAAGGGCACATGTGAAAAAGATCATATGGGGAACAGACTAGATTAGCTCCTCTGGAGTAGGGTTTAGACAGATATTCCTCTGGGAGAAAAGAGAAGGAGGGGGGTTGGGAGGAAGGTGGCGAAGAGGGATAGTAATAATGAACACTGAGAATCAGGAGAAATCATTAGGTTTTGATGCAAAGGTTATAGGGAATCACTCTACCTTGTTGAGTTTATGTCATGAGCAAAATGATGTTATATAGCATAAATTAAAATTTTAAAGCCCCCTGAATGTAGAACCAAAAGACCTAAGTATAAGTCCCCTAGCTTACTAATTGTATGACCAAGGTAAGTCATTTAAATTATTTGAACCTCAGCATTTTTATCTTAAGGATGAAACAAAAATATTTACTTGGCTCATCTCTCAAGTTTGCTATAGTGAAAGCAATGTAATTTGGTAGAAAATTCACTGCATTTAGGATCAGAAAATCTAGTTCAATCTAGATCTCTGGGTAACAGAGAAAATCTAACATCAGAAAAAAACAGAGTTCAAATTTATCCTGATATGCTTTTTAGTTCTGTGACCCTGGCTAAGCCATTTAACCTCAATTTCCCCAACCATAAAATGGGGACAATACTAGCATCTGTCTCCCAAGGTCATTGTGAAGATCAAGTGAGATAATATTTATAAAGCACATAATCTGGCCCATGATAGGTTGCTTAATAAATACTTTCTTTCCCTCAAATCAGTCCCAAATCTGCCATTGAAAATCTTGGGACTTTTGGCAAAACCCTTGGCCAAGTCGCTTACCTCTGAATCTCATTTTACTCCAGTCAGAGGAATGAACTAAATGGCTTATAGGGTCACTTTCAGCTCTAAATGTCTGACTCTTCATGAAATTAAATATTTAAGTAAAGCAGTATTATATAAGCTGGTAGTAACACAGAAAGAGGAGTAGATAGAAAAAAACTGGACTCTAAGGGAATGTGAATTCCTTTTGAATCTCCCTTATTTCTTATGATTCCCCTTATGCATCAAATAAATTCTTGGACTAATCCTATACAATGAACTAAATATTCAACCTATATCTCTGCTCCCTCCTGCCAATTATCTGCCCAATCACCCTGAAAAATCATTTAATTGTTTACAACACAGATATTTAAAGATACTAATATAATTTTACTTCTTTGTGGCACAGGATTTACTGTTTTAAGTCATGTGCTTTCCCCTTGTTTATTACAAAATAGACCATAAAAGGTAGAAGATTTTTTCAATTAATCAATCAATAATATTAATTAAGTTCTTAATTAACATTACTATATCTACTATGTGACAAGCAATATGCTAACACAAAAAAAGAAACAGTGTTCTAAAAGAGCTTAAATTCCACTGGCACATTCCACACAGAGAATAAATACAAAATCAATATAAGGTAGTTTATATGTATGCATATATATATATACATATATATATATAGGATTTATTCTGTGTGTGTATATATATATACATAATAAATCTGAAATTAATACAAGGTAGTTAAATATCAGATAGTTCAGTAGGACAGGGCACTAATAGTTGGGAAATCAAAATGGGATTCATTTAGAAAGTGGTGCTTGATTTATCTTGAAGGAAGGGAAAGATTCTGAGACAAAGTTGTAGGGAAGTGTGTTTTAAGTAAGAAAAATAGTCACTGCTAAGACATAAAAAGGACAGCTAGGTAGTAGATAGAACACTAGTCCTGTAGCAGATCTAAGTTCAATCTCAGACACATACTAACTGTGTGACGCTGGACAAGTCATTTATACCCTATTTGCCTCACTTCCTTATCTCTAAAATAGGACACACTGGAGAAAGAAATGGAATATTTCTGCCAAGAAAACCCCATAGACAAGTCCAAAGGGTTACAAAGAGTTAGACATGACTAAATAACTGAAGAACAGCAAAGGCATAGCTTTTGTGAATGTGAAGGGCTTTAAAAGTTAAACAGAGGAGTTTAGTTTTTCTCATAGTGTCAAAAGGTAACTACTTGAGTTTATTGAGGAAGAAAGTGACATGGTCATAAAAATCATTTTGTTAGTTTTGTAGACAGTGAATTAGAGTAAAAAGAGACTGAAATTAGAAAGACTAATTAAGAGAACATTAGTACTATGGTCTGGACAAAAGATGATGAGAGCCTGAATGTGCTGGGAATGAGAAGAAAGCAGCCTGGTGCTAGAGATGTTGTGGAAGTAGAGATAACAGTATTTGGCAACTGATCAGATACATGCTAGAGATGCTATGGAGATAGAAACAACAAAATTTGGCAACTGATCAGCTATGTGGGGTGAGGGAGGGTGAGAAATCAAATTCCACAATGAGGTTATGAACTTAGGTGACTAGAAGAATGGATATACCCTTGACCAAAATAGTGAAAGTTGGAAAGAATGAGTTTTAGAAAAATAATAATAATAAGTTCTGTTTTGGATGTGTTGCGGTTGGACTCTCTCCAGCCATCCAGTTTGAAATACTCAAAAGGAAATGTGTGATTTAGGACTGAAGCTCAGGAGAAAAAAAAACTGGAGCTAGACAGGTGTATGAATCATCTGCATAGAGATAATAACTAAACTTATGGGAACTGATGATGTAAGAGAGACAGAGAGAAAGAGACAGCGACAGAAAAAAGGAGGGGTAGAGAGAGAAAGAGAAGAGAAAGGAAGAGGAGAGGTGGAAAAGAGACAAAAAGACAGAAACAGAGAGGCAAGAGAGATAAAGAAACAGAGAGCTAGAGAAGAAGAGGGAGGGAAAGACAGAAAGAGAAAAGGAATGGGAGAAAGGAACAGAGATATAGGGAAATCAAGAGACCCATAAGAAACAAGAGAGAACAAATTAACAAAGTAAGGACTGTCAAATTACATTTCTCAAATAATTTGATAAAATATTTTTGTTTCAGTTCAATTTTCTTTTCTCTAAGGATTCAGATTCTTGTTCATAATAATCACGAAAAAATTTCACTCTTTTATTTTCTCCATTTATATCACTGTAGTCATTAAACATTATTATTTTCCTGGCTTTGCTAATTTCACTCTGTATGCATTCAAATATTTCCATGCTTCTCTGAATTTTTCATCCTTACGCTACTTTTTTCAAATGTTAATATTACATAATCAATATAAAACCATAATATTCAACTGATAGTATGTAATATTTTATATTTGCAAGAATCTTCAAGGCTATTTTTTTCTGTCAAAAACAGATATGCAATGGGACGTAATGATGGTGGTTTCTTAGTCATTGATTCAAAAACTGCTCAAATTAAATTTGTCAAAAACATTGATCGAGATTCAACATTCATAGTCAATAAGACATTAACAGCTGAGATTCTGGCAATAGATGGTAAGAAAAAAGATTCCAATTACTCTTCAAAATATCAATATAATTTACTTAAAATTAAAGATGCAGAAAATCAGACTGGCAAAGGTTTTGTTTCCCAAAGTGCATTAAATAAACAAAAGGTGTTTCCTTTCCACATGCATTTTAAATATTATGATACGATTTTTTGGAGCCCAAAACTGTCATAAAAATAAAATAGTGAGTTCATTTTCCTGGTCTATGCTATTGTGGATATGGGACTATTTTTAGGAGAATTCTACTTGCAGCAAATCAGAGATACCATTCATGGGAGGAAATAGTACTGGCTTTAGAATTAGAGTTTTAGATTTTAGATTTAGATTTAGATAATTTAGAATTAGAGAATTTAATCTTAAACCACACATGGGAAGATATATATCATGTATATGAATGTGAACAAGTGACAACCTCTCTGGGTCTCACTTTTCTCATCTGTCAAATGAAGGGATTAGACTTGATGGTTCCTTAGGTCTCTTCTATCCTTAAATCAATAATCCTATGATCCTTGCTTCAAAAAAAACCTAAAATAATATAGAACATGGGTTAGTCATAAGAGCTTCCCAGTTGGAAGAATATATAAAATCAGTCTGATTTAGAAGTCATAATATTTTACAATTTTTATATTTGCTAATGAAAATTCTCATGACCAGTAGATTCTGTGAAGACATGCCATTGTGT
Source organism: Antechinus flavipes (assembly GCF_016432865.1). Classification (NCBI taxonomy): domain Eukaryota; kingdom Metazoa; phylum Chordata; class Mammalia; order Dasyuromorphia; family Dasyuridae; genus Antechinus; species Antechinus flavipes. Next base: position 484,076,911 of record NC_067398.1, on the reverse strand, counting down.
GTACCTGCAGATGCCTTTTACATTTTTTTTTAATTCCACAATGTTATTGTTATAGATAGCACAGGAAAGACATCAACAGGCACCATAATTGTTAAAGTGCCCGATTTCGATGAAAATTGTCTTAAAATTTCCGCTAACAAGGAAACGGTTTGTCGTACATCTGCATCAGTTATTGTCACAGCTAAGCCTCTGCAAAACCAGCCATACATTCAACCCTTCAAATTTTCCCTAGTTGAACAGCCTGTGGGGACTCCAGCAATATGGAGCATTACAGCAATAAATGGTGAGTAAAATGATTTTCTTTTTAAATTTTTTTTCAGTTATCAAGCATTTAGATTCTCTTGTTCTTACCTCTCCAACTCAAATTAAATGAAAAGAAAATGACAACTTATATAACAAATGGACATAGTTAAGCAAAACAAATTTCCATATCAGCCCTCCAAAAATGTGGAAACAGTTTGTCATACATCTGCATCAGTTATTGTCACAGCTAAACCTCTGCAAAATGAGCCAGATACTCAACCCTTCAAATTCATTCTGAATTTCACATCCATCACCACTCTATCATAGGAGGTCAATAGCATGGATCGTTAGTGACGGTGTCAGATAGTGGTAGGTCATTGCACTGATCAAAGTTCTTAAATCATTCAAGGTTGTCTTTACAATGTTGTCATTGTTATTGCATCAGTTATTCTCCTGATTCTGTTCACTTCAATCTATCAATTCATACATCTTCCTGAAATTGTGCCCCTTGTTATTCTTATGGCTGAATAATATTCTATTACATACACTTGCCATAATTTATTTAGCCATTCCCAACTGATGGGTACCCCATTCAGTATCTAGTTTCCAGATCTTCAATGCTACAGAAAGCACTACCATAAAGAGAGAATAAATTGTTTATTCAGAAATTACAAAATGCTTCTTGTTCATTTCCAGATCATTGGCAAGAGCTTACTTAGTAGTTCCTGCCCAAGTACAACTAGAAAACCCCTTAAAAATCACAATGTTCTCATTATGTCACTTATTTAGCTTAAAAATGTTTAAAACAAAGCCTTTCATTGGCTCCCTATTGCCTAGCAAGTAAAATCTTGTGATTCTGTGGACCCAATAGTGTTGTCTTTCCCACACTGTATGGCATAAGCAACCAGATTATAATACCATTTTTCTACATGTTCTAATCTTTCAGTCTTTATTGTTGATGTTCTACTCTTTGACTGTCTCTCTGTACACTTTCCATGATGATTTCCTCCACTCTACTCTTGTAGCTTTTCCTGTGTCATCTGTCTACCTCAACCTCTCCTTATATCTCCAGTCAAGATATCTGCTGATTATATCTACCTACCTGTTATGTTGGGATATCAAATCCAATCTGTTCCAAAACTGACCTCAGTACCTTCTTCCCTAAATCTAATCCTTGTTCTAACTTTTCAGTTTCCATTGATCATGTCACCCTTTTTCTACTTACCTAGGCTCATAACCACGAAATCATCTTTTATTCTGTCACTTCTACCATCCCTTCTATCTAATTAGTTGCCAAGTTTCATCAATTAGTCTTCCCTTCACAATATCCCTCCTTTGTTCCCTGCTTTGGGTTCCTACTATGAATTCCATATTAAGTTCCCTTTCCTTTTTTTTTTTTAACTTGGATTACTATATAATCCTCCTAACTGCCATTCCCACCTCTAGTCTCTCCTACTTCAAATCCTTTCACCATAGTACTGGTCAAGTAATATTCCTGCCTTACTCTGATCATGTCATTATTCTCATCAAAAATCTGCTGCAACTTCCTATTGTCTACTCAATAAAATATAAATATCTAGTGTTAGCATTCAATGCTACCTACAATTTAACTGTTATCTACCTTTCCAGGCATATCTCATATTCTTTCCCCTATATTCCAGCCAAAGTGGACTACTTTCCATTACTTCTCCTCATCCTATGCTTTCCCATGCCTTTGTCCTTGCTAATGTGGCCCTGAAGTCTGAAATATATCCTACCTGCTCCCCCTATAGCTCCAGTTGTTGATAAAGTACAATTCAAGTGGTAACTCCTCTCTTAAGACTTCCCTGACCTTCCAGGTAAAAGTGATCCCAAATTTCTTATAACTTATTATTGTCCACATCTCTTCTTTGCACATATTCCACTATCCCTTATATCAGTCATCTTTGTACATTTCTTATATTCCTTTTTCTTTGGGAGTAGGTTTAGTGCCACACCTTTCTTTGTAGCCTCTCTATGTCCAAATGGTTTGAATATAATAGACACTCAATAAATATTTGTTAAATAGAATGACTTCTCTCACCAAGTCAGGTTTGTACATACTTCAGAATATATGAATTGTAGCTCCAAAAAGAAGTTATTTTAGCATGATCACATGAGATTTAATGCCAACCTGAGCTTAAAGTCCTATGACCAAAATCTACAATTAAACAATATACAGAAAATGTAAATAAATTTGCTAAGAAATAGGGAGGTCTATCCCTTGGGAAGAAAAAATTCTACTTCAATCTCATACCGTGATATCAATTACAGTCCTGTGGACAATCTTGAAAGGTCCAAATGATTATTTAAGAATGTATAAACCTTTTCAATTTCTTCTTAGATTTCCCAATCTCCCCTCTATTCTTCTGAAAGCTTAGTCAGAGTAGTTATGGGGAAGAAGGGGATTGGGGAGCTAGGCTGTACTGCTTCCTTTTACTTTGGCATCTTTGCTAGTCCCTAGACCATTTTAATCCAAACAATTTCATAAGGACTTTTAGGTTTGCCAAGATTTTATTAATATGAGTACTCCCCTCCACAACATGGTACTGTCTCATGAGCTGTTCCATAACCTAAGGGCCTCTGGTGATGAGCTTCTCTGAATTAAACTTAGATGGTCTATAGTCAGTTACAGAGCAAGAATTCTAAGCCTTTCTAACTCTGTAGGACCCACAATATGGTATATCATTGCTGCAGCCTTGTAGATCAAGGTTAGCTCCATATCCCAATGAGGTATGAAAGGAAGACTTTACTAGTAGAATAGCTAGTTTGGCTTCCTTGAATGTTATCATAAGAAGACAATTTTAAATTTGTAATAACAATCATTATCTCCTGTTGTTTTGTTCCTCTATAGATACCTCTGCAATTTTGAGAGCCCAGAAAACACTATCTACTGGAACATATCCACTGTCTCTCATAGTTACAGACAGGCAAGGTATGAGTTGTGAAATACCCGAGACTCTGGAATTACGAGCCTGTGACTGTGATGAGAACCAAAAGTGTGTTGAGAAGGTTCCCTTCCCAAAACCTGGTGATACTAATAGGCAAAGAGGGAAACCATCAGTAAGCCTTGGTCCTGCTGGCATTGGTCTACTGCTTCTTGGCCTTTTGATGTTGTTGTGTAAGTATTACATTCCATTATTGTATTCTAGTTCTACTATGGAAATTTAATTGGGAAATCAAACAGAAAGGTCGTCGCAATGGCAAAAGCAAACAGTCTCTCCTTCCCCTTCCTTTTCCACTCCCCTGCCTCCACCCACCAAAATCAGTCATTTCCTATACAACACATCAGGACTTGCACAAAGAGTGGGTGGGGGCCATTCTTTCTCCAAGCTTATATATTAATAGAGTATGGTCCAATTACTATTTAGCCTCATGTGCTTGGGACCTCAGTGCATCAACTCAAGCTTCAGCCCATTACAGGAAATGTATTATTTCCATGCAGGGGCTGAGTGACTGCTACAACTAGCTAACATGTAAAATATATTATCATGACAAAAAAAATCTAATGCTCATTTTAATTTGAAAACCATAACCATTTTCCAATATGGTAATCACTGGAAGAAATGGCCTCTTAAGAGAATTTGAAAGTGTGGCTTGTCATTTCACAGTAATTTTTATCTTTTCATTTCAAAGCAAATGATGTAGTTTATCCAAGTAAGCAACAACACAAATTATTTAACTCATGGTATAGCAAACAGAAGAATGGATTTGAAATTAGGAAAAGCTACATTCAAATATTGTTTCAGATACTCACCAGTTATGTGACACTACAGAGGGAGAAAGGAATCACATAACTACTCAATTTCAGTTTCCTTTTCTGTAAAATGAAATTCATAATACTTAAAGGACATAACTCGGCAGCTAGGTCATGTAATAGAAAGTTTGGCCTGGACTCTGGAAGATGAGTTCAAATTATGCCTCAGACATTTGAAGCTGGGTAAGTGACTAACTTCAATTTGCCTCAGTTTCTCACCTGTAAGATGAGGATAATAATTGTACTTGTCTTATAGCATTCTTATGAAAATTAAATGAAATATTTGTAAAATGCTTAACAAAGTTTAAAGTACTATATGTTATTATTAGCTAGTTTATTTAGTGACTTAGCCATTATTATAATCTAGGAAGCTAGGAAGTAGAGAAGTGCTATAAAATGTGAGCTATTATAGTTCTCACTGGCTTCTTTTGGATTTTCAGATATAGTTTTTAGTTTGAATATTTTTTTCATTTTTTATAGTGGCCCCCCTTCTGTTATTATTTTGTGACTGTGGGGCAGGAGGCCTAGGTGGTGTTGGATCTGGATTTGTTCCTGTGCCAGATGGGTCTGAAGGTACAATTCACCAATGGGGAATAGAAGGTGCCCAGCCACAAGATAAGGTATGTCAATATTTGTAAAATATTCATTTAAATGTGATTTTTAAAATATATTTGATTTGAGGAGGCTAAAAGAAGAAGGAAGAATGGGAACCAAAATGTGAATGGTTTGGGGGCCTCACCAAAAGATTTAGAGTCATCACTATGCCTCTTAAGATTTTCTATTCTTGAGCCAAAAAAAATGAATCATAACTTCCATTAAAATGTATTTCATGTATTTATATTTGTATAATATTATTATAAACCAATATGGCTAGAGAATCATACCAATTCATTTTAAAATAAGGATTTTTCTGGTGATTTGTAGGAGATCACAAATATTTGTGTGCCTCCAATAACAGCCAATGGAACCGAATTTATGGAAAATTCTGGTAAGTGAATTTTTTTTTCTCTAGACAATAAATTTGCATTATGCAAGTTGGTTTCCACAAATGTGCACTCTATTTCCCTTTCTCACTACATTTCTCACTTTTATCATCTAAAAACGAGAGGCAGCATGCTGTAAGCCAATCTGGGAGATCAGTTCTCTCCAGGGTGTGACACTTCCTAGCTATGTAACTATGATCAAATCAGTTAACTTTTCAACACTTCACTAGGTGGTTCTCTAAGAACATAAACTACCAAATAAGTTTTTCTGGATTCCATAAGAATCTCAAACTCAATACATCTAAAATATAATTCATTTTCTTCACCAACTCCCCAAGTAAAGCTCAATTCTCTTTCTAACTTTCCTACTCCTGTCAAAGATACCACCCAGTTTGAAAATTTGGAGTAAATCATGATTCTTTACTGTCCTCCTGTCCCCATATCTAAATCAGCTACCAAATATTTGTCTCTATCCAACAGTGTGCTGGTAAATGTTTAATGCATATTTTTAAATTTAATCTGCATTACCAACATTTCCCCCTTTCTCAAGTCTAGATAACCAACAAAAAAATAAAGGAAGTCCTGATTTTGTTACATTTGTTGATTTCTAACTTGTAAATGCTTATACGGAAATTTAATAATCAGCTCCCATGAGTTAGATCAAATTTGTTCTACTCTGCTTTTACCTGTTTTCTGCATCTAAGTGTGTGTCTTTCTCTCTCTCTCCCACTCCTCTCTTTTCTTCTCTCCCCCCCCCCCTGTCCTTCCCTCTGCTTCTCTTTCTTCTCCTCTTCTTTCTTTTTGACTCTTTCTCTGTCTTGGCCTCAGTATATCTCTCTCTCTCTGTGTGATTCTTTCTCTGTCTGTGTGCGTGTGTGTGTGTGTGTGTGTGTGTGTGTGTGTGTGTATGTCCTGTCTCTGTCTCTCTGTCTCTTCTCTCTGTTTCTCTCTCTGTCTCTGTCTCTCTGTCTCTGTCTCTCTATCTCTCTGTCTGTCTCTCTTTTGTTATAGGACTATCACTCTACTTCAAATTAGCATTACCTCTTCTATAGACTTCTATTGACTGTTACAATAGTCTCTTCCTGGGTCTCTTTCCCTTTACCAAGCCATCCTCCCCACAGTTGCTGAGTGAATATTCCTGTAGTAGAAGTTTGACTAGTCTGCTCAGAAACCATGACACTTCAATAGTTCCATATTGCTTCTTTGATTAAATATAAACTTCTCTATTTGAAATTTAAAAACATTAAATCTAATGACTTCAATGTTCCCACATAATAGCAGTGGGTAGTTGTATTAGACTTTTAGAGTCTGGTTCTAGATAATCTTTCAAGATAAGTTCTACATTTCTGCCTTTCATGCATTCTACATTTAAACCAATTGATCTGTTTGCTATTCCCTATGCATAGCACTATTTTTTCCCACCTCCACATATTCTCACAGACTGTGCCCCTATGCAAATCATCTCTGTGATTTGGAATTCCTAGCCTACTTCAAGTCTCAGTGGAAGTGCTACATCTTGCATGATCCTCCTGATCTTCCAAGTTGTTAGTACCCTTCCTCCCCTCCCCTCAAAGAAACATATTTATCTTATAGTTATTTTGCATTTTCTTATCATATGTATATAGTCACTCTACCATATTTCTACCTAATAGGTAGAAAACAAATTCATTGAGGGTGGGGACCATATCATTTTTGTCTTTGCATCCCCAGGACTTAGCACAGTCCTGCCTATACAGATGAGGTAGCATGAACAATGGAAAGCACACTGGTTTTAGAGTGAAAGGCCTTGGATTCAAATCCTGCCTTTGGTACTACTTGTATGATCTTGGACAATTTTTTTTTTCCAATCTTAAATCTCAGTTTACTCATTCATAAAATGAAGAGATTAAACTAGATGGCTGCTGATGCCCTTTCCCCTGCCAGATCTATGATTCCATCATCCTATACAGAATGCATATAATCTATGTTCCTTTTCCACCATTTCTATACCAGGCTAATTCCTCCCCGCCCTGCCTTTCTAATACTCTTTTATATGTTTATTGATTTAAATTAATTTTTAATCAAATTAAATCAATGTTTAAAGACATTGAATATGTTAAACTTAAGAATCAATATGAATCAGTGGAAGCAATGTTTATATCAGAAATTCCCCAGATTAATAAACATAGGTCCTGAGCAAAATTATCTTTCAAAACTATTTTTAATAATAAGCTATAATTTTCAATTAATTTTAATTAAGTTTAGATTTCCTTTTTTCCCCTAGTAATCCATTTTTGCTTCTGACAAATAGTAGTAACAGGATATGATTATACTCTTATAGGTATAGAATTGCATTTTCTCTCCACTGTGAATTTACTTCCTCAATAATAACCCTAGCAATCAAAAGTCAAATTGCAAAGGATAATGATAAATCACAGGACTGAACATAATTTTCCCCCCAATTTTTAGAAGTTTGTACAAATGCATATGCAGCAGAGACCATCACAGAAGGAACTTGTGGTATAGAATTAATGACCAGACTTAGAGCAGCTTCCGGATCAGGAGGAACTGCAGGCTTGGGAGGTACTGGGTATTCTGGAACAATGAGGACAAGACATTCCACTGGAGGAACCATTAGAGAATGTGCTGAAGGACCAATCAGTATGACTTTCTTGGACACCTATTTCTCTCAGGTAATTGGGTAAATATGTTGTGGCTATAGGAGAATATATCATCATATTAAAAATCTTTTCTTTGAGTCCGAATCTACTTTTGTAATGAGCTTTACAGAAAGCTTGAATCACAAAATATATTTTTAAAAATTATTTCTATCTAAATTAGCTAAGGGACTTAAACAGTACCTGTCACAGAGTAAATGCTTAATTAATTCTCTATCATTAGAAAAATCATTATGTTATCTTTATGATGCTTTCCTTGATATACTAGAGATATAATTGAAATTCAATGCCCTCTTAACTAAGGATTACTGCACTAAATAAATTCCCTATACTTAAAGAGCCTAGTTTCCTTATATTTGGAGGAGTATGTCAGTTAAGTTATATATGATTGTATAAATAAGTAAATTCAGATCTTCACTTATTCTTGTTGGCTTTCCGAGTCATATTTTCGCGATATCAGGTATATGTTGTGGTTTCACCTCTGAAAGAATTCAACCCAAGCAAAGGCATTTAAATGATATTTCTGCACTCAGTGGGCAGGCCAAGCTCCCTGAAAGAGTCAGCAGCCTAGAAAAGCAAGACAAGGATTTTCACAGATTAAATGCTGTTGAATACTTCATAAGATATGTAAATTTTGAGGTTATAATCATTTAGCCTCTTTTGGTCCAATTTCTTGTCCTAATATCACTAAATGGTATAAAACTGCACAGGTGTGATCCTGGTATTTATTCATGCAATAACTTCTTAAACATGTCTAGTGATAAGAGAGAAAGAGAGAGAGAGAGAGAGAGAGAGAGAGAGAGAGAGAGAGAGAGAGAGAGAGAGCTCACTATCCAAAAAAGTAGAATGTTTTGTTTAAAAATAAACTTAATTTTTAGAAAGTTCATTCTTATATTGAGCAGAATCAGTTTTTATCCCTATAACTTCCACTCACTGGCTCTTCTTCTGCTTACTGGTATTAACAAGATGTCTATTCTCTTTTTCATAAGATAATTTTTCAAATACTTGAATACAGGTGGATATATCCTTAGTGTTTTCTTTTCCAAACTTGATATTTCCAATACACTGAATCATATCTTATAAATGACATATTCTTGAGGCTTCTCAGCATTCTGATTATCATTCTCAAGATGTCTGCCAGTTTGTGAATGCCTTTTTAAAAATACAGTACTGAGGACTGCACACAGTATTCCAAAAATGGGCTGACCAACACGGAGTAAAAAACAATCCTGGCCTTCCTAAAGCTATTTCTGTAAAGGCAGCTAAGATGGCATTAGACCTTTGGGCTGCTTTGTCACACTAAAAATTCACATGGACCAAAAAAAAAAAAAAAAAAAAAAAAGAAAACAAAACCAAAAGTTGCTTACTTCTAATATACTTTCTCTTTCAAAATCTGACTTTCAACAGTAAAAATAGATTTAAATAAAATAGCACATTAAATCTAGTGACTTCAATGTTCCCACATAATAGCAGCAGGTAGTTGTCAATCTCTGTCACATGTCAACTACATATCCATGAAAACAATACATTGGTTAATTATCCATCTTAAGATCCATATATGGCTGTTTTTAACCTCTCAGCAGGGAATCACCAACTGCTACAATGTTTTTCTTCCTCTTGGTTTCTGTAACAAGTTTTCTAGGACCTGCTATTTTTAAAACTTTATTAAGACATGATTTTACAAGAGAAAGTATACAGTTGCATTTCACTAGGAAGATCTCATACCTGTTATATAGCTTTGGCAATTCAGACTTTCTTCTCCTTTCCTTTTCCTACTTTTTCATCTTTTTCAAAATCTTGAAATTAGTATCAATTGTATCTATTTCATCAATACCCACCTCTTATCCCTACCCTTGGAAATCCACAGTTTGGGTAATTAGAACACAGAGATTCACTTGAAATGTACTTTATGGAAAACTATCTGGAAAGGAGCAGGCAGGTATATAATTTGAAGGGAACTTTTATTTGTTTTTCTACTAAGCCTCTTTTACTGAAGAAAATTTACTTTGATATAAATGAGCACTCAGAAGCTAATCATTACATTTTTGTTAAGGTGTAAAAATCTCTGAAAAGGTTGGGTTCTAAAATTATAAGGGGACCAGCTCTGGATCTGTACAAAAATACAGTTCACAGGGATCAAGAGAACTAGCAAGAACCTTAGAAAGCACATAATCCACTGTTTGTATCATTCATATTGGAAAGACAATAGCTCAACAACTAAAACCATCTCTTTCTCTCCTTGCCCATTCCCAACAAAATCTCAAAATTACTTATGAATGGTAAACTTTTCTTGATAACCACATCTTTTTTGATGCATTAGTATCTATACAAAGAAGCTGGAAATATAATTTGCATTGCAAGGATATCATTCCAGTATACTCATTTCCCCATTTCACAAGAGGGTGAAAATTTGTCATATATAAGATAAATTATAATTGTTCTGCTTTATATGGAGAACATGACAAGGATCAACATTTGATCAAAGTAATTTATTAAAATTATTCCTTTTTCTCTATTCTTCTCTGTTTTTAGAAAGCAGTTGCCTGTGCAGAAGAAGAAGATGATCAATTAGTAAGTGACTGCCTCTTAGTTTATGATGATGAAGGAGTAGAACCTCCTAGTTCTCCTGTAGGATGTTGTAGTTTTATTGCAGATGATTTAGATGACAGCTTCTTGGATTCATTAGGGCCAAAATTTAAGAAGCTGGCAGAAATAAGCATGGGTATTGATAATGAAACTAAACCCTCTGAGGCACCTGGGAAAACAACTACAACTGAAACTTCTGGATCAGTGTCAGCATGTGCCACATCTACAAATGTTACCTGTCAGCCTACCACCAATGTTACCTGTCAGCCTACCACCAATGTTACCTGTCAACCTGCTACAGGAACAACTTTCTATAGCAATGGAACTTCAACTCTCTCTGCTTCTGGTTCTGTCTTGGTGCCTGCAATTCCAATACCTGATCCTTTGCTCCAGGGTAATTTTTTGATGGGTGAATCTTATACTGCTTCTAGTTCATTCTTGCAGCCTTCAAATGTAGTCTTTGATTCTCAGCTCACAGAAAACATGACAGTGACAGAAAGAGTAATTTGCCCCATTTCAAATGTTTCTGGAATTCAAGGCAACCTGCATGGTCCTACTCAGTGCTGCTTATCTGAACCTACTCAGTGCAGCTTACCAGGTCCTACTCAGTGCAACTTACCTGGTCCCACTCAGTGCAGTTTACCTGGTCCCACTCACTGCAGCTTACCTGGTCCCACTCAGTGTAGTTTACCTGGTCCCACTCAGTGCAACTTACCTGGTCCCACTCAGTGCAGTTTACCTGGTCGCACTCACTGCAGCTTACCTGGTCCCACTCAGTGCAGTTTACCTGGTCCCACTCACTGCAGCTTACCTGGTCCCACTCAGTGCAGTTTACCTGGTCCCCCTCACTGCAGCTTACCTGGTCCCACTCAGTGCAACTTACCTGGTCCCACTCACTGCAGCTTACCTGGTCCCACTCACTGCAGCTTACCTAGTACTACTCAACTAGCAGGATCATGTAATATGACTTGCACAAGAGATTCATGCTCTTGATAGATATGACCAAAAATAAATGGGATGGAATAATGAGCAAACTTGGCCATTTTAACTTATTATATAGTCCCAAAACATTATTGGCTATTTTTATCCAATGATTAGGATTACAACCCAAATCTTAAACTCAGACAATAATAAGTTGTTACAGTTGATGTAAAAATATTATTTAAATTAAGACATCAAAAATTATGACACCAGAAAAAACTGTGTGAAGAAGCTTTGAATCATTTTCTTTTTGCAGTACCAATAAGGGCAGCATAACATAGTACATAAAGAACCAACAACAGAGACAAGAATACTTGAGTTTCAGTTTCCTCTGACATATAACTTGCTCTATGACTATGGAGAAGTCAATTAATTTCACAGTCTGAGCATATTACTCTCTAAGACACTAAGTTACAAACAGATGTCTCATATGTATTGGTGGAGTGAATTTCCAGACCAGGCTTTCCTTAATCTTATAAAATTAGAGGTCCTATCAAAAAAGAATTAATTAAGGCAAAATTAATAGACTCCAAAAGCAATTTAGAGAGTTTAGAGAATTCAGTCCTTCCAACTTTGAAGGAAGGACAACTGAAGTTTCTTCTTGATTGTCACCCTTTCCTATGCCTTATTGTGTTGTGGCATCAAAAGCTGTTTTCAAAAGCACATTTAGCTTCTAGGAGAGAAAAATATGAATTTCAATGTAATCCTATCATCTCTTGGTGCTTGGAGATAATATTTCTGTAATGTATACATGAAGCCACAGTTATTAAGCACTGAGCTTTTGGTACATTTCTTATAATGATCAGAAAAATAAGTAAATTATATAGTAAGGACATAATGACATTTAGGAAATTTCAGAAGTCTGTAAGCAAACTGCGAGCAATAGTTAACATACTCTATCACCTTAAAAAAAATCCAAAGATTCCATCTTATACTTGATACATATGATCTCAAATTACTTCTCATAAATGATAGAGGTAAGCATGGTAATAGTTTTTTTAAAATGGCTTCATTTTAAAAAGTGTAAGTGGAAAGATGTCATTTATCTTGTGGTCAGCTACTGACATAATGAAATGACACAAGGGTTCTCATAATTTCATGGACATCCTAACTAACATTTTAGGAAACTTCATCACCAAATCATCTTCTGATAAATTACACACTTGTGGCAAAGCATCAACAAGGACCACTTCTTAAATTCTAGTGGCAATAAAAAGCTCTACAGCTTTGATGAATGTAGCATTTGTGTGCCCTGTCAAAACCAGGTCAGTTGAGTTTTGAAAGGTTAGAATATATTGCCATGAAGTTGAATGTTGTTTTTAGTTTTTCAAGCCTTTCTACTCATTCAAAAAATTCAGCCTTTAGATTATGCAGAATATGCAGATTAACATCACCCACCCACCTTTTTATACATATCCTTACCTTATTTGAGACTCTAAAGATTATTATCAAATTGCATTACTTCCAGTTTTTCCCTAAGTTTCTAGACACAGTCATGCAAATATGTTGTTGCTTTCTTTAGATTCAATTCAAAGGAATAGAATTTGAGAACTGCTTATTTTAGGATTGTAGAACTGTTCTCTAGAGGAGAACACCAACTCTAGGATTCATAGAGGAGAATGGACACCTTGCAGCTCTGTGCCCTTAATAAATGTTTGAGTGAATACATGAAAGATATTCGGTCCAACTCAATAAATATTTACTGAAGGTCTTCTCTGGAGTCATACCCACTCTACTCTTTCATCATAGAAGTAAAAATCTTTGCCATACCCCTGTGAATATAACAGCAGAAATCAAGAGAAAGCTGACACAACATTGCCATTAAAAAGAAACTGGATATAGGGAACATACAACTTTGGTTCTATGTACATGAAAGTATACAATGCTTCATCAGTGGCTAAAATGTCTATCTGGGAACCTTCAGGGTCTCTTTACCTCCTTCCTAATCCTAGAAGACCAGATGTTTATATAACATTATGTACATTAACAAGAAAGAGAAGAAATAAAAGGAATTGCATAGCATAATAAAGAGTATTGGATTAGAACCAAAGATATGGATCACAGTCTTTCTCCATCATTAACCTGCTTATGATTTTTCTGTATCTTCTTTTGGCCTCAGTTTCTCTATCAGCAAAATTAGGTGGTTGGACTAGATGATCTATAGGTCCTTTCTGGTTCCATAGTTTTATGAACATTCTGAGGGGAAAGATTTCTATTTGTTGTGGGAGGTAGAATGTTGTTTAAATAAAATGTTTATGTAAATGAAAAATTAAGATGAACTGTGTGTTAAACTGAAAAAGTACTGTTCTTTCAGTTTGTAATTTAGCTTTAAATTTCCATGTTGAATTCAATTCAACGCTAAAATGTTGCTTTTGGGGGGGGGGGGTGCTTTTTTCACCAAAGTAAAATTTGAGATAAAGGCAACAAAGAAAAAGTGTGATATGTTTATTTGTATGTATTATTAATTCTAAATAGAAAATGTGTATCCTTTAACAATGGAACTTTGTTATATTAAAATATTTTTGCCAAATATCTGTTTTGCAAATGTTTTCTTAATTATTTTGTGTAAGGCAAAGCATTACCCACAAATCATAATTGTGGAACTCAGAGCTACAAGAAAATAAGAGTATGCTACTGGGAAGTAAAGAGAGCTAAAACTAAATACTGATTTTTTTTAAACCAACATTTTATTCTTTTTTCAATATTTCACTGTCATCCTTTCTTATGCCCTATTATTTTGAAGACATCAAAAACTGTCTTAGTAAGTGCTGCTAGGAGAAAAATTTCAGTATGAGTTCAATGTAGTTTGTTTTATCTCTTAATGGTTAGAAGACAACAATTGCACCAAAAAAGGCACAGGGATAGGGATAGCTCACCCTGTTCATGCCCAGGCAACACTTGGGACAGGCAAAACAGGAAACTTATGATTGGTTACAGCTGTTGAAAGTGGGTTTTTTTTCTAGCAATCTACCACTAAGCAAAACCCTGACATTCCATTTGGACAAAGATGGAAAAAATTAAAGAACAGATAACAGAGTTGCTGTAGATGAGAGCAGGAGAAGGGGAAGAAAAGGAAGGGGAAGTATCCCTGTTGTGCTAGACAAACCTGCTAAACCCAAATGCTTTCACAGTAGATCTGGATTACATTCAAAGTACCCCTAAGGTTTTAAAGAGAAAAATGTTGACTATTGTTAAAAGTGCCTAGCTGATGCTACAGAAACATTTTTAATGTACACAAGCAGATAAGGTAAGCATAAAAAATGTTAACTATTTGCATAGCTCTGCCCCACTTCCAACTCAGGTGCAAGTCAAGACATCATCCTCCTGATGTCATTGGTCCTCTTCAGGAATGAAGGATGAAGAACAACAATCTATTAACCACTTTTATTGGAAGCACAAGGAATAAGAAGAATAAAATCAATGTTTTATGACCTTAACTTAAAATTATACAATTAAATTACTATTTGCTTTTGGTGAGCTGGAAGAGTCAACTTGAAATGACTAAGAAAGAAATACAAGGTAAGAACATTTCTCAATTGAAAGTCTCTAAATTATGATCTGTTCACATATGGTGGAAAACTCTATGTGGGAGGAAAAAAATCAGAAGAAAGTAACAACAATAATTCAAATAAATTTCAGGTGCCTGAAGCTGAACAATTTTTTGAAACTCCAGATCTCCTTTTTCGGTTTATCCTGAACCTGAATTTGCTGACATTTCAAGTATAACGTAAGATATTGAGTTCCTTGAGTGTTCTCTTTCCCTTTGGATTATTTTATTGATTCCACTTTTAAAGTTAACTTTTTGGGCAAGCATTCAGAAATCTCATTGTAAGTTAGAAAAATAAGTTAGAACCATATGGGAATAAAATTCAAGGGGGTTATGGAAGGAATGAGAAATACCTATGATATCTAGAAAGATGCCAAATAACAATACTGTTGTGTCCATCAATGATGCTTATTAAAATTAGTGAAATAAAGCAAATATAATCAAGTATTGTATAGTGCAATCCAGATACCACCCTCCCACTCTTTACCAGATGGGCCTTGACCAACCTCTTGGAATTTGGTAGGTGTCCAGAAGCGGCTATTCCTTGCCTAAATAGAATGTGGGAGTTGTGACAATCTAGTCTCCCCCATTAAAATGTGATTTCATTAAAGGTGTGGGCTGTTTTTGCTTTTTAAAAAAAAAGTATCAAACTTACCGGTTTAAAAATTCTTGTCAACTCATTTCATTGGCTATGCCATGCAGATGAGCAGGGAATAAATTATCACAGTTTAAATATGCAGATAATGCCTCCATTGGTGACCATATTGCTTTCCCCATTGATGTAGTGTTCCCCAGAACAGAAACTGAGCCCTCTGAGAAGAATGACCAGAGATTGAACCCTATTGCCCCAGTAGGATCTAAGCTTCTCAAGAACAAGGGCTATATATTTAGGGATGTGTTGTAGTTTGTGATTGTTTTTATTCTCCCTAGTTCTTTATACAGTACCTGATACCTAGAATCAAAGATTTAGATGTAGAAGAGATCATCTAGTCTGAGCTCTCTCATGTTACAAATGAAGAAACAAGCTTAAAAAGATTTAGTGACTTGACTTTAATGCTCAGACAATAAATGACAAAATCAGAATTCAAATTCAGGTCTCCTGTGATTTCAGTTTTCTACCATACCACACTTGGTACTGATTAAGTACTTGTTGTGTTAAAGATACAATATAATTCTAGGCTCCATGGTTTAAAAGTAATAATGGAAATTATAAAGAGTCTACAGAACAATAAAAACTATAGAAGAATTAGAAAAACCAGAATTAATTGGAAAGATTAAATTAGTGGGCACAATCTGGCCAAATTAGGCTCTAATTTCAAGTGGAGCTAACTTGCAGATGATAAGGACCAGGTCTTCTCTCATTTCAGCACAATAATATGCATAGTATGAGCAAAAAGGCTAGGACATGTGGGTGAACAAACACTGACCTCACAGAAATGGAATAGAAGCCAAATCGTGGGGCAGCAAGATTCTTAAATCCTAAGGGGTTAGAGGTAAAACTTCTAATTCCTGCAACAAGAGAGCCGAAAGGAAATTAAGTCTCCTAACCACACCAAAGAGTACCTTTTTAGGACCTGAATCCTCTTATTGGCTAATTGCAAACTTAGGTACAGGCATCTATAGAACATGGTTTGTCTAGGCAAGACTGAACCTGGATTTATGCTGCCCTTTTTGTGTTTGTTCTTTCTTGATCTTAACAGTACCATGATAGATTATAGCCAGGTAAGAGTCTGCCTTCTGTCCAGAGGTCCTGAGTCCCACTGGGTTAGAGTCCCCAGCAGCTACTCCAGTACTCTTGGAAAAGACAGCTCCTAATAACAAGTATTATCCCAGGACTGAGTGTTTTACCAAAAGACCTAAACCAGAAGTTATTTGGACAGCACGGAACCAAGATAAAATGCAAAAGATTTCCTTTTGCAATCTACTTTATGTTCTGATGAAGTTAAATTATCAGCCCAGCAAATTCTAAAAGCAGTTACTGAAATCCGTTTAAGTTGTTACTGTGTGCTGTGAATCTTCTGTGTTTAGTATTTCTTTTATTTGTAGGAATAAATTTCCTGTCCCACACATGATTTATATTGTACAATTAGTGCCATTTTACTTCCTAATTTTAGAAACCCCCTTACATGTGAGCTATGTAATAAGCTATATCTTGGTGCAAATCCCATGACTAATGCAAAACTGAGATTAAGTATATAGTTCTAGAAATATTAAGCTTGTAAAAATCTTAACATTAAAAACTAAATATTTCGTGGGATCAATGTATATTCATATTCCTATTTCTATGAACCATTAAGGTAGCAAGATGATACAACTGACAGACCTCACTTCCAGCCTCCAACTCCAACTGCATGACTCTGGGTAAATCATTTAATTTTTGTTTGCCTCATTTTCCTCATCTGTAAAACTGAGATAATAATAACACTTAACAGTATTATCAGAATCAAATGAGAATAATTATAAGCACATATCACAGTACCTGAAAGAGTAAACATTATACAAATGTTAGTTATCATTATCATCATAATTATTAATAGTACTTATTATTAATAGTACCTAGATTGTTAGATAAAATGAGATAATATTTGTAAAGGATTCCTCAAATCTGAAAACATTATAGAAATGCTAGGTATCATCATCGTTATCCTTACTATGAAATCTATGTTTTTTATGTTCTTGTGACTAGTTTGGCAGGATAGAATGAAGAATGGGTATCTGTTATATTTGAGAACACAATAATCTATAAATGATAGCATTTTTATGTATCGTTTAGAGGACTTCTAGACCTGTTTTTTTTAGTTCTTAATTTTCTTTTCAAAATAAGAACACAACAATGTTTTAAATTAAAATTAAGGGGGAATGGGACAACTAGATGGTGCAGTGGAGAGAGCACTGGCCCTGAAGTCAGGAGGACCTGAGTTCAAATCTGGCCTCAGACACTTAATATTTCCTAGCTGTGTGACCCTGGGCAAATCACTTAACTCTAACTGCCTCTGCAAAAAAGAAAAAAAAGTAATGGTCAACATAACTTTAATTCATTTAATAGTGTAATATTATAATATTTAGGATTATAAGGGGATATTTATACTTGGATACATAGATGGATCTTTTTGAGAAATCAACATTGTAAGCACCCAAATTCTTAATCTATCTTTTTAATGGAGGCCCTCCCAGAGTTATTTTAAGACTCACATGAGAAAAAGGGTATATAAAGCTGCTTTGCAGACCTTAAAACTATCTTTCCCTTTCCGTACTGTCCTTTCTTATCAAAATGTAAGTTCCTTAAAGTTTAGCTTTTTGTATTTGAAATCTTATAGCATGATTCTTGCCAAAGTAGACCTCTTTTCCTTAGGAAACCAATGCTCAAGGAAGTCATGCTCAAGAGTATCTTCCTGTGACCTGCAATCCCTCACATAAATGTTAGTTATTTTCATTCTTTTATTATTATTACTCCATCCATTTTCACTAACACAGTTTCTTGCCTTATTATTTTCATCTTTGTCTTTCTATAAATCTCATCTTTAGGAATCATCCAATGTTGAAAACTTTAAAAACTATTATTATTATTATTATTATTATTATAACCATCACTAAAAGGATGAACAACTACAATTATAACTTAAGACTACCAGTGAAGTAGAGTTCCATCTGTTCTATCTTCTTATTACTATAAAACCAATACTTTTCCTAGTTATTCATGTTTTTGATAATGTCTTCCGTTCCTTTCAAGTGAAATAATGATAGGGAGCATTTTTTTACCTCACATTTTTTTTACCAATAACATGTAACATGCCACTTACACTTCCTATTAATTTTTTTCTTACTCTTCAAGTCACCTAAAATTTTAACTCTTCCCTGAACTATCAATAGGACAAGGTTAGAATTAAAGAGATGAGCCCTTCCATACAAAGCTAAGCTAGTCCTAAGAAACTAGACTCAGTCTATTCTCTAGATTGTATCCAAAATCTTTCCAACATGATATAACCTTGTTTCTTGTGGCAGTCTCTAAAATCCAGCATTGATTCTATATCACAATGGTTTCTCTGAATAGCACTTTATTAAAGGTGTATATGAAAACATTCTATATTAATCATTTGTACTCTGAATCTAATTTTTCCTCCCAGAAATTGACTATTTTTTGAAGGCAGATAATAATAAAAATAATTTATATTTACTTAATGCTTCACAATTTACAATGTTCTTATAGTGACATTGTGGAATGGTGAAAGAATTATTATTCATATTTTATAGAGAATGATACCAAAGTTTAGAGAATTATTGATGAATTATCCAAGGTCATGTAGAAATTATCAAAATAAGGGGCACTTACATCCAGCACATACTGTAACCCCAATTCTAATCTTATATTCTATGACACAAACAAATACATCAAACTCAGCCAGCTAGCTATATGCATGGGGCATAAATACATGTAAAACTTCTCTGGGACTGCAAAACAGGTCAAAACATGTTGCCCCTGTTCTACCGATTCTTCTTCAAGAGTGTGAAAACATCATGTGCCTGTCAGGTTGGAGTCATAGCTGCTCTTAAATATCATACTAGAAAATAATTAGCAAAGAAAAACCTATTAACAGATACAATAAACACTAGATCTTTACTAAAGGAGCTATCAGTTATGTAGTATGGGCATAAGGCTTCCAAACAGAATTGGGAGGAAGAGAAGAAACAGGGAAAAGGAGTCTTAAATTTTCTGACCTATCTGGCTGCATTGTTCAAATATACAAGATAACTATTAACTTTCCACTTCATTTAAAAATGTGTTGAGAGAATTTTAAGTTGTTTTTTTTTTCAAGTTTTGTTTTTTTCTTCTAGGAAGACTTAAAATATCCAGTACATAAAGACTGAGCAAAATGTTTTGAAAAATATGACCCATATTGATGTGGGAAAGATTCCTTTCTAAATTCCCACTCTCTCTTAGTTAATAATGTAAATTACCCTTTAACTCACAAATCCTGGTCCCTTTGAATTCCAATAGAAGATCCAGACCTGTCCCAGCCCCATCCGGATCTGAGCCAACTTTGGAGCTACACCCAAAAGCCCCTCGAGTTAAATCTCCCATTATAAAAGGGAGACACTGGGACCCCCTCTTTGCAGAGATTCCAAACATGCCAGCCATGTGAGGATCCTCTGTCCACTGGACCCTCTGTCCAGTGCCCTTCTTATCTCTACCTTCACCTATACTTTAACCTTGCTTACCCAATAATAAACCTCTTTTATCAATCTAGCTCTTGGGCCAATAAATGCTTTTATTGGGGACTCACGCCACTACTAGACCCTATTTACCACCGTATACTTGCGCCGAATCCAAGGGGGTTGCAGGGGAGCTTTGCTTGACTCCCTGTACCCCAAACCTGCCACTAGACCTTAACTAAACCCTAATTTCATTTAGGTACCCCAAATCTAGACCTCAACAATATATCATACAAAAAAAGATACTACCCCTTCAACAGGACATTTCACTAATGACAATGATGGTTTGTGTTGAAGCACTCTTGCTTTCTTCCTTTTTACATCTCTTCTGATCCAGTGGTCAACCAAGATGAAATGGTTAACCAAAGATAGAAGTGAAATCCGTGGCTGTAGAACAGAGTTCTGGGCACAAAGCTTAATTAGCCAACTGAAGCAAGCAGACCCCAAAATTATAAGTATATATGTATATAAATTTTATATTTACTATCCCAGCTTCTCCTTTTAATGTCATGTCTCCCTTCAAGTTCCTTCCATATTCCCAATGATCTTTCTCTTTGTCTTCTCACTGATCAAACCTGTCCTTAACTAAGTATTAATTTGAACCAATTGAAAAAAACTAAATTAGCACAAAAAGGAAAATGGTCCTGAATACCTCAAAGATTCCTTCACAGGATATATATATACATTTCAGTAGTGGACAATCCCTTATAATTCCTCTCCTCTCCCTCAAAATGGAGCTAAATAATATAATTTGGTGGGCAAACAAAAGTATGGCATATGAACCATCCTGTTTCAGAAATCCTTCTAATCATAACAATAGGCAGATACCTCTTGGCCCTAGACATAAAGTCAACTTTGTATAGAAATGAATTAGTGACATTTAACTTTGTTCTCTTCTTCATTAAACAAAGCAACAAAAATTCAGTCCATGGTCCAGCATCCCAAAGAATTTTAAAATCTAGAAACACAGAAACAAAAGACCTTTATCTAAACTTTTTTTTATCCTCACTAAATCAAGAGGAATTAAAAATATAATCTATGTATTGGTGCTCCTAATTATTTGTTAAACTTCATTTATTTTATTCTAAACTTAAGAAATAAAACAAACATTTTTGAGCAGAACCAGGAGATCATTATATACCTCAACAATGATACTGTCTGAGGATGTATTTTAATGGAAGTGGATCTCTTCGATAAAGAGAGCTAATTCAGTTTCAATTGATCAAGGATGAACAGAAGCAGCTACACCCAAAGAAAGAACACTGGGAAATAAATATAAACTGCTTGCATTTTTGTTTTTCTTCCCAGGTTATTTATACCTTCTGAATCCAATTCTCCCTGTGCAACAAGAAAACTATTCAGTTCTGCACACATATATTGTATCTAGGATATACTGCAACCTATTTAACATGTAAAGGACTGCTTGCCATCTGGGGGAGGGGGTGGAAGGAGGGAAGGGAAAAATCGGAACAGAAGTGAGTGCAAGGGATAATGCTGTAAAAAAATTACCCTGGCATGGGTTCTGTCAATAAAAAGTTATTATAAAAAATTTTTTTTCATAGTAGAATAGGGGAGAAAGATGACTGTACCCATTTTTATAGACATTCTCAAGAATTCTGTCAAATTTATAATATGAGTCATTCCCCAGTTGATTAAATAGTCAAGGGATATGAGCAGGCAGTTTTCTAATGAAGAAATCAAAATAATTTATAGTCATATGAAAAAGGTATCAAATCATTATTGATTGGAGAAATGCAAATTAAAACAACCTTGAGAGATTATTTTATTTCTATCATATTGGCTACAATGACCAAAGGGAAAAGCAAAAAATGTTAGAGGGAATGTGGGAAAATTGGAACACATTTACTGTTCATACTTCCAATTATTAGGAATTCTAGACAGAAAACCATTTAATCTACTTATGATTATATGTTGCATCAAAACAATGTCAACTTTTCAAGCCATTTGGTAACTTGTAATGCTCAAAGCAATTTTTTGCAAAGGTCATTGTTTTTACTCTTTCTATGTCATTTAACATTTGAGCTAATCTGCAAAAACCCATGGCTTCATTTGACTGCTACTAAAAACCAAAAAAGAAAGATAATAAACTGGATGTGCTTTCTTCTTCTTTCCCACCCACTGATAAATTAAGTCACCAGCAAGTTTTGTTGAGTTACCTTTATTGCAAGTGACTCAGCATGAAAGGGGTGTGGCTCTATCAAAAGTTACCATAAAGTTCAAAAACTATTTAACCAGGCATCTTGTTAGGAAAGTTCTAATGACAGGATATTATGAGAAACTGGCAAACAACTACCTAGCAATAAAGACTGAGTTTCTGATACAGGTAAACAATGAATGTTAATCATGATAGAAAAGGGATCTTCAAAACACAAATATCTAAGCACAAGCAAGTTGACTATCTTGCTGTTATACTCAATTCTCAATTAACTGGAGTAATTTCTTTCTATTAACGTTGTTTGTACTCAGTTCTAGATCTACCTTTTGTTAGAGAACAGAAAGTGATCAAATTATGGGCTATTCCAGTAAAAAAAGTTAAGTACAGATAATGGAGACAAAAGTTGCCATTATCCTAAATCTTTGCATAGTTGACATAATTCTCCAGTTCATTTTCCATGGGTAGCTGTGATAGAAACTTGACAAAATAATTAATATCACTTTTCATGTTTATATATTTTTTCACTTTCATTATGGGAAGAAAGTATTTGTGCATAAATAATAATTCATTATTATTTCACCCTCCAAAAACCCTTTGATAATATTAAGTCAATATGAAATAGCAAATCTAGTACCCCCCCAAAAAAAAATCAAATTTTCAAACTGAATATAAGGAGGCTAAAGTGAGGAATTTGGCACATTTGGATCCTTTTCTCTTATGATATAGGATTTATTTAGCATCTTCTTTTCAAGGAGTCTGCCATCATCACTTTCCTTCAAAATGGGGCAATACAACTATATCATTGTTGCATCCTCCAAGCTTACCAATTTATTCTACTGTAGTCATTGTAAATAATAAATCCACTCTTTCTCATGTCAAATAAGTGAAGGAACTATCAGGAAACTAATCTTTTTTCAACCAAAAAAATCCACAAACAACAAACAAAACAAAAAAAAAAAAAAAAAAAAAAAAAAAAAAAAAAAACTCCATCTCCATTAATCTTATCTAGTCAGCAGTGAATCTTTTTTATCCTAACATTCTCAATAAATACTTTGGGGGGTATTCCTTTCTAGCATCATTGCTGATAATTAGTCAGTTCTGTCTATGTTAGCCTAGGCATTCCCCTTATCAGGTCAAGAATTTCCAGAAACATCCTCTGTTATACATAGCTTTCCTCTGAATTTAAATTTAAAAACAAAACAAAACAAAAAAAAAAATGATCCTTGGTATTTAACAATTAACATAATACTTTTCAGCTGGCAAAAACAGTTTTTGGTTTTTTGGAGGGTTTTTGATTTTTTTTTGTTTGTTTGGTTGTTTTTTTTTTTTTTTTTCAAATACTGCACAAATATAATTATTCCCATTTTAGAGGTGGAAAAACTGAAATTTTAAGAGGTTGTGACTTACTTATGATCATACAGCTGACAAGTATTTGAGACGAGGCTTTAACCCTATCTTCTGATTCTGTCCTGTCTCGTATATTGTACTACCTTTCAAATATACCTTCTTAATTTACATGTTTGGGGAAGGAGCTAGTTGTCTGTGTTCTCTTCCTATCTCATATTTCAAAACAACATGTGAAAAATAACATATACTTGAGGGAGAGAGTATTAATCAACCATTACCTAAGACAAAATTATATTAAAGTATAAACTTGTCTTCACTGACACCTCAAATACACTCGTATTGATGTAGTGTTGCCTTTGAGACCCCAATATTTTTTTCAAAAAACCTCAGGCCACCCATACTTGAGAATGATGTAGTCACTTTAGGAATGTAGCTATTAGGAGTAAGGTAGCACAATCTTGGAGAATGTGTGTGAAAGAAAGGAATTTGAGACTGATATCTTTATTCCACTAAGCTATCCTTCAAGGATGTCTGGTTTGTTATTCAAAAATCTGAGCTGCTGTCTTGTACCTAGACCCAAAATAGGAGCACTTCTTAGTTTCATAAGAGAAGAAAGGAGGGTCCTTGTTAGTCCCTATCACCAAACTTCCCACCAGCCATATGAACCCCAATCCCATGATGTCATTTACATCTACTTTTTAATTTGTTCTATACTCCCCAAAGTCCTATACATTTACCTGCTTGCTCCTTGCTCTTTACTATTTTCTTCTCTTAGAATTTAGTCCATTTTACTTGATGTTACAATTACAATAAAAATCTGCTTTTTGACATGGAGATTATCTAAGCCTCCAAATTCTTTTGGAACATCTGTGTCACCAGTCAAAAATACCAATATTCTGGGGATCCCTGAACCCCAACAATAACATGTAGTCTTATTCCCTCTTTCTTCTTCAATAACAGTCCTTTCCCACCTCCTGCAGATGACTAGTATACTCTTTATTTCTCTTCTTTCAATTACTCTCCCCCACCCCAAAAAATTTAGTTTTAAATTAACCCTGAGAAAGAGAGAAAGAGGTGGGGAGCGGGGGAGGAAGGAAGGAAGGAAAAGATGAGGGGAAGGAGGAAGGAGGGAAAAAAGGAAGGAAGGAAGGAAGGAAGGAAGGAAGGAAGGAAGGAAGGAAGGAAGGAAGGAAGGAAGGAAGGAAGGAAGGAAGGAAGGAAGGAAGGAAGAAGGAAGGAAGGAAGGAAGGAAGGAAGGAAGGAAGGAAGGAAGGAAGAAGGAAGGAAGGAAGAAGGAAGGAAGGAAGGAAGGAAGGAAGGAAGGAAGGAAGGAAGGAAGGAAGGAAGGAAGGAAGGAAGGAAGGAAGGAAGGAAGGAAGGATCTGATAAATTTATTAATATTAAAGTATAAATGACTTCCAGTAGACTGAAATATTTTTCTCCTAGATGTACTGACATTCTAACTATGTCCTTAAATTAAAGAAATTAAGTTCTAACTTTGGAGTTTGGGGAT
Organism: Antechinus flavipes; assembly: GCF_016432865.1. Taxonomy (NCBI): domain Eukaryota; kingdom Metazoa; phylum Chordata; class Mammalia; order Dasyuromorphia; family Dasyuridae; genus Antechinus; species Antechinus flavipes. The sequence continues at coordinate 484,051,892 of NC_067398.1, read as the reverse complement.
CAGTGGTTAAGAAGAGAAATATTCCCGGGAATAACAGTCTTCTTGATTGCCTACTCTAATGGTAAGATTGACTTGTGATATTCCTTTAGTTCTATATTGCATTTACAACTTTAATAAGCAAATAATAGAAACTTCATTAAGGCTACAAAACCTTCTATTAATGTTATAACATTTTTAGGCAATGCATGACCAATTATATAAAATCTATAAAAATAAGAAAATCTATATATTACTTAGTTTCAGAGATGTTTAATTTTGAATATCTGTTGTAGTAGATTCTATTTTATAATTTGTAATAACTCTTTTAATCCTCCTCCTTACCAAAAAAAAAAAAAAAAAAAAAAAAAAAAAACCCTGAGGCTTTCAGAGAGTATTATAGAGAGATAAAACAGTTACTATCAGCTTAACTCATAGGGAGTGTGTTCTGTCTTGGAGAGATCTGTGGCGCAATCAGGCACTGTGACTCACCTGCTTTGTGGTGATTCCTCATGCTTTCGAGAAGGAGTGGTTTTGAGGAATACTTTCATGGCTGAGAGAATTCTCTTTCCATCTGATGTCCTGTAAGGCTTGATTTTTGCTGAGTTAATTATATCCTGAAGGTCTATTTCAAAGAGTAACCAAAATTTATTTATTCTTTTATCATTTATTCTACAGTTTTTTCATAATTGTTTCCTTATTTCCATCTATCAGATTGTATGCTCATTGAAAGTAGTTACTATCTTTTGCCTCTTTTTATGCGTGCTTAACACACAATGTAGTGTTAGTAGTGCTTGATAAAATGTTAAATTCAAATAAACTATTTGAATAACTTGACTGACTTCTTCAAATGTTACACTGTACCACTCTGGCTTTTCTCTTCCTCTTTTGGTTTCTTCTCTTCCTTTTGCTATTCTCTAAACTTCAGCATTTCCTAGATTCTGCCACTAGCTCTCTACTCTTTCTCACTCAAGTGATTTTATTTGTTCATTCTGCAGTTGGGTGGTAAAGTGAGTAAGAAGACTAGAGTTGGAGTCAACAAGATCGGAGCTAAATTGCTGTTGAGTCATGTCTGACTCTTCATGACCCTATTTGGAGTTTTCTTGGTAAAGACACTAGAAGTTTGCCTTTTTTTTCTCCAACTATTTTACAGATGACGAAACTGAGGCAAACAGGTTTAAGTAACTTGCCCAGGATCACACAGCTAGTAAAGTATGTAAGGCTGGATTTGAACTCAAAAAGATTGATTCCAGGCCCAGGACTCTGTGTACTATGGCACCACCTATCTGCCAATTACTATTTGTGCAACTCTGTGCAAATCATTTTACCCTTTCTTTGCCTCAGTTACCTGTAACTATAAACCTGTTATCTGTAAAATGAAAATAATGATAGCACCTACCTCACAGGATTACTTTGAGGATCAGATGAGATAACATATATAAGGGGATCTGCAAATTCTAACAGCACTAAATAAGTGTAGATTCTTATTTATTTTTTTAAATTTTCTATGAACTCCCAAATTGATGTCGCCAGCTTAGGCCTTTTTCCAAAACCCCAGGCCCAATTTCCAGGTAACTGATGAAAATCATCCTAGATTGTTCTCCCAATGTTTTATACTCAACACGTCTAAAACCGAGCTCATTGTCTCCTAATGATAAAACAATATCCCCATTTTACACAAGTGCAACAAAGAGATGAATGTCAAACCAAATGGAAAATCAGGATTTAAACCCATGTCTTCCAGCTACATATCAATTGTTCTGTTCATTATTCCATGCTGTACTTTTCAGACCATAATTCAGATAATCTAATCCCAGCAAAGGACAAAATTCTGCTTGGACACTGAAGATAAGGAAGAGGAGCCATATGAAAATTTATATATTAGATTAGATTAGATTAGAAAATATATATATATATATATATATTCAACATTTTGAATCTGGATGTTTGGGAGAATGTTGGTACCATGGACTGAAGTAGAGAAGCTGGTTTGAGGAAGAATATAATGAGTGTCCCTCCTCCTAACTGTCTGCTTTTTCTATACCTGCTTTGCTGGATTTTCTTCCTTTGGCTACCTTCTAAATTTAGATATTTCCTAGATTAAGCCTTTAGCCAAATTAAAATCCCTGATCTGCCCAGATAGGATAATTCTCTCACAGGAAGTTATCATAATCAAGGAATCAAAGTTTTAATCCATGTATATCTATTGATCTATAATTTACAATGCATCCCCCAACTTATTTTGAACAAGCTTCCACAATAACTATCTACAAAGTGGATGGGGGATTAGGATATGCCCCATTGGAGAGATCACAAATTTTTCTGAAGAAGTAAATAATAAAAATTATAATTAATTTACTAGCATTGCATCCTTCACAAGTTTTCCAAAGGAAAGTCCTTTGTGAATTGCAAAGTTCAAGCTTTGGAAATAGGTGCTGCTATGTGCCTGGTGTCTCCTCTCAACCCTACTCAATATTTTCTTCAACTTAAATAGTAATATTGTCTATCCCTTGTGCAGAAAAAGGAAACTGTTGACCCATTATCAATAGAGCTTATGTTCTGAGTTACTTTTTCCTAATACCCTTGATCCTTGCTCCATTCCTTTTACGGTCAACCTCCCATATAAGATTCTGACTCAACTAAATAGTGGGTAAAAAATACTTATATTGTCATCTAACACTTTCTTGAAATATTTTATCCTAGGATTGTCTTTCTTGTCAAAACAAATTCCCCATTCATGGAATATTTAGCAAAGTAAGAAATTGTAACAATCAAGCCCTAAGTTATTTTAATATACACTCCTGGTTTCAATATAACAGGAGGCTTTAAAAACCTCAATTTAGTCCTGTCCTTCTACATTCCTCTCAAAAGATATAATTGTCAAAAATTCAAATTATTTATGAGGTTTTTCATTATATAATTACATAAGCACTCAATCATTGGGCAAACCTTCCTTCTGAAAACCTCAAAATAAGTTGCCTCTCAATATGATAGAAAATCCTTTATTGGTTTATTTATTTTTTTAAAAAAGATTTTTTTTTGCTTTTTTTAAGATTACAGAGGAGGAAAACTTTAATAAGTGAGTATCGTATTAGCATACTATAACATTTGACAAGTTCTTTGAATTTGGAAAAGCTTTGATTATGGGCCCAGAGACAGGGTGTGTATTGGTTGTCCAAGGATTAGTCTTAAATAATTTCAGAGAAGCTCAATCCCTGGGCTAATGGTGAATTTCAAAGGTACAAAAACTCTCACAGATCAGCAATTGAGTCAGAAGGTGAATCCATAGAGGAAAAAAAAAAACAGAAATCAAAGCAAGTATATGTTGTATTATATTTTGTGTCTTATGAAATTAAGGTGGATAAATATATGACTTCGGTTTAAAAAAAGTAAACAAATGGTCACTAATGTTTCAAGCTAGCAGTACTGCATTAAGAAAAAAAAATGGGATCTCAGGGGAGAATAGATACTAATGATAGAGGTCCCCCCCCAAAAAAAGAACAGGAATAACATCAGTGAGTTATGTTAAAATGCTCAGGAAAAAATGTGTCTAAGGAGATAGACTGCTTACAAGTAGCTAAATATTATTAACTAATTTTATTTTGCAACTAACATATTAAGTTTATTATATGCTTTAGAAAAAACTATAGGTTACAGATTTAGTTTCATATAAAAACTTTTTTATCTTTTTAGATATGAAATAGGGGCTAGTGAACATATAAAATGTACATGACTGGTGCAATCTCCACGTGGAATAGCCTGAGGATTCTGCTTCTGTAAAGGCCTTTATCTCTACTACCTCCATATGGAAATGTCCTTCTGGTCAGAGGTAAGTGATAGAAGGAATCTTCCAGCAGCTATATCACATTTAGAAGTTAACCTAGTGGGCCAGATTCCTATATAAAAACTGCTTTAAGTTTGAACTTACCTTCTCTAAAGATCAAGATGGTATGGAGGAGAGTATACTCCAGGTGTTAGTGGAAAATATCCGTATTTTTGTTCTTGCTATATTTTTTTTTCACCAGATATCCTCAGTAAAAGCTAAATGATGTTAACTGGTTAAATGGAACTAGAGTCCACTGACAGTTAACAGCTTATAGCACACACTGAAATAGGGGAGAGGCATCAAAATAATCACATTGGGTAAGTCAGATCCTACACTGAGGAGGTAACTTTGCTTTGAGGAAGTGAATCCAAAGTCCCATTTCATGTGAAACAATAAAAGCTGAATCCAAGATAACATATAATATCATATAATCTTTAAATGACTTTAAAAAAGGATCTAAAGATAATGGGAGCCACTCAAGCTTCTTAAGCAGAAGAGTAACAAAAACAGACTTGTGCTTCAGTAATATAAATTTGACTGCTATGTGAAAGGGCCAATGAGAATGCAATATTCCAGGTGAGAAATAATGAGAACAAAGCCTAGGTTTGTAGTGGTATGAAAAAAGATAGGAAGGAGAATTAAGACAAATAAAGACACACACACACACACACACACACACACACACACACACGTCTGAGGCTGCTTCAGTCTATCAATCACGTTTTTAAAAAGGCAAATTATAGATTTTTCTGTTTTGTTCTTTGGTCCAAGAAATAATAGAATTATTCTTCTCTTCTTTTATTGAATGTTTAGTCATGATCTTTGTTTCTAAAAATGAGCATTATTTGGAACAATAAAAAAAATGCTGAGAATATGAGAATTCTAATTTCTCTTTAAAATTCAACTGTCTAGTGGCAGCTAACTAGTGCAATAGATGGAATCTAAACTCTGGGGTCAGAAGACCTGAGTTCAAATCATATTTACTAGCTGTGTGACCTGGGCAAGTCACTTAATTCCTATTCCCTCCATTACAGACAAACAATACTGCCACTTGGTAAAATGGAAACTAAGACCTTAAAAATGGAAAAAAAAAAAAATTAATGGACATTCCATTTAAAGATGACAGAAAAAACTAACCCCTGGGATTAGAAGGGAATATTTACATCATATTATAAATCATGGACCCATGTAAAGCCCAGATCTTTAAACTGTGGTTCACAACTCAATATGAGGTCTCATAACTGAACATGCAGGTCTTGAAATTATGATTAGTTATCAGTAAATATTTGATTTGCATACCAATTTTACATATCTACATACATACATATGTGAGCCTGAGATAACCAGGCTCACATAAATACTTTTTGGGCAAAAAGGGGTCACAAGAGGTAAAAGAAGGTAAAAGAAACTTTGATTTTTAGATGACTGTCTAGTGGCAGCTAGATGACATAGTGAACAGAGCCCAAACTCTGGAGTCAGGAAGACCTGAGTTCAAATCTCAGACATTTACTAGCTGTGTGACCCTGGGCAGTCACTTAATTCTGATTCTCTCCAAAACAAACATACAAACAATACTGTTACTTGGTAAAATGGAAACTTAGACTTTAAAAATTAAAAAAAAAAAAAAAGTAATGGATTTTTCACAAGAAACACTAGATACATAAATAATTTGCTACATTCACTTGACATATATATAATCTAAAAAGTAAAAAATTTTCATAAAACATTATTGTTACTGTAAAACTATCTCAGTTTGATGCATTAAACAGAGAAAAGAGAGTACTGAAACTTGAGCCAAAAGTCCTAACTTTTTAAAAGTCCTATTTCTGCTATTAACATCCATGGACAAATCACTATACCTTTATTTATAAAATAAATGAGTTAGACTAGAATCAGAGGTCTTTTGGGTATCACAAATCTCTCTGGAAGCCTGGTAAAGCCAAGGAATCTTAATATTATTAACTGCATAAACTGCACAATATCCAAAGGAAAGTAAAGGTTAGTAAAAATAGACAGGTATTTTTCCCAAACAAGTTCATACCTCCTGAAGTCTATAACTCTTAGACTAGATAATGTCTCAAATGCCTTCCAGTCTTAAATTTTAAGAACCTTTTGACATATATAGAGTGCCTACTATGTACAAAGCATTGTTGATACTAAAATAAATAAAAAGAAGAAAAGGGAATAAGCATTTATTTAACACTTACTGTATGCCAGGCAGAGTGCTAAATGCTTGTTACAAATATCTCATTTTATCCTCATAATAACCCTACCCTGAAAGAAAGGTGCTGTTTACATCCTTGTTTTACAATTGAGGAAATTGGAATAAACAGAATAAGTGTCTGAAGTAGAATGTGAAATGAATAAATAAGTGAAGGAATCAATGAATAAAACAAACAAATAAGCAGGTCCCTTTTCTATATAACTTTTTAATTTAATGGGAAGACAACCATTAAGTAACCAGAATATAAAAAAAAAAAGAAAAAGTATAAAAAAGACTCCCCCATCCCAGTCAAGAGGTTAGAGTTCTAGGCCCAGGAAGATCTGAGGCCAAATCCTCTCACCACTCTCACTGCTAGATGAGGAAATCCCTCAACATCTAGTGCCTCACTCCCGAGTAAGTCCTTGGCTGGGCTGGATCTGTTTTCCAAAAAAGAAGCTAGGAATCTTATTTATATATTGTTTAATGAATGGGTTACATACTTAATGGAAGATTGCCCAGAACTTTTGACAACCCCAAATTCCTAACTAAATTGAATTCTTACTTTTGATACTTAATAGCAAGACAAGTCACTTAGAATCTGTGTCCTTCCACCCAGCTCCCTAAGAATTACCTACTCAGTCATGAACAGTGAAGAGTTTTAACTTGCTTATGGCTAAAATTACATATGTATTAAGGTGCCTAAGAGAGGTATAAAGTTTCATGGGAATCCAAAGGATGGTGGAGAATCAAAGGAGACAATAAATAACTAGATTTTGAAAGATAGTTGGTAAAGATTTCAGTACAGGTGAAGGGCCTTCCAAGTAGAAGATCCTAAAGAAGGAAAGAGTAATTCACAATCAAGGAACTGTGAATTTACAGTTGAACCACAGTACAATTTTTTTTTTTTTTTGTGAAGGAAATAGGTAAGTGGCAGATTATGAAGGACTTTGAATGCTATTATAAGGAGCTAGGATATTATTTGGCAAAAATATGGGATTAAATAGATTAATTTGGCAGAGAGGAATTTGAAGAGGGAGAAACTGGACGTAGGGAGGCAGCCTAAATAATCCAAATAACAGGAAGTAAAAATCTGGATTTCAAAAGGTCATTTGTGAGAGAGATTCTGGAGCTAGTCAGCAGTACTTAGGAACATTAGCTGTAACTGGTTAAAGGAGATATCCAGAATGTCACTTTAGGCATTTGGGAAGCAAAATTGTGGTAGTGAAATTAGAGGAAAATAATAGAAAAGTAAGACCTTAGAACAGTTCCTGTGTCCAGTTTGGAACACATTGATTTTGAGGATCCAATAAAATACTCAGCCTCTCTCATAATTCTAATGTATTCTTTCTCTTAATTATTTCCTGTTTATCCTATGTATAACTTGTTTGTACATATGTGTTTGCTTGTTGTCTCTTCCATTAGATTGGGGGCTCTTTTGAGGATAGAAACTGTTTTTTGTCTCTTTTTTGTATCCCCAGGTACCTGGTACATAACAGGCACCCAATTAATGGGTCTACTGACTCTGATGGGGAAGTACATATTCAGAAAGTAACAAGTAAGTAAGAATCTGAAAATGAGAGCATGGAATTCAAGGAGAGAGGACAACTTTGGCATTAGATATCAAGATTTGGGAATTGTACACAGCAGTAAAAAGTGAAGTCACATAGACGTTGTGGGAAAAAACAAGAAGGCTGCAGAAGGAACTTGAGAAAAACCTGTTGTTAGATAGTAGAAGGAAAAAGATTAGCCTAAAAAGGAGGCAGTTAAAGGCCTGTAAAAGTTAGTTAATAACTATATCTTCAGAGAATACAGACAGGAGGAAAAGTCATTATACTTCTTGACACATTGACTTACAATTTCTGAAGGCATCTGTTAACATGTGGACAGTAGTTATGAAGGATGTTCAGACTGGGTCCCTTCCATTAAAGGGAAAAGGAGGGAAACAAACATGAAAAGCTAGAATGACTAACAAATCTTTGAGCTTTGTGGCTGACTGTAAAGAAATTCTACAAATGAGTCTTTTAATCTTATCTGACTTAAGCAGGTATACTCAGATATCTGGGGTCTTCTTACTCTATATTATTACATTTGTAAGATCCTTTGCATATCTCAATAAATAAATAAATAAATAAATACAAACCCTTTTGATTCTGTCTATAGATAGGATAAACCCTATTTCCTCATTACATAGGGCAGTTTCATTTCCCAGAATAACAGGGCTAAGACCCTTGATAGTGATATAGCAGCACATATTTTCATGAATCCATTGTTCTATATGAGTGCTTTACTGGTGCTGATTTGTATGTTAGTCTGCAGCTATATTAGAAGTGGGTATGCCTATGTTTGTTTTCCTAGAGATCCACAATCAAAGCAATACTTATAGAAAGTTAAAGGGCATGAGATCAAGTGTACAGGTAGAGAGGTAACCTTGACAGAGAAAAGAAACACTTCTTTCTCTCACAAGACAGGAGGAAGAGAAGATGGATAAAGACAGAAGGTCAGAAATGTTAGTGAATTGAAAGAACTCTAAGGAACTACTGAGGAAAGTCAGGTTAGGTGAACTAGATCCTTCTCCTCCCCAAAAAAAGATCACTTGATAAGTATGAATCATTCTCCCAAAGCCCCACAAGCTATATCTGCACCTTAGGGATACAGTCACCCTGAGAAGTTTGGGGTATCTCTACTGCTGTCAATTCTAAATCCCCACAAGATGTATTTCCACCATTAAGTATCAGTGACTAGTCCAATTCCATTTAACCACTTAACTTCAATTGACTTTTACAAAGGAAAACATATCAAAATAGAGCACTAACAAAGTACAAATAATCCCCTCAATACTGCTGGGACACTCATCTCATTTCCTAAATAACTTTGATCTTGGCAAAGTTCAAGTCAAATTTATATCCAGATGCAGCAAATCAAATGAGTCTTGCACTCAACTGCTGCTGGCCTGGGCCCAGGTTACTCCCTATCCCTCGGGACATTTATCTTGAATTGTGAACTCAGACTCTAGAACCAGGATGCCAGGATGCCCTGCTGACTTCTTGAAACTCACAGGATTAAAGTACTACTCCCTTTAGCTAAAAGAAAAAGGACCCACATAGAGTAGATTTCAGAGTCACATGGTCCTGAATGGGAGAAGGCCTCAAGATCTTCCTATTTGAGCTCAATCTCTTGCTACATTCCATAAATGAAGAAGTCTATTTACAAACTGACCAGATGAAAGGGACTAAGGCTGACTCAAGCTTAAATGTCTCAGCAGCCATTCACCAAGTTGTTAGCCAGCCAGAACCATTTATAGACTATCAACTTATGATCTACAGTCTCTCTAAGCATTTTCATTCTATACCATTACAATGTGCTCAGAAGCAGGCTTTTCACCTCTCTATTTTGAAGAGATGCTACCCAAATCATTCTGTGCACCAAATCTTTATTACATAGTACTCAAAAGAAGGGGGAATTATCCCAGCAAGGATTGAGAGAAAGCATCTGGAATTTATGACTCTTTAAAATGTAAAGTGGTCAGAGCTTCAAGATCATAATTCTCTCAGTCCTAATGGCCAGGAAAGGGGTGATCATAATAATTTTATTCAGGGCATAATAATTAAGGGAAACTGAGGCATAATGATTCAGGGAAAGTGAGGCATAATAATCCTATCATAAATATGTCAATGGAAATGCTTTCCATCAATTGCTCATATATCACTCAATGTCTCAAAACTAATTCTCTTGTTTCCACAAAAAATATCTAATAAACCATTATAAAACACAGTAATGTATAGCATAATTTGCCAACTATATACATAGCACTGTGCTAAACATAAAGTAGATGGGCATACCATCTAGTGGGGAGAGGTAATAATATTCACAAAAAACTATAATATAGATAATGAATAACAAATGAATAAGAAGTACAAACTAAATGCTAAGATGTTTGATGATTCAGTGACCATGTAAAAATGTTATTCAATGCTAACTACTTCAGTCAAAGTCTTGGAAAATAAGTGTGCTGTGTTGTAGGAGGAATGTTACCCTGAAACTTGTATTGGAAAGTATCATGAGGAAGTTTAACAACCTATTTTGAATGAGCAAAAAATTTCTCATTTAATCACCCCCCAAAAAAAAAAATTCTGTCTGTTTCAAATACTGAAAGTTCAGTCTTCCATCACTTAATGAAAATTCCAGAAAGTGTCAGTCTTAGATTAAGGTTTCAAGTTATGAGGGCACAAAGCTACATATATATATATATATATATTTTAGATGGCCATACAGTCATTTTCAGTGGTGTCTGATTCTTTCTGACCCATTTGGGGTTTTCTTGGCAATGCTAGAATTGTTTGCCATTTCTTTATGCAGCTCATTTGTAGATGAGCAACTGAGGGGAGCAAGAATATTCAGCTCCAAGGTTATTCAGTTAGGAAGTATTTGAGGCTGTATTTAAGCTTAACTCCTGATTCCAGGTCCAAAATTCTAATTACTGTGCACCTAGGTGCCAGATAATTAGTAGATAAGGAGGTAGATGGATGGATGGATGGAAAGAGAGGAGAGGGACAAAGATCACAAACATTATATAGAAAAATAATAGAACATTTATTAAATATTATGTATCAAGCACTAAGCTAAACTAATAGAACTTAATATAATTTTCATGTGATGTTTTGATAAGGAAAGACTGTACTCCTGGTCAGAAAGGTTGCCTTGATGGTAATGAGAGAGCATACCAATCAGTGGTGCCAATATCTTTTTAGGAGAAAGGACAGAAAAGGAAAAGAAACAGAATTACAGCTTTAGGGATTATTCGTACATTCATTCATTTTAAATATTTAAGTACCTACCATAGGAAGGACACAAAGAAGTACCCTCAAACAGGTTAAGTATTAGTTTATAGTACCACAGATTTGAAGCTGGAAGGAATGAACCTGAGATCATTAATGAAAACTCTTGATTTTACAAATGACAAAATTGGGGCAGATACAAATTAAATGATATTTCCAAGGTACTGGTGGAGCTGGGATTTAACCCAGATCCTCTGATACTAAAACCATCCCTCCTTCCACTATAACATACTACCAAGAGGGAAAAAATACACATATAAAATAAAATTACAAGAACAAGACAGAAATACAAGAAAACAACCAAATATAAAGATCGTTATCTGAAGCATCAAATGAATGGTGAATTCTATGAATTCAGAGGAACAAGAGCAATTAGTCAGCAAGTATTTGTTTAATGTGTGCAAGGCAATGTATTTGCAATAAAGATAGAAAAGCAAAAGAAAGAGGAGGAGGAAAGGAAGGAAGGAGAAAGGGAAGAAATGAGGGAGACAGAGACAGACAGAGAGAGAGAGAGACAGAGGAATATTATTGCCAAATTTGGAAACCCCCAGATCAAAGAGAAAATTTTGCAAGAACCAAGAAAAAAAAATTCAAAAATACTGGAGCTACAATTAGAATTGTTCAGGACTTATCAGCAGCTACAATAAAAGACTGAAGGTCTTGGAATCATGTCTACCCATAATCAAAAGAACTAAGACTACAGCCAAAAATATATTCATTAAACGAGATAAAATGAACATTCAAGGAACTTGCAGATTTTTTTTTTAGGAATTTATATCAACCAAACTCGAACTTAATAGAAAATGTAACATTATGAGAGCCAATATCAAAGATCATTTCAAGGAATTCAATATGGAAAAATGGCTAAGTTGTACTGTTTTGTTTCTTAACATGGGAAATATACAATATATGTTTAAGATTCATATCAACAATAGGATAGCTCAAAAGAAAAACTAGCAGAGTTAAAGTAAAAATAGTAATTAGATTATACAAATGAGGTGCAGAGGAGTATACACATAGAGGCATTAGAGGGGGAGGAGGACTCCTAGTTCTAAAAACCTACACACACCAGGAATGGGTTAAATAGGCAACACTACATATACACCATGAAGGGTATAGCGCTCTTCAAAATCTATAAAGAAATGAGGGGGAGCCATGGGCTAATGAGGAAGCTAAAGGTGTGGGGAAAAGAAAATGGAGGTACTCATGGGTGAGGGGAGGTTAAGTAATAGCCAGACAAATTAAGGAGCAGAATTAAAGCAGAAGAGTTAGTAGGGATAGGAAAGATGTCTCTGTGTATGTAGGAGGGTGTGGGGGGACGTAACTATATAAATATGTATGTTTACATAAATATATTTTTTCTTAACCATAGCTTATTTGACGGTGAGGGAGGATGAAAGGGGGAGAAAGAATGAAGTGCGCAGCAGAGACCCAAAGAACAATTTACAAGGAAGTAAAAAAAAAAAAAAGGACATTTATGAATATAATTTCTTTCACATATATACACATATATGTATGTGTGTGTATATGTATATATATACACACACACACACACACACACACATACATACATACTTTCTTGATCTGGTAATTTGTTGTTATACATTTTGAATCCTCCCGGATGTTCTGCTGGACACATAACAAAACTTTTGTTTTATTTTGTTTTGTATTTCTTTTCTGTTTTTCTTATTCTGTTTGTTTTTTAAATAAAATTTTTAAAAAATTAAAAGAAAAGAAAGTATTCAAATTTGTTCTAGGCCAGCGTTGGTTGAAAGAATTTAGAACACTTCCGGAGCTCTTTCCTATAAATAACTCTTCTTCGAACGACCAGATAAGCTTGTTGGGAGACACAATCGGCCGAAATAGTATATGGGGACTTTTTTATTCCAGATGGCAACCTGAAATCCTATATCTTCCCTTCTCTCTAAATCCAACCTGCCTAACCAAGCAGCAGTTGTTAGGCTTTCGAGTCAGTCTCTTCAACTCCACCTTTACCTGCTTGGCTCTGGAAACGCACCCGTCCTTCCCACCCACAGTGTGCAGCCCGCAACGAGTCACTTGTCCTTTGTTGCACGTCCCTCTGGAACAGAAAAACACCCGCCGATCCAACCTCGGCGCCTGGACGATTCCAACCCTAGGATAGCAAAGGTAGCGGAAATTACACCGTTCCAGGCTTTGCATCTTCTCCAAAAAAAACTCCCCCACCCCAGTTACAAGACCCCATTAGATTTAGTGGTATGGGGGAGGTGGTTCCCTGGAGGAGGAGGAGAAGGAAGCAGGGAGGCGGAGCTTGCAAGCCAAGGTCCCCTCACCAGGGGACGTCACAGTCCCAGGTGTCCCTATGAGCGTTTGGAGGAGGAGAAAAAGAGGAAGAGGGGTCTACGAGCTTCCCAGAGTTTTCCCTCACCTCCGCTTATCAGCCCGACCGGAGGCACTTGATAGAAAGTACTGAAACTCCCAGGAGGGTGAGTCACACCTGGGCACGGCCACCCACCTCGGAGCTAAGAAGTCCGGGGATCACCAAGGCAGCGTTGCTGCAAAAAGGGGCGGTGCCGACAAAAGCCCAGAGGATAGCAGAGGGCCTAGGGAGGAACCTGCCCCGGGGCGGAGCGGGGCTGAGGGCGTTGGTAAGGGATCGAGACTGGACGAGTCGGGACTGGACAGTTGCCCCGGGCGTAGGACTATACTGGAGAGAACTCCACTATGGCTGCGCTCCAGGCGCAGGGAGCCGGGGAGCTGTGCGCGCTGCTGTTTCTGGTAAGTTGGGGTCCCCAGGGCTTTCCTCGAGCTCAGGCACGTCCAGGCCTGCGTCTTGGGCGTAGGTATGGGGAGCCGCGCCCGAGACCCGTTGCTTCCAGCCTCCATTGAGTTCATTAACTAGCTTGCTTGACTGATTAATAACTTACGGGAGCCCGCTGCTCATTCGTTCACTCTGCGCGCCCGGAGGCTGCTAAAAGTTAAGGCGAAATGGTAACTCGGGGAAAGCCCAAGATGCCCAAAATGGGATCTTCCTGGGCACGAAAGTGGGAGTCCAGGCTTGTCGGTACCTCTTCTTGTTCTCCCTTCTTGCCACACCCAGGCCGGGAGCCTCCTAAAATCGACTTCTGTAGCTAAGGCTGTTCCACACCTGGACATGCAGACCCCAGCCAGTTTGATTCTCCTTTTTTTTAAACCCAGAGTAGGAGTGGGAAAGTTCGGGCAATTATTAATCGTGGAGCCCCGTCTCTATCCTAGAAATACATAAAGAAAGCAGTTTCTTATCCTGAAGCTACTTAAAAGAAGCTTTTACCTAGGCTGTCCACGCCCAAGCAAAGTCAGCCCGGTGGAGGACTGGGCTGAAGCTGAGTAGTTTGGTTTCAGTCATTGCCACTCAGCAAGCATTTATTAATTTTCTACTATGTTTCACTGCGGGTGGGGGTATGAGCGTGAGGAGGTAGATAAAGACAAAAGGAAACGGTCTCTACTTTCTCCTTCTTTCTAGGGAGATAAAAACCTTTGCATATTCAGACACTTATTAAAACTTTTATAACTTTAAAATTGTGATCCAGTCATAGCTCAAGAAAACAAAAGTAGTATTTAAAGTCAGGAAACTTTGAGAATAGTAACTGAATACAGAGCCTAGGAGATTTTTTGATGTTTAATATTTATTAGCAGTAATTAAGAACTCACATTCTAGATTTAGCAACAAAAAGAATTTGGTTTTCATAAATTTATTTTTATTTTTTATTCCCTCAAAATAGTGGTCATTGAAGATCCTGAGAACTGCATATATTGGTTACCTAGGACATTTTTTAAAAAAGGAATAGCTGGTAATAACATTATCCCTTTAGACTTTCCTAGAACTTTGTTGATGTCTCCATGGTTTTTTTATGGGGGGGGGGGGGGAGAAGAGGGGTCATTTTAAAAATTCTAGCTATCTTATTTGTGTCGTCCTTTTAATTATAATGTAAACTCCATGAGAGCAGGGACCAGTTGCCTAAATTTTGTATCTTCCTGAACCATGTTCATTTTAAGGTTAAAGAAAAACTTTACAGTAAATACTTAGTCCAGGATTTTTGTTGTTATATCAGTGGTGTCCAATTTTCCCTGACCTTATTTGGAGTTTTCTTGACAAAGCTATTGGAGTGGTTTTTCATTTCCTTCTCTCCATCATTTTACAGATGGGGAAACTGAGAAAAACAGGGTAAGGTGACTTGTCCAGGGCCACACAGTAAGTGTCTGAGGCAATATTTGAATTCAGGAAGATGAGTCTTCCTGACTGCAGGCCCCAATCCACTGTTCCACTTAGCTGCCCAAAATTAAATCATCTTTGTTTTATTATGTTAGTAAAATAATCCTTTTCTTCCAAATGAATGATACACAGCTTCATAAATAACTTGTATTTATTTCTGAAGTAATATGTTCATTTTTTTTATCAATTTAGAGACATTTATTTTTAGGGGAAAAACAATGAAATCAAGTCATGCTGAAATATGACTTAAATTAAATAACTTGACTGGAATTGTGAACAATTATCCTTTAAATTTCAATCTCTTTCCCTCTCCCTGTGTTTTTCCCCTTATATTATCCAAGTAATTGCCTCAATTCTTCACCAGTATTTTCTTGCATTATCCAAATTATTCATCAACTCATCTTAAAGCCTTTACACATTCAGACTCTGTTAAAAATCTCTATAACATTAAAGAAAGAGCAAAATGAACAAAAGTTCTTGGTAATGTATAAAGATAGTAAACATAAAGATTAGTAGGTAAATAAGGTTCCTAGAACATTTTTGATGTTTAATGTTTATTAAGTATTACTAAGTAAGAAAATGCACGACAGAGAACTAATTTAAAGTTTAGGATGAACCTGTCAAAGTGAAAGTTATGCCAGAGAAAAAATGAATACATAATTTGACATGTTTTTTTACTTTTAAGTAATTAAAGCTTTTCTATTTGCATTGAATTTTTTAACTCTAGTATTTTATATATGTCATTTTAAGACCTGTAATCAGTCAAGCTCTTACTATCTGCCAGGTACTGTGCTAGACATTGAAGATACATAGAAAGGGGGTAGGGAGGAATCCCTTCTATCAATGAAGGAATAAGAAAATTTTGGACAATAGTCCATTGGTTTCCCACACTTAAAAATGCAAGCACTCACATAATCATAGATTTAGAGTGTGAAAGGATCTTTAAAAACTATTTAGTCTACCTTCTTTGTTTTACAGCAGAGGAAACTGAAGTCCAAAAAGATGAATGACTTATATACTGGTTTATACTGATAAGTAAGTAGTTGAGCTGGGATTTGAAAGTAGGATCACTTACTTTAAGTCCAAAGGTCTTTGCATTGAACATACTATCTCCCCATTATTTCTTTAATGATACATTAATCAAGAATCTAAATATTTATTTTTAAACAAGGTTAACTCAACCAAAGAGACTAGCTAAAATGACTTGCTTAGGGTCACAAAGTTGCTAATTGCTTGAACTCAAATTTAAACTTTGATCTTCTTAACACTGGATCCAGCACTCTTTTTATTATTTTGCCATCAATTATTGATCTCTAAACATTAACATTGATATAATCCCTAAAATGATGGCTGACTTGGAATTAAATACAATTTAATTTATAAATGCATCATTTTGTTCATAAGATTGTGGATTTCTAGGTGATTAGGGCCCTTAGAAACTAAGGTAATGCATCTTTTCATTAGAGGCCATAAAGCCTAACTCCCATATTTCATATAGCTGGGAAGTTTTTGAAAAGAAGTCTTTCAGCTTCCAAGTTTAAATCCATAATTCTTTCATCTGTCAACCCTTACAAGAAACTGCCTGTGAGTTTATAATTAGAAAGAATGAATGTTTTGTTTTATTTTTAAGGACATTTTTTTAACCTGGTGTAGCTCTAGTGGTTTTTTGATAACAAATGAGTTATATAATACATAAAAGTGTATTTCAATACAATGAAAACCAAGTTATATTTTCAGTTGTAAAAAAAAAAGTTAGTAAAAAATATTACTTTTAATAGCTTTCCAAGGCATATTTTAATTCATCTATATTTCATTGAAATATACCGTTCTGTAAAGTAATATAATAAGTTAGTTTTACATATTTTTATATATTTTAGGTTTAAAAAATGATTTATTCTGGCAGTCTGCCAAAGCCATCTACCAAAGTGTGATGCAATTTTCTTTTTCTTTTTTTTAAATTATAGCTTTTTATTTACAAAACATATGCATAAGTAATTTTTCAACATTGATCCTTGCAAAACCTTCTGTTCCAAATTTTCCCCACTTTCCCTCCACCCTCTCCCCTAGATGGCAGGTAATCCAATACATGTTAAATATGTTAAAAATATATATATGTTAAATCCAATATATGTATACATATTTATACAGGTATCTTCTTGCACAAGAAAAATTGTATTAAGAAGAAAAAAAAAAACCTGAGAAAGAAAACCTGAAAGTTACAGAATTACTTCAATATTCCTGTATAGATTTCTCTTTTCTTGGAGGTCTTTTTCAGAGGCATAGTGGTAAACATTGCAAATTGAGAGCAAGAACTTATTCTTATGTTCCCAGAGTTCATTGCACAAATATTGTATCTAAATAACTAAATAGTCTTTAATATCCCCTAAAACTGTAATAAATCTAATAGCCCATTTTTTTTCCCCAAGGATAATGACTGACTTGTGATTTAATTGGTATAGATGACTTCTGGATAATGGAACTCCCTTGATCAGTGCAGGGTAATACTGTCTCTACAATTTAGTCTTGGAGAATTGCCCAGAACACTGAGAAATAAGAATTTATCTTGGATTATACAACCAGAATCTATCATAGTCAGTACTTGAACCTAGTATCAAGGCCAGCTCCATATCCATTACATTCTGCTTTGTATAATGCTTCAACATTATTCCTCAGAATAAATAAATTAATAAATAAATATTTAAAATTAGTTCTTGTTTGACTAATCTATGGTCAGACCCTTCAATGATATGTTTTTATTTATTTGTTTTAGACTTAAACAAATGCATTTTTTAGTAACAAAGCATTTTGTGAGTATTTATTGAACAATAAAAAATACAAATCAACTAAGATATTTTCAATGGCTTTCTGGTATTTAATTTTAATTTTTAAAATTTACTATTAATTTTTTAAACTTAAAATACTATTCTCCTCTGATTGTATTTTATGAATTATGGTATTTCTGAAAGAGTATTGTAATCACTAGGGGCTGACCTCATGAGTTAGAAGTAATCGGAGGTTGTCTCTAGGCTAGAAGGAAGTCGTTTTAGATTCTATTCCAGGTGTTGTATTAAAAACTCTTAATTTATTTCCACATGCCTTTAAAGAGGCCTTATAATAGGTAAACTGTAATCATTTTCAAATGAATGTTAAACATATGGCTAATATTTTTATAGGAGGCGGCATGTCCTGAAAAAAAATGACATAAAAATTTTATGATAATCATTTAGTAACTTTCTCCATTCTTTCATGGGGATTATAGATACAATAAACCACATTTCAGGTGCAAAAGGGTGTCTTCATTCACTATGTTTGTAGCATATAACTTGGGAGTTAAACTAAGATAATTGCTGGCAATTTTATTCAGAGTTGAGGAAATTTCTACGTTCTGATAATGATGATCTGGCTTTATATTTACTATCATTTACAGACAATTATATGTATCTAAATCTTACCTTATTCTACTTTGTTTTCCCTAGGGTACCTTCCCTATAAATTAGTCTTCAGCAATTGTTGAATTATTGAATCCGAGAAGATATCTTAACTCAGTAAATCCTTTCTAGAATTTCCAAGAAATTAATAATAAATCACAAAATCTTCTGCTTAATTTCACCATAATTATTATTAGGTTTTTGTCGATGTTTTGCTCAAAATGTCTCCAAAACTTAATTGGGTTATAATTTGGTTTTGATGTACTTGGTACTCTGAGGATATTCAGTGAATATTCAACAGAGAACCTTGCCTCTTACTCTACCCTGAAAAAGTAGAAGCCATTTCACAATGAATTTCCTGTTCTCTCCTAGTCTTTATCTGAAGATCTCTTGAAATTATCCTCCATTTTCTTCTGCCTTTCTCCTCAACAAAGCTAATTTTTTAACTTGTTTCTTTGACCCCCTACTTCTATTTTCTCTAGAATTTTGCCCCAATAAACTTGACTACTTTTCTCTAATTTTCAGTCTTTCCTCGTTTGTTGGACTTCTTCTCTACTGCGTATAAACATGTTCAAGTGCCCCATCTTTTAAAAAAAAATCTTTTCACTCAGTCCTACCATATCCACTCATCCTCCATCTTTCCTTACCTTTAAAACCTAAGCCCCATCAAATGGCATCTTGTTCAAAATTCAGTCAAATGACAAGAAACCAGGAGAAAGAGAAAAAGAAATAGTCAAGAAAAATACCTGAAACAAGCCTGCTTGTTTCAACCATGTAATGCTTGTTCTGTTCTTTTTGAAATAATCTCTTAATCTGGTATATCCAAAACACAAAATAAAATTATATGTTATTGCCCCACCTCACCCCACCCCACCCCACCCCACCCCCCCCCAAAAAAAAAAACAGGATAAGACAGTATCCTAGCTTTAGTCCTTTTGTTAGCTATTTAATTTCAAATAAAGTCAACAAATATCTATGAAGTACTTAAAATGTGTCAAGCACTGTGCTAAATGCTAGCAATACATGGAAAAGCAGAAACAATTCTTACCTTCAAGGAGCTCACGTTTTGAGAGAAACAAATGTAAACAACTATGTACATACCAGATGTATACAAGTAAATTGATGGCAATCCCAGAAAGAAGATGCTTGGGGGGCTGTGGGAGGAGATGGGAGGAATTAAGGAGCAAGAGGAAAGGCTATTTGCAGAAAACATCTGCCCAGTCTTGAAGGAAACCAGAGAATACAGGAGGTGGAAATGAAATGGGAGATCACTCCAGGAATGGCAATTCTGTTCTTTTGGCTGAGGTAAAATCCTGTAAGCATGTGTCCCACAATTTGAAGAGGCCTTGCAAATTTATTACAGTGTGGAAATTCATTGTTTCTGCTTTGTATAGCTTCATGGATATATAAAACTGCAGCATTTTATTTTTAAAAAAATTGACCTTCATTGACAAATGTGGTTTTCCTGGGTTTTTTTTCTATTTTGTATTTCAGTTTAAAATAAATAAATACATTAAAAATAAAAACAAATATATTCTTCTTCCTCCATACTCAGTAAGCCACCTGTTGAAACAAGAGTTTTTTTTTTTTTTAATGGAAATGAGACAGTTAAGAAAAAATTAACCAACAAGCAAATCCCATAGCCCTCCACCTATAAGAAAAAGACAGGGAAGGCGGATTTTCTCTTCTTTTCTACCTGCTACGGTAGTTACAATTATATCATGCCCAGTTTCAATATTTTGTTCTTTCCCATTCATTTTATAGTCATTTTTGCATTGTTTTCCTGGTTCCTCCACATAGGAGCAACTAAATGATTCAGTAGATAGAGTGCTAGTTCTGGAGCTCACAAGAGCTTCATTCTAATCCTTCTACTGATATCAGCTGTATGAACCTGGGCAAGCCATTTGGCCCTTTGTTCAGTTTCTTCATCTGTAAAATAGGGATAAATAATAATTGCACTTACCTCCCAGAACTCACTGTGAGGATCCCAATCAGATAAAAATTGTAAAGCACTTAGCATAGTGCTGGGCACATAGTAAATTCTATATAAAATATATATATATATATATATATATATATATATATATATATATATATATATATTCAGCATTTATTTTTATTTTGAACCAGTTCATGTCTTCCCATGTTTGCCTTAATTCTTCATATTTATCTTTTTATGGCACAGTGATATTCTAATACATACATATATATATATATACACCACATTATTTTAGCCATTCGCCAATCAAAAACTATGTGTTTGTAGTTTTTTGCTACTACAAAAAGTCGGTTTATGAATATTGTGTGTATAAAAGACCTTTTCTTTCATATAATACATTTTAAACTGGTCTTTATTCAATTTAGAAGGGGAATTAAAAACTACCCATGTGGGGGGCAGCTAATTAGTGTAGTGAATAGAGCACTAGCCCTGTAGTCAGGAGGACCCGAGTTCAAATCTCGCTTCAGACGTTTAATACTTCCTGGCTATGTGATCCTGGGCTGGTGACTTAACCCCAATTGACTCAGCAAAAAAAGAAAAAGAAGAAACTACCAGTTTATACTTTTAAAAAATTAGTATCATTGCTACTAATGATGTAGGGTGAAGTAAGACAAAAAAGAAGGAAGGAAATATAGAAAAAAAGGGAAGAAGGAAAGAAAGATAGATTTTAGAAATGACTTCTCCCATTGATTACACTCTCTATCTATTGGTCCTGTTTTCCTGCCACTTACAAATGTACTCTGGTCTCCTATCTTAAAACACTATTAAGATCTTACTTTGCCCCTGCCATCAGTCTTAACTCTCTTCGCTTTTACTGCCAAACTTTTTGAGACATTATTTTAATTATCTTCACAGTTTTACTACTTATTTGTAATTTGTCTTTTAACACCATCGATTTACTGAAAATGCCTTTTCCTCGATTCTTATCCTCCTGAACCTCTTCACAGCTTTCTATGGTGATAATCTCTTTCCTTTAAGATGCTCTCCTACTCTGGCTCCTATGCTGATTCCCTTGCAATTCTTCTCTCTATTGAGGGTTACTACTGCCTTTCATTCACCCATATTTATTCAATGTCTTATTCCTAATCATATGCATTCACTTGATATGTCTAGAAGATCCTACTTCCATCTTCTATCAGTTCCTTTTCACTTCTTTCAACTCATCAAATCATCACTTTTCAACCATCACAGTTCAAATCTTTATTATTTTTTACTAGGGCTGCTAATTGCTTTCCCCAATTCCATTCTCTTCCATTTCTATCCATGCTCTACAAAGTTACGTTATTCTTCCTATAGCACAAATCTGAGCTTTCAAGTACTTTCCTTTACCTCTAGGATAAAGTACTGAGTTGTTTTTCAGTCATTTCACACTTGTTGTATTTGAGAGTTATTTTGGCAGAAATACTAGAGCAGTTTGCTATTTTCTTCTCTAGATCATTTTTATACATCAGGAAACTGAGGCAAATAGGGGTGTCTTGCCTGGGTTTCACACAGCTAGTAAATCTCTGAGACTAAATTTGAATTCAGTTCTTCCTAACTCTAGATCTAGCACATTATTCACTGAACCACCTAGTTACCCCTAAAGCACTTCATTTAAAAGCTTCCACAACCTGCCTTCAATCTACCCTTAAAACCATATTTCACATTACTCCTATTGGAGAAATTCCACCTACATTCCATCCAGACTGGATCTACTCACTCTTCCACATACCATTCTACATACTGCCTCCATACATTCACACATTCTCTTCATCTCTTCCTCTTAGAATCTTTATCTCCCTTTAAAAAAAAAATTATTTAAAGTTTTAAGTTCCAAATATCATCCCTTTTTCCCTTCCTCTTTCCTGCTCCCTGAGATAGTATCAGTCCAATATAGGTTATATATGTGCAATTATGTAAAACATTTCCATATTAGTCCTTTTTCCCTTCTCCTTTCCTCTCCTCCCCTCTTCTCGAGATAGTATTAATCAGATATAGCTTATGTAATATGCAATTATGTAAAACATTCCCTTATTCCTCAATTTGTACAAGAAGACTCAAAAGAAAGTGAAACATATGCTTCAGTCTGTATTCAAACAATATCAGTTCTTTCTCTAGAAATAGAAAATATGCTTCATCATTAATCCTTTGGGATTGTCTTGGATCATTGTATTGTTAACAATAGCTACATCATTCACAGTTCTTCATCAAACAATATTGCTGTTATTGTGTTCTGTCACTTCACTATTCATCAGTTCATTTAATTCTTCCCAGGTTTTTCTGAAATCATCTTGCTTGCCATTTTTTTGCATAATAATATTCCATTGCAATCATATACCATAACTTGTTTAGCTATTCCCCATTTTTTGGGCATCCCTTTAATTTCCAATTCTTTGCTGCCACAAAAAGAGCTACTATCAATATTTTTGTACAAAGAAGTCCTTTTCCCTTGATATCTTTAGGAAATAGACCTAGTAATAGTATTGCTGGATCAAAGGATATACACAGTATTAGAGCCTTTTGGGCATAGTTCCCAATTGCCCTCCAAAATGGTTTTCTGTATATTTGAGAAACGAAGTCTTTATCAGAAATACTTGTTGCAAATTTCCCTCAAGTTTTCTGCTTTCCTTATAATTTTATTGCATTGGTTTTGTTGGTAGAAAACCTTTTTAATTTCAGATAATCAAAATTATTTGTTTTATATTCTGTAATGCTCACTCTCTTTAGTCCTCAATTTTTTTCTTATCAATAAATTTGGCATATAAACTATTCCATACTCTCTTAATTTGCTTGTGGTGTCACTCTATATGTGTAAATTGTGCATCCTTGACTTTATCATGGTATACAATATGAGATGTTGATATATTCCTAGTTTCTACTATGCTGATTTCCATTTTTCCCAGCACTTCCTGTAAAATAAGGAGTTTTTTCCCAAAAAACCTTGGATTTTTTGGTTTGTTATATAATAGATTATTATGGTCATTTTACCATAATTTGTACTTAATCTATTCCATTAATCTACCACTCTATTTCTGAGCCAATATCAGATTATTTATTTTGACATATAATGCAGTTTGAGATCTAATATGACTAGACCACCTTCTTTTGCAGTAATTTTTCATTGATTCCCTTGCTATCCTTGATCTTTTGTTCTGCCAAATGAATTTTGTTATTATTTTTTCTTGTTCTATGAAATAATTTTTGTTAGTTTGATTAGTGTAGCACTGAATAAATAGAATAACTTGAGTAGGCTTTTCATTTTTATTATATTTGCTCAATTTACCCATGAGCATTTAATATTTTTCTAATTATTTAGATTTCACTTCATTTATGTGAAAAATGTTTTATAGTTGTGTTCCTATAGCTCCTGAATTTGTTTTGGCAGGTAGACTCCCATGAAATACAATCTACAGTTATTTCAAATGGAATTTCTCTATCTCTTCTGGACTTTGTTGGTAATATATAGAAATGCTGATAATTTATATGGGTTTATTTTGTGTCCTGCAACTTTGCTAGAATTGTTAATAATTTCAAGTAGTTTTTAGTTAATTCTCAAGGATTTTCTAAGAATAAGATCATATCATTTACAAAGAGTGATGGTTTTGTTTTCTCATTGCCTATTCTAAGTCCTTTTAATTTCTATTCCTTCTTTTATTGCTATAGCTAACATTTCTAACATTATAGATAAGATAATGGCATCCTTGCTTCATTCCTAATTGTATTGGGAAAAATTCCAGCTTGTCTCTATAATAGTGCTTTTGTTGGTTTTAGATACATTTTATCTATCATTTTAATGATGTGCTTAAAATTTCTGTGTTCTCTATTGTTTTTAATAGAATGGGCATTATATTTTGTCAGAGGTTTTTTTCTGCATTTGTTGAGATATATGATTTCAGTTGATTTTGTTCTGATATGGTTATTTATAATGATTATTGTCCTAATCTTGAACTAGCTTTGCATTCCAGGTATAAATCCCACCTGGTCATAGTTTATGATCCTTTTGATATATTACTATAAACTCTTTACTAGTAATTTTATTTAAAATTTTTACATTGATGTTCATTAGGGAAATTGGTCTATATTTTTCTTTCTAATTTTTGGTTTAGGTATTTTTCTGGTTTGGTATCAATACTTCGTGTCATAAAAGAAATTTGGTAGGATTCCTTCTTAGCCTATTTTTCCAAGTTTTTATAGTATTAGTATTAATTACTCTTTAAATGTTCAGTAGCATTCACTTGGAATTTGTCTGATTCTGGGGAATTTTTCTTAAGACATTCACCAATTTCTTCTTCAATTTCTTTTTCTAAAACTGAGTTATTTAAATAATTTATTTCTCCTACTTTCATCCTTCTTTGACCTTCACAAGTGTATTATTTCTGACTACTACTTTCCTCACTCTTCCCTTCCTTTTATCAGTCCCCTTTGGCCCTTCTATCATTCGAATTCCTTTTTGCTTCCTTATAGAATGATAGATTTTTGTATATAAATGAATGTATATGTTATTCCCTTTTTTGATACTGCTTTGAGGAAAGTAGTGCTTAAGCTTTGCCAGTCCCATTCCCACCCCCAACCTTCCCCAAGAAAGAGTCTTTCATGACTCGTAAGTGGAATAATTTATCTCATTCAAACTCCCCTCTGCTACTTCTTCCAGTGCAATTTTCTTTTTCACCCCTTTATTTTGTTTTAGGGGTCTCATCCCATCAAAGTCAACTTATATTTATATTTTCTGTCTATATATCCTCTTGATTTCTCTTATAATACTAAATGATTATAGTTATAAAGTTCTTAAGTTATGAATATTATCTTGCCCTATAGAAATATAAACAGCTTAAAATTTCCTTGTTGAATTTTTTATTTTCTCTTTCTTGTTTTTTACCTGTTTATGCTTCCCTTGAGTCTTTTATTGAAAGGTCAGTTTTTTAATTCATCTCTGGTCTTTCAATTAAGAATGTTTAAAAGTCCTCTATTTAGTTAAGCGTACATTTTTCCCCTCAAAGATTATATTCAGTATCTAATTTTTCTGGGTAGACAATTCTTCATTGTAATCCTAATTCTTTCACCTTCTAGTGTATTATATTCTAAATCCTGCAATTTTTTTTTAATATGGAAGCTGCCAAATCCTGTGTGTTCCTCATTATAGCCTCATGATATTTGAATTGTTTCTTTTTGGCAACTTACAGCACTTTCTCTTTGATTTTTGATCTCTAGAATTCAGCTATGATGTTCCTGGGAGTTTTCATTTTGGGAGCTCTTTCAGGCAGTGATCTTTAAATTTCTATTTTGGTCTCTAGTTATAATATATCAGAGCAGTTCTCTTTGATAATTTCTTGAAAGATGTTGTCCAGGCTTTTTTTTTTTTTTTTTTTTTTTTTTATCATGGCTTTCAAGTAGTCCAATAATTTTTATATTATCTTTCCTGGATTTATTTTCTGGGTTAATTTTTTTCCAATGAGAAGTTTCACAATTTCTTCGTTTTTTTAATGTTTTTGATTTTGGTTTATTGTATCTTAATGTCTCATAGAGTCATTAGTGTCCACTTTTAAGAAATTCTTTTCTTCAATGAACTTTGGTACTTTTATAGTTGGCCAATTCATTTTTTTAAATTATTTTCTTCAGTAAATTTTTGTGTATCTTTCTTCATGCTATTAACTCTTTTCATGGCCTGATGGCCACAGATCATATTTGTTTAAAAGTCAAGGTAGTTAGAAGTGCTGATCTGATCACCAACATCACACTATCTCTTGTCTGTTATTATATGATCAAAATGATAGACAAATTGTAAACAGCTAAGATTCTTTGTAGCTTGAGATTAACATGATTAAAATGCCAGATTGCAGGAACTGAGTTTTATCTTATGATTATGTAGGTTTTGGGTTTTTTTTTTAAGGAAAAAACCCTAAAATGAACCAAGTCAGGTTTTTGCGTGAAGTAACCATATTTTCTTGAGACAAATCAGGACATCATTGGGTTTCAAATGATAGGACCCTGATGTCCTAAGAAGTACCAAGAGGTCTCAC
Source organism: Antechinus flavipes (assembly GCF_016432865.1). NCBI lineage: Eukaryota > Metazoa > Chordata > Mammalia > Dasyuromorphia > Dasyuridae > Antechinus > Antechinus flavipes. The sequence continues at coordinate 484,025,398 of NC_067398.1, read as the reverse complement.
TGAACACAGTGGTGGGCACCCTACAGCAGTGCTCTTAGCAATGTGCCAGAGTTTACTAGGGATGCAAAATGTTCTGCTAGATTCAGGCCGAAACACCAACAGAAAGACCCTTTTGAAGTTCTTCTCTGAACAAATTGGGACTTAACAGCTTGGCTTATGTTTTTACAAAGTTGTTTAAATTTTTCTTCCTTCCTTTGCCTATTTTTTCCTCAACTGTGCAAATTATCAAACAAAAGATATAGGTCATATTTCAGTAGCTTATAAAAATACTTGAGTAGATTTAGAGTACTTTGTGTAAGAAACAGTTTTTTTTAATTTATTTAATTTTTTTTCAAGTTTTTTTTTTTTTTTATTCAAAGGGCACAGGATAAAGTGCCTTTAAATATAAGCTCATTTAGGCAGATACTGTTCTAATCCCAAATGTTAGGAAAACAGTTTTTCTTGAAGTCTCAATGAATAGAAGGCAAAACTCTTAAATGGCATTTTTTCCTCAGACAGAGCATACTGCCCAGACAGGAGTTGTTATAGATTTTATTGCTTGTTAATTTTCCTTATATCATCAGATATTAAATGCAGGGTCCATGCGGTTATTTCAGTGAATTTTGATTTTGTGAAAATGGTGGAAGCTATGAAAATGCATTGTGCTATATAGTAGATAGAATGTTGGATTTATATTCTGGAAGACCAGGATTCACATTCTATCTCAGACTCTTTTATCCCTGCCTGGAATGCACACCTTCTTTATCTTTGCCTCCTGGCTTCTATCAAGTCTCAGTTGCCTTCTGTAAACAAAACTTTTCCTGTTTCTCCTTAATCTTAGTGCCTTTTCTCTGACACTAACCTTCCCTCCCCCCTTCCTCCCAGAACACATTAAAAAATCAGTTGTGAGTAACTTGCAAAAACTCTTAGTATTTCCTATTAGCAAACTTGTGAGTTAAGTAGGCACAGTAATCCTTGGAAGGTAGCCATTCCAGGCTTTACTTTTGTACTTTCATAGATAGGGAGCTCATTATTTCACATACAAAAAACCCCACAACACTCCCTCTCAAGACAACCTATTGTATACTTGGAAAGAATTAATATACCTTTTGGTATAGTGGAAAAAGCATTAACTGGCAGTGGAGGAACTGGGTTCAGAGCCTTCCTCTGACAGTTATTATTTGTATGAACTTGAGAAAATCACCTAAACTATAGGATCTCAGTTTCCTCATCTGTAAAGTGAGACGGTTGCCCCTGAAATTTTTTTCTTTTTCCAAATCTCTTTATCCTACAAACATATTCTCCAGAATCTTCTGAGTCCAGTGGCCAGATGTAGATCACTTCTACCGGAGTGATCTTGTATCTGGCCTTGGATGCAGTGGGAGACCTTGGCCATTTTAAGCTAAGACTCAATTTGACCAAGGCAGTCCATGCAGTGATTCAGGTAAGGTAGCAATTGAGGCAAAAAAGCTCCTCTTTCACCTACTCAAAAAAAAAAAAATCTCAAATCAATAAATCTGGAAAGGGAAGGCTCTCTGGGATTCTGATCAAAGCAGAAATGGTGTCTAGAGCAGAATAAATTAGCAGTATCTAATAAGCTGAAAATGTAGGTATGAATTTAAAAATCACAGAATTCGGTGATTCATTGTCTATTTGAGGGAAGAAGTTGCTAAATATAATTTTGAATGCCCAGAATGAACCTGAGTGGCAGAAATGTGAATGTTATTAACAAAGTAACAGTATCATTTTTTTCTGAGAGAGAGGAGATACTTGGTTTTTCCATGTATTACATTCGAGTTTCCTATAAAAGTTGGGTGGAATTTAAAAGAGATCATTGGAATTAGTGATTGCGTGATCATTTGAAGACCTAGAATTAGGATTTGTTCATATCAGGAATAGCAAAATATAAAGGAGCTGTAGGGCACCATTTTAGGTTATTTAGTAAAGTCATCTTTGAAAATTACAGTCTTTGGTGTCCAAACTAAGTTGAGAGATGAAAAAAACCAGAAGAGGACTTATGATTAGAACCATTAGCAAAACAAAGATCAGATTTAGTAAGAGAGAGAAAGAGAGGGAAAAGGATAGACGGGAGATAAATGAGCTGTGTTGAGATCTTGAGGTGGGATAATAACAAATTATAATATGCTTAAAGAGATACTTGAAAATGAGGGACATGGAATTAGGAAGACCAGAAATTGTGAAACTAGTATGCTAGGTGATATAGAATTGGTTCTAGATTGATTTGGTATTTGTTTATGAAAGGGGAAAGATGCCTACAGAGTATAAGGATAAATGCCAGGATGGGAGAATGGAGAGGCTGGAGAAAGAGAAAAGCGGGTAAGAGCAAAATTTCAGACATTTTGAAACTTTATTGATTTAGTTTCCTATGCCTTTCCTCCCCCACTGAAGCTGAGCTAACAACCTGCAGTTAGAGAGCAGGAATCTAAATCCAGAATTTTCGTGTCCACCATAGATTGAGACCTAGCACAGGAATCTAGGTGGCTTGAGGGCTAAGCCTGAAATTAGGAAGACCAGAGTTCAAATCCAGGCAAACATTTACTAGCTATTTGACCCTGGATGAGACTGAGTCTTAGTCAACCTCAAGTTCCTCATCTGTAAAATGAAGGATAATAGTATCTACCTTCTGAAGTTATTGTGAAGATAAATGAAATAATATTTATAAAGCACTTGCAAGCCTTAAAACACCATACAAATGAGAGCTATTAAAGAAATGTTACATACTGTCATAAGGATGGGTTAAGCTTCTATTTCCATAAATGAAAAGTTACATGATAAATCATTCAGTATAACTGTTTCTCTTTGTACCTCTCAATCCAGAGCAAATAAGAATATAGCATTGTCAGCAGCTGTTACCATGAATGAGGAAGACTTTTGCATCTGCATATCAAAGTTATGAAAAAAAGAACTAATAATGACCTTTCAGGGACAGATCCTGGAAAGGATATTTTATGGCTGATATTTGACTGCCAAAGTTTCCACCTTCTGATCAGATAGAGTCCAGAGTCTGGAAGAGAGTGGAACTGCCAGAGTTAAGCCCAATATTTTTGTCTACCACCTGCAACAGGGAAGGAAATGAGGAAAACATTATCATAGATTTAGGACTACCAGGGACCTCAGAAGTCACTAGGGCATCGAGTCCTTTCATTTTACAGATGGTGAAACTAAGACCCAGAGGAATTAAATGATTTGCCTAAAGAAGCATAATCAGTAATTTTTTACCACTGGCTCCAACTGCAGACTTCCTTCTCATCACACAGTAAGGAAGCTATTAGCAAAAAATATTTAATTGTCACTGATGATAATGGATTTTGAATGGCAACTAAAGTAGCTCTATTAGAAAGAACACTTAAAATCATGAAAACCTGAATTCAAATCCTACCTTAAACATTCAATGAATGATCTTAAGAAAGTTACTTAAACAGTCTGAGTCTCAATTTACTATCTGTAAAATGGTGATAATGATCACATCTGTTCAGTTCTTTCAGTCCCATATTTGACTCTTCCTGACTCCACTTGCAGAATTCTTGGTAAAGATGCTGGAATGATTTGTCATTCCCTTTTTCTAGCTTATTTTACAGATGACTAAATTGAGGCAAACAGGGGTAAGTGACTTGTCCAGGAACATACAGTCTGAGGCTATATTTGATGTTGTCTTGCTGATTCCAGGTCCCACATTCAATCCACTTGCTCCACCTAGCTGCCCAGTGATATCATGTACTTTATAGAATTGTCATGAGGATCAATAAGAAAACTTTTTTGAAAACTTTAAAAAGCTTTATAGCTTTTTAGATGTCACTTGAAGACTTGTCCTTTTAATTCAGGTATGTTCACCTGAAAGAAACAAGTAGGTTCTTCTAACCAATATTCATTCCATCGACTACGTATTACATTTTCCAAATAGAGAGTAGGGTAACTTATGGTGAGTTAGGCAAAAGAGATCAGCAGGGGAAAGGAAATATTAGAAAGTTTGGGTTTTTTTTAATATAGGGTTAATATAATTAGAGAGGTTTCATGCTATATTGGAAAGAAGGTCATGACATTCAACCCAACTACTACTCACTTTACTGTGTGGCTTTGGACAAGATAATGATTTTTTCTGAGTTTCATTTCCATTATGTCTCTACAATATAAAGGTTAGGCTAGGCATTCTCGAAGTCCTGAGCTCTTCTATCTCTGTATCTGTGATCCTAAAGTTAATCTTGGAGTGGTTGCAGAGCAAAATGAAGATGGGAAGATTGTTTAAAAAGATTTTGAGTTCTTCTAGTGAGTATTGATAAGAGCTGGAATCGTGAGATGAGGACACCAGGACTGATCGACTCAGAAGATTTTTGTGAAGAAACCTGTCTCACTTTCCCCTCCAGAGCCGTCTGGCTCCAGTGGCAAGATATAGATCAGATTGATTAGAGATGGTCCTGGATACAATGGGAGACCTTGACCTTTTTAAGCTATAAAGTCTTCAACAAATCTCAGTTTTACTAAGGCCACACCTATTTGGTGACTAAGGCTAGGTGGCAGTAGAAGCAAAGAATGTTCTCTTTCACCTAGTTAAATAAGTCTCAGAGGGGACAATAATATTCTGAAAAGAAATAGGGAAGTCGAAAGAAAGGGCAGGATACTAAGTTCAGGTTTGTGTATACAATGTTGCCAGGACTACAAGCGCATTTTAGGATTATAGTTTTAAAACTGAGAGGTAGTTAAAAAGCCACTGAGTGCAGTACAACCAAGGTCACTCAGCTAATAAATCTTTGAAACAAGAGTTTGACAGGTCTTTCTGACATCAAATACAGCATGTTATCTATTATGTCATGCTAGGGACAATCTGCAAGCTATTAGCAAGATAAGTTTTTGACTTAAGGAGCATCTAGGCTAAAGGTAAGGTCTAAGAGTCATTCACATAAGTGTGAGATTATCTAAGAAGACTTTTTTAAAATTAATTTTTAATAATCATTGCTTTATGAATCATGTTAGGAGAGAAAAATCAGAACAAAAGGGAAAAACTATGGGAGAGGAAAAAAAAACAGAAAAAAGAAGTGAACATATAGCATGTGATGATTTACATTCAATCTCCTTAGTTCTTTTTCTGGATGCAGATGGAATTTTCTTACCACAGTCTATTGGGATTGCTTTGGATCACTGAACCACTGAGAACAACCAAATCTTTCATAGTTGATCACCACGTATTCTTGTGTTATTGTGCACAATGTATTCCTAGTTCTGCTTGTTTCACTCAGTATCAGTTCATGTAACTCTTTCCAGGCCTTTTAAAAATCAGCTTGTTCATCATTTTTTATAGAACAATAATTACATTCTATTACCTTCATATATCACAACTTAGCCATTCCCCAATTGATAAGCATCTACTTATTTTCCAATTCTTTGCCACCTCAAAAAGAGCTGCTTTAAATATTTTTGCACATATAGGTTCTCTTCCCTCCTTTATGATTTCCTTAATATACAGACCCAGTAATGGCACTGCTGAGTCAAAGGGCATGCATAGTTTGATAGTTCTTTGTGCATAGTTCCAGATTGCTCTCTAGAATAATGAGATCATTCTAAAGAGACTATTTTTGGAAGAAAGAGGAACCAATAAAGAATGTGTAACATAAGAGCAGATAATGATTAGAAATGGAAGAAATAACTCAGTAAATAGCAGTTTATTCACAAAAAGCTAGTGAAATAAATGAAGCAAACATTAGCAAAAATTAAAGAATATTAACTGGAGAAGGAAATGGCAAACTACTCCATTATCTTTGCCAAGAAGACCCCTGGATGTTGTCATGAAGTCAGACATGACTGAACAACAGTAACAAAAGGTTAAGTTATATGCCAGGTTTTAAACATGGATCTTGCCATATTCTAAGTAAATATATATATATATATTTGACTATCCCTCACTAATTTTCTATGCTCCTACAAGACAAAAGAGGTTCAAAAGGAGGGGGTTTTCCCTAGCCCCAAGGACAGTATCCTTTGTTTCAGAGTATATCCTTGAGATTTAGGAAGCTGCTGCTAATCCTAAAGAAAGACAAGTCTAGTACTGTGGTCAGAGTAAAAATTAGATAGCAGGGATTTAAGAGTGAAGAGTATAGTTAAATTTAGTTGTAATTAAATTCAAACACTTTCAAGAAGATCAGTATTAAAATGAAGTCAAGAACTTTTAGTGATAAAGAACTAGAAAGCAAGTTGATGTCCTTTGATAAGGGAATATTGACACAAATTGTGATATGATATATAAATGTTATAAAATGGTGTTTAGTCATGTTTAACTTTTTGTGGCCCCATTAACCAAACTTATGAAGTTTTCTTGACAAAGATATTGGAATAGTTTGCCATTTCTTTCTCTAGTGGATTAAAATAAACAGCAATTAAGTCACCTGTCCAAGCTCACAAAGCTGCAGAGTGTCTGAGGACAGATTTGAACTTAGAAAGATGAGTCTTTCTAACTCCAGGCCGAGCATTCTATCTAAAGAATCTTCTGTTTGCCTCAATGAGATATTACTGTGCCATGAAAAATAGATGAGTAAGAATTCAAGAAGCATGGAAAGATTTATGGACTGTAACAACTGAAATAGGATGAAAAGGGAAAACAGAATACACAATGACTACAACATTGTAAATGGAAAAAAATACAAAACAACTGAATTCTGTGTAATTGATAGAGTTTTTAACCAAAGAAGCAGAATGCAGTGGTGTGAAACCTTGAGAATGTAAGGGAGGTGGAGGTGACTTGATTGAGGAGACAGAGCAGTCTTAAAAAGTAGGAGGCCTCCTCTTTCCCTGAAACAAAAGGGAAGAAACACAAGAAGGATGGAAATAATGAAAAATGTTAAGGTAGACAGAACTGGAATAAAGCCTGTCAAATGTCTTATGTCAAGATTGTGGGAAATTAAGAAATGTGGAGAAGTTTGGAACGGCCCTATGGGGTACTTTAAAGTAAGTTTATAATGTCAGATTTTAAAATAAGTGCACTTGGAGTCTTAAAGAAAAAGTCATCCAAGTACCTATATATGATAGCATAATTTAATTATTGTTCTCTAGTGCCATACTGGATAGAATGTTAGGCCTGGAGTTAGGAAGACTTATCTTCTTCAGTTCAAATCTGAACTGACACACTTACTTTCTATGTGACCCTGGAAAAGTCAATTAAATTTGTTGCTCTTGGTTTCTTCATCTGTGAAATAAGTTGTAAAATGGAGAAGGAAATGGAAAGCCATTCCAGTATCTTTTTGCCAAGAAAACCCCAGATGGGATCAAAAAGAATTGGACACAACAGAAATGATTCAACAACAAATTGTTTAGTGTGTTGAATTCAAATTTATTTTGATTTTGAAATAGAATAATAATAATAATAGTAATGGGGTTTTTTTTACTTCTACAACTTTCTAAGATGTGCTTTTAAATTGTATTATTCTTTAAAATATTAGTGCTATATTCAAGCCATCATGATAATATGTTTTGAATATTTAAGTAAAAATATCTTTATTCTATAATAATATCCTATAAGCAAATAAATATATATCTATATATATTTATTTATTTATTTTACAGATCTGCTTTCACCTTGGAAATGGACTTCACTTAGAGGTAGGCACCAGGAATGGGGGAAAGAAATAGTTTATTTGAAAAACAGAAGCTTATTGGTAAAAATAAAATTTTCACCTCTTATAAGGTCTTGAGAAGATCTTATAATGGCTATTGTAAAGATTCACTAAATGCTGCATTCCCCTCCCCCATCCATCATGTGATTTTGAACATCAGAATAAAGTGGGGGAAAGATCTAATTTTAAGGTATTATAGTATCATAGTCTGATCTTGCTTAAAATACTTAGTCTTTTTGTCAAAGATTGTTGTTTTGATTTTTAAAAGGCATTTTTACTGCTCTCTGATAACTAACATTGTAATAAGTTTGCCAAGACAGCTTCTAAAAGCAAGAGACACTTACCCTTTTTTTCATTCCTTAAATCTGTAAATTTTACAAGCTAGTAATTTTACTTAATAATGACCAAATCTAAGTCAGCTTTTCACTAACTTTTTTTTCTTATAATTTTGAACAGCTGACCAATGGTTATTCCATAGTTTAATGGCAAAATGGAGCCTCAATTTTAATTTAATAATAAAGTGTGAAGTAACTAAATACTAATATGTTACTAGCATGTAAGTTCTAATAATTTTTATGTGCCTTTCAGCCTTCAGTGAAAATGAAAACTCCAGAAAGGGTTTTCTACTATAAAAAATAAAAACTGATGTTCTAATTCTATCCTTCTTTGAAAGTTGTATATATTCTTTTTCATATGATTAGGAGGATAAAAATAGGCATTTGAAAGTTGGACAAATAAACTTAAAGGATACTGTATTTTGAAAATTGGCTCTATATATCCATAGTATAATCTCAGAAGGTTTAAGATATTCAGAATTCAAGCTTTTTTATTTTCATAGGTTTTATATACAAGTAATGAAAATGATCAGATCTCTCAGCAAGGGTATTTATCCCAACAAAAATTATTCCGACAAAAACGAGAGTGGATCACTGCTCCTGTGGCCCTTCGGGAAGGGGAGGACCTTTCAAAGAAGAATCCCATTGCCAGAGTAAGTCTGAGAGGCAAAATAAAATGCATGTTTGCTATTTGAAATATATAGATGTATCACAGGACCAAACCATGGTTTTTATCCTAAATCTTGGATAAATATTAGAATAATACCTTAAATTGTTGGTTTATAACATCCTTATGTTTTCAAAAATCATGGACTAGTATTAAAGCTTATACTCTTTTATTCAACAACATCAGTGCATCTGTTGTCCAACCTCATAGGAGAATGAGATATTCCTCATATTTCACAGAAATGAATTTATTTACTATTTCCTTTTAATGTCAAAGTGATTATCTTAGCGATCTGATAGAAATTCTATTCTAAAAATACTTGAGCATTTCCTTGATGGACTTCATTTCTTATGTGGTGTCAGTCTTTGGTATGATTCAGTTTTGTCCTTCTTATTGTCTTTTTTTATTCTCTGGTAGTCCAGGAAATAAGAAAAGGTTACCTTAAAAATTGACTAAGCAAGAATCACTGAAGTAAAACAAGAATCTTGTTTTAAATATAAGTTCATAAAGCATTCACTTGAATAAACAACTTCAGCTTTGGTGCACAGACATGGACAGATGTATATACTTCTCAGAGATTTTGTCCTGGTTTTTCATTATTTCCTTGGATAGTTTCCTTCAAAAAATGCAAGATATCATTATTCATATTTCTAAAGAAGTCAATACCTTTTTTAAAATTTTAAGCACATTTGAGAAGAAAGTAACCTATCTTGTAGCATCTCCACTCATTTAAAGGAGATTTTTCTTTTCCAAAAGTTTTTACCTAAAAATTTAAAGGGGTTTTTAAAAACTCATCAATGTGTTCAATCTATCATTTTTCTGCCAGATACACTCTGATCTTACTGAGGAAAGACACATAAAAGTTATATATCGTTTCACTGGACAAGGGATTACAGAACCACCTTTTGGTATATTTGTCTTTGATAAAAATACCGGTGAATTAAATGTTACTAAGATTCTTGATCGAGAAGAAGTTCCAATGTTTGTAGTAAGTGGATTATTTTGCATTTTTTTAATCAGCTGTTACCCATTTGTTTTTATGTTATGTGATTTGTTAATGTTAATTTTCAAATCACTTTTTAATTTTACTTAATATGAAATATTTCATTTCTTATTTAATGTATGTAATATGATTTCAGCTAACAGCCTTTGCTTTGGATGAGAAAGGGAACAATTTAGAAAGGCCACTAGAGTTGCGACTTAAGGTTCTTGATATAAATGATAATGAGCCTGTGTTTACTCAAGATGTCTTTGTTGGGTCTGTTGAAGAACTAAGTCCAGCAAGTAAGTTCTTACTATATTGTTAATAATCATTTAAATTAATCTTTGAGTAAATGTACTCTTAACTCTCACATCTTATTGGAATAAAAGAACTATCGTGAGAATAAACACTTAATAAAATTATTCTAAGCTAAGAACAATCTTTTTTTGAAAAGCTCAAAAAGATTTATATAATATATATATGTGTATGGGATTGGTGTTGGGGCAATAGATATAAATATACAAATTTTAAAAATAGGAAAGCAGAGATATACTTATCTCTGATACAAGTTTTCCTTTGGTTTATATTCACATATTTGACAACTCCAGTTTGAATTTTAAAGTTAAACTTAAGCCCACATAAAGTATAAAACTGTGGAAGAAGAGGTTGAATGAAGTGAATTTTTTTTGTTGTTGTTTCCAGATACACTTGTGATGAAAATTAGTGCGACAGATGCTGATGAGGAAGGTCATATCAATTCTAAAATTTCTTATAAGATTGTCTCTCAGGAACCTCCTCAACCTTTTGTCTTTTTCCTTGATAAAGACAAAGGAGAGATTCGAACAACAGCATTTATTCTGGATAGAGAGGTAAAATGGTGCTTTGATATTTTTGTTTCAATTCTCTTGGGCCCAGACACTTTAATATGTATTTCCATTTTTTTTTAACTTTTAAATTTCACTCTCATTGCCCTACCTTGCTTTGTTATTACCTCTACTAAAAGAGTAACTCAATCAGCATAAATTTACTAAGTTCTCAATATGTACCGAACAATATAGATAACAAAGAAAAGCAAAAACCCAGTCCCCACCTTCAAGTAGCTCACAAACTAATGAGGGAGATGTTGTGCAAAAAGTGTAATTTCAGAATATTTGTAGTGTAAATGGAGTAATTTCAGTTGGAAGGCACTACAGTGGGTAAGGTAGGTGAAAAAGGTATTTGGAAAGAAGGTGGGAATTGAGCTGAGACTTGAAGAAAATCAAGAATGCTAGAAGGCAGAAAGAAAGAAGAGGAGTATTCCAGATAAGGTGAAAATCTAGCATATAAAGCTCTCCCATAGTCAAGGAACAGCAAATAGCCTGATATAGCAGATTACATGGAGGGAAGTAAAATGTAAGATGACTGAAAAAAGTAAGAAGGAGCCTGATTGTGAAAGGCTTTAAATGCTAAACAGTATTTTTCAGTTGAGATCTATTGAAGTTTATTGAGTAGGGGAATGGTTAGTCAGACCTGCACTTTAGGAAAAGCATGGATGAATAAGAAGGCACTCAATTGGGTGGTAGCTATGTAAGTGGAAAAAAAGGACCATATAATATGTGTTGTAAAGGTAGAAATGACAACATTTGGCAATGGATTAGATATATAGGATGAATATTAATGAGGAGTTAAGAATGACACTAAACTTGATAGCCTGGGTGCCCAGAAGAATAGTGCTCCTCTCAATAGTAATAGAGAAATTCAGGAATGGGTAGGGTTTGAGAAAAGGATAATGAGTTCTTTATTTATTTATTTGATAGTAAAACTTTTCATTTGAATAATGTCATGTGCTCACACACAAAAGAACTTCCCAAAGATTGACATTTGACTTAAAAAGTCAGTAAATAGATAACCTTAACGGTAATTTAAGTAGTTTTTCACTGTCCTCTTCAAATAATCACAATAGATAACTATGTAACATTAATGACACTGCCTCCTCTCTGAGGACAAGGTCTGTTATAGTTTAACCTACATCATATTCTTTAGAGCCCTGAGGGTGTAATGAAGGCCATCTTTTCTGCAATTGGCTTAACACCTCACCAACTATGTTCACCACACTTTTAGGGACCCTGTGACTAACACTCCAGTTCCATTAAGAGCTATTTACTTCAAAGATATAGTAAGAAAAAAAAACATATAAACAATTCCCCTAGTACTTTGAGAGCATAATCCACCCTTTCTCTTCATTATTATTGTACAGTAATTTTAGTCATGTCCAAGTGTTCATGATCCCATTTGGGGTTTTTTTTTTTAAATAGATCCTGAACTGGTTTGCCATTTCTTTTTCCTGCTCATTTTATTATAAATAAACTGAAGCAATCAGGATTAACTGACTTTTCGAAAGCCACACGGCTAGTAAGTGTCTGAAACCAGATTTGAACTCAGAAAGATGAGTTTTCTTAAGAGCCATTCCATATACTGAGCCATCTAGATTCCCCTGTAATCCATCCTATACCACCTCAGTCCCTGGATAGAGAAAAAAAATAGGCTTATAATTTAATGGGCATTGCCAGACCATTGTTATTTGGTTGAGTCCCTTCTGGGCTGGTTTTGACAAATGAACTTTCTGAAGCATGATGAGTTTGAGATTAGATGTGAGAAATCCACTTCCAAATGTCCAAAAGGCATTTAGTGATGTGAAACTGGAGGTGATAAGAGAGATAAGGGCTGAATAAACAGACCTGGAAATTATCTGCATAAAGGTGATCATTGAATTGGTTGTTAGGAGCCAATGAGGTTACTAAGTAAGAAAATGAGTACTAAAGTGCCATTGTTTCGGACCAGAGTTTCTAAAACTTTTTCCACTCAGGACCTCTTTTCATCCAAGAAATTTTTACATGATCCTAGGTATATAAGCATATAAAACAGGCAGACAAATCAAATGCTTACTAGTAACAAATCATAATTTTGCAACTCTCATAGTCAGTAATGACACCACATAGGGTCACAACCCACAATTTAAGAAGCTTTATTCCAGACAGTTTAGAAAGCAATTTGGAATAATATATAAAAGATGTCTTTAAAATGCCTTACCTATTGACACAGAGATGCCATTGCTAAACATTTATATTAAAGAAGTTAAAGATAGAAAAAAAGGTCCCATTTATACCAAAATATTTGTAGTAGCACTTTTTGTGATAGTGAAGATCTGGAAACCAAGTGGATGTCTATTGAATTGGAAATGACTGAAACACTGTGTATATGAACATAATGGAATATTATTATGCCATAAAAAAGCATAAACAATTTAAAAAGGGAAGATTTACATGAATTGATAACAGAATGAAATTTTTAAAAAGTAAGAAAATGTGCACAATTTATAAATGGAAAGCACAGAATAAACAAACTGGATAGTTGTTTTTATTACTTATAATTATAAATTATATATTTATATATAATTATAATTGCCAGACTTGATACTAGAAAAAGAATTGAAAATATCTATTCCCTTCCCTTCATTGCAGAGGTGGGTCATGATGGATGTGGAATAATTCACATAAAATCAGACATGATTGATATGCTGATATCTTTACCAGTTTGCTGTGTCTAATTCTTAGTATAGTGCCTCCTCGCACATTCTAGGCACCTAATAAATATGTCTTGACCCCACAGTTAATTTGATTTACACTTAGTTCCCCTAGCTTTACTAATTTGAAACAAGTGTTCTCTATCATCTTCTTTACTCTTTGCTCTAAGGCAGAGAATATTTTTCATTATGTTTTTTCATTGTGGACTCTTGGCAATTTGATGATACCTATGGACCCCATTTTAAATCATTTTTAAATGCAAAAAGCAAAATATATAAGGTTACAAAAGAAACTAATTATATTGAACTTGTTGAAATATTTATTTTAAAAAATTTAGACTCTAAAGTTTAAAATACCTTATTCAAAGGGTGTTTTTAATAGAAAAATTAATGTAGAAGATATTCAAGGATCATTGTTTTAGAGCCAGAACAGACCCCAACAATCCAAGCCCATCATTATGTGGATGTAGAGAAGCTAGTTTTTAATGCCTGAGTTTATACAGATAATAAGTGACATAGATTTTTTTTTTAAATTTAGGTCCTTGGGCTCTCAATAGATCATGTTTTATCTGCACTCCATTGAAAATAGAATTTCTGTCTCTAGTCTTTGCCCTCGAAGCCAGCTAAAAGTGTTAATGCCACTAACATGCAACTCTATTAACTCATGCCAAATTTTATCAATGATTCGTGACATGGTAGCACTAGGAAATATGAAAACTCCTGGGACTGAATTTTCTCTGTCAAAGACATACTTCAAAACTCATTTTAAATGACTGGCCACATGCAAAATCAGCATAGGGGAAATTAAGACTGTCCAATGGTGAGCTTCATTATCACTGGACTAACTGGCTGCTAGGAAAAAAAGGGAAGAGAAAAGCCATGCTGAGAGATATTGTGCTTCTATAATTTTGAGACCGCAAAGGTTCATAGGATCATATCTATAACTAGAAGCAACCTCAGTCTTGTTTAATCCCTCCAGTTTAAGAACCAGTTTCAATCTCCTCCTTATATAGATAATGGAACTCAGGCCCAGATAAGTTAATTGATTGATTAAAAGTTATAGAAGTAGTAAATATCACAGGCAGAGTTTGAACCCAGTTCCTTCAATTCCAGGACCAGTGATCTTTCTAGTCTAGTATGGGCTCCTTTGTAAAAATACAAAGATATGGGAGTAATTTTTTTTTCCTGAAAACAATCAAAAAAGATGATAATAAGCCTGTAGAAGTAGAAAGGAAGTGAGAGCCAAAAAGGCAATTTAATCCATTTGTTTAATTCTTTCAGATATGGAAACTGAGGCCTGAAAGATTATATGATTTGTCTAGTAAATGCTAATAAAAGCCACATCTTCTGATTTTCTTAAACCTTGTGATCTTTCCATTATACCAGAAACTCAGATTTGTGTAAAATAATTGATTTTAATTGATGGTTGTTTTTCACTGCTAAAAACAGAAACATAGCCACTACAGTCTCATTGTTGCAGCAACTGATGGAAATGGAGAAAAAACAGACAAACCAGTGAATCAAGCCAAAGTACAAATTAGCATTTTAGATGTCAATGACAATATACCTGTGCCTGAATTTGAGATGGTGAGTTTATGCCAGGCGTGTATGTGTGTTTGTGTACTAATACAATCTAACTATAATAAAATAATTTCAGTTAAGTTAAGTTGAACTAAATGAAGAATAATTAACTTAAAGCAATGTGTCCATCTGTTGTAGTACGAAGGATCAATTGAAGAAAATCAAGCAAATGTGGAAGTCATGCGTATAAAAGTAACCGACTTGGATGAAATAGGTTCAGATAATTGGCTGGCAAATTTTACATTTCTTTCAGGAAATGAAGGGGGTTATTTTCATGTAGAGACAGATGTTCAAACAAATGAAGGAATTGTAACTCTTATTAAGGTAGGTATTCTGAATTTTAAAAGATTTGAAAATATTACAATTTTAATGGAATTAATGACTTTTTCCATTAGATCCAGGGCTTAAGGCATTTACTTTTTTGTTTCTTAGGAAGTGAATTATGAAGTACTGAAGACTCTTGACTTGAAGGTCCTTGTCACCAATAAAGCACCATTTCACAAATCAATTAGAAATAAGATTGAAGCAAAATCTGTTCCTATCAAGATCAAAGTGAAAAATGTCATAGAGGGTGTTCATTTTAGACAACAAAAAATTGTGATCCAAACCAGTGAACACATGGAAAGGTCAGAAATAGGTAAAATTATTGGAAAATATGAAGCCTATGATGAGGATACTGGACAAATAGCCCAAGTAACGTAAGATATTTGTTAACTTTTTTTCTCTTTAAATGTTGTTTCTAACTTTTATTAAAATTATGATAGAATGCAAAGATCTCATCAGTATCCAAGTCCTATTCTTTGTATTCCCCAAAGAAAGAACAAACCTCCTCTTTTTGAAAGTTTCATGGAATTTCTGGGTTGAAAGAAGCTTCAGAGAGTGATTCTAATATATAAGAATGGTTTCTCTCACATTCTGTAAAAGTAGCCCAACTTATCCTGATTTAGAGACCTGCAAGTATGGGGAAAAACATTTTATTGTCTCCCACGGCAGTCCATTTTACCTTCAATCAATCAATAAACAATTGTTAAGTGCGTACTACGTGCCAGGTACTGTGCTAAACTCTAACTTCAAACAGTGCTATTGTAAAGCTGTTTTTGTCAATACTGAACATAAATCTGACCTTCTGCAGCTTCTACTTATTTGACCTAACTAGCTCTGTCCTCTAGAGCCAAAAAGAACACAACTGCTTTTAGGTAGTCCTAAGTACCTTCCATCTACCTTTTATAGCATGTTTGATCCAGTTGCCATGCTTAGGTTTTGTTACACTTTGTCAGTGATCTTCCTAAAATACTCTGAATGTGTTCATACCAATACAATGGGATTGTAACTTTGGTAGTTCTGGATACTGTGTCTCCTTTTTATTTCAAAAGAAATTGTAATCATTTACTGCTTCTCATGGCAAAAAGTGTTTGTGTTACATAAGAAACAGAAGAAATAAATAATGGAATCTTAGAATTGGAAGTGAAAGAATTTGAGAGTTAGAAGGAACTTTATCCAGTTCAATCCATAATTAGAAGAAATAGACACATACCTAATAAGTAGCCATCTAGTCTATTCTTGAAAACTTCCACTGACAGGGAGTCCATCCCTTCTTCAAACAATCAATAAATATTTATTAAGTAGCTATTATGTTCCACACTCTGTGCTAAGCACTGGAAATACAAAGAGCAACAAAAAGTAGTCCCTAATCTCAAGGAGTTCACAGTCTAATCAAGGAAACAGTGAACAGATATATACATGTTTATTTGTATGTATATATGTATATACCCAAGATAAATTGGAAATAATAAATGGAGTGAAGGTACTAAAATTAAGAGGGCTTGGGAAAAACTTCCTATAGAAGAGATGAGAAGCTGGAATTTAAAGGAAGATAGTCCATCATCATTAGAAATTTTTTTTTTCTGACATCAAGTTTAAATTTGGCTCTTCATATTTTCTATAAAAAAAAATAATGGTCAACTTGTTTACAACCTAATCATTTTTATTTGTAATCTCCGAACAGGTATGCCAAAGGAGAAGATATCGACAATTGGATCACAATAGATTCAGTCACATCTGAAATCAGACTTGCTAAAATTCCTGATTATGAATCTAAATATGTCATTAATGGCACTTACTATGCAACAATCTTAGCTATAACTAAAGGTAAGTTTTTAAATAGTTTTATCATTCTGCCCATATATATTGCTCATACAACATCAAATTGAAAAGAAAACTAATAACATGGACTTCTTTCAAGATTTTTAACAAATGCACTTTTTTTTCAGATTTTCCTAGACAGACAGCCACTGGTACCATTGAAATTGTGGTAAAAGATTTTAATGATAACTGTCCAGAGCTCATAAATCCAGTGCAAACTATCTGTGATGATACACACTATGTGAATGTTACTGCTAGGGATCTGGATGGTTATCCATATAGTTCTCCTTTCACCTTTGCTGTCATTGACCAACCACCTGGAATGGCAGAGAATTGGTACTTTGGACACCAAGAAGGTAGGCATAATTAGGAAAGTCCAGATCATTTTCATAATTACAGTTTCCTTTTTCATCTGTAGACTCATCTTTTTTTATTTCCTTAAATATTAGATTCTGCACACTAAAATCCATAGATGTATTTGGATATAGCTTTTCAGATGAATGAATAGCTTTTCTTTTGTAGCTGCAGAGAGTAGTCACATATGTCCCAGGCCTGTTATGAGAATAAAATGAGATAATTTCTGTAAATTGCTTTGCATACCTTAAAATCATTTATATAAATGCTAGTCATAATTAGTTGTTGGAAGGGTAGCTAAGTCTATTTCCAGGGTTGCTTTGAGGATAAACTGAGAAAATATTTATGCAAAAATTTGCAAACCTATACGTGCTATATAAATACTAGCTATTGTTAGTAGTAAGTGAGAAGAAGTAGGGGTTCTCACATCCTGATGATTGCCAGTTTCTTAGAGTTTCTGTTGAGTTACCTGTGTCTCAGTTGAGACTCAGAGTAGATATCAAAACTCAAAAATCACCTGCTCTTTCTAAGGCTTGAAAAAGTTTTAGGAATGCTTGATGGAAGGTATCAAAGTGTTCACTTTTTCTTAAATGTAATCAGAGACCAGGTGAGGAACTCAATTTGTCCTAGCTCTTGCATTGAAATTCATCTCAAGCATATAAAAATAATATGAAATAAAGAGGGAAATGTCATATGGCAAAACCTCATGGCAATTTTGTTAATGATAATGATAACATCTATATTAATAATGACCTATTATTGTTTGTTTATTATAAATCACATTTATTATGTAATTATCACAAACAATTCTATAAACATATTGTATTATAAAATTATATGGATTATTAAATATATTTGTTAATAATGTGATTATAACATCTATATTATAGTAAAATACATGCATCATATATACTATGTACTATAGCTGTCATAGAGATGTATAAATTTTTAGCTTGTGGTACTTAAAAGTCTAATAGAGAGAAAGCATAAACACAATAAGTAATAACCAACATTTAAATAGGACTGTGAAGTTTACAAAGATATTTTCATGCTTTATATCAGTTGATGTTTACTCCCCCCCAAAAAAAAAAAATCTATGAGAGGTACATGCTACAAGTTTTATTTTTCTTATCTCACAGATTAAGAATCTGAACCTCAGAAAGAATAAATGGCTTGCCCAAAATCCAGGGCTAATAACTGTCAAAGATGCAATTTAAATCTATATCTCTCTTGATGTCAAGTACCAGTACCAAGTACACTTGAAAGCATGAGAAAAATATAATGCTTTAGGAGTTCAGAAGACAGAATAGTAATTTCTAGTTGTGTAATCAGGGAAAGTATAATGGAAGAAGCATCATGAGAGAGTAGATGATAAGAGTAGAAAAAGAAACCAGGGTGTCAGTTTGTGGTAAATCCAATAGTTTCTTTTGTGAAAGCAGAAAGAATAATGGAATTGTCATTTTGCCCAGATAGCTAATTTTTGTCTTCAATGCTAGTTTGATCCTTCTGTACTAAATTATATGATTTATATGTAAAAACTTATTAAGGAAGCAAAGAAATAAAAATTTAATCTATGAACAGAACAGAATTTTTTAATGACTGGGGAAAATGCCCATTATTAAACGTTGTCTTTTCTCTTCTCCTTTCTCTACTTTGTACACCTCAGCTACAAGTGCATGGTTGATACCAAAAGAATTAAAAGTGGGAAGAACTGAAATCCACCTGTCAGTGAGTGATAATCAAGGATTAAACTGTCCTGAAAAGCAGATCCTTACATTGACCGTTTGCAGCTGTGTGAGTGGTAGTGGGTGCATTCAACCACTGGTTGATAGTTATGTAGGACTGGGATCTGGAGCAATTGGGCTCATGATTTTTGCACTTCTTCTGTTATTACGTAAGTATTAAAATAGCTTCTCTTTATTGACTTATCATATTTTAAGAACTTGACAGATAACTAGTAGTTTGAACACTGGATCAAACAGACAGCATCCTGAGTGCCTACTTATTCTGTTAGACTAAGACATTACCAAATTTTGATTCCAGTCTTTTTACTGATTACGATGGCTACCTGACATTATTAGAATATATGTTTCTACCTTTTGAAAAAAAAAATGATGAATCAGCCAATAGTGGGGTCGCTGTCTAGAACTAAGGGATTCAGAAATACCCATCTCTATCTTTGTCACAACTTCAGATTTGTTTGAATATGGTTAAGTCAAGTCAGTAATTCTTAAGACATTGATTTCTGCCTCTGTAAAATAGAAGGTCATTTTTCTTTCTTCATTGAGAACTCAAAAAAGATGGATATGACCGGAAACTGCCTAAAATTAAAAAATGCCTTATAGTGAAATTCTTTTGGTGCTTCTGAATTTGGATGGCGTTGAAGACAAGATATATCTTACACCAAATTTTACTCTCTAATGAAACATTATAATAAGTGTCAAATGAAACTTGCTTTGTTACTGTTGTTTGTTTGTTTTAAATTCAGAAGATTTCTTATGTTTTGAATACTCTTTTTTTTTTTTTTTAGAAAAATTTACCCATATAAGAGATCTACCTGGCAAGCTCTAAGACTTAGCAGTGAACCTTAAAATTGATTTGATTATTTAGATAATAGAAATTGATTATATTCAAATATTATAAGCTAGGACAGAAATTCTTGACCTAGGGTCTATGGCTTTTTAATCTATTTTGATAAAAATATTTAAGTATCACTAATTTCTTTTGGCCTTATATTCTTTATTTTATGCAATAAAAATTATTTTAAGAAAATGAATATAAGTTTGACTAGACTACCAAAAGGAGCTTCCCAAGACATAAAAAGTTAAGAACTCTGAGCCAGAGATTGAAAATAGGGGTGTCTTGTTGAGGAATTTGATATTCAGTTGTTTTTTAGTTATGTCTGATTCTTTGAAACCTCATTTGAAGTTTTCTTGGCTAATATACCAGAATTATTTGCCGGGGTTTTCATTTTACAAATGAAGAAACTGAGGCAAAGCTATTCAATTGCTAGTTTAAGTCACACAGTATCCAAAGCCAGATTTGAATTCAGGGAGAAGAATCTTCCTAATTCCAGGTCCCTTGCTGTCTGCACTGTGCCAACTAGTTAAGATTTATCATCTTGAAAATAGAAAAAAGACAGAAATATTCTATGATGGTTCCAGAATAAATGTCACTCCACTCCTTTAAAAGATATGGTGGTTTTAGAAAATCTCCATGGAACTAAAACTATCTACTTTTACCCTTTGAGACACTCTCATTATGCATCCAAAAGTGGTAGTATCAATAAGAATCTTTATGAACTTAGACTTAGAAACCTAGTTATTAACATTACCTGTGCTATATTGTATTTTTTATTTATTTTGTTAAGTTGTTTCTCAATTACCCTTTGATCTGATTAGGACAGCATCCAGGAGTGTTAAAGGCTCTATTGTAGCCAGATAGCTGTTTATTTGATACCTCTAAGAGTTCCTAGTCTTTGCTTGAGCTCACAACTGAACAAACTTACTAGAGGAGGGACAAGATGAAGAGGAAAAATTTATCCATGAAGTAGAATGTCAGAAATGGGGACAGTTTGGCTCAGTTGAAAGACTTGGATTTAGAACTGAATGCACCACTTTCCACTTGTGTGACCTTAAGGATGCCATTTCCTGTATGGCTCTCAATTTCCTCATCTGTAAAATGAAGGGATTGGACTAGATATCCTCCCTTCCTGCTCTCAAGATACTATCTAGCTATAGGGAGGAGTGAGTAATAAATTTATTTCTACACCTGAATTGAATGCACAATATTATTAGCATGTAGAAACTAACTTATCCTCTACTTAATTTTTCCTTCTCTGCAGTTATACCCTTGTTACTGCTTCTGTGCCACTGTGGGGGAGCAGGAGCCAAAGGCTTCACAGCCATACCTGGTACTGTAGAAATGCTTCATCCTTGGAACAATGAAGGAGCACCACCTGAAGATAAGGCATGTCTATTATTTAAAAAAAATTTTTAAATTATTTTTATTTTGAATTTCAGTTATATTGCAGAGCATTAGCCCAATGTTTTGGACTTGTAAAGAGCCATTACAGATAATTCTTGCATTGGGTTGGTACTCAAAGACTCCAGGAGACAGTATCATGTACATAATGAAGAAAAAGAGAATCAGTTCAAATTAAGCCCTGCTCCTCAGCAAGAAAGTACTCTATTACTTTTAGACACCATCACTCACTTATTCTGCCTATATCTCATAAGTGTCATAGTCTAAAAACCACATACAGATCTTCCACTCCTCCTAAATCTCTAATGTAATTTTTTGTTTTCATAGGTAGTGACATCTCTCATAACAACAGATCTTGCAGGAAATTCTGGAGCATCTGCTGGAGGAGGAAGTAGAACAGGAGTCTTGATAAGCAGTGAAACAACTAGAAGAGAAAGTAGCTCAGGTCATCGTACTATGACTGTGGTAGATGGAGGATGGGAAGAGCACAGAAGCCTTCTGACTGGTGGAATTAAAAGAACTGCAGGGATGACTGGAGCCAGGAGAGATGTCACAACTGTGGGAGCAGCTGCAGCCATGAGTGGTGCTACAATGATGGGGGCTTCTGGAGCCATGGGGACTATTGGATCCAGGACAAACACAGCTGCACTGAATGAAGAATTTCTGAGAAGCTACTTCATTGAGGTAAGGACCTGTTTGGGATCATTTGTATATGAGTGTGGCAAATTTTTAAGAATAATCAAAGCTTAAAATCAAAAACATTTATTAATTCATTTTTAAAGCAAATTTAGTAATAATGAGCAAAATTAAGTCCCAATCCTTTATGTTATATTGCTCTGAACTGAAATATTTGATTTTACAATTAACATCATAATATATAAAATATTAGAAAATATTCATGAGAAATTTAAGGAGAATAAAAAGGAGGGAGGGTATTATTACTACTATTTTTCCTTTTTTAATTAAGATGCTTTAATGCCACAAGTAGATGAGATTTGGTTCTTGGAAAGTTTTGTTGATTGGATTTTTTTATATGGCTTTTCCAAATACTCCTTCCTCTTGGTAGTTGAGAGTTATAGGCAGGGATGAGGACAGGTTGCTTTCAGGAGTTTGACATTCTTGAGAACAACATAGTGCTTTGGTTGAATTTATTGTCCTTCATTCTCAAAGAGGATCAAAATTGACATCACTGTGTTATATTCAAGTTACAGAGTGTCCAAGTGTAGCTGATCAGCCCAATACAAACTTGTAATGCTGTACTACAGGTTGGGCACAAATAATCCATAGGAACATTTGAGGTGGATTCTCTAATTTTGTTCATACTGTATGTCTTTTTTGAGCTACTTCAGTTCTGCTTTGCTCATAAAACACATCATCTTCTCTGATGAGGGCATGCCATGCTGGGTGGTCCAGTGCCAGTGTCTTCCACATCACACAATCAATTCCAAAGTTCTTAAGAGAGACCTTGAGAGTATCTGTGCATCACTTTTTCTGAGAGCAACTCTATTGGTCTGGTCACATTTTTCAAATGCCAAAAAGATTATTTGTATGGTTACCAAAAAGATTGTTTTACAGATAAGGCAAAACGTCCCAAAGTGGTCAGAAATAAAGCAATATAAGGACACTCTCAAGATTTGGTTGAGTTTATAGCCTTGGGAAAGAACCAGGAAGATGAGAAATAATTAAAAGAGGCCAAGAGATGATCCTCTAGTTCTTTTTACAAATTTAATTCTGCTCTACCATGTCTAAAGCATTATAAATTATAACAGTTCTCCTTTTTCTTCCTCAGATTTCTTTTTAATATTTCCTTCTTTGTATTACTCAAAGAGTAATGGATTGGTAAGGGAATGTTCATAGTTAGAAAGGAAGAGGGAAGAAAGTAAACCTACTATTTGCCAAGCAGTGTGCTAAGCCCTTTACATGTATTCTTGTTTGATTAAAAAAAATTTTTTTAAGAGAAAATAGGAGAGAAGCATTTATTTTTGTAGATTTTGGGGTCCTGCTTAATTTTTTTTTCTTTATTCTAAATTTTCACACATACAAGTTATTTGAAAATGACATTATTCCTAAACTATGTATGTTTTGATTCTCATTTTCTTTTTAGAAAGCTGCTTCCTATGCCGACAATGATGAAATTCAAACAGGGAAAGACTGTCTCCTACTTTATTCTCAGGAAGAAACTCAATCTTCTCATGATTCTGTTGGATGCTGCAGCTTCATTGAAGCAGAATGGGATGACCATTACCTGGATGATTTGGGAATTAAGTTCAAGACGCTAGCAGAAATATGCACAGGCCAAAAAATAGAGACAGAAAGCGAAACTGGCCTGAAATATGAACTTCCCGCTGAAGCTAGCATGAATGCAGTTTCACATTCAGTTTATGAGCAGAATACCCTTCAGGCAGAAAAGTCCCATTCCTCTTCTAGCATCAGCTTCCCAGCTCCCAAACCAATGAATGAATCCATTTCAGAGACCTTGACTCAGGAATTAGTCTCTGAAAGAACCTTATCTTCCAGACAGGGGTTGAAGGTGGCAAGAACCCTCCCTGATCCCTTGCCTACTGGAAATATTGTTATAACAGAGAGGTCCTACGGCACTGCCTCCACATTGCCCCCCAGTACTCTGATCCTTAGCTCCAAGCAGCCCCAGAGCCTTATGGTCACCGAGAGGGTCTATGCTCCCGCTTCTAGTTTGGTGGACACACAGTTTGTCCAGCATCATGCCGGTGAAGGCAGTGTAGTGGTCCAAGAACACATGATCCAACCTAATGGTGGTCTGGCTAATAGCCTAGGAAGCGTTCAGGATCTGTCCGATTCCCATTATGTTGTTGTGAGGGAGAGAGAAAGGTTCCTGGCCCCGAGCTCCAGCCTGCAGCCCATTCAGACAATCCCCAGTTTAGCAGTAGGACAGAATGTGACCGTTACAGAGAGAGTGCTCACCCCTGCCTCTAATCTGCAAGCCTCAAAGACTGTGGTTTCTGGATCTGGAACACTAGCCCCCTTGCAAAATTTAGATTTTCAAGAATCTGTTCCATCTAATTCTAGTGTAACCATATCTTCCAGCAGAGTCACCAAACATAGCACTGTCCAGCAGTCTTATTCATAAAATAATAATCAGCCCTCCACCTGCAGCTAGCAATTTTATTTTTTCAAAGTGCCTTACCACTGGGTGAGCCCTTTCTGCTCAGAGAAGTCTCCAGTCACTTATAACTGAGTCAGTGAGCAAAGGCCCGGACAGCCGGCCTCAGCAGTCTACTTGTGGGCCTGTGTGCAGAAATGATCTGCTGGGGTCGTGAAAACGATCACGTTAATTAAGTGGCCTAATAATTCATTTCAATTCCATTCAACAAGCATGTATTAAGTGCCTTTTCTGTGTCAAGGCATTGTACTGTGTACTGAGATACAAAAACAGGGGGGGAAAAAATAACCTTCTATGTTCTACTGAGGGCAGTAATATAATTATCACAAATAACATTTATATAGGGTTTACTGTGCACCTGGAACTGGGCTAAGTATAATCTCATTTGCTCTTTACAATCATCCTGGGAGTTAAATGCTACTATTTCCATTCCCATTTAAAGATGAGTACACTGAGGCAAACAGGTTAAGTAATTTTCTCCAGGTCACACAGTTATTAAGTGCCTCAAGTTGTATTTGAATTAAGGTTTTCCTCATTCCAGATTTGGATCTTTCTGAGCCACCTGGCTACCAATAGACAAAATAATTGGAGGGATATTGATCAACTACTAATTATGAATAACATATAAAATTCACCTCTGATTCAGCAAATATGAAATACCTAACGTATTGGTCTAGAGAAAGGAGATTTGTAGTCCATTTAGTTCCCACAAACATATCTATTTTACAAATCAGGAAACTGGCCCAGAGAAACCTTAAGTGAATTGTCATGATCTACACAGATAGCAATCAATGGAGAGGGTATTTGAACCAGAAGTTTGTCACTTTTTTCATTAAGTGTTTAAGATACCAGGGCAGGCCCTGGAGATACAAAAGTGAAATAAAATATGACATTCCTCCCTTCCTCCCCCCCAACTTCAAGGAGGAAAATACCTGCGAGAGAACATTGTTGAAAGTAGAGTTAGGAAGTTATCCAAGTTGGATGAGCTTCTGTTGCCTTATGCCCCTTTTCTTATCCCCACAAGCTCTTTGGAGGCCTCATGTCTTATACTGTGCTATCTACAATAACCAATTTCCTCAGAGACTCCTAATTCAACCTTATCTTGTTCTCCCAAGTCTGCCATTGTACTTACCCAAAGATTCTGATCCATCTGTGAGATTAACTCATTTGGAGGGCTTTATCTGACCACACTGGTTTTCATTTTCACAGAAAATACTACACTTTTTCTTTTCTTCCTTTTCATTAAAAATATATACTTAAAACCCAAGTGCTTAATCCTAGCCATTCTTTCTTTAAGTTAATTTCAATTACTTTTCCTGTAGCATGAAAAGAAGTATATAGGATAGTTCTTTTTTAAATTAGACAATTAAGACCCAATATAGCTAAGCCAATAGACCTATATCAGAGTTATTTTCCTACAAACAACCCCTTCCTCTGACTTCTCCAAATACTGCCAATGATATATAGAACTTGCCTTCCAGATCCAATGGCAAATTCCAGTGAAATTTGAGAGATCCTGTCTGAAATTAAAGCTTTGGCTTGAAGGAATCTGACTTATACTTACATCCTGGGAACTTTAAGTTACACATTTGCACTTTCCCCTTTTAAAATTACTTTGGTCTTAATTAGGTCACATTTTTTACTTTGCTTGATGTTAAAATTCAGTTTTTTCTTTCTTAATTTTTGAAGACTTCCTTGCCAAAGAAAACTTAGTTAAGTTGATTTAATTCCAGATAAATGTATTAAGTGCTTAATATGTGTACTTAATGTCAATACTATATTGATAATATATATGTTTCAGAATACATTTCTTGCACAGAAAATATTTTGGTAACTTATAATAGAACTTTAAAGAATTTGTGGTGATAGGACTTTGTAGGTATTTTTCTGAAAAAATAACTTTTTAAATTCCCAATTATATTTTTTGATATTTATTTACTTAATCCAAGTGATTTTCCTGATACCTGTCATCTAGAGAATTCAATAGACTTTAAACATTTCTCACTTCTATTAGCTAGATAAAAGTTGATTTATTTTAGCTTTGATTTGCCACCTCACTCCTGTGCAGTAAAATGGGTATGAATGATTTGCCTACCATGACTAAGGCACAGAAATGTCCCAAATCTAAAAAAATTGAAATTTTCCCTATAAATGAAAAAAAAATCTATCATATCATAAAATTCCTTCCTACTTCTTTTTTTTAAGTGATCTCATATTATAGGACTTTAGAACAAGAAGATTTTCTAATCCAAACTCCTCATGTTAACAGATGAGGAACTGGAGGCCTTGTTATGTGATTTGCCCAAGATCATACAAATAGTAAGAGCCAAGATTCAAACACAGGTCTTTATGACTTCTAATGCTGTGCTTTCCATATTATGGTAGATATATTGTTTTTCCTCTCATTTGTAGCTTTACCATTTTTGTGAGCATTCAAGTCCACTGATATGGACTGTAATTCCTCCAGTCCTTAGTGGACAAGTCTATGAATTGCTGTGGCCAAAACTATTTAACTTTTGGTATCCTCACCAGACTTACATAGGTTGGTCCTTGGATGAAACTTGGTCTGATTTCATACCCTGAACTAACACTTCCAGCTTAGAATGGATTCAGCCAGTGTTTGCATTCTGTTGGTAAAGCCTTTGAGAATAATTGGACACTTCCATATCCCAGTGAAACATTAGCATCCTTAATGGAATTTTACCAAAACTCGAACAAAAATAAATTGTGTATGAAATTAGAAATGTAAGGAAAGAGGAGAAAAATTAAGTGGAACTTGAGAATTAAAAGGGCAAAATATTAAAACTATAAAAATTTGAATAATGTATATTGTATGTATTTAGTATCACACTGAAATAATCTTTTTGTTGATGTTCCTGAGGGGATTGCTAGTTAGTTTTTACATTGTTCTTTCACATAATTGCTTTTCTATGTATTGTCATGAAAATTTTAAATAAAAAGAGTGTGGCATTGTCCCTTTCCCATGTTTTTCATTGCTCTATGATATTTTAATGAATGTTTGAGTTTCAAGTGCCAGATAAAAGACAAAGGTGAATTAGGCTTTTTCTGCATAAGTTCAATTTGGGTTGCTATTTAGCATCTTTGGGAGATCATTGTTCCAAGATTTTACAGTTAAAATTCCCTCTTTGTATAGGTAGGAATGGGGAACTGGGGAAACCTGTTGAACTTGGCCAGGAAAGGTTGGAATCTCTCACAAAATAAATGAAATTATTGTACAAATAAGGAAATGCTTTGAAGGAAACTATTAGGCAGAGAGAAGATATCATTGAAGGTCAGGCTATTAATATGTTACTGCATTCATGTGGTCTCCTTAACAATGCTTTCAACTGACATGTTGTGACATTTTTGCTCCACATACATATACCAGGTTACTGCATTAAAATGCATAGAACTTTACATATAACTAAAATCTTTCTCAAAAAAAAAAAACCTTATTTTTAATTGAATATTTTAAATTTTTTATATTACATGTTATACCAGTGCATTAGCATGAATAGAACTTACCAGATAATTAAAAGTCCTTTCTAAAAAACAAAATATTTATGTTTTAAACCATTTTGAAGTAAATCTTTTAAATTAAAACTTTATTGCACATTTCCTAGCTTTTTAAGTATATAATTGAATGTTACTTAACCTCAAATGTTGCAAGGACTACAATAAAAAAGGCATACAAGTGGATTATTGAGGCACCTACACATTGGTCCACTCATCCTGAAAAGCAATTTGGAACCATTCCCCCTACATTATGCTTAACTTTTGTCCTCTACTCCAGGGAAATTAAGGAAGAAGACTCATCCATATAAGATTGTTTGTAGCCATTTTTTTCCCAGTAGCATAGAAAATAGACAGAAGAGGTTCTCCTTTTGGGGAATTCAGCTGTCCAAATTATGATTTGTCAATGTAATGGAATATATTACACAGTAAGAAATAATTAGATGAATAGTTTGAGAGAAATCTGGGAAGACCTCTATGTATTGATACAAAGTGAAATGACTGGAACCATAAGAATATTTTTTATAATAACAAAACTAAGAAGGTTTCTAAAGTTAGGTGATTTCATGTAAGAAGGTTTTTTTATTTTTTTTTATTTTTTTTTTAATTTTCTTGATAGTAAGCAATCTGAGATAATACATAGAGATCCTAAGAATAGTAAAGATTTGGTTCAATCCTGCATCTGACATGACCCCAGACAAGTCATTTAATCTCTCAGTGCCCAAAGCAACTATTTAAAACTATAAAATACAGATCAGGTGCAGATTTTTATCAATAGAGGGAGTTACTTCATCTAGACTTGCTAATACCAATGAAATCACAGATTAGTTCTACCCTCTAAAAATATACTACATAGCCCAAATTTAAGATTTGTTAAAGCTATAGTTTTTTAACTATATGGGCGCTCAAAACTGAATGTGGGGATCAGAAACATAATTTATTATCAGCAATTTTTTTTTATTTTTATACTCCTAGGAAACTAGGAAACTATATAAAACTCCTGGGAAAACTAGGAAACTATATGGCAAAAGCTAGGTATAGACCAAAATAAGGTCAAAATGGGTATGTGAGTTAGATATCAAGCATGACACCATACGCAAATTAGAAGAACAAAGAATAGCCTATTTGTCAGGTTTATGGAGAAGGGAATTATTCATGACCAAATAAGATATAGGGAGCATATGAAATGTAAAATAGATAATTTTGATTATATTAAATTAAAAAGGTTTTTGCACAAAGCCAAGATTAGAAGAAAAATCAGAAAGCTGGAAAACACTCTTTATAGCAAGTATCTTATTTCTCAAAGATATAGAGAAGTGAGTCAAATTGAGAAGAATATAAGCTACTTCCAATTGATAAATGGTCAAAGGATAAAAACAAGCACTTTTTAGATGAAAAAAAAAAGCTTTCTATAGTCATATGAAGAAGTGCTCTAAATCACTTTTGATTAGAGAGACGCAAATTTAAAAAAACTGAGGTACTCACCTCACATCTGTCAGATTGGCTAATATGACCAAAAAATGATAGATGTTGGAGAGCATGTGGGAAAATTGGGATACTAATGCACTATTAATAGAGCTGTGAACTGATTCAACCATTCTGGAGAATAATGTGGAACTATGCCCAAAGGGCAACCAAACTGTGTATGTCTTTTGATCCAGCAATATCATTATTAGTTTTGTCTTCCAAGGAGATCATAAAAAAGTATAATATTCCTTTTGGGGAATCAAAATATTATAAAATGAGTATATGCCATTGGGAAATAGCTAAACAAGTTGTGGTATATGAATGTTATAGAATACTAATGGGCAATAAAAACTTTTTGAGTAAGCAGTTGTACAAACTGATACAAAATGAAATGAGCAGAACTAGGAGAACATTGTGCCCAGTATCAACAATATTATGTGATAATCAGCTATGAATGATTTAGCTCATAAAGGAAAATGCTATTTGCATCCAGATAAATAACTGCTGGGCTCTAGATGCAGATCAAAGCATATTTTGCTCTGTTTCTTCTTTTATAACTATGACTTAAATAGAAAAGTGTTTAGATGATATATAAAACTGCTTTGCAAAAAAGAAGAAAGAGGAAGTGAGAAAGATTTGGAACTTAAAATCTTGTAAAAATGAATGCTAAACATTGTCTTTATATATAATTGGGGGGAAATACTAAAAATTAAAATAAAAACAACTCCAAGAAGAAAAAAAAGAAAAATGTTCACAATATTCCTTGGATTACAAGTGAGAATGCAGCCTTAGTCATATAATTTCACCAATAGTTGGCTGTAAGATGAAACAATGATTCCAATCCTATAAAATCCACCTCCTATTGGAGATGGAAAGGAGACTGTATGGAAAAGATCTTGTGAAAATACAAGTGACAAATCTTGAAGGAAGTCAGATATTCTAAGAGATTGGGCCCAGAAGAGAATATATTCTGAGCATGAGCAGATGGAATATTGTATGCAAGAAGGCCCATTTGGATGGGAATGGATAGTGTGGAGTCCCAATAAGACTAGAAAGGAAAGAGCCCAGGAAATTGATAGTGAAGAATAAAATATAGTTGAATTGATTAATTCTATAGTCACTAAATATTAAGGGAAGAAAATAAGAGCAAAGTAGAAGAAATGGGCTGGGAGAACTGGAAAGGACAGATATTGTAGATCTCTATCGATGGGAACAATAAATAACAGATTTAAGAAGTGGATAAATAAGAGATTATGATTAAAGAGAATTTTAGAGTTCAAAATCACAAACTTATGAGTAATAACAGTGAATAACTTCTTTGTGAATAACTAAGGTACAATGAAGGTATAGATCATGGAATTTGAGATTGATGAACTAGGAGGTCAGAGTGTTTGAGGAGATTTCAACATGTACATTGAAATGCCCAACTACTACAATTAGAACTATACCTCAGATAGATCAAAGAAAGAGGTCAATTTCCCATATGCACAAAAGTGTTTATAATATCTGTTTTTGTGGTGGTAAAGAGGTGAAAACTAAGGGAATGCCCATCAACTGGAGAATAGTTGAGCAAATTATAGTATATGAATGTAGAGAAATACTGCTGTGCTATAAGAAACACAGAGGAGAGTTTTAGAGAAACCTGGGAATATTTGCATAAAATGAAGCAGAGGGAAATGAACAGAGCCGGGGAATAATTTATGCAATAGAAATAACTGCAAAAAAAAAAAAAAAAAAAAAAACACTTTAAAAGATGCAAGAACTTCAATCACTCAATGACCAATCATGATTCCAGAGACTCCATGATGATTCCATGATGGAGCATGCTACCCACCTCTGACAGAAGGAGCCGGGGGAAGTCAACCTAAGTCCATTAGAATTTATTATGTGCTTATTATGTACCAAGTATTATGCGAACAGCTGGGGATACAAATACAAGCTAAAGGAAAGAAAGACTTCTCCTCACG
Organism: Antechinus flavipes; assembly: GCF_016432865.1. Taxonomy (NCBI): domain Eukaryota; kingdom Metazoa; phylum Chordata; class Mammalia; order Dasyuromorphia; family Dasyuridae; genus Antechinus; species Antechinus flavipes. The sequence goes on along the minus strand of NC_067398.1, from coordinate 483,994,107 downwards.
AAGGTTAAGACAACCCATAAAAGGGAACTGAAAAGCAAAAAAAGAGAGAAAAAACAGATATCTGTGAAGGAGAAGGATAGTAAAGTCCAGAGTTAGAAGTAGAAATTAAAGATGATAGTCTTATGCCCTTTTTCAAAACAGAGATTCTAAGAGGAATTTAATAGTGGTAGAGGGAATGGAAGGGATAAGGAATTGTTCCAAGATAAGAAGGCCACAGGGATAAAGGAAACATTCAGGGTGAGAGAGTGCAAGAATTTGTTCTGCATAATTAAGCAAATTTGTCACAAAGATTTTGATTTACTATTTTTCTCAAAATGGGGAGAAATAAAAAGGAAAAGAGAAAAGAAATTTTTGTTCACTGGAAAATTAATTTTTTTTAAAATTCTCTAAACAAGAAAGAAAGGATTGAGGAGGCAAGAATGAATATAAACCAGGTAATAAATCCTAGGGGAAGGAGGAAGAGAAGCCTGAAGGTCAGTAAATCAGGACAACAAAGATTTGGAACAGATGGCATAGATAAATGTAGCAAATGTCAAAGGGGAGAAGCAGAGGACAGATTTGAAAATGGCAGTGGGGAGTAAGGAGTATGTCATCTCCTTCTGACTCAGGGTATCAGGGGACATTAAGGAAGTAGCAACCAGCACTGGAGAAGGCATCTAGGACTATTACATTTTCTGGATGAAGTCAGATTTCCATAAGCACAAGAATATGGAAAGAAGGTGAAAAGAAAGGACCCAGTGAATCAGAAGGGCAGGTGAAAAAAGAAATGGTGTGAAGTAATAGGACTGAGCTGGATGGAGACAAGAACAGGAAGAGGTTTCAGGGGAAATTTTTCCCTGAGATTTAGCTACTCTGAATAGCCATGATCAGGGAATTAAGACAAAGACATTGGCTAGCAAAAATGCTGGGTGTTTGGATCCTTTCAGATTTCTGCCATGCTGTAGGGAGGTGTTAAGGTAAGTCACAATATTATGGATTTGGATCTTCAAGGGAATGCAGAGATCATCTGGCCAAATGTCCTTTTTAACAAATGAGAAAACTGATATCCACCGAATTCAAAGTATTTGCCCAACGTTCCATAGGGAATGAGTAGCAGAGCCAGTTTTGAATCCAGGTGCTCTGATCCTAAATCCAGTACTTTTTTACTTTCTCTAAATCCTGAAGAACTAGGAATTCTATTGGCAGGAAATTTATGGCAAATGTCTGTCTACCAAGAACTAAACTAATTGTATAGATGGTGCCTCCTTAAGGTTTAAATCACAAGGAAGCAGAGAGTCAAGAAACAGATCCGTGTCAGGACCAGTGACCAAGACTTTGGTCACTTTCAAATTTAGACTGGTGAATGGGACCATTTAGGGGTGAAACTAAGCTTTTGATTAAAGTCCCAGTGTTTCCATCTTTAGTTATAATAAAAGACATGAATGGACAGAGTCGGACTTTTGCCTGATAATCCTAATCCTTCTAATTCCAGGATCGATACTTGAGTTCAAATTCAAGTTCCACATTAAGACTTTGTTCAAACTGCTGGCTGGCACACATGTATAAGCATATAAAAATATTTTTGACACCATTATTCTGGTGATGCTATGGTTTCAACTCATAAGACATCAAATTCTCTGAAGAATTAAAATTACAAGTGGACCAATGGGGAAGTGGAGCGATGCATGAGAAATATAAACAGGCTACAGAATATCACCAAATGATTCATGTGCAAAAAAAAAAATACTAGAAGAGAGATCACTCAGGAAATGCATCATCTCTCTGCCTCTGCACCTGCAAAAAACTAGCAACATAGACTAAGATCAGTTTTGCAATCACAGTTAACATTATCCGCCTCCTTGGATACCTCTAAGATGCAGAATTGAGAATGGAGAATATGAAACACTTTCATGCTTCCTCTGTCCATGACCCCATGATGAAGAATAAAATACCGCCAGACCCTTGCAGGAAAATCCAAGCAAGATGCTCAGAATGACCCTTTAGTGTCATCTACTTTATGACCACCAGATGGCACTCAAATCACAATCCAGAAAACAAGGTCAAATGACATAATTTCCATTAGATTAAACGTCTAATTTACCAAATATTACCATCCTAGGGAAATACACAAGATGTGGTCATCTTCAGCGAATTATGCTCCTCACTCACTGGGTCTCTCATCCTAAATAACTGTCAAGGAAATAAGCCCTATATTGCAAGAATCTAATAAAACTTGTTCTGCTCCATTAACGAAGAAAGGGTCTGACTTATGAGGTCAGCTGACACTCAATAGCTGGTAAAAAAAAAACGCTGAACGTTGGGAGAAAACTTAGAAGTGGGAAGATCTTGACTTTTTCCAATATATTCATTCATTCATTTAATATTTACTGTGTACAAATATGACCACTAGGTGGCGCCATAGTGCAGCGTGTCGGAACTGAACTCAGGAATAATATTCCTGAGTTCAGATCTGGTCTTAGTAGCAATCTGACCCAGGTAAAGTCACTTAATCTTACTTGCCTCAGTTTCCTCATCTGTAAAATGAGCTGGAGAAGGAAATGACAAAACATTTCAGTATCCTTGCCAAGAGAACTCTGAAAAAGGTTACTATGAGTTATTCAACGACTGAAATAATGGAACAACAAATGTCCAAATAACATTTTTAAAAGTGCAGAGAATACAAAATTCTTGTGGGATCATTGTTTATTGTAAAAGAATATTTGATTCCTTAAAGCCACACATACCTCAAAAGCATTTTTCCAAATTTTATATATGCATGTGTAAAGTCATAAAAAATAATAATACTGGGCACTGTGCGACACATTTTACAATTATTATCTTATTTGATCTTCACAACATCCTTGTGAGGTGGGGGGTATTTATTATTGCCATTTTAGGAGGAAATGAAGCACACAGGTTAGGGTGTGATTATACAACTAATAAAGGTCTGAAGGCAGATTTTAATTAGGTCTACTTGACTTTAGACCTGGTGCTCTATTCATCTGGCTTTTCAGTTCCTTAAAAGAGGCAATAATAGAAGTTATTTTGTTTTATGTTTCTTTGAATATTAATATCGACGTATGAGCTAGAAAACATAGAACACTGTTTTTATTTTTGTTTTGTTTTTAATAACACCACCTTCACAGCCACTTTGTGAAGATTTTCCTATTATTCCCCATTATGCAGATGAAAAAACTGAGGCTGAGAGAGTATAAATGATTAGCCTCTGGTCACTCTGACATTAAGTATCTCAAATAAATCTGAATTCAGGTCTTTCTGATTCCAGGGTTAATGCTTTGGCCATTATTAGCTACCTTATAGGAATATATATAGCTCCAAGACTAAATAGAAGAAAAAGTACTTACAATGGTGAAATACTTCAAACGCTATTGTCAGAAGGATATACTAATTGATTTATATCAAGCCCAAAAACATTGTGAAAAATATATTACTATTAAGATGGAAAAATCAAGCTGATGAAAAGTATCTATTGTCCAGACATATACAGTTGGATACAGTTGGATACATAACCAAATGAGTTGATCCATCATTATATATATATATAGTATCTTAACAAATACTACAAATGGACAATAAGTTGAACCCAGAATGGAACTGAAGTAGAGCAGGTTGCTTTGCCTTTGTGAAAATAAATGATGCATTTATTAATCCCACACTTCTCCCTGAAACAAAGATTCACCTTTTTGAACAATGATGTTCTTTTGCTGATATTATATGCCTATGAATCATAAAAACCGCATTTTCTAAAGATGTAAAACACATACAAATAAGCTATATCAAATTGCTTGCCTTCTCATTGAGGAAGTAAAGGAGAAAGGAAGGGAGAGAATTTGAAACTCAAAATCTTTAAAAAGAAATGCTAAAATTGTTTACATGTAATTGAAAAACAATTTTTGAGAAAAGCATACAGATATAATTTTAACCAAAGAGCAGTTATTTATAATAGCAAAGTAACTGGGAGGGAACTTATAAACCATATAATCTTATTTTGTCATTTTTAGAATAGAAAATTGAAATGTTTGTTTATTGTCACTCAATAACTAGTTGAACAAGGATTTGAACCCTGATTCTCTACTTCATTCTAATGATTTTTTCCCTTACATTGGTTTACACATTTTCTAGTATTTTACTGATGAAAGTCAATGTAATAGAAAAACCAAATAACACTTAGTTATTGACTTAAGAAAGCCCTTGCTATAATTCATATGTGTTATCTAAGAAATAGAGGGAGGTTTGTTAACTTTTTCCCATTAACTCAGTAAATTTATCAGATTGTCATGTTGGGAATCAGAGAGCTCCTATCCATAAGACAATGAGGTAATAAAACAGGAAGATATGGAGACAGAAAAGAAAAGGTGAGCAGCATCCCAGCTCTCTGAGGATGGGATGGAGTAAGAAGATAGGAAAAGGAACTTGCTAACTGGTCACAACAATGATATTTGCTAGCCTAACAATCAAAGTAGTCTAGTATTTGATAAACCCAAAGACCCCAAATACTAGGATGAGGACTCGGTTTTTGACAAAATTGTTGAGAAAACTAAAAAGCATTTGACAGAAACTAGATATAAATAAGTGTCATAGTTATAAATTGTCTGCAATATCTCCACTCCTTCACCCCCAGCCCTTAACAGTAGAGTTGAAGAATTGTAGTTTCCTAGTCCAAGGCCTTAGAAGATCTATTAATATGCATACCTCAGAGAACTGCTCTCCAAATAAAATGTTCCACTGTTTGGGGGATCCCCTAATATATATTAGAAAACTGGAAACAAGATGGTTGGAAGAGAGAGAATGGGACTAGAAATCTAATAGTTTTATATTTTAATGTCAGAAGTTTAGGGTTTGGACCTAATTTTTCTCAGCCAGCCTTCACACAATTACTTTAGTTGAAGAAGAAGACGAAACCATCAGTTTTTCTTACTATGACCAAATCAACAATCCAATCCAAATCAATTTAGCAGATACATATTATGCCCCCAAATATGTGCAATTTATCCATTGTTCTCTCTAGCTCTGGGTCTTACTGGAACCCAGGGACAACTTAATAATGTCCTGCCCCTTTCCGTGTCCAAAATATGGCAAGCAACAAGGCTAACAATATTACTAATTTTTGTGATATCTTTTTCCAGTTTCTCTCTCCTCTAATGTCCCTAATTCCTTCATGTATAGGGGTGCTTATTTTATATTTTTATACATTCAGCAGGCATTTTACATTGATGGGCTTTTTTTCCTTTTCCTTTGAATTGAATTTTGTCTGCTTCATTTTTTGACATTGCATTCTTCATTGCCTTTCAAAATATGATAATTTTTCACATAAAGAAGCAAAAAGTCTCATTTCTTTTTTTAAAAAAAGTCACTAGATTGGAGAAACTTACATGAATTGAAGCTAAGTGAAATGAGCAGAACCAGGAGATCATTATATACCTCAACAACGATATTGTATGAGGATGTATTCTGATGGAAGTGGATTTCTTCGACAAAGAGATCTAACTCAGTTTCAATTGATCAAGGATGGACAGAAGCAGCTACACCCAAAGAAAGGACACTGGGAAATGAATGTAAACTGTTTGCATTTTTGTTTTTCTTCCCAGGTTATTTTTTACCTTCTGAATCCAATTCTTCCTGTGCAACAAGAGAACTGTTCAGTTCTACACACATATATTGTATTTAGGATATACTATGACATATTTAACATGCATAGGACTGCTTGCCATCTGAGGGAGGGAATGAAGGAAGAGAGGGGAAAAGTCAGAACAGAAGTGAGTGCAAGAGATAATGTTGTAAAAAAAAAAAAAAAAATTATCCAGGCATGGGTCCTGTCAATAAAAAGTTATAATAAAAAAAAAAAATTGCTAGAATAGTAGATTAGGGAATGCCATAGAGTCCAGTAAGAATTTCACAAATGTCTCTTATGATATCCCTTGTACAAAATTAAGAAATGTGGACTTAATGATAGTTTTGCACCGTAAAAATATAAAACAAAAACTATGACAATGAAATCTATTTTATATGCAGAAATGCCAATGTAATCCGTATTCCCCTCATGCCTGGAGCATTTTCTTGAAGAACAGCCCTACTTGGGAGGAGGCTGACAGAAATGTGGCTGATGATAGACTGATAGACCTCTGAGTTCTTGAACCTGCAGATTTTTGTGCATGGAAAAGAAATTTATTCAGATTCAAGGGAAACTTCTGGGACAAAGCAGAAAGATAATTTGAGAGAAATGAAAAGAGAAAGGTTTATTTTTCCAATCAATGAACAAGCATTTATTAGGTGTTTGCTATGTACTAGGCATTCTACTAAGTATTAAGAATACAAATAAAAAATAAAAACGGTCTCTGAGAGCACACAAGATAAATACAGTATATGTGGAAAGTAGAGACATTGGCACTAACATTTGGGAGGGACAAGGAAAGGCTTTTTTTAAGGCTCTAGGAGCCAGATCCTAGGAGTAAGGTGGCAGGAAGAAAACATCTCAGTCATGGGAAACAGGCACAGAAATGGGAGATGAAGTGCCTTGGTCAAGGAAAAAATATATAGGCCCGTATGGTTGGATCTTAGAGTATATGAAAGGAAGTATAATATAAAAAGACTAGAAAATTAAGAAATAGAACTTTAAATGCCTCTACATAGGATTTTGTATGTGATACTGATTAAATAGGGAGCCATTGGAAGCTGATGATGTGGTGCTGTATCTCAGCAGAAAAAAATAGGGCCATATATTCAAGTCTAGAAATCATCAACATAAAGATAATCTGAACACATGGGAGCCAATGAGATCACCAAGTAGAAAAACATAGAGCAAATGAGAAGAGAACCAGAATAAAGTCCCAGAGGATACCCACCTGCATAAAGAGCAAAGAGTGAAAGGGAATTGGTAAACATATAGAGGAAGAAAAGAGGAAATGGAATATTCAGGAAAAGAAAATGGTCAACAATGGCAAATGCTGCAGATGATCAAGAACTAGGATTAAGAAATCATTAGATTTAACAATTAAAAGATCATTGGTAAATTTGGAGAGGACAGTACTAGTTAAATAATTGCCTTAGAAGATAGATTGCAAAAGGTTTAGAAGAGCAGGAAAAGAAAGAAATCGGAATTTCACTTTGTAGATGAAGAATCCATTATGAATGGGTCTATGTATTCAGGAGTCCATGAAAGTGGGAAATAATTATGCCTTTATTTTCACTAGCCTCTAAATGAGATTTACCATTCTTTCCGTTGCTTAAAAACATTATTCTGAAAAGAGGGCTAAGGGTTTATTATACTGTCAAAGGGGTCCATAACAAAAAAAGTTAGAAACCACTGATCTAGTAAGTTGTGTTTTTTTGTTTTGTTTTTAGAATGGGGACACAGGTATGTTTGTGATAGCAAGGAAGAAACCAATAGATAAGAAGAGATTGAACATTAGCTGGAGAAGGGGAATGACAAAGTAAGCAATCTGCTGGAGAAGCTGGGAGTAGATGAGATCAAAGGTTAATGTAGAGGCATTAGCTTTTCCAAGTAGGACTGTCTCAATGACTTTTATTGTTATTCAGTCATGTCCAACTCTTCATGATCCTATTTGAAAATTTCTTGGTAAAGACACTAAAATATTTTGCCATTTCCTTCTCCAGCTCATTTTACAGATGAGGAAACTGAGGCAAACAGTGTTAAGTAATTTGCCCGGGGCAGGTAGCTAATAAATGTCTGAGACCAGCTTTGAACTTGAGAAGAATCTTTCTGATTCTGGACCTAGCACTCTATTCGCATTGCCACATATGTGCCCTCAGTGACTTGAATAGAGGAAATGGTGAGAGGCTATCAGATGGCTATTATGAAGAGAGAAGCGGGAACTCTTAATGAACACACTAATTTTTTTTCAGTAAAATATTAGGAGAGAGATGTTGTAAGAGACTTTGAGAGAGAACAAAATGATGAGTAGGATAAAGTATCAATTTAGGATGAAGAGGAGGATTTCCTTGCTATAAAGAAAGCTCAATTGAGATTAAGTAGATTAATTAATAGTAGACCCAGGCAAAACAGTTTCATTATTTCCCCCAGTTCAACAACATGAGAGTAAAATAAAGGAGGTAAATGGTTTTACCTATGTTTGGAGTTTGGTGAAGAATAATTGATAATGGCCCAATGGAACAAGTGATTCAAGAATACAGAATAATGTAGAGTTGAACTGGTTCATCAAAGAGTGGACAATGGGAAGAAAGAAGAATGTAGATAGAAGAGAACTGATGACCTGAGATATTACTGAGAGACAGAAGGATTGGAGATTATGATGAAAATGAAAAGTAGGTTTAGAAAAATGGACAAATGGAAAAAGATGGAAGAATAAAATATCCTGGTCATATAAAGGAAATTTAGGGTTTGGGGATATATGTATGGGTGAAAGATCAAAGGCAAGACTATCCCTGAGATGAAATGGAAGAATAATTTTAAGAATTGAGATCAAATAACTGGGAAATTAAGAAATTAAGATATTTGGGGAAACATTTGCATGTATGTGAAGTCTCTTAAAATGAGGGAAGGTTGGAGTAGAAAGAGCCAGGCACTGAACTAATTAAGAAAGCAAGGAGAATTTTCTGAGTGGGGTTCAGTGGATAGCATCTACCAGAATCTGGATTAAGTGATAAATTTGGATAAAATTAATCTCAGAAGAGAGATTGCTGAGTGAGAGAAGCAGAGTCTGGAAACAGAATTGGGGAGCAAGGTCCTAGCTCATTTATTATGATCCTAAAACCCTGTTCCAAATGACCAAATTTTCAATGAGAGGAATAAGATCATATCTAGAAGTATAGACAGATTTGCAAATGATTTATTACATAGATGATTTGTGAGTACTTAGAAAAGAAAGGGGCCAACAAAGATTTATCAAGTTTTGCTTTAGTCAAAATGTAGAAGAAATAGTGCTAGAAAATATTCTAGACTTGATACTCACTAAAAGGAGTTGGTTGCTATAGAAACAATGGAAACCCTGGGAATGAAGTGATCACTTCATCTTAAATCTGATGATAGGAAAGGAGAAAAAAGCCTGACTTAGTCTAATATCCCACTTTAGAAGTGGGAAAGGTTAGGGAAAGGAAAGGGAAGGATAAATAGAGTGTGATAGCTCTAGAGTTTCAAAAGCACTTCAGTTTTTCCAGTTAAACAGTTAAGCAGAGAGAAAAAAGATACAAAGTTAAAACGAAGACCCAAGGTAGTTATATCCTTCCTCCTCACTTTCTTAACACTGCTTCCAATCTCCATCACCTCACATCTCGACTATCAATAGGCTGCTGGTAGCTATACCTGCCTCAAATCCCTCCCCACTCCAACCTATAACTCCAAACACCAAAATGATTTTCCTAAAGTTTGACTATGTCACCCCTCTACCCCCAACCCCATACACTCAATATTCCTGTCTCCTTCAGGATCAAATGTAAAACCTTCTCTTTGCCATTCAAAGCCCTTTTTGGATGCAGTGATATTGGATTCCTGGTTGTTTGACAGACAAGATACGCTCTCTCTCAATTCTGAGCATTTTCTCTGTCCCCCATTTCTGGAATTCTCTCCCTTCTCATCTCCACCACTGGCTTTTCTGCCAGAAACCCTGAGGGTCTTCTCATTCCTGACTGATGTTTTTGTTGTTGTTTTCTGACTAGGTAAAAGAGAACATTCTTTGCCTCGATTTTTACCTAGTCTTAATCACTGAATAGGTATTGCCTCGATCAAACTGAGACCTGTTAAAAACCTTAACTTAAAAAGCTCAAAGTCTCCCACTGTACCCAGGGCCATGTCCATTCATGCTGATCCATGTCTTGCCACTGGATTCTGATGACCATTAGGGGAGAAAATGAGAGTGTTAACTTTGCTCAACCCTCCTTCACTTAAATCCAATTCACTTGCATTTCACAGCATGACCTTTCCTGATCCTTTTCAAGAATGAAGGACAAACAACCACTCCCAATTAAAATGCCATCTTTTACGGGAAACTTTTCTTAACCCTCTTTACTTCTCATGCCTTTGCTCTTTATTTTCTACTTATCCTCTATATAACTTGTTTGTTATCTTTCCCGCCTCCCCCACCCCCAATTGACTGCAAACCCCTTGAGAACAGCAATTGTCTTTTTCCTCTTTTTGTATCCTTAGTGCTTTAGCAAAATGCCTAGCAATAATAGGCACTTAATATTTATTTAAAATGCTTGTTATTTCAGGCTTTTAGCTGTCTTAAATATAAGAAATTGGACTGTGGCAAGTTATTAAGAGAAGAAGCCAGGAATGTTAAATGTTGATGTCATAGTAGACAACTATGTACTCCATTTAAAAATTCCATATATTATTTTCAGAAACATCACTAAACTATATTGTCCATTGAACTGGCCCTATATGATTTCTTCATCTTACCTTTACATCTGTGTGAAGCTTTATGTTTTTTAATAATAACAGCTGGCATTTATAGAATGTTTTAGATACATAATCTCATTTGATTCTTACAATAATGCTAGGAGGTAAGTTTTATTATTATTATTACTATTTTTCATTTTACAAATGAGAAAACTAAGGCATAGAAAAGCTAAACAACTTTCCCCACCACTACTCATACATATTCAATAAATGCAGAAGCAGGGTTCAAACTCAGATCTTCCAGACTTCAACACCAACATTTTATGCCATAACTGCTTTAAAAGTGAGACCTGGTCACTTCCTCAAAACTGTCACTTATTATCTAGGGCAAGATATCTCATCCTCTTTCTTGTCCCACTATGCAAAATAGAAACTAATATTTTTACTTCTTTCCTCATTACCTTACCGTGAGGAAACTGCTTTGCAAACTGCAGAGCTTTCTATAAACTTGAGCTATTGCCATTTAAATCAGATGCTTTTCTGGGTTTCTCTTTTGATGGAAGCCTCCCTGACATTATCATCTGCATTTAAAGACCTGTCCACAATTATACCACCAATTTATGTGACATAGTCAAAACCAAAACCCAGAGCTCTGAGCCACTGATGGACCACTTCTTGGAACTCCCAGGAGCAGCGGGTCTCTGTTACTTTTTCATAATTAAAATTATAGAATGTACAGGTTTCCCCAGAGACCGACAGGCAAACAAATACTTGGCTTCACTTTAGGATAATGTGACTATGATTTTGAAAGGATGTCAAATATTCCAATCCTATTTTAAAGGAATAACAGCACCACAAAGAATAGCAAGGGAGGGATGGAAGGGAGAGAGAAGAATTTGTTTTTAAAGCTCCAAGATCAACATGAATTTAAGAAGATAAAATCTTACACTCACACCCCCCCCAAAAAAAAGTACTACCTTTTTCATAACTGAAAACAAAAGAACAATATAGAAATTTCCATTCACCTGGGGATTTCTAATCTTCTTTAGCTATCACTTAGCAACAGGACAACAAACGCAGGTCAGCAAACCAGGCTGATTAACATTCCTCTCTTTATTCAAAAAGATCTATATTATTGCAAATCATTACCAGGGACTTTAAATGCCAAAAGAACGTGTGCTTCTTGCCCCAAAGCACAAGTTTTCTTTGTTTATTTGGCTAGAAAAACATGGCCTGCTTTCAAATGGTCAAACCTATTAGAGCATTGACCTGAGAGTCTGTAGGTCCAGACCTTATCCTATTATTGATTACAAGGTACATTGAGAAAATCATCAACCCTCTCAGATTCACTGAACTTTTATACATGCAAAGCAAGGTAATGCTTCATGAAAAAGAGTCTGTAAAATCCCTTGAGATCTTTAGGAAAGGGTTACTCCAAGATCAAAATAGAATTTTCCTCATGAACAAAAAAAAAAAAAAAAAAATCTAATAAGCAGAAAATGTTCAAACAACTCATAAAATACTTTGGGGAGATCAAGTATTCATTCACTCATCCTCTCACCATGAGTCAACATAATTTAAACTGTTCTCAGTGAATTTGAGTTACTACTTAATTGTGTTATCATCCAGCAGGTGATGTTGAGAGGCAAGGTTTCAGAGCAGATGGCACACAATGAACTTGGAATCAGGAAGGTTGGAGTTCCAATCCTACTTTTTCATGCATTACTACTTAACCTCTCTTAGACTCAGTTACCTTATCTGTAAAAGAGGGATTGCATTATCTGTCATATTAGCCTCATATTTATTATGAAAAATCATGAGATAATGTAGGTAAAATCATTTTGCAAAGCTTAAAGTAATATAGAATGAGGGTTCCTCAATCTTGACTGTCATCTCCAAATTCTTTCTCAGTGTTGGGATGAACCTCAGAGGTCATTTAATCTGCACTTTATTTTAGTAGAAATCTTCTTAGTATAATAAATCAAACAAGTAGTCATCTTGCCTAAACTTGACAATTTCCAGTAATGTGAAATTCATCATTCTCACAGCAGCCAATTCTATTTTGGGAGAATTATTATCATTAAGAAGTTCTTCCTTATATCAAAATGAACTCTATCCCTCTGAAACTTTCATCAGTAACTCCTAGAACTGTCCAATAAGGTCAAATGAAAAAATCCTATTCCTGTTCCTTTCTTCTGGGCAGTGCCTCTTCAACTATCAAAAGAAGTTATCATTTCTCTTTTACATCTTCTCTCACACCTCCACTCCTTCTCAAATGATCCATGTATGTACTTTTGAGCTTAGTGTGATCCTGACCACTTTCTTCTGAACATTTCAAGGCACTTCTTAAAATGTGTCACCAAATCTGATTAGAACTGGAAAGCATTGAAGAGCCATCACCTTCCTTTGGTCTTGGAATTTTGCTTCTTTTTATTAATGTAAGCTAAGATCAAAGTAGCTCCCATAAAGCCCACTGTTGACAAGCTAAAATTAAGCTTATAGTCTTATGAAATCCCCAGATGTTTTTCACATGAACAATGTTTAATTATGCCCTTACCCCCACAGGGATTTGTGCAATAACTTTTTCAAAATTGCAAGTGTTGGATTTTACACTTAATGCTTTTGAATCTCTTCTTCTTAGATTGAGTCTACTCCTCTAACTTATAAAGATAATTTTTGGATCCTGATTCTGTTAACCATGGTGTTAAGTAATATCTCAGCTTCTTGAAATTTGCCCATTCTCTAATCATGTGATCTATGCCTAAAGTCACTGATAAAAATGGTGAATTCACGTGACAAGGTCAAGGACAGAATTCTCTAGCACTTTGTTAGAAACGTGTCTCCAAAGGAACATCTATATATTGATTGATACTTTTCCAGTTCAAGCGTACAATGAGTTCTGAAACCACATAACTGTGTTATTATCTAGCCTACAATCTCCATGTTTTCCACAGTGCCACTCTGAAAAAAATTCCTACCTTGTGGCCACCTGTGCTAATTAATGTCCTGCTTCTTCTGGACCCTTTCTTAAAAATAAAAGTCTTGACCATTCTTCATTCTATTTCCTCTCCATACATCCTACCCATCTCCTTGCCAACTGCCTTTCTTTCTCACTCCCCTTTCCTTCCTGACGTCAGTACTGGAACCATAAACAGCTATTGCTCCTGGATGAAGAGTATCAAGATGCACAACTCTATGGACTGGCCATATTCACCATCCCTGTAACTTTCCAGTCCAAGTGCCCCTCCATTAATCACCAGTCTACTTTGTATGCTGTTTCCCTCTCCTTCATTAATATCTAAGTTCCCTGAGGGCAGGGACTTTGTTTGCTTTTATATTTATATCCCTAGTATGTGGCATAGTGCTTGGCACATATTAAGTACTTAATAAATTGCCTTTTATTTATTCACAAGGATATTAGGAGGGACTTTGTCTAATTACTGTACAAAAAGGTAGACATATTGTATTGATGTTATTCCTCCTAATATGTCAAAAAGGAAAATGCATTTGGTGCTTCTTGATGGACTAGCATTATTTTATTGCATTATCTAGCATGATCTTATTGATCACTACTTCCTTTTCTAAAGGTTTATGAAGTATCCCTTTGATAATGATTTCTAGAATTTTTTCAGAAATCAAAATTGAGATCACCAGCCTGTTTTTGAAAATGATTACTAATTATATTAATACTGCAACAATCTATTTCATACAATTAAGAAAAGAGACCATTAAGCAATATAATTTTTATATAAGCATTTTGTCTATATAAAGGAAAGTTACACGAAGAGTTTCCAAGATTTTTTTAAATATTAATACATTTGTCTGATTCTAATCTCATAGTATTTTTCTAGAATTATATTTGCTGGCTCAATAATCACTTCCCTATATTCTCTGCTCTTACCTTGGTCTATTGATTTGAACTAAAGGACATTTGGGTGCTTTCTGACCATGTATTCATTTATCTTAGATTTCAATTTCACAATAAGAAGCTTTGTTATCTCCTTCCCAAGCTGACAAATATGAACTGAATAGTTTTGTCTACTGTCAGTAGTTATCATAGTCAATAGTTGTCAGGTTCCATTTGTTTTTCCCATAATGTAACTCAAAAACTAAAACACCAAAACCAGGCCAAGATCTTGAATAACTTCTGCTCCCCTGCCTTCATAAGCAGAGCTACTCCCATCAACTCTGCCTGGATGAAAATTAAAACATTCTCCAATAATTAGTAAACTTCCAAGCCCTCTTATTCCAAGCCCCCTTTTTCAATCCAGTGATATTAAATTCCTAACTGTCTGAGAATAAACTACCATTTCCAATCACTCAGGTTCTTTCAATTCATTTCAACCACATTTATGTAATTTCTCACTTCAGAACTGCCAGCCCTTTGCACTGTGCCCTCTGAAACTCATACTCAGTAATTAATAAATATTTATTCTTTTTAGGTCACTTTTTCACTGTTTAGCCCTCCCTGTGACCTAGATCACACCAGATGATACTTTATCTCTTTCCAATCTTTTTCATCCTAGTTGCCTTTCTCTCATATGTCTAACTTATTGGTCTCAGAAAAGGAATTTTGAATATTCTTTGCTTTCTATTAAAGCGTCCAAACTTTCCTTCTAACACCATCACCTTTGGGGTTCATTTTATAAAAAAGAATGACAGATTAGATTAGAAAACAAAGCTCTACAATCTGTTGCTTGCCCAAAAAATCCAAAACCATATTTAAAAAAAGCAAAGAAACCTGCTTATGGGTAGGCCAAGCAAATGCAATAAAAATGACAGTACTACCTAAATCTACTTATTAAATTACTTATTCAGTGCCATACCAACCAAACTCTCAAGAAATTATTTTACAGATTTAGAAAAAATAATAACAAAGTTCATCTGGAAGAACAAAAGGTCAAGAATTTCAAGAGAATTAATTTTAAAAATTCAAATGAAGTTGACCTAGCTGTGCCAGATCTAAAACTATATTATAAAGCAGCAGTCATCAAAACTATTTGGTACTGGCTAAGAAGTAGAGAAGTCAAACAGTGGAATAGGTTAGGTTTACAAGACAAAAATAATCAATGACTATAGTAATCTAGTCCCAAAGACCCCAATTTTTGGGATAAGAACTCATTATTTGACAAAAAGTACTGAAAAAATGGAAATTAGTATGGCAGAAACTAGATAATGACCCTCACCTAATACTGTATACTAAAATAAAATCAAAATGGGTTCATGATTTAGCTATAAAATGATATTATAAAAAAAATTAGAAGAACATAGGATAGTTTATCTTTCAGATCTATGGAAAAGGAAGGAATTTGTGACCAAAGAGGAACTGGAGTTCATTACTGATCACAAAATAGATAATTTTGATTATATTAAGTTAAAATGTTTTTGTACAAATAAAACTAATGCAGACAAGATTAGAAGAAAACATTTTTACATTCAAGAGTTCTGATAAAGGCCTCATTTCCAAAATATATAGAGAACTAACTCTAATTTATAAGAATTCAAGCCATTCTCCAATTGATAAATGATCAAAGGATATGAACAGACAATCTTCAGATGAAATTGAAACAATTTCTAATCATATGGAAAGGTGCTCTAAATCACTATTTGTTAGAAAAATTCATATTAAGACAATTCTGACATACTACTACACATCTCTCAGATTGGCTAAGATGACAGGAAAAGATAATGATGAATGTTTGAGGGGATGTGCGAAAACTGGGACACTGATACATTGTTGGTAGAGTTGTGAACAGATCCAACCATGCTAGAGAGCTATCTAGAATTATGCCCCAAAAGTTATCAAACTGTGCATATCCTTTGATCCAGCAGTATTACTACTGGGCTTATATCCCAAAGAGATCATAAAGGAGGGAAAGAGACCCACATGTGCAAAAATGTTTGTGGCAACCCTTTTTGTAGTGGCAAGATACTGGAAACTGAGTGAATGCCCATCAGTTGGAGAATGACTGAATAAGTTATGGTAAATTAAGTTATGGAATATTATTGTTCTATAAGAAATGAAAATCTTAGACTTACATGAACTAATGCTAAGAGAAATGAGCAGAATCAGGAGATCATTGTACATGTCAACAACAATGACATGATTCAACCAGTTCCAATGATCTTGTGATGATGAGAACCATCTATACCCAGAGAGAGGATTGTGGGAACTGATGGTGGATCACAAAATAGCATTTTCACTCTTTTTGTTGTGGTTTGCTTGAATTTTATTTTCTTTCTCATTTTTTTCCATCTTGATATGATTTTTCTTGATTATCAGCAAGATAATTGTATAAATATGTATGCTGTATTGGATTTAACATATATTTTACCATATTTAATATATATTAGATTACTTTCCATCTAGGAGAGGGATTGAGGAGAAGAGGGAGGGAAATTGGAGCATAAGGTTTTTCAAGGGTCAAGGTTGAAAAAATCATGTTTGCATATGTTTTGAAAATAAAAAAATCCAATAAAAAATAAAAAACAAAGACATGATACAAATTAAACTTAGAGCATAAAAATGAACTATGTATCAAGGGAATCTAAAAAAGCAGGTGTTATAATCTGAGAAAACAAAAAATATATTCAAATTTAAAAGGGACAAGAAAACTAGATTATGGTGAAAGAAATCATAGACAACAAACCAGTATCAATAATAAATTTTTATGCTCCAAATGCCTTAGCATCAAAGTTAAAAAGGAAAAAGTTAATGGAAACACAAGAAGCAATAAACAATAATACAATAGAGACAGAAAACCTTAATATCCCTCTTTCAGTTTTGAATAAGATTAATAGGAAGATAAATAGAGGAAAAATATGAAACTGAACAAATCCCTGGAAAACTAGAGTTAAAGGACTTATCAGTGCAACAGATAAATGCAACAGAAAAAGTATATATACTTATATCTATATGTATTACATAATATATGTAACATGTATATTACATGTATATGTGTATGTGTGTATTTCTCAGCACTATATGGAATTTTACAAAAATAACCATGTATCAAAGCACAGCAACATTGCAAACAAATGTAAAAAGGTAGAAATAGCTAATACATTCTTTATGGACTATAATGTAATAAAAATAGTCTTTGATTCAGATCCCAAAAGCAAAAGACAGAGATCCAGTGGAGATTTAACATTAAAATACTGAATAATGAATGAGCCAAAGAAAAAAATCATATAAATAATTAATAGTTATGTGGCAAAAAATGATAATGATGAAACAACACATTAAAATTTCTGAAATGTAGCTAAAGCAATCCTGGGGAAAGGGAGAAGGGGAAGAGAAGAAAGGTAGGAATCATATCTCTGGAAACAAAATGGAAAAAAATGAAGATTAATAAGCTGAATGTCTAATTTTAAATATTTGAAACTCAACAAATAAATAAATCTAAAATAAGCAAAAACAAGAAGACAGAAGTTAGAGAAAAAGATAAATTGAAGACAAAAAAAAAAAAACCATAGAAATAATAGAAAATAAAAATGGGTTCTTGTGGGGGGTGGGAGGGAACAGTAATTAATAAAAATGACAAACTTTAAACTAAACTGATTAAAAACAAGAGGGCAAAAACTTAAATCAGCAAAATATTGAGCAAGGTGAAATCACAACAAAACCAAAAAAAATAAAAAATAATAATCAGATCATATTATGCAGCATTATATGCTTACAAAAATGAGAAGGAAGAAAAAGAAAGGATCACCTTCAAAAATACAAAAATACCTAAACTTTCATAAGGTTATATAGAGGTCTTAAAATAACTCAATCTCAAAAAAGAAAATAGATTTAGCTGTAGAAAAAGTTGGGTAGCTAGGATTTGGAGGTTACCAGATAATCACCACAAGGATGGGGCAATAATGATATAAATAAATGTCATGACTTGAGAACAAGAGGACAAAAATGTCAGTATTTAAAACAGTGGAGTATTTCAGTGTTTTCTCATTTTAAATAAATACTGACAGGTCAGTGGCATGGAAAAATATAATTCATAGCATTTCAAATATAGTTCTCAATAGCATGCAAATGGGTAGCACAGTTGTCATATTAGGATGTGATAGTAATTTCTAGGAATGTACAAGACACTTGTATGTTTTATAACCCTATGCCTTTCAAAATAAGGAAGAGAATGAAAATGCATGCTATAGTCTAGATTAGAACAGTTAATATCAGCAAGAAAGATTATCCAGTTCATTAATTAAAGTTCTAGTCACACTTCTATTACCAACCCTAATCCTATGTTTGTTTGACATAAATCTCCCTGGCATTAATGCTGTCACTTTTTAATGAATGATAATATATTTTAATTTCCATAAGTAGGTATGAATTAATTTCAGTCTTATAATACCAATAAAAATCTAAGTTTAGCTAATATTTCTACACAATGCCAAGTATTATTAAAGCATGTTTCATATAAACTAACAAATCATCATTCTTCATAATAGAAGATAAACAACTCTCTGGTGCCTGAAGCTTCCAAGCACTCTAACAGCTGCTCTGTTTGAATATAAAAGACACATGCATGATTTATTCTAATAGTGTTATCTAGGTTGAAAAAATGAACACCAATCTCTTCTATGTTGGATATGAGTAGATGTTCTTTTGATCTGCAGATTCAGAATATAAGGAAGAATCTTTCATCATTTACTGATCTTTTGGTTTGCTTCAGGAACCATACACCCTGCCCTTACTGACTTTTCCCTCATCCTGCTCCCAAAATCTCTGCCTCCTGTCTATCATATGGGTCTTTACTGTTGTTATCTTCCATAATTCCACAAGTTACTCTTTCTTATAAATGTCAAAGTCATGGGAACTAACATTTACCAAGTATCTACTGTGTGCCAGGCACTGTGCTAAATTTTGGAAATGCAAAGAAAGACCAAAAATCACAACAAACTAAAAACCCAGTCCCTGCTCTCAAAGAACTCAGTCTAAGGGAGGTGATAACACGAAAATAATCATGAGGAAAAAAAGGCAGAAACAGAATAAATTGGGGGTAGACACAGAAGTAAAGCACTAACATTGAGAACTAGCAAAGCCTTCTTGCAGAAGGTGACACTTTAAATGAAACTTGAAAGAAGTCAAGGTAGCCAGGAGATGGAATTGAGCAGGGAAAGTTTCTGAACACGGAGAAAAGCCATTTGAAATCAAGAGATGAAATATTTAAATTTTGCTGATAAGTATTTTCATGGATTGCAGAATACATAGAGAAGAGTAAGTCATCTGAATGAGTATACAAGAAAACAGAGAAAAATGCACATGAAATAGTGGCAATCAGCGGTATCTCCTGAACTGCTGAAATGGGACAGCTCCCATCCAATTGAGTATGAGCTATCCTCCCTTGTCGAAGCATTTATCCTTGTTGAAGTGATGCATCAATTCCTGATTGAGCAGAACTGATTTGTGTTGCATAAGTTGGCTAAGGAGTCAGAAAAGGCTGTTCACCTGATAGACTTCGCAAAGAACTAAGAAGCATTATCTTTGGGAACTCTCTCAGTTCTTGATTTCTCTTGAGCTTCTAATAAGAATAAAGAGAGAAAATTTCTCTCTAGCAGCAAAATATTAGCTTTCAACACATGCAGTGAAAACTTGTATCAAGGCAAGACAGCCTTTTTTTTCCTTTCCATATTCTTCCCTGAACATAGGCCAGCAATCAATCATCAAACATGGATGTTTCCAGCCCAATTGGGAATCTTATGAAATTAGAGCTTGAAAGTTTCTGAATCAGTTTTCAGCTACCCAGTGAAAACTGATTCCCACAATAGCACCATTTTTCAGAACAAAAGAAAAATCGCTTCCTGAAGGCTGGTACATATACAAAAGAAAAAGGGGAAAAAGCACATAAAAAAGCTCAAGCCATGTTCTAATTGGCCTGAAGATCTTGTAAATAAAAAGTCATCTGTGCTTGCTGGGATCAGGGAGAGGACATTGTGTGTGATGGGTTCTTGTTTTATGTTTTCTTTATTTGGTAAGTGCATGTTTGAGTTATTTAGATTTTTAAATTGTTTCAGTGGTAGATGGCAGAAGCTACTGACATATGTCCAAAAGCCCTGTTTTGCATTGAACAGTTTCTCTAAGAAAGATACCACCACCTCACTTCTTGGGGAGAACCCATATGTGGGCCATGCCTAATTGTTGTTTTAGAGATTCCAATCAATCTCTATAAATCAACAAATATTTGTTAAGCATCTGCTATATGTCAGGAACTACACTAGAAGGTGGGAATACAAGTACAAAGGATGATACAATACTTATTTATGAGGAGTTTAACTCTCCTGAGGGAGATGAGAATAATATATATGTAAATATACATAGCATATATATCATATATATTTCTCTAAAATTACTATTCCAGAGTGAAGAAAAATAAGTTTTAGAGAAATTGAGAAAAACCCGATCTCCTTCAATGGGGTCTGTCTCACCTCAAGGGAATAAACTAGGTCCATGTGCGTTCAGAGACAGATTTCTGATGGGAACATAACCACATAGAAAAACTATAATACTAAATCTCTGCATTTTAAGAAAAGAATTTGTAAAGTTCAGAGATTAGAAATCTTTTATATTTTAACATATTCTTTTTTATTTTCATACAGGACAGATTTTTACTAATTATTAGGATACCAGCCCTGTGTATATGCTTGTATAGATGGACATATACATGTATATACATATATATGCATGTACACACATATGAGTATGCACCCCAATGCCCTATGCAGGTAGAATAAAAGCACCAATCCCAGTCCAGAAAGACAGAAAACTGGAGAATGGCCCCACACTGTGCTATCTAGTTATCTATCAGTTAGTCATCTATCTATCCATTTCTCTAGATCTATCTATCCATCTTTCTTCAATCTATGCATTTACCTATATATCTACCATCTATCTACCTATTTAGCTTTCATCTATCTAGTTATATCTATCTCTCCATATATCTATCCATATGCATATGTAGCCATGTGTATATACTGTGTATATGTATAAATATTTATAAATATATGTATTTATAAATGAGTGTATACAAAAATATGTGGTACCCTAGATTTCATCTAATCTAATACTCTCATTTCACAAATGAGAAAACAACTACAGAGAAGTAAGTGGAGAGAGAATCAAGTCTGGAGCCCAGTGCTCTGACTCCAATTCTAGAACCCTTTTTACTGTAGTTTGACTAGCACTGCGTCTAAACCCAGACCAAATATATAAATTAGTCAGGAAGTTTCCTTTTAATATATAACAAAGGTAGGAACAAACCATCTGACTAACTACAAATAGGTAACAAGGAGTTTTTTATAAAATAAAATTTAAAAAAAAAAAACCTACTAGATACTTTCAAGCCATATTTTCATTCTCAGAGCTAATTAGGAATATTGAAAATAATTTGTGAGTCCTATTGGCCCTAAAATAAAACCGTCTAGCTATCTAAGGAAGTGCTTTCTACTCCACATCTTCTTCCTTTTGTGTGAGAAGAAAGGCAAATGTTCAGAGAAAGAGAAAAAAAAAGCTGTCTAGCTATGGTTCATCAGAGTATCTGGAACATAGTGAACTACTCAACAGACATTTGTTGATTGATTGATTGATGGTGGTGGTGGACTAGTAGTGGGATTTATCTCTCCCTCCCATTGGTGTGCACCCTCATGTGGACTGAGTTTTCTCCTTTCCAGACACTTCCTAGACTTCTCTCTCTGGAAAGACTTTCTTGCTTCTCCCTTGGCCCTCACAAGGCTTAGTTTTTGTTTTTTTTTCCTTTGATAGCCATTTGAAAACAATAGCAAAAGGAATTGACCAAACCCCACCCTACAATTGAGTTTATCAGAGCCACTCACAGACAAATTACTGATTCATTACTTAAAAGATTCTCTCTTTGCTTTATGGAGCTATAAAATTGAATCAATAAATATTTTTCTAAAGTCCTGAGCCTCCCAGCAAGGGAAATGTGTGTATATGTATGAATATATGTGTGTGTGTGTGTGCTATGTGTGTGTACATATATATATAATTACATATGTCCACAATGTATGCAATTGCCTACATATACATATGATAGCTACAAAATCTATTTCTCTCTTGTCCAAGCTTCTCATCTACCTCATCTTTTTCTGTTCCATTTAAGTAATAAGTAATACAGTGGCTAATCCCTTTATCTTACACCTAATTTTAAAGATAAGGTTTAAAAAAAAAAAAAAAGAAGGTAATTAAAACTTTAAAGAAATAGATACTTTTCAGAAACAAACAGATCCTCTTCAAACCAGACAGTGGCAGTGGAAGAGGGAGGAAAGAAAGGAGAAACAATTACTGGTCATAGGTCTATCCCTCTAGTGAAATCAGCAAAACAGTCCCTGCTCAAACATACTTCGTGGTCCCACAGTCTAAACTGGAAACAACTACACTGTCACTTCTACAAGAAATATGAGAATACACATCTATCCCTTCTTTGAAAAGGTATAGGACTACGGGTATTGAACACTGAAGTTTTCTTTAGTTGTATTTAACTCCTCACCCCTCTTAAAAAAAAAAATGTTATAAGTGAAGGCTCTCTCTATGGGGAGGAAGAAGTCTTTTGACTCTCTACCTTACCTTTCCTCCAATCATTTATCTTATCGCTTGAATTATAGACCATAAACATCTTCAGAACAATAGCAGATATTCCAAGAGGCTTGCATATTAAACTTTCTACTAATCATAATGATTGCTTAATTCTTTTTCGCTTAACATTGCCTTTCTGTGTGAAAATAAAAGTGTTGTGATTTATTCTTGATTCATATTTGTACTCTAAGCAGTTTTTTCAAACTTTCTTCTACTTTTTTCTTCTTCTAAGGTGGATTAGAGTAGAAAATATTAGACTATTTTAGAATAGAGTCAAAATAGAATTGTTTTTCAGAAATCTGAGGTGAAAAGTAGAATTGGAACAGTGGGGAGACTAGCTCCTCTCCTTGTTCCTCTGTAGAAGAGGAGGCAGGCAACCTAATTTCTCACAACCTGATCACACAAATTCTATTATTATATGAGGCTAAACTAGATTAAGTGATTCTCCCCAGTCATTCAGCCAGGGAGTGTCTGAGGCAAAATTTGAATTCGCATCTTTCCCTCTCAATTCAGTGTTAGATCCACTGCCACCCAGCCTAATGGAAAATTAGTTTTCCTGCATTCCAGGCCATACAAAAAAAAGCTGAAGAGGCAACCATTATGCAATGAAGATTAGATTCTTTTGCTTATAGAAGACAAGGTTCATAGAAATCCATAAGAAATCCCTAAACTTTGTCTGAGACTTTATTTTGAATCTTCTGTTCCAACATAGTCCTATTCTCATATAAATGTTGAATTGCTCTCCTTTTTATCTATTCCTCATCTATGGCATTGAGATGTATTTGAAGGAGTAAAAATACAGCAGCATTGATGAATTTGAGTCTCACTTTCCCTTCTTTGGAACCAGACAGACTGTAAAAGATGCAAGAGAAGATCCATAGGACAATCCAATGGTGATTGCCAGGTTAACATTTGTCCATTAATGACTTCTTTCGGGGTCCATTTATTGACCAATTTAAATTTTATAGTTTATATTGTCATCCAGCTGATATATCTTAATCTTATTCACAGGAATGGTATAAGAGACTTTTCCAATTGCTGGGTAAAATCCAAGTGTACTATATCTGTGTCCTGATCTCCCAGTCTGATAACCCTTTCAGTCTAGTAACCTATTTCAGAAAAGGAAATCACATGAATCTGGCATGATTTGCTTTCAATGAAGTCATGCTGGTTCTTACTGAGAAATTTCTGATGCTATATATATAAGCCATTCTTTTAATAATACATTCCAGAATTTGCCAGGAATAGAAATAAAGTTCACAAGCCTGTAACTTGAAGACTTTGCCCTCTTTCCATTTTGAAACTCAAAACCTTGCTCATCTCCAGTCCTGCAGTTTCTCTCATTCTTTGCAACTTCCCAAGATCAATTATGGTTGTTCAGCAACCAAATCCAGCAGTTCCTTCAGTATTCTGAGATGTCGTTTGTCCAGGCCCAATGGCTTCTACTCAATGCACATAACCAAGTGTTTTCTCACCAATTCCTGGCTTATCTTTGCCATCAACTCTCCATTCACCCTTTCCCCCTTTTCTTATTAATCTCATTCTCCCTGGTAGAGAAATTGGAAACAAAATATAATACTTTAATCGTGCTTTACTGATCATATGAGCCACACATCTCTACGAGTTAAGTATAAGTATCATCCTTATTTGAGAGATGAGAAAACTGAGGTCCAGAGATTTATTCATGGTTATAGTAAGAGTCAAACATGAGTCTCTCCTGACTCCAAGCATGATAATCTTTGTACTATGTCACTTTGCCTCTCATAAAAAAGTTGAATTGTTTTTTATTCTTATACTCACTTCCTTAAGACTTTATATTCAAGTAGCAATCCTTAGAAATCGTTCATCAACAGCTCCTTGTCATGAACTCCAGATGAGTCAGACAGAAACCTGTTTAGCAGGCCTGACATTATTTTATTCTTGCAGATTTGTTCTATTATTATATTCATCCTCAGTTATATCTTTGCTTCTAAAACAACTATATATATAAAATCTTTTAAAAATCAAAATTAGTCACTTGACTCCACAGAAAAAATGGGGAAAATGTACCTTTATCCTTCCTTTTCAGGGAAGAAGATTTTGGCTTTGGAACAACATATGTTGTGAAGTTAGACTGACACATTAATGAGATTTGCCTAACTGCTTCACACACACACTCACAAACACACACACACACACACACACACACACACACACACACCCCATACCCCTTTTATTTTTTGTTACAAGGGCTGACTCAATATCCTTTGATCCAGCAGTGTCATTATTGAGTCTATAGTCTAAATAAATCATAAAAGAGGGAGAAGGATCCAAATTATATATCCATAAAATGTTTGTAGCAACTCCTTTTGTAGTGGCAAGAAATTAGAAATTAAGTGGATATCCATCAGTTGGGAAAGAGCTGAATAAGTTATGGTATGTGAATGGAATGGAATATTACTATTCTATAAGAAATGATGAATAGGCTGATTTTAGAAAAACTTGGAAAGATTTGCATGAACTGATGCTGAGCGAAGCAAGCAGAACCATGAGAACATCACATACAGTTACAGCAAGATTATATGGTGATCAACTGTGATGGGCTTGGTTTTTTTCAACAATGTGGTGATTCAAGGCAATTCCAATATACTCGGATGGAAAATGCCATCTGCATCCAAAGAGAGAATCATGGAGACTGAATATGGATTAAAATATATACTTTTCACTTTTGTGTTTGCTTGCTTGCTTTTTCTTTCTCACAATTTCCCCTCTATTTTTGGTCTGATTTTTCTTGTATAACATGACAAATATGGAAATATGTTTAAAAGGATTGTATATATTTAATCTATATCATATTGCTTGCTAACTTAGGGATTGGGAAGGTAAAGAAGGGCGAGAGAAAAATTGTTATATAAAGTCTTACAAAAACGAATTTTGGAAATTCTTTATGTGTATTTGGAAAAATAAAATACTATTGAGGAGAAAAAAGAAGGGCTGGGTTCATTGGATAAGAGGATGGATACATTCAGAAATGAGATCATGTAAATACATAACTTTTTAATCTTTTAAAAAATAAAGTTGAAAGTTTACTGATGAATTTACAGTATATTGGCATTTTTAGAAAGTCCTGCCTTTTCTTTTCCAGATTATTAACATTGCAGTCCCTTATATCAGTCAGTTAAAAAACATTTATTAAGCACCTATGATGTGCCACTGTACTAAGCACCCAAAATACAAAGAAGTGCAAAAAACAAAAACAAAAACCAGTCCCATATCTCACAGAGCTTAGTTTCATAGTCTAGGTTCCAATCAAACTAGACTAGACATTGTCCCCCGTTTTCATGTTTCTGTCTTCCAAGTCTGGGCCATTGATCTTGAGTGAACTCTTCCAGTTTTCCTATTTCATCTTTGAAATCCTTCCCTTCCTTCAAAGCCCAAACCAACTGTTTCCATAAGGATTTCTCCCATCTCACACCATCAGCTCCAGCCCTGCTTCCTAAAGCTTGAAGGGATCTCTCCCTAAAGCAGCACAAACTTCTGAGTATTTGCTCAGACTTCTCTATACCTGTAGACATATTCTTATTTGGATTGTTTGTGTGTGTGTGTGTGTGTATGTGTGTGTATGTGTGTGTGTGTGTGTGTGTTTGTATGTATGTGTTTGTGTCTTTATGTCACAATAATCTGTAATTTTCTTAAGAGCGGGGTCTATATCCCAGTGGCAGCTAGATAGTAAGTTCAAATCCTGCTTCAGACACTTACTAATTTTGCCTTGTTTCCTCATTTGTAAAACGAGCTGGAGAAGGAAATGGCAAACCCCAAATGCCGAGAAAACTGCAAATGGAATCATGAAGAGTTGGACACAACTAAAAATGATTGAACAGAGTGACTAGAAAGGTACCTTCCACACAGTAGACATTCAAATATTCATTGAACTAAATCGAATTATTTCAACCACCTGAACTACCACAAAGCCACTAAATCAGAGGCAGTGTTATAGAATGGAACACTGTTTCTTGAGACAGAGAACTTGTATTTGAATTCTGCCTCTGATGTTCAGTGCTTATATAACTTTCTATCAGTGGGATTGAGCATCCTCATATGCAAATTGAGAGAAATTAACTATAGGACCTCTAAATTCTCTTTCAGCTTTAGATCCAAGATCCTAATATAGAAGTGAGAGAGTCTTAATAAAGTTTGTAAAGCTAATTTTTCGACTTAATGGATAATGGAAAATGTGTTTGACTTAGCAACCTAAAGATCTGGATTAACGTTTCAGCTCTTACACTTAATGTTTGAGTGCCCTGAGTCCCACTTTCCTCATCTGTAAATAGTTACTACTACTTGGGTTCCTTCACAGGCAGTTGTGAGGAAAAAGCTTTACAAGCTTAAATGTACCATTGTGAGCTGTTCTTATTGTCTGAGTAACTGTGGACCTTTGTGACCAAATACCCTTGTCATGAACTCCAGATGAGTCAGACAGAAATCTCTGTTCTGGCATTTAACTCATCACAAGAGGAACTTTTGGATCTCTGAATGCCTGGGGCAAAGGTTAGCTGTTCCTTGTCACTGATGAATAAACTACCAGCCCTCACAAAGTTTGCTAAATGTTATAATTATCAGGCAATCTAGAAATTCTGGGATAGATAAATGTCTAAAGCATATACATAGACAAT
This sequence comes from Antechinus flavipes, assembly GCF_016432865.1. NCBI lineage: Eukaryota > Metazoa > Chordata > Mammalia > Dasyuromorphia > Dasyuridae > Antechinus > Antechinus flavipes. Next base: position 483,966,548 of record NC_067398.1, on the reverse strand, counting down.
GAAAAAATGATTTTTTAAGTTAGTGGCATCCAAATGATGTACTAAATATTAACATTATTTTGTGCATCATTTGGATAAGATTTTACATGAGCTAGTGCTCATATGGCTTGGTGAAGTGCTCATATGGCTTGGTGAAAGGGAGTGGGGCTGGGGATGACATGGAGTCATTGTTTGCATCATGGTTCTGATGCTTCCTAGATGATGAGAGCTCTATTTTCTACTTTCCTAAGGTTGTTGCAAGAGAAAGCATTTAGTAAACCTTAATGTTCTCTGCAATTTTACCAGTGATGAGGTTTGGTAGTTCAATATACTGCTGTAGATCTCCCATCCAGTCTGATGACATATCACAGTATTAATAGTAACACAAGGGCTGTTTTCCTCCTTGGCTCACAATACCACTACTATTTCTACTAAACAGTTCATTGTGTTATTGACATTCTACACAGTGAGGACCACAAAAATCAATGAAAACTCTAGTAGGATGACATGAGAATTTATTCAATCCTGTGCTTTCTACTAGGAAGCAGAAACTTACAAGTGAAAGAGAACCATCGATTAAAATTTTCTCCCCACACTAAGTATTTTCCTGGGACAGAGTAAGCATTTAGAAGTAAAATACAATGGGGTTTTAAATTGACCCTCTGGGAAACATATGAGTAATCCATTTGTTAGCCAAAACAGCAGGGAATTGAGCAAAGTCCACACCTGACCAGGAAGGGTTGGGTCCTCAATTGTCTGTACAGAGTATTCAAAATAAATCCAAACAGAGCCAAGGTTGGTCATGAATTGGTATTTGGTGACAAGTATAGTTAACAAAGGAGACACTATAAGCAAATTCTTCACGTATCTTCTTCCCTGGCTTTTATTCTTTGCCAATAAACTAGAAGTAAATCAAGTCCTCTTCCTCCCCTCCCCCCGCAAAAAACTCCTGTCAGAAAATGGGAAGGCAGAGGAGATGCAGTGCAGTTCTTTCATAGAGCAGGAGAATTATGGTCATCACAGAAGACTCCACGGAAGTAGCCATGACACTGAACTCCTGATCCTGACAATCAAGGCCTTCTGTGATCTGTTTCTAACTTTTCTAGCCTTATTTCATACTGTTCTCTCTAACAAACTCTACATTCAAATCAAAACTGAACTCTCCTCTCTGCTTTACACCTATTCTTTACTGTCTTATCTCTGTGTCTTTTGTTCACACTGTCAACTATCTTTGGAACATAGTTCTCTCTTCCATCTCTTGCTGAGGATGTCCCTCCTTTCATTGCCTTCTCAGCTGCTGTGTGTCTTTGGTAAAATTCACCCTTTACTGTCCTACACCTTCTCCCTAGTCTGAAAATTATCTTTCCTGTCTCATTTTTCACTTAGAACTTTGCCCAGACTTCAGCTTTGTATTCATCACTCTTCCCCCTTGTAATTAATTTGTGTAATTTTTTGAAGGTCTAGACCCATGGTTTCATCATGTGTAGGGAGTTCCCTCATGAGAAAAACTCCCTCTACTAATATAGCTCAATAGCTATTCTGCAATTCATAGACATAGAGAGTTGCCTTAAAAGTCCATCTCTTCATTCACTTTATCACAGCTGCCTTGAAAATAGATTTTATGTACAACATTTTCCCTTCCCGTTTAAATTTATAAAATGCTTGATTGCTAACTCTGTGTTATATATCTATCTTTGTATCCTTAGGTCCTGTAAGGAGGATATAAAGCGAGAAGAGACATCCTATAAATCTGTCCTTTCTGTAGGTGTGTCTGAAATGCTCTCATCCTGAGCATCTACAAAAGAAAAGATTTCAGTGTTGAGAAATATATGAGATGGCTTATATCACTGCTTTTAAGGATCATTTCAAAAATGAGCTGAGCTTGGAAGGGTACATGATCTGTACTCCTCAAAATTTCTGTAACTTCATAGAAGGAATAAACTCCAAGAATAATAGTTAAATTTAGTTGGTAGTTTATTGACATATTTTCATTTGGGCTTCACAGCAATCCAAGGAAACTACTATATATAGTATTAGATTAAGATTAAGCAATTTAATTAATTTAACTTAAGTTAAGCAATTTAATGATGTTCATATCTAGTAAATGTGAGGGTCCAGATTCACCTTTTATTCAGAACTCTTTTCAATCTAATTAGGATTTCAAACTTTTCTGTGTGTTTAATGAATCTGATAAAATGTATGGACCTCTTCTTCAAGTAATGTTTGAAAATAATTGAAGAAAATGCAGAATTTTAATTGGTGTTTAGTGAAAATAAGATGTGATTTTTTTGTACCATTTCAGTTCACATCCCTAAAATCTATTTTCTATAATTCCATAATTTCCATAATAATCTAAATATAGATTTCTAAAATCTATATTTAAAATCTAGAACCCTTAGTGGCCTATAGCCCCTAAATTAGAACTCCCAGACTATATGCTCTTCTTCTAAATGCATTACACAAGATGAAAAAGAATTCGCATTTTTCTAGAAGTTGCAAGAGCTTCTACACCTTCTTTGGGTGGAGGATAAAAAAATGTAAATCCCCTGTGTGACCTCCACCTGCAGGAGACAAGCAGCTAAGCTAACTGGGTCAACAGAATCACTTAGCTTCATTACAACTTTAGAACAATTCTCAGAGCCAAACAGAGAGGAGGACACCAGCTGGGCTTGTGTGTGATTCAATTAAAGTTATGGAGAAATTAATTTTGTTTCCCATGCAATCATTTGTCTAGCCTGAAGGATTAGCTGGTTGGCTTGAATATGTATTAAGGAAAAGAACAGAAGTTTTGTTCCAAGGGAATCCATTAGTGGTACCAGCTGCTAATGACATGGCCAGCCTCCCTGGAAGAAACAAACCTCTTTTGCCCAGTGACCTTGCAGGCTAAGCTTTTCAAACAGAGCTCAGCAAATGGGTGCCTCCGCTGAATTCCTAAGCAACTAAAGAACTGCTGTTGTACTAAGCTGGATTTTGGTTATTTCTGTTTGCTTTTGGCCTCTAGCCTGGTCACTGCTTGTACCCAGGGCTTCCTAACACATTGAAACCAACAAATAATTCATTCTGAGCTCTTTTGTGAAGTGAAGCCCAGATTGCTCCTGCTCTTTTTAAAGAGACATTAGCCACACCTTTAGCCAGGGGTACACATTATTGGACTGGCTTGAACTCCCATAGTAAACACTCATCTATGTAGGGGACTTATTTATTTTACACTTTTAGGATGACATCCCCTAGAAACTCTATCACAGGAATAAATCAGACTTGCCTGTACAAAGTTGTATAAAAAGATGTTAAACAAGATGTATAAAACTATAAATGTTGATGTTATTGGACCGAAATCCATGAAATGTTCAAAAAGTCAGAGTTGGGGGGAAAGCTCTCTGGTAAATTGGATGGAACATCTGTCTCTATAGGATTTATGGAAAGACATGGTTAAAAAAAAAATACCACAGAATGAGAGGGAATGGATGGGTTGAAAACTCTGTCAATGAAAGAAATAGTGACATTGATGAAATCACAAATCCACTATCATACTGAAGCTTGAAGCTTTCCCTAGGAAAATATACCAATCCAGTTTTCATGTGTCATTCAGTTCCATTCAGGAAAAAAAAAAAAAAAAAAAAAAAAACAGTTCCTGCTGTCAAGGAGCTCAGTAGTAATGGGGAAAAAAATCATACAAAGAACTAATTACAAACAATATATAAAGGATAGATTGGGGACTCAGAAGGAAGACATTAGTATTGAGGGGAAGTCTGAGAAAACAGAAGGCAGGACTTTAGCTAAGACTTAAAGGAAACCAAGGCTAGTAGATGAAGAAGAAGAAAGAGAATCTTTTAGGCATGGGAGATAGTTAATGATTGTGATTGGATAGTCATCTGTGAGGAAAAACAAGAAAGCCAGTGTCAATAGATCTTAGAATATGTGAAGGAGGATAAAATGTAAGAAGACTGGAAACAGAGAAAGGGACCAAATTATAGAGGCTTTTAAAAGGCAAAAGGAAAATTTTATATTTGAGCCTAGAGATAAAAGGGAGCCATGGAATTTTATTGAATAGAGATGAGAGTAGTATAGTTTAGACATATGCTTCAGAAAAAGATCAAGATCCCTAGTTCTTAGCACAGTGACTGGAACATAATAAGCATTTAATAAATGATTTTTATTAATTGATAACCCCTTAGTTCTTCTCTCTAGGACCAAGGAGAATAAGTTCAATTCTTCTACATGATAACCTTTCAAAAAAAAAAAAGAAAGAAAAGAAATTTACATGATAACTTTACTATATATTTGAAAGGAATAGCAAGTTTCTGCAATATATTTGCAGTTTTGTGTCAATCTTTTTAATTATACTGTATTAAATAAAAAGAATAAAAAATATATATATTTGAAAACAGTTATATGAAAACAATTTGCTTTTACTTTTTCCAAGCTAAACTTCTTTAGTTGCTACCAGCATCTAGAGCAGTGATATCAAACTCAAGAAAACCTCAAATTAACATTATCAAAGATGTACTATATTTTATTTTATTAAATATTTCCCAATTACATTTTATACTAGAAAAGGCAGTGAGTTTGAAACCTCTCTCTAGAACATGGTAGAAGCTCTTCACTGTCCTAATTTCATTCTATTGGCTGCTATTCAGTTTATTAATGTACTTCCAAAAACATGACATCCAGAACTGAATGCAAAAAGCCCTTAGGATGGTCTGATGAAAGCAGAATAAAGTGGAACTATGACCTCTATTGTTCTGGACACTGGGATTCTTTGTAATTTGTTTTTCAGTTGTTTCAGCCATGACTTATTCTTCATGACCCCATTTAGAGTTTTCTTGGTAAATGCAGTGAAATGGTTTGCCTTTTCCTTCTCAAGCTAGGAAGTGTCTGAAGCTGCATTAGAACTCATATCTTCTGGACTTTAGGTAGTGCTTTATCTTAGCTATAGTTTGAGGTCACTTAACTTATTTTTGGTCATAATATCCCATTATTGACTCATATTGAGCTTGCAGTTCTATAACATCCTCATTTATTTTTCAGGCAAAATTGTTAAACATGCTTCTCCTAGCTTATATTTGCGGTTTTTTGACTGGAGTATAAGGTTTTATATTTATGCTTTTATCTTATTAGATTCAATCCACTGCCTTTGCCTATCACCTCCAATTAACACCAAGAAAACGCAGGTACTCCATCAGTCAGTACCACACCATCCCTTTGTGGAACGATCAGTTAGAGCAAATAGAGAAGTTTTTAATACTGTGGATAAGCTTACTTACCTTGGTAATATACTTTGCCGGGATGTACCCAATAATAATTGTTGATTCGTTTATCTCTAAAGCTAGCTCAGTGTTTAAAAGTCTCTGAAGGAAAGTGTGGGAGAGGAGAGGTATTAGATTAACTGCCAAAATGAAGGTCTACAGGGCCATTGTACTGACCTCAATTGTTGTATGCTGGTGAAAGCTGGACACTATACCTGCTCCATGCCAGGAATCTGAATCATTTCCATTTGTATTATCTTAAGAAGATTCTGAAGATCACCTAGCAGGGTAAGGTACCAGATGCTGAGGTCCTTTCTTGAACTAAACTGCCAAGTATTCAAATTCTCCTGCACAGGGCACAACTCCAATGGGCTGGCCATGTTGTTCAAATACCAAATGTACACTTGCCCAAAAGACTATTTTATGGAGAATTCACACAAAATAAGCAGTCACCTAGTGGTAGTAAAGTGATAGAAGGATACTTTCAAGGTCTCAAGAATTTCGGAATTGAATATGTGACATGGAAGACACTGGCACAGGACCATTGAGCATGGCGTGCCCTCATCAAAGAAAGTGCTGTGCTTTGTGAGCAAAGCAAAATTAAAATAACTCAAAAGAAACATGAGATGCTTGGATTTAGAGAATCCATCCCAAATGTTTACATGGACAATTTGTGCCCAACTGTAGTAGAGCATTCCGGTTTGTATTGTTCTGATCAGTCACAGTCAGACTGACTTGTAAAATCATTTTTGTCCTCTTCAAGAAAAAACAGACCACCCTCTTTAGCTAATTAATGCCTTCAGTTCTGCTCATTTTTCCATATCTATTCCTTCCTTTCTACTTTGTTGCCACTAGACCAGATCTTTAACATTTCCTCCCTCTCTGCCCACTACTGTCACAACCAGCCAGGGTTCTCTTCTCCCTCCAATCCCTCTACATACCATTGTTAGAATTTGCTTTCATAATATTTACTTCTGTTCAAAACTTTCAGTGGATTAAAATTTTCCATTTACCTACTGGAAAAACCCAAATTACCTACTGTTATAATTCCTTCACAATCTGATTCCAGTCTCCCTTTCTAGACTTTTCTCTATTTCCCATATCTTTTCTGACTGATTGCTGCAGCTGAACATGATTCTTTCACTTTGAGAACTATTTGTACCATTCGCATAATTTACTTTTACAATTTTTGTTTGTTTGTTTTATATGTAGAATATCTTTGGTACTCCCAAATGGATTCAAATGAAGTTCAGGGCATCAACTTTATTTCTCATTTATGGCTGTCCATATTCTCTAGCACAAGTGCTTTGCATTTAAATGTTCAACATATATTAGCTAGTTAACTAATCAATAAGCCTACAAATATCCATAATTTCCCTTAGCAACCAATTATGGAGGAAAAGATTAAATGAAATACTTATGGTCACTTTCTACCTTCCAATGCAAATTACATGCTCTCGATGACTTAAGAGATAGCAGAGAGACTTTCCTGAATCACATAGAGTTTAAGTTAATTACCTAGGATCACATAATTAATAAGTGTGAGAGGCAGAACTTGACCCTAGATCTTCCCCACTCTGATTACTATAACACCAACATTGTATAGCAGTTCTCAATCTTGTGCTGTTTTTGCTGTTTTTGCAACATGAAACACTTATTAGTGTAAACAAAATATTTAACCACCTCTCTCACCACCCACTACATGGTAGCTGTATTATCATTAACTGCTGATTAAGAAAATGTGAAATGACTAAAAGTATTAAGAATTCAGAAATGCTTTCAAAATTCATTTTATCAATTATGTCATCATATATTTCAGAAATTATAATGTTCATTTATTCAGTTGACAGAAGATATAGTTGTTTCTTTATGGATTTGTAGATCTCTTGCAATAACACTAAGAGTATCAAGAATATCTATATAAGTATCTATATAAGAGTATAAAGTTTTCACTATAAAGTTTTCAAGGCAGTTTACATGTATCACTTCATCTGATCCTCAAATAATTCTGAAATGTAGGCTATTATTAGCTTCATTTTATAGATAGGGAAACTGAGACACAGAAACACTAAGTGATGTACCCAGGATCACACAGCTAGTGAGTATCTGAGACAGGATTTGAATTCAGTTCTTCCTGAATCCAAGTCCAAAATTCCATTCACTGCTAGATCTAGAGCTGCAGTGACTGATCTATGTCATGTTTCCTCTTCAACAATACCTTGGGTGGCTTATTATCCTTTCCAGGATCAGGAGCTAAAGAGTACAAGGTAGCAGGACTCTGAGCCATGAGGTTTCAGGTGGCTAAACAGCAAAGATCCAAGGCAAGAATATATAGCACAGCAGGAGATTGGACTCTGCATTCATGACATTTGGAAGCCTTGGAGTTTGAGGAAAACAAAAAAGTTTGAGCTGAGGAAGAAGCAAGTCAGTCTATTCTCAAACAGGGAAGAAGACCAGGAAAGAGCACAAAGGCAGTAGCCAGACTAAATAGAAGCTAAGAGAAAGGGGAGCTCCAGGTTCTGGGGACTTTAGATGGACATTGACAGTGATGATAGGATATTCTATGGCAACTCATAAAGTAGGGGGATCTCCAGTAGCCATTCATTGCCAGGTCAGCCTTAACTCTTTTTCCTGGGGGAAACATTTAGGGAAAGAATATGAAAATGCTTAAAAAATAAAATAAGACTGATATTCAAAGAAGGTCTTGTGAGAAGGTCTAATGTGATTTCATAGGAAACAAAGGGAAGGTTCTTTCATCCTAGAAACCCCTCCCCTTTTTTTGAAATTCTTTTAAAATGGGACAAAGTTCTTTATTATGCAACTATCTTAAATCCATGGCAGGTCTTAGCTTCCTACCATCTACCAGACCAACCCCAATCACTATTTAATATTTAATTTTCCTGGATTTAAAATTAGATTGCAGGGTATAGATTGCTGAATCTAAAATCAGGAATACCTACATTCAAATCCTGCCTCAGACACTAACTAGATGTGCGACCCTCAGCAAATCACTTAAACTTGTTTGTCTTAGTTTTCCCAATTGTACTATCAGGATAATAATAGCATCTTCTTTTCAAGGTTATTGAGGGATAAAAAGGAGTTAATATTTATAAAATACTTTGTGAATTATAAAATGTATAATTGCTAGCTATCATAATTATAAATTATAGTATAACTGAAGAAATACATCAAACAAAAATGACAACTAAAAGTGCATAAATGCCCCAATATGTTAAAAATGGCAAATTTACATTCTACAAAGTGATTCCATATATGATAAAGAGGTTTCAGGAATAAAAGTCTTGGAGGAAGATGGGTCAGTCATGTCATGGGCATCCTGCTCTGCTGGAGGCATCCCAGGCCTCTATAGAGTCAAGAATTTAACCACATAAAGGATTGCATCTCAAACTTCTTTCAGCTGAGATTTCTGAAGGGGAGTTCCACTAAATTATTTTTCCTCCTACATAAGTTTCATTTATTATATACATGATTTAAGTTCTATTCAATTTTTAGACATACTTGGAGGAATTACATTGGCACTTTTCTATAAGTAGACATTAGGAGGTTAAGAAACAACAAAAAAACAATAAATTTGCTGTGGACCATAGATAAATGTTCTCTTATTATCCTTTCTCAATGCAGTATGACAAATGATTGATTCACAATGATTTCAGATTTAATACATATATTGCTGCAAATTGAACCCAAAGTACTCAGGCTTCCTCCACAAAAGATTTGAGTGGAAGATGGAAAAATAGTATTTCTGAAATCTGTTTTCAATTCTATGTATATAGAATCACAAAAATCTGAGAGATAACAAGGCACCCAGAGATCATCTACTCAAACTCATACTTAAGGATCCCCTCTATGATGACATTCCCAAAGTGTCCATTTCACCTTCACTTAAAGGAATTCTTGTGGTAAGGAGACTATTACTTTTTAAGACAACTCATTTCATTTCTGGGCAGTTCTGGGCAGTGCTAGGAAAATTTTCTTAACCTCAAGATGAAATCTCTTTTTCTGAAGTTTCCATCCTATTCCTTGTTCTGACCTCTGGGGCTCTTTCATATGAGTTTTGCAAACTCTTGAAGGGAACTATCAATTCCTTTAGAAATCTCCAACTCAACACCTCCAGTTCCAAATCCTCAAATGGCAACTTGGTCTCCATTTCTCTTTCCTACTTGCCCTCTGAGAGCTGCACTCTAACTCGGTAATGGCCTTCCTTAAATGTATCATCCAAATTGAACATAGTCCTCCAGAAATGATCTAATAAAGATAGACAGAGTTTCTTCCTTCCTTTCTGTGGATATTATGTAGCATAAGATAGTGTTTTTTCAAGTAACATGAGAGTATAAAAAGCCAGAGTCAGAAATCTTTGAATTCAGATAGTGTCTAGAGCTCTGCTCTAACTCAACCAGCTCAGACCAACTGATCTCTAACAATGCTGAAAAAAGGCATTAGTGGTGACTAGTGCATGACCACAAGTTGGAGATATTTACTCTTATGACATCAGATCATAATTTAGTAAGATATGTAAAGGACTTTGCATAGGTTATTTCTTTGGATCCTTACTATATGAAGTAGATGCTATTATTATCCCAATTTTAAAGATGGGGAAACTGAGATCTAAAGAGTTCAGTAATTTGCCCAGGGTCATACAGCCATAGTAAATAGCTGAGGGAAATTCAGATTTTCTTATCCCTATGTCTGCACTCTATCCACTTTGACAATTAGTTCTCCTGACAATTTAGACATTCAGTTTTTTTTTTCTGTGATAAGAAATGAACCTATTTATTATGAGTCAGAGTCAGAGGATGAATCTTCAAACAGCTGGATATCCCAGCAACGCACACTAATCAGCTGGATCAACTGGAATAATGAGAGAACTACGGAAGTCTTAATGGTTTTTTTCATTTCAGTAACCCAGACAAAGTGTAGCCCTGTCAGTAGGGGTGCCTTCAAAACCAGAAGCCATGACACACAGATGGGAAAAAAAGCAAAAAAAGAAAGAAAAGAGAATTGACTTTAAAACACCATCTTGCTCTCTGCCCCCTTAAATGCTTCCTGAGCCAGGATACCTCATTAGGATTGCTCCTGTTGACCCAGGCAGTCTCTGGTCTTCCTGGCACATGGAAGCCTTTGACCTCACCTCCACCTCTATCTTCTCAGCTATCACCATAGTTCCATGAATATCGTCCCATGAATGTCGCTAGTCATATGCAGATAATGGGCAGATTTATTTATCTGCCTCTGAAATTTCTCATTGATTAAATCTTGAATAATACTCCATTTCCAAACCATCTCAAACTGTATATACTATCATTGACCCAACAAAGCATGAACTGCTTAGTTTTCCCCATTTTTTTCTTTCTAGCATGATGGAGTTTGAATCAAAGGACATAGTTTTGACCACTGGCTTTCATATATTGTCTATGACTACTCTGTGAGCCTGTAGCCTCATTTGTAAAATTTGTAAAAATTGTATAACTAGATGATTTACCTTCTATCTCCAGTTCTATGATAATTCTCAGCCCATGGGCTGATCAAAGGAAATATAAGGACTTCCTCTAGCCCTCCCAAAATGGGGCACTAGACTTGTGATGGTCCTCATCCAGGAGTATTGATGGGGTCATAGGAGAGAACACATATAAAGAACATTGCAAATCTTAAAGTGCTATATAAATACTGGTTATCATTACTCTTGTTATTATATTGTATCCAGTTTAGTGATGTCTTCATTCCCTGATTATTCTACTCCTGAACTCAAACAGTGTTTATAGAGCAATACAGGGATGTTCCCCTAAATGTTTAATAACCAGGTCTAGCGAGGGGAAAAAGAAGGAAAAGGTATTTCTATAGTGCTACTCTATTCTAAGTTTTTACAGATGTCTTCTCATTTGATTCTCATAACAACCCTGTATGAAGAGGTATTATTTTACACCTCTATTTTACAGCTGAAGAAACTGAGGCAGACAGAAACCAATTGGCTTGTCCAGTGTCACACAGCTAGGAAACTCAGGAAATCCCAGGTTTTCCTGACTCCAGGCCCATCACCACATTTATTATGCTAAGCCTTCTTAAATTTTTTTCCACTTGCAACCACTTTTCACAGACAAATTTTTACATGATCCCAGATATATAGGTATATAATATATATGTCAAATATTTACTGATAATAAATCATAATTTCCCATCTCCCACATTAAGTTACAGGACCCACAGTTTAAGAAGCTTTGTATTATGCCATCTAACTAGCCATAAAAAACAACTGGGGAAAAGGGGGGATTTTAACACTTTCTTAAATCTAAAAAAATCAACAAAATAATAAATTAACTAAAATCTGAAGTGTAAATGTTCACTTTAAAAATTTAACAATGGTTTGGCTTCAAAATGTCCCTCTGGTCTCCCCTGGTCAAATGTTTGTTTAGTATCTTTATCTACTCTATATCCTGGATAATATTTGCTTATGTCAGTGTGTCCATCAGGGACAAGCTCTGTCTCAATTGTTCGGTATTGCACCTAAAACAGCATCCCACATGGGTTGGCACTTGATAAATGCTATCAGATGATTTCAGTTCCTGGGCTTGCAGGGCTGTCAGATTAAATATAATGTTATGGTAATCACTGCCTCTAGTTCTAACAGCTGTCTGATCATACCCCTGAAATTCTGATTCTGACAGAAGGCAGCTGGTCTGGCTGGGACTGGGTATGCCAGAGGAGAGAAGATGCTGGATGGCCGCTGCTGCTCTGGTTGCCTCAGCTGTTCACTCTTATCAATTAGGCAGGAGACATTTTACCTTGGGTTTAGGTAGTCTCTGTGAGGGAAATGCAAAAAAAAAATCTGGAGAGAAAATGCTGACAATGCAAAGCATTCTGGTGAATTAGTCTGGCTAAAAGCAACCTCTTTACATTTAGACGCTGTCATAGGAAGGGAGGTGGGTTTCTCTGAAGGCTCATCATCATATATTAAGGCATGTGATATGTTTTAATGCAGTCCATTTTCACATCGAGAGAAAAACATTGTGGTTGAAGGAAAAAAATAATTCATCTATAACTTCCATCTTCTTACTGAAATGAACAAATAGCAAGAGAAACATGGGAATATACAGGGGGGTATTGAAAAAAAAAAAAAAAAAACTAAGATCATAATCTAAAAGCAGGAGCTTGAATCTGCAGTTAAAGATCCCAGAATCACAGAATCACAGAGTTAAAGATAAAAGGAAACTCAGAGATAGTCAAGCTCATCATTTTACTGATGGAACAAAACTTAAGTGGCTCACCCAACCCTGCACAGCTAATGTATCTGAATCACCTTGGGTTTGAAACCTAGGTTAGAGTTAAGATGATAACTATGCCATTTATCATCTCTATTCCTTGGCCAAGCTTTCTTTGGTCTCAGTTTCTGCATCTGTTAAATGAAAAAGCTAGACTTGGTGATTTATAGATTTCCTTCCAGCTTTAAACCCTTTGAATCTTTTAACCTGCTAAGAATGATATTCTATACAAATATAGCCAATGATATTTATCCAGTGATCGTCTAATATAAGAATAATACTTCTGATACAATCTAACATCTACTGACATTACAATGAAAATGAACTTTTATTATAAGCAAATGAATCCTAGCAATTTTCCATAGAGAGAATGTTCTGACAGTCTAATCTCTCCAGACAAGGTTCATATTTGAGTGAGTTACTTATTCTCTTACTGTTGACTAGGTAAATAATCAGAATCAGCAGATTTAAGATCCGTTAGAAAAGGATAAGCAGCTTAACTCAAAGGACTGGGGTATAAAAGCTCCAAACTGGAAGAGGCTGCTACACAGATTTGTTCATTGACAACAAGATGACTTTTCATTCCCTGCTGCTCCTTTGCCTCGCTGGCCTGGTATTCCTCTCTGAGGCTGGACCTGTGGTGAGTTTGGTTACTGAAAGTAGTTCTTCTGTGGTAAGCCTCTCATATCCATAGTTGACAAGGCAAAAATGGTTAAGTTACTTTTTAAATTTTTTATAATTAATGACCTACCTTTTAAAATTCAAATAAATTGAAGTAACCTCCAGAGAGGGTTAAATTCCATCAAATGTCAACTGAACTGAGCAGGGAGTTAAAATTCTCTGCTTGTGTTCTAAATGCTCCTTGGGAGCAGTTGGTGTCTTAGTAATTGCTGATGAATAATGGAAATAGAAGCGGAATTAATCTTAGCTTTCCTTATGAAATTTCTGCATGGAGAACCAATGTAAATGAAATTATACTGAAGTCCTTTGGCTATGTAACATATCTCCCTGACCCCAGAAGACAAATAGAACTTCTAAAAATTTAAAAGATAGTGGACTGAGCTGCCATAAGCTACAGGAGGCTCCCTTTCATTAGTGTCTTCAAGTGAATCCTGGATAACTCTTGTCAGACATATTGTAGAAGGGAGTTTCACTCTAGTACAAATTTGACTTCATGGCCTATGAGGTCCCTTCCAAATTGGATATTTCGTGATTCAGTGATATACTTACCTTTGAACCTTTGAAGATTTTTGATTTGGGAAAAAAAAGTTTCAATCAGATAGATAGATATCTAATACTTCAATCGATTGTAAAAATTATACTGAAAGGATTGCACACTGATGAGACGTGAGTTCAGACCCTGTCTCAGACCCTATCTGTATGAAACTCATTATCCTCAATTTCCTTATCTGTCAAATGGAGATAATAACATTTACTTTTGGGGTTATTGTAAGGATCAAATGAGGTAACATGTAAAGAACAATAAAGTGCTAGCTATTTTTGATGATGATAATGATGGTACCTCTTTAGTAACTTTAGAATTAATGCATATACTTTTAGAACATTGGATAATATAGTTATCTAGATAACTTGCCTGGCTCACTTTAATTTTCCAATACCCCACTGAGTTTTTCTGTTGCTTTCCACAGGCCCATGGAGCTGAGGATTCCAAGTGCCCTCTGATGGTTAAAGTTCTTGATTCAGTTCGAGGAAGCCCAGCGGTCAATGTGGATGTAAAAGTGTTCAAAAAAACTGAGGAGCAAACTTGGGAGCTCTTTGCAAGTGGGTAAGTAACTATATAACCATAGTCTCTAATTATTCATTTTCCCAATTGTTCCTTTACCATTTGTCACAGAGTGAGACATTCAGATGGGGAAAAAAGATACTATAATCCCATATATTAAGCTTCAAACATTTGTAAAGGAAATAGAGGTATTACTTCGGGATGAATACTTGCTCAGATTTTTTAGTACAGAGTCAATCCTAGGTTCCCCAACCATATGTCAGCAGAAAACAAAGTTCCAGTGGATTCTATCAAACTGGAAAGGCTATTAGGTCCTAATATGGACTGTATTGTATGCCTGTCACCTGAGGACCAACTTAAATCATTTTAGAGAAGTGCAATCAATGAAAAAATATTTATTAAGTATTCAGTATACCAGTTAAGCCACAAGAGTGCCACAAGAGTGGCACTGGTGCCACAAGAGTGAAACACTCCCTTCCCTCGAAAACTGTAAATCCTTTATAGAGAGATCATCAGAAGATTGGCCACAAGCATTTCATGAAGTCCCAGGTACAGAAGAATTAGGATTTAAGTCAATGGAGGGAGTATCCACTTCTAGAAAATCCCAAATATTTCAAAGAAGGGTAGAGTTTTTTATATTTCAAAAATAGCTTTATAAACATTATTTGTTTTGCTCCTCATAGTCACCTTTGGAGGTAGATTGTGTAAATGTTTTTAATGCACATTTTGCAGATAAGACCCAGAAAGATGAAATACTGCTAGAAACAGCTGAGCCAAGCTAAATTTCAAGTGTCAACTCTTTGGCTAGTGCTGTTAGACAATTCAAAAAGCTTTTTTGAGAGAGAGACTCAAATCCCACCTTAGACCTAGCCTAATATAAGTTCCTGGGCATTTACTTAATCTCTCTGAACTTCAGTTTATTTATCTATAATATGGGGGGTTGTATTCAATGATCTTAAGATTCCTTCCAGCTCTAGATTTATGATTCTATGATCTACTACCAGGTAATACCTGCTATTCAATACAAAAATGATTTCTTAATCCTGCTCATCCAGGAATCCCTATCCTTGAAGATTTTCAGAGAAATCACTGAACCTATTAATAAAATTCAGTAAATTGATCTAAAGACAGAGCAGCTAATCTAGCCTTACAGAACAGAATGGAAGAGAAGCTGCTTAGTATTTATATCACTTTAAAAGAATAGTTTTGTTGTTTAATTGAATCTGTAATAACCACATCGTGATTCTTTACCCATCATTAGGAAATCTATTTTCTTGAAGGGATTTTAATTGAATTTGTATTTGTTTGATCACTTTTGCCTACACAAAATACCAAGTAGAACTTAAAAAGTAGACTAGTAGAGTATTGTAAGCAGGTAATGCCATTCTTAAAAAGAAAATTCAGATGTTTGGTATGAAAATGGCTTGTCAAGGAAAAGAAAATAGTACATCCAACTAAAGTTATTTTTTCTGTATTAGAAAAAAGAGTAAAACAAAAAGAAAGGATTAAAGAGAAGGTGCAGAGCTATCAAGAACACAGCTATTTTCCAAATTCCTCTGTTTTGTACAAATTCTGCACCCTTTGGCCATGTGATGTTATTGGGTTAATCCTATACTTAATCTTTTGGAAACAACAAAAACTATACAAATTCCATTTGTAGGCAAGTAACTGGGGAGTTTAAGCAAATAAAGGGGTAAGTTTCCTGTTCTTTTTTTTTTTACCTTAGATGTATCCTTACACATCCAAATTTCCTTCAACTATAAAACACTCATGTTATATGAGAGAAAAATGCAACTTTTGTTGTAAGAACTGTATTTGGAAACTGAATTATTCAATTTATTTCATAGAATTTAGAATTAGAAGGGACCTCAGAGATCAGCTAATCCAAACTGTTCACTTTATATAATGCTATTCAACAAGCATTGATTAAGAACTTACTCCCCTGCAAAGCACTAGAGACTCAGGATGAATATGCATGAACATTTTCTCCACCGTCCAATGCAAAAGAAAATAAGATTCTAGACTAGAAATAATGATTTTTTTTTTTTATTATACGCCTCATAAACATCTGGTATCCTTATTGAAACAACCCCAGTAAAGTGTCTGAAATTATATGGCAGAAATGATGTTTGGGTTATATTATGTACATAATTATATTTTACCAGTGTTAGTGTCATCTTGTTAATTATTTTCTTGATGCCTCTAGAGCCATATACTATTTAACATTCACTTTTTCATTGTCCAGGAAAACCAATAACAATGGAGAAATCCATGAACTCACAAGTGATGACCAATTTGGAGAGGGTTTATACAAGGTGGAATTTGACACCATCTCCTATTGGAAAGCCTTTGGTATTTCCCCATTCCATGAGTATGCAGATGTGAGTATAATGAAATACTGAGTTTCTCTTTTTGATATGGGTGACCCACAGATGAAGGACTAGCTATCCCCTAATACTTCTGAGTTCATTAGGGGAAGAAAAACATAAAAGTCCATTTGTGACACCTCTTGAAAACAGATATCTAGAAAATACCAATTTTACCCTATAAAGAATCATGAAATATTTCCTTGAGTCAGCAATGTAACTTCATCAGGCAAAGATTTGGGTCCTCTGGTGGATTCTTCATAAGGATAATGATTAGAAGGAATATAAATTTGACTAACTAACCTAACCAAATAGAACTGCATTATTTTACCTTAATCCAGATGTATTTGATTTCAGAATTTCTATTTCCTACTTCTAGCAATGACACCTCAAACATTTTTGCTTTCTATTAAATATTGAAGTTTTTATGTGTGTATAATAAGCATTTATTTTTCTTTTCAATAACAAAACTAATTATATAAGTAGTGCTAAGTCTCCACACTCAGTAGCTCTCCACATTCAGTAGTACATAAAATCATTGGTCATAGAACTATCATCATCCTTGCTCCCAAAGCTCCCTTATCTCTTGCCTACAACTAATAGAGAGCTAACATAAGAGAAATCTCTTTTTCTCTCTCTCTCCTTCTCTCTCTGTGTCTCTGTCTCTCTGTCTCTGTCTCTCTGACTCTGTCTCTCTCTGTCTCTCTCTGTCTCTCTGTCTCTCTCTCTCTCTCTCTCTCTCTCTCTCTCTCTCTCTCTCTCTCTCTCTCTCTCTCTCTCTCTCTCTTCAAAACCCAGAGCTAAGTACAAATGAGAGAAGCCTCAAAAAATCTTAAATGGGTCTACTTACAGATTCATGTTCTCCAACTTCAACTAAACCTTCACAGAAGCACTCCAATCCTTTTTTAAAAATCTTATGGATATAATTGCTCACTAGAGAGACTGCTTCCAACCTTCTGATTTTTCCTCAAGTTTCCAACTGAGATGGACTCTATCTTAAGTTCCTTTATCTCCCTTCCTCCAAACTTCAAAATCTCACTCTCTTCCCTTCAGTCTAAGAAGATGAAGTGGCAGTCTTCTTTACAAAGATTAACCCTCTTACACCCTACCTCTTAGTCAAATCTCTTGCCTTCTAGAAGCAACTAGCCCCACATTTTCTTTCATTCTCATTTGCTTCCTCTCTATTAGCTTTTCCTCCTTTGCCTGTAAACAGCCTTGGATCTTTAATATCCTTAAAAGTAAAGAACATTTCCTATCCTGATATGCCATCTAACAAACTTCCAAATTGACACATCTAGCTCCAATCTCTTTCCTAAATTTTAGACTTTCCTATTCAACTACTTCTTAGACATCTCCAACTTAACACCTCTAACTCAAAATGTGCAAAATGAAACTCATTATTCTTTCCTCCAGACCTGGCCTCCAATTCCACCTTTCTTATTTCTACTGAGGAAGCCTTGTAGAATTTCTCACCCAGGCCCCAATTTTTAGTCATATCTGAGTCTTTCTTTTCTCTCACCATTCCCTTACTCCCCTGTCTGCAATTTCTATATATTTGTCTCCTCTTTTCCATTGCCACAATCATACCCTCAGTGTGAGACCTATGGATTATTATGATAACATCCCAATTGATCTTCCTGCCATTATTCTCTCTCCTCTATTGGATAAAATAAAAACTCCTGATTCTAGACCTCACAAACTTAGTTCCATGCTATCTTTTCAGCTTTATTTCAGCCTTCTCTCATCCAAATCAGACCACTATCCATTTTGTACTACTCCTGTAGACTTCATTTTTATTCATTTGTTCCCACAATGACCCCTATGTCTTAAGTAGACTCCTTCCACATCTCCACTAAAGAAAAACTTTGGTGGGGGGACAAATAAAGGTACTTATTTAATTCTAAGTTTTATTAGTATTAATATATAGTAAACTATTAAGTCATTGAAAACAGAAACTATCTCTTTTTTCTTCTTTGTATTGGGAACTAGCTGTTTTTCTTTTCTCTGAAGAGGGAATATAAGGTCAGTAGCTTAAGTCAATAATACATTTGAATTTCCATTCTGTTTTAACCAACAACAACAACAAAAAAGATAACATTCCTTTTTTCCAAAAAGCATCCCACTTGAGGAATTTGTCTATCCATCCCACAATGTTGGAGTTAGATAAGTATCAGAGGCCCCATTTTTCAGTTCATTATTGTGATGTGCATGCATAACACTTCTAGCGATGGGTTTCTTGTCCCACCCTTTACTTTCTCCTTCACAAACTCTATAGACAAGATTTTTACTACTTCATTTCACTTTCTAGCACTGCTTTACTTGTTCAGGAAATTCTTCATGTTGTGAAAGAGTAAGCAAATTATGAAGGAAAAGAAAACCAGCTTGAAAGTTCCAGCCACATAAACTTTGAATTGATCTTCCATATTTTTCATTCTCTAGGAACTAATTCTAATGGTGGTTGTTTTCCCTTTCAGGTGGTGTTCACTGCCAATGATGCTGGTCACCGTCACTATACTATTGCTGCCCAACTGAGCCCATTCTCTTTTTCAACCACAGCTGTAGTGAGCAACCCAAAAGACTAAATAAATGTCATTTTTCTCTGTGGCAACAATCATTAATAGAGATTTGGCAAGGTAGAAAGGACCATCTTTCATGGAGCTAATAGTATCACATTTTTCCACAAAGCACTATTTCCACTTTGTTATTAACTTGGGCAGAGTCAATAAACCATTCTTGCAAAAGCATTTCCCGTTTCCTCCATTTTTATTCCTTTTCCTGCACCCCAAGTAGTTTCCCTAAAGGATCCTGAGCTCACCAGAACAGGGGAGATAGTGTTCTGGATTTTACAAAGCACTGAGCTTGAAGTTAGAAGTCACCACTTACAAGTGATTACAAAGATATTCACATGACCTACCTTGAAGGATTTTTGTGGGTGGGGGAAAATGCTCTTTAATCTCCATTAGGTTTCACTAATGTTGTTGTTGGAAACATCTTGTCAACTGCTTCATCACCAAACCACTGCCCATAATTAGCCCATGTGATTCCTTCATCTAAGGCTTCCCCCTTGTAAGTGGTTCCCAAATGCAAAAGAAAGGGAACCGCAGAGTCCCAGCTCCACCCCTTTCTGCACTAGCACTGACAGGACCAAGGGATACACTCTTGTAATTCTAGTAGCAGTAAATAGGTCAGGGATCCCTAACTCCTGTCAATCAATCAATCAACCAATATTTATTTAATGCCTACTTTATGTCTGTCACTGTACTTGGAGCTGGGGTTATATATGCAAAGAATAAAATAATCCCTACTCAAAATGAGCTTATATTCTAATGGATAGGACACAAGTACATATATAAAACTATATACATAATTGGGGGGAAGAGCACTAAAAGTTGAGGCAGATCAGGAAAGGCTTTTTGCAGAAGATAATGACTAAGATGCATCATAGAGGAAGAGAGAAATAAGGAGAGAATGCATTCCAAGTATGGGGGTGACCAGTGCAAAGCAACAGACAGGAGAGATGGAGTGTCTTCTGTGAGGAACACCATGAAGACCAGT
Source organism: Antechinus flavipes (assembly GCF_016432865.1). Taxonomy (NCBI): domain Eukaryota; kingdom Metazoa; phylum Chordata; class Mammalia; order Dasyuromorphia; family Dasyuridae; genus Antechinus; species Antechinus flavipes. The sequence goes on along the minus strand of NC_067398.1, from coordinate 483,946,384 downwards.
TTAACTGGTTCAAAGAGTAGGAGGAGAGTAATATTCAATAATGCTGGAGGTTGTATAAGGTCTTACAAGCTAAACAAAGGCATTTGTATTTTATTCTAGAGGTAACAGGGAACCACTGGAGTTAATTAGAAGTGAAATTAGAAGTGAATTTCAGATCTGAAATTAAGGCTAAGTACTTTAGCAGCAATATTTAGGATGGACTGGAATGGGGAAAGATTGAAGGCAGGGAAAGCAAGATGCTGCTGCAATAATCAAGATAAGAGATAATAGTGTCTCCATCAGTGTCCCCGGGGCGTATACATATGACAAGATGATGAAACACAAGAATAAATTAATGAACAAATCTTTATTGAAAGCCTATCTCTTAAGGATAAGAGATCTGAACTCACAAGAGAGCTCTGAGTTTAAATACTATTTCTAAACATTCTTAGCTGTGTGATCCCATATACTAAGACAAAATTTGTCACTCTAACTTCCATCTATCTCTACTCATTCTTTCTGAAGACAAAAAACAGAGCAATTTTATTCTCTCTTTCTTTATAATTGCCCTACAAAGATTTGAAGATTGTTGTCAGGCTCTGCCCAAATCCTTCTTCAAACTAAATATTTTATATTTTTTCAATCAATGGTTATGTGAACTTGAAACCCTTCATCGTACTGGTTTCCTCTAGACATTTCCCGGTTTATCAATGTCCTTCGTAAAGAGTGCTGCGCAGAATACAATGCTCCATTTGTTGTGCAATCAGGATGGAAGGATTATCGTCTTCCTTATTCTTGGAAACAGCCCAAAATTGTTCAAGATTTTATTTTTGGAGGTTCCTATATTACAGAGTTAACTCATATTGAGGTACAAGCAGTTCCCCAATTGCCCTCTCCCCCACCCCCAGATCTTTTTCAAATCAACTGCTATCTAAGCATGCATCTTCTATATTGTACTTGTGACATTAATTTTTGAACTCAAATTAAAAATGTATATTAATCCTTATTAAATATCATCTTATTAGATCACTCCAGTGCTCTAAACTTGTCAAGACTGACTCCATCATCTTGGATGTTAGCCAATCCTCTCAGTTTAGTATGATCTGCATGTTTGATAAGTCTTCCATCTGTTAACCAAATTGTTGATAAAATGTTAAACAGAACAAAGTCAGTCATAGATCCTTGTGAAGTACACCATTGGATACCTCATACCAAGTTAACATCAAACCATGAATGGCAACTCTTTTTTCCCTATTCTTATTTATCTTTATTAAAGCTTTTTATTTTCAAAACATATGTAGAGATAATTTTCAACATTCACCCTTGCAAAATGTTGTGTTCCAAATTTTTCCCTCCCTTGCTCCCACCCCTTCCCCTAAATGTAACTCAATATATGCTAAACATGTGCGATTCTTCTATACATATTTCCATAATTATCAATAAAAATCAGATCAAAAAGGAAAAAAAGAGAAAAACAAAAGGCAAGCAAACAACAACAAAAAGAGTGCAAATGCTATGTTATGATCCACACTCAATACCCATAGTCCTCTGAGTGCAGATGGTTTTCTTCATCACAAGACCATTGGAACTGACCCGAATCGTCTCACTATTGAAAAGAGCCACGTCCATCAGAATTTATCGTCATATAATTTGGTTCCCATGTACAAATACCATCTCATTGTTGAAGAGAGCCACATCCATCAGAATTGATCGTCATACAATGTTATTGTTGCCATGTACAATGATCTCCTGGCTCTGCTCAGTTCTCTTAGCATCAAACTATTTCCCAGTTGATAAATGGTCAAAGGCTATGAATGGACAGTTTTCAGCTAAAGAAATCAAACTTTTCTAGTCTTATGGAGAAGAACTCTAAGTCGCTTTTGACTAAAGAAATGCAAATAAAAAGAACTCTGAGATACTACCTCATACCTTTCAGTATAATTAATATAATTATTTATAATCATAACTATAATTAAAAGGGTAATGATAAATGCTGAAGAGGATGTAGGAAAATTGGGATATTAATGCATTGTTGAGGAAATTCCGAACTAATCTAATCATTCTGGAGGACAATTTAGAATTATTCTCTAAGAGCAACCAAATTGTGAAATACCACTACTAGGTCTGTATCCCACAAAGATCATAAAAAGGAAAAAGATCTTACATGAGCAAAAATATTTATAATAACTCTTTTTATGGGGACAAAATATTGGAAATTAAAGGGATGCCCATCAATTGGGGAATGATTGAACAAGTCATGGCATATGAATGTTATGGCATAATAATTATTGTGCAATAAGAAATGATTAACAGGAAGATTTCAGAAAAACCTGGAAAAACTTGATGAACTGATACAAAATGAAATGAACAGAACCAGGAAAACACTATACACAGAATCAGTAATACTGCATGTTGGCCAATTATGAATGGCTCAGCTCTTCTCATCAACCAAGACAAATACAAAGGACTCATGAAGGAAAATACTATCACATCTAGATAAAGAATAGAAGGATTCTAAATGCAGATTAAAGCATTTTTTTTTCACTTACTTCAGTCTTTTTCAGGGCTGTTTTCCTTTTGATCAGTTTCTTTTTTCACAACTGTGACTAATATGTTTTACATGATATTACATATATCTATATCATATAAAATCTATATCAAATGGACTACCATTTTTGGAAGAGGAGAGGAGGGGAAAAAACTTTGGAATTCAAAATCTTGTTTAAAAAAAGAATACTAAAAATTGCTTTGATATATAATTGGGAAAAATAAAATAATATTTTAAACATAAATAAAACAGAAAAGCTCTTTAAAAAATAAAATTCAGACTAGAATTTCCCCTTGTTGGTTCTTCCACCTATTTAAAAATGAAGTAAATTATCATTTTTAATTTTGTCAACACTTAACCCAGACTGGATGACTTATTCACATTTGAGTTCTAAAGTCACTAACTAAACTTTCCTCAAGTGATATTTTCCATGAAGTTTTCTGAAAAATGATTGGAAAACCCTCTAAAATTATGTTAAATTATTTACATTGTTTGAGTCAGAAAAGAAAGTAACACTCATATCATTTCTCCAGTAGAGACTGACTAAATGCTGAGTCCCAGATTCTGCATCCTTGGATAAGAGTCAAATACTTGTTCACTGTGAATTTTTAAAAATAGAAACAATCTATTAAAAATGCCCTTCAAAGACCCAAGAAAACATTACCTTCTGGCAGGGACTAAACATTCTAAAAGAATAAAAGGGCCTCCTTTCATCCATATCTAAACATAAAAGTTGCTGAGAGTAGGTCACTTGAGCCTCTGAAGAGGTACAATCAAATTCTCCCAGTCCAGACCACCCTGCTGAGAAGCTACCTGCAGTCAAAGATTTGCTTGTATTTGGTCCTCATTGTTGCTAGTTGGGGGACAGTAGCCTGTTTCCTTGGCAATGCTTTTAATCCTGTTCCTGATGAAGTCTAGGTGAGAGCTTGTCAATTTCTGGAAAAGATCATTTTTCATGTGGATAAAATGGAAAGGATGAAGTTATGATTCCTAAGCTTTACAGGCAAAGCTCATATGTACCAAAAACATTCTGATGTTTCCCAGGTTAATAGTTAATTTTGAGTGAGGATTAGGGGAATAGGTGGGGGAGAATAGCTATCTACTTCTAAGCAATATTTCAGTCTTACCCTTTAAATTTATTCTATTAATACATATTATTTGATAGAAAACATTTCCTAGCAAAAACTCAAACTACTAAGCAAAGAATATTCTTTGAAAACTTAACCAAAAACTGATTTTTAAAAAAAGTCTGATCATGAATACAACATATGCTATTTTCCACTTTTGTCTTTTAACTATTAGTTAGTTGCTTACCTCTTGTTAACAGAAATGAAAGATATGAGCTCTAATTCTGATAGTATAGTATGAGCATTGCTTATTAAATTAAATTATTAATTGAATTCTATTGTCTTTTTAATTAGTTGTATTTATTACATAATCTATTTTTTGGATCTGCCTTCTTCACTCTATATCACTTCATTTAAATCTTCCCACAGTTTTCTAATTATTATTTGTCATTTCTTACAGATCAATAAGATTCAGTAATATTCTTAATCCACAGTTTATTCAGTTTTTTCCTAATTGTTAGCCTCATCCAGTTTTTTTGTTAGCATAAATAATGAGAAACATCATGCCATAGTGGTTAAAGAGCTGTCCTTAAAGTCAGAAAGACCAAGCCTAAAGTCCCACTTATGACATATATGGGCAGTATGGCTCAGTATTCTAGACAACTTTCTAAGACTCAATCGCAAAAAATGAGTCCACCTACATTGATAAAGGGAGTACTCTCCTATGGGAATTGTCTATATCAATGAAATCAGAGATTCAGTGATTATCTAAATAGCAACTGTCATGAACATATTATACCTATGGATTTCTTATTGTCATTATCTTCTTTGGGAGTCTAGCAGGATCTCTGAGTCAAAGGATATGAAGAGTTTAGTGATTTTCTTGCATAATTCTGCATGGGTTCCAGAATGGTTGCATCTATTCACATCCACCAGCACTGCATGAAAATATCTTATCCTTACTGAAATCATCATGGAAGATTTAAATAACCCCTAGAAGTTCCAACCCCAACAAGTACACAGATAATTAAATTGCAGATCTTTTGGGTAAAGATGCTTCTTCAACTTTGTATTTCCCATAGGTCTTTACAAGTTACTTTCTCTAAACTTCACACAATTAATATTGGATAAGCAATTGATCCATTGAAAAGAGCCAGGATTTGTCGTCAGAAAGCTAAATCCAAGTCCTGACTTATCTCTTATAAATCATATGATATGTTAATTTAAGAGTCAATCTATTTTATTGTCAGTTTCTTCATCCATAAAATGAGCATAATACTTATATTAGTTATCTTACAACGTGTGAGATATTCACTTTTTAAGTTATAAAATCCCACATTACTATGAATTATTATTATTACTGTCATATCCTATCACTTGAAGGATATTATCATATGCTCTCATTGTTCAGAAATTTCAATAATAGACTAATAAGAGAATTATCTCACTTTATTAGAAAAAATAAATCGTTTTATTCAATTTCATTCACTATATTTGTTCAGACAGTTTCATTCCTCTCTAGACTGCAGTCCAGATTTCCTCTGCCCATCCCTTTGCTCCCTTTACCACCACTATTGGGATCTCAAGGCACATTTTATCTCTTCTCCTCTGATTTAGTTTCCTTTTATGTGGTATCTTCCCTCTGTCCTTGAGGACAGACAGACACTGGCTTTCTACTTGTGTTTTGTATTCCTAGTGCTTAGTACAATACTTGACACATAGTAAACTCTTAATAAATGTCAGTTGACTGAATGACTATCATTCTGAAAAGTGATAGAAACTGTCAGAAAAGTTGAATCCTAAATTTTGAGATCACATCAATCAAATACTATAGGAGTGGGAACCTTTTTTTTCTGCCAAAGGACCATTTAGATATTTATAACATCATTTGCAGGCCATACAAAATTATCAATTTATAGAACTCAACGCAGTGGGAGATTATTATACCTAGCTTTCAACTCTTCATTGCTTACAGTTGATTATGCAAATAATTTTGTGGATCTTATACAGCTGATAGGCCAGAGGACTCCCCACCCCTGAAATAGTTCCTTTCATAGATCCTTCTAATAGCCAAGTAGCTGCACCTGAAGAAATATCAGATTAGAGAAGATGTGACCTAAAAACATTTATAAAAGTATTGAGTAGGAACCCCTTCTCTTTCTTGTGTAATAAGTTTGAGCATCTTTTGACTGTAAGCAGAAATGAGGAAGCTAGTTCTCACAGTTTACACATGATCATGGGAATCCTCTACAGAAGATTGAATGTTTGGTATAGACCAATGTTTATTTCCCAAAATGATTATAGAAAGGAAAGACAAACCCTGGAAATTGGTGGCTCCCTGCTGAGGGATTCCAACACAACCATGTGACATAGCATGGAAATTAATAGGTATCTTATTTTCCTGGAGATGTCAAAATATGATAGCACACAATTTTGTCAAACTTGTCAGTCCCTAATTAATTCTGAGAATTCATGTGGGGGAAATAGATGATACTGCTAGAAGAAACTTCAAAAATATTTCTAGGAATTATAGTTGGCATTTTTATCCCTGCTGCCAACTGAAAGTTAGGGTTTAGAAGAAAAAAAAGTATATCAAATTAAGAACTAGGTTAAAAAGATGATGTTTTAAAACACCATTTGAATGTTCTAGGATATGAGTTAAAATAAAAGAATTTTGTATTATTGACCAAGGATAGAACTCAACAAATTAGGAAAATGTATTTTCCAGGAATCTTGCAAAACTATTCTGGAAAGCTTGAAACTAAAAGTGAAGTTGGGGAGGAGTGAGGGGACTGCTCATAGACAAATACTAAGCTAGAGAATAAAAGGCATAACATAAGGAGAAAAACACAATGAAGATACTCAAAATTCAAAGGAGATAATATCCATGAGAAGGAGCAGTACTTAAAGTCTTAAGTGTCTATATACAAATGAACAAAGTACAATGAGCAAAGTACAAGCAATAACAAAAGTGGACTGGGGATATTAATGCAATAAATTTTGTTTCCAGTAAGACTGAGAATTATGTATAATTCATAACTGAAATATAGGAATGCAAATGCCTATCTTATTCACTTTCTAATCAGGGACTGAATAGATGAAATGGTGATAAAGTAGCATGGTGTATCAAGATGATATATTCCATTGTAGAAACCCATGAACCAGAAAAGGGGGCAAATGAATGGTAAAAAACTTTGGAATGGGAACAAATGGAAAAAACTAAGCAATATAGTAGAGGAAGTATATTTTAGATTGCACAGTGAAAAGGAAAAGATTGATAATGACTTCTAGAAGCAAGTAATAAAGCTTGAAAGAATGCAAGATAGAGTAATGATGAAGAAATTTTATCAATAAGGACATCTGATGGATTTTTTTCCCTCTGCTAAAAGCAGTAACTAAGAAATTTTTTTTGTTTGTTTTGCTGATAATGTTATACTCCAGAAGGCAGGAAATGGTCTATTCTTGGTCTGATCCTATTCTTGGTCTGATTCTAAGCAATAAGAGAGAAATGGTCAAGATTGTAAAACTGACAAGAAAGTCAGGAGAAAGCAACTGTGATTTGATTTGGGTCACAAAAGTACAAACATTTTTACACATCTCCTACGCGCAATGGTCTAGCTTCTGGGGATACGTAGATGGGTGGAGGGAATGACAAAAAGCTTTCTTTTAATTTTGTTTTGTTGAGTCAATTTGGTCATGTCCAACTCTTCTTGATCCCATTTGGGATTTTCTTGGCAAAGAAACTGAAATGGTTTGCCATTTCCTTAGATATTCCCAGGATCAAGTAACTTTGGCATCTGGACACTCAAAACAACTCTATGGGGGGATTGGTTATATTTATTTTTCTCTTCATTATTTTGTGCTACTCTATCCATGCTATTCTAAGATCGTTGAGTTCATTACTTTTTATAACACAACAATATTCCATCATGTTCATATGCTACAACTTGTTCAACCATTACCCAATTGATGGGTACTCAATTTCCAGTTCATTGCTATCACAAAGAGATGTACCATAATATTTTAGAACATATAGGTAATTTTCCTTTTTCCTCATTCATGACTCACTAGCATATTGCTGGATCAAAAAAATATAGGCAATTTAATAACTCTTTGGAAAAGAAGGTGAAATTTAAACCGAGGAATCCAGGGAAGTAGAAGGGAGAATGGGGAACATTCCAGGTATGTAGGGACCATGACACATTAAGAACTAATTATATACACAATTGATTTCCCTGCTAGAAGTAAAAGTTAAAAGGCTTGAGAAATGATTCTGTTCTCCAGTTTATTTGAAATAATACAGTGTTGATTCAAACATTTTGCAGAACAATTTGGAACTATGCCCAAAGGGCTATACAAGTGTGCATACCCTTTGATCCAGCAGTGTCTCTACTGGGCTTATATCCCAAAGAGATCATAAAGAAGGCAAAGGAATCCACATGTGCAAAAATGTTTGTGGCAGCCCTTTTTGTAGTGGCTAGAAACTAGAAACTGAGTGGACGCCCATTAGCTGGGGAACAACTGAATAAGTTATGGTATATGAATGTTAGGGAATATTATTGTTCTGTAAGAAAGGACCAGCAGGATGGTTTCAGAAAGGCCTGGAGAGACTTATATGAACTGATGTTGAGTGAAATGAGCAGAACTAGCACGGCAACAACAAGATGATTAATTCTGATGGACATGGCTCCCTTCAACACTGAGATGATTCAGGCCAGTTCCAATGATCTTGTGATAATGGGAGCCATTTACACCCAGAGAGAGGACCATGGGAACTAAGTGTGGAACACAACATAGCATTCTCACTCTTTCTGTTGTTGTTTGCTTGTATTTTATTTTCTTTCTCATTTTTTTCCTTTTGGTTTGATTTTTCTTGTACAACAAGATAATTATAGAAATGTGTAGGCATATATGGGATTTAACATATATTTTAGCATGTTTAACATATGTTGGATTACTTCCCATCTATGAGAGGAAGTAGCGGGAACAGAGTGGGTGAGTGGGAATTGGAACAAAAAGTTTTGCAAGAGTTAATGTTGAAAAATTATCCAGGCATATGTTTTGAAAATAAAAAGCTTTAATAAAAAAAAAATGCAGTGTTCTTCAAATTAATGTAAAAATGCTTTAAGACAAAAAGAGAGAAAAATAATATGGAGAGACAGGTCTTTCACAGGTATTTCTAGTGGTTAATTATATCTTTCATTCTTATTTCAATCCTCCTCTTACAATCCCCATTTTAACTAAGGGAAAAACTGATACTTATAGAAGTTTAAAGTCTTGCTTGTGGTCACCCAGCAAATAAGTTTCTGAAAAGGGAACTAAAATCACATCTTCCCAAGTCCAACTCTGGCACTCTCTCCACTATACAATGCTACCTCTGACTATCTGTAAAATTTTCTCCTAGACCTTCAAAATGGTTTTTCTCATTTTTGAATTTTTTTTGAGGGGGGAGAATTTCTTTACTTTATTTAAGAAGTCATCAGATTTAGAATTTGAAGGGATCTTAAATGTTATCTAGTCCAATTCCCTTGCTTTACAAAGGAACAACAAATTTGCCCATTTACATACTATAGATAATAAGGGGCAGAAGGAAATTTCAACCCAGGGCCTTAAATTCCAAATTCAAAACTTTTTGCAATGTTACAAGCTGCTTCTTTTTCATTGCTGGCTTATCTTCTCTATAAAGGACAATCAGGCTTATAGTGTTATTAAACATTGTTTAATTTCTGGATTTCTTAAGACTGAGTTCTAATATTATGAACTGGTACCTAGAAAGAATATTTTAGAAAAACTATGTACTATTTAAATTTATTTGTACCATTCCTTCTTTTTTATGAAATACTTCATCCTTGTCTTCTTCTATGCTCTTTAATTTTTCTCCACTTGCAAACATGATTCTAATCCCCACTTTTTCCTGATTTTAAAGAATAGTTCTATGTCTTCCTTGAATCCTAGCTTGGCATCTTCTTCCTGTCAGTATATCATTAAATCCTTTAAGTTGCTCTTGAAAATATATAAAGGTCACAAAAAAATCATCTTCTTACTATTCTCTTGCTTATTATATTCATTGTTCAGAATTCAAACAGTAAGAAAGAATTTTTTATATTTTGTCTTATTTCAAGAAATAATGCCAAGAAGAGATGGAGTGGAGGTATAACTATACATAATATTGGAAAAGTAGAAGTGATTACATGAGCATAGGTTATTGCGCTAAGGTTAATGGTGTTTGGATCCCACACAGTTTAGTTCATCATTTGAAATTAAGTACATCATGGATATAATGTTCCCCAGTGAAATGTTTTATTACATTATATGGTGTGGCAGATGCTGTGGAAACGATGTAGAAAACTAAGACACTCATTAGCATTTGAAATGTGTGCATGTAGAGGTAAAAATTAGTTGCCAGGTTACAGCACTACTACCTGATCATAGCACCTTTTAGCAGAATGGATCAGAGATATAGTGAATTGGAAAGAGTATTGTTTAAGAACAACAACCAAAAAAAAAAAAAAAAGACATCTACTATTATATTTCTAAAACTTCAGGTTATCCAAGCATATTATAAAGCAGTTATATTTCATAAAATTGTATTATTTCTTTATCTTGATATATCTATATAATTGCCCCTTAACTCCCACTTCATCAACTTCCCTACTGGACTGTCTTCTCTTGGTTGTTCCATAAGGATCTTAAACTCAACATTTCAATCAACAGTCAACTAGAATTTATTAAACACCTCCTATGTACCAAGAACTTTACTAAGCATGCCCACCTTTTAAAACTCTCCTTTCTTTTTTTACTCTCTCAAGTTTGTAACCCTGCAGTCATTCTTAGTTTTTCCTTCTCCATCATTGCCCCCCCAAGCTAATCAGCCACCAAGTCTTGTTTCTCTTCCCCTTCATTGTCTCTTGCATCTGTCCTCTTCTTTCCACTGACACAAAATATAAGTTCTATATACTTAAACTTATCCTATTTAATCTCCAATTTTTACACTTATTTACAAAATGTTTATCTTGATTTCTGATTGATCTATCACTGGAAGATCCTTTGAAAGAATATGAGAATTTCTAATCTTATGAAAAAATAATCTAAATCACTATTGATCAGAGAAATGCAAATTAAGACAACTCTGAGGTACCATCTCACACCTCTCAAATTGTCTAAGATGACAGGAAAAGACAATGATAAATGTTGGAGGGGATATGAGAAAACTGGGACACTGATATATTGTAGGTGGAGTTGTGAACTGAACCAATCATTTTGGAGAGCAATTTGGAACTATGCCCAAAGGACTACCAAACTGTGCATACCCTTTGATCCAGCAGTGTCTCTATTGGGTCTGTGTCCCAAAGAGATCATAAAAAGGGGAAAAGATCCATATGTGCAAAAATGTTCATAGCAGCTATTTTGTAGTAGCAAGGAACTGAAAAGTGAATGGATGCCCATCAATTACAGAATGTTTGAATAAGTTATGATATATGAATATAATGGAATATTACTTTGCTATAAGAAATTATGAGCAGGCTGATTTCAAAAAACCTGGAAATATTTATATGAACTGATGCTAAATGAAGTGAGCAGGATGAAGAGAATATTATATATAGCAAAAGCAAGATTATGTGATGATCAACTGTAATGGACTTGGCTTTTTTTTTAACAATGATTCCAATAGACTAAATAGAAAGGAGTCATCTGCATCCAGAGAAAGAACTAGGGAGATTCAATGTGGATCACAACATAGTATGTTCATCTTTTGCTATTGCTGCTGTTTGCTTGCTTATTTTTTCTTTCTCATTTTTTTCTGTTTGGTCTGATTTTTCTAACATAGCATGATAAATGTGGAAATACTTTTAGAAGAATTGCATGTTTAATCTATATTGTATTGCTTGCAGTCTAGGAGAGGGGGAAAAGAGAACAGGAGGAAAAAAATTTGGAACATAAAGTTTTCCAAGGGTGAATGCTGAAAATGATCTTTGTATGTGTTTTGAAAAATAAAAAGCTATTATAATAAATAAACAAATTAATTACTAAATGAATGAATGAATGATAAATGATCAGTAGGGGAAAAGAGCATGAGAAGAACTTTAAAAAGAAGAACCTGCACTAAAACAAGCAAAAAATGGAACTGTACATCAATATTAACAGAAATTTTTTTTCATGTTAATTAAGTTTTAAGGTGTTTCAGATTACAGGGTGGAGGAGAGTATTTTTAAAAAGAAAATCCACTTCAACGCCTATCTACAATAGAAGGGAAGACTATTTTTGTTTAACCTTTATTTTTTTGTCCAGGTGTTCTTACTCAATTTGAATGATTCTTTTTATGTGTGTAATTTTGTTCAGGATATCAAATGTTGGCATTTCAGACATCAATTTAAATATCAAAAGAATGGTTCTTTCAGTGAACCATGACTCTTTTGGAAATATCATCAAATAAAATGTATTATACATAAAAGGTAAGAAATAAAGTACAATGCAATAATACTTTGAAACATTTTAGTGATTCTAATTAACATAAACATTTCTTTCAAAGTTGTGTCTCATATCTCTTACATGCCTCATCTGGGTTGATTCTTGTCAAGGTGCTCCCATGAATCCTTCATTGGATTGACATGACTTGACATCTTAGGGTCATCTTAGATGAAGATGAATACAGAAGCTAGCTCAATCTTTCTTATTCATTTTCTAATATTTATTAGATAATAATGCTTTTTAAATCAATGGTTAAACAGGATGATTTCAGAAAGGCCTGGAGAGATTTACATGAAGTCATGCTGAGTGAAATGAGCAGGGCCAGGAGATCATTATATATATTTCAACAACAATGCTATATGATGATCAATTCTGATGGACCTGGCCATCCTCAGCAATGACATGAACCAAATCAGTTCCAAAGCAGCAGTAATGAACTGAACCAGCTACACCTAGCAAAAGAACTCTGGGAGATGACTAAGAACCATTACATAGAATTCCCAATCCCTATATTTTTGCCCGCCTACATTTTTGATTTCTTTCACAGGCTAATTGTACAATATTTCAGAGTCCGATTCTTTTTGTACAGCAAAATAATGGTTTGGACATGTAAACTTATTTTGTATTTAATTTATACTTTAATATATTTAACATGTACTGGTCATCCTGCCATCTAGGGGAGGGTGTGGGGGAAGGAGGGGAAGAATTGGAACAAAAGATTTGGCAATTGTCAATGCTGTAAAATTACCCATGCATATAACTTGTAAATAAAAAGGTATTTTAAAAAAAAATCAATGGTTAGATGCTAAGAGTTCCTACTCTATAACAAATAATAATAATAATAATAAGATAAAAAATGGAAGCAAGACACAATGTATCTCTTACTAATTCAAACAGAATTTGTTAAAAGACACCAGTCATCCATATTCCAAAATAAAGGAGAAAGATTCTGGCACATGACTGCCTCCAGTATTTTTTGGGGGCTTATGTTAGATGCCACATTGAAGAAAAATAGGTAAGCAGTAAATCTTCAGCAACCTTGATTTTTGGAAAGAGTTCATCTTCAAAAGAGTATGATTTAAAGATGATTTGTGTTTGTTTATATGGAGAAAAATTCTTGTTTTGGACATTACCTAGTAAATTCTCAACTAAATCTGATCTTGAAGGTTTAAGGAGGGTCAAGTGGCCACAGTACATATATAACTAAGATTTTTGGACAGCTTTTTGAATTCTTATAAGTGTTTTGGCTAACCTAGCTTTGATATACATTAAACAACCTCAGTGGCCTTAGAAATGACTATTACAAAAAAAAAATTTCACTCATTTGGGAAATAGAATAGAAAAGAGGAAAGGGGGAATCAGAAGGAAGTAAATTAAGGAAGCTTAGTCCTTAATACAACAAACTCTAAAAATGTACAAAAATATTCATAGCTTCTTTTGAGATAAAGAGTGAGAATCTGAGGGAATCCTATGGATTGAGGAAGGACTGAGGAAGTTATAATACTTGTATGTGATGGAATATTATTGAAGTATAAGAAATAATGATGGAAAAAACTCCAGAGGGAAAACTAATAATGAATTATTGCAGCATGAACTGAACAGAGCAAGGAAAACAATTTATATGATGTCAACACAATAAAAATAAACTTTGAAAAAACTTTGAAAAAATTAAGGTATCTGATAATTGTAATGACAAACTATGATTCCAGGGGACTAATGATGAAATATGCTTCCACCTGTTGAGAAAAGAAAGACTCAGGGTAAAAAGAGATGGAATTTTGGGGGGCATGGCCAATGTGGCAATTTGTTTTATTTGACTATCTACGTTTGTATTAGGAGTCTCGTGTTTCTTAGATTATAATTGGTGAGGGAAGAGTTTGAGGAAAAGGAAGAGAAGGCAAGCTTTTGTTAATTGAAAAGAATAAAGTTTAAAGTTAAAAAAAAAAAAAAAAACAAACAAACTTATCCTTGTCTGGCTTGAGGAAATTGGCACTCAATTAGTACAAAATATAGAGAAGAAAGAATGAAGGAGGAAAGAGAGGGAAGTGAGGGGGAGGGCTCAAAGAGAAGAGATAACACCATTTAATCCTTCTACCACATACCCTCTTTGAAGAAGAAAGAAAAAAGTAAGAGAAATGGGCCAATCAAGATCTTGGTTAGGATTCAAAATCTGGTCTTTTTTGAATTCACACTCTATCCTAAGACAGTGTCTAGCACATTGTAGGCACTTAAATGCATCTTGTAGTCATTCCCCAGGTGGTAAATGGTCAAAGGATATGAACAAATAATTTTCAGATAAAGAAATTAAAACCATTTTAGTCATATAAAAAATGCCTTAAAACACTATTAATTATAGAAATGCAAGTTAAGATAACCCTGAGATATCATTTCATGCCAATCAAATTGGCTAAGGTGACAGAAAAAGATAATGATAAATGTAGGAGGGAATGTAGAGAAACTGGAACACTATTATTTTGTTGGTGGAGTTGTGAAATGATCCAATCATTCTGGAGAGTAATTTGAAACTATGCCCAAAGGACTATAAAACTATCTATACCCTTTGATCCAGCAGTGTTTCTACTGGATCTGTATCCCCAAAAGATCACAAAAGAGGAAAAAAGACCCACCTGTGCAAAAATATTTGTAGCAACCCTCTTTAGTAGTGACAAAGAATTGGAAATTAAGTGAATTTCATCAGTTGGGGAACAGCTGAACAAATTATGATATATGAATGTAATGGAATATTATTTTCTATAAGAAATGATGAGCAGGCTATTCCAGAAAATATTAGAAAGACTCACATGAACTAATGCTGAGTAAAATAAGCAGAATGAGGAGAATATTGTACACAGTAACAAGAAGATTATGTGATGATGGTGGCATCTAGGTGGCACAGTGGATACAGCACCAGTCCTGAAGTCAGGAGGACCTGAGTTCAAATCTGACTTCAAATACTTAACACTTCCTAGCTGTATGACCCTGGGCATGTCACATAACTCAATTGCCTCAGCAAAAAAAAAAAAAAAAAAAAAAAGATTATGTGATGATCAACTGAGATAGACTGGCTCTTATTCAACAATGCAGTGATTCAAGACAATTCTAATAGTCTTGTTTGGAAAATGCTATCTGCATATAGAGAGAGAACTATGGAGACTGAATATGGCTTGAATCATATTATTTTCACCTTTTTTTGTTTTTTTTCTCATTTTTTCCCTTTTGGCCTGTTTTTTTGGTACAACATGACAAATATGGATATTTGTTTAAAAGTACTATATGTGTATAACCTATATATCAGATCACTTACTGTTCTTGGGGAGAGGGTAAGAAGAGACAGAAGAGAAAAATTTGGCACTCAAAACCCTACAAAAAAATGAATGTAAAAAACTATACATATAAGTATTTGGGAAGATAATTGGGGAAACTATTGGGGGAAAAAGTACTTACTGAATTTGTTGTTGTTCAATCATTAAGTCATAACCAACTGTTCATAACCCCATGTACTATATTACAGGACCTTTCTATTCTCCATTATCTCCCAAAGTCAATCCAAGTCATTGCTTTTATGACACTATCCATCTCCTTTTTTGCTGTCCTCTTCTCCTTTTGCCTTCAATTTTTCCCAACATCAGGGTCATTTACAATGATTCCTATCTTTTCATTATGAGGACAAAATGTGTAAGCTTCAACATCAGTATTGGTTCTTCCAATGAATGGTCTGAATTAAGTTTTGACTTAGATCTTCCAGCTGTTTGAGGGACTCTCAAAAATCTCTCTAGCACCATAATTCAAAAGTGTAGTTTCTACAAACTTCAGCTTTCCTTATAGTCCAATTCTCACAAACATATCTTCTTAGCAGAAAAACCATAGCTTTGACTTTATGAACTTTTTAATGTAGATTTCAAATTTGCTATAACTTTTATAAGAAGCAAGCATCTTTTAATATCAAGGCTGTAATTACCATCTAAAGTGATCATTAAGCCCAAGAATATAAAATCTGACAGTGCTTCCATTTCATCATCATTATGGTTGCCATGATCTTAGGGTTGTTTTTTGTTCTTAATGTTAAGCTTCAAGCCAGCTTTTGTTGAATTATTTTCTTTCTTTCTTTTTGCTGAGGCAATTGGAGTTAAGTGACTAGCCCACAGTTAGGTAGGTGTTAGGTGTCTGAGGTCACATTTGAACTCAGGTCCTCCTGACTTCAGGGCTGGTGCTCTATCCACTGCACCACCTAGCTGCCCCTGTTGAATTACTTTCTATATAAATTTTTTATTATACTAAACTACGCATATATTGCAGACATTCTTAAAAGTATTAAAGAAAATAAGTAGATTGTTGCAAGTGCTATTAATAATAATTATATATATATATATATATATAATAGCTAGTATTCACTTTGCACCTACTGTCTGCCAAGCTTTATAAATACCATTTTGTTGATCCTCACAACTATCATGAGAGGTAAATTTTATTATTATCCTCATTTTATAGATAAAGAAATTGAGGCAAAATAGGTTGAGACTTCCTCAAAGTCACAGAGCTAATTATCTTGAGGTCATTTGATTTCAGGCATTCCTGAATCTAGGCCCAGTGTTCTATCCACTGTGCTCTCCTTGCCTCAGACCACATATTTACTATCATTCACAGAATTGGCTAAAAATGTAGAGACTAAAACATTTTATTCTTACTTTTTGTTTTTCACAAAAGAATATTTGGTTTGGTAGGGAAAAAATGCGTTATTGCAGCAGCTTTAAAAGGTTTCCTACAAGATGTCTTCTATGCATCTATAAAAAATGATACAAGATTCCTTTAAACATATAACAGAAACCTAATATAATTATTTCCTGATTATTAATATCAAGAAAGGCATAAGATAGGAAAACATGTACAATAAAATTGTTCACCACTTCCATAGAAGAGATTCAATACACAATATCAATTGAAGGATTTGTTATAGTCAGGTCCTCCAGATGTTTCTTGATTCTAACTCCAGAACACTGCTGAATCATCTAAAGCAGGAATACTAACTCTTTATTTGTGTGTCCAAGGACCCCTTCGTCAATGTGGTGAAGTCTGTGGACTCTTCACAATAATGTTTTTCAATGCATAAAACAAAATACAATGAATTACAAAGGAAATCAATTCAGTTAAAATAGTTATCAAATTATTTTTAAGACAAGTTTGTGGACCCCAGGTCAAAAATTCCTGAAAAAAAAAAGTCCATAATCTTTTAGAGATTGGTTTATTCACAACTGGTTTATTATTAACTGGGAAAAGCCAGGTAAATAAAGAATGCCTATAATTCAAACAATGATATTAAATTAGGCTCTCTCTTTGTAGCTGAGAGCTTTCTAGATGAGTTGTTATGCTGGTGACAATGATCTCTCTAAATGAATTATTATGAATTTTTTTTGGGGGGGAGGTGGAGTTCATTTACAAGACAATGTACCCAAAAGAGTTTTGGAGAGCAATTTGAAATGGTTGCTCCAAAATTTACAAAAATGTGTATAAATTTTTGATCAATAATACATACCCCAAAGAAAAAGAACAAAAGTGTCCATATGTACAAAAATATTTATAATAGCTCTTTTTATAGTGGGAAAGAACTGAAATCAAGGGGATAGCCATGCTTAACACTGTTATGTGAATTTAATGGCATTCTATTGTTTTATGAAATGTTGAAAAGGGTAGTTTTAAGGAAGTCTGGGAAGGCTCTTTAGGAATTCTTGCAGAATCCAGTCCTCTCTCTGGATGTGGGATGGGAATGTGGATCACAACATAATATTTTCACTCTTATTGTTGCTGTTTGCTTGTATTTTGTTTTCTCTCTCATTTTTTTCCCTTTTTGATTTGATTTTTTTTGGGTAGTATGAAAATTGTGGAAATATGTATAGAACAACTACACATGTTTCACATATATTGGATTACTTGCTGTCTAGGAGAGGGCTGGGAGAAAGGAGGGAGAAAAATTTGGAGCACAAGATTTTGCAAGTGTGAATGTTAGGAAATTATCTGTATATAGTTTGAAATAAAAATCTATTATATTTAAAAAGTGAAATCACAGATATACTAAAATATCAAAAATATCAAAACAGCTCATTTATAAGAAAATTTAAGCATTTAAAAGTGGATTTCCCAAAATTGTTTCCTCAACAAAAAGAAAGCAGAGGGAAATAGTATTGCTTCTACTAACGTGGTACTGATGACTGGAAAACATTTTTTTCCTGAGAGAAGAGATATATAAATAAATAAAAATTCCTTGTATATTTGTATTCTCTCTTTAAAAAAAATTGATGCAGAATGAAGGGTATAGAATCAACACTATAAATTTGTTTTACTTGACTATGCATATTTGTTACAAGGGTTTTGTTTTTGTTTTTTTAACAGAGGTGGAAAAGAGGAGGGAGAGAAAGTGGATTTTTAATTAAAATAAGCTAAATTAAAACTATCTAAATAAGTACCCTAATCAATGACTGAAGGGTGGCCTACGTACAAATTATGATAATAAGATGACCTAAAGCAAAAATCACAGGTCTCTGGTGGAAATGCTTATAACTTTTCTTTTCCTTTGTATTCTACAGATGAATAATAACCCAGATTCTATAAAGGAAAAAGGGGAATAAATTTCTAATGCTCAAAAGTCCCAACAATGAGAGAAAAGACCTTAATTATTAATATAGCTATGTATGAATGTGTCCATTCTTATATATATTATCTATCAATCAATATAATTTCATTTCTAGTCTCCAGAAAATAGATGGAACTTTCAGTTGTAAATTTCTAAGAAGCAAATACATCCTTATAGAAAACCATAAATCAGACATTATAGAATTGCAGCAGTAACAGTTCAATAAACCCTATAATAGATTTGTAGTTGGAAAGACAATGGATTGGCTTCATCCATCAGAATATATAGAGATAGAGGTATAGTATATATCTTTAACAGACACTGCAAATGAATAAGCTAGGTCAAGGATTGAACAAAAGGAGAAGAGAACGCTGAATCAATTTTGGGAAACTACAAAGATTTTTTTAATGATCTCAAACATTGCCCTGAACAAGTTTCATCTTTTAAACATCAATATTATTCCAGTGATATCCTAGTGTTACGGACCATTAGAGTTTCTAAAGAATTCCATTTGAGAATCACTGAAAAGATAATGGGGAGATGTGCAATTGGATGGGAACAAGCTGTAATATATTACTACTAATAGATTTGAAGGACAAGCAATATTATGTATGTCAACAAAGAAATATTTAGGGACTTTTGTTTGTTTGTTTTACATTTTAACAAATGTTCACACTGAATTGAAAACTGAAAAAGATGGACTAGCCATGTGTTGAAAATGGCACATAACCAATGGAGAGCCCAAAAACTCCAGGGCTTTCCTTGATATGTCAAAAGACTTGAAGGATGGCTTTTGGCAAATTATTCTGACCCCTTGTGGTGAATTTATGGAAAGAAATGTACAAAACTTAGTTGGAACAGTAGAAATGGATGGGTTGTGATCTGCTGCACTGGAGGGGAACATCCACATTAGTGAGATCATCTGTCCATTTGAGTATTTGATTTAAGGTCTTTAGTTGACCTTATTATTAGCATAGTATTTACATAGGCCCCCAAGGCTCAGGCATAACTGATAGCTCTTAGATTGTCTTTAGTTAATTACCAATTATCTGTGAATAACATGTGATCCTGGATCTTTTCTTTCTCTTGGTGACTTCCTCAAGTGCTATGGTTTTCATTAGCATCTCCATGCATATATAACTTACAGATTTATATATCTTACATTTATATACATTCTACATCTTTCTCTACAGTTTCAGTACCATGTTACTAACATCTTCCTGTACATTTCAAATCAGATGTCCCAGAGACTTCTCACTCAAATGTGCTAAAGAGAAATTATCATCTTACCATCTAAACTTACTTTCTGCCATTTTTCCCTATTTCTGTTGAAGGAGCCACCTTTTTCATTTCCCAGGTTCATTATCTCAGCATTATCATCCATTCCTCATCTCCCCTTCCTCTCAAATATATAATCAATGGCCAACTCCTGACATTTCTTCCTTTACGATCCATACCACTTTAGTTCCAGCCCTCATCACCTCTGGATTCATAATTGGTTTCTTTAGCTCAAATCTTTTCCTCTCCAATCTATTTTTCAGTTGCTACCAAACTAAGTCACTTAATCAATAAGCCAATAAAGTCAATAAAGGGTTTACTAGTCAATATAGTCAATAAGTCAATAAAGGGTTTACTAGTCAACAGGCATGGTGGATATGAAGAAAAGTAAAAATAGACCAGAATCTTACAGAGTTCACATTCTATGATATCAAAATGCAAATAACTATGTATGAACAAGATATATCTAAGATACATAGAAGGTCATCTAGAAGAGAAGGCACAAGCAGAAGAGAAACCTCAAAACTCTTGCAAGTGGTGGGATTTTAGCTGAAAACTGAAGGAAATAGTGGAAGCCAGGAGGCAGAAGTGAGGAGGGCAAGCATTCCAGGCAAGGACAATTTTCAGGGAAAATGAAGAGGTGAGAAATGTAGGCTCTTCTAAAAGAAAGAACAAAGAGGTCTATGTTATTGGCTCAGAATATGGGAAATGAAGAGCAATTTGAGAAGTCCAGAGAGGTGGGAAGGGGCTAGATTTATGATAAGTTGTAAAAAAAAAAAAAAAAAAAATCAAACAAGACTTTATATTTGATGCTGGAAGTAATAAGGATCCCCTGGAGTTTAATGAGTATGGGAGATTTATACTTTAATAAAATCATTTTAATGGCTGAGGAATGAGTTGACAATGACCTGCAGAGGTGATAGAGTCAGAAGAGTGAGAAAAGGGATTGTATTCCAGATACTGCAAAAAGAGAATTGACAGAACTTGTCAACAAATTAAATGTGAAGGAAATTAAAAAGTGAAGAGCTAACACCGACCTGGAAGGATGATGGTGCTTTTGACAATAATAGAGAATTTTAAAAAAGGAGAAAGATTTGTGGAGAAATTCAGTTTGGGGGCATGTTGAGTCTAAGACATCTATCTATGAGATATTAAATTCAAGACATCCAAGAAGTGCTTGGACTCTCCTTTATTTAATAAACTCTAGTGGTTCCCTATTGTCTTTAGGATAAATTATGAACTTCTTTATTTTGTCTGTAAAGCCCTTCAGAACCTGGCCCAAATCTAACTTTCCAATTTCATTATACTCCACTTCCCTCTCTCTATAGTATAGCCAAACTGGCCTTCTTTTATTTCAATTTCTATCTCCATGTGAAGACCGAGTGAGTTAGTACCCTGGATAACTTAGAATCAGCCAGAGTCAGGATAAGCAAAAATCCTTGGTCTTTATTCTTGGTCGTTAGGGGTAGAAGTGAACAGGATGGATGCAGGATCTTCCTTCTCTTCCTCTACCGCCAAAGTGACTCTGTCTTGCCTTACTCCACCCCCTAATCCTTCCCACAAGGGAAGGGCCCTGTATACACCAAAAGATTGAATCAGCACAGAATAGTGGGAAGGGCCATTTTCCAAGCATATGCTAATAGAGTATTGTCCAATCGGTAGTTAGCCTTAAGTACTTGGTTGTCTGTCCTCAGTGCATCAACTCAGAGTTTCAGACCTTTACATCTCCATATCTTTATACTGACTGTCTCCTGTCCCTGGAATGCACCCCCTTTTTGTTGTCACTTCAATGAAATCTCACTTCCTTCAAGACTAAATTCAAATACCACTTTCTACAGGGTCTGATACCCAATTACTAGTGCCATTTATACCTCGCTAGTTTGTATTTAATTACCTTGCATTTATTTTTGTATATATGAACTAAAAGCAATTTTATTTTATATATACTTATATATGTAAATATTGGTTTTCCTGATATAAATTCCTTGAACCAAGAATTGTTAAATATATACATATAAATATATACACAGATTTGTGTATGTCTTTAGATTCTTAGAATTCAGCACAATACCTGTCACATAGCAAGTGCTTAATAAATGCTCATTGATCATCAGGTTTGGCAGTCTATATGGATAATATTCTCTCTTCTATCATATTCTCAGTTTCTATATTCAAAGGCCTTGAGGCTTTTTTTTCTCATTGGCTGCCATTATATATACTTCACCTACATTCAGATCATTCATGTATTTTAAACCATAGCACAAAAATCCAAATTTTGTTTTCAGATGCTATTTTTTTAACGTGGCTGTTTTACATCTCTAAATCAAACTTCACCCTCTGGGGTCCCTTCTTTTCAACTAGAAATAATGATGAAAAAACCATCTTTAAATGAAGAGTTCTGGTTTCTTGTTCTGGAGAATAATCCCAAAAATCTTACTAGAAGATTCCTCCTTCATGTGGTAGCACTTGTATTCACATGAATCATCAAGGAAGGAGTTATCAGCTTTGATAATCATTGGCAAATTGGAAACTTGAAAATCTCTTGTGATTCTTAAGATTGGGAATTCCCAAGACTGAATTAATCTTAGGAAAGTGTTGCATTATAGTGTGGTAGAAAATACATTAGATCTGGAATCATTGGACTTAGATTTGTGATACACATTAGCTGTATGATCTTGGGCAAGTTAAATTCTTCAGGCTTTTAGGTTTAAAAAACAAAAACAAAACACAAATGCATCATTTAGACTAGATCAAAGATCTGAACTACTTGAACTTTCCCTAGTGACTCCCTAAACCAGATTAAAATTAAATTGGGAAATATTTAACACACAAACAAAAATTTAACAAAATAAATAAAAAGAATATTAATTTTTTTATATATGATTTACTAAATCAACATGCAACAGTAGGGATCTTTGTGTAAAGGTTGGTCTCCAAGTTTTTTGAGTTTGACACCACTGGCCAAGAGGATTAAAAAAGCTAATATTTGAGAATGGGAATGACAGTAGTTTGGCGGAGGGGGAGGAAACATAGTATGATGAAGAGCCTTGGATCCAAAAGAAATATATTCGAGTAAAACATGGCTCTGTGAGTATAAACAAGTCAATTGACCTTTCTAAATATCAATTTCCTCACTTATAAAATGGGGTGATATTAGTGCTACCCATGTCACAGGACACTACACAAATATTAAATACCATAAAATGTAATTATTACTATCTAGCATGTAAATCATCTAAGTCTCTAGGTATATAAGCATTGTCACATAATTTAGACCCAAATTTTGTCATTTATCAACAAAGGAAAAAAAATACAATAAATGACTCTTAGTGTTTAAATAATGCCTTAATATTTATACTACTTTTTATGTGAAAGCCAAGAAGTAAATATAAAACAACTTGATGTACTGAAGTTATTAAGAAGATAGAGATGCATTAGGACTTGGGAAAGACACAATATTTTGATGCCCCCAGACTAGATCATTCTCTAAGATTGCTAAGTTTTAGGGCAGGCACCTTCTGCACTGAAGAAAATTTTCTCCCTGAGAGTTACCTATACCAATGGAATCACAAGTCTGGTAATACAGTCTCATCCTTTTCTTTCTCTCTCCCTCCCTCTTTTTCTTTCTTCTTTTTTCTTCTTCCTTTTCTTCTCTCTCCCCCTCTCTCCCTCTCTCCTTCTCTCTTTCTCTCCCCCTCCTTCTCTCTCTTTCCCTTTCTCTCCTCTTTTTCTCCCTCTCTTTCTCCTTCCTCCTCTTTCCCCCTTTTTCTCCACCTCTGTCTCTCCATATATTAAAAAAATAATAAAATAATAGATGCCACCAGAACTAAGAACAATAGGATGAAAGACAGATTCTAAAATTTAAAGGCATACCAATATGGACTGACCCATCTTAGGAGGTACACAGTACTCAATACTGAGGTCCTCAAACAAAGACTGGATGACCACTTCTCAGGAGTGTTGTAGAAGGGATGTTCTCCACATATAGGTTTGATTAGTTGACCTCTGAGGTCCATTCCAGTTGTGAGATTTGTGATCATATGCCCCTTTAGAGATATATGATCAAGTTGAGCTCTTTCTACTTATCTAATTAAAACTACAGGTGCAAAGAGCTATTTAGCTCACATTTGTGTTATCTTTCATCAGACTATGTACAAAAAAGTTCATTTGGAACTTAGAAAATGAGAATAAATTGTATTGATAAACCAACAAAAAGCATCTGTGAGAAAAAATTAAAGCACACAAAATCTTTAGAACATTATATTTCATAAAAGACAATGATAAAAAAGTACAAACATTTTCATGAAGAGCAAAATAAAAATCAGAACATGATAGTACACAGTAAGTTCCCAGCATTTCAGTGCATTTTTGTAAAAGCCTTTCACACTTTTATAAGTAAAAGTCTTAAGTACACTTTCTCTTGATATACACCATTGAATCCTTTTTATTTTTCTTCACTAACACACTCATGATTCCACTGCAACAAGACTAGTAGTTTATCATTTAGTGAGAAAGACAAAAATGAAATATAATGCAGACCAATAAAGGTCAAATAAAATGAGAAACATTTTGCATTCACTTGTCAGAATATCCTCCCCAAAAAGGGAGGAAGTTCTATTGATTTTTTTTCCATTTTGGTTTAAAATGGAAATCAACAATTTGGCTAGGAGAGTAATAGAGACAGTCTCTCAAAAAGCAATCACTTTTCCATGCAAACTGAGTGAATAAGGTACAATCATTAATCCCCCACCCTCACCCCTCCAAATATAAGAAAAAAATTGAAAACTGGATTTTTCAAGTTCATTTCATCTTATATTTGGCATAGGTTTGTTTTTACTATTTCTGTCAAGAGTAGAAGCCAGAAAAGATGGAATTTATACTTAAATTGTGAATTAGAAAAGAATCTCAGCAGCAGACAGACCATGTGTACAAAACTTTGCTTACTAGTATGCACACCAGTCTTTACATTTCCTTTTTGTAAAAGGCACTGTGTTAACTCCTGCTATAGTGCAGTGGGCACTAAGGACAATTTAAAATCATATCTTCAAGATAATATTTTTAAAAGATCCTGGATCAGTATTTAGAGTTTTTCAATTATTGAGCAATATATAATCCTTTAATAGGATAAACATGATTTAAGCTTAAGCAAAATGTACTTGACTGATTTAAGAACATTGTTTTACATTAGTACATTTGTATATTATTTTAATTTCTCTGGAATAAATTATTTTGTATTTTAACTTTTATTAAGCAACTGGGCAAAATTTGATCCACTAATACCGAACCACATCCATGTTCACTACTTTAACTATAAAATTTATTATCTAGACTTTTTACAAAAAGGTACATACAATTTCCAACTATGTGTACCTGAATGTTTTCAAACATTCAGTTTCAAAACTGAAAAAAATTAA
This sequence comes from Antechinus flavipes, assembly GCF_016432865.1. Lineage (NCBI taxonomy): Eukaryota > Metazoa > Chordata > Mammalia > Dasyuromorphia > Dasyuridae > Antechinus > Antechinus flavipes. The sequence continues at coordinate 483,921,004 of NC_067398.1, read as the reverse complement.
AGTTGTGTCAAAAAACATGTAGCGCAAACAAACGTGCCAAGCATGTTACAGTATTATGTTTTCCTTAATACTGCAGCAGATGCATTTAAATGAAAAGACCAAAATGTGGGCAACTCTCAACTTTTTAAAGTTACATTTTTAAAAAGCAATGTAAGATTTATACCTCCTTAACACATTCTAAGAAAAAGAAATGTTTCTTTAATGGAAAATAGGAGCCTGCATTCTCTCCATCTGCAACTTCATTCCATAATTGTCAGTGTATTTACTAATTAGACTTTTTTGTTCTTAAAAAACAAAAAAATTGAGTGTTATAGGTCTTGATAAATACTATTTTCCATCCAGATTCTTTCATTTTATAACAGTAAGAAAATATATTTGATACAAGAGAAAAATGGCCAGAGAATGAAATTCTCAAAGCATTTTAAACAATCATTTTTAAAAGTTTGGCTGACATTTATTTATGCCACAGAAGGAGAGTGAAAAAGAAATATATTAAAAATAAAAAACATTTCTAAGCAACATAACAGAAATAAATTTATCTCATCTCCTAATTTTATGCCAAAATTTTTTCTCTTTTATCAAAGTTACAGACAGGCTAATGATTTTTAAGATTTTGGTTATGATCCTTTGTGCTGTCAAGGTTGCCAGAGCAAAAACAACTTTAAGGTTACACTCACAACCTGAGATGACCCAACTATGGATCTTTTCAGAAGAATCCATGAAGCAAATATTCAGTTGTAAATAAGGTTGCACATTTTCTAATTCTACAAATACTTATTTTATCTGACATTCGTCATAACATTTAAGGATTAAAAAAAATCTTTGGTTTAAGAAATACTAAATGACTATGATTGACACAGCTGTCAAAAGAAAAGATAGCATGTTGGTATAATTTGCTTTAACATTGAAAAGTTCACTTAAAATTTAAACTAAATATATCATGTTTCTAAATAAAGTGGAACTTTTTTTTATTACCTTAGTGTTAGAGACTTGACTAACACTACTTATGAACTGATTTATATCAGGCATTTTCTAAAAGTAGCTACGGGGGAGAAAGGGAATGACATAATTTGACTCATATCTAAATTAATTTCATAACAAGCTCTTTTATGAGTTCTCTCCATGAATGCTCTTTGTTGTTAAATGGAATCAATAATACCATATGAGTGATCCTTAAATGATATAGAAGAGGCAGTGTGGTAAAGTGATGTGAGGACTGGACCAATGGTCAGGAGACCAGGATCTGATCTTGATTCTGCCCCTAGATAGATGATCTTGGGCAAGTCAATTCATCTCCATCTGTCCTCATCTGTAAGATGGGAAAGTTGTATTAAATGATCTCATAGGTCCCTTTCCAGCTATAATTTTCTGAATATATAAAATGTAGACTGAATCAAATTTTAAAATATGGTAGTTCCTTCTAATATTTATCTCCACAAAATAGAAAGTTTAATTCTTTATTTAACCCCCCAAACTGATTAGCATAATACAAGCATCGCAGTGTTTCCCATAATTCATTTTTAGAAATAAAAACAAAACTATAATAGGTGGCGGTTTTTCTTTGAAATGAAGACTTTTTTTTTGGCTCTTTTGATATGGGAAGAATAAAAATGAGTTCACCAGTAATAAAAACAAACAAAGAAAAAAAAAAACCACTACAGTATACAAACACTCAGGAACTTGAGAACATTGTTTTAGGCACAGAATCCCTGACACTAACACTAGTGGCACATGTGAAGACACTTAAAATAAGAGGTCCTTTATATTATGATATATAAGAACTTTTAAGATTTTCTTGGTATTATACATGCAATATGCATAAATGATATGGTTGTGAATCAGCAAAACTAGATGAGAAAGTAAGCAAGGAAATTATCTAAACTTAGCAGGAAGGGAACTACTTAATTTCTTTCCCTTTACCATTAATATTTGATGAAAGCTATGAATCTAATCAATAAAAAAGGCTGGAGGCCTAAAGCTCAAAACTAGTATTACAAGTTACTATCATAGCTGGCCATCAATTATTGACAGTTCCTTCATTTCACACAAGGGTTTACCTCTGCTTGGTAACAAATGTACATTGGTTCTTCCATGCAGACTAAAAAAAATCCTACAAAAAACAAATAAGGGCATGCAGAATTTCAACATATTATTTTTAAAAGCTATTTGACCACATAAATTTACATCACATATATTTACAAAACATTTTTAAAGGAAATAAAGCATTCACTCAAATTAAAATCATAGTTTTTAGTATAAAATTTTTTTTCTGGTAGAAGAGAGCTCTCACTCCTAAGCAATGGTATCTGTTTTCTGCAGTGTTATCCATGTATATAGCTGAGTGGTTTCTTAACACAGAGAATATAGTGAAAGAAGGCTTGGCTGTTAAAAGTTCCATGCTGTAAACATTGAGTATTGGCTGCTGGCATTTCTTCTTTTCGGCAAACAGTGCACTGTCACATACTTTACTTTTCACAGATCTCTCAATAACCAAAAAGCTTCTATAAATATTTCCCACCAGTGCACACCAAGCATCCAGTCCAACAGTTCCATTTGGTCTTGAAGTAAGATCCATTTCTTTTAATAATCTTGAACAGGAGCTAAATCTGGAGTGAGGTTTACAGTGATGTTTTTATACAGCCTACTGATCAGTATTTTAGGAGTATATTTTAAATTGTTCAACCCATCAATATACTGACGCTCTCTTGAATACCGTAGCAACTTATATCTGCAGGACAAGAAAGTAGAGAAAATATGGTGAAAAGTATATAAAGAAATATGGTAAAGAGTATCTTTAGATACATTTTACGTTGAAAATATGAGAAGTCTTTGATATATTAAAAATCTGTAATAATTAAAAATTCACAAATATTTTAAGCCCAAATCTTGGCTTGTAATTACAAACATTTTGCATTTTTAAAAGTTGAAAAAAAAGTTGTCCTTTTGCAATGTGATAATCGTAGGTAATTAAATGATTACTATTCTTTCTCATGACATTAATTTTATTGGATTTACATAGACCCTATAAAAAAGAATGTGTGAAGTAAAATATACCTCATTCATCAGAGAAAGTTGTAAATCAAGATTGGAGAACTTTTTCTAGATGTTGAGGAATCATTTTTACTAGAAACAAATTGAAGTCTTTAATACCATGTGTTTTTACTATAATGGGGGTATCGATTTTCATTTTATAAATAATAGGAATTTTTAAAACAAAATCTTTTTTACAGGATTTTATCAACATACCAATAATTCTTAAAATGCTTCATATAGCATACAGATCATCTAAATGTGAACATTTTATATTCAGATTTCTAAATATGAACTTACCGTCCTAAAAACTGAACTTCTCCTCGATGATGATGAGGAATGGATTTGTATTTTCCTAAGTCTCCCTCAGGTCTTGTAACATTATATCCAGCATAATGAACTCTACAGTTCAAAATATGTGAAGAGAGGAAAATATAAGGAAGGCAAACTTTACACATGTTTTCAATTTAAATATATAAAGCAATTCTGAAGAATCTGTTTAAATTTCTGTGAGTAATACTAGACTGCCTTTGTATTCTATTTTACTCTTTTGTTTTCTAATGGTCCAGAAAGGAGGAAAAAAAAGCAATGGACGAGTCACGAATCAGTTCATGGCAAAACATTTATGAATAACCACCTATAAAATGAATTCAGAAATACTGGGAAGTCTGCCCAATAGATATTAGGAGATAAAAAGTATAATAATCAATTAAAATCAATTCAACAAAGATTTTATTAGAATGCTGTAATTTTATGAACAATTTGGTCCATTCTAATTATAGTCTAATCTGACTTACTTCTATATCTGCTTTGAGCTTTCTGTATGTTATAGAAAAGAACTAGACCACTTGTCTTTCTACACCCAAATAATGATTACAGTAATACAAATTCCCTTTATCGACCTAGGTCTATAATTTTTTTGGTATAGTAAGAAATTTTCATCTACCGATGTAGGTAAGCATTTTCCCTACAATAAATAATCCTAAAGAGCTACCTGGGGAAATTGTAAGAAAGAATTTTAAATGGCTTGCTTTGGGTCACACAGACAGTATATGTCAGAGGAAGACTTTTTGAACCTGGAGTTTCCTAGTTTCAAAGCCAACTTTTTATCCATGACTACATCATATTGACTTTCATCTCAATTAGACCTCTAGAAATTTTATGAATTTATGAAAATCAGTCCCAAGAATAATTTAACAAACAAAAATCCTTTAATTTTCAGTATTTATGGTTAATTTTCTGTCAAAGTAGCCAGTATATATATCAGATGCAGGACATACACAAATTATTTTAATACAAACTGGAATTGGAGAACTATATATAAGGAAGAGAAAAGGAACTATCACTACTCCTTACTAAAATTATAAGCCCATTTTTCCCTTGATACCTATTCCTCTGGTCTCCTCCAGAACTAAACACATTAATCATTTAGGAGGAATGATAATTTTTCATATCTTTTCAACCTTTCCTTCCAAATATGTCCAATTTTCCCTAATCTCCATAACCTTCCTACCTCATATACCTCCCATTCCATTTCTCTTCTCTCAGATTTCTTGAAAACAAATCTGAGCCTGTATCCTTCTCCCAACTCTTTGTACCTTTGCTTCCTTCCTCCATTCTACTGAAACTACTCTCTGAACATTCATCCAACACCAATGGTTTTTTGATTCATCATCTTTGGTATCTCAGAACATAAAATATAAAATTCGTTTTTGAATATTTTCTCCTCCTCTGGCTTTACAGGTGTGCTATTGTCCTAGTTCTGCTCCTATCTAACTAACCATTCCTCTGTGTTTGTCCTCTTCTTGACAACTTATAGTAGATGTTCTCCTAAGAATGTTTTTAGCTCTCTACCCTGCTTTCTCTACACTCTCTTCCTTGACAATCCCATTCTCTCCCAAAGCTTCATCTCTTTTACTACTCCTAGAAAGGATGTGTGAATCCTCTCCCCTATGGCTGCATTCAGTTTTCCAAACCAAAATATCTCTCCCTGACCACTTTTTTCTTATGTGTTATTTCTCTCCTTTTTTTGTTCCAAAAACATTTAAAACACCTCTTTTTGCAGTGGTGAAAAACTAAGAACTAAAGAGGTACCCGTCATTAGAGGGACATTAGAGGGACAGCTCAATAAATTATGGTACATGAATGCAATGGAATGCTATTGTACCATAAGAAACAGCAAAAGGGATAGTTTCATGGAAACCTTAGGAAGATTCATATGAACCAAGGCTTAATTAAGAGAAGAACAAATTATATCACTCTGAAAAACAAAAACTCTGATCAATGAAATGACCAACATTGGTACTGATAATAAACTATGCTACTCTATTTAAAAATTAAATAGATATGTTTACTTTACTATGTATATTTGTTATATTTTTCTTTTTTTCCTTCTAAATGGAAATAGGTTGGAGGGAAAGAAAACAAGTGCTCATTAACTGAATAATAAAATGAAATTTTAAGAAGTTACACCAACTTGAGGAAAGAAACTAGTTTCATTTTTATATACATATTCCAAGGATTTAGCAAAGGGCTTAATATAGTAAATGCTTTAAAATGCTTGCTTTTTTGTTTTATTCTCTTTCATAACAATGGGGGCTAATTGACTTGTCCGGCTTGTAAAGTTAAGTGTTTGAGTGGGATTTGAATTCAATTACCTGACTCCAGGACTAGTGCTTTATTTGCTGTGCCAGCTAGCTGCCCCTAATATTTTTTCTTTCAGATGTAGAAGGTCAAGCGACCCTGAGCTTCTGAAAATCTACAAAGTTTAGGAGAAATTCGGAGAACTAGGATACTTTCTAGTAGATTATATTGTGAGGTTAGATCAGGAATTCAGAAAATCAAGATGCCCTTTGCCTTGAGATATATCAAATACCAGTAAGAATTGGCTCCTCCAGCTTAATTTCTGTTACACTAGGGGACAGCCAGAGGGAGAACTGACAAATTTCACAACTGTTGGTATCAACATACAAGGTCTAGTTCTGTGCTCCTGCTGGGTTGAGCCAAAGAAGTAAAGAGGCAAACTTGTAAAGATTTATTACAAGATTTAGTTGTGAACTGACTACACAGAGTAAAACTGAGGTGTGTGGTAAGATTCTCAAGAAATACAAGGGAACATTAAGTTTGATGCTTTGAGAGATATAGTTAGTTAAGTCTGGCAAGCAGTCACCTATATGAGACAGTCTAATTTTCCTCCTTAAATATTATACTTGACCAAATGGGGAGCTTAGATAATCATGGGTAATAATCAATACTGGAAATATCCTTTCTTAGGTTTGTTAGAGGATCACTTATTATAAAATCTCTCTGCAACTGATCTGAGTATTGGGATAGAAAAATGAATTTTATTCCCTCCCTTCATTTTTTAATGTGTTTACTATTTAAACAACCTCTGGGTGTTGAGCTAGGAAAAGGATTCCAATGCTTTAAAACATTTACTTCTCTAGGTTCTGGTTTATTCTAAGAGTAAAAATCTCTGTATATTGACTATGGTCACAGGCCACCTTAACAGGTTGAGGAGGGGGACAGATAAGAATAATTAAGGCAAGAGGTAATGAGACTTGAACCAAGATGATTTTAGCTGGGAATAGAAAAAAGAGAAATTTGACTAACGGTGGAGAAGTAGAATTGACAATATTTAACAACTGACTGAATGTGTCAGAGTAAATCAGAGGGAAGAATGACTTAGAGATTGAAATGATATATGAGATTCCTAGTATATGAAAAGATAGGGATACCATCAACAAACAGAGAAATTAGGAAAATGGCCAGGAGAAAGACAATATATTGAGTTAAGGACAGGCTAAGTTTAAAGTGCTGGCAGAATCTCTTGGAGAAAAAAAAATCTAATTAATGGAAAAGTGGATCTGGATGTGTGGAAAGAGTCAGGGATACAAAAATAGGTTTGGAAGATTTTGGAGTAGAAGTGATAACCTGAAGTGAAAATACTGATTAAATTCTCAAAGGAAGAGAAGATAGCCAAGGACATAAGAATGGCCATATTTAGAATTCAGAAGAAAGAAGAATATTCAAGGAAGACAGAGAAGGACAGATTATAGAAATATAATTATGAAATTATAATGTCATAGAAGCTAAAGCAGATAGTGATTTTCATTAGAATACACTAGGGTTTTCTTCAGGAACTCCCTCTTCTCTTCTCTTTCCTATCTCTTATTACTCAGATGCCTTGTGCCTCCTTCCCATGATAAAATGGCCTTGTTCTTTACCAAAGCTAAGTCCTCTACTGATTTAAGTAATCTCATTTCATCCCATCTTTCCCAAAGATTTTCCCCTCTGTTATCCCCATCTCTCACTCATTTTCAGTCTCTCTCTCTTTCTGCTGGCTTTTTAACTGCTGCCTACAAACATGCCCGTGTTGCCTTCATCCCCAAAAAATCCAAATCACCTCATTTGATCCTCCCATTTCTGCTAACTATTGTCCTATATCTCTTCTCCTCTTTGTAGCTAAAAAGGCCATCTACAATAGGTGCCTCTAATTTCCTCTCACTCTCAATTTAATTTATAATCCAAATCCCAACCTCATCATTCCCCTGAAGTTGTTCTCTCCAAAGCTATCAGCAGATCTCTTAGATGCTAAATCCAGTAGCCTTTTCTCAATTCTTATTCTCCCTGATTTCTCTTAAATCTTTGACAACATTGATCACTTTGGTACAAAATTCCTTCTGGTTCTCCTCCTATCTATTTGATGACTCTTTCTCTAGATCTTCTGCTGCATTTTCTTCCAGATCACACTCTCTAACACTAGGTGCTTCTATTCTGGACTTTCTTCTCTTCTTCCTCTATAATACTTCACTTGGTAATCTCATATCATGGATTTAATTGTAAAATCTATACTGATGATTCTCAAATTTACCTGTTTTGTCCCAGACTCTCTGCTAAGCTCCAATCTTACATCTCCAAATATCTTTTAGCCTGCACTGGATGTGCAGTAGATATCTTAAATTCATTATGTCCAAAACGGAACTTATTATTTTCCCTCCATAGTAACTTTCCCTATAACTGTGGAATATCATCCCTTTGGCTCACAACGTAGGAATTATCCTGGGTTCCTCACTATTTCTCAACCCCAAATCCAATCTATTGCCAAGATCTGCTGATTTCATCATTTCAGCTTCTTATGAACTTGATCCCTCCTCTTGTCACTGCAATCATGCTAGTGTAGGCTCTTATCATCTTATACCTAGATTATTGCAATAGCCTATGGGTAGGTCCTGCCTGGCTCAGTTTTCTCCCTATTCTAATCCTTCCTACATTCAATCATTAAAGTGATTTCCCTAAAGTGCAGGCCAATCATGTCACTCTACTCAATAAACTCCAGTAGGCAAAATATGTGCTATTTGACATTCATAGCCTTCATAACCTATCCCCTTCTATATTTCTAGTCTTCTTATACTTTACTCCCCAATACATAATCATCAATCCAAAGATACTAATCTCCTGGCTATTCCACAAATAATACACTCCACTCTCAATTCTTGGCATTTCTCTGGCTGTTTCCCATGCCTGAAATGTTCTTCTTCTGCTATGACTACTGACTTCTCTGGTTTCCTATCTCATCTTCTATAGGAAAGCTTTCCCAAGCCCTTTTAATTCCAGAGCCTTCTTTCTGTAAATTATGTCCTATTTATGTCAGCTATAGCTTGCTTTGTATGTATTTATTTACATCTTGTTTCCCCCATGAGATTGTAAACCCCTTAAGAGCAGAGACTATCTTTTGCCCTGCTTAATACAGTTCCTAGAACACAGAAAGCACTTAATAAATATTGATTGATTGACTTTCATTACAATAGAGGTCAATGACCTCAAGGAGGATTAAAGAAGATCATTAAATTTGGTAATAAAGAGGTCATTAGAAATCTTGGAGAAACCAGCTTCTGACCATCAAGAAAGGACTGAGAAGTAATTGTGTAGTTGAAAGGAAGCAACGAATAGACTTGCTTTAATGAAACCAACTATTTCCTCATTAATAGCAAAAGAGATTTGAACCCTTGCATTAAATAAAGAATTTCTACAGTCAAGATACATACCTATTCCAGAGATCATCATCTTCTCCTCCCCATCCCCAGAAAGCATTAGGAAATCCATTGATCTTTTTAAACTGCTCCACTGTCAGTCCACTTACACCACCAAAAAACTCATTATATGGAAGACTGAAAAATAAAGGAGGTAAAATTTCTTCTAAGCATTAAAATTTACCCAGGAATCTTACATGCAATAAGAGTTTTCATTTTATAAATGCATAAGTATAACTTGGGGGAGGTGAATAACCTTATTTTCAGGATGAAAATTTACTTTGAAAATATCAGTCTTGGTGGAAGTAGATATCTTCAACAAAGAGAAGATCTAACTCAATTGATCAGTGATGGACAGAAGCGGCTACACCTAGAGAAAGAACACTGGGAAATGAGTATAAACTGTTTGCATTTTTTACCCAGGTTATTTTTACCTTCTAAATCTAATTCTCCCTGTGCAACAAGTGAACTGTTCAGTTCTGCACACATATATTGTATTTAGGATATAGTGTAACATATTTAACATGTATAAGACTGCTTGCCATCTAGGGGAGGGGGTGGAGGGAGGGAAGGGAAAAGTCAGGACAGAAATGAGTGCAAGGGATAATGTTGTAAAAAATTACCCAGGCATATGTTCTGTCAATAAAAAGTTAAAAATAAAAAAAAAAAACTGAAAAAAAAAAAAGAAAAAAAGAAAATATCAGTGTTAGGCAACTAGATGGCACAGTGGATAGAGCACCAACCCTGAAGTCAGAAGGACCTGAGTTCAAATCTGACTTCAGACACTTAATACTTCCCAGCTGTGGGACTGTGGGCAAGTCACTTAAACCCAATTGCCTCAGCAAAAAAAAAAAAAAAAAAAAATGACACACACGTGCATATATTACATATATAGGTATGTGTGTGTGTGTGTGTGTGTGTGTGTATATATATACACACATATATATATAAATCTTCATGATATTAGTTCTAGAATAAATGAGTTGTTAAAATGTTCATAAGACCTATCATTGTTATTCCAAAATATAAAAGTTTATGATATTAAGATATATAAATGATAACTAAAAATTATTAATAAATAGAACATTTTAATACTACAGTGACAGGGGGAAATGCTCTTCAAAAGTACATGTTAAGTCACAAAAATAGAAGTGTAAAACTAATTTTTAAATTTTTTATTTCATTTTTATTTTATGGAATAAAACATTTTCATAACATGGTCTAATAAAAAAGATCATAATACATGAAATTACAAATATATTATGTACAACTTGTTATTCCTTTTAAATATATAATAGTTAAGTAAATTTCTTTTTTCTCTTTTCCCCACTCCACATATAGTTACTATTAGACACAATTCTATGTATAATGTGTATAAAATCATTCTATACATGCTTCTATTATTATTCTTTCTGTGGATGCAGATAGCATCTTCTTTCATATGTTCTTTGAAATTAATTTGGGTTTTGATAATAAACAAAATGACTTATTCACTTAAAAGTTGTTCTTAAAACAACAATATAATGTTCTATTTCTTCTACTCATTTTGCTCTTCATTATTTTGTACAAGATTATCCATCTATTTCCAAGATCATTAAGCTCATTATTTCTAAGTGATGATGTTAATACAAAGTGATTCCCTCCCAAGTACTGCTAATTAGTATTTATTAAGTACTTACTAAAGGATTCAAACCCAGAGCTTTCTGACTCCAAGTTCTCCTGCTATGCCATAATGTCTTTATACAAACTTGAGCTGGTTATTTCTTACTTACTTTGAAAAAGAAATTTTAGAAACATTATAATGAAGGGATTTTTTTTTAGTACACTTTAGTGCCTCTGGGAAAATTGCTCCCTATTTCCTTATAATGTATTAAGGTAACCCTGGGTTCTTCAATTCAATAAATATTTATTAAGGCCTACTACATACAAGACACTAGGGGCAGAGGACCCTTCCTCCCCTCCTCCCCATACACACATACAGAAAAATCCCTGACCTCAGGAAGCTTATATTCTACAGAGCTGACCAAGATGAACTTTTGTTAGAAAGGGAGCAAGAGACCAGCAACAGACTATACATGTAGTTTTCTGAAGGCCAGTCGAAGCATAGGTAAAGAGGGCTCATTCCCAGTAGAATGGCTACTATGAGATGAAATTCTTTGGTCACATCAATGAAGCAACAAAAACTACACAATGGCTCTTAGTTCCTTTTTTGTTTCTTAAGCCACAGGAAAAAAACAAAATTAAGAATGGCAGAGTATTTTCTAGCTCTTTGGCCAATCATAAACTGAACTATTCCCATTTCCTACATCTTCATTTGGGTGGAAAATGACCCCTCTTTTATTTTATCAAGTCAAATATACATTTAGGCATATATTCTGCATCGGCAATAAAAATAAAAACTAAGATTCACAGTAGCACACTTAGTAGTGACAAAGAAGTTAAAATAAAGTAGATATTCATCAACTGGGGAATGGCTGAGCAAACCTGAACAAATGTAGTGGGACATTATTTTGCACTAAGAAATTATTAATATAAAAAATTCAGAGAAACATGGGGAGATTTTATGAACGGAGAGTAAGATAGTATCAGAATTGCAATAGTCGACACAACCATAGCAATATCATAATGAAAAGATCCTTAAAAGGAAGCTGAACTCATAAGTAACAATGTTCTAAGTAACCTAATATTCTAAGAGAAACTAATAACAAAACATAATTCTCTCTCCCCTGCAAAGAGGCCAAAAACTAGCACTATTTATATTAGACAATGTATCTAGTATTTCTTCCTTGATTTTCTTTCTGGCAAGGCATGATTCAATCTGGAAGGGTAATGAAGGTACTTCTAAAAGTGACTATTTAAAATAAAAGCCATGGCTATATATTTTTAAAACTTAAGGTGTTTTTTTTTCCTCTGATAAGAAATAATAGTTGGATTTTAGTGGAGATTCTAGGACAGAGAAAATGTTTATAAATTTAAAATGTCTGACCTTACTTTCCTAAATTTTTCTTTCCCCGCTAGAAATTTGTTATGTATTCTATCCACCTGCACATACAAGTCTTTTGTCCCACTTTTCATCTTGAAGATTTCATTTGTCTTGTTTTGTTTTTGCATCTTTTATCATTCTCTCAGGTAAAGCAATGAAAGGCTCTGGGGTACTAGAGTTAGTGCTGGAGAGCTGTAGTGACAAGGCTGAATTCAGAGTTATTTGAATTATCAATTTATCCAGCCAGGTATCTGATTCCTTTTAAATCATTCAGCATCTTCCCAAAGGGAGTAAATGGAAACCATTTCATGACATGAATAGCTTATTCTGCTAATACAATAATCATGCACAGTGTATTAAATTTAAAAGTATGGCTTATTCAAACAGTAATTCCACAGTGGCTAAACAAATCTATCTTTGAATGTTTTTGCTGTTTTTTGGTTTATGTCCAACTCTGTGTGACCCCATTTGGGGTTTTCTTGGCAGATGCCACTTCCATTTCATTTCACAGATGAAAAAATTGAGACAAACATAGTTAAGTGCCCAGAGTCACACAGTTAGTGAATGTCTAAGGCCAGATTTGAACTCAGATCCTCCTGACACTAGGTCTGGGCCACCTCCCTTCCCTCTGAATACTTATTTTTTGTTAGAAAGGGAGCTACAAGCTGTTCAATTTCAATAATAAGAATAGGTCACATTTGTAGACTGCTTTACGGTTTCACTAAATGTTTTCCTCAAAAGAACACTGTGAAGTAGGCAAAGAATTATGATCTCCATTTTTATTAACAAGTAAACTGAGGTTTGTAAAGGTTTGGCAACTTACCAATGGCCACTCAGTTGTTAAGTATCAAAACTGGAACTTGAAACAAATTTCTTGGCTCTAAGTTTTCACTACACACATTTACTGCTACACACACACTTGTTCCACTACACTAAGTTGCAATGTTAGATTTATAAACCTTACTGAGACCCTTAAACATCTGTATTAAAATCATCAAAAACTGCAAGGGGTCTTAGACATTCTGTCAGTACAACTCCCTCATTTGAGAGATTGACTAATTTGTCCAATGTCATGCAAACAGTAAGTATCTAAGGCAAGAATTCAAATCCTTTAGTTCCAGAACCAGTGCTCTTCCACTGAACAAACAGGAAACTGTACCCTGCTAAAGGATTTCGGTTCAGCTAAAACATGTCATTTTATATAAGCTACCTTGAGAAGCCCTAGTTCACAATGTTAGCTACAACAAAGAGCCAAATCTCAAGACAATTACAGTCTAATAGGGAGCCAGCACACACATACAAAGAACTACATTAAAAGGAAAAACATAATTAAAATTTAAAATTAATTAATTGGTTGATTAAAAACATAAAGAAAAAGTAAAGAAAAAGTCCATATTCGATGAGAAGTTTGCACAGGGAGTCAGGTTTAAAGGCCCACAGTCACATAGGTCAGGGCTTAAATCCATATCCCCAAATCATGCTCTTTCCAATTACTACTTTATTTATTTGTTTAACAGTTGAACGCCTTATTTATTTTCATAAACAGGAAATCACAACACACATGATTTCCATAGAAATGTTTCTTTAAACCCTATTTACTAACAAAGTTTGGAAGTCCACAATTTAAAAAGAAAATGGAAACTTTGGACAGAATGCAGAATAAAATCCCTCAGTAAAGAAATGACCAGATAAAAAAAGATTAAAGAAACTAGAACCACATAGGACCAATAAGCCCAAAATAATGAAGAATAATGAACAGATAATGTGTGGATGACAGATAACCTGTGGATGATAGATAACCTGCTAGTCTTCACCTTCAATAAAGACAAGCAAAGGGAGAAAAGATCTAAATTAGATAGAAGGAAGAGCTTTTCTGGCAGAAGCTTTCAGTCACTAAAATAAGCTCAATTTAATTCAATATTTACTGAGCTTCTAAAATAGCAAAAACTAGATGGCCCCTGCTCTGAAACAGATTGCATTCTACTAGAGAGAAACAACACATAATACCAAAAAATTACAAAACTGCAAATTACAAAGTTATACAAAGTAATTCACATGCATGTGAAGCTGTGGAAAGAAAGATTAGGGCAGGTTTTCTATGAGAAGTAGCACTTGAACTAAGCTTTGAAGTCTGAGATGTAGACGGAGGGCATTCCAGGTGTGGTAGAAAGCCAGTGCAAAAGCACAGAGATGGGAGATGAAATATTATATGTAAAGAATAGCAAGAAATTGGTTTTGCTGGAGCATAGACAGAACAATAGTGTGCAGTAAATGGAAATGTAGGTAGGAGGCAGATTGTGAAAAACGAAATGCCAAACAGGAGGTTATATTTTATCCAGGGGCAACTGGAGTTTATTGAGTAAGGAGATGATGTAAATACCTTAAAAATACCAATTTGGCAGCTGTACAGAGGAACGATTGTTGAGGAGAGACAAAGATTTTATATAAATATACATGTGTATATGTATTACACACATATACACATAAAAACACATACATATATACATATATATAATATGCTTTAAGGTTCAGAGTATTTTACAATTGTAATCTTTTCACAGCTAGGAGATAAGTAGAATGCTGGATTTAGGTAAGGAAATCCAAGTTCATATTCTACCTCAGAAACTTACTAGTTTTCTCACCTTTGGCAAGTAAAAAACTATAAATCTCATTAAAATGAGGATAGTCATAGTCCCTAGCTCACAAAATTATTGCAGTATTTGACACTGCCAATCACCTTGTCCTCTGGAATACCCTGACCTCTTTGGATTTTTATAACATAACTCTTTTCCTTTTCCTCCTATCTGTCTGTCTGCTCCTTTACAACATTCACATAATGCATATATTGAATTGAATACTCCCTAGAGAATATTGGGGCTCTTTAGGATGGACAATATTTTGGGGAAAAGCCACTCTAGATCCTTCTGCCTAAAAGGTACTACCTATTCATTCGCCTTTTAGAATCCCTGATTTTTGTGTAGTGAATAGAGTACCAGCTCTAGAGGCAGGAAGACTGAGTTCAAATCTAGCCTCAGACACTTAATATTTCCTAGCTGTGTGACCTGGGCAAATCACTTAACCCCAATTGCCTCAGGAAAAAAAAAAATCCTTGATTTCCTTGAAGACTCCTTGATATCACCTTAAAATTTTGACTTTTTCTCTTAATTGGTGATAAAGGAATTTTAGAATTTCTAATGCACTTTTGTTTTAGGGATTCCATTCTGCATTATTCTTTATTAACTTTAACCAAGTGATATGGCATTCACATTGTCCACTATCTGTACTATGCAGATACTCACATCATCTTGTCCACAAAATTTAAATAGTTTTTCCAAGTTCACATGGCTGACAAAGTCATATAATTCTAAAACGGTAGTCTGATAATGTCATTCTCCCACTAAAGAAACTCCCATGGCTCCCTAATGCCTTTAGAATAAAACTCCTAGTTGTGTGATCCTAGGCAAGTCACTTAGCCCCAATTGCCTCAGCAAGAAAAAAAAAAGATAAAACTCTGTTTTCCTTCAAAGTCCTTTACCATCTAGACCTGGGATATTTTAGGTATTTAAGTGAAGAAAGTGAGCCCTGTAGTCAGGAGAACTTGAGTCCAAATTTGACCTCAGACACTACACTTACTAACTGTATGACCCTGGGCAAGTCACTTAATACTATTTATTTCAGTTTCCTTGTCTATAAAGTGAACTGGAGAAGGAAATGGAAAAACCATTTCTGTATTTTTGCCAAGAAAACCCCAAATGAGGTCATAAAGAGTCAGACATGATTGAAATGACTGAAATAATCTTTCTAGATTTAATATTTATTCTCCTCCACTCACTATATTCCAGTCAAATTAGCCCATTTGTTGCCTATTGCTCATGATCTCCTCTCTCCTGTTTTCCCACCATCAAAAAAGTCTGTCCTCTGTACCTCCTTCACATTCACTCTGAGAATCCCTCTTGAGAGCATGGCTCAACCATCACCTCCCATGTGAGGTTTTTTCTGATCCCCTTATCTCCTAGTATCTACCCCACCCAATTACCTTCCATTATTTACCTTATACTTAATTTGTATGTACATTATATACATATATACAGTACATACACAGAAACACACACACATTCATAAATACATACAATCCACCATGCTATGCTATTAGGTAGATTTCTCTTTTTGGTGGAGGTGAGAAGTAGGTTAGATAAATTCTAAGGTCCCTTCTACCTCTAAGATGGCTTGTCTGTCCTCCTATCTTTTCACTGAGATCTCTTAGAATCCCTGATTTTCTTCAAAATTCAGCTTAAGCCCAACCTTCTGAAGGAGACCCTTCCTAGTCCTCTACCCTCAGCTGCTATCTGTATGAATTTTCTAAGTACCTATTTATGTAAATACTATCTGCTCCCATTTGAATATGAGCTCCCTGATGCTAGAAACTAAATTACCTTTTTTTCTTTTTTCTCAGGACTCAGTATAGTGTAAGCATTTAATAAATGCTTGTTTATTTATTGACTAAAGATTCAATTCAAATATTATGCAAACATCTTCTCTATCCTACCTGCTAATGCCTTTCTGCCAAAGGCTATTTGTCATTTGCTTTGATTATGTGTTGTATATATCTACATCTCTAGAGTGTCCCAAAAGTCTTAGTAAAAAAGTTTTAACAGGTTAATGAATTTCTGAAGATATACTTGTAGGACCTAGAATTCTAGTCCCTAGGAATTGCCTGCTGATTCATCTCAAAAACTCAAGGCTCCTGAATATGCAAAGTGCTGGACAAAAGTCCTCAGTAGATGTTAAAATGTAATGCCTTTTTAAAACTGCATAAAGACCTTTGGGACACCCTGTAAATGTAAAAGTTCTCTTTCCCATTCGAATATATGCTCCTTATATGGAACCATGCCCAAAGGGCTATCAAACTGTGCAAACCTTTTGATCCATCAGTGTCTCTACTGGGCCTGTATCACAAAGATATCATAATAAAAGGACCCACATGTACAAAAATGTTTGTGGCAGCATTTTGTGTAGTGGCAAGGAACTGGAAACTGAGTTGGATATCCATCAGTTGGGGAATGGCTGAATAAATTATGGTACATGAATATTATGGAATATTATTGTTCTGTAAGAAATGATCAGCAGGATGATTTTATAGAGATCTTGAGAGAGACTTACAGGAACTGATGCTAAGTGAAGTGAGTAAAATCAAAAGAACAATGTACACAGCAACATCAAGATTATATGATAATCAATTCTGGTGGATATGGCTCTTTTCAACAATGAGATGATTCAAGCCAGTTCCAACGGATATGTGATGGAGAGCCATCTGCATTCAGAAATAGGACTATGGGGACTGAATGTGGATCACAATATAGTATTTTCACCTTTTTTGTTGTATGCTCGCTTTTTGTTTCCTTTTTCTTTTTTTCCTTTTTGATCTGATTTTTTGGTGCAACAAGCTATTGTAGAAATATGAATAGAAGAATTGCACATATTTAATCTATACTGGATTACTTACTGTCTAGGGAGGAGGCGGCGGGAAGGGAGGGAGAAAAAAATTGGAACACAAGATTTTGCAAGGGTGAATGTTAAAAACTCTCTTTGCATATATTTTGAAAATAAAAAGCCATTATTTTTAAAAATTACAAGATGAACTATAAAATCTAAAAAAATATGTGCTTCTTGAGGTCAGATCTCTTTCACTTTTGTAGTCAAAAACCTAGTACTCAGTACCTCCTGGCATGTTGTAGGCACTTAATAAATACTTGTTTATTGTTTGTTAAGAGAATAGGATGCTGTGGAACTGGCAATCAGAGAAGTATATAGGTCTTAAAGATATAAAGTGTGGCAGTTCAGTTTCTTGTACAGCTCATACTGCTGAAAAAACAGCTAACAATGAATTAGTTGATTTCAGGGAATGGTGCTATTATGAGAGCATTTGGCAGAGCATGAAACTAGCCCTTATTTGGGATGGAGGATGAGTGTTACTGGGTATGGAAAGAGCATTTTGTGTGAATTGGGAAAGAGATGACAACTGGGAATTATAAGGCAGCTGTGATATTATCCATAATGTTTTCTTTGGTATACCTCTTTGTAAAGTGATCATTATTAATGGGGTGAAGAGAGGAACAGAAGGAGGGGTCTCAGATATTGGCAATAGTCCAAGATACATCTTGTCATTCCACGGAACAATCTCCAATAGCACAGACCAGTGTAGAGTATGAAAACTACTGAAGCTATTATTTCAATAGTCTAATGCCTGCCTAAATTTTATCAATGAATCCTGTTGCAGCTCCCATGCCTAGAAAAAGGTACTAGTAATAGTAATTAATTTATACCACTTATCTGTCCATTTCCCAGATCCCAAGAGTTCATATTTCTAAGTGGAGAGCTTCCTGGCAAAATAAAACAATGCTATTAAACCTGTTCATGGCCTAAATTTGTGGTTTAATTCTTCTGAGTCAGTTTTTACCCTTTAAAGCAAAGGTTCTTATTCTAGTTCCATGAAACCAAGAAGTCTATAAAGTTAGATAGGAAACTAATTCTATCTTTATTTCAATGTGACGGGTTTCCTTTTTGGTTCCCTGATCCTATAATGTAGTACCCAATTTTGTGACACAGGGGAAGAAAGCTAAAACTAGTCTGCCAGAATTTAGAAGATAAGGGAGGTGGATCTCATAAACTAAAGTTCTACAGGAATAAGTAAACCAAGGGTGGGAAATTATCAAGAATGAAATTCTGAAAACTCAGTTGTGGCCTAGAATAGTCTCTAGTAGCTGCCTGCTGATTCATTCCATAGAAGCAAGGCTTGTCAATAGACAAAATACTGATCAAAAGTCCTTCATGAAGGTTAAGTTCTTTATTATTACATCTATAAAGTTTTTTTTTAAAAGCAAGAGTTCTCAACTTCTGGGGAGTCATGGACATTTTGGAAATATGGTGAAACTTAAGGACTACTCAGAAATAAAAGTTTTTACACACATAAAATAAACTCTAAAGAACTACAAATGAAACTAATTCTATTGAAATGAAGATGCAATTATTTCCCCATCCAAATTCATAGATTCCCTGGATGAATTAATAATAATTCAGTTCTGGGGACAATGACTAGAGTTCATGTTAGTTTAGAATCATTTGAAGAAACTTGAGACATTTAGTTTGAAAAAGAGAAGGCTCATGAACATGACAGTGAGTTTTCAAGTCTGAAAGACTACCAGGTGAAAGAGGGATGAGATGCAGTCTGTTTAGTCCCAGAAGAAATGACTAAGAACAATGAACAGAAATCACAAAGAGACAAAAGTAAGGTTGATATAAAGAAAAACTGGCTTACATTAAGAGTTGTACAAAAATGGAAGAGCCTGCTTCAGAGCATATAGGGATTTCTTTTTATTGGAGTTCTTTAAGGAAGGGTTGATTGACCACTTTGTCACATAAGTTGTAGAGGAAATTCCCTTGTTAACTAGGTGGAACAGTGAATAGAATGCTGGATTAAGAGTTAAAGGTCCTCAGTTCAAAACCTCTCTCAGATACTTTATAACTATGTGATCCTGGATAAATTACTTATTTACTCTTCTCTCAGTCTCAGTTTCTTAATCTGTAAAATGGGATAAAAATGGCATCTATCTCACATGATCATATTTGACATGAGGACCAAATGAGATAATATATGTAAAGTTTTTTTTTTCAAATCTTTTAAAGCACATTATAAATGGTAGCTTCCTTTTTTCCCATGTATGAGCTGGACCACTAATATCTTTTCCAACTCTTAAATTCTTTGTTACAAGCCAAATAATGCTATACAGTTATTATTAATATTTTATAAATATATTGTCCCAAGGAAATGGTATATTACTTACATGTACATGTATTTGTCCAACTTTGCTGCAAAATGACGTGGCATTTCCCCACATCCATAGTAGTTTCGGTCATTTTCTGGTAAATGATCCACATCATGAAAAATTATACAATCCCACATCATATCTTTCATAGCTTCTTTAAATCCAACATTAAAGAGCATCGCACGATTAAAAGGTTGAGTGCCAGTCTTTATGGAGAGAAACCAAAGAGAAGACAAATTATAAGAACAAGAAAAATACTCATACTAAAGAGGAAGCAAATTTATTACAAAGTTCCACGGTCAAGATTTTTATTCCTTGTAAAACTCAATGACATTAAATGAAATGACAACGACATTAAATGAAATGACAAATAGCAAGAAAAGTTAAAAAGGTGCTACTGATTGATTGAAATATAAAAATAATAAACACTTTAGAATATAAATTTTCAAGTACTAGTTAAAATTACCTTTATCATATTTAAGTATTTTGATAACATCAAATGAAATGGAATAAAAGTATTGCTGCTATCTGAACAATTAGTTGATGATATATATATTTGTTAAGTCACTATTGGACTCTATTGAATCAAAATGGAGGAGTTAATTTTCCAAACCATCGAGTTTATTCATAACAGAAATTTTTATTTTCAACTTGAAAATGTAATTAGGAATTAAAAGTGGAATTCTTTTATAACAAAGGCACAAAGATTTTGTACTTAATTACTTACATTATCAATAATTACTTACACAATCAAAACACTTAAAAACTAAGAGAATTACTTTGTATTATTGAAGATATTTTAAAATCAGTGAGCATTTATCAAAATTTCAGGGCACTATGTTAAGCACCAGGGATAAAAAAAAAAAGTCAAAAAAAAAAATGGCCCCTGCTCTTAAGGAGCATTCACTCTAATGGGAGTAGATAACATGAAAATATCCAGATTCATATAAGATATAAACAAAGTGTATGAAAGTAATTTCAAAGAAGTCTCATGTAGAAGGTAAGATTTATGTTGGCCTTGCAGAAACCTAGGAAATAAAGAAGAAATTATGAGGGGGCAAGTAATTTCAGGGATGGGAGATAGCTTTAAAAAAAGGCACCAAAATGGGAGAAGAAGGAACATGTTTGAGGAGCTATAAAGAGGCCAATGTAACAGAATGTAGAGTACATGAAGAAAGTATAACATAGGATGGTCAGAAAAGTAGGAAGGACCCAGAATATGAAGAGCTTTAAATGCCAAATAAAAGGCTTTTTATTTGATCATGAAGCTAATAGGAAGCCACTGAAGTTCATTGAGCAAAGTTTGATATAGTCGGGCTTGTGCTTTAGAAAAGGCAACTTGGCAGCTGAGCAGAAGATAGACTAGAATAGAGAGAGACTCAAAGCAGGAAAATCAGTTGGAAGATTATTGCAGGTAGTCCAGGAAAGATATGATAAAGGTCTGACCCAGGTTTGTAAATTTGTGAGTGGAGAGAAGGGGACATATATAAGAGATGCTGAAAAGGAAGAAATTACAAAATTTGGCAATAAATTGGATATATGGAGTAAGAGTCAAGTCAAAGTCAAGAATTATAACAAATTTGTGGACTGGATTACTAGGGAAATAGTAATATCTTTGACAATGATAGAAAAGGTTTTTTTTTGTTTTTTTGATTGCCAAAGACAACATTAAAATATAAATAAGGTGTCCCAAAAGTCTTAACCCAGCTTTAAATTGTGGTAAGACTCTTGGGAAACCCTGTATATTTAGTGGATAATTGACAATAATATAGTGCTTTAAGTTTTGTTGTAAATTTGCAAGCATTTGGTAATTGCAAAGCATTGTCCAAAACATTTGTTGAAACATTTGCCCTCATGAAAACAATATTCTTCAAAAACATTTCCTGATGAAAAATGGAAGAAGTTACAAATGAATGAAATAGAACATGTAGTCAACACTAAAATCACTGGACCAAAGCTAAGATACTCACATAAGTTCATTTTGGCTCCTATCACAAATCTGTGTGACTAGAAATTACATAACTTTTGTAAGCCTCTTCCTTGTAAAATAAAATGGTAAAATGGACAAATGAGTCATACAAATGAATAAGATTCATTGTCTAATTATTCTGACAACTTATATATGATAAAGATCATGGATAGAATAAGGTTACATACTACCAGTTAGATGGTTCTAATGACTAATAGTCACTTTAGACTATGCCCAAACAACTGGCTACCACACCTCTTGATTATTTCTTAAATTATTTCCCAATGTGTCTGAATTCATCACAATGACTGCTGAGTCTCAAAAAGACCTTCCTATATAAATGTAAAAGCTGTTGCCTTCCCTAATTCTAAGGTGTCAATAGAAAATAATGTTACTCTGAAATTTCATCTCACATCCTGAAAATTGGCAAAAATGAACAAAAAATGGCACTGGTCAATGTTGAAGGGATTGTAGAATGATAGGAATGCTATCATATTGTTGGTGAAGCTATAAAATGGTACAACAGTTTGGAAAAGAAATTTGGAATTATGAAAATAAAATTATTAAAATGTCCATACTCTTTGAAATTGAAACTTTAGCCCATTAGCATGCTACCAAGGATGCCATAAATTAGAAGAAAGTCCTCAAATATCTAAAATATTTAAAACATTATTTTTTTGCCACAGCAAAGAATTGGAAGCAAAGTAGATTTCCATCAACAGGGAAATAAAAAAACAAGTATGTCAATGTGATAAAATATTAATACTCTGTAAGAAATGATATGTGTGAGAAAGAGAAGCAAGGAAAGAGCTATATGAATTTATGAAGAGTGAAGAAAATTTATACAATAACTATAACAATGTAAATGAATAGAACTACACACCAAAAACCAAAATATAAAAGTGACAAAATTTTAAAGATCAAGAACTTCAATGAAGAGATATGAGAGGAAATTCCCAGCCCACCCCTTTGTGAAATGAGTTCCACAAATGTCACACATAGCACATGTTTTGGAATTTTTTTCAATTTTTCTTCTTTTCTAAAAAAAAAAACAAACAAAACAATTGTTTTATTACATACAATGTTTTGTTTTGTTTAAAAGGAAATGGAAGAAAGAAACTTGGGATAACCATGATGATGTCACAAACAGAAGATGTCAATAAAAACTTATTTTATAAAGCAATGATATAAAAGGCTGGATTTTCAAGAGAAGCAAATAGCAGACTGATGAATATGATACAGTATATTGATAGAATATTATGGCTACTTCCACAGCAGAGAAGGAATTATCTTTCTTTTCTAGAAGGAAATAGACTAGAACATGATGATGGTAGTGATGACTATGAAATGAATGTGAGTATTACAAGCTGATTTTGTTATAAATAGAAAGATGCCCATTTCATTTGAATTGGGAACAAAATTTAAGAAAGAAAAAGAAATGTTTGTAAAAATAAGGAAGAAGTGATAGAAGACCCTGAGTTTCTCTAGGGTGAAGAATAAAGTTGAAAGATATGCATAAGGGGAAAAAAGTAATAGAGAAGAAAATTAAGTCATGAAGTAGTAAATACTACGGAGCTTTGTACATGAGAAATTTGAATTTTTATTTCTATGGAGGAAGTCTAATATTAGATAAAGCCTAAAACTAGTAATTTTCAAAGATTGAATAACTGCTTGTCATGGGTGATTTAGAGACACTCCACTTTTCAAATGAAGTTGTACTAGATGAGTTTTGTGAGTTCTCTTCCAGCTCTGAAATTTTATGATTCTATCTTTGACAATCAGATTTTGTATAAGAAATAAGGTGAGATCAGAAGAGAAGTTGTCCAAAAATAAGAACCAAAAATATCCAGGGCACAAAAAAATTCATATTGGGAATAGAAATGTACCATTTTAGAAAGACTGTGCTAAGTTTTAGCAATTGGTAAAATGGTCGGAAGGGGAGAAAAAAAAAATAAAAGTTATATCATCACAAAATGGTTAAAAAAATTATAGACAGAGAAAAAAATACATGTATTATCTACTATATTCAAATTCAAGATACTGAGCTTAAACTATATCTAAAATGATAACAGATAGAGTCGTGATTCTGGAAAGAAATTTAAGCAGTATAAAAGCAACTGCCAACATATAAAGTAAACAATGGGAGAAAAATGTGATTATTCCAGGAGGTAAAAAGGTAAATGTTGAAAAGAAAGAGACAAAAATTAAAAGGACTAAAACATCAAAGTAGTGACAGCATCATTATCATAATAACAGTGAAAGAGTTTATCTGAATAGGAATTGTTGGTGAGAGTTAGAGTTAAATGATATGTCAAAGACAAAGCAGAACATTAAAGGAGATATAATTCTGGAAACCTGAGAAAACTGAAATTCTTCATTCGGATTCCCTATGTAATCAAAGTATAACAAATCTAAGGGAACTGAAAAGCATGAAGAGGGGAGAAATGATTAAATAAGAAACCACAACTAAAACCAGAAAAAAAGATGACCAACAAACAAAAAGTAGACAAGTTATCAAACTCTGGAAAAAAAGAACTAGTACTTTTATTTTTTTAAGGCCATAATTATGAAATGATACAAGATGTAACCACAGGGCATTGAGAATAGTTTGTACTGTGTTTCGGTAATCAATTCCATTGCTTTGTCATGCATTGTATTACTTGGTTAGATTTCTAAAACAATATCACTTGAAAAATTTCTGACACTCCATAAAATTAATTATGGTCTTTTAAAAAGAACACCTGCTCCTTAAAAAACAAAAAAAAATGTATATAGTCATTAAAAACATCAAGGTCAATTCAGCTACTACCCATTTTCAGAACTCAAGTCACACTTGCAATAGCTTTGTAAACAGTGTTCAAAAATAATTATACTTTCAAATTGTATAAGGACTCCACCTATATTTATCTGTTCAACTGTCTTCTAATCCTAAATACTGCTCCCCATAATTAATAGGCTAGGAAAATAAAAACATCTGCCTACACTGTA
Organism: Antechinus flavipes; assembly: GCF_016432865.1. NCBI lineage: Eukaryota > Metazoa > Chordata > Mammalia > Dasyuromorphia > Dasyuridae > Antechinus > Antechinus flavipes. Next base: position 483,896,179 of record NC_067398.1, on the reverse strand, counting down.
AAAAAGCAGAACTCTGTTGTACATCCACAGCATTCCCAGTAAAATAAAATAAAATGGAAATCAAAAGAATAGGAAAAGTGCATTAATTCACATTTAAATTGCCTATTGTCTGGGCAATTTATGGGGGAATAAATATGCATAGTTAAACATACATAACATAATATTCTCCCAGTGATGCTATATGTCTGTGAATGGTGAAACACTACAATCTATGAATAATTAACACTGTATTTAACCTAAGTACAATGTAAAGAACTAGGTGAGAGGCTGCAGCACATACCAAAAATGACTTGCTTTAAAGTAACATAAAAAAAACCATTAAAAACATATATGATCTAAAAAGAAGATATAAAATAATATGGGTAACAGAGAGCTCAAATATGGAACTTATAATAATGAAACATTGGAGACAAATATAGGCTCCAATGTGGCAGGTAGATACACTATGAAAGATTTATGGAAGAAGATAAATATGTATTATATTGAAGAAAAAGACAAAACAAATCCCTCCAATAGATATACACAAAAATATGCATCTTATTCTGCACCCAAAAGCTATCACCACTTTATAAGCAAGCATGTTTTATCACCGATACTCTAAAATTATAAATGGTCATTATACCAACAATAGTTGTTACAACTTTTAAAGTTTTTTGGTTTTGTATAATATTATTGCAGTTTGTTTAAAAAATATTGTTCTCCTGCTTATTTCATTCTTGATTAGTTTATAAAGTTCATAAAAAGTCCATTTTTATAATGTTAATGTTATGGTATAAACTGTTATAGTTCTGCTCACTTCATTCTGTATTAGTTCACATCTTTCCATGTCTTTATGAAACCATCTATTTCTTATAACCTAATAATTAACTCGTATATACAACTTATTCAACCATTCCTAAACAGTTGGAAGTCCTCTTAGTTTCCAGTGATCACCACAAAAGGAGCTTTTACAAATATTTCCATACTAACGATCTTTTCCTCTTTCTTTGATCTCTTAGATATAAGTTTAGCAGGGTTTTAAATTAATCAGAGGGCGTTACTGTTTACTAAGTTTTTGTGTATAATTCCAAATTGCTTTCTAAATTGGTTGTTCCCATTCACAGCCTTATATACAGTGTATCAATCTGCTTATCTAACTACAACCCATTCAATATTATCATTATCTTTTTTGTTATCTTTGCCATTAATGTGAAGGGCGTGAGGTAGAATCTCAGGAATACTTTAATTGGTAATTTTTTAATTAGGAATGATTTGAGGTGTTTTTTCAAATGACTACAAATAGCCTAGATTTATTCCCCAATAACTGTTTGTTCTTGTCCTTAGACATTTGTCAATTGGAAAATGGCTTTTTTTATTAATTTGAATCAATTCCTTAAATAAAGGAGACATTTACTGAAGAAATCTGCTATAAATATTTTTCTTGGTTAATTATTTCCTTATTAACTTATTAGATTTGTGCATGCAGAACAGACAATTTTCAGACAAAGAAATTGAAACTATTTCTAGCCATATGAAAAGATGCTCCAAGTAATTATTAATCAGAGAAATGCAAATTAAGACAACTCTGAGATACCACAACACACCTGTCAGATTGGCTAGAATGACAGGGAAAGATAATACAGAATGTTGGAGGGGATGTGGGAAAACTGGGACACTGATACATTGTTGGTGGAATTGTGAATACAGCCAGCCATTCTGGAGAACAATTTGGAACCATGCTCAAAAAGCTATCAAACTGTGCATACCCTTTTATCCAGCAGTGTTCCTACTGGGCTTATATCCCGAAGAAATCTTAAAAAAGAGAAAGGGACCTGTATATGCAAGAATGTTTGTGGCAGCCCTCTTTATAGTGGCCAGAAACTGGAAACTGAGTGGATACCCATCAACTGGACATTGGCTGAATAAATTATGGTATATGAATATGATGGAATATTATTGTTCTGTAAGAAATGACTAGCAGGATGATTTCAGAAAGGCCTGGAGAGACTTACATAAACTGATGTTGAGTGAAATGAGCAGGACCAGAAGATCATTATATACTTCAACAATACTACATGATGATCAATTCTGATGGACCTGGCCATCTTCAACAATGAGATGAACCAAATCAGTTCTAATAGAGCAGTAATGAACTGAACCAACTACACCCAGCAAAAGAACTCTGGGAGATGACTATGAGCCACACATAGAATTCCCAATCCCTCTAATTTTGTCCGCCTGCATTTTTGATTTCCTTCACAGGCTAATTGTACACGATTTCAAACTCTGATTCTTTTTGTACAGCAAAATAACTGTTTGAACATGTATACTTATATTGTATTTAACTTAAACTTCAACATATTTAACATGTATTGGTCTACCTGCCATCTGGGGAAAGGGGTGGGGGGGAAGGAGGGAAAAAGTTGGAACAAAAGGATTTGCAGACTGTCAATGCTGAAAAATTACCTATGCATATATCTTGTAAATAAAAAGCTATATAAAAAAAAGATTTGTTCATGAGAAAAAGTTTTTAATCTTATGTAAACAAAATTATTCATTTTATCTTTTATGATCCTCTCTATTGCTTGTTTGATCATGAACTTTTCAATCACCTATAAATCTGATAGGTAATTTTTTTCTCATGCTTCTCTCATTGTTTAATGATGTAACTTTTTATATCTATATCATGTATCTATTTGGAGTTTAATTCTGAATAAAGTATAAAGTGCTGATCTAAATCTAATTTCTTCTACATTGCTACTAATCAATTTTCCCAGCAGTTTTTGTCAAACACTGAGTTCTTAACCCAGTAGTTGAACCCTTTGTATTTAACAAATACTTGAGTATGATAACCTTTACTTGTTGTAAGTCTAATCTGTTCCACTGACTGACCTATTTAACCAATATTGTACTATTTTTAATAATTGCTTTTTAGTATAGTTTGAGACCTGGCATTGCTAGACTCCCTTCATTCCTATCATCATTTCTTTTAAGATTGTTGAACTTTTCCCATATGTATTTCATTATCTTTTTCTACTTCTATAAAACGATACTTAGTCTGTTTGGCATGGCATTGTGTAAGTAAATTAATAAGGTAGTACTGTAACTTATACTGAGTTATACTATCAATTGCTCATTTTTTCCAATTACTTAGATTTATATTTCCAAAAAACAATTATTTGTAGTTTTTTTCATATTGTTCTTGTATATACATTATCAAGTATCTTATAAATACTGTATTCAATGCTTAACCCCTTGTATTACTTGCTGTCTAGGAGAAGGAGGAAGAAAATTTGGAACACAAGGTTTTGCAATGGTGAATGTTGAAAACTCTTTGAATCTATTTTGAAAAATGAAAAATTATAAATAAAATAAAATAAATTCTGTATACAATGAGAATAATTAAGAGAAAGAATCTTAGGAAGATCCAGACTTAAGGTATCTAATTTCTATAAAGAGAGCAAAAACACTTTGAATTTAATTCTACCCAAAAGCAAAGGTTTTTCAGTAGATGTGGCAATATAACATAGGTTTTTTTTAAAGGATACAAATGATGGCGGGAAGGAGATAGTGATATAATTTAACAAAGATGATTTTATCTTAAAATAACATCTAAATAAAGAGTTAGTGATAAAGTAATTTTGCAAGCTGGAATTTAAACTATAACTGAAATAAAATTTTATGTTACATACTATGACCATTAGTTGACTCCGATAAATAATGTAAATCCTAATCCAATTAATGAACAAGGTCTCAGAATTCAACATATTTATTTACCACTTTAAATAGAGTCTTACCTGTTCAATGACATAAAAAGCAAATTCCAATCTCTGTTTCTGTAGCATTGGTATTAGATGCAAGAAAAAAATTGGAAGATGCTCATGGCGATTACGAAAAGGAATGAGAACTGCCACCTACAAAAACAAAAAATAGTGAAAATCTCAGATAAGTATAAAAAAAAGTATAAGATAAAGAAAGAAAATTCCCAAATGATTTAATATTTAATGTTTGATACAAATGTTGCCATTAATGATGATTTTTGAGATACTTTATTAAAAAAAAAACTTAGCTTAAAAGATGACCCACTTCAATCTATATTCCTCAATGGGATTCTTGATTTATGAAGAAGCCAAATCTTAAGTATCCTCAATATCTGATCACCTTATGCCATCCTTCATGAATTATCTTAATACATGTTAAGTTAATTTTGACATGTATGCTATTCTTTCACAATTTTTAATTTCAAATTTTGATTTTTTTTTTGCTATTACTACAATATTTCAAAGATCTGTGATTTCATTGCTATGAATCTCAACAGAGATTGCCAGTGTCACAAGTCACTTCAGATGTGTTCACCTTAGTTTCCTCAACTGTAAAATGGGGATAATAATAGCACTTGTCTCTCAGACTTATTATGAGTCTCATATGAGAAAAATGTAAAATACTTAACATAGTGCCATCCACATAGTAAAAATATTATGTAAATGTTGGATAATGATGATAATAATGATACTAATAATCACACTATCACAATTTCTCTGATCTTTAACTTGCTCATCTATAAAATGGGAATAACTATAGTACCTACCTACCTGGATTGTTGTGCTACTAAAATGAGGCGATATATGTAAAGTACTTTTTTTTTTTTTTACAAACCTTATAAAGTTCATTCTTTTATTATTAAGTTCCACAGACAGTCTACTGGTTAGCAGTGTTTCAGTCACTGCTAACTCTTCATGACCCTTTTGGGAGTTTTCTTAATAAATATGCTGAGTTAGTTTGCCCTTTTCCAAGATCATGCAGCTAGTAATTATCTGAAACCAGATTTGAACTCAGGAAGAAGATTCTTTCTGACTCTAGGCCTTTTAATCTACCCACTGCCCCAGCTAGCTACCTCCCCAGATAGTCTACTCTCTAAGAGTTCCTCATCTAAAAGAAAAAGGAATAGCGGAATGAGCAGAACACTAACAGGTAAATAGCAATTGCATTTGTTTTGGCTAGAAACTCTGAGGGTCACCCCCTCCCTAATTGCCAAGTTATCCTTTGCCTCCATTTTTATCTAATCTTTAATTGCTGAACAGGTGTTGCCTCATATAAACTGGGACCTGTGAAAGACCTTAGCTTTGAAAGGCCAAAGTCTCTAAATGAATCCTGGACTATCACCAATTTTCCTGACTTAAGTCTTGCAACTGGTGTCTGATGACTCTGGGGCTGATGACTTTGCACAACACTGCATCCCTCAAATCCAATTCATTTGCAAGTTAAGACATGATGTCATTGATCCTCTTCAAGATGAAGGATAAAACAAAAGAATAATCACACTGATAATAATAATATTATCTAAGATCCATCAGATCCCTCAGTCACCTCTATGTCATGAAGAAACATCAAAATAGGATTTGGATATTATTAAATAATACATAAATAAAATGTTTTTATCTTTACAGACAAATTGATGACTACTTGTATTTATGTAAGAAGAAGAGATACAGATAGACAAAAATGTGCAAATAGACACCATCAAACTTTTAATTTCTTCTCTAAGTGTCTGCGCATCACTGTTGAGATTTCAATAAGAAGTATTACTAATTAAGGTTATTAATTAACAAATGCTGGTGGGAACAATATTCTAACACTTTCCTGTTTTCCCCTCCTAGCAAATAAAACGAGGTTGTCTACTGGAGGTTTTTAAGGGAGGAGAATAGAAGAGGGAGGAACAGAAGGAAGTATTAAAACCATTCTCCAGATTTGACCACTTTCTGACCACTTGAGTCAAAAGCAGTCATCGGGTTCCAGGGGGTCCCTAGGACGGGCTGGTGGAAAGTCATGAAAAACTATAGCAAAGGAGCTTTGCTCAGTTCAATTCATTCAAGGCTTAATATCCTCTTGGTATGGCTAAATAAATATTTTTAAAACTGCTGAATGACATACAAGTGTCTCATTTTGTCCTAATATCAAACATGAACTACTAGGACAGGGCTAGGCCAGGAAATAAATCAAAGCTACTACAAGTAATCACCTGCTGTTTCAAATAATTCCATATGAATGGAAGTCCTATGAGACACTCCTATGTAATCAGAAACAAGGAAAATATAATGTAAAACTACTAAAGTAGCAACTTTATAAATTTATCAAACAAGATATTCTATTTTTCAGAACATGCTAATCTTCTTAAATTTTTAAAGACAATTTAAAAAGCCAAAGTCTTACTCAACTTTTTAATTGTACCAAGAAAGTGACCTTTGGTTCTCACACACTGATAGCTAGTGAAAACTCTGGTAGGTTCCCCTGAGCTACAAAAAATTCAAGTACAGGCCAGATGACAGGCTATCCATTTACCAACCTAAATATGAAAACGTTTAGCACTTACAAGTGACCTCTAAGTGATGAATTCTTTGGCCATGAAACAGCTAAAAACAAAATAAAACTTATTTTCCTGCCTAAATTAATTCCTCCAACCATAAGAAAGTTTACAGAATAGAAATTGCTATACGATAGCCAGGGAACAGGTTGGACTCACCAGGTAATAAAGTTTTTTTGTACCCAAGCCCATAGTTGGATTTTTCCTGCAGTCTTTGTAGGTAATCAATTTGTTCTATTTTTCATGAGGAAAAAAGAGAATTAACATCAATAACAAATAAGGGTCAGTTCTCTTGGTCAGGAACATATGACTATATGTTCATGCCTACTGTGAGCAGATGTGACTGAAATCAAGACATATTACAAAAGACAATTCAAGAAACTCATGGAAAATATGGGCTCCCAGATGCCTCCTAGGACATGGCAAGACAGTAAGAGGTGTGCCAAAACCTTAAGAATCAATCTGTATCCTTTTAATCATCAATCTAAGCTAGCAGAATTCATTGATACGTTGAATGATTCATTCCCCAATTGTTAGCATACTCTCACTCCCTCTGACACTTACTATTCCAATAAGACTAAAATACTAAAGAACAATTTTCTCTATACAACTCCTGCTGTGCTGGCTCTTCATTACCATTCATCCCACCCTATTCCAAAATGTTTCAGCCTAAAAAGACCCATCTGAGACTTCTCATACTTATGATCCAAAATTAGCAAATTTCATTTTATCTCAGATCACTTCCTCTAATCTATCTTCTGGCATTTACTGAGACTCACCTGGCTCCCTTTGGATGAAACTGCATCCCTGTCTCCCCTTTTTTCATTAGCATTTGACCTTTTCTTCCTGGATATATTTTCTTTATACTTGATCAGATCTATATCTAACCCCAGTATGTCTCCCAAAAGCCAGTGCCACATCAGCAACTTCCTAAACTCAACATATTCAAAAAAGACTCATATTTTCCCCAAAACTATCTGCCAAACTTTCTTATTTCTGGTGAATGCATCACTACCCCCCTCGACACCTAGGATCACAATCACAGTGTCATCCTTGACACCTCACTTCTGCTCACTCCATGTATCTAATAAGTTTTTAAATATCAGTTCTCCCACATGTCTCCAATTGTTCCCTTTTCTTCACCCACATGGCCACCACCCTAGTTCAAACTTTCATCACTTCTCACTTGAACCACCTTAAAAGTCCTTTAATTGGTCTCCCTGCCCTAGGTCTTGCCCTTCTCTAAACCATTTTCCACAATGCTACCAAAGTAATTTACCAAAAGTGAAAATCTGATAAGTGAAAAGTAAAGAAGAATTAAAAAGCCTCTTGATGAGTGTGAAAGAGCAAATTGTAAAGCTGGCTTGAAGTTTAACATGAAAAAACTAAGATTTTGGCAACTGGTCCCATTTTTCAGGAAAATGGAGGAAAAAGAAATGTAAAAACTATCAGATTTCATATTCTTGGATTCAAAGATAATGACAAATAATTTTAGCCATGAAATTAAAAGATGCTCCTTGGAAGGAAAGCTGTGACAAATTTGGATGGCATAATAAAAAGCAGAAATGTCATCTAAAGGTCTAAATAGTCAAAGCTCTCACTCTTCTAGTAGCAAGGTATAGTTATGAGAGTTGGACTAAAAGGAAAACTTAGAGCTACAGAACTGATCCTTTTAAATTGTGGTGCTGGAGAGGATTTACGAAAGTCCCTTGGACAGTAAATCACTCAATACTTAAAGAAGTTAATCCAAATTATTCATTGGAAGGACAAATACTGATGCTGAAGCTTAAATGCTTTGTCCACCTAATGAGAAGACAGGATTCATTGGAAGAGTCCTGATGTTGGGAAAGACTGAAAGTAGAAGAAGATAGCAAAGGATGAGATGGGTAGATAGCGTCATAGAAACAATGAATATGAGTTTAGATAGACTATGGGAAATAGTGGAGGATAAGGTGTTTAACCAGAATTAATCAGGAGAGGAGAATGGGAAACTTGAGGAAACTATAAAACTCCTTTGATATCTCCAAACTTCTCCCAGAAACAAATGTTCATCTTTTTAATAACAATACGGTTAGTTGCCAAAGAACTGAAAATGTATATAACACAGAGGACAACAGAGATGGGCATGGTGGGTATACACAGGCTTAAGTATATAAAAAATAATTAGTTTTAAGGAAGTAGGGTTAAAGCTATCCCCAGGGAAATATAAGAGAGGAAAATGTCTTAGTCACATGAAAAAAACAAAGGATCACAGGTAGAAAACACAAGTTCCACTAATGTTTATCTTTGTATCAGAAGACAGTGAGGTTCCCAATTATATAGATGGATCTAAGTACATGGGGGGAAACCAACAAGATTCACAAAGAATGATCAGGCATGAAAGAGTTGCAAACTGTATCACTGGGCTAAAACCATCCAAAGCAAAGAGATTATAGAACTATTTGACAATTTGAATTTTGAATGTGTGGGGATAAAGTCTTAGAGAGAGGCAACCTGTAACATCTGCAGTTGCTGAAAATGTAGAGCAGAAACAAGGCCATTGACACTTTGGATTCAAATGGTAACACCTGAAGTAAATATGGATTTCAATGAAAATAGGATTTTGAAAGATGCATTAGCACATAAGCTTTGCTGTTTTACCCTAAAAACCACTAACTAATCCTTTTCCACTCAGTTCAGTTGACCTCTTCTGTATGTTGTCTCCCTCTACAAAAATGTGAGTCTTTTGAAGGCAGGAACTGTGTTCCTTTTCCATTTGAATTACCGGCAGTTAGCAGTACCTTGAACAGAGTGCTTAGTAAGTGCTTCTTTTTTCATTCATAAATCCATATGTTTAGGGATAGGGAGAGAACCTGTAATTTCATTGGTATAAGAATTCCCAAGTGAGAACTCTTAGCCAGGACAGGTTAGCATTTTTTTCTGCAAGTTTTAGTCTTAGAGAGTTCCTTGGAACACTAAGAGGTTAAAATATTTGCCCAGGGTTCCAGAGCCAGAATAGGTCAGAAGCTGTATTATGTCTTTCTGGATCCAAAATCATAAAGCCAATAATACTGATTAATAGTAAATAAAGCTATCGATTGATCAAAGGAATAAAGATTAGTCTGATCAATTCCATGCTTTGAGTCTAACATACTTTTACACTCAAAACATAATAATATTAATATGAAAGAGTGTCTCTCACCTTCCATCGGGGTTTGCAGTCTTTGGGCCTCCAATGACCGCCTGGACCAATGTCTAAATCCTTAGAGAATACCTGCTGAATTTCATCTAAACTGATTTCACTCATATTGACATTGATAAGGCCCCCTATATGGAAAGAAATGCAAGGAAAACATTTTAATGTTTTTTGCAATAAAGAATCAAATATACTAAATATCAAAATGACTCAGTGAAAATAAATTATTTTATTTTTGAATTAAACATTCTTATTTGGCATACTAGATTTAAAAATTACTTATTCTATTACTTAAAATATTTGCAGCAAATATTCTAATGTCACTCAAATATTAATTAAGCATCAGGTGTGCACAGAGCAGATATCATGAACTCATAGTATATGTATCACTTACCTTTCTTTGATTGAATTAACTCTCTAAAACAATAATCTGCATAGTAGTCCTGAATCTTCACTGGCTTAGGTAGTTTCCTCACCAGGAAATACTTAAACAAATATAATTAAAAGTTGGGACCATTCCCTCCTTTGCTGATGAAAAAAAATTTACGCAACAGAGATACAGGGAAAACAATAATCAATAGGACAAGTTTCTATCTCATATAGAGCTTATTACAATCCAGGAAAGAGATATATAGCACATGTACAACTAAGTGCAAGCAAAAAAAGACAAGAATAATAAATACTAATCTCTATATAGTGTTTACTATTCAATAGGACCTTGTGAGATAAATGCCTTTATCTTCATTTTTCAGATGAGGAAACTGATTTGCCCAGAGTCACACATAAGAAAATGTCTGAGGCTGGATTTGAAATTAGCTCTTTCCTACTCCAACTCTCATGCTCTATTGAGACACTTAGCTGACTAGAGAAGTCTAAAGTGTTATGCTCACTGAAGAAGGAAAGATCATTTCCATCTCGAGGATCAGAAAAGGCTTGAGAGAAAGTTTGACATTTTGATTTAGGTCTTAAAAGCCATTCCATATAGGAATGTGTGAGAAAAGGCAAAACTGGATAATCTAAATTGGCTAGAAGGTGAAGTTCATGGAGTGGCATAATATGAGATAAGGCTAAAAAGTAAAGCTGGTGCCAGATAGTGGAGGGCCATTTAAGGAAGACTGAGAAGTTTGGATTTTATTCAGAAGGTATCAAGTCATTGAAAAGTTTTGATTAGAGAAGTATTATGAATGATCAATTTTTCATAAATATTTATCTGTCAGGAATATGAAACAGGAATTGGAGAAAATAAAGACTGAAGGTAATGATCAATTAGGAAAATAGTCCAATAGCTCATGTCAGTGGTAATGAGGTATTTACCAAATTTGCAATAGTGGAAAGAAAAAGGAAGAAGATGCAAAAAAATACTGAAGAGATAAAATCAACCAGATTTAGCAACTAATTGGGAGTGGGAAGCAAGATGGAGGAGTAAAAGATAAAACCAAATTTATCAATATAAAGTGACTGTAAATAACAGGGCAAATGTCAAAAATAGGAAACTGAGAAGAAAGAACAAGTTTGGAGGGGAAAGTTCAGTTTTAGATATGGTGTAAAAGGGGCCAGCAGGGCATATATATTTAGATACAAAGTATACAGGTTAAAATGCTGCTCAAGAGCTTAGCGCTATAGATTTAGGAGTTATTTTTGCAGAGGTGCTAGTTAAAGTTGTGAGAGATAACAAAATTGCTAAAAGCATAATTTAGCACTTAGTATTTATAGATTTCTGGGTAGAAGACTAGACTTTTCTCTAATACTAACAACCTCACAAATTTCTCTAAAATAAGAATTGTTTGCAAGACATAAAATGATTTCACTTGTTTCCACCATGTAGGACACCACAAACCTAAATCTTTTTTACTAGGAACTTTCCAAGAACATGGATAATACTTACAAATATGATTTTTGTCACAAGGTAAAATCTAACTACTAAACAACAGAGAAAACTAATCTCTAATCCATACAGCAAAGCTTCCTCCATTAACTACCATGCTCTAGCAGGATTGTAAAAGAATTCAACTCTATCCTATCTATTTCCCAATGATTTGGAAAACAGTGCTCTGTGCTGCAATAGTACTCAGTTACAAAACTGAGGAAGAGAAGGAACCGGAACAGAATGCCAAAATGTTATGTATCTACCAGGCTTGTCCAAAAGGCCCAGCACCCAGATGGACTAATTCTTTTCCCTCCAGATATGTCTTCAGACAGAGTTTGAAGTTGATGAAATGTGAATTATCCTGTGTAGGAGGAGGCTTAAAAAGCTTTGAGGTCTAGCCTTCAGGAAAACTGTCAAAGGGCAAAGTCAGAAAATGAGCAATAGGAGACTATGAGGAAAAAAACACTGAAACTATCACACATCTCAGAAGGAAGAAAATCCAGCTAAAGACCTTGGGCATAAGTAGGTAAATCAATGGGAAGATATGAATAATGGAAAGAAATATGGTCTCCAGATCAAAAAAATTTGATGAAAACGGTTTATGAATAAATGTGTGACAAAAAAAAATTAATTGGCAAATAATGAGGCTGGTTGAAGACCTTGTGTATTTCCAAGTCAACAGGGACCCACAGCAAAATTATTTCTCTTTTTTAAAGAGTTCAGGAATATTAAGACAGCAAAATTTATGACTTGCATAGCGGATTCTCTGTTCCTTGAACAAGAGACTATCCCAAATCTGGGCATTTTCACTGGCTGTTTCCCATGTCTAGAATGTTTTCTCTTGTCATATCTTCTCCTGCATTTAGCACCAGCTAAAATCTCATCTTTTACAAGAAGCTTTTTATCCAGTCCCTTAATTCTAGTGCCTATCTTTATCTCCATTTTATTCTCTATATGCTTTGTTTGCATATAGTTATTTTACTTGTCTCCCTGATTAGATTGTGAATTTTTTGAGAGCTTTGTATCCCCAGAACTTACATAGCACAGTGCCTGGCATATACTATGTGTTTAATTAATGCTTACTGACTGATAGAATAGCTCCCTATCACCAGAAATACCTTATACTTGAAGACAAGTCAAGAGGCCTGAACACCATAATGCAAAAAAAATTTTTATAATTTCATAATGATATTGGGAAATTTCTTTGAATCAAGAATCAAACAAATATAAAAACTCAGTTCTCCTTTTTCTCTGATCTCAACTAATTTTAGTCACTGCATTAGTTTCACTACTTCTAATATTTTGGCATCTGGAGTTTGATTCCAGATATTTGTCTTCTAAAGGTAATCATCTCCTCTTGTTACCAGGTAATCTTATCTTTTGATATAAGGTTAAATTGCCAATATGCTGTGCCTGTTAGTTTTCTTGAAATATTCTTTTAACAATTATTTTTTCTTTCCTGGGTCAGAACCCAAAATCTAGAAAACTCAAATTGTGTCTACTTCACACATCTTTACTTGGATCTGACTCCTGGTATCATTGTTTCCTCAAATCAGCACATGGTTATCTAAGTAAGCATGCTATTAATCTTATTCTTTCAAGTTCAGTGCTAATATACAAGCTAATCTGCATTAATATTAAACACTACGTTTTAGCTAATATTTCAATTTGAGATGGGATAGTTATTTATTTTGTGGTTGACAAAGCTAGGAAAAAAGTTATCTTCTTAGCTGAAAGAATCAAATTCAAAATTATTTTGATAGATTGAATGAGACAATGCTAATGAGATAAAATTTAATAAAAGTAAAAATAAAATCCTGAATTGAAGTTCCAAAAATCAATTATATAAAAATAGGTTGGGAAAAACTTGACTTTTGTCTTTAAATCAGTTCACATAAAAGAGGTTTACCTAGAGATTTTAGTTGACTGAAAGCTCTATGATTATCAATATTGCGTGTTAATTTTGGAATTATGTCACTCGTAAATCAATCAAACATAGAGAGTCCAGATTAAGGAAAATAATATTCTACTATATTCTTTACTGATAAAACCACAACCGGGAGAGAGTCAATTTCCAAGTACCATACTTTAATAAGGATATTTGAAAAATTGAACCATATTCAGTTAAGGATAATCAGAATAAAAATAATAGCTAATATTTCTATAGTAGTTTAAGGTTTACAAAATTCTTTACAAGGGGAAGCTAATTGGTGCAGTGAATAGAGCACTAGCCCTGAAGTCAGGAGAACCTGAGTTCAAATCTGGCCTCAGACACTTAACAGTTCCTGGCTGTGTGACCCTGGGCAACTCACTTAACCCCAATTGTCTCAGCCAAAAAAAAAAAAAAAGTGCTTTACATACATAATCTTTAAAATAATCCTAGTGTTTGTGTTGAGATACTACTTCACCTAAAGTAATATAATATATATTATTAACATAATAACATAAAAGTTTAGCTTGGAAAAGATTTAGAGAGGCACAAAAGAGATCTTCAGATATAGGATTGTCATATGCAATAAATGTTTATGCTATATGGATTCAAAAGACAGAACTAGGATGGGTAGAAGTTATGGGGAAGAAAATTTAGTTTCAATATATATGAAAGAGCTTCAAGATCTGGAATGTCTTATAAGATTCTGAGCTCCCTATAACCAGAAATACTAATACAGAAATTAGATGATCATGTCTATCAGGGGATAGATATCTAGATTAATAAAGTTATAATTCCACAAAGATCAGGTTTGCTCATTCATTTTCATTAGATATTTTGCTATGAATCTTCTACCCTTCACAAGTTCTGCAGTCAACTTTCACAAATACATACACTCCCATGCTACTCCCTTCTCTTTTAGAGTAAACATGTGTTTAATGATCCTTACCTTGATTGCTTTCAGTTTTCCACAGCAAATTTATTATTGAAAATTTATTTCTGTTTCCCCTCTTCACTAGTTTTGAGTTATTTAAGCCCAGATTGGAAACAACATAACTCCTTTAAGACAGAACATTGTTACTCAGAGCTTTGCTATATTACTCATTTTAGAAATGGTAGCCATCATTAAGGTTGTACACTACAAAGAGTACTGCCCCTTATGTGACCCCAAAAAAATGCATAAAAACAATTATAAATTAAAATTGAATTCACAGAAAGAATATGGCCCAAAATGAACTTTATTTGGGTAATTTAAAGATTAAAATTAGTAAAGATAAATTAACCATTTTAACATTAATTTTAAAAATTGCTTCATTACACACATTTTTACACCCACCAAAAAATAATTCTAAGTACCTTTTACTTTTTATATCTAGGAAAAAAAAACAATTTTTCTATAATATCTAGTTGGATAGAACAACTTCTCAAAAATGTAATGAAATTCAGTTCAAATTTGACCCTGAAATATCTATAAATATTAAAACTATCAATGATTAATTTAAAACTTTGATATTATTGTTAAAAAAAAGTTAACCAAATATTTCATCTTAATTTGACCTTGAAAATCAAATTATATGAATGCAAGGGATAATGCTGTAAAAAATTACCCTGGCATGCGTTCTATCAATAAAAAATTATTAAAAAAAAAAAAGAAAGAAAATCAAATTATATTTTGATAGAACTCTAGGGATAGTAGTCACTGCCACTCTAGGAAAAATTTAAAAGAAACACATACTCCATTTTTTTCTATACTTCTGATGATGCTAAACTGAAAATTAACCTGAATAATCCTATTATCATTAATTTTTATTTTATATATATACATATATATATAATACAATCTTCAGAGATTTGTCGATTATTTTTTCTGGTTGTTAAAATTTTTATGTAGATATTTTATAATACTGTTCTCAACCAACTCTTAAAAAATCTATTAAACTTTACATTTTAATGAGTTTTAAGCCAACTGTAAAACTTTTTATGATAATTTCAACTCTACTCATTTATTCTATTTCTCATGTATTAGGACATCATCAGGGAAAGACAGGTGGACAGAGTACTGGGCCTGGAGTTAAGAAGACTTGAATTCAAATCTGGCCTCAAACACTTAACTTGTTGTGTCACTTAATCCTATTTGTCCTAGTTTCCTCATCTATAAAATGAGACAGAAAAGAAAATGGTAAACCACTCCAATATTTTTGCTAAGAAAACTCCAAATGGTGTAATAATTTGGATTCAAATGAAGAACAACTGAAGAGCAACAAAAACAACAGAACGTTATCAAAATTAATTTCAGTCTTGAAAACAGATATGTGACTTGCATGAAGTGACCAGGCCCAGAGAACCAAAATTTAAAGAATGCTTAAAGGTCTTGTACTGTTGTGGTATCAGAAAAGTTCAGCACAGAATTTGAAAAATTAATTAAAATAGGAAACTCTCCCATACTATATTGGAGTCTCTCTGTCCCCACAAATATCAGATTTCTCCCCTTCAAGGGCCAGTGTCCCAAGGTCTCTTCCTTACAAAATAGTTCCTACTGAACTGTCCCAGCTGCCAACATTACTTAGTATGATCCAAACCAGATAAAAACTGTAACTAGGACTATTTAACAAAATAAATAAAAATTCAATAAATAAACACAGGTAAACTTAATTTGTGGTCTTTGAAGTCAATATATATGTAGATTTTAATGTTCCGCATTTCTATTTAAATTTGACACAACCACCTGAAAATATAACATTCAAATCTCTTTAGAAGAATCTCAGTAATGGGAATCCCATGATAGCCCATTCTACTTCAAGACAGATCACTTAGAAAAGTTTTCTTTATGCATAGCTGAAATAGGACCCTTAACATTAGGGCCATACAGAACAAACTTAATCCATCATCCATATGGCAACCCTTCTAACATTCAAATGCAGCTATCATGTCCATCTTGAGTCTCTTCTCTAGGGTGAATATTCCCAGGTCCTTGGCCGATGGGACTGGAGAATTTCGTGGAGCATGGGTGAAGATGGGCTTCCCAACGCCACTTTACAAAATACAGTGGACTGAGCCAAATCCCTCATCTCTGCTTGACACTGAAGGATTCCAAAGTGACACAGCAATCCCTTAGTCCTCATGATGGCAGGAGGGGAAAGAGTCACCAATCACTGAGCCAAGAGTAGCATTCAATTTAGACCATCTTAAACTCAGGCTCTTTCCTACCATCTGTAGAGTTTGGTGAAAGGGGGGGACTAGCTATACTGCCTACTGCTACTTCACCATCTTGGTTCTGTCTCCCCTCTACAACATTTGACACCATGAGCTACCTTTTTCTAAATACCAAAGCCCTCCAAGGGTTTTTGTGATACTGATCTCTCTTGGTTCTTTCTTCCTTCTTTGCTGGATCATCATCCATACTGGGTCTTCCCTAAAACTGTTCTAGGTCTATTTCTCTTCTCTCTGCATTATCAACTCCTATGGCTATGCAAATAACTCCCAGTTCTACGTATCTGATGAATAAATAAATGAATTAAAAAACATTTAGTAAGCATTTACTATGTGCAAAGGTTGCACCAAAAACACAAACGGAAAATAAAAGTCACTGCTCTCAAGTAACTCATACTCCAATTGGGGCATATATCAACATTTAGAAGGTGTTAGGTACAAGTCAAATGAAAAAGTCCAGGGGTCCTTAGGATACAATGGCAAAGCAAATGGTGATGCATGTTAAGATCATCTCCATTAATAAAACCAGTGGTTTCTGATGCTGAGCCATTTGAGAGTAACAAGGATTTTGATGGTGAGAATTTTCTTTTCTGGGTCTTCAGTAGATGTGGCAATATATATGTTTTATTTATTTTTATATATATATATATATATATAATATTATATATATGTAAACATACATATAGTTATAAAAAATATATTACACATATCATGTATATATGTTTATATGTATAATATGTGTAATATATTATTTGTATAATATATTATTTTATTTGTATAATATAACATAATATACACACACATATATACACACACCCATAAATAAATATAAATATATAAATATATATATATATATGTATGTATATGCTTTAGTATAGTGGCTATAGCAATCATCACAGAAGTGATTGCCAAGTCATAGCTCCAAAAGGGCTATTCTCCCAGGTAATGGCTGAGAACAGAGACAGTGGTACGTGGTAAGAAGTCTAGGTACTACTGTTCCCAGTACTTGTAAGCTTACCTCCCTGTTGATGGTAGTTGGTCTGCAATGGGGATTGCTCAAACATTCAACATCCAATTTCCCCAAATACCTTTCCCCAAATACTTCCCTCTCCATCTCCCAAACTTCTTCATATATGTATAGATCATCACTATCCTTCCAGGATCCCAGGTCTGCACCCTTTCTGTTATCTAATCTCTCAATACTTACACAACCATCACCTTAATACAGGTCCTTGTTATCATTTGCTTATCCTATTGCAATAGCTTTCTGATCAATCAATCCTCAAGCATTTACTGAGCACTGACTATGTGCTAAAAACTATGCTCTCTTGCTTCTTCTCCTACTTACTTTTCAACTTCTCAGTACCCTTTGCTGGATCTATTTCCTATTCCCAATTCCTTTTATACTTAATCCATAAATCCCAAAACAATGTCCTGAGTCCTCTCCTCTTCCTACATTCTTTTGATGACCTTATTAGCATAGATTTAATCATCATTTCAATGTAGATCACAAACAGACTTAAAAATACAGTCCTAGTTTATCTTCTGAGTCTAGTCTTTTATCAACTATTAAACATTTCAAACTGGATATATTCTATGAATATTTCAAACACATGTCCAAAACAAACCCTTCATCTTAATTTCCTTATTTCTGTCAAGGTCATCACCATCTTTTTTTAGTCTCCCACTCTCTCTTAACCCATGTATCCCGTAAATTGCCAAATCTTCACAATTCTCCACATTTCTCACCTTCCTTCTTCTACCCATTCACATAGTTACCATACTACTTCATAATCTCTAACCAGAGTAACTTTGATAACCTCCTAATTAATATCAACTCTCTCACTTTAATAATTTGACCACTTTACATATGTCAAAATGATTTCCCTAAAAAAAAAAATTTAGGTCTAGTTACATGCTACTACTGTACTCAATAATACTCTAGTGACTCTCGAGTATCTCTAGGGTTAAATATAAACTCCACTATCTGGTTGATTTAAAGCCTCTCATAACTTGGCTCCAATTTAGCTTTCCAGGATTGTTACCCATTATTTTTCTTTTTTATACTCCAGGCTACCTGATTCTTTTCATGTTCCTCAATGTGACACTCCATTTCCCAACTGTTTTTCCTCTATATCTATAATATCGTCCCTCTTCTTATCTGCATGAGGAGAGAAATCCCTAGTTCCTTACAAAGTTTAGTTCCACCTTCTACAAAAGGCTATTCCTGATCTGTCCCAGACCTCTAGTGCTTTCCTGCACAAATTACCATTTTTTGCATATCATCATATGTGAATATGTTATTACTTTCTGTAAAATTTAAATCCCTTGAAAGCAGAGATCATTTAATTTCTTTGTCTCTCTAATACTTAGCAGCACACATTGCTGTTTGGTGGCTGACATTAAGCTTACAGTCTACTAAAACTCCCAAGATCATTTTCACATGAATTGTTGCCGAGTCATGTTTTCTGAACCTGTACAGGTGATATTTGAACCCAAGTGTAAAACCTTATATAATATCATAATAGAATCTAATCTGCTAGAAAAAAAGGGAAAAAAGAAATTTACATGATATAGTTATTATATGTTTTTAAAAATAGCAAATTATTACACAATGGGCTTGCAATTTCATGTGCAATCATCTTTTTTATTATTTTGCTATATTACAGAAATGCTTGTTTTATTTCATAAATTAAAAATAATTTTTTTTTAATTTGAGAGCCTAATTCTTCATTTCTAATGGAACTATCACATTTTGTTAACAAGATTTCTGGCTATGATGATCTAACATAATAATATAGCCAATAGTAAGTGAAAAGAGAAATTCCATGGAACCATGAATAAGACCCATGCAAACTGACATATCAGCAAAAACATTACTCAACAGTTTCATTATATTCAGATTTTGCAAAAGAATACATAAACACATTCATAGTGGTTTACAGTTTATAAAACCTGGTTTTAAAGTGCAATTCTATCTATTATGACCTGCATTATTTTGAAAAAAATAATTTCATCTCTATAGGCCTTGAGATTTCCTTATTTTTAAAATGCAAAGGATAGAATAAAACAGAGATAGATCTTTTCTTGTGCTATGACCTCTTTGGCAATCTAATGAAGCCTATGGACCTCTTCTCAGAACATGGTTTTAAATGTATAAAATAAAACATATAAGTATAACTAAAGGAACTGATTATACTGAAATAGCCTTGGAAGGTCTCAATGCAATACAATAGAAAGAGCACAGGATTTATAGTAGTATGAACTAGGTTCAAATTCCAATTTTATCCATGAGACACTGATCAAGTCAATTAAACCTGACTTCGTCTCAGTTTCCTATTCTGTTAAATGAAAGGATCTCTATTGTGCCTTTCCAGAGCCTTTGTGAAGGATCTATGGAAGAACATGGACAAAAATTATAGAGAATGAGAAGACATGAATAGATTGCAATTTTCACTGATGGAAGAAATTCCCACAGCAATGAGACAATGGCTCCAGTGTAGCATGAATTATAGCACAAATAAACATTTTATTGAATTAACATTAGGTTTCACTTACTCATGTAAGGCAGCTTTTCTGGGCATGGATGGTAAGGAGAATATGTGAAGTTTTCTGGAAGATACATTGTTGTTTGGGCAAGATAATCACTTGAATTATTGCCTTCAGGGTAATCTTTGAAGGAAAAAAAAAGAAAAATTAGAGTTTTCTATCTCTATTAAATTACTTGATGCTTATGTTATCAGTTTTTCAGCATATGTATTATCATCAATGTGGGAAAAAATAACATACACAGAATTCACAGGAGCAGTCCCAGAAATTATGTACAAAACTACAGTTAGGGAGAAGGATATGTAGTCACTATGGGTAATGTCCTTAAAGCCACAGAATCACAGATTTACAGCTTGAAGCAAACTTAAAAATCACCCAATCCACCCTCTCATTTTACTGATAAGGAAACTGATGCTGAGAAAAGTTGAATGACTTGCCTCAAGTGTCTGAATCAGGATTTTAATTCAGTTCTTCTTGAATCCAAGTCATATGTTCAATATCTGTTATCTGACTGACTTTACAAAGATTACAAGGGAACCCTAAACATAGGGATTAGAAAGAAACAGATCCATTTTCATAAGAACTAATTTTTTTTTGCCTGTCTTATATCCCTATACTTTATTTCTAGATAGTCTAAATGATGGCAAACCAGGGATTTTTGATTCCCATACTCACTTTGTAAAGCACAAGCAAGTCTACAAATGGTTTGGAAATATAGTAGGGAAACATACCACTTAACTATCAAATCACAGCAAGTTATCTATTACCCCAAACAACTAGAATGAAATATGCCCAAACTCACAATAAGGCTTCATCCATGCAATCTATAAGCTGTAGAAATGGGAAGCATATTATCTGAGTGCTCTTATATTATACAGGGTCTTGAAGATTAAAATGAATATTGCTACCATTATTCAGGAATATTAAGTTTTTCATTACTGTGATCATTCAAGCTTTTTAATATGTCATTCTAATGCATCACATATTAATTAGTACAATACTGAATTGTTGAGCTACATGACCAGGTGTCATTCAAAATGTTCTAACAAAATTCACTCCAAACTACATCATTTCCTTTTCTTTCTTCTTAGTTCTTTTTCTTCCTGCTTAGTGTGAAAGTATTAGTTTAATCACTCTGGGTTTTGTTACTTTTCAGAGGACATTTTGAAAATGGTCCATATACCTATCCTCATCTATTTAGTTATACCAATTTATTCTCCAACTCCATTCATAACTCCAAATCAAGGATTCCTAACCTCCACACTTTTGACAAAATTCCCCTTCTATACATGAGTGACTATACACTGACATATCTGTGGTCTGATAATTTCAATCAAAACAAAAGACAAAAATTACTTCTTAAAAAGATCAAATGAGAGGACTCTATAGAGAAAAGAGAACTAATTTTAGAGTCAAAACCTAGGTTCAAATCCTGCCTCTAAAACATTTTGGCTGTGGGAAGAGGGAAATCTTGGGCAAGACAATTAATCTCTCATTTGACCAAGCAATTTTCTAATACAATAAACTTTGCAACAGGTTCCAATAAGCATTGGTAAAGGGTCCAGAAATTTTCCTGTGCTAATTAACTCCAAATCCAATAAACTCCAAATTATATACATATATATTGTAGATAAACAGATCTGTGTGTAGTTATAAAATTAGATTTAAGAAGGAAATCATTATAATATTCTTTTGCTACAACATCACATTTCTCACTCTACTTATTTTAATCTTTCAAATTGCCAACATATAAAACAGTACTTCTTATACCATCTGTAGTAAGTTATAGTAGATATTTGACACTTTTGTAGATAATGTATTAAGAATCGTTTCATAACCCTCTTCCTACTATTTACAGATTTTAAAAAGCATGTGCTAACATAAAAAAATTTATTTTGAATGAGATTTATTTATTCCCTTTAATATTTTGGCCAAGTGTATCTACCTCTCATTAACATTTACAGTAATCCCAATACTCTTTAACTACAATAACACCTGTATCACATGCGTATTTGATAAAATTGCAACTCAACTAACTTTCTATTGTCAGAGAATCATAGTCCTAAAACTATCATAGGAAAAAAACAGAATTAAAGATTAATGAGTCTTGAAAGATTATCTACTCTAATCCCTAATTGGGGAATGTAAGTATGAATTCTCTCCTTTCATGTGTACTCACAGGTTAGTCATTCAAAGTGGGTTGTAGGAATATTTTCTTATACATTTCATGTGAAAATTTAGGTGAATATTTAAGGATGAAAGTCTTTACATTCACAGAAAAGTATGGCTATAAAATATAAATACTAATTAAGAGACTATTCTAAAAACTGTATAAATAATCTGAAAATAATCAACAAGCATTTATCAAAAACATATATTCTGCCAGCATCATGTACACAAAGAAAAAATTCTAAATGAGGCAGGTGCAGTGGGGAGGCCTTTAATACAATATATCAGAAAGAAAGAATGTTTACATATAAATATGTGCAAAAATAAATAATTAATACAAAGTGGTTTGTGCAGGAAGTCACTAGTTGCTAAGAGAGAAGGACAGATGTCATGGAGATCATACTTTGAGCTGAGCTTTGAAGTATAATAAGTATTCTAAGAGGCAGAGGGAAGGAAGACTTAAATTCCAGGCATGGGGGATATGCTTTGCAAAAGCAGAAAGATAGAAGATGAAATGTCATTATGTAAGGAACAACATGAAAGTCAGTGTGCATGAAAGGAATGATGAGTGAAAAGTTTGACAGGGTAGTTTGGGGGAAGGCTGTGAAGAGACTGAAATGCCAAACAGGAGGTTAATAAGGAAGGACTGAAGTTTAAGGAGAAGGCAAGGGGTCTGTACTTTAAGAAAATCACTTTGGAAATAACACAGAAGGAAAGACAAGATGGGAGCTCAATTAGGAGTCTACTGCAATACACTAGACAGAAGTCATGAGAGGTTGTAGCATGAAATGTTATTGTTAATATAGACTCAATAACATATGGTAACTAAATAAACAGCTAAACCTCCTATAAAATATAATGCAGTCATCTCAATTTTTCAGGGAAATTGGATTTTTCTATTTAAATATAATATAAGGAATTACTAGGTACAATATAAGTATACTGAAATCAAAATAAAAATTTATATGCAAATATATAAGCAAAAGAAAAATAATCACTTAGACATATATATGGCAAATTCACAGTTATAAACTTTACATGCAATTAAAATAAAGAAAGAACTGGTAAAAAATAAAACTGAATTGAAACCTTTATTTCCCAGTGAATAAATGATCAAAAGACAAGTTATAAAAGGAAAAATAAATTTATAATAATCACCTGAAAAATGCTCAACTTCACAAATAATAATCAAAGAAATGTAAATTAAACACTTTCAAGGTACTAGCTAATATACATCAAATTGAAAAAAAATAAAAATAAAAAAACTATAGTGATGCTGGGGTAATCCTAAAATTTGTCACCACCTAAACTGCCAAAAAATTCTGGAAGTAAACACTGACCCTTCACTGCATGTTATCTCCTCAACAGGAAAATGTATACAAGCAACTGCACATTTTTTAGTAAACTGAAATGCCCAATTTTTTTGCTGAGGAAATTAGGGTTAAGTGGCTTACCCAGAGTCACACAGCCAGAAAGTGTTTAGTGTCTGAGGCCATATTTGAACTTAGGTCTTCCTACCTGCAGGGCTGGTGCTCTATCTACTATACCAAGTAGCTGCCCCTGAAATGTATATTTTAAAGTTAGTCTCAGATGTAAGAAAACTCTCACTGATGTAAAAATTTAGTTTTTCAACCCAGCTGTTGTTTCATAAATAAGCAACCATATTATTAATGATTTTTTAAAACTAGGGTCCATTTTATAATTAGACATTTTTCCCATAATGAATATATATTGAAGAAATTTAGGATTTCAAACACAAAAGAACATCAAACACATTTTAAAGTCTACTTTGCATTCTAGTTATTTCTCTTTTAGTACATGTTTTATCAGCCCTATTAAATTATAAGCAACTTGAGGACAAAACCAGTATTATATTTAAGCTTTTTAGGCATAATGTGTTTTACAACACAGGTACTGAATAAATGGATGTTTAATGTTGTTGCATATTAAGAAATAAAGTAGTTGATTGGTGGAATAGGTTAGATTCAAGACACAATAGTTAATGACTACAGTAATCAAGTGTTTGACAAACCCCAGGACTCTAACTCCTGGGATAAGAACTCACTGTTTGACAAAAATGAAAATTAGTATAGCCAAAACTAAGCATTGGTCAACACTTAACACCATATACCAAAATAAGGTCAAAATGGGTTCATGATTTAGACATAAAGAGTGATATCATAAGCAAATGAGAACAAAGGATAGTCTACCTATGGAGAAGGTAGGAATTTATGGCCAAAGAAGAACTAGAGTACATTATGATATACAAAATGGACAGTTTTGATTATATTAAATTTAAAAGATTTTATACAAATAAAACCAATGCAGATTAGAAGCCAATGCAATAATTAGAAGGAAAGCAGAAAATTAGGAAAAAACCTTTATATCCAAAGATTCTGATAAACACCTCATTTCTAAAACACATAGAGAACTGATTCAAATTTATAAGAATACAAACCATTTTCCAACTGATAAATGATCAAAGGATATGAACAATTTTCAGATGAAGAAATAAGACCATTTCTAGTTATATGAAAAAATGCCCTAAATCACTATTGAGCAGAGAAATGCAAATTAAGACAACTCTGAGGTAGCACCACATCTCTCAGATTGGCTAAAATGACAGGAAAAAAATAATGATGAATGTTGGAAGGGATATGGAAAAACTGGGACACTAATACATTGTTGGTAGAGTCATGAACTAATCCAATTGCTTCTGGAGAGCAATTTGGAACTATGCCGAAAGAGCTATCAAACTGGGCATAACCTTTGAGCAAGCAGTGTTTCTACTGCGTCTGAAAGAGTCACAAAAAAGGGAAAAGGACCCCTATGTGCAAAAACGTTTGTGGCAGCCCTTTTTGTAGTGACAAGAAACTAGGAAACTGAGTGGATGCCCATCCACTGGAGAATGGCTGAATAAATATGGTATATGAATGTTATGGAATATTATTGTTCTGTAAGAAATCACCAACAGTATAATTTCAGAGAGGCCTGGAGAGACTTGCATGAACTGATGCTGAGTGAAATGAGTAGAACCAGGAAATCATTGTACATAGCAACAAGAAGATTATAGGATGATCAATTCTGATGGACATGATTCTTTTCAATAATGAGGTGATTTCAGGCCAGTTCCAAAAGACTTGTGATGGAGAAAACCACCTGTACCCAGAGAGAGGACTGTGGGGACTGAATGTGGATCACAACATAGTTTTTTCACCTTTTTTGTTGTTGTTTGCTTTTTGGGTTTTTTCTCATTTTTTTCCCTTTTTGATCTGATTTTTCTTGTGCAGCATGATAAATGTGGAAATATGTATGGAAGATATGTATGTATTTAGCATATTTAAGATAATTTGCTGTCCAGGGGAAGGGGTGGAAGAAGGGAGGGGGAAAATTTGGAACACAAGGTTTTGCAAGGATGAATGTTGAAAACTATCTTTGTATGTATTTTGAAAATAAAGTTATTAGTTTTTAAAAAATAAAACAAAATTGGCAAATGCTACAAAAAAAATTGTTGTACATAAATGTAATCCAAGTTTGTTAGCCCAGCCTGTAATATTTTACGTGAAGCCTATTAATTGGTCAATAGTATGCTGATGTGATGCTGTGTGACTCCTGAGGGAAAGAGTTGAAGAAGTTTTGGAGACGACAGACATTCTTTCTTCAGGAAAGGTTTAGACATTCTACCCCAATCATACACCCTCAGCCCTTTCTCTACCAATCAGGCAATTCCTGTCATCAGAAAGCTTACAATCTAAAGCAATCAATTTTATACAAACAAACACTATACCAGAGAAATTTGGAGACAACAAATATTACTGGCAACAATGTGAATTGGAGAAGGTTTCTTGGAGAGAAAGGATATTGTCACTGGGATCTGAAGTCACATCTACAAAATCTTTTAATACCTTAGGATATAGTACATCTTAGCCTGATAACATAAAATAGAGCTACATCTCTCTTATATTCTCCCCACTCATCATAATGATCACCTCCCTATTATCCTTTTTTTTTCCATTTTCCAATTTGAAGCTTATTTTCCTTGGGAGAAAAAACTAAACCAAAACTGAAAAACCCTAAAACTACACAGCAACTTATTAAATCAGCAGAGTATTTTATTTTTAACTAAATAATACAGTATTCTATTGATCCCAATATCTTTTACAAATCATGCCAAAATTCTATAGATTCTGCAATCCACATAACATTCAAAGGCTGAACTACAAAAATGATTCTAATTCCATATAGTAACCCCATACTGTTCCAAAGGAAACAGAAAAGATACTTATACTGTTTATAAAAGATTCCCTCTCCCATATTTTATCTACATTGTCTCCCTAAAAGACCAATTAGTAAATTCTCCATCATTTAACTGCCAGTCAGCTTGTCAAGTAGTCTCTCTTACCAAAGAGTGAGACAAAGGTAATTAACCATCTAAGCTTCTGAAGAAATGACACTATAATAAATTCATAAAACCACTACTCTCTCAAGAGAATAAAAAAATGGTGAGATAAGTAAGAGTAAATCTATTAGAATCACAACCTTCACAGCAAGGTATGATGTATGATGGATTATTTGAGACTGATCCAATCAATCAATAAATATTTATTAAGTGCCTTCTACGTGCCAGGCAGTGTTGGAACAGTTGGGATTCCAAAAAGAGTTTATAAAAGGTAGTCCTTACTCTCAAGGATCTTATAATCTAACTGGTGAAATAACAAAAACAACCAATTAATCACATTTATTAAGTACCTCATTCTTCAGGTACTATCCTAAATGTTGGAGACAGAAAAAGTAGCAAATGACAGTCCCTGCCCTTAAAGAACTAATAATCTTAGTACTGAGAATGTCTGCATTATATATGTGTATATCTAACTTTGGTCAACAGAATATAAACTTCTTGGAGGCAAGGACTTTTTACTTTTGTTTATATTACAAAATATTTAGCAGAGTACCCAGCACATAGTCCAGTTTAACAAATGCTCGTGGAATTTAAATAATTATAGTACAAATAATAAATACTTCAGAAATATGAGATTCCAGGCTAAAAAAATAATTATTTTATTACTAAACAGATAATTTTCACTTATAATTTAGAAGCCTAGTAATAAAGAATTGAGAAATAATATTGATTTTGAATATGTTTACATAGACCCCAGCAAAAAAGACTCCAAGTCCTTAATAAAGTAAGCAACAGGAAGGAGCATTGACAGGAAAAGGCTTCTATTGAATTTAAGTGGAATTTAAATATGCCTTTTTTTTTTTTTTTTTTTTACAGTGGGCCCTTGTTGAATTCCTTGTTCCAATTCCTTGCACTGACAAAACTATCATGACCCCACCATGACTGTATCCAATCATTAGGTATAGATGTCAACATTTCAGGTCATTTTTCTCCTGTAAAAGAACCTATGGGTGTCTCACTTCTTCACTAACTCCTTTTAGTAACTTAGCCCACTTACTAAACTCCCAATGGCTAGTTTATTAGGAACTGCCCACCTTGGAGCAGCAAGTTCTCGAGGAACTCTGCCTGCCTTATGGCATCTTCCCCCCTTCTACTAGGGAATTTAGCCTACATCTTTTTCCCTTATTAGTTGCTAAACTCCTTTTTGGAACTTAGCCTACTGCCAGTAGTGCAATAATATCTTAGCCTCTTAATTTGGAGATAGTGTAAATCTACAAATTCTTTTGAGAGATCTCATGACACTAGTATGAAACCCCAATATGTTTGGGGTTCAGCCCTAGCACCCCAAGAATATACATATTCACATATAAATTATCTTCTATATCCTATTTTTCATGGAAATGAATGTTTTTTCCAGTAGGCGGAAACAGGCTTTTTCAAACCAGTTCCTTATAAACCATTTCCTCTCAGGAATGATTTAAATGTCATGCTAAGCTTTTTTTTTTTTTTTAATCTAATTAAAGATATTTATTGCCTGGAATTTTACTTTTTTTGCTATTACACATTTGTCTGATTCCTTATTGGGGTAAATTTTTTTAAAGGAGTTCAGAGGAGAGAAAATGAGGTAATGAGAAAAACTGGGGAAAGAAAGTCTATTTAAGAAAACTGATAATTGATTGTTTGACTCTAAAAATAGGATTTAAAAAACCTAAGCTTGCCAGATTGAACACAGATTTGAGAAAGTTTTTTTCAAATAAAATTTTTGAATAAAAAATTATGTATGCTAAAAATAAAAAGGACTCCACAGTATATTTTCAGTATCACATACAAGGAAAAAAAATGTGTAAGAAAAATTTAGGTTTGGTAC
Organism: Antechinus flavipes; assembly: GCF_016432865.1. NCBI lineage: Eukaryota > Metazoa > Chordata > Mammalia > Dasyuromorphia > Dasyuridae > Antechinus > Antechinus flavipes. The sequence goes on along the minus strand of NC_067398.1, from coordinate 483,867,673 downwards.
TCTGGGCTAAAGTTGAGGCTTCATATAAACTGCTCCCCACTCACCTAATTGTGAATTTACAATAGACCTTTTCCATCCTAGGATAAAAAAAAGGCATACTTTCACCTTCACCCCAATCAGACCACAAAATAAGGAATTTATTTATTTAGAATTTTATTGTGGGAGAAGGTTTTTCCTGTAATTTCCTAATTTTCTCTAAGCTTATTAAATTACTTGAAAGAGAAAACAAAAAAACTATTTTCTAAAGTGGTATTAACTCTGACATGCTTGACCTAGGACAAAGCCTACATTTGGCAGAGAAATCTACAGGAATGCAAAAGAAAAACCACTGAGAATACCTAAACAAATATCCTCTTCCAAGATTTATTAAAAACACTTGCCCTTCTATCAATAATCCTTTGCTCTAGACACCTAAGTAGAAAAAAAAAAATTCTACCCCCCTTTTCCAATAAAGAAAAGATATGATAACAAACACTATAATAGCAATTTTTAAAATAAGATTTCTATTATCTCAACAAACTCACGAAGTCAACAATCCATATTCTTTTACTGATTCATAAATTTATTCAACAAAAATGGGGCCCGTACTACTTGATCAGTAACACTGACAAAGTAAAATGAACTACCAGACACATGGATGATTACTTTCCATTTAGACAAGGCTCCTTTGTTCTTTTACCAATAAGCCCTTCTCTTCAGTGGGCCCTGTCTTACACAAAAGATTCAGATTCTCTAAATAGTACTCAATTATATAAATATGATAATAACCCAAATGTGTTTAATGGATGTTTTCTTTCCAATTATGTGAATTCTTTCCTCTCAAGAACAGCTGGGAATTTTAAACACTTCTATTTGTTGAACAGCAGTAAACACAATATATGAAGTACTTACAAGCTTCAATAGAGTAATGAAAATTCTGAATTCATCATTTTTTTTTAATTTTAAAGAAAAGTTTAGGTGTTATTGAAAAAAGGATCTTCTGGTCACAGAAATTTAAACTGCAGTCAATTACTATAATTTTTTTCTCTACTATTAAGAAAGGTAAGAAACATTTGGAAATTTTAATCCAGAAACCAGAAGGGTGAAGAACAATAAAAAAAAATCTTGCTTTTTGATTTATGACATCACAAACTAAATTATAAAAATAATGTTGAGGATTTTTTAAATGTATATGACATACATATAATATATACAGATATAAAAAGGACAAAAAAAGGTTTTTCAGATCTTTAATTTTATCAATACGGGATACTCCTAGTGAGGAAGAGAAATCCCTCCCTTGAATAAATTGCCAATTTAATTGGAACTCGGAGTCTCAGAGTCACCCAGAGCATGGTAAGGCTTAGTGTCTTGCCCATAGTCATGAAGCAAATATACAACAGAGAGGAAGATTTAAACACATTTCTTGCTTTGACATAATGTCTCCCATGAAAATTGTGATAGACATGTGTGTGTGTGTGTGTGTGTGTGTGTGTGTGTGTGTGTGTGTGATTGCATGAAGATTCAATTGAAAGGCAGCTGGGTAGTACAGTGGATAGAGCACCAGTCCTGGAATCAGGAGGACCTGAATTCAAATTCAGTCTCAAGACACTGGACACTATCTGTATGACCTGGGCAAGATATTAACTCTGATGTGTGAGAGAGACAGAGACAGAGAAAAAGAAACAGAAACAGAGAAAGAGAGAGAAAGAGAAACAGAGGACACAGAGACAGAAGAGAGAGACAGAGACAGAGGAGAGAGAGACACAGAGACAGAGAAACAGAGAGACAGAGATAGAGAAGAGAAAGAGAAAAAGCGAAAATGGTTTTGAATGAAACCAAGTCTATATATAACAAATCCTTAGGATTATCTAGCTATTCTACATACTACACAACTTTAAATCTCAATATATATTTTCAATGAAATTTCATTTCTTAGGTTTATAGATCATAATGACTATGGAAAGTTATTGCATTCCAACTTCTACTCAATATTCTTTTGTAGAATAAGCATGAGGGAAACCCAGTAGTCCTTTGAAATTATGAACAAAATTGTCTTTATGTGGCTAATTCCTTCTTAAAACAATGGGTAAATTAAAATTTTATCCATATAATGCTTTTATTTTATTTTTGTTGTAAGAATTGATATTTTTGTGCTTAACATCATCACTTTACTAAAATTTGCCTTCATCTTCTAAAATGCATATGACACACAATACCTAGTTTGGGAAAATTAAGTTATTTCAAAGGAAGTCAAAAATAAATATACAAGAAAATATTTTCATCTTTAACAAGTATTCAGATGGGGGTAAACCTAGAGTTTAATGATTTCAACTACTGCTTACTCTAAAAATAGAAATCAATGTAAAGCAAAACATTCTAAGCAGGAAATATTCTTACCTGTACCATTGAGAGTAGCATTTTTATTTGTGTATAGTCTGATCATATGTCCTATTGTTTTCACATTTTCTTTCAACATTATACCTCGGGCTTGTACCATAAACAGATAGGTGTTGACTATAAAGACAAGAAAAACATAAAGTAACATACTATAAACATTGTATTTAATATAACAATTTCTCAATTTGTTAGCTATTATAACCTAAACTGATTTTTATCTAGTTTGATAAAAAGAAAACAAAGAAAAACAAAACATTAGAAAATTGCTCTCCACATTACACAAATTACCTAGTTAGTGTTGTTTAAACATAAAGTGATAGTGTCAGACTGACAAATGAGTTCTGATTCAATCAATGAGGGATGGAAAAAATACAATCTCAATCAATCTCAATGGTTGCCCAAATCACACCATTCTAAGAATACTTGCTCCTTCTAACACATTTTTAATTAAATTAAAGCATGAAAAATGTTTTCTGACTCAATGTAGCATAATTAACATTTTAAAATTATTGCTTATTCCTTCCAGTTAAGTCCTTTAAAAATTTCTCACAATTTATAGAGTACTTTATAATTAGCTCAATTAATTGGCCCAGTGTTTTCAGGTCACTATTTCCACTTTACAGAAAAGTTAAAAGTCAGAGAAGTTAAGTGACTTGCACAAGATTCATAGAAATTAAATAACTGAAAACACTTAATATAGGCAGCCATTGAGAGAATCAGGATTAAAACCCAAAGTCTTCTGCCTGCTCTGGCTTCTTTCAAACATACAAATATCTACCCCAATCCTGTAAAATATTTTGCACATAATGTTTATGTGTGCATGTTGTTTCCCTAATGTAATTGAGGGTAGGGACTGTTTCATTTTTGTCTTTGAATCCCCAATTCCCAGAAAAATGCCTAGCATATAGCCGGAATTATTTTGATTCATTAAAATTATAGCTAGAATAAAGATAAACTAGTTGATTAATGACACAAAGCATATATATATATATATATATATATATATGTATACATACATATATGTGTATGTGTATATGTATACACATATATATTCCTTTAAATTTGCAAGATACTTTATATGTTATTTGATCTTTACAACAAACTTGTGAGGCAGGTATTATTATTCCCATTTTGCAGATGAGGAATTTGAGACTGAGAAATGTTAAGTGACTTACCCAGTCAAATTGCTAGTAAATGTCTAAGGCAGAATTCACAATGGCATTTCTGATTCAAAGTTCACCACTCTATCCACTACTCCACGGAGCTAGAAAAATATTAATTTGCTCTGCTAGACCTGCTAACAACCTTCCCTTTTCCACATATTAAACTGAATTTCCCAAAACCCAAATGGGAAAGAGTACAATGAAATACAATATTCTTTAAAACAAATGGGCAGCCACGAAAGATGATTAGTAAAGAAATAAAGTTATATGTTTCATTTGCTTTCCAGTCTTTCAAAATGGAAATAAAGAATCTGACTTCAATCCAGTTTTACCTCAGGCATGGACACAATGTTTCTAGAAACCTGAACAGTAAATATATTTTATTTATTCAGGCAGGATTTCCTGGCTATTTGAGCTTACAAAGAACAGATTTTTCTTCTAGCTCTGGATTTTTTTAAGCTATAGACTAAAGAAAAGGAATAATCACTAAAAAAAGCTAGAAGATTCTTCAGTGAAACTAAAAATAATTTCTGCTGAAACAAGTAACTTATGTAATACCACACCTAATACATTCAATTTACAGAATACAGGAAAATTGTATTCCTAAAATAAACTAGCAATGTTTTTATTCTATCTCCAAAAGATCTTTATAGCATTTCAATCGTTCTCCTAAAATCAAATATTAGCTTCTAACTTCTTTATTAATTCACTTCACTTTGTATCTGCTGTCCTGGAACAAGATGTTTCTCCCAGGCTAAGTCCATCACTTCTAACCTCACCACCAGCATGCTAACTCAAGTCTTGATTGACATCTTCTCCACCTTCCTCTCCCCTCTGTTTGGAGGGCTGAAAGATAGAGTACCAAAGTCTCCCAAAGCTTTCCTTTATGGGAGGAAAGTAAGTGGATGCTTAACTCACTCTACTTTGCATCGGCTACCTGATTTCAACTCCAGGAAATAAGATGTCCCCACATCATTTAACTCAAATATCTTCCCCCACACACACTTTTCTTCCTCTTTTTTGTATATTTTCTTCACTTCCCGAATCATATGTCAGCTCTTTGAAAGCAAGGATTATCTTTTTTATTAACTGCATCTCCCAGTACTTAACATAATAATGCATTCTATGTAATAGACATTTATTTAATAAATGTTTTGATAATAATTATTTAATTTTAAAATAGATATTAAATGATTAATTAGCTTGTTTAATGTGTGACTGACTCCAAACTCATAAATCCTTCTAATTCTAAAGAAAAGAAACTATGAATTTGAACATACACACACATACACATATCCTTCAAAAATTAAACAATAAAATGATAAAATGTTAGGACTGCTGGGGTTTTATCATACATCCAAGCTCTTTTAAAAATCACAAAAGTTGAAAATATTAATGTTAACAAATTAATATACTAATAATTGGTAAAAAATGAATTAGCCCAACCATCATATTTTTTATTGTAACTACATTTTTTTTTTTTTTTTTTGCTGAGGCAATTGAGGTTAAGAGACCAGGGTCACACAGCCAGGAAGTGTTAAGAGTCTGAAGCCAGATTTGAATGCAGGTCCTCCTGGCTTCAGGGCTGGTGCTCTAACTACTGTGCCACCATAATTACATTTTTTTAAAGTGACTAAAGTACCACCTCACATCTATTGGATTGGCTAATATAACAGAAAAGGAAAAATAATGAATTTTGGAGGAAACATAGGAGAATTGGGATACCAATATACTGTTGGTAGAGTTGTGAACTGATCTAGCCATCCTGCAGAGCAAAATGGAACTATGCCCAATGGGATATCAAACCAAACCTATCCTTTGACCCAGCAATACCCACTAATATTAGGCCTATGTCTTCAAGAGATTAAAAGAGGGGAGAGGATCTAATTGTACATAAATATTTATAGCAACTCTTTTGGAGTTTAGCAAAACAATTTAGAAATTGAGGGGAATAAGCCCATTAGGGGAATGTCAAGCTGTGATATATGAGTGTAATGGAATAATATTGTGCTAAAAAAAAAAAATGATGAGCAGAAAGATTTCAGAAAAACCTGGCAAGATGTATATGAATTGAAGCAAAGTGAAATAAGAAAAACCAGGAGAACATTATACACAGTAACATAGTATTACTTGTGAATCAACTGTGAATAACTTAGCTATTCTCAGCAAGACCATTGGAAAGGCCTCAAGATGAAAAAATGCTACCTACCTTCAGAGAAAGAACTCATGAAGTCTGAATGCAACCTGAATTAATGCTGTTTTTCACTTTCTATGATTCTGAGGATTTTTTTTTCCTTTTGTTGTCTTCTTTCATCACATAACTAATATGGTAACGTGGTTTGCATGATTAAACATACATAACCTATAGCAGATTGCTTACTGTCTCAGGGAATGGGTGAGGGAAGGAGAGAGAAATGTGATATAGTAATAAAAATGATAAACAACTTCCAAAAGAAAAAAAAAGATTAGAACTGGCCTTTAAAAATCACTTATTCCAATCCTATCATTTTACAAAAGACCAATATTTGGAAACAACGAGGTCAAGAAATTCCTTTTTTATGTTACTAAACAAGTTCAAGATGAGATGAGATTGTGGCCTAGATACCAAAATTGATCTGCTAAGTGGGATAGAAGAATTCTAATTCACTGAATTAAGCAAAAGAGGAATAACTAAGAGATTATTCATATCAATTAAGACAAACAGGGAAACAAATATGTCCAAAGATATTTACAATTGTCATGGATGAGATTCAATTCAGAATCCAAGTGAAAGAAAGATCCTTTGTAGGAAAAATAAAGTGTTCCTATTTAAGAATGTTATTGTGATGACTGCATCAAACTCCCAAGTGAGCCTTAATTACTCAAATGAGTTTAGTCTAACTATCCACAAGAATGGATTATGTTATATAGTTGGACAATTAGAGCTATTACATAACTCTTGGATAGACACCATAGAAAGATGATAAACTATTGGCTATTAGTTGAACAGAAGAAAGAGGTCAGTTGAATTACATTTGATAAATAACAAAAACATTTCAATGAAGAGAATTGTTCCCTGAAATAAAATCCCATTTATTTTACATAAATATTCTCCACCAATGTTATGTGGCTACAATATCTAAAAAATCAAATCTGTAAGTAACTTTTTAACAATAATAAACTGAATCCTAAAAGTACATAAAACCAATCTATCACCAGAAAAGGAAGCAATAAAAGGATAATAGATAATAGATGCACTAATACTTAAATTATGTTAGAAGATCTAGGGAAAGGCTTCTATATAAGATGGACTCATTGGTATTTATTTATACACATATGGACAAGGGTGGAAAAGAATGGATGGGTTACAATCAGAATTTTTGAAGGTAGTATCCATCTTTTACATTTCTAATCTAATGAAACACTGAAGATACAGTATGAGTTCATATTAAAGCCAAAGGAGTTCATCTGATGACAGTCAATAAAGAGCAACAGAACATAATAGGAAAAAATTCTTTACAAGAAGAGGAAATTTGGGGGTCTTTTCTGGGTTATCAGCAGAGAGTTCCAATTGAAAATGAAAATATCATCAGTCATATTCTATTAAGTCTAAATTTTCAATAATAAAAAAAAATCCTTTACAATCCAGAAAAAAACCTTTTATATGAGGTACTATGGCGATATGATAAAACACTAAAATTTTTCTATTCTTTTCTAATCTTTCATAAAGAGCTGCCTCTAAAAGCAATTATGAAAAAGTGGTCAATACCCTAATATTAATCACTTTGGGAAAGTAATTTTAATTTAATTCAAATGTTTATTATACTAATAAATGAGATAAGTAGCCTGATGGAAGGGTTAAAAGGCCTTCCCAGGGGTCAGGTCAACTTGTATTAAAATCTGTTCTGTAGTAAAATAATTCTGTAGCATTGGATAAAACACTTAACTTTTCAGTGTCCCAGAAAACTCAAAATTTTAAATGGGAGAACAGCTGGAGATCTGCATTGCTAGAGGAAATTTCCTCTCTTAGGAGTTTACTACACTGAAAAAAATCACAGGTCTAGCCTCCATTCTCCATTCCAATATCTCAAAAAACATGTATGTGGATGTATATAATTATTTGGTTTCCTCATATGTAAAATAAAATAAAAGGATAAGGTAGACAGACTATATAGATGCTTCCAGTTCTAAATCGATGATTCTAGGATGCTAAATGATAGAGACTTGATTGATTAAATCCCCAACAGAGGAATTCAAAATGATGACCAGTTGTCATACACAAATTGTCTTCATCAAATCTATAACATGAACTTCTGAAAATCTTACCCTTTTTAAATCAAGTACCATGTTAACTTACTGTCTCAGGGAATGGGTGAGGGTTATAGGATCATTAAGAGAGACCTTGGAGATCAAGTTTAACTTTTTATAAATAAAGGAAACTAAGGTTCAGAAAGATTAAGTAGTCTGGTGAAGGTTAAGTTGCAAGGGACTTCCTAAGTGAAACTCTACAGAAATCTTCTCTACAATATAATAGACAAATGGCCATTGAGCCTCTGACTGAAGAATTCTAAGGAAGGGGAACCCCACTAAGTTTTGAAGCAGTCCCCAGATTGTTTTGATTTCTTGCAATTTCCAAACATAATCCCTAAATTCTTCCCCATGAGACAGTTTTTCAAATAAAGAGAGCTATCATGATCCTGTTAAATTTTGTCCTTACTAGGTTAGACATCCCCATTTCTTTCAAATGTGGGACTCTATGTCACACAAATAACAAGTTTTGGATGCTATCTAATCTTCTGATGCAAAGAAACAGCTAACTAGCACAGTGGATAGCGTGTCAGGCCTGAAATCAAAGAGATGAATCTTTCTGATTGTGAAATTGTGTAAAGTGGAATTGTGAAATGATTCAACCATTCTGAAGAGCGATCTGGAACTATGCCCAAAGGGCTATAAAACTTTGCATACCCTTTAACCCACCTGTGCCATTACTGGGTCTATATCCTAAGGAAATCATTAAGGAGAGAAAAGGGCACACATGTGCAAAAATATTTGTAGCAGCTCTTTTTGTGGTAACAGAGAATTGGAAAATGGGTAGATGCCCATCAATTGAAAAATGGCTGAATGAGTTGTGGCACATGGATAATGGAATATTATTGTTCTATAAAAAATGATGAACAAGCTGATTATAGAAAGGCCAGGAAAGATTTACATGAACTGATGCTGAGCAAACAAGCAGAACCAGGAATACATCATATACAGTAACAGCAAGAATGTGTGGTTTTTATGAAAGACTTGGTTCCTCTCAATAGTTCAGTGATCCAAAACAATCCCAATAAACTTTGGACAGAAAATGCCATCTGCATCCAGAAAAAGAATTATAAAGATTGAATGTAAATCAACATATGCAATGTTCACTTTTTTTGTTTTTGTTTTTTTCCTCTCCCGTGGTTTTTCCCTTTTGTTCTGATTATTCTCTACTAACATAATTCATAAAGAAATGTGTATTTAAAATAAAATAAAAAAATTTTAAAAGGGGAAAAGACCTACATGTACAGAAAAGTTTGTAGCAAATATATATATGTATGTATATATATATATATTCTATAAACCATAGAAAAAAAGAAGTCTGCCCTTGATTACCAGATTCATATAGATATGTTTTTCAGAATACTGTTTTCAACCCTCATGTTTACATCATATTTTAAAATTTACAAACAGCTTTCTTTGCAACAATACTACAAGACAGAATTCTATCATCTTTATTTTATAAAGTAAAAAACTGGGGCAAAGAGCAGTTAATTGATTTCCTAAGGGCAAAGTAAGCATCAACCTAAGATCTTTTAATCTAAGTAAGACCAGGGGCTGTTTTCAATTCAACACAGTGGGAAATAAAGGAAATAGAAAATTGTTAAGCCCTGAGCACTGTAGGTTTTAACAAAACTAAATCATCCAAATATAGCAGAAAAACTGCTGGATAATGGAAATTTGGAATTAAATATCAAAATCATGCTTTTTTTTTGTAATACCCCAAGATGTCAAAATCAAAAGCCAACGAGAACTCATGATCTTGTAATTACTTGTGACAAAGTTTTATAATAGTTTCCAGTATTATAAATTTTAGAGTGCATGGTGAGGTGGTAGATGAATAAAAATTTATCATATTATACCCTTAGAAACCAATATAAAATCAATTAGCTATGTTAAAAAATAATTTCCTGTTCATTAAACAGCCTTCTTTAAATTATCATCCTTAGAGATCTAATCCCTGAAGTGAAAAACTATTAGAAAACAAAGTATTGTTTGAAAAGACAGATTTCTCAATAAGAAAGTATCAAAAAAAAAAGAGCACAAAAATAATATCTAAGGAAAACAACTAATTCATTATTGTTTAAAAGTGTTTCCATAGTCCATAATTACAACTTAAAATCACAAATCTTGGTTAACCTACCCTTGAGTATTTGGAACTCATAATTAACAGGTTCTAGAATGAGAGACAGGGCAGAAAAGTGAATACCTAAAATTCTTTAAAAGCCATGAGATAGCCTGCCAGACAAGAAACATTGCAATTAATAATCATTTATTAAACATCTACTATTTGCTGAGCACTTGTTTTCTGTCTTAAGAACAAATACAAAAAGGAAACACTTCCTGCCTTCAAGTGGGGAAACGATAAAAACTATATACAATAAGATACAAGGTAATTGGGTGAGGGACATTAGCAGCTGAAGGGATCAGGAAAAGTTTTAGATGGGTTTAGAAGGAAATTAGTTCTAAGATGTAAAAGGAAGGAAGGAAAGCATTAAGAATAATCCATACAGCCTGAATAAAGGCACAGAGTTATTAAGTTGCCTTCGAATACTTAAAAAAAAAAAAAAAAAAACTCCCAATCATTAAGAAAAGTTTTACACACATTCATTATAATGTTATGCCACAGTTCTCTTTAACTTTCCTGACTCGGTTTCCCTGCACTAGTTTCCCTTGTCTCAGTTTCTTTAACTGTTCTGTGTCAATCCCCTAAGTTGTAAACACCCCCCCCCTTCTGGTCCATTACTGAGGGCAAATTACTCTAAGGTTATAAATTGTTAGCCCAAGCAAGATAAACAAGAGAGTAGACCTCCTGACTCTTTTCTGTCCTCAAGAATTTACAATATCCCTCTAAAATATTCCAAGATATTTCACTGACATCTTTATCTCTGTATATTCAGACATCCTATCAGTTCCATCCTGACAGTTTTCCCGCGCTTCTCACCCCTTCCTTTGTTCAGAGAAAAGGTATTTAAGAAGTTGGGGTTCCTCCATTCATGGCTGGAGGCTGGTGGCTGGTGGCTGTATGCTGGATGCTGGATTCTTTGGGATGACAGTCTCCTCCAGCCCTGGGACCAACATGGATTCCTTGGTCCCAGTATATCTTTATCTCTGTCTGACTGGATAATTTGAGACAAGAGTCCTGTCCAGTCAATCTTACTCTCCCATCAAAAAAATATTAAAAACTCTCTAATCTCTCTCCTGCCTCAGTTTCTCCGGCATTACAATAATGGCCAAATAGAATACAGAATAGAATTTCATATTTCATCAGAGAAGGGTTAAGTAGATCCTTGTTCAATTTCCATACCCACAGAAAGCTAATTTCAAATCAATAGGAAATATTCTTCCCCCTTGCCCTTTGGATGAAGATTGCCAAGTCTCTTCCTACCTCAAACTCTACAGCTCCTACGGGCTAGCATGCACTTAGCTTGTAAATTCCCCTTCCTATCTTTCCATTCTTCTTATACCTTACTCCCAGCCCCCCCACACACACACATATTCTATAATCCAGTGATTTAGGTCTCTTTGCTCATCTTAAACATGACTCTCCATCTCCCCAGCTCTGCATTTTTATAAGTTATTCCTAGGTAACACCTCTCTCCCATGTTAGGATGCTTTCCTTCCTCAATTCTGAATTCTAGCACCTTGTCTTCCCTGAAGCTTTACCTCCTCTCATTTTACAAGAAGCCTCAGTCCTCCTTATTCTTATTGCTTTTTCTCTGAGACTACTCTCAGTTTATTTTATGTATACCTTATTTATTCAATGCTTCCCCACACACACAATGCAATTTGCTGATTCCTGGACAATGAATGTTTAGAGAAATTCAAGGTAGGCGATATTGCAGTTCTCTGGGTTATTTTGTAAAGTCCACTCATGTAAACTGACCAAGATAAAAGGAATTCCTTTTTGAACAACTACAATATCAATTTAGCTTACTTTAAACATGGTAGTTTACCAAATTCTGAACATGTATGAAACTACTACTCTAACACATGAAAATTCATATCATATAATAATTGGCATCTTTATCAAAGTTGCAGGCTATAAAAGAAATCCACTTAAATTATTAGCATTCTATATATTACTAATAAAACCCAGTAGCAAGAGATAGAAAGAGAATTTCTAATTAAAATAACTACACACTTTGGAGTCTATCTGCCAAGACACACAAACAGAACTATAAGAGCACAACTAAAAACCTTTTTTCATACACAAAGTCAGATCTAAACAATGGAGAAATATTAATTACTCATAGATAGAACTAAGCCAGTAAAAATAAAAATGATAATTCAATCTAAATTAGTTTAGTTATTCATTGCCATACCAATCAAACTACCAAAAACACTTTATAGAGCTAGAAAAAAAAATAAAATTTATCCCCCCCCCAAAAAATCAAGAATATCAAGAGAATCAAAGAAAAAATAAAAAGGCATCCTAGCAATACCAGATTTCAAATTATATCACAAAGCAGTAATCATCAAAACAGTCTGCTATTAAATAAGAAACAGAGTGGCTAATTAGTGGAACAGATTAGGCATAATATATAATAAATGACCATTATAATATAGTGTTTGATAAACCCAAAGATCTAAGCTTTGAAGGCAAAAATTCATTCTTTGACCAAAAAGGAAAAAATAATAATACTTGGAAAACTAGAAAGCAGTCTGGAAGAAACTAGTTAAGACCAATTTATTTTACCATTTCCTGAGATAAAGGTCCCATTTCTCAAATGAGTCAAATTTGCAAAAATAAAAACTATTCTCCAATTAAGAGTCAAAGATTATGAACAGACAATTTTCAGAGGACAAAACCAAAGCTATCAATAATCACATGAAAAAATGCTCTAAATCACTACTGACTAGAGAAATGCAAATTAAAAACAATTCTGAGTTATCACCTCATTCTTATCAGATTGGTTAAACCACAGAAAAGAAAAATGATAAATGATGAAGAGAATGTGGGAAAATGGATATGCTAGTGCACTCTTGGTAGAGTTCCATTCCGGAGAACAATTTGAAACTAGGCCCAAAGGACTATCCTTTGACCCAGCAATAGATTATTAGGTCTGTACTACAAAAAAATAAAAGAAGAAGAAATAAGACCTATATGTATGGTGGCAAAGAATAGGAAAGTGAGGGGATTCTCATCAAAAGGGGAATGGCTAAAGAAGTGGTATAGATTGTAACAGAATGCTATTGTTCTATAAGAAATGATGAGCACAATAATTTCAAAAAAACCTGGGAAGACTCATATGAAGTCATGCAAAGTGAAGTGAGAAGAACCAGAACAATCTACAAGGTAAAAACAATATTGTAACAATAATCAACTGTGAAAAACTTAACAACACTGATAAAGTAAATGATCCATGATAATTTCTGAAGAACTCATAAAAATGCTATCCACTTCCAAAGAGAGAACTGATAAACTACAAGTGCAAAATGAAGCATATTTTTTCACTTTATTTTTCTTGGGGGGTTTTCTAGTAACATGGCTAATATGGAAATATGTTTTTACATGTCTTCATAATTATTTGCTTTCCCAGTGAGGAGGGGAGAATTTAGAAAGAAAAACCTGAAAATTAAAATTAAAAAATAAATGAATGATAAATGCATTAATTAGTTTTTTAAAATAGACTATTATGTAGAACATCAGCGGTCTTAAAAGAAATCTAATGTCAAAGATTAAAAGCAACTCTTACTGATTTTAAAATTAGATTAAGAAACCCAGGAATAGATTGGAGAATCAGGGAAGAAAAAGCTGGTAACTAAGAAGATTAAATATAATGTTAAGAAATTCACATTAAGATTTCCTATTTTAAAAAAAATCAAACCTGAATGAAAATGCTAAAAAGCTTTGAATATGTATGATTTTAGAGTTCATAAGGTTGAAAACAAAAAGACAGTGTATTCATTTACGCATGAATTCTGACTGGAACATATTAAGAAAAATGAAAATAAAAAGAGTTCAAAGCATGGAATACAACAATACTAAAAACTAAAAAAAGGTTATATTTTTTCCTTACTAAAGCATTCTATTTGAATTTCAGCATAATATTAATAGCATGTTTTTAATCACATGTAAATGAGAAAAGCAAAACAAAAATGAGGGCATTTGTCTATAAGAAAGAAACCTTTCAGATTTAAATCAGTAAACAAACCATTTTAAAATTTTCTACTTTTATTTTTCTGATTTTAAGAACTAATTCACATTTCTCTAGCTTTGCATCACTATAAACTGGACTACACTTCTAGCTCAGAACAGACAGTATCAAGTACAAATTCCTTCATTTAGTATTGAAGGTCTTTATGTACTGGTCCCTTGCCACATCTCCCACATCCTTCACTCTATAGTCTAATGCACCCTACCAGGCCAGTACTAAGTGTTTATTAAACACTACTTGACTGATCTCTAGGAAAATGCCTATAGTAACCATATGAGTTGAGCCCTAAACTAGAGTTGATATACTCAAGGAACCTAACTTGCTGCTTCTCTCCCTAGAGAAGGAACCAGAGAGATGAGACCTTTATCAGAAATAGCATGCTGAGAAGGCTTGTAAATTGAGTGTTAAATCAAATTATGCTCTACTGAAAATCAAGTGAAGGCTCTTGAGGATCCTATGATTAGATAATAATTACTAAGATCCAGAATCTTTTAAGAAAAAGAATGATCGTGGTTTCCTTTCCATTCTTTTCCTTACTTTGAATTTTAGTATCTCTTGTAGCTAACTACTTGAATATCTGTATCAGTAGAAGTCCCAAGAAGGGATGATAATACCTTTAGCATTAGGAACTTTTCTCTCTAATCCATGCTTCTTAAAATGAAAAAGGTTAACATTGGCTCTAGGGTCCTCAAATATCCTGAATCTTTAAACACTCAACCTATCCCTGTAAGGAAGGAAAATGGGAAATGCCTAATGCAGTACAGTGCAGCTAACAATTAGTACAGACAATCTAAAAGCAATTTGGAAAAGTACACCAACATTTGTGCAAACTATTTGACCCAACTATACTACTATTAAGCATATACTCCCAAAAAATTAAAAGAAAGAAGAAAAGACATAATACATACAAAAAATATTTAAAGCAGCTCTTCTTTTGTGATAGCAAGCAATTTTAAAGTAAGGAACTGCCTTCAGTTGGGGAATATTTGTGCTGAAAGAAATGGTGAAGAAGACAGTTTCAGTGAAACCTACAAAAATCTGTATGAACTGATGCAAAATGAAGAGAGCACTACAAGAACAATTTATACAATAACAACATTATAAAGTCAACAAAATAAATGACTGAAGAATTCTATCAAGGCAATAATCAACCATGATTCCAGAGACTAATGATGAAAAATGATCACCATCTCCTAATAGAGAAATGATTGACTAAACATGCAGAATGAGACAAATTTTTATTGTGTCCAATAAGGGTATTTATTCTACTTGATTATACATTTATTACAACTTTTTTTCTTTTTCCAATCAATTGGGGGAAGAGGCTGGGAGAGAAAACAAATTCTTGTTAATTAAAAGATTAAATATTTTATTATTATTAATAATAAAAATTGCCTCTCTAGGAGCAATTGTCTCCCCTCCCCCAACATACATCTGTCAATAAATCAAATATTTAATAGCTACTATGTGCCAGGCACTCTGCTAAGTTTAAGAATTCAAAAAAAAATGCAGAAGACAGTCCTTGCTCTTAAGGAGTTGAAAGTACAATGATAAATACAACATGCAAACAACTATGTACAAACAAGCTATATATAGACAAGTGGAAATAAACACTAGAATTAAGAGAATCAAAACAAACAAACAAACAAACAAACAAACAAACCTTCCTGTGGAAGGTAGGGTTTTGAATGGGATTTGAAGGAAGCAAAAATATGACCAAAAAAAAGAGAAAGTACATTCAAGATAAATGGATTACAGCCAGTGAAAATTCAGCCTTGAGAGATGAGATATATGCTGGTTCAAGGAACAGTAAGGGAGCCACTGTCACTGGTTCATAGACTCCATGGGGGTAAGAGTAAGAGGGAAGGTATATGAAGACAAGAAAGATATAAGAACAAATTATGGTGATCTTTGATTGCCAGAGGGTTTGATTTCCAAAAACTCATCCCTCCCTTCTCTACCAAATGTACCAGGTGCTTGGGGTATCCCCAGTTCTTACTTCGGTGTCCAGCACAAAATGTTCATAGATTGACAGCAGTAATGTCTTATTATACTCACATATCACAATTGTGTAACTATTCCCAGTCCTGCATATGGATTTTGTTTCCGGCTCTTTTCTATTAGAAGAAGTTCTGTTGCAAATATTTTGGTGACTATAGGACCTTTCTCATGGAAATTAATAACTAATAATTAATAATACATAACAATGGATCCAGACCCAGTATTAAATACAACAATATGAAGAAAAACAACTGTGAAAGACTTAACAGCTCCAATTAAGGCAATGACTAACTCCAGGGAATTGATGATGAAACTTACAGAATGAGACATAATTTTTCTGGACATGATCAATGTATCCATTTGTCTTGCCTGACTAATGATTTATAATAGAAAAGAGGGTTTGTCAATGAGGCTGAAGGGAGAGGATAGTGATAGTGATGCCCAAAAGGAAAAAATAGTTTCAATTAAGTTTTTTTTTTTGGGGGGGGCGAGGGGGAGATATGCACAGCAGAGAACTGAAGAAATTTCAGGCAGAAATAGTTTACAAACAAGCAGGGCCCCCTCTGGCACTAATGTATTGAATTCATGGTATTTATTTAACAACTGATTTTATGTTTTATCTTGGAAGTGATAGGGAGCCAATAGAGTTTAAAGAAGAAAGTGAAATGCGCATACCTTTGCTTTAAAAAAAATCATCTTGCCAACTGAATAGAATAGAATGGGGGTAAGACAACCCAGTAGCAGGCAATTTCAACAATCCAGGCAGAAGGTGATGAAAGCCTGCACCAGAGTGATGGCAGTATTGGAGATGAAAAGAAGGTATTTATAAGAGATGCTGAAGAGATGTTGTCAGGTCTTTGGCAAGAGATGGAATAGGAAAGAAGGGAGCAAGGTTAGAGGAACTAACTAACTAACTTACTAAGGAGTGAAAGATGTGAGCCCAGGTGACAGGGAGGAAAGCATTGCCCTCTACAGTAATGGAAAAGGCATAAAGGAGGAGGGTTTGGGGAAAAGATAACCAGTTTGAGATATATTGAGTCTAAGAAGTAAAGTAGAAATCCAGATAGTTGGAGATGCAACTTGTGACTTCCTTGGACAGGCAGTAAAAAGAGCAAGTAGCCTACATATAAGGCAAGTATGGCCAATGTGCTGATGTGTTTTAACTGTACTTTTTTATTATAAGGAAGGGATCTGGTGAGTAGGATGGTCACTGAGAAATAAGTGATATACAAACTATCAATATAACATTTGGAAAGGTTTAAAAAAAAAGACATAAATCTTGGATGTGACTAGAAAGAAAGGATGGAATCTGAACAAGCCTTTTATTTGACACCAGGTGTGATGTTTGGTTTCACCTCCATCATCATCTTCATCAAGCCCCATGGAGGATAAATTCATCATCCTGGAGACACTTGAGTTTTGCTACTCACATCTCATCAGTCACCTCAGTTGCTTCTGCCTCTCTGATTGGAAACAGAACAAAAAAACTCCCCTGTACTCTCTCAAAATGTCAACCATCTCTTCATCTGCACCACCAGCAGAAACTCCATCATCATCATCTTCATTGGGCCCCCTACCTTGTATCCTCCAGTATTCTCCCTTTTAAGCTTCTTTTTTGTGTGCTATCTTCTCCCATCAGATTGATACATTCCTTGAGCTCCTTCTTAGAACTTCTCCTTATTTGTATCTCCAGTACTTAGGACAGAGCATGGTATGTGAAGTGTTTAATAAATACTTTAATAAAAAATAATAAATGTTCCCTGTATAAGCCCGAGAAAGACTTGCCCCAATAAAAAAGTCTCAGTTTGAGTATCATCTCTTCTATGGAGAAGACAAAAATAGTTCTTAATTAGTTTAATTCATAAGCACATTTTGATGCTCTCTTTTTATAATAACAATAACAATATATATACATACAATTTTCCTTTATATTATCTATATATCTGATTAGCAGAGAGGCAGTGTTTCAATTCAGAGCAGCAAGGTGGCACAATGGATAGAATAGTGGGCCTTAAGTTGGGAAAAAACCTGAGTACATAGCTGATCTCATATGCATACTATCTGTATGACCCTGGACAAGTAAATTAATCAAAGTTTGCCTCGGTTTCTCCTCTGTAAAATGGGGATAAAATAGCAATTACCTCCCAGAATTTTTGTAAAGATCAATGTAGCACAGTGCTTGGCTCATAAAAAGCACTATATAAAATGTTAGCTATTAACTACTACTATCATGTTGTACAGTGAATAGAAAGACGATCAGTAAACCAGGAAAACCTGGATCCTTGCAGGCCCACCTTTGAGACTACTAATTGTGTGACTCAGGGCCAGAACAACCTCTCACTGCTCTAGGAAACTGACCAAAAGCTGCTGAAAGGAGCTGCCTTTTCATCTCTATGCTATCATTGATGGGACATAGTATCATTACTGGGATGAAGCATATAAACAGTAAGTTTTCAGAAATGTTGAAGGCCATCATTAATTATATTTTTATTGCAAACAATGCAAGTCATATCCTGTAAGTAGACTATCAGAATGATTTTTTTTTACTACTGCAAAGGCAAATCACTAATACAAGATTTTAGTCTAAACATAACCTTGCATAAATAACAGTGTCATGCTAATTGCCATTAGTGAACAGGGAAATTATTTTGAGTTCACTGTCCTACACCTTATCAAATGATTCAGGGGAATAAAATGATATCCATTCACAAGTTAGAACATCACTTGTGATTGCTTTTAAATGATGACACGTATTAAAAGAGACCATGCTTTTATAAAATTAATGAAATCTAATAATCTTACTATACAAGCGGTCCAGACTTTGAACAAATATCACATTCTAATGATAGTAAGCCTAAGTCATTTCAATCATTTCAATTTGGGGTTATTAGAGTTTTTATGGAAGTAAATAAATTAATCTTCTATTATACAATTATACACATGTAATGCATGCTCAGATAAGGATGATTAATAAACTGCTGAGTCTTTTTTTAACAATGTTTTTCAGTACAATTAAATTTTGAAGTCATATCCATAATATTTTAATGTATTTGTAATATATGACATAAAAATATAATAATTAGTAATTAAAACTACTAATCAAAGAAAAAGGTAGATGAGTATAAATGATCCTCCAAATAAAGTGACTAGGTTCAATCCACTAATTTTTTTTGTATGGCTTGTAAAGAACTTAAATTACTTTCAAAAAATCTGATTGTTGTAAAATGCTATTAAATGAATAATATTGTAGCTTATAAATTAAGTACTTTTTCTTCAAGGTTTAAAAAATTAGACATCCTCAAGAAAAAGTACACCCTAGAAAAAGGATTTTAAAGAATCAGATCACAAAGCATAGATTATTATAGATTTTGAGAAACTGATTTGTAAGACTCAAAAAATGATAGACCTTTAGGAATAGAAAGCTTACTATGGTTTTTGCCTTATAAATTGATAATTAATTCTATTGAGTTTTTTTGTTGTTGTTTTGTGTTTTTTTTGTTTTTTTTTTTTACTGCTAGTGAAGTCAGTGCCACAGGATTTTTTATTTAATGGAATTAGCTCAGCTGAGACTAGAGTCAAGTAAAATGGATTATGATTGGGTGCATTGGTTTTGCCTAAAATTAGGAGGACCCGAGTTCAAATCTAAATTCAGACACTTCCTAGTTGTGACCCCGATCAAGTTATTTTACCTTTCTCTACCTAAGTTGCCACAATAATAATAATACTTCATAAAGACAGTATAAAACACTTGGCACATGGTAGGACTTTAATAAATGTTTTACTTCATTTCAGAGAAATAATTATAGTACTCAAGCTATGTCCAAACTATGTCCAAAAAAATTTAAGATACATCAGACTTCAGCGAAATTTCAGGTTTGCTAGACATCAGATTTCAATATTTTTTCTATCTTAAAAAACTAAATATCAAAGGACCAAAAAAAAAAAAAAATCCATTCTCAAGAATGCTAATGCTCCCTGCTTTCTGAGACTACTTCTCCCCCTCCCCCTCATCACTCAAACTAACCACAATTCAAGACACCTGGAGTCAGGTTAACATGAGTTCAAATTTTGCCTCAGTTATTTGGTAGGTGTATGATCCTGGGCAAATCACTTAGCCTCAGTTTCCTCATGTGAAAAATAAAGATAAATATTACTTACCTCCCAGGCTTGTTGTAGCTTAAGATAGTATATGTAAAATGCTTTGAAAATTTCAAAATCACGCCATACAAGCAAATTACGGTTTTTTTAGATTTCTAGTTTTGAATTTGAGGGCAAGCTATAAATTTTAGGCCTCAACGACTTGTAAATTTAGGAGTTTTCCAAATATATATGCATGTATATCTACATATTCAAGTTATATAGTTGATGGTTTTTAACACATATGATGGATAAAATAGAAAACTTTTAAGTGAGAAATAAAATCAGCAATTGGAGAAGTACAGCAAAACTACTTAAAAACATTATGTATGGATGCCCATAAACATTAAATTCTCCCAGGTCCTAGCCATAATGCTAGAATAAAACAACTCTTGAACAATATGGTAGATTGTCAACCAATCAAGCTAGTGGAGGAAAAAAATCCTAGGGAAATGATCATTTAAAACATTAAGCCATCAGTTCTGTATATTAGATTCAGTGGCAAAGAAGCATGAGTCTGTAATACAAATTTTAATATATCTATGGTTCACTAATTTTTAACATTGTTCTATTTCTGAAAACACCCAAACAGGTAGCAGGTGAGAAAATCTATCACTGAAATGCAACATATTTACTATCTCCACAAGGAGTAACTGTGTTAACTGATCAAGACATATTATGGAACTCTCCCTTAAATCCATACAGCAGAGGAATACTTCATCTGATTTCATTTTGGAAATGCAGTAAATACATTCCAAAACTCTCAGCTACCTAAAAAACCAATTCCTTAGGGTCTGATTCCTCTTTTCAATCTATTTTACTCCACAACTAATGAACTAGAGGGGTTTTTTTTAAGATTACTAAGATTATGCAGAGCTGGGGTGATGGGATAAATCTGGACAGTACAGTAGTACAACACAATCATGAATACATAAAAAAGGTACAGAGGCATTCACAGTGAATTGTGTCTATTTGAATCTAGACTGAATCTACTTACTTGACATTGTCTTAGTTTCAAATCAACAAAACTGTGACACATATCATATCCAATGGTACAAAGTTTGAAGTAAACTACTTCCTAAAGACCCTTACCCCAGTAATAACCAAATTATCTTCCCTATCTGGATTTTGCTGGGTGCGAGTGTATGCAGATTTATGACTTCTGGTCTAAGGAGGGAATGCCTTAGCGCTTACCGATTCCTGGAGCCACATAGATGAAGTATAGACAAGACGACGAGAGGCAGAAGAAGAAGATGAAGGCGAGCAAAGAGCGATTGGAGACCCGCAGCAACCACTTAAGCAGAGACATCTTCCTCCTCCTAATTAGCCGAGCAGGATGCTCAACGATCCCGAGCACTAGGGAACTGTCCAGGCCTTACTCTCCCATGGACTGTTTTAAACCGCCCCGCAAAATGCAGAGGGGAAGCCGAAGCCGGGAAAGGGTGAAAGTAGAGATCGGAGAAAAAGAAGCTAGGAGGTCTGAGTGACGGGTATACACAGAAGGAATGAATGAACTTGGTGGAGGGGGAGGGGAAGTGAGGGGACCGGATGAAAGCTAAAGTGGCTGGGGAAAGGATTTAGAAAAGCGAAGGTGGAAAAGGTGAAAATGCACTAAAGAACTAGAGAGGGAGATGGATGAGAAGGCGCAGGGACGAAGGGAGTTTATTTCAATTAGACACTATAGGGCTGGAGCGCAGGTGGGAAAAGGCAGCAGCGGGAGATCGGTGTGGGGTGAAGCGCAGGCAGTGAGCCCCGGCTTAGCCTTCCCTGCGGAGAAGGGGCACCGAACTGCAGCACAACCCTGCGTAGTGGCGGTGGCCAAAGCGCCACCGCCTCAGATGCTCCAGCCTCGCATCCTCATCTCGAATCCCGGGCAAGGCGTCCAGTTCCCGGGAACTGGAATCTCCAGCTCGGACAGTCGCCCCCCCCCCAGCCCGGGCTCTCCCGGTTTCCCGCAGCAGCCGCCTCTGCAGCAGCCGCAAGCTCTCTTTCTTCCGCCGGTTTTTCTCTTATCACCGAGACTAAAGCAGAAGCCCTGGCCGCCTCCGGCATGCGCGATGCTCTGTGGCCGGGGGCGTCCCTAGGGGCCCGGGAGGTCTCGGCTGGCCGGTGCTGCGTCTCCTCATGCCTGGCGAGGCCCGGCGCTCAGCGGCGGCAGCAGAAACCGAGCGACAACGGGGAAAGCCCTAAAAGCAGCGAAGCTGTAGGATGAATCCCTCTCGGGACTGGCGCACAAGCTAGTGGTCCTGCAGCAGCCGCTACCACCGCTTCCTCCTCCAGGTGCTGTCCCGGCCGCAGGGGCAGCAGCAGCGGCGGCGGCAGCATCCCCGCTTCCCAGCGCCGGGGTAAGTCAGCAGGGCCCCGGCGCCGCCCCCGCACGACGCGCTGGCAAGTAAGGGAGAGATGTGAAAGCGACAGGGAGACGGGGGCTGCGGGAAGTGGAGCTCCTGCTCGCAGGAGGAAAAAGAGGGCGGGGTGCGAGGTGACTGGGCGGCGCCGGAGCCGCGCCTCTGCAGGAGGGAGGAAAGCGGCTGGAGCAGGGGGAGGGGGCGAGCAAACTGGGAAGACTAGTGGACGCTCGCGGTTCCCCAGTGGGACTTCCCACGTGCCCCCTCCCCTCCGCGACTCTCTGCAGTGAATTTACCGCGGAGCCTGAACGGGGGTCGGGGCCGAGCGCACCACTCAGTAGAGAGGGGGGAGGAGGGGAAAGAGTACTTGATCCTCATTGGGAATTGCGGAAAACCAAAGGTCTGGCACAAACACCGTAGTCGGTGCCATCTCCTATCTCAGCCCAGGAAAAAAAAAAAAAAAAAAAAAGCCCTTTAATTTGCCAAACAAACCAGCCCTTTCTTTAACCATCCCCCAAACCTCCCAACTTCCTCCCCCAATTCGTGTTTCTGGTCTGTTCCGCGGGAGGGAGGAGAGTCGAGGGGAGGAACCCGCGTCCACCTCGTGCGTCACCGCCCAGCTGCCTCTGCTACCACTTCGCTCTGCCCTTGGGGTCGGTCAACCCTCTTGGGGCCTGTAGGCGGAGCTGCCCCCGTCTTGTCTTCTGAAGCTTTCTGAAGCTAAGGATAGGGTCTTGAGTATATTAAGGTATTGAGTATATTATGGTACAAAAGGGCTCTGGGTCACAGGTGATGCCATGGAAGTGGACAGTCCGCTGTAATACTACTGGGCAACCCGGCTCCCGTTCTCCACGTACACTTCTTAGAATAATAGTAGATTTAGCAGAGTTTCAGATGTTCGGTCTAGAGGTCAGTCGGAAGATGATGTTACAATTTAGTGGTGGTCAGTAGCTCTGACTTTAGTCATCACTGAAGAGATCCATGTACCTTGGCAGGCCTTTCGGTGCTGCACTCCTTCAATTTGCAAAGCCTCCAATTGTTTTCAAGCCACCTAGAGATCTGCTATCAGATTTTTTTTGTTTGTTTGTTTAAAAGGCACCCTTTGCAGGGGAGTTGCAGATCATCTGGTGTCTACTGACCTGAATATCACATTGTTTCAAACAATGGTTTGTTTTTTGCTGTTATTTATTTTGATGCGATTTTTTCGAGAAATACTGAGTTTGGGGAGATACTGAGTTATTCTTGGGATCATACGTTTACAGATAGAAAGGGGGCCTCTAGTCGTTTATTAATCCAGCACCTTCATTTTTAGATGAGGAAGCAATCAGAAAGGATCTGACTTGCCTTGTTCACACAACAAATAGGATCCAAATTGGATCCATTCTGATTCCTAGCGCAGCACTTTTATACTATCATTCACTTTCTGGTCTCTTCAGAGCTATCTGGACATTGCTGACATTTTTCTACTGCCAGTACCTTAACCCCAAAGTCTTTATCACTTCCATACCATCAATCTGTTTACTTTGTCACCAAAGTACCAAATTTCATGGGTTATCTCACCACTAGACAGACTCACCAAAGTCTATTTTTAGGTTTGTTTTGTACCTCAATGGAATGAATGTCTAATTAAATTGCCTAATCTCCCTGGATGATGCCATCATTATTTAAAGGATTGTTGTGAAAACTGATGAGAGGCTTTGAAATTTTTTTTGATATAAAGATATTTTAATATACCTATATCAGCTTATCAAATAAAAGAAGAAATAAGGACTAGACCTATGATTTATTAAAGATCCATATAAATAAATTTATTTTAGAATGACAATTTTATACTTTTTAAACAATTCTAGGTAGAGAGCTGAGCTTCATTTAAAAAATAGTATGTTTATTATTGTTACCTTCTTTAAACAATGGAATATAAGCTCTTCAAAAGGAACAACTTTCATTTTAATATTTTTATCAACCTAGCAAGTGTCTTAATAGGTATTTAATAAATGTCCAATTGGAAAGCCAATTTTACAACCACATAAACTTTTTATTTGGTATTAATAAAATCAGAGCCTCCCAATGAAATTTACTATTAAAAATTTTGTTAAAATCTTCCTTTTGATTTCTGTTATAAATATATTGATGTTCTCTAAATTAAAACCACTAAAAAGAAAGCAAGAGAGGGGATACTCAGAAAGAATGAACCTTGATTTCAATGATGTACAAAACTCCCAGGTAAGGAAATTTTTTCTGCCAATACAGGTCAACCACCTTCTCTGAAACCCATCATTTTAGAGGGTTGTCTGGAACAATGGTATCAAACTCAAAAAGAAATGGGGTCCCTAAATCTTACATAAGGATCCTTGCAGGCAGCATATTGACTTTAAAAATCACTTATTAATCTAATCTGTTTTATATTTTTTAATTTTGCTAAATATTTTCCAATTATTTTCAATCTGATTTGAGCTGCACTCCAGAAAGCCTTGAGAAACTTGTTTAAAACCTCTGATCTAAGTAATTGAGAACTAACATGTATTTATCAGAGGCGGGACTTTAACCCAGACTTTCGTGGCTTTTGAGGCAAACTTTCCACTGGCGCATGCAACCTTAAGTGAAACTATGAAAATGTCAGTAAAATCTTCAGTTTCCACTTGTTTTTCATTTTCTGTGTAGTTGGTTGAGTCAAATGGTTTTGAGTGAGTACAGATCTTTTCCAGGGTCTCTACATTATTCTGGGATTTGATGTCATCAGTACAATACAAAAAAAGTTTGCAGTTTAAAAAATTTGTATTTGATTTTCATTTTATTCTGTTTGTTATCCTTCCATTTTCATTGTTAAATGTTCTATACTTCGATAGGAATCTAACCAAGCTTTCTTTAAATTGGTTTTATCTTACACTCTTGCTTAATGAAAATTTAGGCAGTCACTGCTCCTAGGGAGCTTCCAGGTATAAAACACCTTCTCTCTCTTCTCCCTAGACTTCTAGACTAGTAAATGAACCTGGTACTGCGATCACTGCACTAACACAAATCATTTAACTTGAACTTTCTGATTCTCTATCTTTATTGTTACTTACTGCCTAAACTCATTCTTCAGTGACCCTCTTAAATTCTTTATCCTTGCAATAGTTCCTGGCTGCTAAAGAACAAACCATCCTCCCTAATCTCAGCTGTCTACTCTTTGAGTCACAATCCCCTCAACTCCACCTGTCCCTGCCTCTTCAGCTGTGTCTGTACTTGGCATCTTCTGGAAAGATTTCTCCATAATTTAACAAACATGCTTTTATCTCAAACCTCTTCCTTTATCACTCTTACATTTTTTGCAACTCACTGTACCTGCCTCTCTCCAGATCAAACACTATTTGTGTCCCTTGCCATCCTGCCAAGTACTAGTTATAGCCTCATGTCCCTAATTCATTTGTTATGGTGGTAGAGTTAAAACTATTCTTTGCTCCCTATTCTCACTTACAAACACTTCCCTTATTATCCATTGCTCAACAATCTCTCCTTCTTTGTGATTCATTCTAAACCCCAATACTATCAGTCACCAGTATACTAGGACATTCTCCCTCCTTTCTTGCTTCATTCTGTATGACTCCAACGTACATGTAGATGTTTCTTAAATATCCTAATTTTCCAGTTCTTTAATCAACTCCCATGACCTATTCCTTTACCACACCTCAGCTATACTCAAAAGTTGCCCACAAATGTTTTTTTCTTTCATTTCCAAAACTTTTCCTTTTTCAATTTCTTTTATCTGTTCAAAATCTTTTATCTTTCCATCTTTCTCTATGCTTCACATCTCTTAAACTTATTTCTATCTTACCATTATCTCCAACCCCTCAGATCATCTCAGATCATTACCCTTGATCAATTCTATATTATCCTCTATTCTCAAATTGTTTTTACCCCTGTCCTAACTCTGACAATGTCTTGCCAAATCCCAGCTCCAGATGACTCCCACTAACCATCTCTTTTGTTCCTATTCACATGCTACTGAACAGAATTGGAGGAAGTCCTAAAAGCTTTATTATTGGGTCCATTATAAATTCATGTTACCTTATCTCAAGTGGGCTCTCTCTAAGGTGAGACATAATTGATTGCCTATTTTGCTTAACTATCACAAACCATTTTTTTTCTATCCCTAAGCCTCTTACACTATTTCCTCTCACCAACCTTTCTGTTGAGGACCTTGTCTCATCCTTTACCAAAAAAATGAATCTGTTTATCAAGAGTTCCTTCTTTTCTCCTCCTCATATCACTCAAATACCTCCCCCCTTAAAACTTCTTCAGTCCAATTTCTTATACCAGGATCCTTCTCTTTGCCAGGCCATCCTTCCCCCATAGAGTCCTTTTGACCTCACCTTCCATTCTCCTCTAGCAGATTGCCCATAATCTGCTTTAAGCTTCAGTATCTTCCTTTTGGCTGTTTCCTTCCCTCTGCATAAAAACAAGGCACTCCCATCCTTGAAAACCTCTTATTAGATGCTACCATGATCATCAGCTCTCTTTCTCTATTTCTCTTCCCCTTCTCAGCTAAACTTTAAAAAAGCTATTTATAACCAATGCCTCTACTTTCTGTCTTCTCAGTTTCTTCCAAACAATCTACAAATCTAGTTTCTGACTTTATCATCCAACAGAAATTCCTCTCTCCAAATTCATCAGTAATCTCTTATTTGACAGTAATTACTTCATTATACTCATCCTTCTAGGACTCTTGATAGCTTTGACACTTTTCTTTTGGTTTTTGTGACTCTGCTCTCTTGGTTCTACTTTTCTGACTGTTTCTTCTCAGTGTCTTTTGCTAAATCTTTACCCATGTCACACCCAATACCAGTGGGTGTCTTTCCAGGTTCTGTCCTAGATCCTTTTTTCCTTTTCTATATATTCTTTTACTGGGTGATATTATCAGCTCCCAGAAATTCAATTACCATTTCTTTATAGATGACTCAGATTTATCTATTTTTTTATCTGTTATTTATTTATCTAGCCCTGGTCTCTCTCCTAGCTCTAGTTATGCACTGTACCACTTAGACATTTAGAATTGAATGTCTAAAACTCAATATGCCCAAAACAGAACTCATAATTTCTTCCTAAGACTCTGTACCTTACTTGTTACTGTCAAGGGCACCAGCATCCTTTCAGTCACCCAAGCCTACAACCACAGGGTCAGTCCCAACTCCTCATTTTCATTTGTCCTACATATCCTATCCATTATCAAGTCTAATGATTTATTTTTCTTCAAGATCTATTTACATTGGCATCTATTGAGTTTAAGATCTCATCACTTCATGTTTAAACTATTGTAATAACTTCTCATTGGCCTTCCTGACTCAAATCTTTCCCCATTCCAATTTATCCTCCACTCAGATAATAAAATCATTTCCCTAAAATATAGGTCTAAGCCCCTCGCCACCATCACCACCCTCCACTGCCCCATCAATAAACTACAGTAGTTATCTATTGTCTGTTAAGATAAAATATAAAGTCCTTTAGTATTTAATATTCTTTACAACTCACCTCTTTCTCCATTTCCAGTCTTTTGATATTCTGCTTCCTTCTTTACCTCTTTGGTCCAGCCATACTGGACCATGTAGTACTTCATGTTTCTCACACACATTATTCCATCTCCCATCTTTATATCTTTGCAGTGATTATTTCCAATTCATGGAATGCTCTTCTTCCCTTCCTCTAATGCTTTGAATCTCTGCCTTTCTATAAGACAGTTCAAAGGTCTCTTCCTCCAGGAATCCTTTTCTGGTCTCCTTAACCAGTCAACAAATATTTATGGAGCATTTACTATATACCTGGCACTGTGGCAAATTCTGGAACTACAATCACAAAGAAAGATCATCCCTGCTATCAAAGAGCTTAAGGAACTAGTGCCTCCATCAGAAAAAAAGGTTTTTTATTGGTGTTCAGTCATTTTTTCAGTCATGTCTGAGAGTTCATGGCCCTGTTAGGGTTTTCTTAGTAGAGAAAATATAGCAGTTTGTCTTTTCCTTCTCCAGCTCATTTTATAGATTTTATAGAGGAAACTGAGATAAATAGGGTTAAGTAAAAACTTTTTACAAGTATTGTTTCATTTGATCCTCACAACAATATTGTGATGTAGGTGCTATTATTATCCCCATTTTATAAATAAAGAGACTGAGACACAGAGAGGTTTAGTGATTTGTCCAGAGTTATACAGTTAGTAGGTACTTGAGGCTGGATTTGAAGTCAGTGTATAGAATAGAGAGAGATAAGGTGAAGAATTTACAGGAAATGTTGGAATCCTTACAGAGTGCTAATTTAGCATGGTACTTAGCAAATCCTCTAGCTCACTAATGTATTTAAGTACTCATTGCAGGTCACACATTTGGGAGATTTCAGGGTTTAGTATGAGATATCTGAATTCACACCTCCCTTAATCCTTAAACATTGCTAGGGGTTGGAGAGGAGCACTCTGGGAGGAAGCCCACAAGCCCTCTCTCAGAAGCAAGAGAGATTCATTCCATTTTCCACCCGGTTAGCTTAGTGGCCTATCTCTCTGCTTGGTTCCAAGAGCTCCCTCTGAATGTCTTCAAATCCAAAGGTTTGTCCTTCAGCCTTCAACCAGCCAAGTGGGAGTAGCAATGTTCCAAAGTAACTCACTAATTCAAAGCTAAGAGCCTCTTTATATATGATCTCCCAAAGGTTGACTCCTCCTTCTGGAGGCAGGGATTAAGGGAGGTGTGAATTCAGATATCTCATACTAAACCCTGAAATCTCCCAAATGTGTGAACTCCAATGAGAACTTAAATACATTAGTGAGCTAGAGGATTTGCTAAGTACCTTACTTTGTAAGGATTCCAACAGAAAGTATGAATTCTTTTTCTGTATTTTATTTTCATCATTTCTGTTTCCCCTATATGTATAATATGTACAGGCTCATATTTACTTGATCCTTGACCAGCTATAAACATATTTACTTAACCTGAACTGATGCCATTTATCAGTATTTAGTCTATTAGCTGGACCACTATCTGCTTGATTAAGCTTCAAGGCCTGATTTTCTGTTTCCTAGAAATCAGGAGATTTCAGGGAAGCAGAAACCTTCCATTCCAATCTCCCCAAATAGCAACAACCAATTAGATGCTTCCCCCTCCTCTTCTAATTGCTCTCTTACTTGTGATGTACTTTCTTGTATAAAAGCTATGTATCTTTACTACTTCTTTAGCCCTCCTACCACAAGCTTTCTCTTTCTTATCTCGTGATGGGACGGCTCATCCTCCGGAGATTTTCAATAAACAACTTTTCTGCCTTCTACTGAATGATCTCTGAGTAGTCATTTTGGGTAAGGGTTTTCTACATCCCTCACATCAGGATCTTCTGGCTCTGAGTTCAGTGCTCTAGAAATCTAAATTTCATCATTTAATACCTATTAGGCTGTAAGTCTTCACTTAAATTTTGCATATCTCATCATGAGTTTAATATTTATTCAAACTATTTGTTGAGAGACACGATGTAACGGAAAAGTCATTTGATTTGGAGTCCAAAGTGTGTTTGGCTTAAGCAGTGACTATTTGTGTGACTTTAGAGAAGCCACTTGACATCTCAGGATCTGTTTTCTCTTTTATGGATCTCAATTTTCTCTCTTATAAAATGGGTGCATAGAACGATATAATTTTATGCACCCACTCTGGAGAATAATAAGTCTAGTTATTGCTGCAGGGATTAACTGGAAAAGAAATTCCTCAGAACAAACTAAAAAAGATTTTTGTGATTCTTTGAAAACTCTACTTATTCTTTCAAATTGTACAATCTTTCCATTCAATTCAATTATGCAATAGTTCACTCTTATTAGAGTTAGCATGGGCAATATGGTATAATGGGTGAAAAGCTGGCGTTGGAGCCAGAAAGAACTGAATTCAAGCCCTGTCCCTGATAATTCATGGCTGTCTAACTCTGGGCAAGTTATTTTTACTCTCATTGTCCCAGGAAACTCTTGAAGACTAGAAGCTGCAACCCAGTTGGAGACAAGAATAGAGCTAACAGAGTGAAGCATAATTCTGGAATGTCTTCACACTGCTTCTGGTTTTACCTTCTAGTACCAAGAAGATCAAGTCTTCCCTTGTCTGAACTAAACATCCTTTAAGGAATCTTTATATGTTGTGATTTTGAATCTTCTTTAAAACTTCATAGGACTTACTCTGGATGCTAGCTTGTCAAAGAACTTTATTCAATCAAAAATGGTGATATATTGTAATGGGCTGAAGCTCGAGTTGATGCACTGAGATCCCAAGCACGTGAGGCTAAATAGTAATTGAACCATACTCTATTAATATATATGCTTGGAGAAAGACTGGC
Source organism: Antechinus flavipes (assembly GCF_016432865.1). NCBI lineage: Eukaryota > Metazoa > Chordata > Mammalia > Dasyuromorphia > Dasyuridae > Antechinus > Antechinus flavipes. The sequence continues at coordinate 483,836,881 of NC_067398.1, read as the reverse complement.
CCCCACCCACTCTTTGTGCAAGTCCTGATGTGTTGTATGGGAAATGACGATTTTGGTGGGTGGAGGCAGAGGGGTGGAGAGAGAAGCAGAAAGAGACTGCTGGCTGGCATCTTATTGCATCTGCTCACATTGCTAATCCCCCTTCACCTCAAAAAGAATAAAGATTGAAGATTCTCCCTTAATCTGAATTCCTGACTCCAGCTGATTTTAAAATACGCGGTCATCACAATATACATAACCCTAGTACCCCAAAGTTCTTCAGTTTCTAATGCAGAATTATATAATTTAAGGCTTTTTTTAAAAAAATCAATAGTTAATTTTTCATGTATTTATGTTTCATTTCTACCACCAGAGCATAAGCCCTTGGAGGATAATGATTGTGGTATGGACATAAGCAATCAATGAATTTTATTGCACTCCAATTATAAAAAACTAGAAGTTGCAGGGGTATACCTGCATTGAAGGAGGAACTTTCTCTCTCCAGGAGTCCTTTATAACAAAGAAATTACTGGTACAACTTATATCTCTATTATTTTTACTAATAGTAATGTTGAAGATAGTTTCCTATGTTAAAATACATATTTTAAAACTCTTCACATTGGTTATCAAAGGGCTAGCCTTAGAGTCACAATCATACATATTGCACACTTTTCCAACATAATCTAAATCAGATGATGAAGTACTATTGGGAAATTATTTGCTTTCTATAGCCACTACTGTAGAAAATAAGGAAAGAGAATCCCAAGATCTTTCCTAGAATGAAAAGATTGCAACAGAATAGGTCATTTGCAGTGTCAAAAGATACTTCCTTGAGAAAGGGGCCCAACTAGTAAATGTCCCTGGAGCAGAAGAATGTTGCTGCCTGTTCTGTATGACATCCCTCACCTACATTTTATTGTTACCACATCTATCAGATCATATCTTGGCAAGAAGAGGGATCCAAAATTTGCTTGGTTCTCATGGGCATCTTCTCTGACCCCAAAAGAAATCAGGTTAATAAGAATAAATTCTGGCAAAAGGCTAATCTGATTCATGAAGAAATATATATATATACACATACATATATATTTGTATATATAAACATATTAAGTCAACAAGCATTTATTAAGTACTTGCTACATTCCAGGTATTGTACTGGGTATTAGGGATATAAATGTAGAAACAAATAGTCCTTGTTCTCAAAAAAAATGCATTGCTTGTTTTAAGTATAATGGGCCAGATACTAGCAAGAGTCCCTAGGTAAAGTTGGCTAGCTGCATAGCACATCAACTTCTTCCAGCTAGTGGAAGATTACTATGCAATACTCATTTCTCACATTCATTAAACATTCCCTAAAGACCTGAAAGAACCAACACACCTCCAAAAGTACAATGTGTCTCCAGTACAATGTGACATTCGCAAGATAATAAAATCTGACCCATTAATCAAAATTGAAAACATCTTTTACCTCATCTGAATATCTGCCAGTATTTGTTGATTACTATCGGGACTATGCTTGTTTTCTATAGTATTTCTAATTGAATGTTGCTCAAAATAATTAAATTCAATAATATTTGCATTTACAGATGTTAGATTCACTAAAACTACATCTGCTATTTTCCTTATTTTTATGTTAGTTCTCATTGTCACTTTGAAACCAAAAGCAAATCATTCTAATCTTCAATTGATTAAATGAAATGCAACTGAAATCATGGAATTTCAAAATAGAAAGACTTCAGAGGCTAAACAATACCACTAATACTTGATTAAGATTACTTTCTGCTGGAGTCTTGTTGGTTCACTTTGAAAATAAAGGACAATGATCTAAATAACAAGCAAATGAGCAGTGGTCATTCAAGTTTCCATTTTAGATTTCCATAGAATAAAGTTTTCAAAGCTTTTTAGAAATATCATCCCATTTGATCTCTCTACAATTCTGTTCCTATTCAGCCTCCTACTTAAAGATAAACAATGACATCTCAATGTTAGAATCAAAACACAGTGTATTCAATTGTAACTGGTCAGTTCAATACAAGCTTTAGAGGTTCTACCCCAGGTCAAGCACAAATAGTTCCTATAAACATTTGGAGTGGAAATGTCTTTAAATTTGCTTGTTTTGCATTTCATTTAAACTACTGCAATACTGTTTTGCTTATAGAGCACAGCACCTTCTTTGATGAACCAAGCCTGCTGGGTGGTTCTGTGCCAGGATCTCCTGTGTCTCACAATTAATACTAAAGTTCTTTAGCCAGAACTTGAAAGTCTCCCTGTACCATTTCTTCTGACCTTCATGTGAACACTCACCTTGTATGAGTTCTCCAGAAAATAATGTTAGGTAAACATTCAAGCTATGATTGGCAGTTCGGCTCAAGAGAAGATCTCAGTGTACAGTATCCTGCCAAGTAATCTTGAGAACCTGATGAGATTTAGATTTGGGGAACCCAAATGATATTAGGGTTTGTGGTAGTCATGGAGTTAAACAAAGTCTAGTGGCAGATTCAGGGTTCAGGGAATCAAATGGAGAGGTTTGTCTCCCCTGCAATCCCTTGGGATTCAGCATAAGCATAGGTTCTTTGTAAAGGAATTTACAGACCCAAAAACCTAGATTGATAAAAGAGGTTTATTATGGGGATTGGAAGTAAGGTTAAAGTCTGGTTAAGGAAATAGATGAAGGTAAAGAGAAGATGGCCCTGGAAAAGAGTATTCCAGTGAGCAGAGGCCCCGTGGGATACCAAGAATGGTATAGTTAACATGTTTGGAACCTCTGCAAAGAGAGGATTTTATTTTGGCTCTTTTTATAATGAGAGATTTAGCTAAAGGGGGCCTGTGGATGGAGTCCCAAGTTGGCTCCTCGATGGGTTTCAGTGAGAGCTAGAATTTGCTTGGTGGGGGTTAGGAAACCCAAGCAGATCATCAGAATTGGGGCTGGGATGGTCCAAGTTGGCTCAGATCCCATGGGGGCTGGGACAAGCCCAGATCTCCTATTGTAATTCAAAGGGATGCTTTTAACCAGGATTTGTGAATCAAAGGCCCTGGCATCCTGGATTGACAATGCATCAGCCAAGAGGGGTTGGGAATCAGAAAGAAATCACAAATCAATCTGAAAGGAATCACAAATGCAGTTTCTTAAAGGGACCACAACCTACTTCAAACTTGCCTAAAGTATTCAAATGAAAGCAGTTCAATCTTCTGGCATGGTGCTGATAGACTGCCCAAATTTCAGTCATAAATGAAATCAGCACAATGGCTATGAAGACTTCCAGTATGGTAGGCAGTCTAACATTTCTTCTCTCACACTTTCTTTTGGAGACTCCCAAATGCTGAGCTACCCCTGGCAATTCACACATCAATCTCATCATCTGTGTTGACATCCATAGAAAGTATGGTTCCAAGGCAAATTAACTTATCCACAGCATTCAAAATTTCCTCATTTGCTATAACCAATAGTTCCACCTATGAATAGTGTGGTACTAGCTGATGGAGAGCCTCTGTTTTCTTAGTTTTGATTATCAGTCCAAAATTAATACAAATGGTAAATAATGGGTCCATATTCTAGGTGCTGTTGTACTCCTTTTACAGAGAAGAAAACTGGCAGAGAATAATTAAGGAGTTTGTACAGGATCACAAACTAATAGTATCTGAAGTCAGATTTTACAACAGGTCTTTTGGACTTAAATGCTCTAGTCATTGCACCACCTTTCTGTCTCCATTATTGCCTAAGAAAGCACATTCCATATTTTGTTAGCTCTATTAGGAATATACAACAAATAGCATTTTGTATACATATATATATGTATATATATATGTAAGCTTAAAATAACCAATTTTAATATGGTTGAAAAATGCCAAGATATAAAGAGCAAAGAATAGTTCAAACAATATACCTTAAGCTTTAATGACTTAAAACTACACTAAGACTTTTGGGATTCCCTGTATTGTGCTAAAGTACATTATAACATTGCTAATTGGACTAATAATAATAGCAGACATTTATATGGTACTTTAAGGTCTATAAAGTATCTTGCAAAGAGACGTGAAACATATTCTTAAATTAGTTCCTGATCCTCACTTTATTATATTTAATCATCATCATTAATAATAATAATATGTTAATAACAAGATTAACTGAGTCCTTACTACAGCAAGGCAATCCTTTTATACCTCCCCTAGATGATTCACTTATCCCACTCACAGGAATTCTTATTTCAAGCAGATTCGGGAAAGATTCCTTTCTAGATTCCCACCCTCTCCTAGTTAATAATGTAAATTGCCCTTTAACTCACAAATCCTGGTCCCTTTGAATTCCAATAGAAGATATGAGCCAACTTTGGGGCTATACCTGAAAGCCCCTCGAGCTAAGTCTCCTATTATAAAAAGGCCACTCTGGGAACCTCTCTTTGCAGAGATTCCCAACATGGCTACCATGTGAGGACCCTCTGTCCACTGGACCCTCTGTCCAGTGCCCTCCTTATCTCTACCTTCGCCTATACTTTAACTTTGCTTATCTAATAATAAACCTCTTTTATCAATCTAGCTCTCTGGGCCAATAAATGCTTTTATTGGGAACTCGTGCCGCTACTAGACCCCCTTGCGCCGAACCTGTACCCCAAACCTGCCACTAGATCTTAACCCTAATTTCATTTAGGTACCCCAAAGCTAGACCTCAACAAAGCTTTTTCATCTTTCCTTAAGCCTTCCATGACACCCTTCACCTTTCTTTCATACTTCAATGGAAAAAAATTGAAATCATTTTCCAAAAGCTCTCCCTTCTTCCCTTTCATTTAATATCACTTAAATGCTTTTCCCCTCTATCTTCTTCTTTACTTGTTTCATGAAATGAGTTGGTGCTTCTCCTCAGGGTGTAATTCCAGAGAAACTGAGTCAGGAGAGAGATTAGAGAGTTTTTAATATTTTATTAATGGGAGAGTAAGATTGACTGGACAGGGCTCTCGTCTCAAATTATCCAGTCAGACAGAGATAAAGATATACTGGGACCAAGGAATTCATGTTGGTCCCAGGTCTGGAGGAGACTGTCATCCCAAAGAATCCAGCGTCCAGCATCCAGCTGCCAGCCTTCAGCCTCCAGCCATGAATGGAGAATCTCTAACCTTTATATACCTTTTAGAGACAAAGAAGAGGGGAAAAGAGCGGGAAAAGCCCAGCTGGAAAAGGCTATGATAAAGATGTCAGTGAAATATCTTGGAATATTTTAAGGGATGTTGTAAATTTCTCAAGGACAGAAGATAATCAGGAAGTCTACTCTCTTGTTTATCTTACTTGGGCTAACAATTTATATCCTTAGACTAATTGGTCCTCAGCCTTCATGGACCAGAGGGAGATTTACAGCTTAGGGGAGTAATTAGGAAGACTGAGACAAGGGAAACTTGTACAAGGAAACTGAGTCAGGACAGTTAAAGAAAACTGTGGCATAACAAGGGCAAACCTTTCTATTATACTACAAGTGATCACATTCTATACTGTTTTCTCTAGTATATAATGATATATTATCACCCCCATTTTCACTAATCCTCAATTTCTCTCTATTAGTTGGTTGTCTCCTTCTACCTACAAATATGACTATTTCTTCCCCATCATTAAAAAAAAAAATCTTACTTGTTCCTACCATTGCTATTGTCTAAAATCCTTCTTCCATTTTGTGGCCAAACTCCATGAAAAACTCATCTGCAGTCTCCCCTAATTCTCTTTTAGATTCTCTGTAGTATGGCTTCTAATCTCATCATTCAATTGATACTATTCTCTCCAAAGTTACCAATGATTTCTTAATTGAAAAATATAATGACCTTTTCTCAATCCTTATATTTCTTGAGCTTTGCAGTTTTTTTAGGCAGAAGTGAATTTTTCACTAGAAATTGCAAATTATTTTCTTTTTTCCTGTATTTTAAAATTTTTTTAATTTTAATTCAAAATTCAATTTAATAAGATTTTTTCTTTCTTTCACTTTCATAATTACATCCTCCATTTTTGGTCATCTTACATTTAGTTAAGGAGAAAAGGGGAAAAAGAACTTATAACATATGTATAATTAAACAAAACAAATTCCTGAACTGGACATATCCAGTATTATCTGCCTCCTTCTATATCTTGAGTCTATCACCTCACTATCAGGTGATGAGCATTTGAATCAATTTTTGCCTTACTGGTATAAATCTAGTCTTTCTTTTAAGGTTAAATTAAATTTATTTTTGTTAGATTTAAATTCTAAACTCTATCTTTCCTTTTCTCTCTTCACACTCCACACTAGAGAAGGCCATCATTTGATAGAGATTTACATTTATGTAAAACTATGCTATGTATATGTCTATTTATCAGTTCTTTCACTTGAAGTAATAGCAGCTTCTTTTATAGGTACTTTTGTGGTTGATTTGAATATTTATAATACTCAGAATAACTTACTTATTCATAGTTATTCTTCTAACAATATTGCTGTTATGATATATAGCATTCTCCAGGTACTGCTCATTTCCCTCTATTATTTTATGCAGATATTTCCATATTTTTCTAAAATCAATATGCTCATCATTTTTTACAGCACAGTAATATTCCACCACAATCATATATCACGACTGGCTTATCCATTCCCCAATTGATGGGCATCCCTTCAATTTCCAGTTTTTTGCCACCACAAAGAAAGCTGCAATAAATATTTTAGAACATATAGGAGTTTTTTTCCCTTTTTCTCCATCACCTTGGGAAACAAATCTAATATTTGTATTTATGAGTCAGAATATACACAGTTCTATAACTTTTTGAGCATAATTCCAGATATAATGGAATATTATTGTGCAATAAGAAATGATGAGCAGTCAAATTTCAGAAAAACCTGGAAAGACTTGTATGAATTGATGCAAAGTAAAATGAACAGAACCAAGAAAGTGTTGTACATAGCATCAACAATATTTTAGGATGTTCAACTATAAATGCCTTAGCTCTTCTCAGCAGCACAATAATTGAAGTCAAATATAAAGGACCCATGATGGAAAATGCTATCCACATATAGAAAAGAGCTGATAGGCTCTGAATGCAGATCAAAACATACTTTTTTTCCACTTTATTTTTTCATATTTTCCCCTCTTGTTTTGCTTCTTCTTTTACAACTGTGACTAAAATGAAAATATGTTTACACATATATGTCACCTATACATATATATCACCTATACCAAATTGCCTACCATTTTAGAAAGAGGATATGGAAGAGAAAGAGAAAGAGAAAGGAGTGAGAAAATTTTGAAACGCAAAATCTTGTAAAAATGAATGATAAAAATTTCTTTGACATACAAGTGGGAAAAATAAAATATTAGTTAAAAGAAAAATTTAAGTACTTGGATCAATTCACAGTTCTACCAGCAGTATATTAGTGTTCCAATTTTTCCATCCTGCCTCCAACATCTTGTCATTTTCCCCTTGTACCATTTTGAATAAGTGTGAGATATCTTAAAATTATTTTAATTCACATTTCTATAATCTATAATGATTTCTATAATCAATAATGATTTACATTATTTTATATGATTATATGTAGCTTTAATTTCTTCATCTAAAAACTCCCTCTTCTGCAAGAGATAATGTTGTAAAAAAAATTACCCTCGCATGGATTCTGTCAATATAAAGTTATTATAAAATAAAATAAAATATTAAAAAAATAATAAAAAAATAAAAACTCCCTCTTCATATTTTTTGACAATGTGTCCATTGGGAAATGATCCGTATTCTTATAAATTTGACAAAGTAATTTACATATTTGATATATGAGACCTTTACCTAAGAAACTGTTTATTAAAGTTTTCCCTAATTTTCTGCTTTACTTCTAATCTTGGCCACATTGGTTTTATTTGTACAAAACCTTTCTAATTTAATGTAATCAAAATTAGCTGTTTACATCCATCTCTTGTTTCTTCATAAAGTCTTCTATCCATGAGTCTGATAAAGTAATATGTTCAATCTTTGCAACTTTTGAGATGAATATTCTTTTCGAGTTTGTCATAACACTGCTCCTTTCTGGTCCTCCTTTACCTGTCTAGCTGTCTGAATACTCTCCAATCTTCCTTCTGACTCACGGCTTCCCTGGTTTCCTTCAAGACTCAGCTCAAATCCTAATAATTATAAGAGACTTTTCTCAGTTCTTTTCATTGCTAGTGTCTTAGCTCCTAGGTAACATATTTATATTGTATATATCTTATATGTGCATAGCCTTTTGCATGTTGTTTCTCCTATTAGAATGTGAAGTCCTGGAGGTCAGGGATTGGTTTGGTCTCTTTTTAAAAATCCCCATCACAAAGCTCTTAGCATAATACCTGGCACATAGGCTCAAATGAGATAATGTATGTATAGTGCTTTGCATATGTTAAAACATTCTCTAAATGCTGGGTACTCTTCCATAGTAAATGCTTAATTGATGCTGGTGGTGGTTGTGTCTATAGTGTTTTACTGTTTCTTGGAGCGTTCACTTACACTATCTTGTTTGTTCTTCAAGATTATGCTGTAAGATGGAAAGGGGCCAACCATCCCTAGCAAAGGCTGATCAACTGCCACCTCCGGGGCAGGCAAGCCAGTCCAGCTAAAACATTGGAGCATGTGAGGGAGAGATAGGAGGTAATAGATGCCAGGTAGAGCAAACTACCATTACTATCATCTCAATGACCCAGATTCGACCCAGAATTGATACAACCACTTTTTCTTTTAAATAGTAATTTATTTTTCCCAATTGTATGTTAAAGAAAATTTTATCATTCATTTTTACAAGATTTTGAGTTCCGAATTTTTCTCCCCTCTCTCTATTCCTTTAGTACCCTCTTTTTGAAATGCTAGGCCATTTGATACAGGTGATATATGTGTCATTATAGGTGATACATATGATATATAAGTGACATGTATAGTATGTATAAAAACATATTTCCATTTTAGTCACCGTTGTGCAAGAAGAAACAAATCAAGAGGGAAAAACATGAAAAAATAAAGTGAAAAAAAAAATTTGATGATCACAGTAGTGAAAGGGAAAACAGACTTTAGAACTTTGATCAACCCAAAAATCAAAAGGAGGACTGATAGTGAAGTATATCTCCTGCCTCTCAGCAAAGAGGTGGTAGACAATTGGTGCAGAAAAAAGTGTATATTATCAGATGTGACCAATGTGATGATTTATTTTTCTTAGGTGCATTTCCTTGTAATAAGAAAAAATTGTTTAGGGTAGGGATAATTATTAAACTATGATATAAATGCAAATGGGCAACTGGGTGACACAGAGGACAGAGTGTGGAGCCTAAAGTCAGGAAGAATTCTTCCTCTGGCCTTAGCCACTTCCCAGCTGTGTGATCCTGGGCAAGTTACTTGATTCTGTGTACCTCAGTTTCCACATCTATAAAATTAGCTGTAGAAGAAAATTTCAAACCACTTTAGTTTTGCCAACAAAACCCCTCAAAGCGGATCACGAAGAATCAAACAGGACTTAAATAACTGAATATGCAGAAATATAAAAGAGTGCCAATAAATCTTTTTTTAAGAAGAAAAAAGTAACTGGAAGTCTAATTGTGGAAAGCTTTAAACATCAGGGAATCACTGAAATTTTCTTAGCAGTATTACTGCGTGGTCAGAGCTTTGTCTTAGGAATACTATTTTAGCACCTGTTTGAAGAATGGGATGAAAAGGACATAGACAGGAATCAGGGAAGTGGCCTAGTAATCCAGGTGTGAGGAATGAGGGCTTAGACTAAACTCTGCAGTTATAAACCTGAATGATCAGGATAGTGCCCTCAGGAGAATTGGGGAAATTGAAAGGAGAGGCATATTTAGGGAGAAAGATGATCAATTCTAGTGAGATACCTAAGCAGCCAGATGGTATAATGGAAAGAGAATATTGAAAGAGAAGAGAAAAGAGACCAGAGCAGAGCTTTGGAGGCTTAGAAAGTGGAATATGGCTAAAGATCCAGCATAGAAACTAACAAGAAGCAATACATACATACATAAAAACTTGTAGAAGAGATGAAGCTAGTAGATAAAAAAAAACACTGGCAAAACAGCCTACTTACATAGCAACCAAAGACCAACTTGTGGAACTGGCTACAACAATCAATAAGGAAAAGCTTCGTTACTCATAGTGCTATTTTGCTTTGCCCAAAGTCTACAGAACATAGATAAGTCTCATACAAGCCTATATTTAAAGGAAGAAAGTTCCAACTTGTAATTGAAGAAAGGGCTCATACAAGCCTATATTTAAAGGAAGAAAGTTCCAACTTGTAATTGAAGAAAGGGAAAGAAAAACAAGAGGAGCCATTTAAGAAAAGAAAAAAACTTACGGAAAGAAAAAATAGGAAATCTTGAAAGACAAGACATCAAGGACCTAAAGGAATGGTACGCATCTCAAGAAAAGGAAAGAAATTATTGTTTAAAGACAATAAAGCTTTGAGCTATACATTTCCCCACCATTCAACAATTTGTTTGTAAGCATCATAATACTTGTGAAGGAGTCCAAAGATCTGGGTTCTCTTTTTGTTTCTACTGATATCTTTGTAGATGATCTCTAAGTTCCCTTTCAGTTCTGATGCTCTGATTCAATAAGCAAGCATTTTGTGATTAACTTCCTTTAGAAAGAGAATTCTTTCCCCCAGTTCTTTTAAAAGTCAAATACCTTTGAAGGAGTAGGATACCAATGTGTCTGTAAACACTACAACTCTTAAAAATATATGCCCTAGTTAGATATTTCCCAACCATTCCACAAGTATATATTAATCTTTAACATGGATGGCTTACAATAATGGCATTATTTCCATACTTCAAACAGAAATTAGTTCTGCAAAGCCTGACAGAGAATATAATGATAGCCCCAGGATATAACGACCTCACAAAAATGTTCTAGCAAAAATAAATAAATAAAAAGCTTGGTTCAAACTCAATGGCCATCCTAAACTATTATTGAGGAGAAAAACATTTAACAACATCAAGGAGGAAAAAATCCACCACAAATATATTCCAGGAACCCTTCTTATTTCAGAACTAAGGAAAATAAGTAAATAACAATTTTATCACTTAGAGTACTTAATAGAGACCAAAAACAAATTCCACTATTCTAAAAAAAAAGAAAAAGATTGGCTAGGAACAAATTACACACCAAATAAAAGTGATTTGAATAGTAGTGACTCTGTCACTGACTGATAAGCAATGCAACATTCACAGATACAGCACAAGTAGTTGTGCAAGGAATGTAACAAATTTCCAACATGTCCTCTGGAAAGCTCAGTATGGTCAGCATAGGTGATACCTAGGGCAAGGACAAGAGTAAAGGAATTCAGCTCTGCTACAACCACAAGGAGAGCTTAATCAAGCACAGTAGGATAGTATTAAATCTGGAGTTCTCCATCAGGAGTTCCTTCAGTTTTCTCTATCAACAAACAGTAGTCTTCAAAATGAAAGGATAGTTATTTGTCTCTTGGTTGATATATAATTCAACAGTACCTATAAGGAAAACTTACCTGAATGAATTTAAGTCATCAACCTAGAGGGGAAAAAACTCACTCTATTTCAAAATCCTGAAAGGAGGATATTGGGAGGGGAAGGAGATTATGGAGAGAGTTTCCAAAGAATTGGAAGCAGACCATTACTCCCAGTTAATGAGAAGTCAAAAAAAGTATATTTTTCAAACTAATTTGACAATGAGATTGATTTCAAATTACTGAAGGAATTGTTTATATGACTATTTTAAAAGGGAAAAGCTTGTCATTATAAATTAAAATGGATTTATTAAGGAGAAATCATGCCAAATTAACCTCATTTCTTTTTCTAATAAAATTACTAGATCAGGAGAATATAAGTGTTTATATATCTAGATTTAATAAGGCATCTAAAAAAACTCTCTCATTTAATATCCTTATGAACATGATGGAAATATAGATTAGATGATATGGACTGGTTGACTGATTGAGACCAAAAAGTAGTGAATAATGGGTGGACATCAACCTGGAATAATGTTTGCATTACAAAGTCACTGGACTCTTCTGGCTTTAGCTCTGTTTTGTAACATATCATCACTGGTATCATCAGATGTCTTTTAATTAATTACTTATATGTCATATTAACTGAATTTATGAGTGTCAAAAAGATTAGAAGCATTTCTAAAATATCAGATAAAATAGTTGGAATCCAAAAAAATATTTTCACTAACTGAAACAATGGAGCTAAAGCTAGCAAGAAGAAACTTAAATAGAATTAAATGTGAGGTCTTAAGTAGACAATAGATGAAATGGTACTAGGAAACAAAGAAAAAGTTAAATATACCCTCTAGAACATAAAACTTGAAATTGCACCTTTAAGATTCTTTGGAAAGTCCTGGATATCTCATATTTATTTTTATCTCACATAGTCCCTTCTTATTTTACCTCAGTTTCTCTATATCTCAGGGACAGAGATTTCTTTTCATTTTCCCATTTTGACCTTATGTTACTACATTGTGTGAGATATTGTTCTGTACTTAGTTTCTATGAAATGCTTTCCAGTTTTCCCAGAAATTTTTGCCAAAAAGTTAATTCTTGTCCCAAAAGTCTGAATCTTTGGGTTTATCAAACACTAGCTTAGTATAGTCACCTAATCTATTCTATTGATCCATATTTCTATTTTTTATCCAGTACCAAATTGTTTTCATGATTACAACTTTGTAATATGATTTGAAATTTGGTACTGCTAGGATGCCCTCTTTCACATTTTTCATTGATTCTTTTCATATTCTTGATCTTTTGTTTTTCCAGATGAATTTTGTTGTTATTGTTTTTTCTATTTCTATAAAATAATTATTTGGTACTTTGATTGGTATGTCACTCAAGAAGTAAATTAACTTAGATAGAATTGTCATTTTTGTAATATTGGCTTGGTCTACCCATGATGAATTAATATTTTTCCAATTGTTTAGATCTGTCTTTATGTGAAAAGTGAAATGTTCTTATAATACCTGGATTTGTTGCAAGATATACTCTCGCAACTATTTTATATTGTTTGAAGTTATTTTCAATGGAATTTTTCTTTCTATCTCTTGCTGCTGGGTTTTATTGATAATATACAGAAATGCTAATAATTTATATATGTTTATTTTATATACTAAAACTTTGCTAAAGTTGTTAATTGTTTCAAATAGTTTTTAAATGGGTTCTCTAAGGTTTTTTAAGTATAGCATTATATTATCTGCAATGAGTGTTAATTTGTTTCCGCATTGTGTATTTTTATTCATTCTGTTTTCTTGTTTTATTGCTATAGCTAGCATTTCTGGTACAATATTCAATCATAGAGGCAATAATGGACATTCTTGCTTCACTCCTAATCTTACTACAAAAGTTTCAAGTTTATTTCCCTTACAGATAATACTTGCTTTTGGTTTTAAAGAGTTCCTATTTATCATTTTAAGATAGTCTCAATCATCAAAATCATCTAGTACTGGCTAAGAGATAAATTAGCAGATAAGTCAAAAAGATTAGAAGCATTTCTAAAATATCAGATAAAATAGTTGGAATCCAAAAAAATATTTTCACTAACTGAAACAATGGAGCTAAAGCTAGCAAGAAGAAACTTAAATAGAATTAAATGTGAGGTCTTAAGTAGACAATAGATGAAATGGTACTAGGAAACAAAGAAAAAGTTAAATATACCCTCTAGAACATAAAACTTGAAATTGCACCTTTAAGATTCTTTGGAAAGTCCTGGATATCTCATATTTATTTTTATCTCACATAGTCCCTTCTTATTTTACCTCAGTTTCTCTATATCTCAGGGACAGAGATTTCTCTTCATTTTCCCATTTTGACCTTATGTTACTACATTGTGTGAGATAGTGTTCTGTACTTAGTTTCTATGAAATGCTTTCCAGTTTTCCCAGAAATTTTTGCCAAAAAGTTAATTCTTGTCCCAAAAGTCTGAATCTTTGGGTTTATCAAACACTAGCTTAGTATAGTCACCTAATCTATTCTATTGATCCATATTTCTATTTTTTATCCAGTACCAAATTGTTTTCATGATTACAACTTTGTAATATGATTTGAAATTTGGTACTGCTAGGATGCCCTCTTTCACATTTTTCATTGATTCTTTTCATATTCTTGATCTTTTGTTTTTCCAGATGAATTTTGTTGTTATTGTTTTTTCTATTTCTATAAAATAATTATTTGGTACTTTGATTGGTATGTCACTCAAGAAGTAAATTAACTTAGATAGAATTGTCATTTTTGTAATATTGGCTTGGTCTACCCATGATGAATTAATATTTTTCCAATTGTTTAGATCTGTCTTTATGTGAAAAGTGAAATGTTCTTATAATACCTGGATTTGTTGCAAGATATACTCTCGCAACTATTTTATATTGTTTGAAGTTATTTTCAATGGAATTTTTCTTTCTATCTCTTGCTGCTGGGTTTTATTGATAATATACAGAAATGCTAATAATTTATATATGTTTATTTTATATACTAAAACTTTGCTAAAGTTGTTAATTGTTTCAAATAGTTTTTAAATGGGTTCTCTAAGGTTTTTTAAGTATAGCATTATATTATCTGTAATGAGTGTTAATTTGTTTCCCCATTGTGTATTTTTATTCATTCTGTTTTCTTGTTTTATTGCTATAGCTAGCATTTCTGGTACAATATTCAATCATAGAGGCAATAATGGACATTCTTGCTTCACTCCTAATCTTACTACAAAAGTTTCAAGTTTATTTCCCTTACAGATAATACTTGCTTTTGGTTTTAAAGAGTTCCTATTTATCATTTTAAGATAGTCTCAATCATCAAAATCATCTAGTACTGGCTAAGAGATAAATTAGCAGATAAGTGAAATAGATTAGGTATATAGTACAGAGTAAGTAAGGACCATTATAAATATGTTTTGTTTCATACACAAAATGATCTCAGCTTTTGGCATAAGAACTCAGTATTTAACAAAAATTGCTGCAAATACTGGAAAGTAGAAACACCATAAAGCAAGATAATGTTAAAAATGAATACATGATTTTGACATAGAAAATGATAACATAAGCAAATTAGAGGACCATGAAATAGTTTGCCTGTCAAATCTATGAGTAAAGACAGAATTTATGACCAAATAAAAAATAGAGCGTATTATGAAATGTAGAATAGATGATTTTTTGTTATATTTAATTTAAAAGTTTTTGCACAAATAAAATCAATATAACCATAATTATTAGGAAAATAGAAAATTGAAGAGAGGGAGGAAATAAAATTTACAGCAAGTTTCTCTGACAAAGGCCTCATTTCTCAAACATATGGAGAACAAAATCATATTTATAAAGGAGCCATTCCCCAGTTGAGAAATGGTCAAAGGATATGAATAGGCAGTTTTCAGAACAAGAAATCAAAGCTATTTATAGTTACATCAAAAAAAAATGCTCTAAATCACTATTAATCAATAATAGTGCAATAGTGAGACAGAGAAATGCAAATTAAAACAACTTTGAAGTACCACCTCAGACTTATCAAATTGACTAATATGACAGAAAAGGAGCGTGACAAATGTTGGAGGGGATGTGGGAAAATTGAGACATTGATTCATTGTTGGTGGAATTATAAACTGATCCAAACTTTATAGAGAGCAATTTGAAACTATTCCCAAAGTGCCTACCCTTTGATTCAGAAATACCATTACTAGGTCTATATCCTAGAGACTTTTAAAAAGGAGAGAGAGGAGAAAAAGATTTATATATACAAAAAATATTTAAGGCAGCTCTTTTTGTGGTGGAAAAGAATTGGAAATTATGGAGTTGCTCATTAATTGGGGAATAGCTGAACAAGTTATAATATATAATTGTGATGGTGCTATAAGAAATGATAAGTAATATGAAAACCTGGAAAGACTTACATGAACTGATATAAAGTGAAGTGAACAGAACCAGGAGAACAGCAATATTGTACAATGATTAATTGTGAATGATTCAGCTCGTCTGAACAATGATCCAAGATAATTTTAAAGGGATAATGATTTTTTTAAAAATGCTATCTACTTTCAGAGAAAGAACCAATGTAGTTGAAGTACAAATAAAAACATACTTTTTTTTGCTTTATTTTATTCATGGTTCTTTTTTTTCCTTTTTGATGTATTCTCTTTTTCAATGTGATTAATATATAAATAAGTTTTGCATGATTGTACATGTAAAATCTATATCAAATTACATGCTGTCTTACAGAGGGAGAAGCTAAAGGAAAGAGAGAATTTAAATATCAAAATTTTTAAAACTATTTTTGAAATTTTTACACATAATTACAAAAAAAGAAAATATTAACATAAAATAAAAACAAAGGCTCCATTAGTTCTCATTCTTTCTAGTGTTACTAATAGCAATGGATTTTGTATTAATATAATAATGGTTCATGTTGATTTTGCTATTGATATAGTCGATTATGCTAATAGTTTTCCTAATATTAAACCAGTCCTGCATTCTAGGTATAAATTTTATCTGGTCTTGTATGATTTTTGTGATATATTGCTGTAATTTCCTTGTTAGTATTTTATTTAAATTTTCCCATCAATGGTCTATAGTTTTCTTTCTCTGTTTTTGCTTTGCCTAGTTTACTAGAAAGAACATTTATGGCTTATTTAATTGTTTTTTCTAAAAAAGGATTAAATATTTTATTCCCTTTTCTTTTAATCTGGGTAATGTATGTTTTGTATATATTAATTTCATTTAGGTTGTCACTTTAACTAGCAAATAATTAGGCAGAATAATTCCTAATAATTGCTTTAATTTCATATGCATTGTTGGTATATTCATCTTTTTCACTTTGAAGCATTTTATTTTTATAGTAATTTGGTTTTCTTCTTTTTCTCAAATTAAACAATGGTTTATATATTTTATTATTTTTTATAAAACCAACTCCTAGTTTTATTTATTAATTCAATTTTTTTACTTTCAATTTATTAATCATACCTTCAATTTTCAGGGTTTCCATTTTGATGTTTAATTGAGAATTTTTAATTTGTGCTTTTTCTAGTTTTTTTTTTAAGTTACATGTCTAATTTTTTGGTGTGCTCTTTCTCTCTTTTATTGATAGATATAAAATTTCCCCTGCATGCTACAAATTTTGGAAGGAAATTCTTTTTAATGAAATCATTGACAAATTCTATGATCTATTCTTTGACCCACTCTTTTTTAATGATTAAAAATTAATTGAAAAGTAAATAATATAATCTTTGTTCCCAAGACCCTTTATTGAGTGTAATTTTATTATATTGTGGTCCAAAAAGGTTGCATTTAAAATTTTTATTTTCTGCATTTAATTGTGAAGTTATTATGTCCTGATAAACAGTCAGCTTTTGTTAAGATACTATGTATAGCTGAGAAAAAGTTATATTCCTTTCTATTTCCCTTCAATTTTCTCCAGAGGCCTATTTTATTTAATTTTTCTATGATTTTATTCATCTCTTTGATTTCTTTCTTGTTTTATGGCTATATTGATCTAAATCTGAAAGGGGAAAATTGAGTATAATTTTACTTTCTATTTTCTCCTATAATTCACCTGAGTTTTCCTTTAAAAATTTGTATATTCTTACATTTGGTGAATTTATTTTTAGTATCACTATGACTTAATTGTCTGTGGTTCCTTTTAGCAAAATGTAGTTTTCCTGATTATCCCTTCTAATTATGTCTGTTTTTATTTTTGTTTTGTCTTTGTTCAAGATCACAGCACAGTGGATAGAGTGCTAGGCCTAAAGTCCAAAAGACTTATTTTGAAATGAGTTCAAATTTGCACTCAGACATCTCCTATGTGATCCTAAACAAGCCATTTAACCCTGTTTACCTCAGTTTCCTCATCTGTAAAATGAGCTAGAGAAGGAAATGGCAAACGACTCTATCTTTTCCAAGAAAACTCTAAATTTTACAATAGACAATGAAGTCAGTCATGACTGAACAATAACAATAACTCCACTTTTTCTTTTTACTTCAGCTGAAGCATTTTAGATTCTGCTCCATCCCCTTATTTTATGCCATGAATGTCTGTTTCAAATGTATTTCTTGTAAACAACATGCTGTTGGATTCTCTCCATTTTATGAGTTCATCTCATTCATAATCACAATTATGATTACTTACTGTGCACCATCTTATTTTCTTCTGTTTATTCTTGTCTCTTTTTATCCTGGTCCTCTTTTCAAGTTTGTTTTGATTCTACTATGTTCTTTTACCTGCCCTTCCTTTTATTATCTCCTTTTTTGAACTATTTTTCCTTCCCCTTCTACTTCCTAGTTGTAAGTTAGTTTTCTATTATCAATTGAATAAGTGTATATATTTTCCTCTTCGAACTAATTTAGATATAATTAAGAGTCAAATACTGTGCACCCTCTCACAACACCATTTTTTTCCTCCATTGTAAAAGTGCTTCTTTGCTCTTTACATGAGATAATTTTCCCATTTTTCCTCTCCCTTTCCCCTTCTCCCAAAAGGATTCTTTTAACATCATCCCAATCTAATTGATTCATTCCCATATGACTGAATCTCTCTTTCTATGTAGAATCCTTCTGTTCTAATAATAATAAATTCTTAAAGTTATATGTGTCATATTCTTATATAAAAAAACCAAGTCATTTAACTTTGAGTCCCTTATGATTTCTCTTTCCTGCTCTCTATTTTCAAGTTCTCTATTTTGTTAAATATTCATTTTCTCCCTTAAAGGATTATTCTCAATTTTTTCTGAGTAGGTTATTATCGATGGTTATCCCAGCTCTTTTACCTTCTAGAATATCACATTTCACCACTAAAAAATAGTTTTAAAAATTTTGATATTTAAAAAATTGTCCTGAATCATCAGCCACTCATTCTGAATTTCTATGCTAAGAGAGCTTGTGTAAGGATACCTAAAGCTATAAAAGCAGACCACTATGTCATTGTTAATTTATTGCTTTCATGAATACCCTTTTATTTCTATCTTCTATCAACCTCTTCCCTTTCTGCTTTATTTTCCTTGGCTTTCTAGCACTCTGCTTTTACTTCTCTAATTTTTTTATGGGAGTGACTATCAGAATCTTGGTTCTAGTATTTTTAATTTCTTTGTTTTGTATTTGAGTTTTAACTCCTTTTTCAGGTCCTTTTTTATTGAAAAGCAACAATGTTGCCAAGCAAGGAATTAAATATGAACCGGGAATAGAGCATGTTACAGTATATAGTAACACCATACCTGTTACCAGGCAGATCCCTAGAGGGGAAGTTGTAGAAAGAATGGATCTCCTTGGAGAAGTGGTAGCTTCATTGGTAGCTTCAGCCCAAGTATTCTGTTGTGAGATATCTGCTCTTAAAAATATGTAGGAAACTGATAGCTCTCTTTGATCTCTCTCTTTTTATACCAAAGCGTAGCCGTTCCTCAGTCCCTCTTTCTGTTTTACATCTTTCCTGTTATCTCTGTGCCTCTAATTCTTTCTGTTCCAGATTATTAAGTCCTGGATAAGAACCCCCTGACAGTGAAATTCCCATTCCTTTCTCTCAATCTGTCTCCTACTTGTGTGTATGTATCCCTTTAAAAACTCCCTGACCTGACTCAAGAACAAATCATTCTAATCTAGGACACTAAGTAACAGCTAGTAAACAATTCCTGGGGTAAAAACTATTCAAAACTATCCAGATTGGTATGTAATATAGCTTCAAAAGATCAGGTTAGGTTCAAGAAAGAGAAAGAAAAGAACTTATATCTTATATCTTTAAGGGACTAAAGGAGATAGTGTGGTAGATTGGCAAAAAAAAAAAAAAAGTGCATTCTTAAGGATCAAAATAAGGAAGAAGGAAAAAAAAAGAATGATAGTGGAGAACACATGGAAAGAACATAAGAAACCAAGCTCATCTCAACTATATTTAATTTTATACAAATATTCCCTCTCACTATAGTAATTATTATTACCTCTGCATTTTAACTGACTTTGTATTTGAACTACAATGATCAGGATTGGATGATAGATTATTTCTAGAAAAGAGAAAGTAAGAAAAAATTATGGATCCAGACATCATTCTGAAAGAGATGTTTCCTTATTTTTCTGTCTCTTAGACAGAAAATTGATTGAGAAAACAGATTGAGGTAAAATCCCAGGAACCCGCTGGGATCCTTTACTCTTTGGGGACTGTGCTCTTTTACCACACATTATTGGGCCTTTAGAGTTGAACAGCATTTCATTAATATACCATTAGAATCAGTTTAGTGCCAGAGAATCCAATCACTCTATATTTCCTTTTTCATTGAAACAGAAGTAGGAATATATTCCTGAATCCTGGCTGAAAAAAAAATGCAAGTAAATTTATTTATATAGACATTTTTATTTATTGAACATGCAAATCACAGCCAAACACAAACAAAAAGTTGCTTTTAATGTTATATTCCCAGCATCATGGTGTGATTCATTCATATAATAGCTAGATAAATAATTCATTTTTATCTCAAATTGATCAGCACTAGAGTTTGTTTTCAAGGGAATAATATTAAAATGTATAAATTTCAATATGTTTCATTAGAATGGTAGATAACAAATGATTTGTGCTCAAACTTTTAACATTGAGCTACACACTAAGTTTACATAATCACCAGGTGATTATTATAGTAAATATTTACATCTAAAATGCAGACTAAATCTTGGAATAAATATTTAAATAAATGTACAATAAAGAAAAGTTTTAAACTGTTCATACCTTTTGAGTTAGTACTCTTGATGATAGCAAAAAAACATAAGCAAAGTAGGTACCATAGCAGTCAAAATAGCTATGCAAACTGTAATACATAGATATTATGGAATCTTATCACTCCTTAAGAAATTATGAATGCAAAGAATCCAGGTAAACATAGAAAGGCTTCTTTGAACTCATACAGAGGAAAGAGAACAAAACCAAAAAAAAAAAATACAGACTACTATAATATAAATGAAAATTATACTAAAACACAGTAAATTAATAGGACTGACCAATCTTCTTCTCAAAGAATGAATGAACAAGCATATTTTGCTCCACAAACTAAAAAAGGGGAGGGGAAAAGATGACCACAAATGGAGAGGTACATATACTTTCAGAAAGATCACACTGTTGACAGTTTCTTTCTTACAGTGGAGAATCCATTATTAGGATTCAATGGAAAATGGGATATTGTTTTTAGTAGCAATTGATGGTGTTTAAAAATCAATATTTTTAATACAATAATGAATTCCTTTATTAACTTCAAAACACCTATACATTTTCCTAGTCTGTTTTACTGTACAAAATACATTTTATTATTAGCTGACATAATGCTTAGATATATAGAAAATATAGTATAGTTCAGCAGGTTCTTATTATAAGATTGGGCACTCTAATTCTCTCACTTTACTTTTAGGTAGAATCTCTACAAAGAATTATCCCTCCAAAGGAATTTTTAACCTGAGGTCCATGATCTTTGTAGTTTTTTTATTGATAACTGTATTTAGAAATCAGATTGGTTGCTTTGTAATTCTATGTATTTTTTTAATATTTCATAAAATATTATTTTGAGATAGTGTTCATAAGCTTCAGCAAATTTCCAAAGGATCCATCTCTCTCTCTCTGTGTCTCTCTCTGTCTTTGTCTCTGTCTCTGTCTCTGTCTCTCTCTCTCTCTTTCTCTTTCTCTCTCACACACACACACACATACATACACACCACACACACACACACACACACACACACACACACAGAGCAGAATTCCATTGATGAAAGAGATAGTAATTCCATGTTGATTACAGAAACCTAAAAGGGAGAAGGAATATTTTTCTTCTGTTTCTTGTAAATTTCTGTTGATTGGGTTCTTCTGCATTTTAATAATTACTTTCCTTACTCCCACTTACTAATTCATGCATCATTAAAACTGAGATACTGGTCCAGTTATATATGTCATCACAGTCTTATCTATAATGAGACATTAGAGATGCTATGAATAGGATTGACAATTTTATGTCTGGATTGATATAGATATTGTTTCTTTGTTAGTAAGGAAACTAAAACTAAATGACCCTACAAGTTCCCTTCCAATCCTATAATTCTACATTGGCAGTAGTACAATACAGGTTTCTAAAAATATACAATTTAAACAGGAGACATTTATGTCTAACTTAAGATTTGTGAACAAAAGATGAAAAACTACAGTAAGTGAGTCACCATAGTTGGAAATGCTTTCTGGATTTGTCAAAAGACTGGCAGGCTTTGCTATCAGAGCCAAGTATATATTATGCAACTGGCCAGGGATCAGACCAGTTCAAGGTCATCTATTTAAAGCAACCATTGGAAAGGCATTGTGGTAATTGCTAACTACCAGGTAAGTTAGAATGTTGTTATCTTTTGATGAAACAAGAGCAAAGAAATAAAATCTATAATTTAGGATAGCTGCTAGTAAACCCACAGTGTAAACTCAGGAACTGGGGCAGACAGATAAAGGCAGCCATACTTTCAAAAGCCTGTAGTCTCAATAGAAGAATAAATTATCAGCAGTAATTACTTCCACAACTATTTAAGACATTTTGCTGCCTTTTGTACTGCAATAGCTCAGGTTCACAATTCAACCTTGCCTGTATAACCAACCACACTCAATTTAAAAAGCTCATTTAAGTCTGAATACCCACTGTCACTATGTAGTTCAGATACTGGAACTAGATCTTTGGTATTACCTTGGGAACCTGTACAAGGTGAGAAAGGTTGAAAGATATGAAAGTCTTTGAGGGTAGATCTTTTTTTGTTGTTCTTTCTTTGAAGATTGAGAAGAAGCATTCCCTATGAAGAACCCTAATGTTAGAAGTTTAAAAGAGGTTTTTGGGATAGGACGTGTTTATTTTTTATTGTCTTATAAAAAGAATCATCCCGTTTTTTGTCCACTATTTGTCTATTTAATCTCATCCATTCCCTTTATTTTACCCATAGAAACATATCCTTACAGCTATATCTTTAAAAGAACTGTCATATCTAGAACTTCTGCCCACCTGGAAATATTTGAGCAAAATAAACAAATTTATGTTTGCAGAATGTGAAGTGTTGATGCTTAAAAATGAATTGTATACTACTTATCTTTCAAATGGATTTTCCCTTAGTTCGTACTTTTGTCCTCTGTTTTTCCATTTGTAAAATGAGAGATCCCTAAGGTCTTTTTCAGCTATAAAAGATGTATGCATTCTAAATATACTTAGCAAAATTTAAATTTCCTAACTGTTTATCCTAACCTTGGTTCCACAACTAAAAGCACAAAAAGCAAAATATCCTCATCTATCAATCAACTTCATGTCAAAAGTCTCATAATTAATTACATTCTGACTATAAGACTTAGGCTCACCATGTAACAGGTGGCATTTTTTCTATCATCGACTTATTGGTTTAACTGAAATTGTTTTTCCCAGCTCTGATTCTGGTTCTCTGGGCTCTGGCACAATTGCTTTCTCAACCTAAGTTTCCTCTGTTTTACTTAGGAACAGTTTTCCAGCCCTATTCCTCCTTTCTCCCATAGACAAGTTCCTCCCTAAATCTCCATTTTAAGGATGGGCCCACACAAGCCATCCTTCATTCTCCTTCCTCCACTTCGGACTCTCTAGATTTCACCAGTGTAAGCTCCTTGAGAACAAGGTTATCTTTTTTTTTGTTTGTATTTTCTGGCACTTAGTTCATTGCCAGCATATTATTGCTTAATAAATGCTTGTTGATTTGACTTTTATATTGCATAATTTGAGTTGTACAAACTTTTTGCTTTTTAGACTACATGAAAGTAAAGTTCAGAAAATAATTTTCAAAGAAAAAATCTGCAGGGGTGCAATGATAGAATTTATGGAAACAGTTTATTATATAATAAAGAGAAGGAATATCATATAGTGGACAGGACACCAGACCTAAAACAAAAGTTCATAACTAGGAATCTATTAATTTTCTTCATTGAGGGAGGAGAGGAGAAGGCCATTGGAAGGGCTGAATGACTTGCTAGGGTCACACAGCTCCTATGTACCTGATGCTGGATTGAATTCAGATTCTCCTAACTCCAGAGTCACTGCTCTGTCCGTTGTTCCATCTATCTGCCCTCATGAATTTTTAAAAATATTTTAATAATTATTTCAATCGAATTGGTTTCCTTTGTATTTTGTTTTATGTATGTAGAAATATTCTTCTGAGAAGATATACTTAGGCTCTAGCAGACTACCTAAAAAGGCCATTATCCAAAAAAATGGTGAAGAATCCCTCATTTTACAGATGAGGAAGTGAAAAGAAAGGTTAAATGATTTACTCAGGGCCACACAACCAACAAGTGTCTAAAGAAGAATTTAAACTGAATGCTTCTTGACTCCATGTCCAGTGTTCCATCTATTGTTCAACTTAGCTACCTAAGAAAAGATGCTTACCAGCTGTGAGACTCTGGACAAGTCATTGCATTTCTCTCAGAATCAGTTTCCTTATCTGCAAAATGAAGATGCTAATAGCACCTGCTCATGGATTTGATTCAAGGATAAAATGCGATAATCTATAAAGAGCTTTCCAAACCTTAGGGATGCTTTATAGATGTTAGCTGATATTATTATTGTAACAATTCAACCATGTTAATCTACTTGCAGTTCCTCAAGCATGATGCGCTCTCTCCTATATCCTTGCCTGTATTCTGGATATCCATTATGATTAGAATTCTTTTCTTCCTCTCTTCTAGTTTCCTTCAAGATTCAGCCCAAATGTCACTTTCTTCCAAAAGTCCTTCCTGGAATTCCAGTTGCTAATGCCATCCCTTCTAAAGTTACCTATTCTGAATGTATTTCCTATCTACCTACCTATCACACATACCTACATTTACGTGTGTATATGTATGTATACATATGTATATATGTGTATGTATCTAGGATACATACATATGTTGTCTTTCCCATAAAATGTAAGCTTCTTTTTTTCCACTTAATAGTATTTTATTTTTCCAGTTAACTGTGAAGGCAGTTTTCAACATCAATTTTTGTAAGATTTTGAATGCTCTCTCTTCTGCCTCCCCCAAATAGTAAGCAATCTGATATAGGTTATACATGTACAATCATGTTAAAAATGTTTCATATTAGTCATATTGTGAAAGAAGAAATAGAACAAAAGGGAAAAACACAAAAGAAAAAACAAAAAACATTTTTTTTAAAAATCTGCATTCAGTCTTCACTGTTCTTTCCTTTGATATGGATGACATTTTCTATCACAAGTCTTTTGGTAATGTCTTGGATCATTGTATCGCTGAGAAGAGCTAGGTCTCTCATTGTTTATCATCACGCAATGTTCCTGTTACTATGTACAATGCTCTTCTGCTTCTGCTTGCTTTGCTATGTATCAGTTTAGATAAGTCTTTCTAGGTTTTTCTGAAATCTCCCTGCTCATCTTTTCCTATAGAACAATTATATTCATATACCACAATTTGTTCAACCAGAATTTAAGCTTCTTAAGGGCTGGGACTGATTTGATTTTTATTAGCATGCTCTGCCATTGGCACATAAAAAACAATTAATAAATGCCTATTGATTGATTAAGCTCAGATGGAATTGAGAATCTGTTAAAACCACCAAATAAATATCTTTCATACCAACTGCAGTTTAAGCAGTTTCCATCTTTTGCTTAGGAAGATGGGAATGTTTTGTTTTGTTTTGTTTTTCACCCCATGAGATGTACATTTATCCTTAATACATTTCATCTTATTAAATTCATCTCCATATTCTTGCCTGTTAAAATCTTTTCACATCATTTCAGTCAGGTGTTAACAATTCCAAAACAATTTTGTCTTCTGCAACATTAATAAGCATGCCATTCATCCATCCCTTTATCTAAGGCTGAGACTAATATGTCAAACTACTCAAGATCAAAGAATGGTCCCTTGACCATACCACTGGAAATCTCTTACTGAACTAACATCAAACTATTAGTGATGAATCCCTAAATCCAAACATTTAACCAATTCTGGCTAGATCTCCTTGCACCACTTAGCTGATGATATATATATCTATCTCACCCATTAGAACAGCATGAGATTATCAAATACTTTGTTCTCACTAAGATAAATTATAGTTACAGTATTTCCCTTATCTGCCAGTTTAGAAATGTTGTCAGCAACAAGAGAACTGTTCGGTTCTGCACACATATATTGTATCTAGGATATACTGTAATCTATTTAACATATAAAGGACTGCTTGCCATCTAGGGGAGGGGGTAGAGGGAGGGAGGGGAAAAATCGGAACAGAAGTGAGTGCAAGGGATAATGCTGTAAAAAATTACCCTGGCATGGATTCTGTCAATAAAAAGTTTAAAAAAAAATAGAAATGTTGTCAAAAAGAGGAAACAAGATTTGTTATAATCGGTTGTTGATGAAACTATGGTGGTTCTTTGTGATCGTCACTTCCTTTTCCATACAATAACTAACAATATCTTTACTAATTTAGTACAGTATTTTACCCGGAATTAAAGTCAAACCTTTGACTTATAATTTGGAGATTTTGCTTTCTTCCCTTTTTTGGAAAACCAGAATAGTGATTGGCCTTCTCCGATGCTGTAGCACCCTTACCCTCTTCAGGATCTTTCAAATATTATTTGATGAGTAATGACTCATCAAATACATTTTTTAAATTCTTTCAGTATCAGAGCATTTTGTGCATCTTGGCCAAGAATACCTTCAAAAACATATAGATTGAACTATCAGATGTGTTGGACATCTAGTGAGATTGAGTAGTAATAATCACCCCATTATTCTAAAAGAATTAGAAGAAAAATTCCAGTGCTTGGGCAAATGGTCATTTGAGGATTTGTGTAAAAAGACAGACAAAAATTTTACATAATGATGAAATAGGAAATGAGCAGATATTTTTTAAAATATCATAGTTTAGATCATCTGTAAGCTGAGGGTTTGAATCCCACTCTGGATTTTTATTTGTCCTCTGCATCCTAGGGCTCTCAACTGTAAACTGAGGATGTTGAATTATAGTGGCTCTAAACTCTCTGCTTAGTTCTAAAACTATGATTCAGTGAAATATCTAATTATACTATACCTTAAAAAAAGCATGCTGTGTCCTATTTTTAGGGATAGTGACATAATATATTAAATGGCTTGTTTTTGTCAACACACTCCTCAATTTCCATCAGAATTACTGAAATGTTTGTAACATCTTTGCCCTCTAGTGGCTATTCTATGAAGAACCTTTAATCAGCTTCACTGGTAATCATTGAAGTCTAGTTGAATGTCTCTTAGTTTAGAACAGGATCTGGATTTTGGAGCAGGTTGTCATAAACTGGATTGACTTGTATTTATATCATCATTCCAATTAACCCAGGATTTTTGCAGTCACCACTTTTGATGGTGGGAAGAACCAAAATTTAGTTAAGTCAGTAAGTCTACTGAAAGTCATACTGTTGTATGTGCACATGTAAATTCCATTGTCATCAATAGTTATCAATCATTCTATTGAAATGACAATGACAGTGATTTTTTGTTTCTTCTTTCAAACTATTAAAAAATATCTAGAACGCCTGGACTCATACTTGGGACTATCAGTATTCATGTTGGTATTCCCTCAACTACCCCAGACTCCCTATTCACTGATATTTTTAACTCCCATGATCTACATACCCTTTTGTAAGTGAGAACATCACTGATAATTGTTCCATCTCCATGATCTAGAACCCTGATATTCTTCTTTTGGACCATGAATTCCTATACTCCTATATCTCTCTCTGCTTCACTTCAAAACCTATTTTTTGCGTATGTGTTGGGATCTTTCAAGCATTCTACCTCTCTCTAATCCCTGATATAAGCCATTTTCTATCTTTTAAAATCTTAAGCATGTAATTAACCAGTTTAGCTTTATACTGCAAAATCAAGTTTTTTATCTCTTGGCATTTGTTCCTTATCAGACCCAAATCTTGCATTACTCCCAATACCTGTTTTCTCTACTTCTATCCCACACTGATGGATTGTGCTGGAGTATAAAACTGCAAAATTTTTAAATTAAATATAAAATTCAAACTCTTGTATTTGTCATTTAAAGCCCTTCACAGATTTATGATGAAAAATATTTAACATCTTCAGAGGAAGAACTGATGGAGAGTTAATGCAGATCAAAGCAAATGTTTCATTTACTTCATCTTTCTTTGATTTTTTTTGTCTGTTTTCTTTCACAACATGACTCATATGGAAATATATTTTGCATGGCTCCATATGCATCATCTATATCAAATTGCTTGCTTTCTCAATAAGGAGAGAAAGGAGGGAGAGAGGGAGAGAATTTGGAACTAAAAAAAATTTTAGTGAATGTTAAGAATTGTTTTTACATTAATTAGGAAAAATAAGATATTTAAAAAAATAAAATCCTCAAGAACTTTAATTCTAGTCCATCTTCCCAGATTATTCCCAGATTCACTCCCATATTCTAAACAAATTGGACTTCTTAATGTTCCTCATATATAACATTTCATTTTTCATCTCCATGTCTTTGTGCAGTGACCTCCATGCCTGAAATGCTCTCTCTGCTCACCTCTACTCTTAGAATTCTTCCCTGTTTTTAAGGCTCAGATATTACTTTTTAAATGATATCTTTCCTGAATGCCCAGATTGTTGGTGCTCTCTCCCTTTAGAAATAATTTTGTATATACTTTGTATATACAAATTAATAGGATGTGTTCATGGCTTCATAGCAGCCCATCTGGAAAAGCAGGCTGTTGCTATTTCTTTCCCTATCCAGAGTCTTAGAGCAAGAATGAATTTCTCCTCTGGAGTTCTTTGCACTCTCAGTTCCAGCTCTCAGCATCCAACAAAAGGCTTTTGAGCAGTAAGCAGATGAGAAACAGTCAAAGAATGTCTGTATATCTCAGGCCTCTTGCTGTTCTTCTTAGTAGGACATAAACTCCATGAGGGTAGAAATTTTTTGATTTTTACCTTTCTATTCCCAATAATATTAATGATTTTTCTTTAATTGACCACTTAAATAGATTCAAAGTATCATTCTATAGGCACTCTCTTCATTGGTATTTTTTGTGAATTCTTCTTGCTTTTTTTCTGTGAGATTTTTGTCCATGTTGACTTCCATAGATGATATTCTTAATAAGCTAGAGGCCATGTTCTGATTTTTTTTTCATATTTTAGAGACACCAGTACAGCCTTCAAGCTATCTTTTCTCCCTCATTCTTACTGCAAGACTGATCCATCTCCTTTTGTGATCATACATGTCATTAATGATGGGTTTTTTATGCCCCTGAAGACAAGCCAGTCATCAATAGCAATAGCTAACTTATACTTACCTTAGACCCTTTCTTTATTCTTTGAATTACCAGCAATTTAATGCCAAGATCATGAGATATGTATTCACTAGGAGGATAATAGTTTCAATAGACTTTTGCAATAGTGTGGATTCACTGAAAGTACTATGCAGCTTTCCAAATGTGATTCACCACCAGGCTCCTCCTTCAACTGAATCCTTGATTCATTTCATTGCCCATTTGGACCTACCCTATCCATATTTTATTTAGTGCTGAACTACTCAATGAGTATTTATTTTACCATCATTTTGTTTTTTTGTTTTTTAATTTAAATAATTAATTTAATCTTTCAAAGTATTATTGATTTAACTAAAGATCATAATAAATATCATAACAAGATCATAGATATAAAATTTCAAAGTACTTTAGAGGCAAAAGGGATTTGCTCATCTCATTTTTAATTGAAGAAACTGACACTCAATGTGTGACTTGTTCATGATCCACAGTTATTCAATATCAGAACTTGAGTTCCAATTTAGGTCCTATGACTCCATATTTAGACTCTTTCCCTTATAAAATGTGTTTGGTAGCAACTTTGAGTTTGATGACATTAGTATCATGACACCTGCAAAAGAGCAACATTTGGAGAAACTCGCCATAAAATAGAAAACTCTTTCATCTGTACCCTCAGCTGGACATCCTTTGTGATTTGGCAGGAAAGATGATTTTCTAGATTGTCTTGGATTTTCAGTTTAGAATATGAAATTAATAATAAATTTGGTATTGGATTTTGTCCTTCCCCGTTGTCTGAAAATGACATATATCTATTTGGAATACTTAGAATATTTGGGTTTGGCTCACTTCTGACAGTTACCAGTTATGTGAACAAGACAAATTATTTTATCTCTATATAACAAAATTTCCCCATCTGTATAATCCAGAGGTCAGACTATGGCCTGTAAACCATTATGCAAGTTCTAATTCTATGAGTTTAAACTCATCGTCAGGACAAGATTACTCTTGAAAAGACTTAATAGGAATTTAATGCTTTTTAACTACCAATAACTTTATCTTATATTGTTCTGAACACTGTGAATCACTACAGTATGAGAAAAGTTATTTTATCAGTTTTCCCGTATTTTCAAATGATTAAAAGCAGCTAATGACCTGATTTGTATACCATAGTTTTAAATATGGAAATCTGGTCTAACTCCCTCATTATTAATAAGGACAATGAGACAGAAAGAGTTTAAGTTATTTTTCCTGGGTTATGAAGATAGTAAGTGATAGAGCTACGATTCAAACTCAGGTCTTATCTCCCCAAATCTTTTGCTTGTGCTAATACTCTAATTCTTCACAAAAATCCTCTTGAAAAAAATGGGTAAATAAAAGGATTAAGTATGAACATTCCATCCCAAGGGTGTGTGATATAAGAACTTTGGTGTGAATATGGGCTTTGCTCATCAGCTGTGTAGGAAAAGCATTTTTTCTGGACTTACTTCATCTTTAAAAGGAGGAGGACTGTGATTATATGATCTCTGAGTTTTGATCCTATGAACTCTTAGAAAATTATCTTTAAAATTTCTCTTTAAAGAGAATCTTCTAAGAGTTTAAAATTTCTCTTTAAAATAACACTAGAAAGATCAGAATTTGATAATGTGTCAAAGAACTAAGCTGCATCAATTGACACACTTGATAAAATTGTTCATCTGATATCGCAAGCAATGGACTTACCCAGAATTGGCTCAGTCTTGAAGACTACCCCACTTCTTCAAAAAAGAAAATATCTCTTTTGCTCACTTTCCCCCATAGAGGATTGGGTTTCCACAGATGTGGGAGGAAAGGTCTCTAGCCCCCATACAAGACTTCATGGTTGCATAAATGCATCATTGTACATATATTGGGAATGAGGCAGCTTTTATTTCACCCTACCAAAAAAACGCAAAAACATCTAAGATTCATGGTAGTCCATAAACTTATAATTTCCTTTTGGGGGGATTCCTCAGATTTTATAATGCTCTGGTTCTTTACCTAAACATACACAAAGAATTCCAAGATCATGTCACACAGGGAAACATAAAGACCTTCTATTGGAAGTGTAAATGACTTTGGGAGCCCAAAAGGATGTCATTACACAGAACAAGTGCTATTGTGTATCAGGAATTAAATAGTTTTCTTTGGTAATTCTGGATGAGCATAACTGCAAGTAAAAGAGAGTGGGGCTATCCAATTATATGGATTTCAGAGTTCTGTGTCATATTTCTTTTGCTTTGCCTCCCCCCACCAAAAAAAAGTATAATACCAAATCCCTCATAGGCATCTGTCACACAAAAGTTACACAGCATATACAGATTAACTTTATAATTCTATTTCCCAAGTTTAACCTTGATCCAAAGTCTTTTCCAATCAATTCAATTAGAATTTGAGACAGTTAGAATCACTTACACTCCCATTATCAAATATTTCTATGACCCAAAAGGTCTAGCTATCCTTGCAGAATTTTCTCACTTTTTGGTTCAAGATAGCTGTTTTAACCTGCTATTCTTTGTCCTTTGGTTTTGAAGAGGACCAATGATAGCACAGACTGATGCTTTAACTTGTTTGTCACTGGATTTAAGTTATGCAGAGTTGCACAAAATCCTTAGTCTCCCTCCTAAAGTCATCAAAGTCTAGTGGCAAGACAAAAGGCAAGACATCTGACGATGGCATGGGAGGCAGTGAAGGTCAGTCAGCTTTCTAAGCTTCAGCCACCATCAGGGCCATTGAAGCAATTGTTCTCCTCCCTTTCCACTGAGGGAAATTTCACATGCTTGGGGAAGATACCCCCTAAA
The DNA here is from genome assembly GCF_016432865.1 of Antechinus flavipes. Classification (NCBI taxonomy): domain Eukaryota; kingdom Metazoa; phylum Chordata; class Mammalia; order Dasyuromorphia; family Dasyuridae; genus Antechinus; species Antechinus flavipes. The sequence goes on along the minus strand of NC_067398.1, from coordinate 483,804,872 downwards.
TCACTGTTGGTGAGTTACCTTAGCCCAGTTTAATCCATCTGCCTAGATGCTTTACAAAGGTGTGCATGCTACCATGTTTCTTGGAATGACAGGTGAAAGTTGAGTGTCAAATGGGTGGGAAAAGGGCTTAGCAAGCTCTCCCGCTAGAGGAACTGAATCCCCTTGGACACCATACATCCCCTCTCTATCTAAGAAACTTGGGAAACAGCACATCATCTCCTTTCCCAGTGTTTTGTATTTGAGTCTGTGTCTGTATCTGATCTGGTTGTGTTTTATATTATTATAAAAATTAAAGCATAAAGTCTTATTAAAAGTAGGAAGAGATAGCGGTAAAACAATGAATAGAATATCAGCCCTGGAATCAAGAACACTCATTTTCCTGAGTTCAAATATGGCCTCGACACTTACTAGCTATGTGATTCTAGGCAAGTCATTTACGCCTGCTTGCCTCAGTTTTCTCATCTATGAAATGAGCTGGAGAAAAAAAAAAAAGGACAAAATACAGGAATATCTCTGCCAAGAAAATCCCAAATGAGATCACAAAAAGTTGAATGCAACTGAAAAATAACCAAACAACAACAACAACAAAAAGGTAGTAAAATGTAAAAATAATTAACTGAGTTATCATTTGTCTCAAAGATCTATGTAAATCCCAAGTTAAATATTTCTGATTGAGATTCCCTGAAAATCTTGCATTCTGGTCATACTCTCTGCTAGCCATTGCAATGGGTAAACAATGATTTGCTCCTTTCCTCTTCAGTTTGTTTTGGTAAATACATGAGCTATTGCTTACAGTGAAACTCCAAATTATCTAACAAATTTTGTTTAAACATTCATTTGTTTTTGAATAGCCAATGGGAATAGTATAAAGGCCTGATTGTCAGTGTGGAAAAATTAACAATTATTTTGTAGTAGTGTTCCTCTAGCCTATCAAACGATGAGGTAGAAGGCATGATTTGCAGAAATAATAGAAAAATATTTTAAAAGCAATCATTCCAAAGATAGACGTCCTCCCTGTGATCGTTTATAGCTTTCATGATTTTAAAAATCCATAAGATTTTAAAACAATACCACTGATATTTCTTCAAATTCCTTGTTTTCAAATAACTCCCTATTATTTAAAATTTCAATGCACTTTACAAATAGGATTCTATCCTGATGTTTCATTGTGGTGTGCAAACAGTCCCTAATTTCTTGAATATTCTTCCAATCAAACTCTGGCAGGTCTCATTGGGCAGGTACCACACATTTATCAGTATAAATCTTCTGAAATCTAGAAAAGGTCATCATCAGAAGATAGGTTACTGGGTGATGAATTTTTAAAACCAAAATATCTTAAACACTGCATCATTATAATGATCAAGCTTAGCTTCAATGAAGAATAATTCAAATGTATTTATCTTGGAAAGGACTTGGAAGCATATAGTATAATGCCTTCATTTAACAGATGAGGAAACTGACACTGAGAAGGTTAAAAGATCTTCCAAAGATTATACAGCTAGTGCTTGCAGAAGTATTTTAAATCAGATCTTCCTGACTTCCTAAATGTTGATAATGTTGATCTCTAAAATGATAATGTTGATAATTAGCATTTATAATAGTACACCGAAGTTTGACAAAGTTGTCATATTTGGACCTCACCATAACTCTAGGAAGCAAGTTTTATCATTATTCTCATTTTACAAATGAAGAAACCAAAGCTAAAAGAAGTTAAGTTTCTTGTCCATATAATAAGTGTCTGAAGTAGGATTTGAACTCTCATCTTCCTGACTCAAAGCCCAGGGTCCTATTTACTATGTCACTTAGGATCTTTGGATTTGAAATACTGTATGTATATTGATTTGATGGATATTTTAGGTACTGTTGCCGAATTGGGTTTTTTTCCCTTTCCACCCTTTTTATTCTTTTTTATAAGGGATGGCTGTCTGGGTAGTAATTTTGGGAAAGAGTTATTTTGCAAAATAAATGGGGATAGGGTACCAAACAAAATACAAGGGTCATCTTAAAGCGTAGGTGAATATTAATATTTATTGTTTAATATGGGAGGGGGTACCTGTGGCTTTTTGAAGTATTAAAAATATATATGTAGCCATCATAGGATCGGGTAGTGAGCAAGATTGTTCAGATATTCCCATATTTCCCCTTTACCCTATTTCTGACTCATGTACAGGTATACATCAGAAATGTTATGGGTCTGGTTCTACACCAGAGCCTCTTCTCTGGCATCAGTTCCCTTCCCACCTCTTTTAACTGCCCTTCTTACTTTCATTAAATACAAACGTAGAAAAAGCCAGAAGTTAAGAAAAAATTAATATTCAAAACAAAGAATGTTTAAAAGACCTTTCTCTATCCATAAAGAGTATCTTCAAGCTTTTACAAGGGAGTCTAAAAGAAGAAAGACAATACAAATACATTACTGCTCTAGGAACTTGGAGTAGTTTCAGCAATAGAACATTGGTCCCAACATCCCTGGTGCTCCATCACCCCACGGAGCCTCACATCTAGAATTCTAGCTACAGTTTTTTGCATGGTAGCTGCTCTCAGGTTCCTTGTGGCTTGCTCTCCTCCAACCCCACATACCATTTGAAGGCGATCAGTCTGCATCCTAAGAGTTGCCTATCTCTCAGATTCACTCAAAGACCATATTTAAACCTCGTGAAGGATCACTTGGTTGTGACTGCACTTTATAATTAATTTAATAGAGCCTTATTACCATATCCCCTTTCTGTGATTAAGTCTATAGAAAATCATTTTCCTTACACATATAGAACCAATTGCACCTCTCTATTTATAAATTATGTTGAAAATCTCTATTTCATAGAATGATAGAGCTGATAAAGACCTCACATCTCAACTAGTCCAATCCCAGGCTCTTCAATTAATGTGTGTACTAGGAAATCAATATTCTTTAAACTGTACATTTTCCCCAGATAACTCTGGCTACTACAAATTACTTCCAATGTTTGCCCTTCAGTGGTATTTGATCAAGGGGAGAAAATATAACCAAAGTTCTAATCTCTTTTAAATTCTACAATAAGCATTTGATTCTAACACTAGATGTCACTATTCTGACACTTTGAAATGTTATTTCTGAAAATTTTTTTTTCAACTTCTGGTTTAATGTTGCTAAAAAAAAAAAAATCCTTTCTGAAAACTAATAGTGATGAGATAATGCCAGATATTTCATTAGAAATAAATGAGATCTTCTAATATTTACCTTATTTTTAACATTACTAAGGAAGCTAAAATATACTAAGGTGACATATAAATTGGGAATGTATTTCTTTTCCCAGTGGTTTTCCTGGAGTAAATGTTTTGTTTTGTTTTAGTATACTAAGATATAATAGTAATAGGTCACATTTATGTATCATTGAATGGTTTACCGAGTGATGCTATGAGGTAAGTACTATAAATATTATACTCCTCATTTTACATATTAGGAAAATAAGACCAGCACAGTACAAAGATTTGTGCACGAAAATAGCCAGAAAATATTTAAGACTCCATCATAGATTTATTGATTTTTTTCAGTGCTTTTTTCCATTAAACCACACTGTTTCTTATCCACAAAAGCAATAATATTGTTCTACATAGAATCTTAGAGTTATAAGTGTCTTTAGAGATTTCTTAGTCCTAGATTATTTCCTAATTCTGGCTCTGGAAATGGTAATTAAATTAATACACATTCCTGGAAAGAAGGAGCCTGACTCTCTTTATTCCTACAGCTTTCCTACCATATACTTCTCTGGGGCCCTCATGTTCCTATATGTGCTATCTTTCCCTAATAGAATATAAGCATATTGAGGATAAGAATTGTCTTGCTTTTTATATTTGTATCCTCAGTGCTTGCACAGTGCCTGGCACATAATCAGCACTTAATAAATGTTTGATTGTTTATTTATTCATTCATTCATGCAGGAAAATCTTCTGCAACAGTTCTGCTTGGTGGGCATTTAGTATGCTAGTAATAATTTCAAATATCAGAAAACTCATTGCTTCAAGACATTTCTCCTAGTTAAACAGGTTTTTTACAAAAGATCTAAATCTGCTTCCCAATAGTCTTCTCAGATGAAGCTCTGATCAAGTCTAACACTTTTTGTGCATGAAATCTGTCAGATATTTGACTACAGCTTTCATTCCATTTGGTATATTGGAATATATCAAAGGGGAATTTGGCTATAAAGGCTCTGAAAGACCAAAAAAAGACAGGTCCACCTTGGGTAGAGGTTAATTTATTCTCCTTGATTCAATTTGGATATTATTTGGTATTTGTATTATTTTTCACCCTCTTTGAAATTTTGTTGACCTGATAGTTTGTTACAAGTAAGTTTAGTTTGAAATTTTGAAATTGGGCTATCACTTTACAAATGTACAAGTCTTCACAGAGTATATAAGTATCAAAGACAAATAAATTGTTTAGAATTTAAATAGTGACAGAGCCAAAACTAAAATATATTTATAACTTAAATAAGATCTTCAGTTTAGGACTGGATGAAACCTCAGATATCATTGAATCCAACCCCTCATTTTACAGATGGGAAAACTAAAGTGTAGAGATGTTACGTGACTTGCACAAAATCACATAAATTATATTATGGGCTGGATTTTAACCCAAGTCCTTTAACTCCAGAGTCAATGATGTCTATTTTCAGTGACTCCCAGAACTATTAAAGAACCAATTAAAGTGGGATAGGATTGAAATGTGTTAAAAGTTTAAAAATCCAGTGGAATTAGAATAAATTTATTTCCAAAATAGGCTAAATGTCCGAACCCTATCTTTAATTCAAATACTAAACTGCTAATCAGTAGATCTTGACCATGTTCTTAACAATTTATTTTACATTCACATCCTTCTGACCTTTAAAGCTAATTTTTCTACAGGGAAATAGTCCTTTGTTTATCTTCTTTCTTTACCAAATGCCATATTCCCATAGAACATTTTTATGTTACTGGTAGAAATAAAATCTGTAATAACAGATTTTATTCCTATAATTATGATATAATTTATCAGGCTGACATAGACATTACACTGTCACTTTACTGATGTCACAAAAGTTCTAAAGCTATATGATTGGATGATGAGAGGGGCAGGAGACAAAGACCCTGTAGTCTTATAAGAACTCCCTATTACTTATGATTTTATACCATAGTTCAATTTTGCTAATAGAACAAAATTCTATGATTGTTAGGGGAAGGAGGAGCAGTGTGAAAGGCAAGAGAAACATTTATATCCAAAATGAGCTGGTACAACTTTTCAGGTTATTTCAGGGCCCATCAACTCTTTAAAATAATTGAGAGATTGACTGATACAAATTAATGTGTTTGTGTGATTTCGATAGTGTAAATTAATCTCATTACCAGTTCCCCTCAATAATTGCTTTTCTATGTTTCATGATTAAGCAATAGAGGAAATGGTAATGTTATATAGCATGATAATTGCAAATGATCCCCCATTAACACTGTTCTTATCTCACATAGTAACAATTTACATTGACATTTCACTGAATTCAGACTGCAAATTTCTTGGAAAATGTAGTCTTACTAATTGTCATTAGTTAATAAAGCTTACAAAAAGAAGATATCATTTAAAGGGACAGAGAGTCCTGGGGGAAGAAAACTGCTGACTTTTTTGTGAATAATCAGTGGATTTAAGACTAGGCTTAAAAAAAATATTGAAGACATCCTATCTTCAATATCCACTTTCCTTTTGGCTATCACCTTTCAGAACATTCACACAAAAGTAATTTCATTCTATACTCTCATCTCCCAGACCCCACAATGCTGCCATCATCATCACCCAGGTCTCTGGGTAGTGAATGCCCAGTGGTGCAAACCTTTTCTTCTCTCTCTCACATAACTCATCTCTTTATCTTCTTTATACCAATTTTCCCCTGGAGGCCTTGATTTCCATTTTTAATTTATAAATACAGCCATGTTGATTGTTATTAGTGACAATATATGATCCCTTTCAATGATCACATTTATAAATTAATGGATGTTTTCTATAAAAAACAATACCTTACTACATCAGACTGATTTTAATATTGGGAATTTCAGGCACTATGGCTGACCAGTGACTCTATTTAGGAGTATCCTTCAAATTAAATAATATAGGATTTGTCTCTTTTTGTTTTTATCCAACACTTGTAACTTTTTCTTGGAACTCAAGAATTGTTTTTATTTATGCAATAGAGAGCCTTGCAGTTTAGATATATTATTGAAGTTTTTTCTATGTCATTTACCTTTTGGATAAGATGGAGAAATATAACCAGGATGATAGTGAGTGGAATTTAATTTAAAAATTAATTTAAAAAACTACAAAGATCATGGACCTCGGGTTAAGAGTTCATTTGGATGGATAATTGTTTGTAGAGATTCTATCTAAAAGTAAAGTGAGAGAATTAGAGTGCCCAATCTTATTATAAGAACCTGCTGAATTATACTGTATCTTCTATATATCTAATCATCCCATATAACAAATTTATATTCAGTATACAATATTTGTGGATCTCCCACTTCTGCATAGGGTCAGGAACAGGGGAATGTCTCTCATTTCTTTCAGGTCATACTGCTTTTTTATGATTTCTCAATAATCATTTGTTCTTTTGGTTTATATTGCCATAGTTTTTTGCACTTTGTTCTCTTGCTTTGCTTACTTCACTCTTCATCTGTTCATATAAATTTTTCCTTGCTTCTCTGTATTCAACACATTCATGATTTCTTATGACCTAGTAATCTTCCATTACATTTATATACCACCTACAGATTTCTTTTTTAATTTTGTAAAATTTTTGTCCATTTTAAACTTAAAAACAAAATGAAAAAAGAAAAAAGAACATTTCTATGTACATAGCAGAACATGAGAGAATTCAATATAAAACATTCAAAAAAAATCTACATTATTAAATATTACACATTGTTTTCAAAGCTACTCAACTTTGTAAAATTTCCTTTTAGATTTTCTTTTTTTTAATGCATTCTTATTTTATTTTTTCCTCCTCCCTTTCCTTTACCCTGAAGAAAGTTACAATTAAATATGTATAATATACATAGATATGTATAAACATACACTTATACAGTCATACATATGTGCATTTCCACTCATCTTGTTTTCTGGAGGTGGTTAGCATCTTCCTTCATAAGTCCAACACTTTCCACGTTTTTCTAAATCAACCAGCTCATCATTTCCTACACCACAGCAATATGTCAACACAATTACATCCTATCTGAGAGATTGTCCTTGAAAGTTTTTCCCCACTTTTCTGCATTCCTTCTATTTTTGGCTATATTGGTTTCATTTATGAAAGAAATTTTAAATTTAAAATAATCAAAAATATTCATTTTATACTTAAACAATGTACTAACATAAAATCTGATACTGCTGAATCTCTTTCTTTTACATCTTTTTTTCTAGTTTCTTTGAAATTCCTAACCTTTTATTCTTCTAAGTGAACTTTGTTATTATTTTTTCCAACTCTGTAAAATATTCTTAGTGATTTAATTGATATGGCATTGAATAAAAAGATGTTAGATTAAACTTTCATTTTTTATTATATTGGCTTTACTTACCCATGAACAATACTTCAGGTTTAAATAACCTGACTTTATTTGTATAAAATATGTTTTATATTTATGCCCATGTAGTTCCTGTGTCTTTTTTGTGGCAGGTATACTTTTATATTGTTTAGTTATTTTAAATGGTCTAAAACAATATTGAATAATATTGATGACACATTGTATAGTTTCTCTAATTTTCTCTTTTAAGTAAATCTATTTTTGTAAATATTATTTTACTTTTTCAATTGTATTTAAAAATTGTTTTCAACATTCACTGTTTTTTGTTTTGTTTTGTTTTGTTTTGCTGAGGCAATTGGGGTTAAGTGATTTGCCCAAGGTCACACAGCTAGGAGTGTTAAGTGTCTGAGACCAGATTTGAACTCAGGTCCTCCTGATTTCAAGGCTATGCTCTATCCACTGCACCACCTAGCTGCCCCTCAACATTCACTTTTTATAAGATTTTGAATTCAAATTTTTCTCCCTTCTTCCTATACCCCCTCCCAAGATGGCAAGTAGTCTGATATAGGTTATACATAATACAATCCTGTTAAACATATTTTCACATTAGTCATGTTGTAAAAGAAGAAACAGGACAAAAAGAGAAAACCATGAAAAAGACAAAAAGTGAAAATAGTATGCTTCAATCTGCATTCAGATTCCATAGTTCTTTTCCTGGATATGGATAGCATTTTCCATCATGAATCTTCTGGAGTTTTCTTTGATCATTGTAATACTGAGAAGAGCCAAGTCTATCAAAATTCATCATCACACAACATTGCTATTACTGTATATAATGTTCTCCTGGTTCTGCTCACTTTACTTAGTATTCATTCATATAAATCCTTCCAGGTTTTTCTGAAACCATCCAGCTTGTCATTTCTTACAATTCAATATTATCTCATAACATTTGTATACTATAATTTGTTCAGGCATTCCCCATTTAATGACCATTTTCTCAATTTCCAGGTCTTTGCCATCACAAAAAGAATTGCTATAAATATTTTTGTACATTTGGGTCCTTCCCATTTTTTTATGATCTCTTAGAATACAGAAGTAGTAGTAGTAGTCCTGGATCACAACTTATGCACAGTTTGATTGTTCTTTGGATATAGTTTTAAATTGCTCTCTAGAATGGTTGGATCAATTCATAACTGTAATAACAGTACAGTAGTGTAATAATTTTCTCACATCTACTCCAACATTCATTATAGTGAAAAGGTAGCAGGTACCATGGTCTACATAATAATACTAGCTAAAAAAATAGCTATGTGAAGTTTAAATGAATTGGCCCCTATTCTTTATAAGGATTAGATTTTTAGGGATATATACATATATATGTACATATCATATGTAATCATATTATAGAATAAATTGTAGGATTATAAGAAAAAATGAAAATTTATGTAAGAGCCAAAAAAGCTGCATTTCCATCTGTGGGGAGATCAGGGAAAGTTTTTTTTTTATTAAAAATGGCATTTGAGCTGAGCCTTGAAGAATGACTAAGATTTGAAAGGGCAGAACTAGGGTTGCATTAAAAGCATTTCTGGTAGAGGGAATGGGTTGAAAAATGACATAGAGATGGGAAACCTGTAATATATATTAGGGGACAACAGTTCTGCAAACATTGTATGTGGAAGAGAGATGGAGAGTTAAAATTAAGATTATGCAATTTAGCTTATATATACACAAGGGAAGAAACAAATATTATCACTCACTTAGGAATACTTGAAGACTTCAATCCCAAAATTGTTCATAATATATTGAACTATATCAAAATCTCTTAAATTTCCATTCATCTTTTCTCAGAACAGGGTCCAATGACAGTGAAACCCAATGGCAAAGAACTCAAAGAACTGTCAGCCTACAGCATTCCTTTAGTAACCTATAAATTATGAATGTGTAAAGTGAACCTTCAAGCTTTCCTTGAAGAAAGGAAGAAACAAACAAGCCACAAAGTCTTTTCTCAGTAGAATCAAGTAGCTTCTGGCCATTAGCACAAAGAGAAAAACCTTAATGGCAACAACTTCCATTAAAACTTAATTACTAGTGGTATAAAGTATAACATTGAGGGGGAAAAAGAAAGGATCTGATGGAAACTTGTAATATCTACTTGATTTTTTTATCCTGATTGATTTTCCTATAGTCCCATGTGGAGATAATAGAGATGGGCATGCTCTAAAATAAATATGTAATAAAAGTCCTATTCAACTTTAAAATCTTTTACTACCCTATATTCAATGTGGAATATTGGGCCATTCACAATTATGTAAAAAGACCTCGAATCACCATTCAAGTATCTTCTCTACCAAAAGACAAGATGAAAGCCATAAAACAAATAGAAAAGCATTTAATAAGACAGATGAACCCAACAAGGGAAAATCAAGAAGAATCATACCGTATCCTCATTTAATGAAAGAATAAAATACATTTACTCTTCAGAGTACTGAGGGAAAAAATGGTATTTTTCCCTGAATTTTTGCTATGGCAAAGGTCTCTGTCCTCTAGAAATTTTGTGAAAGGGGACAGATATTAAAGGTTATAGGTTCTTATGGGGATCAACTGTGATAACATATATAAAGTATTTTGCAAACCTGAGTGCTAGGTAAATGTCAATAATTATTATAAAATAGCACCTGATCAATTTTTTTAATTTTAAAAAATTTCCAATGATTTTCAAAAAACTTCTATGTTAGGATTCTTACAAGGTACTAAGACAGTGGAATTTGATAGAGACAATAGTTAACTAATTTAGCATGATTCAGTATGTTGGATCTGGTCCTACAAGATGTTATGGGCCAGAATTTTAAACAAGTTACTAAGTGGAATTGAGGAGGCAATGTTTAAATCTAGTTTAGAATTGATTTAATCCTACAATAAATAATGGTTTCCTAGTGATATAATGATTGGTGTATACTCAGTGTACAGCATGTAAGCAAGAAGTTCTCAGGGCCAGAAACAGAAGCCCACTAGAAGCTCATTCAGAGGAAGCTAGAGTGGGCAAAGGCAGGAGCTCTCAGAACCAAGGAGAGAGATAGGCCTCTAAGAAAGCTAACTGGGCCCCAGGAAAGAGACAGACTTTGAAGGAAACAATAAAGGATTTGGACTTTAACTCCTAGATGCATTTGGGGTGATTACACTGAACTGAAACAAAGGCTGCTCCCAGAAATCCTCCAAGAAACCTGCTCCCAGAAAATATTATATTTTAGAGAAGAACATTACACTAGTGGATCTAAGTTGGAATGGTAATCTTTGGAATGATGGGATGTGGAAATAAGAATTTGAGGTTGGACACAGTAAAAGATCAGTGGTAACAAAAGATTCTAGAAGAGCCATGATATAATATACAGTATACCTGTTGTCCGATGATTTTGGCCTCTTCTCCAAAGCAAATTAGAATTCCAATTTGACAAGTTCTATAAAATATCCTTTTGGGAGTTAAATTGGTATAACATTGAAGACATTTTTTCCAAAAGGCCTTTTAAGGTAAATTTTTGCTTATATTCACAGTGTTATAGATTTAAGTGGCTTATTTTAGTGTCTATAAGAATGTTATTTGCTTGTCAAAGAGACTAAAGAGGAAAAAAACTTAGAGCTTAAATATTAAGAGGTTTCCAGTTGCTGATCAATCAAAATTAAAGACAAATCATCTTTATAATTACAGTGTAATACAAAATAATCCCTCAAAAATCAAGAATATTTCTACATGATATTAACAAAACAAAAAGTAAAGATAAATAAGGAAATCCCATTCCAAATAATTATAAAATACATAAAATATCTGTAGGTCAATCTGCCACAGCACATTGGAGACTTAATTACAAAGTTCTCCTTAAAGAAATCAATACCTTAAATAGCTGGAGGAATATTCAGTGCTTGTGGCTAAGCTACATCAATATAATAAAAATTACAATATTATTAAATGATTAATTTGTATTTTTAATTTGATGCCAATCAAATTACCAAAGGATTATTTTACAAAATTTGGTAAAATAATAACAAAATTTATCTAGAAAAACAAAAGATCTACTTTTCAACAATGTGGTGGATCAAGGTAATTATAATAGACTTGGAATGGAAAATGACTTCCACATCCAGAGATTGAATGTGGATAGAAATATAATATTTTCACTTTTTGTTGTTGTTGGGTTTTGTTTGCTTATTTTTTTCTTTCTCATGATCTTTTCCCTTTTTGATCTGATTTTTCTTACACAACATGACAAATATAGAAATGTTTAAAATAATTGCACATTTTTAACCTATGTCAGATGGTTTGCCCTCTTCAGAAGTGGAGGGGAAGATAAAAGAGGGAAGGAGAAAAAAATTGTAACACAAAGTTTTACAAAAATGAATGTTGGAAACCATCTGCATATGTATTTGGGTGGGGGGAAGATCTAGAAAATCAAAGGAAATGATGATTGAGGGAAAAGAGATAAGGATAAGTGAGGGATTGCACTTCCACACAAACTTCAAATCATATTATAACAGTCATCAAAACCATCTGGCATTGGTACTCAATAATTCATTGTTTGTGGGAAAAACGCCTTATTTGATAAAAACTTCTGGAAAAACTCAAAAGCGGTTTAGAAGTAATTGGACTTAAGCCAACACTTTACACCATATTCATAATATACTTTAAATGAATACAGTAATATTAAAGCTCATACTATTAAATATTTAAAACAGAAGTATATTATATGCTTCTCACAGCTTAGATAGGAGATATATTATTCTTGACCAAACAAGCAATAACAGCAATTGCAAAAGAAAGATTACTTTGATTACATGAAGCTGAAAAGCTGCTATATAGACAACATAAATGCATGTAGGATAAGGAGGGAAGTAGACAAAAAGGGAGGGAAATTTTTGTATCAAATTTATTTGATAAGAGTTTAATATTCAAGATGTGTGAACAATTCACATATATGTAATATATATTCTCTAACAGATAAATAATCAAAAAATAAAATAAACAGTACTCAGAAGTATTTAAAATTATTTACAACTTGATGAGAAAAAGCTTCAAATCACTAATAAGAGAAATGCAAATTGAAAACAAACTTGAGATACCCTACAAGTCAGCAAAGATGCCAAAAAATGGCAATACCAAAATATTGGAGGATTTGTTAAAATGCAGGCAAACTAAGCATTATTCGTGGAGCTGTAAAATGATACAACCATTTTGGAAAGCATTTAAAATTATTCAAAGTAACTAAAATGTTCATATCATTTGATGTAGAGGACCACAGATATTGGGGAATTCTGAGAAAAGTATACTTGAAATAAGGATACTTACAAGGTGTTAACTTAGTGGAATTGATGAGATGATGGTTCTCTAGTTTATATATACTTAGTACTTAACATGGTGGTGTAATGGTTCTCCAGTTCACACATATTCAGTATGCTATAATGATGTAATAGGGTATATAAAGGCTGAGAGGATTGGAAATGAGACAGTCCATCTTTGACCATCCTTCCTGGTGGCTCTTCTGCCTCCTGTACTCCTCCTCTAAGATCAAGACTGGTCCTGAGATCATCCAGAGAGCCAGCCTGGACATTACACTTTGAACTAAAGACTTCATTACTACACCTGATTCCAAGGAAGTCATCACTAAAGTGAAAATCCCCATATAGATCAAAATATTTACAGCAGCATTGTTTGTGATAGCAAAGAATTAGAAACAAACTAGATTGAGGAATGGTTTAATAAATTTAGTACATGAATATAAAAAGCTATTACTGTGCTATAAGAAATGATATTTGTGATGAGTATAGAGAAATGTGGAAAGATCTACATGAACTGCTGTAGAGTAAAATAAGCAGAACCAAGAAAAATGTCAGGGACAATAATTATAACAATGTAAATGATCAAAAGCAAGTGTAATTAAATTATAAAGATCAAGCAAGATTCCAATGAAGAAATAAAAAGACATCCCCAACTCACCTCTTCATTGAAATAGGAGGTCCACTTGTGTTCAGATTTTTAAAATGTTCAATTTTGCTAATTTTTTTCTTCTTTAAAAAATATTTGTGGTCCAGGTGGTGGAATAAAGACAAGAACTTCCCTAATCGCTCCTCAAAACTGCTCCAAATTCATTTAAATAATGACTCTAAACAATTTTAGAGCTTGAGAACACCCCAAAAGACAGAGTAGCACATTCTCCAGCTGAAGGCAACTTAGAACCTCAGCAGAAAAGGTCTGTAACACAGGGTGCAGCAAGTCCAGAGTGCAGTCCCAGACACACCAATGCAACCCCAGACCCAACCCAGGCCCAGGCTGACCTCTGAATCAGCATCAGTATTGGTGGCTTCTAGACCTCTCAGCCCAGGGACACCAGGGAGGACTCAGAAGGTCAGTGGAGAGAGTCTGTGCAACAGAGTTGAGGTCTGGTGTGCAATCTCAGCACTGGCTCAGTCAGCAAAGCCCCAGTACCAGTGAACACACTAAATCTTACAGTTGCAATAGGGCAGGGACACACCTAAAAGCTCCAAGACAGAAAAAAGTGTTTATGGTCAGATCCCTAGAAGAATTTCTGAAAACAGATACACAAAACCTCTGAAGCTTGGGACAGTGCCCCCTCCACCCTGGAAACAGAACCCTGCTTTAATAAAGAGTTAAAAGCAGAGTAATAGGCTAGGAAAATGAGCAGAGAACACACCTAAAAAAAAAAGTTTCTGATCATATGGAAATCATTATATCAAAGAAGATCAAAACACACCCTCACAAGATAATAAAGTCAAAGATCCTACATCCAAAGCCTCCAAGAAAAATAAGAATTGGGCTTAGGCCATGGAAAAGCTCAAAAGGGACTTTAAAAATCAAATAAAAGAAATAGAAGAAAAAATAGGGAAAGAATTCAGAAGTACAAAAGGAAATACAAAAAGCTCCTGAGGAAAAGAATACCAGCAAAATTGGCCAATTGAGAAAGGAGGTATAAAAGTTCACTGAGGAAAATAATTCCTTAAAAAATAGAATTGAGCAAATGGAAGCTAATGACTTTATGAGAAATCAAGATACAATAAAGCAAAATCAAAAAAAAAAAAAAAAAGAAAAAGAAAAAGAAAAATGAGAAAAAATGTGAAATATCTCATTGGAAAAACAACTGACCTGAAAAATTTATCCAGGAGAGATAACTTAAAAATTATTGGTCTACCTGAAAGTCATGATCAAAAAAAGATACTGGACATCATCTTTCAAGAAATGATCAAGGAAACTGTCCTAATATTCTGGAACCAAAGGGTAAAATAGAAATTGAAAGAATATACCAATCACCTCCTAAAAAAGATCCCAAAATGAAAACTCCCAGTAATATTATAGCCAAATTCCAGAACTCCGAGGTCAAGGAGATCAATGTTGCAAGTATCCAGAAAGAAATTCAATTATAGTGGAGTCACAGTCAGGATAATACAAAATTTAGCAGCTTCTATATTAAAGGACCAGAAGCCTTGGAATATGATATTCTAGAGAGCAATGGAGCTGGGATTGCAACCAAGAATCATCTATCCAGCAAAACTGAATATAATCCTTCAGAGGAAACAGTGGTCATTCAATGAAACAAAGGATTTTCAAGTATTCTTGATGAATAGATCAGAGCTGAATGGAAAATTTGATTTTCAAATACAGGACTCAGGAGAAGCTTAAAGAGATAATAAGGATATAATCATGGTATCGTGAAGGATTTAATAAGGTTTATCTGTTTTCATTCCTACATGGGAGGATACTTGTAACTCATTAGAATGTTCTAATTATTTTGGCAATTAGAAGGAGTATATATAGACAGAGAGCATAGGTGTGAGTTGAATATGAAGGGATAATATCTTTTTTTTTAATGAAGTTAAGAGATGAGAGAGGAATGTACTGTGAAAAAAGGGAAAGGGAGAAGTGGAATGGTGCAAATTATCTGCCATAAAAATGCAGCAAAAAAAAGCTTTTATAGTAGAGAGAAAGAGGGGAAGGAGAGCGTGAGAGAGTGAACCTTACTCTCATCAAAATAGGCTCAGATAGGAAATAACAGACATACACAATATAAGTATAGAAATCTATCTTACCTTGCAGGAAAATAGGAAGGGAATGGGATATGGTAAGGAGGGGAGGGTGATGAAAGACAGGACATATTGGGGGAGGGAGTTCTCAGTAGCAAAAATACTTTTGAAGAGGGAAAGGATAAAAGGAGAGAGAATAAATGAGGGGAAATACAATTAGCAATGGTAATTATAAAAAAAATTTGAAACAAGTTTCTCTGATAAGGCCTTATTTCTCAAATATAAAAGGAACTAAGTCAAATTTATGAAAAATAAGAGCCATGCCCCAATTAATAAATGATCAAGATATGATCTAGGCCCAAAGGGCTATAAATTCATACATATCCTTTGACCTAACAACACCACTACTAGGCATGAATATCAAAAAAAGATTCAGCAAAAAAACAGGGGGAAAGAAAGGAAAATGACCTATATGTACAAAAAATATTCCTAGCAGCTCTCTTCTCAGGACAAAAAATAATTAGAAATTGAAAAGATGCCCATCAATTGGGGAATGACTCAATAAACTGTGGTATGTATTTGTTATGAAATGTTATTGTTCTCTGGGAAATGATGAGCAGAATATTTTCAGGAAAAAAAAAAACCTGGAATGTCCTCTATGAACAAAATGACATATACTATATACAAAGTAATAGCAATGTTCTGGGATGACCAGCTGTACAAGACTTTGTTATTCTCAGTAATATAATCATCCAAAACTTCTTTGAAGGACTTATGATGAAAAATTCTATCCATATCCAAAGAAAGGAGTGATTTGATCTGAATACAGATTGAAGCATTCTCTAAAAAATAAAAATAAAGTTTTAAAAGCATAAAAGAACTATGGCAACTTGACCCTTCTCTCTCTCTCTCTCAACCAGAAATAGATAGTGCTATGTTTCATCACTCAATCAAGAAGCATTTATTAAGCTCTTATATGGCCCAGGAAGTATGTTCAAAGTAATGAACATACTTTACTTTAGTGAAAGATATAAAGCAAACACTAAGCCAAACCAACCAACCAAAGCTAAATGCAATTATTGCTTTAAGGCTTGGTACTAAATCACAAAATACCAAATAAATATTAGTATTTTTTCTTGCATGTATTTTTTTTAATTTTTATTTAATAATTACTTTATATTGACACTCGTTTCTGTTCCGATTTTTTTTCCTCCCTCCACCCCCTCCCCTAGATGGCAAGCAGTCCTTTATATGTTGGATATGTTGCAGTATATCCTAGATACAATATATGTTTTGCATGTATTTTTTTAAACTTTGCTTTAAGAGATGGTAGTCTGGAATGGGAAGAAAAGAAACACTGGGAATTAAAGATGGTACAAAATCGAATTATATCAATAAAGATTTTTTAAATCTTAAAAAAAAATTGTTATATAGAATGGCTCTTTGGGAGGAGAAGTTAGAGGGATTTTTAGGATATAATTATGATGTAAGAAACAAGTAATCAACAAAATCTTTTTAAAAAAAAAGAAACTGCAGTATGTCACTGATTTGATTGATGAAGTTTAAATTTATCAGTAAATATCAGGCAGCATTTCTTGTGTGAAGTAATATAAATTCCTTATCAAACCATTATTAGCTATTTTTAATAAATATTAAAAAGATAATTTTATGTGTAAAATATTTTTCATTCATTATTGTTGAAGTGTTTAATTGTGGTCGGCTCTTCATGACTCTATTTGGGGTTTTCTTGGCTAAAATATTAGATGGGCTTGACATTTCCTTCTCTAGCTCATTTTACTACAGAAAACTGAAGTAAAGAGAGCGAAGTGATTTGCGCAGGATATCACACAGATAGGCTGGTAATCTGAATCCAAATTTGAACTCAGGTCTTCCTGACTTCAATCCTAGTACTTCATCCACTGTGCCACCTAGCTGTCCATTCTTCTGTTGGAATATTAGAAGGCCTCAAAGTGACTGTTAATTTATAATACCTGAGAATTGATCTGCCAATTTTGTATAATTGTAATCTTGATAATCAGCTTTTCTGGAAGCCATCTGATCCTATGAAAAGCTGTTGAATATTACCTCAAATTCATATAAAACTGGCATTTTAAAAATTCAAGAGACATAATTTCTGATTAATATAATCTTTTTATTATTAAGATTAGCATGTTTACTACAAATATCAAAGGAAAATCATGGTGGCGGGTTCACAGTTTCATCCTTGAAAAAGCAGGTGTTCCTAAAGGTTGCAGTCAACTCTGACTGGTTAACAATTAATGAGAGAATAGATATTAAAATGAGAAATTGGCTGCATTATAATGAGGCTCTTGAAATACGTGACTTGGATCATCCAATTTTCATATTGCCTGTCTGACAAAAGGAAAACCCACTTTTTCCCAGACTTGTCAGAGTAAACATAATAAGCAGAAATCCTCTCATTAGCCTAAAATTAGAATTTCTTTTACTGTCTGATTAGATCTTAGCCTGGGTAAGTTTCTGAGTAAAATTTCCCAAACTAGTTGATTTCTGCATAAGTGGAAAAGAAGAAAATCCTTACTGCTGATTCGATAATTAATTATTAATACAAGAGAGAAATAATCATTCATGGCTTTTGTACTTGTTACAAAAAATCATTTGGAATAGGAATAGGAATAAATTGTTTCTTTCTTAAAGGAAAACCTACTTGGGAAAAAAATTAATATATAAAGTTTGTGTATATAGCACATATAAAGTTCTAGGGATTCTCATCTTAATTTATACTCACATTGGTGAATCAGATGCTCTAGAATAAGGCTTTCCCTTAAGGTCTTAGAAATATCTCTGGGAGCATAAACTTTTTTTTTCCTAATGCTATCAGTTTGAATCCTCATTCCAAGGCATTCTTCCTAGTATCAGTTGCCAATAATTAGAATCTTAGAATCATTTAACCAATTAAAATCAATTACCTTTTACAAAAGGATATCTACTGAGAAGCTACAGAAAGGATGAAAGTATATTAAACTGTCCCTTACATGTGGGTACTAACCCTCTCTTTTACCATTTCAGCCCCTGGAAGGAGTAGGCTCAAAATTAGTAATTTTCACATGATTTTTGTCTCACTAAAAATTCATTTCTGAATGCACCATGACCAATGAATGAGTCCCTCCTATTGTAGGACATCTGGGTATCTTGGTGATTGAGTTAGCTCCCAGCTCCTCCTCAGACCTGACTCTAGGATCTCTGGTAGCTCACCTGTTAAAACTCCCTAGGATGTAGCATCTTCCAATATTCCACCCCTAAATAGTAGGAAATAAGAAACACATCAGAGGTGCACAATAGGGCTAGGAGCTCACAGACCACCTGGTAGTGACCTACACAGTCCCACTGGGAGACATAGCAGTCCTTGCCTCCTCACATAGCCAGGCAAGAGAGTAAGCCCTAACCAATTAGTGCTTTTAAAATATATTCTTGATTCTGCCTCAGTAGCCAATTAAAAGATTCTTCTTCCTGTGTTTCTACCAGGAACAACTGTGGATGCTCACTTCTATTTGGGGAATCACATCAGCAGAGTACCCTACCTGTGTTCCTAAGGACTGCATTTCAAGTAAATGAAATCAGTAAAAAGTGTCTAATGTATTAATATGAGCAGGCTAGATGTTCCCTGAAACCTGGGGAAGAAAGGCAGCAAATGGCAAAAAGTCATAGTGTGTCTACATGGGATTTGAGACCAAGATTTGTTTTTGAGGTTCAAGAAAAAGTATTTCTGTTGCTTCCCCTTTTCCCCACCTACTCCCCAACCCCTGCCAAGGATGTCTTATGTAAGGACTAAATACTATGTGGAATTTAATGTTTAAAAAAATTTTGTTTTAAAAAAAAGATTAAAAGTTGGAATATTATCTCTATTTACAGATGCTATGATGATTTACTTGGAGATTCAGATAAAAATGATTTTAGTTTGATTTAGATTGAAATGATTTTAGTAAAGTAGAAAGATATAAAATTTAAATACACAAAAATCATCAGCCTTTGTATATTGCCAATAAAATCCAGCTACTGGTATCTAGGGAGAGCCACAGGAAAGATAGCCTTCAGATAAAAGCTGTTGGGGCTAGTGACAAATGACCCACCACCTCTAGACAGTTAAGGAAAGCTGCTTTGGAGCTGAAAATAGCAGTGACGAGTGACCCCACTGAAAGCAGCAGGCAGCTGCAACCAAATAAGACATAGAAGGCAAAGACAATAGCACCAAAATGGAGGAATAAGTTTGTTCTGCCCTTGGTTGAAACCTTATCCAAAATCACACTATAAGTAACAGACATTGAACAGGTCTCTGGGTGAAGTGAGCCCTCTCCACTCTTACTGTATATGGACTCATATTCTTATCTATATCCATTAAATGGTAAATAAAATTGTTAATGTTTTGTGAACTCATGTGCTTGTAAGAGAAACTAGTGACTGCTATTAGCAATCAAGGGAGATTATCAGATATTAACATTCTCAGAAGGAAACAAATTAGAGAAACGAGAGAGACTTCAAAATGTAATTGGGCCCTTCATGTCCAGAAGTTTCTGACTCAACAGTTACATATGAAAAAAGAGAATAGGGGACACTTGCTTTTTAATACTTTTACCTTCTGATCCAATTAAAGAAGCCAGGGCTTCATCTAGAGTTACAAAATGTTTTCACCAAAAGCTGAGAGATATATTAGCTTGTCATTCCACTCTATTTCTGCAAGCTAGCCCTTGGCCCTAAATGGATTCCACACTAAGTCATGACTACAGAACACCAAGGGACAAATGAACTTATTTTGGGAAGCAACCTTTGCATACTTCCTTGCTCTTTAAAATGCTACAACAATGAAAAAGTTCAGATTATAAAGTAAGCCAGTTATATCCTGGATCAAGACAGAAGCTACTTTTTCTCAGAATAATTCTGAACAGTATATTATTAAATGACTCTAGATATTCAAATTCAACATACATTTTACTGAACATTCACTGATATTTACTTGTGAATGCTTTAGACTTCTAGCAATTTCCCCCAGAATGGCCCCTTCATTTGGGTCTACCCACAGATAATTCTTCTAGACCAAGTGTTTGCCTTGCCATTATTTTATGGTCTAAACAAAAGTGACACTTAGAAGCTAAAAGCCACTTTTCTCCTCCATTCAGTGACTATTTACTTCCCCGCAATGGGTTGATAGGTTTGTAGTAAATACTGATTCCATCTGCTCTAAGTTCTGAGAATTCCATACCTTCAGTACAATCCATTGTATACAATGCCCAATGTATAGAACTACTTTAAAAACTTTACAGTCAAAGACTCAAAATCTTTAAAATTCCTACTGTGTGAGTATCACACTTTTTAAATAATCACTTTTTATTTTCAAAATATATGCAAAGATAGTTTACAACATTCACCCTTGCAAAACATTGAATCCAAGTTTTTCTCCCTCCCTTTCTTCTACCCCTTCTTCTAGACAGCAAGTAATCCAATATGTGTTAAACATGTGTTATTGTTATATACATACTTCCACAATTATCATGCTGCACAAGAAAAATCAGATCAAAAAGAAAAAAAATGAGAAAGAAAACAAAATGCAAGCAAACAATAATTTTTAAAATGTTGGGATCCACATTCAGTCCCCAGAGTCCTCTCTCTAAATGCAGATGGTTCTCTCCATCATAAATCTATTGGAATTGGCCTAAATCACTTATTGTTGAAAAGAGCCATGTCCATCACAGTTGATCATCACATAATCTTTCTGTTGCTATATATAATGTTCTCTTGGTTCTACTCACTTTGTTTAGCATAAGTCCATGTAAGTCTCTCTAGGCCTTTCTGAAATTAAGCATCACATTTTTGAAGCCAAATGTTTTTAGGTTAAAAAAAAAAAAAACTGGTGCAAACATATTTACATTACATTAGCAAAGGGTAGATTGAGTCAAAACCAAGACCACTAAAGTCACCCTTAATGACAATTTTTAGAATGATCCTGAAAGTAAAGGGCAAAAGGAAAGCCGTGGTTTACTTGACCAAAAAAAAAAAAGTTATTAATCCTAGAGAATTAAAAATTCAAAATCTTAATAAAAGCCAAATTTTCAACTCAATATGTCCAAAACTGAATTCATTATCTTTCCCTTTAAATCCTCTCTTCTATTAGTGTTGGCTCAAAATCTAGATATCAACCTCAATTCTTCACTCTCTCAAACTTTCCCTATCCAATCTATTGCCAAGGTCTGTCAATTTTATCTTCAAAAATTTTCTTGTATGTGTTCCCTTCCTATTCTGATATAGCTGCCACCCTGGTGTTAGCTTTTTCAGCCTACCCTTAGACTATTGCCATAGCCTTCTGGTGGGTCTGCCTACCTCTAGTCTTACTCCAATTCATCCTCCATGCAGACACTAAAATGATTTTCCTAAAACCCATATATAACCTACAGATACATACCCACTTCTAGTCTTATTACAGCTCACTCTCAACCTCATGCATTTCAATGCAGGGACACTGACCTTGCTATTCCACAAACCAGACATTCTCTCTCCTCTCTGGATCTTTTCTCTTGGATGTTCCCAGTGTCAGGAATTGCCTCTCTTATTATCTCTGCCTATTGCCTTACCTAGTTCAAGTTAAAATCCTAACCCCTCTTAATTTTAGTATCTTTCTTCTTTTAATTATTTTTTTTATCATATGTAGTTTGCACATATTTGTTTGCTTGTTGCCATGCCATTTTTTCCCTTCTTTTGTATCTCCAATGCTTAACAAATGTTTGTGGACTATAATTTTTCCCCAACCTTGTTTCACACAAAAAAAGGCAGCTTAGTCAAGTGAACCAAGACTAGATAAGCATATCCCTAGATATCTGGAATTTGTGAACAACTTATCAATATTGAATATATCTATCTATAAAGCATTTACTCCTATCTTGGAATAACATAATCTATTATTATTCTCTGCAACCAAGACTTTTATCTTGTAATAAATGCTTATATGTTATAACCCCACCTATCTTTCTAAGTAGCAATCACATCACTTTTCTCTCCTCAAAACCCTCTCCCCAATGTACCCTTCTCACCATTTCATTCTCTACTTTCCATTAATTTTCCTGTTGGTTCTCTTCCCTCAGAATGTCTGTATCTCAGAGCTTTCAGTAAAGCCTATTCCTTCTATTTTAAAGAAAATTTAAAATTTGATTTTTTCCCCATGAAATAACTAAGCGTCTAATACAGAACACAGACAGGTATTTAATTGATAATTTGCTGCTGTTCCATATAACAAAAAAGACTTGTATATTCATTCTAAATGATATCTCTAACCTGCCTACTTTATTTCTACTTCCAGATTTGTAAATGGCTCGATAGCCCATGTTACCACAATGAGAGATCTACTTATTTACTCAGTTGCTTCTTCCTCTCCTTTCTTCCATTTATTCTTTTAATATTTTATTTCTACCTTCCTTCCTGAGTCCATCAGTGAGTGCAAAAACCAATATGGCAAGTCAACATCCTGGATGGGACAATCCACATTTCAAGAAAGTAAATTTTCGGGGCAGCTAGATGGTACAGAGTATAGAGCCCTGACCTGGAGACTGGGGTTCCTGAGTTCAAATCCAATCGGACACTTAACATTTAATACTTCCTAGCTATATGATCCTAAACAAGTCACTTAACTCCAATTGCCTCAAAAAAATAGAAAGAAAGAAAAAGGAAAAAAAAGTTTTAAAAAAAAAGTGAGTATATTTTAATGGGGTTTCCCCCACTCATCCCAAAAATTGCATACATCTTGGAATATCATGCGTCTCAATTTTTGGTTCAAAAAATATTGCTGTCCCTTCCCCTCCCCCTAATCCTCCAAGGAACTTTCTCCCTCACTAACTCCTGACATGCCATATTTATTCTACTGAAGCTTCTCAGCATTTTGTTGGACACAATGCAGAAAATGATTGGGGCATTTTTTAGAAGTGGCTCCATTACTGCTAGGGCACCATTTTAGCCCCAGGCTATTTTTCTTTGACTATCAGCTGCATTCCTTGTTCCATGTACAAGTATCTAATGTGCCTTTTTTTTTGTTATCAATAAAAACTCTAGGAGCTGGAGAAATTGGCTGAATGCTGAAGAATGTCTGTCAGCAGGCTGAGCAAGCAGCAGTGAGTTCCATAAGACTTGGGCCCATTAATCTCAGTGGCAAGAAGAACATTAAATGGTAAAATTGCCTGACCCCTGTGTCAACTCTATAATTTGGCTTCACAACAGAATCTAAAGTATTCTTCTCTTATAGAATCTACTTTTATCCTCTGGTGTAAATAAGCACATTATTACATTTATATTAGCAAAACCCTAAAGCATGCTGTGCAAAATTTCTCTGCATTCAAGAAAAGACATACTAGTAGGTAGAGCAAATTTTTTTTTAGTTCAAATCACTCTCTTTTATAGATGACAAAATGGAAATAACAAGAAATTCAATTGTTTACTTAGGGTGAAGAGCTGAATCAGGTGACTATGAAAAAAAAAAGCAACTTTTTTATAAGAACAAAATACACATGCAATGAATGAGAATCAACGGGGAAACAGAAGATAACAAAATGTCATTATTTCACCAGGCCTATGAGCATTTTCAAGGTTGAGCCTTCTTTCCTTAAGTCTCTTGAAAGGGTATCAGGCTGAATTGTATCTGTCATTCCTCAAATATCTAACTGTTCTAGAGATACAAAATTCAAACCAAAAAAAAAAAAAAAAAAGCACTCTCCTTAATCATTTTTAAGAGGAAGGATTAGTGTATTATATTAATAAGATTAGCTCTTTCTCATCATACACTGGTTGCACAAAAGATCATCAGCAATAGCAAATAAATCCATTTATACAATCAAAATAGCAAACAGAAATTGAAACTATGATACAGGTTAAAAATATACCAAAAAATACACAAGAGTAAAATATCTCTTTAGTTGTGAGTGAGAAAAGATACTTGATCAAATTAGGAGGGCCTGTTCTCATTCAAGAGAAAATCCCCTTTATTCAAATTCTCCATCTTCCTTTTATAGAGAAGTAAGCACATTGTAAATTTTTGCTGTTGTTTAGTCATTTTTCAATTGTTTCTGCCTCTTTGTGACTCCATTTGGAGTTTTCTAGGCAAAATTATTGAAGTGGTTTTCCATTTCCTTCTCCAACTCATTTTACAGATGAGAAACAGGAGCAAACAGGATAAAGTGACTTGTAATGATCATACATTTACTAAGTATTTGAATTCACAAAGTCTTTCTGACTTCAGACTTGGCACTCTTATCTACTATGCTACTTATCTCTCCATTTGCCCCCTGAGGGACAAAACTATGGCCAGGCAGTCACTCAGGATGGCCAGTTATTAATCAACTACTATGTGCTAGGTCCTCTGGTAGATGCTGGGTCTACAAAGACAAAAATAAATGAATTGATCAATCAGTTAATTAAAATAAACATACCATGTTCTCTATGACCTTCCATTCTATCAGGGAAAATAGTATCTACATGGGTATATCAATATGTACTTGTACACGTATTTACACATAAATATATATGTATTACAAATTACAAGGTGATTTGGAGTAGGACATGGGATGGTGATGTTTAAGCAGGGGTGAGGAAGAAGAATGTTCCTGGCATGGAGAACAACTTATGAAAAGGCATTTTTATAAGTTTTGAAGTAAGATGTCAAACTCGTTTTAAAAAGCTGTCTATAGACTTAACCACAAGATGTCAACTCAGAAGAATCAAGTGACTAATGATAATAGTAATAAATAAGGTTGAGCAAGCCCTATAAAGGGTAGGGATCTTGGACAAATTTGAGCAGAATCTCAGTTATTTAGTTCTTCTAACCAGCCACACTCTTCTCCGAAAAGCTGAGATCTGTTTTCTCTTCTCTTGCATTTTGCTGAAGGATATTAGGAAGCTATCTCAAACACGGAATTAAAGGGATTAAAAACAACTCTTGACATTTCCACCTGGTTATTGACCATATATTCTCTATGAATACAATTTTTTAATTCAAGAATGCCAAGCCCCCAGAGTGATTTTATATGCTACTTTGTCACATTCTTTTAGATTTATTCATTAAATGCTTATAATAGCTATAATAATGACTTTCCCCAAAAGTTCTAAACTGAAATTTGCTAAAAGTTAGAACATAAAATTATTTAATTTATAATTACGAACATTCTAAGTATAAAATTATAAAACTAAAACAATAACTGATATTTTATGTGGGAAAATCTGTAAGAATAAAAATGTCATCTAGCAAGACCATATTTAATCCCTATCTTTTACAAATGTTATTGAATATAAATAGCATTTTAAATGGTTACAACTTAGAATATGTTTAATAAATATAAGCATATAAAAACTTAATTTTGATGTTGGACTTTTTTATTTAAATAAAGGATCACAATATTTGGTTTAATACACTCTTAAATCTAGTTCTGCACTGACCTTATTTCTTTTATTTTGATTTAAATCAAGAATAATGTAAAAATATTCATTCTCATAAATTCAAGGTAGAAAATGATAAAATAATGATAATGAATACAATAATTTTATAATCTCTTTCACTGAGAAATGGAAATTCATTTTTATTTTTAGACAAAAATGTATGAGGCTATTGTGTTTAGTTCAGTGTGTTAGAGTGATGTTTTTAATCCAAAATCCACTATGTCAATTACATTTTCTTTTTTCAATCTCAAATGGGGTTGTAAATCCAATTTAGTAAAAATTTTCAGTGAAAATCACTTCTAAAAATTGCAAATGGTCATTAATGTTTTTTTTTTGACAACTTGATCCAAAGAAAGTTCCCCTTCTAATAAATGACATGTCATAAGGCACTAGTACAATTCCAAAATAGTCACTTCTCAATCATACTTTTTCTTTTGTCTAGAATAACGCATGTATTTTGAATATAATTGCATTTATGCCCTGTAATAATGTGTTTTATGTTAATTTTTTTAAAAAGATATATGCTATGCTAATTTATTTTAGTCTTGCCATATCATTTATATACTCACTCAGTGAATAGGATAATCAGTGAAGAAGACAACCAATTCTTTTCTTATTTCAAATAGACAAATAATGTTGTTCATCCTGTTACTGCCCTAAGAAAGCCTTTTAACATCTGTGTGTGGTGTGTGTGTGTGTGTGTGTGTGTGTGTGTGTGTGTTAGAAGTATAAAATAAATGCTCACTGCTCATCTCTGCAGAAAAAAAAAAAAGAGTAAATAATTGAGAGTTATTGGGTCTTGATTTTATAAGATAATTTTGATAGCATCATCTAATATGTTTTTTAAATTGTTTTGACATTTTTTCATGACAAAATTTACTTGTGTATGCTTCAGTGTATCCATACCACATTTACATTAATTTTTTAAACAATGTCTAAAAATTTCCCAGTTGGCAATTTTGTTCCATCTGTGCAAATTTCACAAGAGGACCATTTGATTTATTTTCCTTCAAAATACAGATTAATTAGATCAAAATGCCTTCTGCCATTGTATGTAATGATAACTAACAAGAAAAGAGCATATTTTCCTTCACTTAACCATCATGCAGATATCTTACAAATGCAATTAAAACTGCTGGGTTACAAGCATCAGTGGTCTCATTTAATTACAAATCGTAAGTGTCATTTAAAAATCATTTATTTCTACAAGAACTGATTCTATATAATCAGGCATATCACATATTTGACAAGCCACTGAATTTTTGGAAATCGGTATCATTTCTAATTTCTTAACAGAATCATTTTCAAATATGCACTTGACAATTGCTTGGCATATAGAAAAATTAATTTTCTGCAATAGTAGGAGCTTCCTCATTTTTGTTACAATCTGATGAGTTAGTAAATATGAAGCTTTAACTGCTTTTCTATTTTCTTATTAATTTGCAAAAATAAATCAATATTGCAAGTTTTCATATTTTGTTCTTTCAACTTAAATCAATGAGTTTATCAAAATAGCTTTCGTGATTGTAATGTAAATACTAAATTAAAAAAAGATAAAAATAAAATAAATAAAAAATTTAAAAGCTGCTATTTGTAAGAATTTCTTCACCACTAACAAATTGCGGTGATAGATATTCATTATCTCCTGGAAATAAAAAAAGAAATTTAATCTATTCCTCATTATATCTTCTCATTTCCATGTCTGTCATAATGTAGCTATCTTGAATATTTTTATGTAATTTTTAGAATTGTGGTTTATTGAATAACTTTTACTGATTTTCTGATCACATTGTACTTAATTGAATGAATATTTTGAAATTCCTCATGAACACATTTTTCAGCATTTTTTTTTTGAGGCAATCCCTAGGGAATTGAGGCAATTTCCCAGAGTCACACAATTAGAATGGTAATATAATTGGAGGATAAGTTCAAATGGGAAAATAATACTTAGTAGTTAGTATTAGAAGGAATGTAAGGTTTGTTTCTACAGAACATTTATGATCCATTTGATGTTTTCAAGGTGGCTTATAATGCACCTACTTAGCAATTATGGTTTTGAAACAGCCAGCCATGTATGCTACAAGAACACAAGCATTCTTAACTTCTTGATCACCTGATTACACAGCTAATGATATATGATTACCTTTTAGTCATAGAGAAGAAAATGAAGGAACTATTCTGGTGCAATGTAAATAATACAAAAAAGGGAACAGGTATGTTTCTGACCATCCACTGAGAACTGGTTTGCATTCAAATGTTAAACTCTTCTGATGATTTTTAAACAATTTGATTACAAGTGGAGAAAATGTAAGAAAATGTGCTTAATCATAAGTGGTCAGAGCTTGATATGATTATTGCATGAACACCAAAATCATTGCACACATGATTATGATAATTTCAGATTGCTGCAGAAATAGACCTTTAGTGTCTAAATATTCATAGGCTTATTATCACAAAAGAGAAATACCTTAGTAACATAATGAACAATTATTTGCTGGTTAAGTACCCATTCAGGAATTTTCAGCAGGAACTCCTTGTCCCATTGCTCCAAATCAGCATCTACTGCACCACACAACCATATTCTCTCTCTTTTTTTAAATTTAATTTAATTTAATTTTATAATAACTTTTTGTTGACAGAACCCATGCCAGGGTAATTTTTTTTATAACATTATCCCTTGAACTTGCTTCTGTTCCGATTTTCCCCTCCCTCCCTCCACCCCCTCCCCTAGATGGCAAGCAGTCCTATATATGTTGCCGTATATCCTAGATACAATATATGTTTGCAGAACCGAACAGTTCTCTTGTTGCACTAGGAGAATTGGATTCAAAAGGTAAAAGTAACCCCGGGAAGAAAAATAAAAATGCAAATGGTTTACATTCATTTCCCAGTGTTCTTTCTTTGGATGTAGCTGCTTCTGTCCATTATTTATCAATTGAAACAGAATTAGGTCTCTTTGTCAAAGAAATCCACTTCCATCAGAATACATCCTCATACAGTATCGTTGTTGAAGTGTATAATGATCTCCTGGTTCTGCTCATTTCACTTAGCATCAGTTCATGTAAGTCTCGCCAGTCCTCTCTGTATTCATCCTGCTGGTCATTTCTTACAGAACAATAATATTCCATAACATTCATATATCACAATTTACCCAGCCATTCTCCAATTGATGGACATCCATTCAATTTCCAGTTTCTAGCCACTACAAACAGGGCTGCCACAAACATTTTGGCACATACAGGTCCCTTTCCCTTCTTTAGTATCTCTTTGGGGCATAAGCCCAGAAGTAACACTGCTGGATCAAAGGGTATGTACAGTTTGATAACTTTTGGGGCATAATTCCAGATTGCTCTCCAGAATGACAACCATCTTCTCTTAACTTCTCTTTAAGTATATTTTCAATGATATTAAAAAACAACTTTAATCAAAATTAAAGAGAAAGAAAAAAATTGGGAAGAAATGTCATAGACAGTTTATGAGATAAAGGTCTCATATCTAAATATTTAAAGAACTTTGTCAAATCTTTAAGAATACAAACCATTCCCCAAGTGACATATGGCCAAAGGAAATGAATAGGTAGTTTTCCAATGAAGAAATCAAAACCATTTAAACTCATATAACAATCCTCTAGATCATTATTAATTAGAGAAATGCAGATTTATACAATTTTAAGACATTGCTTTACACTTACCAGATTGCCTAAAATAATAGAAGGGACAAATGACAAATGTTGGAGAGAATGTGGTAAAATTGGAACACAAATTCATTTTTGGTGGAATTGTAAAATGATCCAACCATTTTGAAGAACAATTTGGAATTATGCCCAAAGAATTGTTAAACAAGCTCTATCCTTTGATCTAGCAATATCACTACTTGGTCTATTTCTAATGTTGATTAGGGGAAAAGGGAAAGAACCAATATATTCTAAATATTTTTATTAGCTCTCTTTGTGGTGACAAAGAACTGGAAATTGAAGGAATACCCATCAACTGGTGTATGACTGAACAAGTTGTGGTCAATGGTTGATTGAATACTACCATGCTATAAGCAATGATGAGCTCAATGATTTTAGAAAAATCTGGAAAGACTTGCATGAAATTATGAAAAGCAGAATGAGCAGAACCAAGAGAACATGGTATACATTAATAGCGATATTGTCTTGGTTCTGCTCATTCTGCTTTTCATTATTTCATGCAAGTCTTTCCAGGTTTTTCTTATTTTTTAAGAATGATTTTGAACAAATAAGTTATTTTGTCTAAATACCCAATTAACTATAAAGACTTGTGAAAAAAAGATGCTTTTTCATCCAAAGAAAGGACTGATAAATAGAAATATGTATAGAATAATTTTATGTCTGTTTGTGCCTCATGTTTCATATATATTTGGTAGATATTTCTAGAGTTTGGGGAGGTGATGAAAAAAAGGGAAAAAAAGAAATTTACATGATAATTTTGTTGTATAGGTAGCAGTCGTAGTATAGTAGTAGTAATAGTATATTTACAAATTCATGTACAATTATTTTTTCTTGTCCTATGTTATAGAGATGCTTGTTTCATTCTACAAATTAAAAATAAAATTTTAAAATAAATTAATTTAATCTGCATTGTTAGAAAAAAACATTCAATTCACAAGAACTTGATTTACACAAGACTTTTGAGAAATGTATGTGTTGTGGAAGAGAAGGAAAGCCAAAAGGAATCACAGATAAGCAGGACAGCTTTGAAAGCTACAGGTTGAAATAATATTTTTCTTAAAAGAAAAGTAATTTCTACATAATAGATATTTACAGTTTCATGTATAATTATTTTCTTTTTAATGCAATGTATATGGAGATGTTCATTTTATTTAATGTTTCAAGGTTTCAGATTTTTAAAATCTTATAAAAGAAATGCATCTGTTACATATAAAATGAAAGCTATAGTTGTTTCATCTGCATAAGATTTCTCTCCACAGATATTTAGATAGTTCCCCTCTATTTTTTCATCCTACGTGATTCCTATCTGACTCTTTCCACAAATTCTCAGTAGACATCATTAAATTGCCAAAGACCATACTCAAGTTCTTTGAGCATTTCAAGATTAGTAGTGCAACACCCAAAAGGTTCAGCTCTCTGTCACTCTCTCAATATGACTAACATCTCTTTTTATGCTCATGTGTCCTGGATTATAGTTGCATACATGTCTTGAATGTAAATTATGATGAGTAGTATGCTATAATCCATTTAATACCTGCTGTGAGTTCTCATTGCTTTGAGTCACCTAAAATTTTGATTCATTTGTGGTTGTGATATTCCATAACTAAAGATACATGGCATCCCCAGGAGGAAATTAGGAGACAGCAAAAAACTATGGAAAGAGCACTGGACCAGAAATCAAGAAAACAACATTTAAATCACAGCTTTGCCATTATCCAGCTGAATAAACTCTTGAGTATTTCTTCATTTGCAAAATGAGGTGGTTGAAATAGATTATCAAAGGATTCTTCCCAGTTGATGTATGAATATTGGTATTAAGCCTATTAAAATAATTTGAAAACAAGTATTACATTAATTCTTTGGTAGTAGTTAACAGAGTATTTTCTTAGGAAAGAGTTCAAAAGTTGATGTCTAAAATAAATGAAGTAGCAATGGTAACAACTTACTTTTGAATTCAACCCCTTGAAGCTTTCCAAAGCACATTCTCTGCAACAATTGACAATGAACAAGCAAATATATTACCTTGAGCCCAGCTGTGATTTTTTTTTCATCACTGCCAAGTAGACCTGAGGGATTTAATTTAAAAACCTTAATAATATGGGGGGGGAGGGGGGGGGAAGAAAGGGAAAGGGAAAAGGAAAGAGAAAGGGAAGGGAAGGGAAAATGAACGGAAAAGCAGAGGAGGTCTGCTCTGCATACACAGCCAGCCAAAATGAGAAACCAACTAGGGAATCAGGGGAAATGTCAAGCTATGATTCAGGTGTCAGTCTCTCAAAATAGAAATGTTTACATGAATTTTGGTAAAAATCTGCTAATCCCAAAATGGTTTTAAAAGTCATTTGAGATTATACAAATAAAGCACAGAATAATCGGAATTTACCTGAAAGTGATTTAATCACCATCACATAATCTTAAATCTAATACCATGAAATTAGTCTGCTCCAGCCTTCTGTTCATGATGCATAAGGTTTTGCAGAATCTTGTGCCTTCCTTTTAGAATTCATTTAGGCCTTGTGTAACTGCACTTAGAGATTTCCTGTAAACTACTCTTTCCTTTTGTTTTCAGATTAGTCTCCAGGCATATTCCTTCACATGAAGGTATCCAAAAGTACTTGGTAAAGCATTCGAGAAAATTCTTAAGAACATTCAAATGCTTCTCTGAACTTCTCATAAAGCAACAGAGAAGGATTGCCTCCCATAGTCTGCCATCCTACAGCTGGATCATTTTGTAAAAATGACTTTAGGCAAACCTCAAGGAAAATAATAATGATAATGATAACAATAATTATTTTAAATTATATAATATTTAAAGCTTACAAAGTACTTTATATGCCTTACCTCATTTCAATCTTTCAACCATTTTATTAAATAATTATTATCCTACAATCCTATTAAATAATAATTATTAATCCCATGTTACAGATAGGGGAAATGAGACTAAAAAAGGATAAGTGGCTTGATCTATAGGTACATATTTAATAAACATTTGAGGTAGGATTTGAACCCAGGATTTCCTGATTCTAAGCCCAGTTGTTTCTCTACCCAATCATTCTGCCTTTCTTGGAATTTAACCTAAAATTTCAAGTTCGCAGCACTCTGGGACATTCCAAGGGTGACTTAAGGAAGAATTGCAAAATCTTTGACAGTAGCATTTGGGAAACTGGGCTCAAGAAGAAAGAAATAATGGAGTTGCAGAGCATTGAAAAGCACAACACACAGCCAAAGTCAGTTGACAAGGCAAAAAAAGAGAGAAACAGCATTAATTAGAGCCATATTCAGAAGACAAATATGTCTTCACAGTATTATTAAGGTAAACTATTAGCTTTCAGTTTTCTAAAATCCATGCCAATCTCTTTTTCAGGCACAGGTTAATCTGCTGCTTTTCATTTACTCCTTTAACCCTTAGTGTGGGACAGGTGCTAGATCCTTTTCCCAAATTAATCAGAGACATTTTCAGGTACAGAGAGAAAGCATTTATTTAGTCCCTGCAGGGAGAGGCCCAAGCACACCCAGGAGGCATCTCAGCTCCCAACATGTGATCGTTGAACTGATAAACTTAAAGCAGAACATCCAGTTAAATAGCAAAAGACCCAAGCCTTTTCATTGGATAGACTAAGAAGTAACCATCATTGACCAGTGCTTTCTGTGGGTCACCTCACTTCCTGTCACTTACCTAGGGTCAGGCCTAGAGATCATGTGACTTCCTGCAATTTTGGCCCAAGACCTGATCTTCTGGCTTTAAAGAGCTCTGGGAATAGGGATCATGTGACTTAGGCCTAATCTCATAGACTTTTTTTTGTTGTTAAGGCAATTGGGGTTAAGTGATTTGTCCAGAATCACACAGTTAAGGAAGCCTTAAGTGTCCGAGGTCACATTTGAACTCAGGTCCTTCTGACTTCAGGGCTGGTGCTCTATCCACTGTGCCCCCTAGCTGCCCTGTGCCCTTTTTCTTGAAAAAGCTTCACCTGTCTATCTCACTTTGTAGAAGTGGAGGACTATACTTGTGTTATAATATCAGATATTTTTCCCCCACCCCACCCTTATTGTTTTAAAGAATGGGTCTCTGGAAATGGGAAGATTAACTTTTGGAAATGTAGGTGAAATGAAAGCAAAAGATATCAATAACATTTACTTTAAAAATAAAGGCAGAAAAAAAATTGTTGTCTTCATGGCTCTCCAAATCTCCTTAGCTCAATCTGTTCACACATTATATCAGGATCCTCAAAATCTTTCTTTCCTTACTTGCTTATTCATCATGAGCTAAATGGGTACTAGTGTAGGAGTGAAGGGCTAGACCGAGTTTTACCCTGTGATAAGTGAGTTCTCTGATTACACACTTACACACATGCCCCACTGTAAAGTTTGGGAAACACTTGTCTCCCTACAATCCTAGAAAAAAGGTAGTGTAAGTATTATTATTCCTATTTTCAGATGAAAAAACTAAACATCTGAAATGTTAAATGATTTTGCATGGTCAAAAATGGAAGGGGATTGGACTAAGTCCTCTTCCAGCTCTGTAACTTATTATGTTTTATGACTGATTCATTTATAATTAGAACATCAGATAAATAGTTGAATAAATTAAGTAACTGAGTACTCAGTACTACTATTGTAGTACTGAGAAGAATTAATTTCAGGACAGGAAACTGTGTATTTACCAGACCTTGGGATTTCTTTGTTGGTAGATAAATAACAACATTTATATTGTTGTTCATCAGAACAGACCCCAAAATCTGAAGTAGTTTTTTTAAAAAACTTATTAGGTTATTTAATAGAGAAGAGTGAGCTAGAAATAAAGTGTGGCGTGCTCTCATCCAGACTCTGGAAGATTTACATTATATAGAATTTAGACAAAGATGCCTAAGCTTAAACTATATATACATAATCAAGCAAAGTTGCCAAAAGGACATATTTTAAGCCATGTTTTCTCTCTTCCATTATCTACACAAGTAATGCTAATCAGCCTTCCTGAATCAGTTCTTGGGGAACCCCAATCTTTCTCAGGGAATAAAATCTCCAAATATTTTCCAAATTTTCCAAAATATGAATGAATGAAGCATCTATTAAGCACTCACATTATGCAAAGCACTGGGCTAAACAATGAAAATACACATAGAAAAGACAGACCCTACACTCAAGAAAATCACATTCTTATGGGGGAATAACAAATAATGGAAAGTTTCAGTTCACATCAGATAGAAAGTTTCCTTAGGGTACAACAGAAAAGGGGATGAGAGCCTCTTTCTAAATGTCATTTCCACAGATCAAATCACATCGGTTTTTGATATTAAATGAGTTGACAGTGCTAGGGACTTTGGTGACAAGAACTCTCCCTTTTGAGTCTTCATTAGCTGTTGCTGTAGCACCTGCAAATCCACAAGAGTTTCCTCCCAAAATGATGGCTAAGAGTATTGGGCCACAAGCATTGCTCTCCCCAGGCTTTTGGGTTCAGCAGGGCCTGTTTCCAGCAGGGCCTGAGGGAATATGATGGTCAAGATGGTAGTGGTGGTGGTTCTACTTGGCTGGCACTTGCTGCTTCTCTCAGGATGCCTTGCTTTACAAATATGCTCACTGAAACAAATTCAGAGCCATGAGAAATCCCTGAGAGACATCCCTGTTTCCTCATCCCAAGACCAAATTTTAAGTACATAATATCATAATCAAAGCACTTGGTGTGAACCAACTCTTCCTACATAGCTAAATCAATTTAGTTCCAAATAGGAAAGTACAAACCTAAGAATAAGAAACCAGTTGATTTTCTCCCTTAGTACAAAACTAAACATAAATCAAAAATTGTTAGAACTACTAAAGACCATCTATTCCAACTCCCAACTACCTAGTTTTTCACATAAAAAAAGTGAGACCAGAGAAGAAAAAAACTTATCTAAAGAAGTGATACAATGAGTTTTCAACAGTTACAGCTCAACTCCACCTCCTGATTCCGAATTCTGTGCCACCAGGTATTGGATGGTGTTTGTGGAATATGTCTATAAGCCAGGACTGGTGATAAAGGCTTTAGCTATAGAGAAGGGAATGTGAATAGTAGGAGTGATATCTTTACCCCCACTACCTGCAGATTTGTTTTTTTTCTTCCTTAAAAGGAAACATTCCTAGATGCTAGGTTAGCTCAGGACTAAAGGCTTAGTCTCTCACTTTATGACTACCTGAATACAAAGCAGCCACAAGTTAGGGGAGGGTGGGCTCTGAGAAGGTTGACTGCTGGATCACTATGATCAAGCAAGAGATCAAAGCCTCTCCTTGTTAAATATCCTGCTCCTGATATAATTAAATAAACCTGCTTTTGTTAACTGTTAAATTGATTATGTGTCTTTCCTTTGTTCCAATGTCAAACTTAAACTACAGGGAAGACTGGACTAAGTCAAGCTTTGTCTGGAGATGAATGATGATTTGGAATCAAATATGGTGGGGCCTGGCTCTCCACTTCAGACATTTGATAACTGATTTTGGTTCTGTCCTGGAAGAAAAAAAAATACTTTGGGTCAGCTGCTAAGGTAGAACAGAGTGTGCATTCCAGCGGGCACCAACTGGCTGGCCAAACTAGGTTGTCAAGTTGATTCATCTTCCCAAGTTCAAATCTGGCCTCAGACACTAGCTGTGTGGTCCTAGGTAAGTCAGTTGTCTCAATTTCCTCATCTGTAAAATAAGCTGGAGATAGAGGAGGGAAACTGTTCTAGTCACTCACCAAGAAAATCCCAAATGGAGTCATAAAGAGTCAGAACAGAACAGAAGAACAACAGCTTGGTAAGAGCTTGGAAGACCCACAGAAAAAATAAAAAGTCCAGTGATAGAAATCTATGCTGGGAGTTTGTTATCTAGAAGTCAAGCAACTAAGGCACCATATCCAAGCTAAAATCCTTTGTCTTTACCAAATAGTTAAGTGGGGGGAAAAAAGTTACCAAATGCTTGACTATACTCTACAGCCAAGAACTGGGCTTCTCTATTCTACATCATCACAGACTTCCAGAAGCAGGCTTACCAAAAACATATCTCCCAAATTAACCCTGTATTAGTTTTGGACTAATTTTGTGTTTTACTTTGAGAAGGAATAGATAGTTGGATTTGGGATTGGAAAAAAAGTTAAACTTACATTTCTTCTATAATAATAACTATCATTATATAGTAATTCTTATATAATTCTTACAATTTATAATAGCTGTATGATTCTTGGTAGATTATTTAACCTAAACCTCATTTTCCTATCTGTAAAATGGGAATAATATATATAATATATGTAATATATATAATATATAATGTAATATATTATATATATGATATGATATATAATATATATCATATCATATATATAATAATATCTTGTATTAAGGATCAAATAATGCACTATATAAATGTCAGCAGCTATCACTTTGCTAATTTGACCTGTAGAATTCCATCCTGGATTAATTTAGCATGATAATCCCAGTTGCCAGCTAATAGTTCTTAGGTTTTTTTGTTTGTTTGTTTTATTTTTGCTGAGGCAATTGGGGGTTAAGTGACTTGCCCAAGGCCACGCTGCTTGGGAGTTTTAAGTGTCTGAGTCCTGATTTGAACTCGAGTCCGGTGTTATATCTGCTATGCCATCTAGCTGCTCTAGTTCATGTGTTTCTTAAATTAATTTTGTTGTTTAATGTGAAGTAAAAGAATTACTGTACATTTCTCTATATTCCATTTAAGGGAATATTTTTTGGATTTCAGAAAAACTAAAGGCTAAGGACAATTTTGAGTCATTGAGATATATGGGGAAACATTTCCAAATGTAAAGAGAGCACTTCAGCTTTAGAAAGGATCAGAGGCTTGAATAGTTCAACTGTATATTAAAAGATCTAAGGGACAGACTACCTCCTAATCTCAGGAGTTTGCAGCTCAACTAGGAAATGGAAATGAAAATAGTGGCTTTCATGCTGCATGGTGAGCCAGGATTAATTGTCAAACTACAGAAGCCAAATCTCTCCCACCTCCTAACTAAAGATCAGAAATTTTAGTCTGGGCTCCGAGGAAATAAGAGAGTAGAGGTTTCTACAAATCCCAGACTAGTTATTGTTGCCTTAGCCAAAGAGAGCAACAATCCAGGTGAAAAGAGTCCTTAAATTTTCAGGAGAGCAATTATGATGAGATAATGATGAGATCCTGAATATTTTTTTGTGGAGCAGGAGAAACTAAAGAATTGATCCCTGGGGCAGGCTGGAAGGAGGTTCTAATAGAGATCAGTTTAGCTCCATGGTCCCACCTTTTGGGGAGGTTGTCCAGTCTGAAATCAAATTATGTCAAACCCCTGAGACTTATTCTCTGTAGAGGTCTCGAGCAGTCTCACCTGCCATGCCCTGTCAGAATTCCCAGTCCTATCTCTGAGGTTAAATTTTCCCCATAAAGCCTACTTGTGTGTCACCCTATGGCTGCTGCCTTCCTTTGGGTCAGCCCACCATGGCACTCTGCCTTATGGTGTTTTTTCCCTTCCCCTCGCTCCATGCCATGATATCCCCCCTAACTCCATTATGCTTTCCAATCCCACGTTTCTTCCTTACAGCTAACCCTTTTAGGGTTCTAAGTCCCTTTCTGGATTTAGTCTACCAGCCAAGGGCATGCCCCGGCCTCATAGGGTAATTGTGAGTTCCTCTGAGGAACTTGTCTTTCATATGCTCTCACTCTATTTCATATCTACCATTCCCAGTGTCTATTTTATCCCTTCATTTTGTCTGTAACCTATTCCCTAAATAAATCTACCTTTTGCCAAAAAGAATGACCAATGTGAATTCTCACATGACCGAAGCCCAACTTTTGTCACCATCACTTCCATATAAGCCCTCATTTTATACCTAGACTACACTGCTATAGTCCAGCAAGTCTCTCCCCACTTCAGTCTATCCTCCACTGAGTTGTCAAACTGATATTCCCAAAGAGCAAATCTGACCCTGTTAACCTTTTTCTTCTGCCATTTTCAACTCCAGTGACTTCCTATCACACCCAGGAACAAATGCAAAGTTCTTTGTGGCTTTTAAAGCCTAAGACCCAATTCCTTCCTGTGTTTTAGTTTTATTCTTTTATTGCCACACCTCCCCTCCCACCCCAACCCCATAGTCTACCATTCAGTGACACCGACCTCCTTCAAAGACACTCCATCCATCTCCTATCCTGGTACTGTTCCCCATGGATGGGATTTTCCCTCATTTCTTTCTCCTGATGGCCTCTAATCTTAGTGCTTTCCTTCTGAGATTATCTCCCATTTTTCATTTGTGGATATTATGGAAACATACAAAAACGGTATGTGTGAATGTTTATTTTTTCTAAAATATATACATATATATGTGTGTGTGTGTGTGTGTGTGTGTGTAAATTCTCATTTGTACATGGTGGTTTGTATTTTCATCTCCCTCATTAGACTGTAAGCTGCTAGAAAGCTGGACTATTTTTTGCCATTCTTTGTAATCCTTGTTCTCAGTATAGTATCTGGCATATAGGTAATTAAATTTTGGAGAATAGTGATATTAACACTAGAAGAACTGGAATTTAGACAATACCTTAAAGGACCAGGCTGGCTTAAGTAATGCATTGTATTAAAAAATGTCAGGGGCAGAGTCAAGATGGCGGAGAAGGCACACGTGACTTTCTAAGTTCCTCTCATGCTCTCATGACCACCATTAAATTCAGCCTCAAAAATAGCGCTTGACTGGTAAAACCCACGAAGACTAGAAGTACAACAACTCTCCAGACGAAGATAATCTGGAATTTCATCAGAAAAGGTTTGTCCTGAGGGGCCGGGGAGAAGATCAGCGCAGGCAGGGAGAGAACTAGAGGCTAACATATTGTGCCTACCAGGCAGGAATGATCTCTGTGGTTAGAAAATTACAGAGATGACACTGGCATACACTGATTGCTCTGCAAAACAGTAAAACAGCAGAGAAGTCACTCTAAAAAACGCCAGAACCTAACAGGGTCTGCCTATACACACCCAAAACCGGAAGTGACAGCACAGCTCACGGCACAACCTTGCAGCCCCAACCCGCAGTACAGGGCTTTTCCTTGGGGCAGCCTCTAATATGCACAGTGGGGGGGCTCAGCTTGTGGCAATACAACTTTCACAGCGCAATTTGCTTCCAGGCAGAGATACTTCCAGTGTGATTTGCTGGGCAGCCACTAATACCCACAGCCCTACAGGGGGCTTTGCCCTCGAGTACTGACACTTTCACTGCTTAGTCTCTAGCCTTAGGGGAGTCACTAAACCACACAACAGGTTCTCCACTGGGCACCCCTAGCTTGGCCACACTAAATCACTTCCGGTTGGGGGCTTGGGGGGGGAGGGA
Source organism: Antechinus flavipes (assembly GCF_016432865.1). Taxonomy (NCBI): domain Eukaryota; kingdom Metazoa; phylum Chordata; class Mammalia; order Dasyuromorphia; family Dasyuridae; genus Antechinus; species Antechinus flavipes. The sequence goes on along the minus strand of NC_067398.1, from coordinate 483,764,882 downwards.
GGAGGAGAGGAAGACTTTTACCCAGAGCACTACCATACCTCACTGCCTGAAGCCTCTCACATCTTTCCCTGCTTTGCAGAAGAAGCTGGTAACCCCCCTGCCCTGAAGGCAGACCCTAAAGCCTTTTAAAAATGAATTAAAAAAAAAAAAAAAAAAAAAAGGACAATCAATAGCTTCTATACAGAAAAAGAGCAGGTTTGCAAACCCAAGGAGATTAACAGCAAAGTCTCCAGACAATACCCCAAAGGGAAATGTTATTTGGCCCCCTTTACATAACGCTCTCCTAGAAGAGACCATTAAAAGTCTTAAAAGAGAGTTAGAAGAAAAATGGGGAAAGAGAAGCTTTGCTAGTTGAATTGGAAAAGGTAAAAAAATTCCCAGAAAGTGCAGGGAAACAGAATTTGTGAATTGGAAAAAGTAAAAAAATCTCAGGAAAGTAAGATTTGTGAATTGGAAAAGACAAAGAATTCACAAGAAAGTAATATTTGTGAATTGGAAAAGACAAAGAATTTGCAAGAAAGTAGGCTCTGTGGATTGGGAAAAGAAAATAATTCACTTAAAAAAAAAATTAGTGAAATGGAAAAAAATTCCATACAGCAAAACAACTCATTTAAAAACTCAATTGGACATATACAAAAAGTAAAAAAGCTAATAAAAAATGTCAAAGAAAATAGAAAATAAGTGAAAAAATTTTTATTTTAGAGTAAACTTATAAATTGTGCCTTGTCCTTTTAGTGTGAAAGATGTTTAAAGTTTGGCATCATTAATTTAGGTCAGTAAGGACTCTGGGATTATTGAATGCAAGTCAATTTTTTTCTCATTAAATTTAGGGCCTGTTTTATCCATCTACAGTATCTGTGACATACATAATTATTAACTCAACAGATTTTTTGAGGGGATGTTTTAATATTAGGAGAGTTTGGGATACTTTAAAAATAAAAGGGTTTTTTGTAGTATAAGTGGCCTGACAAAGAAATATTGATTAATTATTTCTACCTATGACAAACTAACAAGATAAATATTATATCACCAAGATATTCCTTATATTCCTTTCATTCCTTCTATATCCAGACTCACATAAAAGAGTTGGAGGATCTAGGTGAAAGCTCTGTATTTGACATTTACCAACAAAGTCATCTTGGACAACCAACACTCTTGGTTTCTCTAGATCTCAGCTTCTTAAACTGTAGTTCGTGACCCCATGTGGGGTCTTGTAAGTGAATGTGGAGGTCATGAAATTATGTTTTATTATCAGTAAATGTTTGATTTGTATACCTACTTTATATACTATATGCCTGGAGCCATGTAAAAAAGAGGGTGAAAAGGGGTCATGAATAGAAAAAGTTTAAGAAGTCCTGCTCTAGATTATACGTTTTTCTCATCCTCTTAAGTGAGCATATTTGTAACTATTGACTTCAATGATGACAAGATCATATTTCTTCAAAACTTTTAATAAAGCTTGGAGTGCTATACCAAGGGTAGCGCTATCATCCAAATGTGTCCTGTTCTTTAAAATAGCTGAACAAAAAAAAGAACCTCTCAACAAAAATTTAGGCTTAAAAACTATAAATACTCAGACAATTTGGAAATTACCCTCAAGATTACTTCTTTCAGAAGCCTAACATCTCATCTATTTTGGAATGGATAACTGAATAGTGCTTGCTCTTACACTGAAATTGGCTATTTACAAGATAATACTAAAACGACTGGTTTATACATATATCATTTCTATAAATATAGCATACACAATGATTTGTTCTATAAATACAATAAAATAATTCAATAGAGCCTATACAGTGAATATGATGTACGCTTTATTCTATTTACAGTACATTTGTTATAAATATAATACATTTCTTGAAAAGCTTACTTTTAATTAACTTGAGTAGATTTATATTTTTAACAGATCAACCTGGTTGTTAAATTACATAATAAAGTGAATGACAATTTAAATGACAAAAATCTCATGGTTGTGAAATAGTGCATTCTGTACTGAGATGAATGAAAAAATAAAATGTCAAATTGGTTCTAAATTATATTCAAAGCATCAGATGAAACTTAATTTGTACAAAGTTATGTATAAGTGAAAAGGTACACTGGATACTTAGACATGAAGACTTTTATAACATAGGGCCAAAAATGATTTTTGAGAATTGTGAAAAGTGAGAACAGTAGAATTTGTATTTAACACTCTATAGTAAACTTCACAGTAAAGCTGGAATTTATAGAGACTAATGGCTTAAGAATAGCATAGCCAACAAAGGCCATTTTTCTCAAGTTATCTCCTAATACGGCCACTAATATGCACCATCCTGTAAGCTGTTACAGCAATCATTAATTTTTAAAGACGGGGCCTAAGGTGCATGGATATGTTCAAAACCTGTATTTTGAATATTTAAATTATTACCAGAGTTGAAAAAAATACAAAAAGAATCTATGCATTCTCAGTCCAACGTGCTCTGCATCGATAAACATAAGCTGACAAGAGGTTTGAATATTTGCTATTGTGATCCTACTCCATCTCTTGTAATATGGTGGATGTCCCCCAAACTGCTGTAAAAGTCATTCAGCAAAGTAAGATAAAACTTATTCTTTTGGTTTCCAGTACAAATTTGCAAGTGGTCACACATTACTAATGATAATCAATGCTGGCATAGAGCTCTGCTGACTTGTTTCAAACAATGTCACTTGGTCCGATAACTTGGCAAATACCCTAGGAGTTCCAAGATTATAGACACCTGCATGAACAAAACAAGCTTTCAGCTGCAAATTATAGACTTCCTGGCTCTTAAGCTGTAGTTTGTATTGTGTCTGCCCGAGCCATGTGAATGAACCATGGACTTCCTGTGCTTCTGGGCTGAAAAAGAAAACAAGAACACAGGTGACAATTTCATCTGTTTTATGTTTTTAAAAGATTAACAAGTTTCAACAATTGATCCTAAATCTTTCGTTTCCTAATTTTTCATTTTTAAGCTTAGCAAGTTATGGCAAAGCAAGCTTATGAAAATACTCCATAGTTAAATGAATGACATCTTAACTTTCATTTAAGATATAATTTTTAACAAAAAATGTATTATTTTGAGATTTTTCATTAAAATTCACCTCTTTCTTCTGAGGACAATTCATTTATTCCTTTATAACAATGAAAGATGAAGAAATCTTATTAAGAAGCTCACACTTAGAATAGACAATTCTCAGACGAAGAAATTGAAACTATTTCTAGCCATATGAAAAGATGCTCCAAGTCATTATTAATCAGAGAAATACAAATTAAGACAACTCTGAGATACCACTTTTCACCTGTCAGATTGACTAGAATGACAGGGAAAGATAATGCGGAATGTTGGAGGGGATATGGGGAAACAGGGACACTGATAATTGTTGGTGGAATTGTGAATTTATCCAACCATTCTGGTAAGCAATTTGGAATTATGCTCAAAAAAGTATGAAACTGTGCATACCCTTGATCCAGCAGTGTTACTACTGAGCTTATATCCCAAAGAGATTGTAAAGAAGGGAAAGGGACCTGTATGTGCAAGAATGTTTGTGGCAGCCCTCTTTGTAGTGGCCAGAAACTGGAAACTGAGTGGATGCCCATCAATTGGAGAATGGCTGAATAAATTGTGGCATATGAATATTATGGAATATTATTGCTTTGTAAGAAACGACCAACAGGATGATTTCAGAGAGACCTGGAGAGATTTACATGAACTGATGCTAAGTGAAATGAACAAGACCAGAAGATCAATATACTTCAACAACAATACTATATGATGATCAATTCTGATGGACATGGCCACCTCCAACAATGAGATGAACCAAATCAGCTCCAACAGAGCAGTAACGAATTGAACCAGCTACACCCAGCGAAAGAACTCTAGATGACTATGAATCATTACATAGAATTCCCAATCCCTATATTTTTGTCCACTTGCATTTTTGATTTCCTTCACAGGCTAATAGTACACTATTTCAAAGTCCAACTCTTTTTGTACAGCAAAATAACTGTTTGGACATGTATACTTATATTGTATTTAATTTATATCTTAATGTATTTAACATATATTAATCAACCTGCCATCTGGGGGAGGGAATGAGGAGAAGGAGGGGGAAAAGTGGAACAAAAGGTTTGGCAATTGTCAATGCTGTAAAATTACCCATGCACATAATTTGTAAATAAAAAGCTATAATTAAAATAAATTTAAAAAAAAAAGCACCCTTCACAACATTACTCACAATTCATTAAGGCAGGTAGTATATTCTTATCCCCATTGTACAGAAAATTTTGGCTAGTATTAAATATATGTCTTATAAATTTGTTGAGCCAGAGAGACTTTTTAAGTACTCTCCTAAGTAACAGCTAGGAAGTATCAGAGTTGGAATTCAAACCTAACTTCTAGCTTCAGAATTTTTCATCTTACTACACTATTTAAACCAAAGTAAGGTGAACAATGCACTTCTTGTAAAGAGGGGAAATAGAGAGGTTCTATCCATCCCTCCTCAAGTTTAACTTAAAACCTTTTAAGATTTTTGGGGATACCTTGTAGAGGACTGAAACTCTTGAGTCATTGCACTGAGGTCAGTTCAAGCACTTAGGGCTAATTACTGACTGGACAATACTCTCTGGGCATATGCTTGGAAAATGGTCCTTCCCACTATCCTGTGCTGACTCAATGATTGGTGTATACAGAGGAATGTAGGAGGGACTAGGAGGGGGAGTAAGAAGAACCAGAGTCACTTTTTGTGGTGGACGAGGGAGAAGGTGGTCGCGGAGATTCTGCTTTCATACTGTTCACTTCTACCCCTGAAGATCAAGAATAAAGACTAAGGACTTGTGCTTATCCTGACTCCGGCTGATTCTGGAATATCCTGGGTGCTAGCGTGGTCATCATAGTACCTTCTATAAAAGATGTTTCTTAAAATAATTACTTTCAATTATACATTAAATTATTAAGGAAATTTGCTGTTAAAAACCTTTACCTTGTTGTTTTATGTCGCAGATCAATTATTACATCTACGTCCGTCTGAGAACAATTGGAAAGCAAAAGGGTGACTGGTACTAAACAAAGGCTATGAGAGAAGAAGAAAAAGGATTTTTGTTTAAAAAACAGAGAAAATATTTAATAATAATTTAAAACAACCCATAACTTGTGACTGGTACTAAACAAAGGCTATGAGAGAAGAAGAAAAAGGATTGAGCATTTTTGTTTTAGAAACAGAGGAAGTAATTAATAATAATTTAAAATAACCCATAAGTTGTATTTTAAAATCTCTACCACATAGACATTTTAAAATATTCTATGTTCAAATAATGAGCCAGGTATAAAGTCACTCAAAACAAACCTTTTCAACAAGAAATATTACTGTTGAAAACAATACATATATTAGCATATAACAACTTATATGAGATTCTCTCCCTCCCTTTTTGATCTTATTTTTCTTGTGCTGTGTGATAATTGTGGAAATATGTATAGAAGAATTGCACATATTTAACATATATTGGATTGTTTAATGTCTGGGGAAAGGGGGAGTAGAGAGGGAGAAAAAAAATTGGAACACAAGATTTTGCAACAAGGGTGAATGTTAAAGACTATGCATGTGTTTTGAAAATAAAAAAGCTTTAAAAATAAATGAATGTGTTTATTTAATTGCTGACCTTAAAATAAAAATGTAAGAACTTCTCTAAGATATTTCCTGCTATTCCCTACTTCCAATCCCTCCCCATCCCAAACAGAACAAAGGTAAACAATAATTATCCAAAAAGCTTAATAGAAGAAAAAATTTTAGCTGGAAAATGCTATAGGCCTGCATAAGTACTTCTATTCTCTTTGTTAATTCAGTTCAATATATATTTACTGAACTCTTGCTAGGTAGAAATGGTTTGGGGATCATTAAATGTTACTGGGGAATGAGAGGAGAGGGTAAGAAGAGCCCAAATGAAATGTTCAATTACTGACAGTCTAAGCAAGAAGAGAATATGTGAATACAGATTGTGTGTAAGCAGTTATGCTCATTTCAGAGAATTGACACAACTGTCTTTAATGGAAAGATTCTTCCTATTCAATATCATAGGGGTATTTTCCTTTCGCTAATGAATCCTTTTACAGTGAATAACAACAGCCAAAAAAGCTTATCTGATGATTCAAAGTTAAATTAAGCCTTCCAGAAGCCTGACTGCATGAAGTTATCTTTAAGTTAGGCAAGATGGCCTGAAGTTGCTGCCCTGAAAAGAACAGTTGTTCAATAGGGGTTTGTTAAATAAATTGTATTAAGAGAAAAATGATGATCATTTTTTCATCATTTTATGTGAACCTGTCTTGTCAAGTTTGAAATTCTGCTAAATACACTGTATTTCTATGTTTTTAAGGAGTTTTATCACCTCATTTTCTTAATCTTATAAAAACCGAAACAAAATACATTTACTTAGTAGTATAAACACCCACCCCGAGATTCTTTTAAAGGATTATTTCACTGAGCATAAAGCTTCAAAACAATTTTTAGTTACTTAAAACATTTAACTACTTTAAAAAAATTATAAATAAGCAAAATGAAGTCAATATAGACAAACCTTTCTAATGTGAAAAAAAAAACATTGTTTACAAATAACAAAGATCTGATGCATTAATGATTTTATAATTAGTGTTTATAGGGAATGACGAAGATAAAAATGGCAATGAATGTCTTTATATCTGATGTACCTTCCTTGTCCATCACAACTGAGACCCTCAGATATGGATTTGATTTGTCTTTACCCTTGACATCTGGAGTCTGTTATTCTTTTAGATATAAGCTGCATACAACAAACTAAAAATATAAATTTGCTTTTACTTATTCTTAATGTTTCTCCATCAGAGATTGTGCTTGGTTTGGGCTCCACAAAAATCATGCCTCCCCCAGGATAATATCATCATCTGAAATCTACTCGTTATGGGACTGATTCAGCTTTGATACTCCATATCTCCTCAGAACCCACAGAGACCTCTTCCCCTCAAATTGGAAAAAAAGAGTAATAAACTCCACCTGAAGTCTCCCTTTTTTGAAGCTCAGAATTTTCCAACTAATTTCATTTTCCACCAGCTGCTCAACTTGGTCTTAACTCTACTACCCGAACTCTTTCCCCCTTCCAGCTTCCTTTTGTATATCTTTTCCCACTAAGCTGAAAGATTATTGAGGGTAGAAATTGTCTTTCTTTTTCTTAAACTCTCCAGAGTTTAGGACAATGGCACATAGTAGGTAGGCATTTGTAAATGTTTACTGATTATTATCTAAAATGAACATATTTCAAACCTTTTTTGATGAAATGGATGACTAAAGGACTCTGGATATTGAAGACTAGTTTTTATGAGACTTGATAGTTGTTCTACTGTAGGTCTTGTGGGAACCATTGTGTTTTCTGGACGAGTAAATTTTAAGAGTCCCATCTCTGGTGGTTCCTAGGGAAGAAAAACAAAATAAAACCTTAATTTAAAAAAATAGAGCAAATGTTTTGAAATAACATTAAAAAAATGAAATAAAAATGAAATAATTCTTGCTCTCAAGCTGATATTCTACTGGAGGACAGAGCATGTATGTACAGAGATTAAATAAAAAGAAGACATAGTTTGAAGAGACAGCACAAACTTTTGGGATTTCAGGAAAGAGTCCATATAGGAAGTAGGACTTGAGCTGCTAAACACATTAATGAGAAATGGAGTTTAATCTGCATACACTTAATGTAACAATTTGTCTAGAATTTAGAAGTACATGAAAAAGTAATATAAAATAAGTCTAGATGAGAACCAGATTATAATAGGCTTCAAATGTCAGAGTGGTTAAGTGAGTTGGCCCACCATCACACAACATGAGGTATCAGATGCAAGATTTAAATGAAGATCTTGTTGCCTCCGAAGTCTAGCCCTCTATTTATTCTAGCATCTATCCCAAATCACAACCCTCAAGAGGAAGGGAAAGATAGACAGCACCAAAAGCTACAAAGACAGCAGAGAGGACAAGGACTAAGAAAGGCCATCAGTTTGGAAAGTAACAGATCATTAGCAATCTGGTCATTAGCAATCTGAACAACACAGTGCAGAAAAGTGTGGTGAAGTCAGATCAGACTGCAATTAGTAGAGCAGTGAAAAATGAATAAGGAAATGAATATAATGACTATATTTTCCCTAGGAGTCTATGAAAGTAACTGAGACATAAGACAAAAGTCTGAGGGGATGACACAGGTAAGGGAAAGAATTTTGAAAGAGTGCAACTCAGACATACTAAGCGTCATCTCCATAAAACCAAAACACCTATTGAAGTTTTCAAACTGATGTTCCAGAGGCATCTCAAGTTCAAAGAGGCCAGAAGAAAACGAATTATCTTTCTCATCAAATCACCCCTCTTCTAAATTTCCCCTATATCTGTGAAAGAAACTACCACTGTTTTTGCCTTCATTTTCCAGGTTCATAGTAATGGATCAGCACTTCAGTGTAGCAGATCAAGTGCCAGAAATGAAGTCAAGAAAACTCATCTTCCTGAGTTCAAATGTGGCCTCAGGCACTTACTAATTCCTCATATGTAAAATGAAATGGAGAAAAAAAGAATAAACCACTCTAGTGTCTTTACCAAGAAAACCTTAAATGGGATCACAAAGAGCTGAATATGAATGAAATGAGTGAGCAACAATCATTTTAGTAATATTTCTAAATTCTCCTCACCCTCATACATTCAATAAGTTGTCCAATCCTGCCATTTCTCTTTTCGTATGTCTTATATCTGGGTCCTTCTCTATAGTTATACAACTATGACTTTCGCTTAAACCCTCATCACCTCTTACTGTATGGTTCCAATGATTTCCCTACCACAAATACACCCTACATACAGTTGCCAGTATGATTCTTTTCAAGTGTCAAGCCAATCCCCTATTCCACCTATTCCAGAGAATCACTATTGCTTCTAGGATAAAATACAAAATTAACTAATTGGCCTTTGAAACCCTGTATAAGCTGCCCTTGATCTAGCTTTCATTGTACAGGTTACCCCCTTCCCTGTATTGTAAGATTCAACTACATTGATTTCTCTGTTCCTCACATAAAACTCCTCCATCTCCATACCTTTGCACTGACTGTGCCCTCATGACTGGAATATAATACTTTCTCACATGTAGTTCAAAAGATTTCTCTCTTCCTTGAAGATGGAGTTCAAGCATTAACTCCTATCTTCATGACTATCTCCAACCCTAATGCTCTTCTTCCCTAATCCTTGAACTTTAGTTAAATTTAACCCTTTGTATCTGTCCTCTTTTTATTTATTCTGTATATATTTATTTATGTACTTGTCTCTCCCGAGGGAATATATAATTCGATGAAATTAGGGTTTGTTTTATTCTTTGTTTATATTTGTATCCTCAGTGTCTAACACAGTGCTTGTAAATATGTAGTAGGTGCTTAATAAATGCTTTTTTTTTTTATTAATGAAGGAAGGAATATCTAGGGGCTGAGAAAAGAAGAGAAAGTCTGAAATAATCACTGTAGTTAATGTGTTCAAGACTCAACCAAAGAAGAGTAAACAGAATGCCATTGCCACATTAAGGCCAGGAAAAATTAATTAACACAAATCTGTAGTGGAAAAATATGGTGTTCTTGTTCTTTTCTTTTCTAAAATATGATGGTTCTCTGTGGGCAGGTTTCTTGGGGATGTTTTCTTGGGGAGGCAATCTTAGTTTCAGTTCAGATCAATAATCACCTTAAATACAGCCAGCTGATAAAATCCAAATGTTTATTTTCTCCTTCCAAGTCTTATCTCTTTCCTTGGGCCCGGTTAGCTTGCTTGGAGACCTATCTCTCTGCTTGGTTCCAAGAGCTCTTGCAGCTTCAACTGCAGTCTCTAGCTTGTCAATCTCCTTAACTGAACTCACTTGAGCCTTCTTTGGTTCCGAGAGCTCTCATTGCTAATCTTTTGCCTCTAGCAGCTTCTGCTTCTAGCTCAACTCTGACTCTTGGCAATCTTTAGAACTGAATTAACTCACTGACTGACTGAAGCTCTTTTTATGCTCTCTCAAAGGTTGACTCCTCCTCCGAGAGTGGGATTATGGGAAGTGTGAATTCACGAAACTAACTTTGTGTATCTTCCATACTTGTGAACACTTGTGAATCTTCCAAACTTGCGAACTAATGTGTGTGAGCTAATGTGTGAACTCTCAAAGGTGCAAACCCAAGCACACAAACATTGCTTCCATCAATTCCATTGAGTTATCACCTTGTTTCAAGTTCTGGCCCATAATAGAAAAACTTAGCTTATGTCCAAAATTCTCCTTAGTAACATTCAGCAGTCAAGTAACAGCAAAAGCATTGGATGGGGCAACAAATCCATTCTAACATATTATGACTCATAATGTTTAATGAATCTATAATCTTTGATGGATTTGAGTCCCCCTTGGTTCAGGTATTCTACTATCTTTGGTTCTATGAGGCTCAAGATCTTCCCATTTTCAACTCATAGCCTCTAATATCTAAGGTGAATTGATCTCATATGCCCTTACATGTTTAAAATGTTAAAGAAGAAAATAACAACAATGTAAGCTGAGTCTATGAGAAACATAATAGAAATGTTATCTTGGGTTTTGTTGTTCTTGTTCATAAAAGAGTATTTAGCAGCAAACTAATAGTACTAGAATAGAACTAATGGCCTTGGGTGTACTTTATTGTCAAAAAAAATTTTTTTTTCATGCCCATCAATTGGAGAATGGCTGAATAAATTGTGGCATATGAATATTATGGAATATTATTGTTCGGTAAGAAATGACCAGCAGGAGGATTTCAGAGAGGCCTGGAGAGACTTACATGAACTGATGCTGAGTGAAATGAGCAGGACCAGGGGATCATTATATACTTCAACAACAATACTATATGATGATCAATTCTGATGGACGTGGCCCTCTTCAGCAATGAGATGAACTAAATCAGTTCCAATGGAGCAGGAGTGAATTTAACTAGCTACACCCAGCAAAAGAACTCTGGGAAATGACTAAAAACCATTACATGGAATTCCCAATTCCTCTATTTTTGTCCACCTGCATTTTTGATTTCCTTCACAGGCTAATTGTACACTATTTCAGAGTTCGATTCTTTTTGTACAGCAAAATAACTGTTTGGATATGTACACTTATTTTTTTAATTTAATTTAATTTAAAAATATTTAATTTATACTTTAACATATTTAACATGTATTGGTCGACCTGCCATCTGGGGGATGGGGTGGGAGGAAGGAGAGGAAAAATTGGAACAAAAGGTTTGGCAATTGTCAATGCTATAAAATTAGTCAGGCATATAACTTCTAAGTAAAAAGCTATAATAATAAAAAAAAAAAATTTCAATTAGCTTGTTGCCAAACAAAAAAATTAAGTATTATTAAGTGAAGATGAAGTAGCATTAATTAGTGAACCTGTGTGTTAAACACAAGTTTGGCTAATGCTAACTTTCATGTTAACCTACTGGTAAGATACCTAATTTTATTATGCCCATATATCATGGAAAGAGACATTTAATCATTTTACATTATGTATGAACTTAAGACAAAGATAATGAATGCTGATTATGTATTTTAAATAGAAGAAAAGTGTGGAAACTAACAACCAGAAATTCTTAAGTTGTCACAGTTCAGTCAATTTGCTTCAAAAATTATTACCTGCTTTTGAGAAAATGAGAAAGCCTCTCTTCCAAGAGTTCGAAGAATAACATGATGCTGGCCTTCCAAAATAAGCTGTTTATTGTCTTCTACAACATAGGCCTATAAGAGATAACAAACAAAAAGATTATCTAAATTTGTGACAAGAGATGTTATAACTAATTTCATCAATCATCAGAAAATAAGCAAAATGTGCATTTTTTAGACTCAAAATAATTTAACTGATAGTCTTCTATCCTTAGAATTAAAAAATCAAAACATTTTTGATGAAATTTGCAAAGGGACATATGCAGAAGTACTGTGAGACAATGTAATGTACTTTGCAAACCTAAAAAGTATTATATAAATATCAGTTATTATCATCAGCCTCCAATTTGGTAATGCCTTTATTCCCCAAGCCTTTCTTCTATTGCCTTCCTGCTGAGTTCAAGCAGTGTTTATGGAACAATTATAGGAGTATGTTTCTCTCTATATTATATTCTGCTTTCTCTTCATTCTACTTCTACATGTCTGGTTGCCCGCTCTCAGTCTCTTCTCCTGTATCTCCATTCAGATTAAACCTACTAATCAGAGGTGTATCCCCTGACTCTGTCCAGTCATTCTTCTGTTGCCTTTTTATGCTGTTTTGATTGGTGATCTCATCAGTTCCCATGGATTCAACTGTTAGCTTTACAAAGATAATTCTCAGATGTATTTGTTAAGCTTTCTGTTGATCTCTCATCCCCAAATCTCTTATCTTGAATTGGATATCTCAAAGACATTTAAACTTAACATGTTCAAACTGAAGTCATATGTTTCCTCCCACACCCTACCTCTTCTAAATTTCTAAAAGTTGGGGGTACCACCATCCTCCTTGCTCTTTCATACTTCATTCTATATCCATTCAAGTGCTATATCCTATTCCTTCTATCTTTATATCATCTCTAATATACATCCCCTTCTCTCCTCTGATACTACCATCACTCAGGAATCTAGAAGGCCTTCATCATTTTATGCTTGGAGAATTGCTAAGTCCTGCTGGCTGGTCTTACTGCTTCAAGTCCCTCTCTACTACAGAACATCCTTCACTCATTTGTCAAATTGATCTTTCTAAAGTGTAAGACTGATCACATTACCCCTCCTTTCAAAGGACTTCTGTAGATTCTTATTACAACCAGGATTAAATATAAAATCTTCTGTTTGGCTTTTAAAGTACTTCATAACTTGTCCTCTTTCTAGCTTTCCAGTCTTAATTCTCCTCCAAAATCTCCTGACTTCAGACATTTTCACTCCACATCTAAAATCATTTCCTTCTCATCTTTGCTCCTTGGCTTCTTTCAAATTTCAGCTAAAATCTTACTTTCTGCAAAAAGCTTTTGTAGTCCTTCTTAACTTTAATGCCTTCCCTCTGAGATTTTTCCCATTTTTCCAGTATGTATTTTTGTTTGAAAATGATTGTTTACAATCATGTTATCCCTTTCATTATTCTATGAGCGCTTTCATAACAGGGACTGTTTCACAGTTTTCACATTTGGAGAGGGGTGATATGATCTTCTCAATGCTTAGGACGTAAATACCATGTACATTCCCCTTTCCTTCCTTCCCTCAGGTTATACAGGCCAGTCATGTCTTCATTTCTCAACAGATTACAAACCAGACTCTTCCATCATGTTCATTCATTTGGTACCTTTCTCTCTTACAACCTCTTTTTAGTTTCTTCTACGGCCTGGGTTTCCATTAGAATAAGCTCCAAAAGAGCCAGAATGATCTTTTTTGTTGCTTGCTTTTTTCTATTCCCAGTACTTGGTAGCACAGTGTCTGGCAACTAAGCATTTAGTAATTACCTAGTAAGCCTGCTGTCTGTTGATGACTATACTGATAGATTGGTAGTTTTTTAGAATATAAGTTTTTTATTCTTGCCTACTTGCAATACTTTTTTACTTTGATCCAGAATCTCTAGATTTTGGCTATAAAGTTTATGGGAGTTTTCCTTTTAGAATTGTCCTCCACACCCTACCCCTTTACTTCCCCTTCAGGCTCAAGCAGTAACCAGTGGATTTTATTTCTACTTTGTCTTCCAGTTCTAAGAAATCTGGGCAGTTTTCTTGAAATATGGTTCGCTCTTTGAATGTGTTTTTTCATATAGTTCAATGACTTAAATGATCTTTCTTCAATCTTCTGGGTTCAGTTGTTTTCAATGAGATACTTTAAATTATCCTCTATTTTTTTTCAAGCTTTGGCCTTTGTTTTAATGATTCTTGTTGTCTTGTATTGTAATTAATTTTTGTGTGATTTAATTTTCAGTGTCTTTTATTTGTTTTGTACTTCTTGTGCTAGGTTATTTATACCCTTTCCAAGTCTCTGCCACAGCTCTCATTTCTTATTCAATTCTTTCTTCATTTTTATTTTATATCATTTTAAAACTTATTTTACCTCTTACATCCTTTCTTTAGGAATCTGAATTGATGTTATGGGCAAACTGGGTTTTTCTTTGAGGCTTTGTTTTTCATTGTTTTAGAATTATTTTCCTCTTCTGATTTTGTCTTAAGCATATATCTAGAATCATAACAGCTCTTATTCTTTTTTGTCTATTCATTCTACCAGAAACTTCTAGGACAACCTGCTATGAACTCAAGGGCTGAGTTTGTGATCCAAGGCCACCTGGAAAATCATAGTTATTACTCTGGGCCAGGGACTTAAAATCAAGAGCAAGATCAACTCTTGTCCTGAAGCTGTTGTACCGTGCCCATAATCATAAGCTACCTAGATTTCACATTTTCCACTTTGGTCACTTGCCTATAGATCATATTTGTGATCTTGGGCTAGAAAGTTGACCCACTTTGTAATTTCTCTATTTCCCAATCACTAATTGTTTTTAAATTTTTAGATCACTGTTGGAGCAGTTATTGGGGAAACGATGCTGTACTGCTACTTCTTATTCTATCATATCAGCTCAAGTTTCTGTCTACTTGGTTGTTCCCATTTTATTACCCAAAAGTAGCTCCAAAAAGGCTCTTATTTACAAATCCTTAGAAATTATGTTCAGCTACTCCTAGAAGTATATCTATAGAATCATGACAATCTTTTGTATTCAACCTCTATTACAGGTCCTTGGCTTTTGTCTTCTACCCTGTTTCTAAAAACATATGCAGTTTTCTATTAATTCTGTTTATTTTTTTGTTTAGTGACAAAGAACTGGAAGGAAAGCTGGTGACGAGTAACTTGGGAATGACTGAACAAACTGTGGTATACTGATTGTAATAGACTATCTGAAGAATTTGGATAAGACTACAAATACTGAGGAAGGGGATAAAACACCCACATCTAAAAAAAGCAACATAAGTAACTGGTCTTAGGAAAAAACAAACTTAGTCACAGTGAGGGGCATTATGTCAAAGAATAAAACAAAATTAAAATTGAAGTTCTTCAGAAAATTAAATATAGAAAAACCAATATTTGTTATTCAGCTCATATATCTAATACTTCAAAAATAAGCATATTTTTAAAAAGACATACTTATTCAAGAAAAGCAATAATACATACCTTCCATAACACAACAATATTCAAATCCACCTCACTGCATTTTTTAATTAATCTCACTGCATCATCAGAGGACTGTTTTTCAGTTGCCATAGAACTACACATGGATGACTGGGGATGTGTTTTTTTCAATTCAGATGATAAACTTCGAAAAAAAAAGTCAGCACATGGACTTGCTGAACTTATTATCTGTTTTTAAAAAACAACAGTTTATTATTAAATTATTAAAACCTAAATGGAATAAAAATGTGCATTTCTTATAATTTACATAGAAAAAATATTCACAAACAACTTCTTGAAAACAATATGACGGTTTGAATGCTAGCATGGCTGGAAGTTTTATAGATGATACTATATGCTAGCTCTGTGGTAAGAAGTCATAGACCTAAGAAACTAATAACATGGAATTCTTCCACGCAGACTTGAAACCAATTACTTACAATTCCCAAACTTCATTCTTCCCGTCAGTACCATTCATTTATCTTACTCTATTTTCATATATGCAAGAAGGTTAAGTATTTATTTCTAAGACCATAAAAAGAATGTATAGAATAGTTTTGTGTTGCTTAATATCATAGGTGGGACAAATAATGTTCAATTATAATTACAATAAAAGGCAATATCTAATCCAGCATACAAATGGAACAGACACATTCATTTATCATATCTTTTTATATAGTTAGGTCTACAATTAGACGAAGCTACAGGTTTTATTTTAGACATAAAAGAACAAACTCATGAGTAACAATTATATTATAAGTGCTCTGTTTTTCTAGTTAAGAAGTCTTATTCTGTCTATCAAAAAAACCTAGGAAATGTTTTAAAATCCACAAAATGTCCCTTTTTTTTTTTTAAACTACATGAGCTTATAATTTGTTTTTATTGTTTTGATCAAGAAAGGAGAAAAGATCATACACCAACAATGATAGATAAGTTGTTTCTTATGTACTAAAAATGCACAATATTTAACTTGATATATTCTGCTTCACTGAACCTCTAATCCCTTATCGTTCCTAAATTCATGAAATATTTGTGTCTAGCAATTTCTATAATAGGGGCTTTTAACCTGAGGGGCCTGCCAATTTTTCTTTTTTTAAAAAAATATTTTGATAACTAGTTAATGTAATTGGTTTTCTTTGTAATTCCATGTATTTTCTTTTATGTATTTAAAAATATTCTGAAAATGATTCCAATCTCTCTCTCTCTCTCTCTCTTTTTTTTTTTTTTTTTTGGGGGGGGGGTGGTGGTGGTGAAGGGGACAGCTAGGTGGCACAGCACCAGCCCTGAAGTCA
The DNA here is from genome assembly GCF_016432865.1 of Antechinus flavipes. Taxonomy (NCBI): domain Eukaryota; kingdom Metazoa; phylum Chordata; class Mammalia; order Dasyuromorphia; family Dasyuridae; genus Antechinus; species Antechinus flavipes. The sequence continues at coordinate 483,748,413 of NC_067398.1, read as the reverse complement.
GGAGGACCTGAGTTCAAATCTGGCCTCAGACACTTAACACTTCCTAGCTGTGTGATCCTGAGCAAATGACTTAACCCCAAATGCCTCAGCAAAAAAAAAAAAAAATCCTTTCTTTCATAAGCTCATATATTCATATAGTTTTGGTTACTACTTTATATGGATGACTCCTAGCTCTGTTTTCTATGTTTTCTACTTTGACATCTTTCTGGATCAAATATAGACTCTTAGTATGTAGATGTTCTATTGACACTTATAACCTAACAGGCTACAAACTAATTTTATTACTAATCCTCAAAATAGAAACCTCTTCTGAAATTCCTTGTTATTATCAACAGTCCTATTCCCTTTAATCTTTTAGTTTCACATTATTGGAGATTTTCTACAAAATATGCAATTTATTTCCTATACAAATTTTTGTCAATTCTCTTGTCTTTTCATTTTCACTATTTCCACTCTAATTCATCAACTTGATAACTTTTCTTAAAACATCATTTTTACCTTTTCCCTATTCCTAAACATTCCAAATATGCTCTTTACTTTCACTGGGTCCTCTAATCCCTTTACTCCTCAGTTCTTTCTCAGGCTTTAATCTCTGCTCTCATGTCACTTTCCTCTTTTCCCAATTTTGACACTTTTAAATCTAATTAATCAATTCCCTTTTTACAATGTCAACTACATTCAAATCAATTGCTCCCTTTTCCTCATGTTATTCATCCCATGTCATGTCCTAATGCCATTCATCCCTTGCTAAGCCTTGGCACTGAGTGGAGCTGATGAAAGTTACATAGAACAGAAAATGAGAGAATATCTATAAATTCATATTATCCAACTTCAATTAGACTAATTTCATCAAAGTCATCCTTCACTACAACAGAAAATATTCTAAAACCTTTTTCTTCTCTCTCCAAGCCTCACATCTTATCTTCCTGTCTGTTACACTGAGTAGCTCAAATCTTTAGTTTATTGAGAAAACAGACTTTTCAATATGAGTTCTCTTTTCCCTCTTTGTCTTCATCTCAAACCATCTCAAACCCACTGTCTCTTCCTTTTCCCTAGTCTCTGACAAAGAAATGCCTTTCTCCTTGTTAGAAGCAACCAACATACATGTGCTTTTGATTGTTCCCCTTTTCTAGCAGATTAAAATCTCAATAATAGTTCTTTAATCTCAGTCACCTTCAACTTCTCCTTGTCTACTGGTTTCTTACTTACTGCCTTCAAAACCATGCAAGTCTTCCCACATTAACCAAAAAAACCCCACTAACAAAAACAAAAGCAAAAGCAAAAATAAATAAATAAATAAATCTTTCCTAGACCTCATCATCCCCTTAAGCCATCACTTTATCTTCCCCTTCTTAGGCAAATCCTAAAAAAAGGTGTTTATACCTGCTGCCTCCACTTCTTTTATCACTAAAAACTCATTTCTGTGCAAACTGGTTTCCCACTTCATGACTCAAATGAAATTGCTTTACAGTCTTTTAAATGTCAAATCTGATGTTTTTTTTTTTTCCCCTACATGACATATGATCTCCTGTCTCCAGGCCTTTAAATTGGCTGTTCCAGATCAATGGAATATACTGCCTTATTTCCACAGCTCCTATCTTCCTTTAAAATACAGCTCAAAAACCATTTTCTGATACAAGTTTTTCCTGATCCTTCCAATAACTAGTTTTTCCTTTGCAAATTATCTTAATTACTATATATATATATATATATATATATATACACATACATATATATATATATATATAGTGTGTGTGTGTGCGCGCAAAACATTTATTTATTTATTTATTTATTTTGTGTTTGTTCTGCATATATATTTGTCATCTCCCCAATTAGAATTAAGCTTCTTGTGAATAGTAATCGTTTTATCTTTGTACTTGCAACCCCAATACCTAGCACAGTACACAGGACATACATTTGGATGAATATGTGAATTGAAATTATAGACACATGCCAGTTATAGATCCTGGGTAACAATTCTGCCCCCTAAACTATTCCTAAGCTTCCTGGGGCTAAAATTATCTCAAATATCTAAAAAAAAAAAAAAAAAGTAACAAATTCAACAGTAATTTCAGAACCAACCAAGCAAGCTTAATTAAAAGTTAAAACTCCTCAGAGAGACAGCTAAATAGAGCAGAAAATACAATACGAGGCCTGGAGTCAGACTTGAGTTCAAATTAGACCTCAAGATACTCACTAGTTATATGTGATACTAGGCAAGTTACTTAACCTCTGTCTGAAAGATGGGGGCAATAATAGCACCTACCTCCTAGGAGTGTTGTAAGATCAAGGGAAATAATATTTGTTAAGTGCTTAGCACAGTGCCTGGCATATTATTTTTGTTTTTGTTTGTGGGGTTTTTTTGGTTAATGATTGAGAAGACCTGGATGGGTTTGAAGGCAGTAAGAAAGAAACCAACATACAGGTATATATTAAATGCTAGTTTCTTTCATTTCTTCCTCCTTCCTATTTACCAACAGAGGTCTCTGAAGCAACAGAAACAAAAATTATCCATCTACCATCTCAAACAATCAGAAGAAAGCCGGTATGAAGTTAATCAGATGGAAAAGAATAATAAGAGGAAGGAAGAATTAAAATAATGGATAAGAAACTTGCAATATGCTACAACTAAATAAAATCTAATATCCTAGTTCAAATTCAATAAACATTTATTAAGCACTTATCATAACACAGTCTCATATTAGAGACTGAGGAAAATTTAGATAAAGGCTAGTCACTTCCTTTTGGGGGCTTACAGTATAAGAATGAGATAGACATAGCTAACTTTGATATATAATAAAACATGATTACTACACCTGAAGTACAAAGCAAAGTGTGTATGATGTTTAAGTTTCAGTTGGTTAAAAAGATTAGGAAATCTACTATGTGCTAGGCAATGTGCTAAGAACTGGGGATACAAAGATGATCCCTGCTCTCAAGGAGCTCACTATCTATAATAGAGGAGACATCATGAAAACAAGTGTGTACTAACAAGATAATGTGTAAGATAAATTGGAGGATGAAGAGATAATCAGGAAGAGCTTCTCCAATGATATAGGATTTTAGCTAAAACTTAAAAAAGCAAGATAGGAAAAAGAGGAGGCAGAGATGTGGAGCAAGATTACTCCAGACATAGCAAATTTACCCAGTGAAAATGTTCAGAGACTAGAGATGGGAGTTTCTGTGTGAGGAACAGCACAACAATGATACCAAAGTCAGTGGAGTTCAGGAAAGTTAGTAAAAACTACAGGGATCAGAGAAGGATTCACAGAAGGATGTATGAACAGGGTTTTAAAAGACAGGCTGAAATGTATCAAATGAGGTACAAAGAAACAGGACAGTACAGGGTTTATTCAGGAGGCAAAGAATAGTTCAGGTAGCTAGAAAAAAAGAATGTATATGATGAAATAAAACTGAAAAAATACAGAATTACCATCAGACAAAAGTGTTTGATTTTTTTACTTTAGAGACCAGGGAAAACCCCAAAAAGATTTGAGCAGAGAAGTGAAGTAATTAGATTAATGCATTAGGAACATTATTCTCAAAGCAGTAAGAAAGCCAAAGCATAGGAAAAATTAAAAGAATTTAGAGTCAAACATACCAAAAAACAAGCCTGGGACTTATATAATTGAAGCTACAAAATGCTCTTTACAAAAATAAAGACAATTAATTGAAGGGATATTCCTTGTTTATAATTGAAGCACGTGCACACAAAGGTGCAGGTACACACAGACACACACACACACACACCCTTACCTAAATTAATTTGCCAAGTAATATTAGGCCAAAGAACCAATTGAAATAACAACATTCATTTGAAACAACAAAAGGTTTAGAATCTCAAGAAAAATAACCCAAAATAGTAAGAATGACAGGGTACAGAATTAAAAATTCTCAAAACTATAATGCAAAGCTATAATCATTAAAACTAGAAATAGTTACAAAACAGAAAGATCAGTGGAACAGACTAAATAAGTAATACTTAGAAGAAGCCAATTGTTTGATGCACCTAAAAACATCAACTCCAAGAGGAAGAAGTTCCTCAACAAGAATTACTAGGAAAACTTATTTTACAAAAAAAATTGATTTATAAAAAGATCAGAATAGAATGGAGATCTATTATAATAGGAGTTCTTATCAACCAAGGAATAAAAAGGATCCATAAAAGTTAAAAGAGATGGTTTAAATTACATGAAATACAAAAGCTTTGATACAAGCAAAGCAATGTAGTTAGAAGAGAAACAGGGGGAGGGAGGTGGGGAAGAGGGAATCTTTCTATTAACCATTAATAAAAATCTAATAGTCAAGCTAGAAATATGTAAAAACAAGAGCCAATGCTCAAGAAATGTGCTCCACAAATATGAATAGTTTTCAAAAGAAAGGCAAATAACAATCACATAAAAACACTCCAAATTGCCAGTAAAAAGAGAAATGCAATAATGGTCTCCAGAGATGTCACTGAAAATTAGTAAGAATGATATAAAATGGAAATTAATTTTGGAGGAGCTGTGAGGAGACAAATACAATTAAACACTGGTAGCAAAGCTATAAATTGGTTAAACCATTCTGGAAAGCAATTTGAAATTGTGCAAGAAACTTTTTGATCTAATAATCCTAGTACTAGAAATATACACCAAACAGAAGACAGAAAGACTCACATAACTCAAACTATTCAGTATGAGGTAGAAATAGAAGCAACATGACCAACTGCATAGAGGCAGTATGAAAAAATAGACAGAGCCAGACTCTCAACCAGAAAGACTTATTTAAGTCCCACTTTTTACATTTATTGCCTATGTGACTCTGGAGCAAGTCTCTTTAACCTCTCAAATGTTCTAGATAACTCTCTAAGACTAAGTTGTAGAGAAGGTGTTTCCATACATTGGGAGTTTTCTTAATTGGAAGGTCCTTAAATTCATGAAATCACAGATTTAGTTCCCATTCCCTCTTCACAGCAACACTTTTTTATAGCAGGAAAGACTGGAAAGAAGATATCATTGATTGACAAAAGGCTGAACAAACTGTTTCATAAGAAATTATAAACATAAGGTGTTAGAATCCTTGCAAAGTGGTAAGTCAGTTGCCTAATTTAGCATGGTATTTAGCAAATTCTCTAGCTCACTAATGTATTTAAGTACTCATTGGAGATCACACTTTTGGGAGATTCACAAGTTAGTATTCAGTATGAGATTCACAAGTCAGAAACCCATAATCCCACTCTTTTGGAGGAGAGGTCAACCTTTTACACCGAGCAAAAAAAGTGCTTCAGTGAGTTAGTCAGAGTCAGTTCAGAAGAAACCATGAGTGGGAGTTGAGCTAGATCCAGAAGTCACTTCAGAAGATTGAAAGCCACGAGTTGGAGTTGAGGCAGAGGCAGAAGCAAAGGACAAGCTGCAAGAGCTCTTGGAATCAAGGAAGGAGAAAATAAATGTTTGGATTTTATCAACTGGCTGTGTTTGAGGTGATTATTGATCTGAACTGATACTAAGGCTGCCTCCAGAAAGCCTCCCCAAGAAACCTGCTCCCACAGAGAATCATATACTCTAAAAAAGAAGAGAATACCACAATAAGGAATTAAGGGAAATAGAGCAATACTCTTGTGAACTGCTTAAGAGAAATTTTTTAAAAATTAAACAAAAACACTAAAAGGCAGACAATTTCATTATTTTATATGACCTCCAACCTATAGATCATGAAGCTCTATAGCAAGATACTAAGAGAGCAGAATAGTAATACTATTGACAAATACAGGGAAATCAAAGAGAAAGTATATTTTTAGAGAATGATAATAAGCTCAATCTCAGATGTATTAAATTAGTGATACTGAGAGTACATCCTGTTGGAGATGTATTCTATAGACAGCTGGAGATGTAGGAACTCAAAAGGCCAGGGTTGGAAACACAGATCTGAGTCATGAGCAAAGGCCAAGGCAATGCCAACTCACCAAGAAAGGAGGCCAAGGAGAAGACATCCATGGAAAGAATACAAGAGAACAATGTCAGGATAAAGCTAAGTTACAGAGAAGCAATTTCAGTGTTAGGAGAAAACTTGGGAAATATGCTGTCTCTGAAGACAAGGAAAAAAAAATTTCCAGAAGGAAAGAGTGACCAAACATCAAATGTTGCCAAGAGGATAATGAGGATAAGGACTAGAAAAAAAGGTTGTTTTTGGTAATTATATGATCTTTGGCAATTTCTAGTCAATGAAATGATTTAGTTTTGTGACTTCTAAGAATAATCAGATTCAGAAGCAGAGAAACTGGATACTAGGGGTTATCCTGAAACAAAAATTAATAGAATCAACAAGGTGAAAATTTAGAAGGAAGCAAGATCTTTCAATGAGGTGGGAGAAGTTTCACCATAAATTGAATATGTCTAAAATTTTTCTCTTAAAGCCAATTCTTATGGCAGTAAGATACCCACTATATTCATTCCCCTCTATTCTATCTCTGATATAGTAAGTTTCCTTTGCCTCTTCGTGAGATATAGTTACCCCCATTTTACCCTTTTTCTGGTACAATATTCTTTCCATTTCTAGTTTCTAGAACAAGATGTATATATATTCTTTATACATCTTTATAACAGAAATATAGTTCCCAACATTGCTTTTTAGGTTTCTCTTGAGTTCTATATTTGTAGATCAAACTTTTTGTTAAGATTTGGCTTTTTCATCAAAAATACGTGAAATTCGCTTATTTTGTTGAATGACCGACCATCTTCTTCCCTGGAAAAAGATGCTCATTCTGCCTGGGTAAGTTATTTTTGGTTGCATACCAAGTTCCTTAGCCTTTTGGAATACCATATTCCAGGCCTTTCGATCTTTTAATGTAATAGTCGAGAATCTCAACGGAATTAATGAAAAAAAAATCAAATGAAGATGGCCTAGCTGTACCTGATCTAAAACTATATTGTAAAAAATATTATCTAAAACTATATTATTCGCAGTCATGAAAACCATTTGGTATTGGCTAAGAAATAGATTAGTTGATCAGTAGAATAGGTTAGGTTCACAAGACAGAATAGTCAACTATAGCAATCTAGTGTTTGACAAACCCAAAGATCCTAACTTTTGGGATAAAAATTCATTATTTGACAAAAACTACTGGGATAACTGGAAATTAGTATGGCAGAAATTAGGCATGGACCCACACGTTTTTTTTTTTTAAACTTTTTATTGACTGAACCCATGCCAAGGTAATTTTTTGCAGCATTATCCCTTGCACTCACTTCGATTCCGATTTTTCCCCTCCCTCCCTCTACCCCCTCCCCAGATGGCAAGCAGTCCTTTATATGTTAAATAGGTTACAGTATATCCTAGATACAATATATGTGTGCAGAACCGAACAGTTTTCTTGTTGCACAGGAAGAAGTGGATTCAGAAGGTAAAAATAACCCAGGAAGAAAAACAGAAATGCAAGCAGTTTATATTCATTTCCCAGTGTTCTTTCTTTGAGTGTAGCTGCTTCTGTCCATCCTTGATCAATTGAAACTGAATTGGCTCTCTTTATTGAAGAGATCCACTTCCATCAGAATATATCCTCAAACAGTATCGTTGTTGAGGTATATAATGATCTCCTGGATGGACCCACGCTTAATACTGTATACCAAGATAAGATCAAAATGGGTCCCTGATTTAGGTATAAAGAACGAGATTATAAATAAATCAGAGGAACATAGGATAGTTTATCTCTCAGACTTGTGGAGGAGAAAGAAATGTGTGACCAAAGATGAACTAGAGACCATTACTGAACACAAAATAGAAAATTTTGATTATATCAAATTAAAAAGCCTTTGTACAAACAAAACTAATGCAAACAAGATTAGAAGGGAAGCAACAAACTGGGAAAACATCTTCACAGTTAAACGTTCTGATAAAGATCTCATTTCCACAATATATAGAGAATTGACTCTAATTTATAAGAAATCAAGCCATTCTCCAATTGATAAATGGTCAAAAGATATGAACAGACAATTTTCAGATGATAAAATTGAAACTATTTCCACTCATATGAAAGAGTGTTCCAAATCACTATTGATCAGAAAAATGCAAATTAAGACAACTCTGAGATACCACTATACACCTGTCAGATTGGCTAAGATGACAGGAAAAAATAATGATGAATGTTGAAGGGGATGTGGGAAAACTGGGACACTGATGTATTGTTAGTGGAGTTGTGAACAAATCCAACCATTCTGGAGAGCAATCTGGAATTATGCCCAAAAAGTTATCAAACTGTGCATACCCTTTGATCCAGCAGTGCTACTACTGGGCTTATACCCCAAAGAGATACTAAGGAAGGGAAAGGGACCTGTATGTACGAAAATGTTTGTGGCAGCCCTGTCTGTAGTGGCTAGAAACTGGAAAATGAATAGATGCCCATCAATTGGAGAATGGTTGGGTAAATTGTGGTATATGAATGTTATGGAATATTATTGTTCTGTAAGAAATGACCAGCAGGATGAATACAGAGAGACTTGGAGAGACTCACATGAACTGATGCTAAGTGAAATGAGCAGAACCAGGAGATCATTATATACTTCAACAATGATACTGTGTAGGATGTATTCTGATGGAAGTGGATTTCTTTGACAAAAAGAAGATCTAACTCAGTTCCAACTGATCAATGATGGATAGAAGCAGCTATACCCAAAGAAAGAACACTGGGAAATGAATGTAAACCATTTGCATTTCTGTTTTTCTTCCTGGATTATTTCTACCTTCTGAATCCAATTCTCCCTGTGCAACAAGAGAACTGTTCAGTTCTACACACATATACTGTATCTAGGATATACTGCGACATACTTAACATATATAGGACTGCATGCCATCTAGGAGAGGGGGTGGAGGGAGGGAGGGGAAAAATCGGAACAGAAGTGAGTGCAAGGGATAACGTTGTAAAAAATTACCCAGGCATGGGTTCTGTCAATAAAAAGTTATAATAATAATAAATAATAAAAAAGAAGAAGGAAGAAAGACCTAAGAACAATATTAAAGCGATCACTTGTACTCTGAACACATGTTTAGAATTATGGCAGAAATTCATACATACATATATTGATTGTGACTGATAATTAGCTAGATAAGTAAAAACCAGATGATTTATTCTCCTTTGTTTTGCTCCTTTTCCCATGATCAGTACTGTACTCTAAAGCCAACCTACTCTCTTATTCTTATTTGCATTTCTAAGTCATTTAATAAGAATGCTTTCTCCTGGAATATGTACTCTATTTTACATGCAGGTATTAAAATTTTCCCATTTTCTTTCTTTATTCCACAAAGAAAATTTTTTAGATTATGATGATGTAATTCTAGCATTAAGTTCTTCTCATCTAAGGATAATGATGTAAATACTCAACACAATAACTCATTGCTAATGACAAACTAATGGAATAGCATAGCAAATTAATGTGCTGTTCGGTCTTATAAAATTAAAATTTCTAAAATTATTTCATTATTTAAAACAATCTTGGCACCAATTTTAATATCTCATATATTAAAAAATGAAATGATGTTATATGCTTGCATTTAAATAAGAACAAAAGATATTTTCCCTTCTATGTTTTGCATTAAGTCACAGTGACTTAAAAATTATAAAGTTTCTAACAATGCCTTCCTGTTTGAAAGCCAGTACATACAAAGTCAAGTATTGCTTTAAACACCTAGATATATTAATTATCCCTCCCCCCTCAAAAAAAAGTTTTTCAATAATTTCCATTAAATATCTCCAACAATCCTTTCAAACTCTACATTTTGAATGGTTGTTTTCTTTGTTTTTTAGGCTGACTGGAACATGGAGAGGCATATGATGTTAATCTCTAATGATCTCATTAATTGTCTCTTTTCCAATACTGTTATTTCTACATAAAGAGTGTGCCAAAAAGACTTAAGGCAATTTTAAGCTGCTAAAAGATTTAAAAAACACTAAGATTTTTGGGACATGCTATACAAAGAAAATCAGGTTTAAGTATTTCTGTGCTGCCTTCTTGTTTAGCTATTTTGTTATATAGCAGAGAATGTAATTATGGTCCTAACTCTTTTGAATAAGTTCTCCTCAATTTTCCATATTAGAAGCATTTTGCCATATCAACTTTACTTGTGTTTATAAATTTATTAATTCATATTAAGTGGATACGGCATTATTTTTAATTACTCCTTCCATTCACAACTGTTCATAGGGAAGGGGATGTGGGAGAAGAGAAGATATAAGGAGATTTGTAGAAAAAGGGGAGTTTCTGAAAAAAAATCAAATAATGATAGGGTGTTTGAACTCCAAAAAGCAAAGAAATCAATGTACTAAACAGTTTGTCTATGTCAGAACAACAAGGTATATTTTGACAATGACTCTTTTTAAGTCAAATAATTTCTTTTGCTAATTTACATACCTGTTCATTGCCAAAAATGATGTCTGCAAATATGTATTTTTCTGATGACTGTGCAGCAGCTAAAGAATAGGGGAAGAAGACAGATATCATCTCAGGGCCATGAATAAAAATCCTCATTTGAGAAATGTGTCACTAAGTAAAATTAACTTACCTTCAAAATTTTTACATCTTACTGCCTTAAAGCACAATTTTCCCCTCTCTCTACTACCAAGTTTCGAATCTAGGAAGACAAGGGAAAATTTTTTTCAGAAGATATATTTTATTAGCTTTATTAAAAGAGAAATACAATAATCTCTATTTGGTAAAAGTCCATTTTATTTTCACATTCAGATGTTTGGCCAAACCAGATCATTAGTCATTTTAAAAAATATTTAACTCTTAAAACATTATCTCTCTGGTTCCAGGCCAAGGAAAAATCACTTAAAAATTTTAATATCCAGGAATTCAAAGTCTAAAAACCAAGTTTTTGAATTAAGTCAACAGTTATAGTAGAGGGACTGAGAGAAGGGTGGCAGGAAAGATTCTTTTACAGGAATAACAAATTCTTGAGATAAAAGAGTGACAGAATAATTTATTTCTTCTTCTGATATTAGACAATAAAGTAATTTACACAGGATGAGAATTCAGAGGCTATTGTTCTCTAAGTAATCTTGCCTATTCATTATCAATCAGCAAGCATTCATTAGTTACTCACTCCAACTACAGAATTATCAGCAAAGTACTAAAGGAATAAAATTAAGACACTACCCAAAGTAGCCCTCACAAAACTGACAAGTCTATTAGAGGGAGAAGGATAAGCAACTATAAAAGAAAATATCATATTAGTTCATAACAGCAGAGAAACAAAATGTTATTTAAAGTTAAACTGAGAGAAGAGTGATTATCTCTTGGTGGGGTTAATAATGTTAGTATGTAAAGATAGTATAAGCAAAGGCAGAAAGACAGGAAAAACACAAGATGTACTCAGAGATTTAAAAAAAACAATTTATATATTTTAAATGAACACTGAGTACATGGAGGGGAATAGCATGAAATAAATAAGGATGTGACACCAGACTGTTGACAGGTTTGAATGCCAGGCAAAACTCTCAGCAAAAAATATTCAGCAAATAATATGGCACTAATGAAATTTTTAAGCAGAAAAATAATATAAAAAAAGCTGGTCATCAAGTAGAATATTTCATATTGCACAGACTATTTCAATAGTCTAGGCAGGCATAATAAGGACCTGTAATAGGGGAGTAGCAGTGGAAAGAGAATGAAATGGTTGCAAAAACTCTTCTGGAGGAAAATTGATGCCTTGATAACTTTATACTGGATTTGAGAAGTGAGGGAGAAATAAAAGTCATGGAAACATCAAGGCTTTGGAGAAATAAAAGCCATTTGACAATGGGTCACCAGGTGAATAGTGGCGCTCCTAACAGAATTAATTAGTAAAGCAAGAATCAGGTTTTGGATAAAAGATAAATAAGTTCAATTTTATGCATATTTAAATTTAAGATTTTGATAAATCACTAAGGCAGGGATAATGAGTTGAAAATGAAGGAAAAAATTCAGGAGAGGTTTAAATTAGAGAGAAAGATTTTAGAGTCTCTTGAATAGGGATGATTAACTAGTTAAAGCTATGAAAATGAAATTAAATGAAAAGTTATAAATATGGGGGTTGGGGGGGAGAAGGGGGACAGAAGTCCACACATTGTCAAACTACTGAACATGTGGAGGTCATGTTAAAGTGTCGGAAAGAGAATGAGGAATTAGTGAGAAAGAGAAAGAAAAAAGTATTAGGGAAGTTGGAAGAGAATCAGAAATAATGATTTCAAATTTTCAAAAGCCAAGGGAGAAAAGTTTATTTAGGAAGTCAACAGAAATTCTCAAATGATCTGAATATGTATTCAAAAGTTTCAACTTGAACTCCACATTCTATACTTTAACCCTGAACTTCTTTCTAACTTGAGTGGAAGACCCCTAGATTCAAAGCTATCATCTTTGATTTTTTTTTTCCTCTACCTTTCTCCCTCAAACCAAATAGCTGCTAAATACTACCATTTTCACCTCAGTTTCTTTTACCTATTCCCTTCTTTTGACTAATATAACCACCAGTTTAGCTCATACTCATCAGTGCTGATCTGGACTACTGTTACAATCTCCTAATTGATTCCCTAACTATCAATCTTCATTTTTACCAATCTATCCTTTAAACAGCAGTCAGAATGCTCCCCCCCAAAAAAAAGTTCTCCCCTGTCATTCTCTAGTTCCTAAAACCCCAGTGGTTTCTTACTTATTAGCCAAGCATTTAAGAATCTCCACATTTTGGCTGTAACTTACTCATAAAGGCTCATTTCTTATTACCTCACTTCACAAATTCTACATTCCAAACTAAGCAGTTGTATTCTCATACCCACGATTTATACAATTCCTGCAAACTCTCCTCATTCCTGTATTATATTCCACTCTCATCTCTACAAGTCAAAATTTTCTCCTTTCAAGGCTCAGCTCAAATTCCATCTTCAGTAAGAATGCCTCCCTGACATTTGTAGACTCCACACTCTCATAGCTAAAACATTCTCTCTCTCAATTTTTCCTAGTAGACTTTGACTTTTATTTTAATTATACATTACTTTGTTATTTCATTTATCTGTACATGTTATGCATATTCTCCAGCCCCAAAACACAGTCCTAGACGATGGGGATCAGACCATTTTGCTTCTTCACTGCCTAGCATCTAGCCATAATGAGCCTCACACATAACTCGCATTCAATGATGGTTGCTGAACCTGTGACACTGAAAGAGTATAGGACTAAAAGAAAAAAATAATAACAGCAGTTTTAGTAATTACATTCTTCATGCTACACCAAGGTTCTGGTATTATTTGAACTCTGGCACCAAATAACTCTGACGCTCCCCACATTCACAGCTAAAAGCTAGAATACAATAGCTGATCCGTACTATACTTCTTGGTAGTATTATAATATTATATAGTATTATACTGCCCTGTAGTCCCTGAAAATAGACCTCTTTTACTTTTCTTTACTCAATCTCTCCTCCCCAATCCCACTCAGGAGCCTCCAATCCAGAGGAAAGGGTTACCCCAATTCCCCTCAGATATACCCAGTCAAAATATGTTATGCTCCAGTTAGAGCACTAAGAGGAAATCAGAAAGGCAGTAAGTAGACAGCACATATAAAGTAAAAGGAAAGCTAGAGAAATGAGGGGAATCAGGAAAAAAAAAAAAGTGAAAAATAGGGAAAAGAAGAATCCACAAAATAAAGATGAGGGGATAGGAGTACTCATAGTCATTTATTTCCCACAAAAGTATAATTTAATCCTTTATTTAAAAATCAATTCTTAGGATTCTGAAAAAAAGAATCAGGAAATATAAATGAATTTACCATATAAGGAAAAAAAATCACAAACCTTTGTTTTCAGAGAGATTGACAGATTTCTGTAACTTCCAATGCTTGCTATTACTTGAAACTTGCACTATATGAAATTCCTTAACACCTGCTTCACTCTGTCAAAAAAAAAAAAAAAAAAAGAGGGGAGAGAGCGGGAAAGATGTGGTCATTCAGAATCAGAGTATCAAATTGGAGTATTTGGTTCTGAACAAAAACATTAAGATACTTATTGATGAACAGGTGGCTCTTCATGTCAAGACTAAACAATACCGCTTTGGTAGACTGACCTGGTAATGATAATTTCCTCTCTCTAATATTCAGTCTCTTCCTATCTAATGGCTCTCTTTTCCTGCTGCCTACATACATACCCAGATCACCCTTATTTAAAAAATAAAACAAAACAACAACAATTTGATCTTTTATTATCCCCTCAAGTTTTTTTTTTTATCTCCCTTTTCATAGCCAAATTCCTAGAAAAGCTGTTTACAATCACTGCCCCAACTTGTCCAATACTTATTTCTCAGCTCCTTATAATGACTTCCTACTTTATCACTAACTGAAACTGCTTTTTTTTCAAAGTTACTAATAATCTTTTAATTACCAAATCCAATTGCTTTTTCTAAGTCTTCATCTTTCTTCATCTCTTTGCCACATGTGACACTATTAACAGCCTTCTTCTCTTCCTAGACACTCTTGATATTCTGGGTTTCCATGAACTACCCTCTCCTGGTTCTTCTCCTATATCTCTAGGTTCACTGGATTAAATTGTCAGCTCTAACGCAGATGACTCCTAGATAAAATAGATACAACCCAAGTTTCTTTCCTGAGGATCAATTGTTGGACATTTTAAACTGAATGTCTAATATCTCAAACTCAAATGTGTCCAAAACACATTCCTGAAAATTATCTTTTTTCCCCTACTTATGTTAAAGAAACTATTCCCACCAACCCCCAAACATCCAAGTTCAGAATCCTGAAGAAATTCTGGATTCTTTGTTTTCCTTCAACCCCCCATATTCAAAGAGTATGTAGTCACATGCTCTTTACTATCTTGCATTCTATTAGGAAGTAAGAAGCATATGCAGTTAAGCAAATGCAAAGCAATTTTAAAAACCAGAACATATTACTTTTTACCTTTCTGATTGGGAGGATCAGAAAAAAGTCATGGAGGAAGCATTGAAGGAAACTTGGTATTCTAAAAGGCAAAGATGAGGTAGGGAAATATAGGAAACCAGTCCATGAAAAGGTAGGGAGGTGGGAGATGGAAGATGGAATGTCATCTCTGTGGGAAAGCAAAGGGAATAAGCATTTATTGTCTACTATGGGTCAACCACTTGTGCTAAATACTTTCCCATAATTTTTTCCAAAAAACAAAAATAGGTGCTATTATTATCACCACTTTGGAGGTGAGGAAACTGAGGCAGACAGAAGTTAAGTGACTTGCTCAGGGTAACACAGCTATTAAGCCTCAAAAGCTGGATTTGAACGTAGGTCTTCTTGACTCCAGGCCCAGAGCTCTATTCACAGCACCTTCAAACTTGATATGTGGAAAAGGTAGCAGGCCAGTTTTACTTGAATGTAGAATACATAAAGAAGGATAACATAAGATGATACTAGAAAGGTTTACCAGGCAAAGAATGTTCTATTTTATCCCAGAAGCAGTGGGGTACTATAGATGAGTAACAAAGTATATGGTTAGAGTTATCCTTTAGCAATATCAATATGGCAGCTTTTTGATGACTGGCTTGGATAGAGAAGAAAATAATAGCAGGGAGTCAAATTAGAAGTCTACTATTCTAGTCCAAGCAAGAGGTAAATAGGGTTAGAATTAGTACTGTGATAATGAAAAAAAAAAAAAAAAAAAAGGGGGGGGGGACATATTTTAAAAATATTACAACCAACTAGAGAAGGCGGGGAGGTCTGGGAAGAACTGAGAATTACATTAAGATGTATCTAGATAAATGAAAAAAAGCATGGTGATACCCTCAGATGCTCTTAATAAAACAAATCAGGTAGCTTAAATAAGATGGGTTTTTAGGGAGTATAATGAATTCCATTCTAGCCATATAAGGTTTTAGATGCCAAAAGGATACCCAGGTGGAGATGTTCAACATATAGCAGTTAATGATAAAAGACTGGAGAGCTCATGAGAGAAATTATGCTGGGTTAGAGATGAAGAGAGAGAAAAGAGAGCCAGTATGGTTGTCAAATGAGATAAAACACGTAGAGTCTGTAACACAATGCCTGGTATACAATAAGCACTATATACATTATCTCCTTATTCCCTTCCCTCCCTTTTCCTGATGACAGAAATTTGAGGAATACCTAATCATACTTTAAATTGGAAACTGAAGATGATCTAACAAAGTTAATTGAGAGTTGGTCAAACAAGTAGATGGGAAATAAAGTGAGAACAGGGTCATGAAAGCCAAAGGTAGGAGATTATTTAATATGAAGAGATGGCCCATGATGTCAAAAGCTGCTTGAAGATAAAAATTTTAAAAATGAAAACTGAGAAAAGATCACTGTATTTAGTTACGATAACATTCCTATGGAAAAACAAAACAAAACAAAGATTTGTGTTTTATTTATAACCAAATTTGCTAATCACATTTTATTTTCATGCAGTAACAAGTCTATTAAGCCAAATACTCCCAAGAACTTTTGAAAAACAAACTAGACAAACAGCTTTAACAGAGTGGGTTTGTTATTAGGAAAACTATCAATATAACAGATTATATATAACAAGAACAAAAACAATACATCAATATAAAATTTTTGTTTTTTAAATTAGAAAATCATAATAAAAATAATAATAGTAAGCTTTAAAATTTGCAAAGCATTGTATACATTTAATTTCATCTGATACTTATACCAATCCTTGAGATAAGAAATATCATTATCCCCAGTTTACAGAAGACCCATCTGAGAGAACTTAACTTATTTGCCCAGGGTCATATAACCAACGAAGTATTTGAGTCGGGATTTGAACTTGAGTCTTCTAGACTTTAAATCTAGCATGCTATTCATTGCTGTACTTGACTTTTTTTAAAAGGATAAGGAGCAAACATCTAAATGTAAGAGCAATCATTATATGTTCTGGAACTAATTAGAAGCCTTTCCAATAAAAAAAGAGATAAAACAAGGATGTCCAATCTACTATTTGACATAGTACTTAGAAATGCTAGCTTTAGCAGCAAGACAAGAAAAAGAAAGTGAAGATTAAGTAGAGGCAAAAAAGAAAAAAAAATCACTTTTTATAGATGATATAATTATTTACTTAAAGAGTTAACTAAAAATAAAAAGGCAACAATAATTTCAATAAAATATTAAGACATAAATAAACACACAAATCATTAGCATTTCCATATATACCACAATGTAGCAGAAAGAAAATTTTCATTTAAAATAGCTACAGAATGCATAAAATATTTCAGAGTCTAAGTCACACACAAATTATAAAACATTTTTTATAGAAATAAAGATAGACCTAACTAGTCAAAAAATATTAACTGTTCATGGGTAGGTCTGCCCAGTATTATAAAAATGATACTACTTATTCAGTGTCATGTGAAACAAACTAGCAATGAATTACTTCATAGTTAGAAAAACTAATGAAAATAATTTATCTGGAAGATGAAAATTCCAAGGTCTCAAGTAATCATTTTTTTTAATTTTTTAAAAATGGAAGAAAGAGGCACTAATAGTGCCTCTAAACATAGTAGTATGTTTTAAAAGCCCCAAAACCCTAGCTACTTGGGGTAAGTTTTAGACAAAACTGCTAGAAAAACTGGAGCACAATTTGAAAGAAACAAAATATAGACCAACATTCTATATCACATATAAAGATAACCTCAAAGAGATACATGGATGACACATAAAAAAATAAGATCAATGGACAATTAGATTACATAAAGTTTAAGTTTTAATTCTAACAAAACCAATTCAATATACATAGCAAATTTCTCTAATAAAAGTATGAGTTCCAAGAAATACAAGAACCAATTTAAATTTATGAGACTAAGACTTATTCCCCAACAATAATCGTCAAAAAAATAAATTTTCTATTTATTTTCTAAGGAAGAAATTCAAGTTATCAATTGCCATATTTTTTTTAAATCTTAAAATCAAAAATAGAAAAATGAACATTACAACAACTATTAAGTTCCATTTCACTCATCATACTGGCAACGGAGAAAGAGGGGTAAAGAGAGAAAAAGAGGAAGAAGAAATGACCAGTCAAAATTTTAAAATACTCATGATGAAACATGTTATCCACATTTATATAGAAAGCTGAAAGAATGAATGAAAAATAAAATATATTTTCTCATCTTTTCTCTCTACATTGCTAATATGAGAATTTGTTTTGCAAAAATACATATTTGTGATGGGTTTTGTTTTACAATGCAAGAAATGATACAAGTACCTGAAACTTCTGAATACAGAAAGCACACTACCCACAAAAAGAATCCACACATCAGCTCTAGCAAAAAAAAAAAAAAAAATTAACTAATAAAAATCAGTACTTCAAATTCCAAGATTGTGGTTAAATTATTCTGTTAAAAAAAAAAAAAAAACAGTAAATTTTGCAAGAGACCAGGAGAAAGGCCTTCAAATATAAAAGAAATAAAATTTCAAATAATATAGGACAATTCTTAACTCACTAAAATCACAAGAAAGAAAAGAAGTAATGTATCTCCAAAAGTAAAGGAACTGAAGCAGAAATTCTAAATAGTATGTCCTGCCTACCTGAACCTGATATATAGGTTGGCAAACTACAGTTTGAAGCTTGCTGTCTTTTTGGTTATGGCCCAGAACTATGAATAGATTTTATATTTTTAAATATAAGAAACTTTATTTGAAAAATGATTTTAGATCACTGGCCATACAAAAAGAGGCAGCAGCAGGATTTGGCCCATGGACTATATAGTATACTGATCCTTTATTATGGAGGTAGAAGTTATATATCTTGCAGAGATCAAGGATGTAACCATCCCAGTGGTAGATTACTGGGATCACTATGACATATGAAAATATATCAGCTATAACAAAAAAGATATTCAATGGACAGAGCCAAGATGGCAAGCAGCAAGAATGAGCTCAGAAGCAAATAGTAGCTATGTGCTTTGACCCCAGGGTTAGATCAGGGTCTCCATTCCAGTTTTCAGCCCATTCTGAAATCTAGAAAGGCCAAAGCCAAAAATCAAAGTAAATCCTACAGTTCTATCACTGACAAATATAAATTTGCAGACTGTACCCAGCTTGATCCTGGCATTACTCAATATCCCCAAGAACAAACCCACAAGCTCCATCTAGAGAGTCCCCCAATAAGTGTGTTAAGTCAAAAGTGAGGAAGTAGGATGGAAAGATGAGCAAAGAAAAGAAGTTATCACAGTAACAGCATGCTGTGAGGAGACAAAATTACCCTACCAGATGAAGCCCAAAATGTGCCTTCAGCAAGTTTCCAGAGGTTGGCATCTTCCACTAAGCCTCCTTCTTTTCCATTGTTTTAATATTCCTTACCTAACCTCCTGTTACTGAACTACCCTGACACATTTAAAACATACATAACCTCTTCTTCTTAGAAATACTGCATCCTTAAGATACACTAAATTCAATCTTGTTCTGTAGCAGCCATTTTCTTATAACTGACTCCCTAGTGACTGTAGTATCCACTGCAGCAACTGATGTCCCTCAATGTCTTCTTTTTACCTCTTACTTGTTCAAAAAAGACTTTGCTGCTTTAGGTGAAGATTTCCTGTTAGTTTCTTCCTGTCTGCCCAATTAGCGGATTTCTTGGATTTAAAGGAATGAGTTTTATTAAGAGGATAGCTAACTTCCTTATCTGTCTTTTTCCTAACAAGACAATTTTTTCTTTAACTAGTACACCATTCTTTTTTGTATAATCATCTCTGTTTAATGAATGGCTATCTTTCTTTGTTTCATACAATATTATCTTGAGTAATATTTAGTTTATAAATGCTGCCCCAAAAATTTGTATATAAGGAACTTCTCACATTAGATTCATCGTAGATGCCACTCACCTGGCTATTGAGCAAGGTGAATAAAATGACTACTTGCTTCACTCTTAACCGCTTCCTTCCTGATACCATCTAACTCTAACTTCAGACTGGTGAGTTATGATCCTCAAGTCCTTCAAGAACTCCATAATACAAATTGAGAAAAAAGGAAAGCATCCATAATATCTACAAGCAAAGCCTGAAAGCAAAATATACCTTGCTCATAGTAAGTTCAACCAAAATTACTGGAATTAATTAATATATATATATATATATATATATATATAATCTTAAAAGGTTTTTTTTTAATGAAATTAAATGAGAGCACTAAATGAAAATACTGGAAAAGAAGTCATAGTTATGGAAGGAAGAACTGGAAAGGGAGTAAAGTTTGGCTCCAGAAGTTCTAAATCTTGCCCAAGGAACAAACTTCTTGAAAATTAAAATGGATCAAATAGAAACTAATGACATGAGTTTATTAAAAAAAAAAAATACTAAAACAAACTCAAAATACTGAAAAAATTTAAGAAAATATAAGGGAAAATTAAAAGAAAATAGGAAAAGAGGAGGCAGTAAGGGAAGGGAATAAGCATTTATCAAGCAACTATTATGTGCTTTAAGCTGAGAAATTAACAAATATTATCTCATTTGATACTCACACTAACCCTGTGAGGTATGCAATTATCCTCTTTCTGCAATAGAAAAAATTCAGACAAATAGAGGTTAAGTAACCTATACTGTCACAAAACTAATATCTGAGACTACATTTGGACTCAGATCTCCCTGACTCAAAGCCCAGCATTCTATGTACTCTGTCACCTAGCTGTCTCTTAACAAAAATAACTACTGCTGCTGCTAACCACTTACATTTACATATTGCTTACTATGTGCCAGAGACTGTGCTAAGGACTTTACATTATGATTTCATTTGAAACTCAGAACTATATTAAGAGTTAGGTGTACTATAATTATACTTATTTTACAGAAGAGGAAACTGAGGCAAATATAAGTTAAATGACTTGCCTAAAGTCATAAAACTAGTATGAGTCTAAGGCCAAATTTGAACTTAGGTCTTCCTGAGGCCTAGTAAACTATCCATTATGCCACCTCAAAAACAGATCAAAGAGAAATAACTTAAGAATCATTTGGACTACCTAAAAACTATGACTAAAGCCTTAATATCATCATTTAAGAAATCACAAAAAAAAAAAAAAATTACCAGATCTTTTGAATCAGAAGAGCAATGTGGAAACAGAAAGAATCTACCAATAAATTCCTAAAAGACATCCCCGGGATGGGGGGGAACGACACTAAGCCAAAAGCCAGAACTTCTAAGTTAAAGAAAAAAATATTGCAAGCAGCCGATGACGGGGGAAGAGGAGGTGGTAGTGGTGGTGGAGAAACAGCCAAATTGAGGAGCCATAGTTAGGATTAAATATAATTTAGCAGTCACAATCATAAGCTTGAAAAATGAAATTCCAGAAGGCAAAAAGACATGTAGACTTACAACCAAAAATAATTTAACCAACGAAACTGAGTTTATTGAAATAGAAGAATCCCCAGTATTTTTGACAAAAACAAAACAAAAACAGAAGCATAGAGAAATTATGAAGAATGACAGAATCAAGAGAAACATAAAAAAAACAGCCACAAATGAACAACAATAAGATATTAAATAAGGGTAAACTGATTCGATTCTAATGATATATCCCTCTCTTCTCATCAAAAACTTTATCACCATCAGAAGTCAAGGAAGGGAGTCTAAATAGAAGACTTGGGAATGGTTCTGTTTCTTTGATGATCTTAAAAAAAATGGAAAGGGAAGGGAGAAGGAATTAAATGAGAGGAAAAAAGAATGCAAGGATGAGGGAAATTATTTCACATAATCAGGATATACACGTTTTACACAAATAAGCAAGAAACAATGAAAACAAGTGATATTGGAATCTCCATTTCATCTGAAATGGTCAAAGAAGAGAATAAACACACAACACACACACACACACACACACTTTGCTCAACAAGGAATTAGGAAGCAAAGTAGAAGGTAGTTATAAAGAGCAAGGGTAGATAAAGAGATCTCAAAGGAGAGAAAGGACCCACATGTGCAAAAATGTTTATGGCAGCCCTTTTTGTAGTGGAAAGAAACTGGAAACCAAGTGGATGCCCATCAGTTGGAGAATGGCTGAATAAGTTATGGTATATGAATGTGATAGAATAGTATTATTCTATGAGAAAAAACCAACAAGATGATTTCAGAAAGGATTAGAGAGACTTATATGAACTGATGCTAAATGAAATGAGCAGAACCAAGCAATCATTATACACAGCAACAACAAGATTATACAATGATCAATTTTGATGGGCGTGGCTCTCTTCAACAATAAGAAGATTCAAAACCAGTTCCAATTGTTCAGTGATGAAGACAGCCATCTATATCCAGAGAGAGGATTGTGGGAACTGAATGTGGTTCACAACACAGAATGTTCATTCTTTTTGTTGTTGCTTGCATTTTATTCTGCTGCTTTTTTTTTTAAACTGGTTTGATTTGATTTTTCTTGTGCAGCACAATAATTGTATATATGTATGCATATATTGGATTCAACATACATTTCTACCATGTTTAACATATTAGTTAGCCATATTAGGCTACTTGCCATCTAGGGGAGAATGTAAGGGAAAAGAGGGAAAATTGGAACACAAGATTTTGCAAAGGCTAATGTTAAAGAATTGTTTGTGCATGTGATTTGAAAAATAAAAAGCTTTAATTAAAGAGAGAGAGCGCGCGAGAAAGAGAGAGAATGCGCAAGGGTAGATTAAGGAAAAGGATTTAGTCCTATGCAAAACAATTCAAAGGTGTATTTGAATGTAAAAGAATATTATTGTACTGTAGGAAATGATGAAGGTTATGATTTTGGAAAGAGGCCAAAAAATCTACGTGAAATGATGCAGTCTGAAGAACTCTAATCAACATTATTACCAAACACAATTTCAGATGACAAAACAGGTTTTCTAACAGAAAAGTGATACTCAATACAAACCAAGGCATATTCTGTCGGAATGTGGCCAATGTGAGAATCTATTTTGCCTGACTGTATTTGCTTTCAACAGGAAATTTGTTTTTCTTTCTTTTTTTAATTGATAAGGATTGGGGGTATGAGAGGGAAGAGAGAATTGCAAACACTAATTTTTGCCAATTTAAAAAAATAAATAAATAAATTCCATATTTTAGAATCTTTTTTTTTTTTTAAGTTTATACATTGTATTTTCCTGGTATTGTTTTCTTGTCTCTGATTAATCTATTCAACCAACACAATATTTTCTGGTCCTGATTTTTTTACATCAGTACATTAGTGACCCTTAAATGAGTCATATGTCAGACTAGATAGACTATGTCATTATTTAACATTATAATATTCATTCAACTTTTGGTACAGTTTACTTAATCTAATGATGTCTGCTTTGTATTTTCTTTTTTTTTAAATATATATATATTTATTAATAGCTTTTTTATTTACAAGTTATATGCAGGGGTAATTTTACAGCATTACATATTTTAGAATCTTAAAAAAAAAAAATCAATGCATCAATGCTTAAAAAATCTTACACAAAGTAGAATGCTCAAATGTTACAGCCAGTTTACATTATAAATGATTAAACTAAGAATACATCCTTTAAAAACCTATCTGTCTTATAATTAAAATCACAATCTGCCTGAAGAGAATTTTCTGTGTATCATGGGACTGCAGTATCACGAAATTCTGAAGTGTTTTAAGAATGGAAAGTCAAACTACTATAAATCTGTCAAGACAATATCCTCAGAACTCATGGAGGTCTGTTGCATGGAATAATATTGAAACACTGGAAAGTGACTGAAAACCTATAAGAATTCTATAAATTTAACATTAATAACTTGCCCTTAATGAGAAATTGATACATTTATCTTTATGTTTTCCTTTTCAAAATTTAATGTGTTTTTTTAGTTTAGATTAATAATTTATATGACACATGAACTTGCCATATATTTACCCAAAAAATAAGACTGTTGAAGATCGAATTAATGTAGGTAAATAAGGTATTAACACTTGATTAACATTAAGTGACTAAAAGAGCTTTGAGGCAGACCTGGGTGTAATCCCAGGAATCAGAAAGTGAATCATATCCTATATTATATTGGATAGTTACAAAAATGATTTATTATATAATTACTTCTGCAATTATATCAACAGAGTATAAAATTTACAAAAGAAAAAAAATCTACTCAACTGAAACCAGTTAAGTGCACAGTTAAAATAAGAAACTAATTTTACAAGAGAAAACTAAAACTTACAGTATTGATATTTTCCACATCCACAAAGACAAGCATATTGCCTCCTCTGCCTTCTTCACCTTCAAGAGTATTACTTCTGCAGACTGTAGCTCGTACATTCAAAGATCGGCTAGTACAAATAACTGCTGTATGTCTTAATACCCTGTGACTGAAGAAAAATAAATGTAAACTCTAAAGCATGGGAACACACAAACTGATGCAAAGTGAAATAAGCAGAAGCAAGGGGGAAAAAAAAAGCAATGGCTACAACAATGTAAATGGAAAGAATAAAAAAACAAATTGAATGCTACATAATTACAATGAACAAGCTTGGGCCCAGAGCTTAAGGAAATCATTCCCTCCAGTAGAAAATTATGAATGTGAAATATTACATATATTGTGAAATGTGGTTAATGTGTTGAGTTTCTTCCTTATTCTTTATTACAAAGGATTGCTTTCTGGGAATGGAAGGAGGGATATCTTTGGAAATTAATCACATATAAAAACAAAACAAATTTCAAAAATGAAAACTATGATACTGTAATGCTGGTTATTATTAGATAACACCCATTTGATAATAATCAAAATTGGAATACCACAAAAAATATTTCTAATACTTCAGTTTGATATTCAAAAGTCTTCATTCAATTATTTCATATTTAATTAGACTAGTGAGGCTTGATACCATAGAAACAAAAGAAAATTCTATTGGTTTAGTTCAATTCTGATTGATCATTTGAAAGGCCTAATATTGTTTCATCCACTATAAGCTACATAAAAATATTTCATACAAGCAAGAAAATTAAAAGCACCATCCTTCAGACTAACAGCCAATATGCACAACCACAATTTAGGCCCCAAATAGCTCTTGACTAGATTACTGCTTACAGCCTCAAGACTTATCCCAACTCCAGTCTACCCTAAATCCTGCTGAGAGTGATCTTCTCATCCACATAACTAACAATCACTTTCTTAATCCAAGTGGTTCTCTCATGTCTCTAGGATCAACTATGAAAGATTAAATTAAATATGATGAAACTTTTACGTATAGCTTTTAAAGCTTTACAAATTGGCCTTAATATTTTAGCCTCATTGATAAGAACAAGAAAATTTAAAAGTTAAAATCTCTTGCCTTAGCCCTCATTGATCTCATTCATTCCCAGTTTCAGCTATCATCCTCCTCGAGAATGATTCCCAAATCTCTTTATCACCATCACCACCCTACCTCAGTTCTGAATTTATTACCACCTACTAAAAATGCTCACAAGGATTTACCAATACTTCTAAATGAACATGTCATACTGTACTCATCCTTTTTTCTCTTTTTTTAAAAGAGTACCTTCTTCTGATTTTTACATTTTTGTTAATGGTATCCACTCCCTCTCCCTCACTGCCCTCCTTTCCCCAATCTCAGGCATTCTGGATTAAAACTTCAAGGATTTTACTGGCTATTCCTTTTTCATAACTTATATCTAGTTACAACTTCTATGCCTTATTCCTTCAAAGTCTCTCTCAAATTGGTTCCTTTGGTCTTTTTCTTCTGAGTCCATATATACTTATTAAGTACCTACCATGAGCCAGGCACTACTAGGGGATACAAAGAAAGGTCAAAGACAGTCACCACCCTCATAGTATAATGGAGGAGACAAGAGCAGACATTTATGTACAAACAAGATGTATACAGGATAAATTGAAGATAATTAATAGAGGGAAGACACTAAATTACAAGGAAGCAAAAAAGGCTTCATGGAAAAAGTGAGATTTTAGCAGAGAACTGAAGGAATCAAGAAATAGAAATGAGGAAGGAGCCCTTAAGGTCAGTGAAAATGCCCCAAACTGACAGTTGAAGTATATCTTGCTCAAAGAATTCCAAGGCTAATGTTACTGAAACACAAGAGTACTAGGGAATAAGGAGAGAGAATAGTATAAGGCACAAAAGACTGGAAAGGTGTGGGGAGATAGGTTATTAAGATGTTGAATATCAAAAGTTCAGACCCTGATTACTAGAAGCAGCTAGATGGCATTGTGGAATCAAAAAGAAATGCTTGAATCCTGCCTCAGATACTATTTCCTCACCTCTAAAACACAAATAGCACCTTCCTCAGAAAGGGATAAAGACACACATAGACACACAGACACAGACACACAGACACACACACACGTATGTTTATGTTATATAAAGCATTTTCAACACCTTAAAATACTATAAGAGCTAACTATTATTACCTTGTACCTAGAAAATTATAACAATGCTTTAACAGTCTAACTAGTCTCCTAGTCACCTGTTTTTCTCACTTCTGATCAATTTTGATTGCAGTACCTCAAGATTCATTTTCCTACCGCACTGCTCTGATCATGCCACTTCCCTGCTAAACAAACAAAAAAAAATCTCTAAAGATCACCAAATGCCTACTAAATAAAACTCAAATTTGATAGCCTGGCTTGAAAGTTGTCTGTTGTTCTGTCTGCCTCCCTGACAGATCCCAGGCCCCAAGCTGCAGGCCCCAGGCCCCAGGTTCCATCCCTTCCTCTTTAAACACTACTCTATAATCATCAGTACTGAAGTGCACCAGGAGACTTCCCTGATTTTTTCATCAAGTTTCGGCATATGCTGCATATGTTTGCCTCTACCTACAATGCCATTTATTTGTATCCATCCTTACATATTAAAAGTCTACTTGATTATCTGGGCAATTAGTTTTGCTGGACTTGTTTTTCTTTGTTACCACGGAAGGCTCACTAAAGAGGGTATGAGTTTCATGGTGATATATATGCAAAATAAATATGTTTGTGATAATAAAACAAAAGACATCAATAAAACTTTTAAAAAAGAGAAACTTTACTCAGTCTTAAGAGTCCAGATTAAATATCACCTCCAGGAAGCCCTTCCTCATCATATCATCCTTCCTTCTCTTTTCTATAGTTCTCTGTTTCTACTATTTGTATGGTACTTGTATATACGTATATAAAATATATAAGACAATGTCTGATTTATTACTGTTCTAAAATGTTCCTTGAGGAACCTACTATAGAAATACTTTGTAATATGAAAGTCATGTAACCAATACTGCTTGAAATAAATAATTTCATATAGGATATAGAATTCTGGGACCCATTCCTGACTTTGCTATTTATTATCGTGTGAACTTGTACAAGTCATGTCCCTTTTCTGGGTCCCACATGACCCGAGGTCCCTTCTATCTCTAGGGTCTTATGATGTAGTGACACAAAACGTAAATAAAAATAGCATGTAATAAATGCCAAATGCATGGTGAACATAGTGAGTTCTATGGAAGATCACCAGAAGGCTTCTAGGTGTCCAAGACTTCACTCATTCCAAAAAGGTCCCCTTAATATAAGCTATACTCTGCAGTAAGAAGCCAAGCATGAATCTCACCTCCACAACTACCTGTATAACTTTAGGAAATCATTCTGATTCCCTTATCACTTTCCCCATCCCAAAAAATAAGAGAGTTAAACATGCTGGCCTCTAAGGTCTCCACTATTTCTAAATCTATGATACTACACTTGATGATATCCTTTCACAACTAGCCCTCTACTTGATGACTGAAATAGTTTCTCCCTATACATTTAAAACTTTTTATATTTACTTATTTCTATGTTGTAATCCTTTAGTTTGAGACAACTAGTCTATACATAATTAGTATCCACATATATCTGTTCAGTTATATTATCTAGTGTCATCTATACCTCCCCCCCTCCACATTAAACTTTAGACTTCTAAGCATGGCTTTTAATAAGACCTATACATCAAATGTCCCTCTTTTTAACTAAGTAAAATGAATTATTTACCTTTTGCTAGGAGAATGCCAATTGTTTTATAATTTCACACACATCGTCCTCTCCTTTTGAAATTCTTGACCTATATTTTCTCCTTCATATAAAACTACAATCCTCTTTATCCATCATAATTAATGGCTTCCCAAGTGAAATGTCTATAATTCCTTCAAGGCTCAGCTGAAGTACCACGTGCCACATAAAACCAGCCTTGATCTCCATCTTACTATCTCTCTCCCTCCCCAATTATATCTTGTATTTTGTATTTATACTTACGTATATACATGTTATCTCCCTTAAAAAAAATTTAAAAAAAAAAACGAAAATTCCTTAAGTGAAGAAAATGTTCTCTGGATCCCCAGCACCTAGTACAGTGCCTAGCATAAAAATGTTTGTAGAAATGAATCTGATATCAGCTAGATGGTACAGTAAGGGAGCATCAGTCCTTGAGTTCAAATTCGGCCTCAGACATTTAACACTTAACTAGCTGTGACCCTGGGCAAGTCAGTTAACCCCAACTGACTCAAAAAACAAACAAAAATAAAATAAATGTATAGGTTAACTAAACCTTTGAGTAATTAATTTTACACATAAGCTTTTTTTAAATGAAATCTTGATTACTAATTAAAAATCTATTCCTTTTAATCACCAAACCCTAAAATAAATAAAAGCACACTGATATGATACAGCAGAGAAGAATGACTTGGATTTGAAATCCACCTCAGACTCTAAATAGCTTTGTGATCTCTGAGCAAGTTACTTGTTGTGAGTTTTCTCCTTAGAAAATAAGGACACTAATAGGACTGATTTCAGTGTTATCTGAAGAACTGAAATTCAGGTAAAAGTGTTTTGCACACTTTAGAGGAATATATGTTTATGACTTAATTCTCAAATCTGCTTATTAACTAAATTACTAATTAACTAAATTAACTAATTAATTAAAAATTATATTAACTAAAAGGTTATAATAATCCTACTAGCCTTTAAATAGAAGTTTGGAGATTACAAAAATAGATTGACATTATTATTATTTTTAAACATTTAAACTTCTTCACTTCCAAAAGGAAAAATGAGCCAATTTTTTCAAACGGTTACACTCTTGACCAAAAAAAATTTTTTACTAGCAAAATGTAAAAGTGACTATCATTTCAGGGAGAGACTGTTCAAGTATGGTTTTTAGTCTTCCAAAAGTCCACTTATGTATCAGATATTTCTACTGAAAAATTAATTCTATGAGTCAAAGTAGATGAGGAAAGTCAATTTTTAATTTAGCTTTGTGAATTGCCCTGAAATTCAGACCATTATTTTGCCCCAAATCTGTTATTATTACACATTCTTTGACTTTATTTCCTAAGTAGTTTATGATGAGCAATGATAAAAAGTGTCCATTGATAAAATTTTTTTTGACATCTCACTGTCAGTGTTCACTAAAACAAACCAGATTTTTTTAATGGTCTGAAACTCTATAAAATATTTCAATAGCTTTATTTAAGTAAACATAAAAAAAGAAAGTTATTTCCAGCTATTTTCCTGAAACAATTATACAAATCGGATTCTGCTGTGCTATATGTTGAATTATGACCAAGATAAGCAATTCTCTACATGTTAGCTAATTAATTAGTTTTATTCTATCTAATGACATAAATTAAACTGTCACACGAGCCAGCAATTTTGAAAATGTACACACTGGTTACAAAGGGTCCTGTGTGAAAGAAGAAATGGATAGGCATATAATTAAATCCACTAAAGGAAGAAAATAATGTCAAAGCACACACCCTCCTGATGATGGGTTAGATAGCTTCTTCAAGTATGAACGATATCCAATTACACTGGGTTGACACAGTGGTCACCTGGAAATTTTGGAACCTGTGGCCATATCAGAATCATTGCATTTTGGAGCTTGAAGTGGTCTTAGAGATTAGAGTCCACCTCTGTCAAATCTTGCAGCCAGGCAGTTCAGAGATATTAGGCACAACCTGAGGCATAAACATTATGCACAGTAAAGAAGAAGGGTGATTGTTTTCCTTTTTAAAATGGTAGTATGTTAATAATATGAATATTTTAAAAACACATTATAAATGGAAGTTTATCTTAAAAAAATTAAAAAATACTCACCAGATGTTAGGCTGCTTTTTAATACTTTCATAATAAAACAAAAAGTTTATTTCATGAACACCTTCTTCATCTGGTCCACGTAACCACATAGGCAACTGGACTGAAGCCCCAGGCATAAGAACAGAGTCAGGAAGGGGCACATGAATCACCTCTGGCTGATTTCCTATGCCAAAGCCAAAGTCTATTGACGAAGCTGATGATGTGAGGGCAGTAGATCCAGAGGTAGAATCTGCCACAACAGTCTTATAAGCACTACAGTTCTCAGAAGCTGAGGGACTCAGAGGTGTTAAAACAGCAGTATTACCACCAAAAGTAAAAAACTCTGGACGTTTAGAAACAACCTTCAATCCAGTAAGAGGACACTTGCTGACGTTGACAAATTCAACATATGCTTTTCTGATTTCCCCACAAAGAAGTCCCGTAGGAAAATTTATAAAGAACACCTGCATTGAGGGAGGAAAAAAAAATTATTATTTTGACAAATACTACATGAATTTCTTTCTACAACTGAGTTCCTACTTTTTAACAAAAATACATTTAGCAAGACATTTTTATAAATACTTCATTAATCATAATCAAAACATGTACAAGGAAACTGTCTTTGCAGGTAAATCAATTACAAAGTCATATCTACAGCATATTTAGAATAGTTTGATTGGCAATAAATCTCAAGAAAAATGGTAATTCCAAGTACCTAATAACAGGCACAGTCAAACAGATTTTCTTGGGGAAAAAGGGATAATAAGAAGGAATACTACAGTTGGTGGTGCCTAACCCAAACAGGAAAAATAGCCACTAACCCATATATAAAGATTCCTGTGGGTTGCACATTATCTCAGAAAACCAAATATTAACATTATCTATATCTTAGTATATTTTTATTTAGTTTCTTAGATATTTCCCACATGCCTTTTAATTTAGTTCAAGACTTCCTCCAGAGTGCAGTGGGCAGTATGCAGCCCACATATGGGCCATGTATCTTTTTTGAAACTTAATAAATTACAACGAATATCTTGGCCTCTAGGGTGCAAGCACATAGTTTCTACAATTGTATGCAAAAACTAGTGATGTATTAACTTAACAATTTTCAATTTCTCATCTCATATCACACCTCAACTGGAAAAAAATACTACAAATACTTATTTATACATTGGTAAGAATAGTGGGCAAAATAATGTTTCTTTTGTTTTTAGTACAAGAGAGAAAGGAAAAGTGTGATTACACACACATACACACACAAATTTCATAATGACCTAAAAGGAACTTTCAAAAGGTACACAACTGTTATAGTGGTGAAAGGCAGAGAACCAATAAGGAAAACTAGCAAAGGAACAAAGGTAGAAGGAAAAAAGTTTTAATAAAATTCCCCTGTAGGCTCATACTTATACTTGGATGGTTTCTGAAAACTACAGTGAAATTATTCCTGGAAATTTAAAAATTCTTTTATGTTTGGGACTGCATTGTGAGCATATCACTATGGAGAAATATATACTTGTAAGAAAAATCAAGAGAATGAATGTTAAACATACATATTAAGAATTTTTAAAATTAAGGAATGGTCAGCATTATCACAGAACCCATTAAGGCAATAATTTAATGCAAACTGTGACTCAAAAGCCATTCTGGAGATTTATAACACTAAAGTTCCAGAATCCCCCTAGTGATTCATGCAATAATCTCATCACAAAATCAATTATAAGTGAGATCATCAAGCTCCTTCCAAGAGAGCTGGTTCTCCTCATCAGTCTCCAAAAGAGATAAACCTGTCAATCAACCAACATTCAATTCAACAGCATGGGTGTTCTATCAACTGTACCAACTAAAATGGAAATGGCTCAAATTAACTCACAGAAATAAAGATACTTTGGCAAGCATTAAGAAAATTGATTGTTACTAAAAAAGGGAAAGGGACCTGTATGTGCTAAAATGTTTGTGACAGCCCTGTTTGTAGTGGCTAGAAGCTGGAAAATGAATGGATGCCCATCAATTGGAGAATGGTTGGGTAAATTGTGGTGTATGAATGTTATGGAATATTATTGTTCTGTAAGAAATGACCAGCAGGATGAATACAGAGAGGACTGGAGAGACTTACATGAACTGATGCTAAGTGAAATGAGCAGAACCAGGAGATCATTATATACCTCAACAACGACACTGTTTGAGGATGTATTCTGATGAAAGTGGATCTTTTCAATAAAGAGAGCTAATTCAGTTTCAATTGATCAAGGATGGACAGAAGCAGCTACATCCAAAGAAAGAACACTGGGAAATGAATATAAACTGCTTGCATTTTTGTTTTTCTTCCCGGGTTATTTATACCTTCTGAATCCAATTCTCCCTGTGCAACAAGAAAACTGTTCGGTTCTGCACACATATATTGTATCTAGGATATACTGTAACCTATTTAACATGTAAAGGACTGCTTGCCATCTGGGGAATGGGGTGGAGGGAAGGGAAAAATCGGAACAGAAGTGAGTGCAAGGGATAATGCTGTAAAAAATTACCCTGGCTTGGGTTCTGTCAATAAAAAGTTATTTAAAAAAAAAAAAAAGAAAATTGATTGTTAGACAAAAGATGAAAGGATGAAATGACAGGGAATGTGTGAGTAAATTATGGAATCATAATCTGAGGAGTTGTAAAAGGCTTCAGTGGTTAACTACTCCAAAGAGAGAAAGGGGGAAAATAAGCATTTTTTAATTGCTTACTATGTTCTAGGCACAGTTATCTCATTTGCTCCCTATAATGACAACATGAAGAAGGTACTATTATTTTTCTAAAGGATGCCATCTCTTTTATAATTAAGGAAAGTGAGACAAGTTAATTGACTTGCCCATAGTCTTGCGCTATTAAAAGTCTAAGGATGGATATGAGCCTAGGTCTTTTGAACATCAAGCCCAGTGTTCTATCAATTGTACCCTTAGCTGCCTCTTGTTGTGATCCTTTATTCTAGAGTTAGACCAAAATGACATCACTATGTCAGAGTCAAGCTAGTGTATCCAACTATGGCTGATCAGACCAATACGAGCATGGATACAAATAATCCATATGAACATTTGTAAGGGATTTTGTAATTTTATGCATCTTGCATTTCTTTTGAACTACTTCAGTTCTACTTTGCCCAGAGTACACAGCACCCTCTGATGAGGATATGCCATACTAGGTGGTCCTGTGTCAGTATCTCCCATGTCAATTCTAAAGTTCTTAAAAGACTTTGAAAGTGTTCTTGTGTTGCTTTTTCTGAGTTTGTGAGCACTTATCCTATGTGAGTTCTCCATAAAATAATCTTTTGGACAAGTATACATTTGGCATTCAAACAATGTGGCCAGCCCAACAGAGTTGTGCTTTCTGCAGTAGAGTTAAAATACCTAGTAGTTTAGTTTGAAAAAGGACCTTAATATCTGTTACCTTATCCTGCCAGATGATCTTCAGAATCTAAGACAATTCAAATGGAAGCATGGCATGGTTCTGGCATGATGTCCAGTTTCATAGGCATACAACAATGAGATCAGCACAACTGCTTTGCAGATCTTTAGCTTGGTACTCAGTCTAACACTTCTCCTTTCCCACACTTTTCTTTGGAGCCTCCCAAACACTAAACTAGCTCTAGAATTGAGTATCAATCTCATTATCAATGTGAACACTCTGGAAAGTATACTGACAAGGTAAGAGAATTTATCCACGGCATTCAAAACTTTACCATTTGCTGTAACTGATGGTTCTACATATGGATTGTATGGCTGTATACTGGCTGATGGAGTACCTGTGTTTTCTTGGTGTTAATTGTTAGGCCAAAATTAACACAAATAGCTAAGAATTGATCCATACCTTGTTGCATCTAGCTTCAGAGGCTGCACTGAGTACACAATCATCTGCAAACAAAAAAGTCAGGCATCCACATTCCCTTTAGTTTTGGCTTGTATCCTTTTCAAGATGAAATCGGTATGTGCTGACTTTGATGCCATATTTGTTCTCATTGAAGGCATATGAAAACAAGACGGAAAACAGCATGCAAACAAGCACAGAGTCTTGTTTCATTCCATGGGAATGCTGTTCAGAATCAAGCAAGCGTGTCATCATGAAACTGACGTACTATACTGATGAATTTCTCTGGTAACTGAATTTTGACATCACTTTCATAAGGTCTTGGTGAGATCTACAAATGTTGTATACAGACCTCTGTTCTGCTTCTGGCAGTTTTCTTGGCATTGCTGGGGAGCAGACACCACATCAACTGTTCCTTGGCCTCTTCTGAAGCCACCCTGGCTTTCAGGTACATGACCTTCTTCCAATTACAGGATCAGCCTATTAAGTAGGACTCTGGCAAGAATCCTGCCAGCAATGACTAATAGATAGACTCCTTCCTCTGGCTTAAATTGTCACAGGACAATCTATTCCCTTTATCTCTATAGAATTGGCCAATGAAGGTATCCTTAAACTCCTGGACATAACCAACTCTTGCCATATAATCCAGAAAATTTAGTCAGCTATTGTATGATCAATGGAACCCCCACTTTGTAAATCTCAGTCAGAACAGAATCAGCACCAAGTATTTTGCCATATAAAAATAGTCTAAAAGCATTCAAAAACCTCTTCTTCAGCTGGAACTTCAGCTAGAGAGTGTTGGTTTCTATCTGAGGTGAAAGGTCAATGGTTTCAGTATTGATGACAAGACTGTTGAGAAAACTGTGCAAGTTTTCAGCCTTTCTCCAATGTGGCTCCATTAGCACTGAGTAGTTAGGATGCACTAAACTCTTTGGCTCATAATTAACTTTCAGTATATCATAAAAGTGCTTTGGATTGTTATTATCAGAATAAAACTGAATTTCATCTGCCTTCCTACTGAGCCAAAAAATCCTGCCTCTAAGTTTCAATTGTTATCTTCTTAGAATAGCTGAATTAACTTGCTGATACACCTGTGGAGTTTTCATTTTTCATTTAGTATCTTCCGAATTCCCATTATTTTTGTCAAAATGTGTTCTGATCCAGATAAGCAAATGTAATGCTATACACCACATCTCTGAAAGCTGCCCACTTTTTAACATACAGCTGCCTCTAATCCAATACACACATAAGGAATGCATACTATAATACAACCAGCAAATGGTCATCCAATCTATACCAATTTATAACCAAAGAGGGGTACCTACTTCTTCTCAAGGCAGTATATATCCCACTTTTGGACAGCTCTAATTGTGATAAAATTTTTCCTGTTATCATGCCTAAATTGACCTCTTTACAATTTCTACCCAGTGCTTCTGATTCTTTTACAGCCAAACAGAAAAAAATGGAATCTCATTTACACATGACAGCCTTTCATATACATAAGTGAACATGGGTAAGAACAGACATTTATATAGCACTATTAGGTGTGAGGCTCTGTATTAAGTTCTTCATATAAATACTATCTCACTTGATCTTCACAATAATAACCCTGTGAACTAGGTACTATTATCATTGTCCTTATTTTATAATCGAGGAAACTGAGATTATGAAATCAAGTGACTTATCTAGGATACTATGTGACTTAGCATTATACAGTAAGGCTGAATATGACTCCAGGCCCAAGCCTCTGTCTACTATACTACTGGCTAGCTGCCTTATAGCCCTAGCTTTCATATTCTCTACTTTCCTCCTTCCAAGCTCTTACATCTTCTCTTCTTCAGGCTAAATATATGTGCAGTTCCTTCAAATGGTGCTCAGTAATATAGAATCAATGTCCTTCAGCATGACTGCTCTTTTCTAGATATTCTCCAGTTTATCAGAATCTTTCTTAAAATGTGGTGCCCAAAACTGCAAAGAATATTCTACATGTCTGATAAGGGTAAAGTACAGTTGCACAATCACCTCAACCTCCCTATTCCTAAAAGATATTCCTCTAATATAGCCAAACATGATAATTTGTTTTGGCAACAAATCACACTGCTAATAGTAAGCTCCCAAATCACCTGAATCCCCACCATCTTTTTCCTAATTAAAGTCTAATGTGTCTCACATTAAGGCCTGTGAAGATAATTTTCTTTGGTACCCAAGTGTAGGACTTTGCATTTATCTCTGCTGAATTTCTGCTTCTTAGATTCAACCCAATGTTCTATTCTGTCAGGATATTTTTGGATCATGACTACCATACAATATGCCATCTATTAGATACTCCAATTTTTGTGTCTATCACCTGAAAAATTGTTGAGCATTCGATCTCTACCTTTATCCAGATGGCCTAATGGTCAATAAGCCAAAAGAATACAATTACTGAAGCAAAAACTTTTATCAATTCTGCTAGGAAAACTGGAAAGTAGTATGG
Source organism: Antechinus flavipes (assembly GCF_016432865.1). Classification (NCBI taxonomy): domain Eukaryota; kingdom Metazoa; phylum Chordata; class Mammalia; order Dasyuromorphia; family Dasyuridae; genus Antechinus; species Antechinus flavipes. The sequence goes on along the minus strand of NC_067398.1, from coordinate 483,712,095 downwards.
CTGAAATTAGGTTTATTCCAAAATAACTTCCAAACAGATACATCACTTAGATATAAAAAAGTTACAGCATAAATAAATTAGAGAAAGAAGAAATTACTTTTCAGATCTTTTAATGGGGAGTTCATGACCAAACAAATAATACAAAGCATCTCTCAGAAGTCTAAACAGCCAATTTAATCAGTGCAAAACTGAATAAATACAATTTAAAAGGTTTTGTGTATGTAAATCTCAATATAGCTAAGATTAGAATGGAAACAGTTAACTAGGAAATATTCCCAGCAAGTTTACCTGATAAAGGTCTCATTTCTAAGATATATAAGGAATTGATTTAAATGTGTAAGAACTATTTCCCACTTGATAAAGGAAGTGAACAGCTACAGATAGCTCTCAAGCAAAGAAATTCAAACTATATACAATCATATAAAAAAGTTCTAAATCACTAATGGAGAAATGCAAATTAAACTAATTCTGAAGTTCCATGTCACACCCACAAATCAGCAATGCTCACCAAAAAAAGAAACAAAACCAAAATAAATATTGGAAGAAATAAGGGACAAAAAGCACAATAGTATACTAGCTACAATTAGTCTAAACATTCTGGAAAACAATTTGGAAACATGACCAAAGTTCCTAAACAGTGTTAAGTCCTTTAATCGAAGAAAACCAATGCTATGCTTATATCCCAAATGGGTTAAATAGAGAAGAAAATGTCCTATACATATTATTTATAACAGCTCTTTTTGTAATGGCAAAAAAAATTGGAAACTAAAGAAGTGCCCACCAATTTGAGAATGGCTGAACAAATTACGGTTCATGTGTATAACAGAATATTATTATGCTGTAAGAAATGGGGAAAAATTGTTTTCAAAGAGACCTGGATGATTTTTAAGAATTGATGTAGTATAAAGTAAGCAGAACCAGAAGAAAAATTTATGCTAGAGTACATCAATACTATAAAAGTAAATTTGTTCAATGCAATGACTGTAGAGAACTGAAAAGAATGCTGCCTACTTCATGAAAGAGAGATGATAGACTAATAAGCAGAATTATAAATGTCTTTTGGACATGGCCAAAGCAAGAATTTATTTTGTTACTTATAAACCTTGAATTCTGTATTTCTTCTTTCTTTCAATTTTTCTTTTCAGTGAATAGGGAAAGGAAAGAGAGAGAGAAAATGCTTAATAATAGGGGGAGAAGAGACAAAGAAGACAAGAAAATCACAGGTGACACAATTTTTAAAATTATATACTGAATTTATCACAAATTTAAAAGAGAAACAAGCTATATGTAACAGATCTGCAATTTTAAGCACAAACATTTCTGTTGTTATACTAGGTATATGGAAATGCCCATTTTATGTAGTGTCAAGTTTAGAATACAAAATAAATTAAATGCTTTAAAAAGTTGATGATCATAGTGCCACATACAGATTGTTTCCTGTACTAAAGAACTGCCTGGTTAACACTGAGCCATTAGCTATTTTTTGAGCCCATCTATCCAGTACTTCAATGACTTAACTGTATCTTTATCTAATCTATATCTTTCTCCAAAAAAGTAATATGTCCTATTTTATTAAAAAGCTTTCCTAAAATCTAAGTAAACTATACCACAACATTTCATTCATCTTCTCTTTTAGTAATCTTGTCAAAAAAAGGAAATTAAGTTAGTCTGCCATTCTATGTTTTGGACTAAGTCATCCTCGTCCTTTGTAATCACCACTTTCTCATTGTTTGCCTAGCATCTCTTTAATGATCTGATCAATGAACTGATCTGATCAGTTCGAAAATTTACCCAGATACTGATGTCAAGCTCCTTGATCTATAGTGGGAAGTATTTATCTTCTCTTTTTTGAAAACCAGGACAATATCTGCCCTTCTCCAACCTTGTGGTTTCTCTCTCATTTTCCATAATCTTTCAAATGTGAGTGCAAGTTACTCCACAATTCTATCTTCCAGATCTTTCAGTATCCAAGATATATTACTTTGTAATTCATCTGAGTCAAATGACTTAAATCCATTATAAGCAGCTAGGTGCTCATTTCCATTCCCTTCCTTATATTTGTCATCAATTCCCTATAAAATTGTTGTCATGTGTGGCACAAGATTTGTTCTACAGGGCAAAAAAACAAAACAAAACAAAAAAAAAAAAAAAACAAGCAAAATGGATAAATGAACACCTCAGTATTCTCTCTGTCATCAGAAAAGCAAATTAAAGAAATGCTACTTTTTAAAGACTAACTACATCATCTTTATTAGTAAGTAATTCATTTCAAAATATTCTAGAGACTTTTCAGTAACATCATTACAGATGGAAGAGATGTTCTAAATAACTACTTCTATCCTTTCTCCCTTTTTTACTTTTTCTCTCTCCCCCTTCCTCTCTTTCCCTCTTTCCTTCCTTCCAATAGGAAGTTGGCCTATCCTGCCCATACTGGGAAGGCAAGAGTCACTGTTTTGATCTTTTTCATTTCTGACTTGACCTGGTTCCCTCCCTAGAAAATCTGTTCCTAAGAAGCTTCTTTCTCATATTAATGCAATATTTAGAGTGGGTATTCAATAAGCGTTTCTTTCCTGGGGCAGCCCAATGCAGTTAGAAATTCCTAAGCTTAAGAAATCTCTCAGCCTTCCTGGAAGCTGGGATCACCCACATGTGTTCCCAAGCCCAAATTCCTTTCCCAATTTTCAAATCTCACATATTAAGATTTGATGAATGAGACTTTTTTAACCTAACTCACTGCTTTTTCATACATGGTCTAGTTTGACGATTTCATTGGTGTTAAGAATTTTCTGATGTGGATGCACTTTTCACAGATACAAATGTCTGCATTGTCTTCTATAAAGATGAGTAACAGAAAAATTACATAACTTGCTTTTATACTCAGGTCTTTTTGATGTTGCACCAGTGTTATCTTCCTTAAGCTCCTCATAATGTTTATAATAAATTTTAATCTCTATTCCATCTGTAATATTATTTTTATGTCCTGAATACGAATTTAGAGTTTGCTACTAGAGTATCTTCACTGACTATTTTTGTAATCTTTATCTGGACTTGGATAGCTTTATAATTTTTACAATGTAAAATAACTAGAAACATATATAGTATCTCAGATACAGATGCAATATATATTTTATATGAATTTTGTTGTCCATTATAATCAAGATCTGACCCTTATGATCACTGAATCAATGTCTTTTAAAGTCTTTATATATTTTCATGTCTCTTACCAAAGTTGTGAGAATAAGTCCTTTTTTTCAGACAAATTCCATTATTATAAAATTATAATTTCATATTTTCTTTGAGCATATTTCCTTAACCTTAGTTAATCAGCCCCCCCCTTTCTTTTTTTGGGATATTAAATGCACAAAGCTTTATTAGATTGTCTTAGTTTGTTTCTACTAGCTTGGCATTTCATTACAATATCTTAATGATCACTGCAAACTTGGAGAGTTTACTGTGTAGTCACTGTCTAGGATCATTTAACAAAATAACAAAGATCAATATGTATATTAATCTCTGGGGGAACAAACACCATCCAGAAATGTCATCTGAGTTTTCATTATTTTGAAATAGGGACAGAAATAAAGCATTGAAAACTCCTCCCCACCATTTCGCACAGATATAACACAACTTTCAGTTTTAGTAATTTCTCTTCTATTATCAGTACTATCTGTATGACTAAAATTTAATAAGACATGAGAAATTTTAAAATCCATCTTCTTGATAGATATGAAACTCAAAATTAAATACACAAAAGAATATTTTCCTATATCCTGTATCTTCCTAGCTTTGAAAATTTTTCAAAGTTTGTTAATGTTCTTAATAAGGGAACTATAAAGAGTATACTAAAAATTTTTAATATCCAAACTAAAATGGAGATGAAAAGATCAACATTATATCCATCTATCAAAGGAGTCAGAGTAGGGATAGACATTGGGAGGCATTAGCAGAACATATTTTGTTTCTAGTACAAAAATCACTTTTATTTTTATCAGTATTTCCATATTTTATATTGCTTTCTAATTGTTACAGCTTTTTGATCCCTATTCATTGCCAAAAAACAGCTGTTCTCTCGATTACAAGTTAAATGAAAAAATGTAGAAAAAATATATATCCTTTCGTTCTAATCAGGGCAACATTCTAGAAAGACATGGACCTGAAAACCAGGAAAACCTAATTTCAAGTCTTGCCTCTGACATATACCAGCTATATGACTATGGACAATTCACTTAACGTTTTAATGCTTTAGGCATCACTCTAAAACTGTAAGTTGAAGAGTTGCCAATCTGCATTAGCAAAGAGTTTCCTAATTTAGGCATTCTCTTTGAAATCAAAGGTATAATCCCAATTTCTATATTCTATATATATCAGGCACATCTTACCATAGCTAACTTGCTAGAATAATAAATCACAATACAGTATATAATTTCCTAGAATATTTTATACCCTAACAAGGAATCAATTAGGACTAGATCTGTAATTTCATTTACATAAGGAACTTCCAAGTAAGGAACTAAATTCCTTAAATAGGAATTATAGATAAAAATTTTAGAATTCTTTTTTATAACTGGGATACTTATTTTAATATAAGGTATTTTTCACAAATTCTCCATTAATTCAAGTCTTCACAGTTAAAAATAAAAACAATTTATAATTGACATTTAAAAGCAAAATTATTAAAGTTTAGAGGATAGATTGTTCACCTATTCCAATTTCAATCCTTATGTTATATAAAACATGGAAATTATATGTGGCTAGCCTATAAAATTCTGTCTTATAGATAACAAAAGTAAAGCTCAACTCATCTAAAAAGGGAATTCATCACTCACTGAAAGATACATTGGTCATATCTATAAACTAAGATGAACAACTTACAAATTGTAAAAGGAATGGATGGATATAAGGATCAAAACCAGAGAAACCTAACCAATCAGTGGGAAGGCTAAAAGAAAAATACTATACATTATTGATTTTTTTGACCAACCTGGAAATTTTCAACTCATACCTATCTGTCTTAAAGAGATGATATACTTGATAAGAAAATCAGTAGTGCACCATTACTCATATATTCAATTTCAAATGCAACATTTTGGATCCCAGATATGAGTAGGATCATTTGTGTAGTTATTTTAACAAATTAAGCCTTTGTAAGTATTTTTGCTTTTTTGCATTTTTGATTAATCCATACCTCCAATAATGGCATTTCCTCAGTGATAATGGGATCTAAACGGCGATCAGGACCATATTTAATAGATGTTTTTTCTTCTTTTGTATTATTAAGTCGAGGACCTTGAATTTCTAAATCCTGCCGCCCTCTTACTGACATTATGCTAGCAGGATGCTTTCCTGGAAAAAAAAAAAAATCACAACACTCTGAAAACAAAGAGGATAGATTAGTTGGCATTCATTTAGTATATTTTTAAGCTACAATTACCAATAATAGTATGCTGCTTAATTGTCTTATACCCCTTCATGGGGATTGGGGGGAGGGGAAGAATGGAAGAGAACTGATCTATAGAAAAGTCAAAGACAGTTTTGTAAACTGTATTTTTCTCAAAGGGAAATGATATACAAAACAAATATGAAACAAAGCAAAAGGATGTTAAGGAAAACAAATTTTAAAGATTATTTTACAACTGCTCTGCAATTACTTTTGATAGCTATGGAGCTACAAGGAAAGTCAGCAGTCATATAGTTGAACTGCCCTCATTTTTACAAATGAGAAATTCCAAACATAAATCTATGTATCAGAACAGGAATTTGAACTCTTATCCTGTGATTCCCTAAAGCTTATAATGAAAAGCCCTCTGATAACCACATATTTAATCATACTTAAGCAGAAAAAAAAGTATCTTTGCAAAGCATATACAGCAATATGGAAATATGTCTTTATTTTTTCTGATTGTTAGTCTTTAAATATATCCTTATTGTGAAGAGGATTTCAAAGAAAGAGGTGAAGTAGTGAATGACTTTCAGATTCCCTACAAGCAAAACCTTCCATCAAAATTATGTATGAGGAAAATGGGTACAATCAAAATTATGAAATCACATTTGGAGTAAAAACCCACTCTGCTAAAATAAAATGTAAATTACATGAAACTGCAAGAAGATAGAAGCATGATAAGATAAGATAGGGGAACTCAGAATCCCCACTCACCCCACAGTAAAATTCATTACCTGAGAAGTGACAATGTTAAAACAAAGCAAGGCAAAAAAAAAAAAAAAAAAGAGAAAAAAGCTTTAAAGTCTTCCATATAGTCCAACTTTGCACAAAAAAGACCTTCAGAATCTGATGGAAAAACTGAACAAAGACAAGCCAGTTTAGAAAGGCAACATTTCAGAGATCCCAAAAAAGAAGACATGGCTAGAAAAACCTTTGGGCAGCCACATTCAAGGCATAGAAGGGAGAGAAAGACTAAGCAGGGCCCAGGCAGAACAGCTGATAAGCCCAGGTTTAGGCAGTCCACACCCTAGGAATCACAGCAGGATAAGAGAGTAAGGAAACATTCAAGAAGTAAAACCATCTGGGGTCTTATATCAGTAACATCAAAGAAGGTATCAGGAATGGGGGCAGGGTGAGAAGGCATAATCAGGGTCACAGCAATGATAGAGCTAACTTGGGCTGAGAAATAAACTAGAAGGAAATTGGTAAGCTAAGTCACCAGAAAAACTAAAGCCCCAAAACAGGAATTCCTAAAGATCAAGTCTAGTCATCTTTGCTATTTTATGCAAGACCAGAGGAGGAGAAGAAAGAGATGACATCGATGAACAAACAAGAGATAAATGATGTAATGTTAAGTAAATAACAGCTAAGGAGGTAAGAATGGCATATAAAATTGATCACTTAACATACAATGGTAAAGCTTATTGAATAATTGAAATCCCTGAAAATTAGAATGGGCCAAAGAGAAAACAATGACTCCATGAAACAAGAGGACATATTAAAATAAAACTAAAAAGATGGGGGAGATAGTAGGGGAGGAAAAACAGGTCAAGAAGACATAATATAAGCATCATTGAACAACTGAAATCACAACTCCTCCCTCCAAATAAAGGAATTTGGATACCACATTTCAAAAATTAATAAACAAAAAATTCCCATATGCATTGGAAACAAAGTGAAAGATAAAAATAGAATCCATTGATCACCTCCTGAAACTACAAGAGGGGGGAAAAAAAAGATCCCAGAAACATCAAGAACTATCCAGAATATACACTCAAGATCACAATAAACTACCATCTGACTTCTAGAAGAACTTAAAATACGATAATGCTATAGCAAACAAATAAAATTTTATAATTAAGAATAACTTATCTAGCAAAATTTAGGATAATCTAATCAGGGGAAAAGCAACAAGAAACAAGGTAAAAATCTATAATGCTTCAAGTGAACTCAAAAAAAACAGGGATAGTAAATTATTACATTTGGGAAATCAACAATAAAAATAGTACTAAAAAAGAAGTAGGTAAGAAAACTGTATTATGTATAAAAGCATCATACATGATAAATCAGTATCAATATGTATTCATCAAACAGTACCACATGTATAAAAAAGGAATCAAATTATTTAGAGAAATATGTAACAAAACATAAATAAGGACCTTTAGAACTTTGCAAAAGTTAGAAATAATATTTCACTGATAATGAATGGAAACATAAAAGTATCTATATATTTCTTAGCTATAAGTCATCTCCATAAAAACTGATTTTTAAAAATTCTGGACTAAGCATACCCTTTAATTACAATGGAATAAACATTGAAAAAAGGATTAAAAAGAAATTGGAAACTAAATAATTGAACTTCAAGAATCAGCACAGTCCAGGCCAGGAAGCTTCCTAGCAAGCTGGCAATAAGCCCCACCTCAGCAAATTAGCAGGAGATCTTGAGCACCAGTGTATTAGAGAGGGCAAACATTTACACCAGGATCCCCTGTGTGCTTTAGCATAGCCAAGAGAACCAGAAGACTCCAGCTCTAGGAACTAAAAATTGCTTTGGTATAGCCCTAAGTAAATAGGCAGCACACCAGTGAGTGCCAGCCTAGCAGGACTCACAAAGCTAATAAAAAGGTTGTGACTGCAAAGATAAGTAGAAATTAACAAAGTTTATTTTGAAGTTAAATTACATGCCCAACAACGTATGAAATCACGTATTAAGGCACAGAACAGTTAAAACTGATGTTAGCAAGAGGAATAACCATGGTGAAATGAAATCAGATAGTTTGAAATACTGAAGAACAATCACTTCTAGAACTATTTGCTCCTTTATATTGGATGTTTTATTTTTCTTAAAAAGAGTAAACCATAAAAAGTTTTAAATCTCAATCAGGATTGACTAAATTTGATTTGACAATAATGGAAATGCTCAATAAGGTCCAGTAGAAATTACCTGTAGTTGATAATATAAAAGAAAAGCAGACAAAGATTTATGAGAATTCTGAAGAGATACATTAAATCTAACAGAAAGGAGGGGGAAAAAATGAGATGATGTGTCTTAAAAAAAAAAAAATCAAGCCTAAAAAAGATTGGAATATAATAAAATTCAATTGTAAAATTTACAATTTTCCTTAGGATAACATTTTATTACCTGCATGACATCCAGGAATAGAGCCAATGCCGTCTAGCCCTACCGAACTTTGAATAGTGCCAAGATTATAAACAACTCCCAGAATGTGAAGTTCCCCTATATGATGGGGAAAGAGCTTTAGCCTTGCCTGTGGAGATATATCAAGTTATTACTATCATCATCATCATCATCATGATTATCATCATCATTATTGTTTGTAATGTTCTTAAATTTCTTAGTTTAATGTTCTTAAAATTTCTTAGTTAAAATAACCAAATAAATATGTAATCATGCTGCAAATATACAAGGCCAGACTGTTTAATTTTAAGAAGAGCAAAAAAGAATACAAATTCTAAGATCAAAGAATTTTTACTACAGAAAAACATAATTTTTAGTGGCTTAGCAATAATGCAATGAGGAATAATAGTAAGAAGCAATGCATAAATAAGGAAAATATAATACAGGATATAAGATAGCCATTTAAAATAATTAAAACTAATCTATTCAGATTATTTTTATATCCAGTTTTATTTTCTATATTTTTTATTTTACACTAAATGTAAAATGCTAGAAAACAATGTGACAAATACTTACCATTTTTGTTTCCTCACTATTAATTAAGAATTCTGATATAACTTCAGTTCCAATCATTTCATTTCCAGAAGTCACCTAAAAACAATCAATATTTATGTTCTAGTGACATTTTATTTTTCCCAACTTTATATAAAAACAATTTTTAACATTCCCATTTTAAAATAGTGAACTTCAAATTTTCTGTCCTTCCCTTCCTTCTCTCTGCCTGAGACAGTAAGCAATTTGATATAAGTTATATATGTATGACCAAGCAGAATATATTTCCATATCGGTCACATTGTGAAAGAAAACAGACCCCCATACCCTCACTCCTCATCCCCCCCAAATTATATTTCAATCTGCACTCAGACACCATCAATTCTTTCTCTGGAAGTAAATAGTGTTTTTTTATAAGCCCTTCGGATTTTCTCGGTTCTCTGTATTGCTAAGAATAGCCAAGTCATTCACAATTGATCTTCAAACGATAATGCTGTTCCTGTGTATAATGTTCTCCTGGTTATGCTCAATTCACTTTGCATCAGTTCATGTTTTTCCAGGCTTTTCTGAAATCATCCTGCTCCTAATTTCTTATATCATAATAATATTTCATCACAATCATATATCACAACTTGTTCAGTCATTTCCAATTAATGGGCATCTATTCAATTTCTAATTCTTTGGCACCACAAAATTGAGTTACTATAAATACTTTTTGTACAAATAGGTCCTTACCCTTTAACTGTACCCCTTTAAAATAGCTTTAGAATATTAGGATATTGCTGAGTATGCAGAGCTTGATAGTTCTCTGGGCCTAAATCCAAATGCTGTCCAGAATGACAATCATAATATTTAATAGAAATATTTTGATGAAACAAAATATCACATGTACATTAAGATACTGACACTGTCAAACTTGCCTTCTTAGTCTCTCAGAATGTGGTCAGTGTATGACAAGAATATGGGGGGTGAGGGGAAGGGGAGAAGGGAAGAAGAGAGAGAGAGTGAGAAGGAGGCTCCCAGAATGAACATAAAATTCTTTTGGGCACTTTTTAAAGCCCTTCATAATCCGGCCTCTGTATCATTCTAATCTTCTTTACACTTTACACTTCCCCAACCACCCAGCTCCAACTCCTGCCACCATGTGGTCTAAGATACAATGGCCTTCTTGCTATTTCTTGAACAAGACACTCCATCTCCTGAGTTTTTTAACTGGCTGATCCATATGTCTGGGACCCTCACCATCCTTGCTTATTAACTTTCTAGGTGTCCTTCAACTCCTAACTAAAATCCCAGGAAGCCATTACTAATTGCCCCTAATGTGAAATGATTTATATCTTGTTTGTACATAATTGTTTACCTGGAGTCTCTCCCACTGGACAGCAAGTTTTCTGAGAACAGGAACTGTCTTTTACTTTTCTTTGTATTCTCAGTGTTTAGTATAGTGTATGATGCTTAATATATGCTAATTAAGAATTAATAATTTCACATACATAAATGATCTACTAAATTAAATTCATCTTCTAAAAAACACCAATATATTTATTTCAACTATTTTTATAGAAAAATTTCAGAATATTTAGTAACTCACAGACATTTAAAGAGAAGTACATAGAAAATAATTCAACCTTTTCTTAAACACTGGCAGGATTGCAAAAGTGAGCTACTTTTTAGCTTGAAACTAATTTCTTCTACTACATTAGTTTAATATATCTACATGTGGAATAGAGTGAAATTTTACATTTGAAAGACTAGTTAACAAAAGAATTTAAGTAAATCATTTAGATCTGAATGACTAACCACTGTAACAATACCTTTCTCGAAAATATATTTGAAGTATACCTACATGGCACAATGGATATAAAACTGAATCTAGAGTCAAGAGGGCTCATTTTCCTGAGTTCAAGTTTGGCCTCAAACACTTATTAGTTCTGTGACCCTTAATAGTTCTGTGATTTAATCTTATTTGCCTCAATTCATTATCTTTAAAAATGAGGAGAAAGATATGGTAAACCAGTGTAGTATCTTTATCAAGAAAATCCCAAATTCATAAAGAATCAGACACAATTGAAAAAAGACCCAAAACAACAACATATTTTAAGTACATCCCTTAAGAACAAGTATGTATTATATTCAATGAGCAATCCAAAGTTTGAATATTATAAGACTAACTAATAAATTATAATTGTGGAAACATTCACTGCAAATACCTTTTAATAACTTACTAGTTCTTTTGTTTCTTCATTATCCTTTGAATTTGAACCTTTAGGTTGAAATTTCCAAAGCAAAGATAATTCCGTCAACAAAAGCGGAACCTTCAAGGGGTTTCTAAAAGCCACTTCCACAGTTATTGGCTCTATTAAAGAAAAATCAATTTTGAAGAACATTTTACAAACAGTGAATAGTTTGCCAACCTGATTTGGTTCGATTCTTTACTATTAAAATAAATCTATAACTTTACCCCCAAAATTGCTAGTTTCCTAATCCCACATGGGTGTGTATCTGTGTGTGTGAGAAAGAGAGAGAGAGAGAGAGAGAGAGAGAGAGAGAGAGAGACAGACACTTGTTAACAGAAAGTAAAAAAAAAATTTCAAAATTCACCTTCTACAACAGCAAGTGGAAATCTTGAATTGTCTGTATAGCTGTTCAGACAGTATTGTGTTGGATGGAAATTTGATGGAATTATTCCTTTGTTAATTACAGCTACAACTTGCTCTTCAAGTTCCCTCCACTGTTGAGAAGATTCAGAATCATATTCCTGATCAAGACTTATATGAGTAGCTGCTTGTTTTTCACCTAAAAAAAAAAAAAGACCCCAAATTAAGCATATGAACATGACTACTCTAAACAAATGAATGTTGACTGATGCTGATGTGATTTTGTTTTTAAAATTTTTTCATCATTTTATGAGATTTTTTATTGACTTTAATATGTTTATACAGGACAATTAGGGAAAACCTAATTAAGTGAGATTTGGTTCAAAATGCTTATATAATCAGGTTGTATCTATGATCCAATATAATAACAATAATAATAATAATAATAATTTTACTTACCTTCTGCTGGTCGTCTGTCATGGCCAAAGAAAACCCGTGTTGCTAAGCTATTGATGTATGGTAAAGGAAGCTGTGGTAAAGGGCCATCTGGAGATAACTGACTGACATTCTAAAAGAAGGAGAAATTTTAAAAGGGGAAAAGAACTTTTAAGAAAACTTGTTTACTCATTACTATTACTATTTTGGAAATACTAAAGAAAAGCTATACATTAAAAAGGGTTAGTAAGATAAATCTGCCATTCAGATCTTATACTAAGCCTCACTGTGTGAAAGCCAACACAGGGGTCTTCATATGAACCGAATGTAATTTCTGGCAGATACATACTGAGCTGAAAAAACTTTGATTGCAGATCAAAAAAAAAAAAAAAAAAAAAGGTTGTGTTATCTGAAAATTACCTTGTCTTAAGTTTAATATGGCTTAAAATCTGAAAGCTGCTTTTAACAGATAATGACACTTTTGAACAACATCATACCATTAAACTAAAACACTAAGAAGATTCAAAGTGTATTAGTACACAGAGGCCTGTATAAATGAAAGCACGGACTATTTATACAATTATTAATTTCATTTATCATACTTTCAAAAACTGATAACTCAGGCATGACAATAAATTATAACTTTCTTACCAATTAACATCAGCATAATTATTGCACTTTACAAATATTTGTCAGTTATTCTATAGCTCATCACAAAGCAGAGTATAAGGACAAACTAATGGTTACATTTTTCTAACCATCTACCTTCCCTCACTTTTGAGTAATAGTGTTATTAAGGGAGAAAAGGAGTGAGTAAAGAATGAAGGTAAGGTAAGTAGATAGCTCAAGAGCAAGGTAGGAGAAGTTATGATAGTTAGCTATGTTCATCAGAAAAACTACTCAAGAAGCTTATATTCTGCAGGTATTAGACCCAGAATTATGCAAAGATAATGAACTACTTAAAACAGGAATAGTCCAACCCACACCCATGGCTAATCCAGTTCCTTTTCCATATGTATAAAATAAAAGCTTGAATGATTAAGAAATACAATTGTGAGGAAAAACAATGAATATTCCTTCTTGTATCTAAAATTTAACCTTATAAATGGTTATAAAGGATTTTTTATTTGGATATGTTATTAAAATTGATTTCAACTTAAATCAAATTGTGAACACTTTTAATAACTACTATAAGAAAGAAATACTCACCTTGTAAACATAAAGATATTCTCTGAGGAAGGCTCCTTGTTGGGCAGCAGGTTGTTTGCTCTCATTGATCAAAATGTGCTTAAAGGCAGATACTGCATTGTCAAGCTGTCGAAGTGTAAATGATTGACGACCAATAGTGAAGTTAATGTGATCCTCTGCAAGAGACCAGCCTTTCCCTTTGTAAACTTGCATGGCTTGGCAATAGCAACGTAAAGCATGCTTTTTCTGAAAAACAATTTCATGAATTTTTACAAGTACAATATCATCTTTTTTCTAAATTTACTATGATCTAAAAGAATAGATTTAAAATCAATACTAAGTGTGGAAAATATAAAGTTATAATAATGTTAGGCTAGGAAAGGATCTTAAAAGATATTAAAATTATAAACCTGAGGAATGCAGGGACCTCAGAAGTCCAATGAAATGGACTCACAAGGCAATGAAATGCCTTCATTTTATAGATAAGAAAACTATGGGCCTAACTAGCAAACTGACTCTGTCATATGGTCAATGGCAGAACCAGGGCCTGAATCTCGGTTCTACAATTTTAAATTCAATGTTCTTTCCCACTAGATTACCTTTTATTATAATATTTATCCATGAAAAGCAAAAAAGTACCAGTAAATGACAGATTGGAGGAAAAAATTATCATTAAGGTAATATATAACAATATAGGCATTCAAATATTGATATCCAATCAATAAATCTATAACTTTGTAAAAGCTGGTTTTCAAAGACAAAAACTGCATATTAACTCTCATGCTTATAAAAACAATTTGAAAGGCTGCTGTCTGCCACCCCCCAAAGTATTAGTGAATTAATACTATTAATACTCGGATTACAAAGGAAATTTTTTTCAGGGTCTAATTTCTATACCTCCACAGAAGTCCTACTCCAAAACCTTGATTATGGTATGGATGATAAACCTCAGTACTCAAAGACAGTTATAGGCAGCTTCTATACTATGCAGTTAAGTATTCAGGTACTGTCCTAGTTACAGAATACTATCCAACAATCAGACTAACAATATATACAAAGGTATGTAGATAATATATAGACATTAGGTGAAGAATTTTTTGGCCATGAAGACTACTAAGACAATGAAAAATAAATATACCCTCAATCCTATTCAGTCCCTTACTACTTCCATAGTCATGATATGAAAGGAAGCAAAGAATGTTACAAATCACTAAATTTATAAAAAGTTTATAAACATGAATTTAATAGCTAATGTTCTAAATAACAGATCTCAGTCCATTGACAAAAGAATTCATTACTGAAAGAACTTTATTATATCAATATTGACATCTTGCTATAAAAAAACTGAAAAAAGTTGCAGTCATATGAAAGTATGGCTCTCCTTTTTTTCTTAGAGGCAAATAAAAAGAATTGGTAGAAATAGCATTATTGTGAGCACAAACTCAATTAAGAGCAATTTTTTTAAAAAGTTTTTTTAAGAGCCATTTAGTTGTATGTATGTAATGTAGTAATGTATGTATGTATGTATGTATATATGTATGTAAGTAGAAGTGAGAAGAATTCTATGACTAGGACCAAAGAATACATGGAAGACAATAATATACAGTAAAACTGCAAAGATAGGCTAGAGCCAGACTGTGAAAGACTGAAAAATTCCAAAGAAAATAAGTATGTTTTTGATCACAGAAGTAACAGAGGATCTTACTGGAGTTTAGTGAAAAGGGAATGGTATAAACAGCCTTCTATTTCAGGAATAACACTAGCAGATGAGTAGTAGAGATTAGCAAGGGGAAAGACTTAAAGTAGGGAGACTAATTAGGAGACAACTGAAAGAGTTTAGAAAAAGATATATTTTACACATTGAGAACAGTTTGCACAAAAGCACAGAAAAGAGAGATGGAAAACACTAAGTAGGTCAGCGTGGCTGGTACATAAAGGTATATAAAGCAATGTACAATAATTCTGAAAAGTTAAGCAAAAGCCACATTCTGATAGGCTTTAAATTACAAATTGAAAAGTTTATATTTTCTCTATACTTGAAACATCTAGCCAATGAAGGTTTTAGAATGAAAGAATGAAATTGTAACTCTTGCACCACTGGAAGCCTATTTTGTCAGTTTTATAGAAGACAGATTAAAGCAGAGAGAAATAGACCTCTCACAAATGGATCTACCTCTCATAAATTATGAAAGTAAAATGATGTAATTTATTCAAAAGACTTTCCAGTCGTTAATGTTAAGCAAACATCTGTAATCACTGGAATCCTCTGAGAATATGTAAAAAACAGTGCAGAATGGGAAGGAAAGGAAATGTTACCTGTGAAGGCATATCCACAAGGATGAAGTCACAGATATACAAATATGTATACACAATATAAATAACATCCTAATTTTGCTTAATCGGAGATTTTAAGTATATGACAATAGTCTCTGTTTTAAGGCTATGAATCATAGAGTACCATGAACTCAAAATACAAGGACTCAAAATTGTGGTGATATAAAGGGCAATATTAACAGACACAGCTGTAAGTAAGCAAAGATGGCATGTTTACAAGAAGTAACATAAAAGAAAAAAATCAAATTTAACTGGAAGATATGATCTTACAAGAGTAAAGGATAGCAATGAACAAATCAAACATTATACTAATAAGGTAAGATCTTTAAAAATCTTCAAAACAGGTAAATCCTTCATAAAGAAATTATGTGAAAAGAAAGAAAAAAAGGTTCAACAAGTGAACCTGTCCATGATAAAACTATTCTATATAAAAATTCACTTATATTCACTAAAATTTAAACCGATGAATGCTGCCATTGTCAGGAATTCAAGATAGCATCCTTCATCCTAATGTTTAAAAATGTGAATGAAGGACAGAAGACCACAACACTTTCCTCCTAGGCACTTCTACTTAAAATAGTGTTTCTCTAGCACTGATGTTCAAAAGCCTCAAATAGAAATAGGGATGAGGCTTATTACAGGATAAATTCCTACTGAGTAGCCACCACATGCAAAAAACTGACAGGAGTAACATTCCAAGAGTATAAAGATTTAGATGCTGATATAACCAGAAGGCAAACTTACTCCAATTTAAGATAGCCTCTTTAAACTTTAATAAGTTGATCAATTTGTTATAACAGCTTATATGCAGAAATTGATAATGCTTGAAATAATCTGGCCTATCTATATTTTTAAGTAAAGTAAATCCACTTACCTGTCCTGCTTTACTAAACCGATGGCCAGCCAATATCATGTGAAAGGCAAATTTTCTAACCATGGGGCTCTTCATGTTTATAAAGCAATGTGCCGCCTGTTCTAACAGAAGAGCACTTCGAAGATCAGAATCCTATTTAATGTTTAAAGAAAAAGAAAAATATTAGTGTCATCACAATCTAAAACAAAAAAGAGAACTGGTTATAATAATTTTTTTTTAAAAATAAATACTGCACTAACAGCTCTCTGTTTATACTGGGCAGAGATGAAGAGGGAAATCTTTTCTTGTTTGTGGTTTCAGGCGTTAACTTAACAACAAATCTTAGGAAATTTTGAAAGCATTTTTCTGAATTAAAGTTATTTAATATAAAGTATGTGACTATGAAAAATATTTTATGACTAATGAAATAGCTGATCTGATTTCTTTTTGATCCAATGATGAATTTTTAAAGAAATCAGATGAATCATTTTTGCATAGAGCAAATAACTACCTTGACTAGAAATCTAGTATGTAGATGGGTAAACACCAAAATTAAATTAGAAGAGAAGTGAAACTGATGGTTGTACGATGGTATAATTTGTCCTTCTATTATTTACCAGATTCATTTCTATTCCACTAAAAATGCTGAAAAATACTGTAATGCTTTCCTCTCTTGGATATTTGAACATTTCACTTAGAAAATTTTCATTATAATTTTTACATTTTTCAAGAAAATTAACCAATGTACTCATTTAAACGACAGATATGATTATCAGATCTAAGAAAGTTTAGAAGTGAAATCATAAAGGAATGTTTTTTTCGTCTGCTGCTAGGATAATAAGTAAAAAAGCAGTACAACTTGAAATTTATTTGTCCTTTGAACAGACCCCAATATGAATAATATTTCTTTAATAATAATAGAACTGAATTTAATATCCTTGGAGATTCATTTCATCTGAAACACTCATATATTAATAGTTTCTGAGAAAACACTAAAGGTTGCTGGTTAAGAAACAGCAATTTCTTCTCAAACTTTCTCTAAGTTTTTAATTTTACATAAGCTGAACTTCCCATACCCTTCCAATTGTTTTGCTGCCAACATTTTCTCCCTTGTTAGAAGCAGAAAAATGCCAACTTTAAAGCCACTAAGTTGATGGACCTTAAACTAATATGCGTTTTATAGAGCAAAGCTAAACATCAATTATTTTAACCTGGGTGAGTATATATTTACATATGTTAAGAATTTTGAGGCTACCGGGGCAGCTAGGTGGCACAGTAAATAGAGCACCAGCCCCAAAGTCAGGAGAACATGTGTTCAAATCTGGTCTCAGACACTTAACACTTCCTAGCTGTGTGACTGTGGGCAAGTCACTTAACCCCAATTGCCTCACAGCAAACAAACAACAACAACAAAAAGTTTATTCTGAAGAATTTAAGGCTTGGCAAACCATACTTTTTTTATTTGTTGGGTTTTTGTGATATATTATTTATATTTATTATATATTTATTTATTTGTGCATTTCTGTACTATACATGCCATATATTTTATAAACAAAAACCTTGTTATATTAATTTTTTCTTTCACAAAAGAGAAATGCAATGTGTAGATGAGTATTTCAGAGTACTAATATTTCCATCTCCTACAATCAAAATATCTAAAGATAAAGTAGAACACATAAGGTTGTAGTTCAAAGTGTGTACAGAAAATTAACTGAACTAGAAAGACTAAAAATATGCAAAATTAATTTTTTCAAATTTACATATTTTAATCCACTTGTCTGTGGCTCAAACAGATGCCCTGTCAAAAAGAGTATCTAAAAGAAGACATAGGATGGTCATTTACTAATTGGACAGGATTCAAACTATGCTAAAACAAATCCAACATTGCATCATAATACTGAACATCAAAAATAGTAATATTCCTCACTGACTTGTTTAGTATGGCAAAATAGATGGAATGTAGGGGCTTGAAGTCGAGAAAATCTATACTGAAATACTGCCTCGAATATGTAATAGTTATGTAATTCTGGACAAGTGATAACTTCTATGAACTTTAATCATTTCCTAAGGACTTGATCTACTAAGTCACACATGAACTTAAATCAGTTGCTGGAATATCACCAGAGGTTCCCTATGTTGACAAAAATATCACACATTATTTACATGTCTTTGTCCCAGGAAATCATTATTATATGGTATATATTATATATCTGTGCATGAAATATGCTTTGATATATAATTTTTTCTTGACCTTGAAAATAACAGGTTGTCTAAAACAACAAATTTGAAACTTATCCCTTGACTTAAAAAATAACTAGGGGTTAAGAAGCTAAATCCTGTGTCAGGGTGGTAGAGATTGAGGGGAAGAAAAAAGGGAGCATACAGAAAGTTGAAACAAATGGACTTGATAATTATTTGGATACTAGGGGGAAGAGAAAGATGAAACAGACTGAGGGATCAAGGAAAACACCTAGATCGGAATGTAAGTAGCTGGTACAATAATAGTACCTTTGATAGCAACAGGAAATTAGGAAGAGAGGAAAGTCTTGAGAAAAAGATAATGAATTCATTTTAGTGATGCTAAGTTTAGATATCTATAAGAATATCAAGTTTCAGATATCTAATAGACAGCTGGAGGAAAACCAGATGAGAGCAATGTAATTAAAACCTAGAGAGAAAAGAATTACAAAGTGAAGAGGGTAATCCACAGCAAAGGTAAAAAACTCAAATCCACTTTTGGCCCAACCAGATTAAAATTCAATTGGGAAATTTAAAAAATAAATAAATAAAAAGGGGCAGGTAGGTGGCACAGTGGATAGAGCACCAGCCCTTAAGTCAGGAAGACTGAGTTCAAGTTTGGTCTCAGACACTTAACACTTCCCAGGTGTGTGATCCTGGACAAGTCACTTAAGCCCAACTGCCTCAGCAAAAACAAACAAATAAAAATATAATACAACAAATGATGTTTGTTTTCTAGGTTAATATGAGGGCCTTGCATTTCTGAGTTTGACAGCGAGCTACAGTATCAAGGCTGCCCAGAGATCAAGAAAGATAACTATCAACAAATGGTCAAGAAATCAACTCCAGTTGAATGAAGGGGTCAGAAACCAGAGTGAAAAAGAATTAACTACTAGGGAAAAGGAAAGGAAGTGGATAGCCTTCTCAAGGAGTTTAGCAACAAAAGGCAGAATATAGCTAGAGGAAGAAGACATGGATATGTTTATAAGCAATAGGAAAGCAGACAATAGATAAGGAGAGTCTGAAGAAGTAAAGTTGGGATGTGGAAGGAACAGACTTCCTGAGAAGATGGAGTGTAATGGGATCTTTTGTATATGAAGAGGTTTGCCTTTACAAAAAGAGATATCTCTTCAAAAAGAGACAACAAGGATAAAGACAGTGGCAGAAAACATCTCAGTGATATTAAATGAGGTGAAGGAAAACAGAATGAGCACCCAGTGAATGGTTTCAATTTTTTCAGTGAAACATGAGACAAATTTCGCAGAAACAGATGGGGTAGGCATTATGTGGGAAATCGGAAAAAGTCTGGGAAAAACTGCTATGGCAATAACACAGTTAGTGTCACTTTGAAGGTTTAATTAAGATTATGTAATATAAACTTATAATGGATTCAATTAGCACAAATTCATCATTTTCCTCTAGCTTCATTTAATAAAAAAAAAAAATACAGAGAAGTAAGGCAATGGATGATGGGGGAACTACAAGGCTGGAATCTGGATGAGCAAGATCTTTGATAGGATGAACAGGCAAGGGCCTCAAAAGAATAATGGGGAGTTTAAGTAGTTCACCAAAAGGTCAAAATGGGGAAAGGAGGATACTGTAGCAAGTAAAGGAGTGATGGTCTGAGAGAGGCCTGACAGATGGAGGGATTAAATATTGAGGTGAAGATGAAGGGGTTGAGGTTGCAAGGTAGAAGAAAAGATATATATTTTTTTAATCTCTGATTCTCTACTGGCTACCATAGTTCCTGGAATAAAATGAGCAGTTATTAAAATTTGTTTACTGGAAGGAATTAATTTGAACTGAAACTATTTCAGATGAGAAAAACAGGGGAAATAGATTCAGGATTCAGAAGGATCTTGACAAGCTAGAAAACTAAGCTGCATGTAGTTAAGATGAAATTTCAGAGAGATAAAATGTAAAGTTTTATACTTGGATTAAAAAAATTCAACTTCCTAGACATTAGAGAGAAAAGACATTGCTGAATAAGAAATTTATCTTAAAAAATAAATTTTTTGCATGGGTTGTAAACCAAATAAGAATCAATAGTTTATCATGGCATCCAAAAAAGTTAATATAACCTCAAATTGTGTAATAATAAACAAAAAAGTGACAGCTTCTCTGACTATACCACATCTAGAGTACTGTGTATATTACTTGGTATCACATTAATGAAGTCCCGAAATAAAGTGCTATGATAATACCCATATGTTTCAAGGGTATTGAAAAGGAAGGGTTCAAATGCTACAGAGAAGTCAAAATGGATAAAGTTTGAAAAAAAAAATGACTGGCTTGAACAATATAGAGATCATCATTGACCTTTTTCCAAAAAGCCGTTTCACTTGAGTGAGGGAGCCAGAACCCAGATTCCAAGGTGAAGTGAATGGGAAATGAAAAACAGGCAACAAAAAATCTAACTTTTTGTTTTTTTTCTTAGGAGTTTTGGTACAAAACACAGGAGAAATGCAAGGTGATTGTTTGAGGGGATGGTTAGGTCAAGTCAAAGTTTTTAAAAGATAGGGTAGATCTAAGAATGTTTATATATAATAGGAAAGTAAACTACTGATTAAAAAAGTATGAAAATTAGAAAAACAAGATTTGAGAAACAGAGCCTTTAGAAAGCTTATATTAATGTAAACTTAGAACATTTAGACATTATTATATAGACTATCAACACAAACATATAATTTTTAAAAAGTATGAAGTGAAATGTTAAGAATATATGCTTTTAAGAATCAAAAGTTAAATATTTGCCCAATTTGTCTAAATTCTAAAATTGAATACAGTGAAAACATGGGTGTTCAATACTATTCAACAGTAATTTAATTCTCTCTCTTTTTTGCTTCTTCTCCCCTTTCCCAATGAAAAGAAGAAAAAAAATAATCCAAGCAACAAAGTATAATCAGGCAAAATAAATTCATACATTTGCCACATACAAAACATGATCACTAAAACATTTTTTTAAAAAAACGCACAGAAGAGAACAGAAGGGAATTAAGAAGAAACTAAAGATTATCAAGACAACCTTGAAAGTAATATGCTGTGAACTGATACTGCTAAGTGAAGCAAACAGAACCAAGAAAACATTGTACACAGGAACAACAGGATTATGTGAACAACTACGATACTTCTTTTCTCTATGATACGTTCTTAGCGGTTCAGTGATTCTAGGTTATCCCAACAAATTTTGGATGAAAAGTGTCATCTGTATCCAAAGAGAGAACTATAGAGATTGAATGTAGATGAACACATATTATTTTCATCTTTTTTTTTCTCATGGTTTTTTCCCTTTGTTCTGATGAACTTGATTCATATGAGAAAATGTAAAAATACGGACATGTATAATTTTTTTCTTAAATTGTTTTTACATGTAACTGGAGAGAATTTTTAAAAAGAATAAAAAAAATAAAGTAACATGTTGAATTATTATGTATATGTGTGTATGTAATACGTTGGGTTTTTTTTTAAACTGTCTATAAGAAAACTTTTCAATTTCACATATAATGCTTTTTTTCTTCTAGTTCCTATGTAGAAATGTTATGGGGGAAGGGGAGGAGGATTCATTAAATTAAGAATTTTTTTGAAAAAAAGTTTTAATGTCTTCAAAGATATTTACTACTACCAGACAAGAAAATGAGTCAATCATATAGGAAGAACAAAGGGTCACCAAGAGATGATTTTCATGACTACTGGTCCCCACAAAACATCAAGAGAATGAGGTAATCCCCTGCAAGATGTGTGGACACTCATTTCTGAGTCAAAGATTTCTCTGTCAAAATCAGACAAAGATTTCTGAGAAGACATAGACAAGCATCATTCCAAGATTAGAAAGAATGGGTGGATCTGAATTATAGAAGTAGAGAAAGAAACCATATTTATGAGATCACAAGTCCAAAGTATCAAAGATGAAAGCATCAAAGCCAGAAAGGCTGAATACAAATCCAAATATTGTAAGCTAAATCATCTTAATTTATAAGTAGCTTAAGTAATCATATATGTTACATTTCCTTAAAAAATAATTGGTTACTCTCTTTGTAATAACTATCACTTAATTGTATAATATTGTATAATAAGATTTTAATATGTTTGCATAAAATAGAGTACACCAAATTACCACTATAAAGATATATTGCTCCTTTTAAAAACTGTTAGAATAAAGCAAGTAGAAGTCAAAGTGTCAATACCTCACTGGTCAACCGAATCAGAAGAGCAGCAGCTTCTGAATATTTGCTTTGGCTTTTTAATATTTCAGCACTAAGCAATACACATCTTTCTGCTAACACCATATTCCTAAGGAAGAAATTAAGAAATATTACAAAAATTTCTTGGAAATCATACATCAAATTACAATAAAACAAATTTAACTTAACTTTAAATTCTCATTTTCTAATAGGCATTAATGTCCTTCTCTTTCCTATAGTATAGATAAGTAAAAATTACATCAGAAAGAGCTGCACAGAGAAAACAAATGTTTTGCTGGAAAAGGATCTTGTAGTGATAGTGATAAAAATCATACTTTCAATATGCATATGATGGTAAGTCCAAATAGCTAAGTCAATAATTAATTAAGAAATAAAAATTGTTGTAAATAGGAAAACTGGCATCATCTGTATGCATTTATGTTTCTTTTTCTTTATCTAAAAAGTGCTCTTTGTTTAACATATATTGGATTAGTTGCCATCTAGAGGAGGAGAGAGAAGGAGGGAAAAATTTGGAACACAAGGTTTGCAAGATTCAATGTTGAAAAATTATTCATGCATGTTTTGAAAATAAAAAGCTGCAATTAAAAAAAAAATAAAAATTTTAAAAAGAAGTAGTATGTCTGATTTTGACTAAGTATTTCAAAAGAATGATTTTTTTCCTCCTGACAGGTATGTTTAGGACTCTGAGGTAAACTTAGAAAAGAGGGCATTAAAAGTGAAATGCTCCTTAGTTAACTGACAGTAAAGTAGGAAATAAGAACTGCTAATGTTACCAGTATGTCATCAGATTTTGTGGAATTACTACATAATTAAAATTAGAGAAACCATTATATAGGATTATTTATTGTCGAAAACATTGACTCAGGACTGCATCTACAATTTCATTAGTATAAGGAAGACCTACTTAAATGAGGAAATGTTTTTACCAATGCAGATTGGCACCTTCTCGAAATTTGTAGCCTAAAAAACTGCTGATAGTACTAAAAAGTAAAGTGAATTGCCTGGAGAGTACAGATAGTATAATAGAGGCAAGATTTGAAACCAAGTCTTTTGGAGTCTAAAGATAACTTTTTATTAACTGTGCCACACTACCCCTCAGTATCGATATATAAAAAATACAACTTGATGAAATACTCAAACACAAAATATAAGGAAATAGCTTTACTTTATCTATAGAACAGTTTGTATTGATGGTACTGATTCACTGTAATAAAATTTTATTATATGAAAAGAGCAGTAAAAATTTTTCTTTTATTTTCATCAAAAATTTTATAATAGTACCATGAAAGAATCCTATAATTTTAAAATTATAAAAACTTCACTACTTTTTATTAAATAATTCTTAATAAGTATAGTTTATTATTTCTTAATACCTACTGTATCTTGAAACCACCCAAAAATAGAGTTCTAATGGAAATTAGTGAAAGAGCTTATTTTCATGAATTTTTTTTTCATGAATTTTAGCATTCATTTGACTATAATGTTGTAAATTCTTTAAAATACCATCATTTTCTTAGGTAGGCAAATTTTACCTCATTTAAAATCTAAAACTAGTGAGAAATCTGACTCAACTAACTTCATTCTGGTGACCTAAAATTGTAACTACCTCAGGTCTTCCAGGTATGAAAAAACAATTAGATATTTCATTTTAAAATCCAGCAACTTTATTTTTTTTTCTTCTTTTTTTTTCTTTTTTAATTTTATTTAATAATAACTTTGTATTGACAGAATCCATGCCAGGATAATTTTTACACAGCATTATCCCTTGAAATCACTTATGTTTCATTTTTTCCCCTCCCTCCCTCCCCCCCCCCCAAGATGGCAAGCAGTCCTATATATGTTAATTATGTTGCAGTATATCCTAGATACAATACACATTTGCAGAACCGAACAGTTCTCCCGCTGTACAGGGAGAATTGGATTCAGAAGGTAAAAATAACTCAGGAAGAAAATCAAAAATCAAATAGTTCACATTCATTTCCCAGTATTCCTTCTTTGGGTGTAGCTGTTTCTGTCCATCATTTATCCAATGAAACTCAGTTAAGTCTCTTTGTCAGAGAAATCCACTTCCATCAGAATACATCCTCATACAATATCGTTGTCGAAGTGTATAATGATCTCCTGGTTCTGCTCATCTCACTTAGCATCAGTACATGTAGGTCTCTCCAAGCCTCTCTGTATTCATCCTGCTGGTCATTCCTTACAGAGCAATAATATTCCATAACATTCATATACCACAATTTACCCAGCCATTCTCCAATTGATGGGCATCCGTTCATTTTCCAGTTTCTAGCCACTACAAACAGGGCTGCTACAAACATTTTGGCACATACAGGTCCCTTTCCCTTTTTTAGTATCTCTTTGGGGTATAAGCCCAATAGAAACACTGCTGGATCAAAGGGTATGCACAGTTTGATAACTTTTGGGGCATAATTCCAGATTGCTCTCCAGAATGGCTGGATTCGTTCACAACTCCACCAACAATGCATCAGTGTCCCCGTTTTCCCGCATCCCCTCCAACATTCATCATTATTTTTTGCTGTCATCTTAGCCAATCTGACAGGTGTGTAGTGATATCTTAGAGTTGTCTTAATTTGCATTTCTCTGATCAATAGTGATTTGGAACACTCTTTCATGTGAGTGGTAATAGTTTCAATTTCTTCATCTGAAAATTGTCTGTTCATATCCTTTGACCATTTATCAATTGGAGAATGGCTTGAAAATCCAGCAACTTTATAGAAAGCAATCTTTATCTAAAAATGTATAGAAGAAAGTTCAAAATCACTTACTTGCATATATCTCTGTATGTCTGAATTGCTGTATCCATGTAATGAGCAGGGTAAGGCCTGGGTGCTCCAGGCTGAAGAAAAGCTGACACTGCTGCCATTTCCTGAAGTGAAATAAAATATGATTTATGCTATTTCAGAAGAAATACCATGTTATTTACTAAATCAGAAGCTTTAAATAGTTCAAGTGGATTAGACAAAGATTATCTATGAAATTACACAAATTTCTACTTCATTGAAATTTAATGTAACTAAACTTTTAAAAAAAGTATATCAAGCAATTCAAGTCCTTTAATGATTCTTAAAAAACGAATATAATTTGCATATAATGCAAAAGGAAGCATCTCATTTTTCAAACATTAAATGTTTGAAATATTTCCTACAGGGGTTGAAAGTAAATAGCATTCAATTTAAGCTACAACAGAAAAAGTACTGGTTTAGAAATTAGGAGATTCTATTTGCACTCAGCAACTAAACATTAAAATTAATACAGTCAGCAGGTATTTGATAAATAAACAAAAAACTTAAAAGAAATCAAATCTAATATATTGACCAACTTTAAATTCAGAAGTATAACACCTAACTACAAATTATCATTGGATAATTTTAAGTCCATAAAGTTCAATTACATCATTTTTTTAAAAAAGAGACTGGTCCTCCCTATCTCTCACTCAGGCTGGAAGCATAGCAATCACCCACCCAATCCCCCCTCCCTCACCCTTAACCCTAGAGCTTCATTCAACCTATCTGTGTCAGTCTTAGAAATAATGCCTGATTAGCTCTATTCCTACTGAAGGTGAAAACACCTGAGCTTAAGTGATCCACCAACTTAAGCATCCCAAGTAGCAAGAACTACAGGCATGCTCCACCATGTCAGGCTAAAGGGCAAAAATTAAAGAAGCCACTTAACTAATGCTTATATAGTCCTAAGGAATTTTCTTTTGCTGCCCTTAAAGTACTGTTATACTTCATAACCAAAGCTTTTAATTTAAATGATCTAAGGATCATAAATTTTATCATTGTTCTATACCAACCAAAGCACCAGCTGCATATAACATTGCTTGATCATTCAGAAAATCCTTTTTCGCAGTATGATAGCAACTGTATGCCAAGTCATAATGTTGCACTAAAAAACACAAGTCAGCCATTTTCCTGATTTGTAGTTCTGGTGCTTCTGGTGGATATCTGCAAATATATATTAAGAAAAAATATTTCCATTTACATTTTCCCCTTCAAAATACAAACCATTACAAAATGTTGATATGAATCACTCTGATTAAAATGCTTCCTATCACAAGGCACCCACCACCAAAAAGATAGTTTCATTTCTCCAAGACAGTTAGAAACAGAAGGTTGCTTCCATATTTAATTAGTATATAGCCCCACAATGGGAATTCCTCCACAGCATGAGGATTTTCTCTGTGGCCAAATTATGAGCATCTGGGAATCTTGGCTTAATTCAGGAACATTCAAGTTTTATATAATCTTAAACACTGCAGAGAAAAGCCAGAAGGGATTATATTTTTATATAAATAAGTTGAATTGATAAAACTGAAATGTATTACTAATGTATTCATATACACTTTATATTAAATCAAAAAACTTTCACAGTAAGCATAAAAATATCAAATAATTTCCAGGTTCAAAAATCAGTTTTAAGAAATTTTACTATAGAATAACAGCATCCTAGTGCTTGAAGTACTTTAGTTTTTGTCATCTATAAAAAGAGGCAGTCGTACTCTTAGACTATGGAAAGTCATGACATTACTCCAATATGGGATCCTACCAAGAATAAAATACATTTGATTCTCTGTGCCTTCTATCTCAAGCTACTCTTGTACACAGCCCCAATTTCCAGTTCCCTGTGGGAAGAGGAGTATCACATACTAAGTCATATCCTATACATTCCAGTGATTATAAACTTCTGTTTCAGTAGATTAGTTTAAAACGTTCTCTCCTTACCTTTACCACCCAGAATCCTTTCCTCCTTTGAGTTTCATGTAATTCCAATCTACTACCTAATCAAATCCTGATAGTTATTGTCTATAGACCTCTAGGACATTCTTTTTTCTTCTCAATAACTTCAGTAACTGGCTCACAATTTTTTCTCTTCTGTTCAATTCCTTGGTTCAAACTTGAGAACTTCAACATATACACTGGCTCTCCCTCAAACACCGTGACCATTCAGTTCTTTAAGCTACTCACTTCCCATGACTTATTCCTCCAACTGATGTCAGTTATACATCAAGATGATCATATCATTCTTACCAAGTCACAAATGTATCAATTCCATGTTCAAGAACTCTAAAATCCTTTTAGCTAACTATAATCTCCTGACTTTTCATCTCTCCATCTGCCTACCCTTTACCAAAACGTACTCTTCATCTATATCTATCACTTCTACTTCGGCCACTCTTCAGTTCTCTTCTAGGTCATCTCTCCTGTATTTGCCACACTCTATACTTCACCCATCTTGATTCGGTGAAAAACCAGTTCAACGCTACACTGTCTTCTTTATTCCCTAGCCCTCTTATCATACTGACAACCACACCATGCCCAAGCCTCAATCATGGCTCAATTCCACAATCCTCTGCCTTAGCTCCTATATAAATGCTGCTGAACCAAAGTGAAAAAAATTGCACAACTGTTCTGGATCTACTACAAATTTATGTTGTACAAGTTAAACTGTGTCCTCCATACCACAAAGTAACCCTCCTTTATTAATTCCCTATCCCACTGTCCAGAGAAGCTCTCTCACACGTTTTCATTTCTCTCTCAAAGTCTCCACTTTGCCCTACTCTCTCAGCTGAGCTCCTTGCCTCCTATTTTACAGGGGGGAAAAAAATTGAGGTCATTTACTATGAGTTGCCTCTTATCCCCTCTTCTTTATCTCCTATCATATAGATCCCTGCTGCTACTATCTCTAGCTTTTCCATTCTCTCACATGTAGTGGACTTACTCTTTACAAAAACTAACCCTTCAACTGCACAAAAGATCTTATTCCATTCCATTTGTTCTTATAGACTGCACCCTATCACCCCCATTTTATCATTTAAAAATTTTTTTCTATTGATTCATTCCCTACCACCTTCTAACACTCCCATGGCTCTTGAAAAATCCTCACTTAATCTTTTATCCAACAGTCATATAATACCCCTTCTACCTTTGAAAAGGTAGCCTACCTTTTTCTTCTTGAAAAGGATGTCTACCATAAGCACCTCCATTTTCTTTCTTCTCATGCTATTCTTAACCCTTTATAATCCAGTTTCCAACTTTATCATTCCACTACAATGGATCTCTCCAAAATTACAAATGATCTCTTAATTGATGACTTTTTCTCAATCTTCGTCGTTCTCAACATCTCTACATCTTCTGAAACTGTTGATCTCCTTGATATTCTCTTCTCTCTACATTTCCAGAACACCACTGTCTTCTGATTTTATTCTTGTCTATCAAGCAATTCCTTCTCAGTCTCATCGCCAGATACTCCTACTGTACCCTACCATCTTGCCATAGAAGCCCCAGAGAGTTCTATTCATAACTCTCTTCTCTTTCCCCTTTTTTACATTTCACTTGGTGATCTTATCAGCTCCCACAGATTTAATTTCCATTCATTTCTATACTGATTAATTTGCAAATCTACCTATTGTGCTGTAACACTTCTGCTTTCTTCCAATCTAGCATCTCCATTGTCTTTCCAGACACCTCAAACTGGAATTTCAGTAAACAACTTAAATATTCAAAACTGAACTTTTGATCTGGTCCTCTAAATCCTGTCTTTCTACAGTCCCTATTACCTGGAGAGGAGGGGGAGGAGGAAGTTTTTTGGGGGGGAGGGAAATGTTATTCTCCCAGTCTCTCAAACTCACAATGTAGAAGTCATCTTGGATTCTTCTCTTCCTTCTTCCCTCCCTCTTTCTTTCCCTGCTCCACCCCCTCTGGATTTAACTTTTGCAAATTCTTGAATATGTCCCTTTTGCTATGACACTGCCATAGGACAGGCTCCCATCACTTTATGTCTTAACTATTACAATTTGTGGACTGGCTTGCCTCAAATCTCTGCTCATTCCAATATATTCTTCATTAAGACACCAAAGTGATTCTCCTAAAGTACAAGTTAAGCTACGTCACTTCCTATTAAATAAGCTCTAATGGCTCCCTATCACATCCAGGATCAAATACTAAATAGTTTTAGTGGCACTATCTAGTCACCTATCTTCCAAATACTGATAAATCTTATTCCCTACCACATAATCTTAAATTCAATTACAGTGGCCTTCTTGATGTTCCATGAACAATGCACTCCATTTTTCCTCTCAGAGCATTTTTTCTGACAGCCCCCATGCCTGGAATGCTCTGCTTTTTCAACTCTGCATATTTCCTTTAAGTTCAAACTAAAATTCCATCTTTACAGGAAATCTTTCCCAAACTCTCTTAATTCTAATGCCTTCCCTGTTAATTACTTCCTTTTTATACAATATATATATATATAGCTTATCTGTATAATTATTTATTTGTTGTCTCTCCTAGTACATTATTTCAATTTCTCAAATGTCTATTTTTCCCATCGTAAGAATATATGCAGTTTTTGATGCTAAGTGAAATGAGCAGAACCAGGAGATCATTATACACTTCGACAACGATATTGTATGAGGACATATTTTGATGGAAGTGGATTTCTTTGACAAAGAGACCTAACTGAGTTTCAATTGATAAATGACGGACAGAAGCAGCTACACCCAAAGAAAGAACACTGGGAAACGAATGTGAACTATCTGCATTTTTGTTTTTCTTCCCGGGTTATTTATACCTTCTGAATCCAATTCTCCCTGCGTAACAAGAGAACTGTTCGGTTCTGCAAACATATATTGTATCTAGGATATACTGCAACATATCCAACATATATAGGACTGCTTGCCATCTAGGGGAGGGGGTGGAGGGAGGGAGGGGAAAAATCGGAACAGAAATGAGTGCAAGGGATAATGTTGTAAAAAAATTACCCTGGCATGGATTCTGTCAATATAAAGTAATTATTAAATAAAAATTTAAAAAAAAAAAAGAATATATTCAGTTTTTCTGGATTTGTTACTTTTTGTTTGCAATCCTTAATCTTTTGGCTTCTAGAATATGACATTCCAAGTCCTCCATTATTTTTCTAGTGGTAGTTGTTAATATGTATTGGTCCATGACACTTGAATTCTTTTTTCTGGCTGCTTATATTATTTATTCCTTAACATGGGGGTTATGGATTTTGGCTAAATTAAATCCTGGGAATTTCCATTTTGGGGTATCTTTCAGGTGGTGATCAGTGGATTTTTTCAATTTCCACTTTACTTTCTTGTTCTAAGATATCCGGGCAGTCTGCCTTTACAATTTCTTGAAATATGATAGCTAAGCTCCTGTTTTGTTCACAGCTTTTAAGGAAACCAATGTTTCTTAAATCATCTCTTTGATATACTTTCCGAATCAATTGTTCTTCCAATCAGATATTTCATATTTTCTTCTATTTTGTTCAGTCTTTTAACTTTGTTTTATTATTTCTTGATGTCTTATGGAGTCACTAGCTTGATTTGGTTTACATTAGTTTTTAATGAGTTATTTTCGTCAGTAAGTTTTTGTACTTTTTTAAAACTCAGCTATTTGCTAATTCTTTTTTCATAACTATTATATGCTTCCTATTTCTTTTCCCATTTTTCCCTATACAATTCTTATACAGTTTCTAAAATAATTATTTGTTCCTTTTTTAAAATCTCTTTAGCTCTTCTGATAATTCTTGTGCTTATGTTCAATGGCATTTTTCCTTTGAGTTTTGCTTGTAGAGGTGTTTTTAAGTCACTATCCTCTTCTGTTTGCTTGAGTTTCCCTATCACCATTGTAGCTCTTTATAATCAGTTGCTTTTTACATATACTAATTCTTCCACTATTTCTTGACTTTGTACTTTGTTAATGTTGGATTTTGCTCACTCCTGAGGCAGAAGTCTAGCCCGAGCTTCTGTTGTTTTCATAGTGTGCTCTGAGAGCTTTAAAATGTCCAGTGCTTTCAAAGTGGTTTGATTCAGAGAAAGTTTGTACACTGCTGTCTTGGTCCAAGCTTTCAAAGTTCCTAATACAGATTTGGGACTGTTGGTTTATACATAGTTGAGTTGTATTCAACTATTGCTGAATTCAGCCATTGTTAGCCTGCTGAGAGGTTTTGCAAGTTCACAGCAATTGAATCACTGGCTCTCCTTTCTTCTTTCCCGTCCTACTTTTCCACTATGGACTTATGTGCTGGGCTAAAGGTTAAAATTGATTTGCCACTCTTCTCCTGGGCTTGGATACACGTGGTTAAGTTTCTGGAATTTGCAAGTCAATTCCAAAAGACTTGTGATGGAGAGAGCCATCTGCATCTTGAAAGAGGATTGTGGGGACTGAATGTGGATCACAACATAGTATTTTCAACTTTTTTTTCCTCATTTTTTTCTTTCTTGATCTGATTTTTCTTGTGCAGCATGATAAATATGGAAACATGTATAGAAGAATTTCACATGTTTAACATATTGGATCACTTGCTGTCTAGGGAAGAAGGTGGGGAGGAAGGGAGAGAGAAAATTTTGGAACACAAGGTTTTGCAAGAGCAAACGCTGAAAATTACCTTTGCATGTATTTCAAAAATAAAAAGCTATTATTTAAAAAATAAAAAGTTTCTGGAATTTGTATTGTGCTGGTACTCAGCTAGGACCCTACAACTAGCTGAGACTACTCCTCTGCACTCTAGATCTGTGATACAGAACTAGTAAATAGGTGGCAAAAATACCAGATATCATTTGTTCTTGTCCCTAATGAGAAATCCCGTTGGAACATTTTTTGCTCCAGTGCTTCCTGTTACACTGCTCTACCTCAGTTCCCTAGTTCTAAATGCTCTAGATCCTATCTATGCTTATATCATGTTACACTCCTGGCAGCTCCCACCCTCAGTTTATCTACACACCTTGCTGCCTTCCTAAGCTGTTCTGGGCTGGAGAAATGACTCACTGTGACTTTCCTTAGCCTTCCCATTCAGAATTCAGTCCAACATGTTTTCTGGAAGAATATGTGCTGGGTGATCTGGACAAAAATGCTCACTCTCAGTCCATCATCATCCCCATTACCTTGTGACCTGCTTGACAGAAGGGATTGTATTTTGCCTTTTCTTGTATCCCCAGTGGGCAGCACAGTGCTTGATACATAGTAGATATTTAATATTTACTGGCTGACCATAATGAGATCTTTTTAAAATCAAATTGCACGCACATGCATGTGCACGCACGCACATATACATATCCACACACAGAAAAATTATGAAACACAGTATTTCATACAAATTAAATTGGGGGGAGCAAATATAGGAACAAATATGGCATGCAAATTACCTAAGATCACATAACTAACTATTTTTAGATATTTATGCACTTAAAAGCTTTCTGAAATATGCCATGACTTTAAATATTCATGTTGCTAATTGTTAATGAAATAATTTAAATCTGTTAACAAAATTTTAGGATTTTTTAAAAGACAATTAAGTTATACATACTCATTCAATAAGACACTGAAATTTTACTCACAGCAACCCAGATGTATTCTTTAGCTCATTGATGCTCTTTTCTGGAACTTTACTGCCACTGAACCATTTTTTAGTTGCAGAAAATAGTGATCGACTCAAACCTTTTCTTGATATCAGCTAGAAAGGAAAATTTAAACATGGATAAATCTGAGAATAAAACCAGAATTTTTTTCCTGTATATTTAAGGAATCTAATATTAGTTATTAAGTATTCAATTAGTAGCATAGCATTTGCAGGAAAAATATGCAGAATTATAAATATGCTGAGAAAAAAATACTAAGGACATCACTTTTGTGCAATACAATCCCATTCCCAGAATTAGAGTATGAAGAAAACTCAGGAGCTAATATACACATGAAAGAAAATCAACTCTACAACATATTGAAGAAATGGTCTATCAGATTCTCTCTGAAGATCTTGCAATGAGGGGAAACTCATATCAAGGCAGCCAATTTTACTTTAAATAACTCTAAATACTAGTTAATTTTCCTGAATCTCAAACACATCTTTCACCTCACTCCTAGGAACCACTTTTCCAAGTTTCACATTAATACTTTTTCAAAAAGTAAATTTAAAAATGCTATTTCAAATGCTTGCAGCTGTTTCTTCTCTGCTAAAAAAAAAAAAAACTAAAAATCCTCAACATTTTAACCAAGACCTACTGTCTAGCCTAATATTTCTCCATTATTTTAATAGAATTAAATGGAATCTTATCAAATGACTTTTAAAAAATTAAGTAAACTGGAACCCAGGTCAAAATGGTGGAGTAAAGGCAGGAACTTTCCCAGCCTCTCCCCCAAAATTGCTCCAAATTCCTTTAAATAATGTCTCTAAGCAAATTTTAGAGCATCAAAACAGTCAAAAAGACCCAGTAGAGCATCTTCCTGCTGAAAGCAATTTAGGTCAGCAGAAAAACTCTGTGACACCAGTGTGGGGAGTCCAGCCTTCAAGTCCCAGTGCAGGCCAGCTCCAGCCCAAACTCTCAATGAGCTACTGTAGTACTGATGGCTTCCAGGTCTCTCAGCACAGAGACACCAAAGAGGACCTAGAAATTCAGCAGAAAAAGACTATGGAACCAGGGTGGGAACCTAGCACACTATCCCAGCACAGGCTGTGCCAGTGCAGCCCCAGCCCCAGCCCAGCGGAAGCAACACCAAGGCAGAACCTCTGAATCAGCAGTAGGACTAGAAGCTTCTGGACTGCTTGGCCCAGGAATATCAAGAGGGACTCAGAAGATCAGTGGAGAGGGAGGATCAGACAGAGGAGGAGTGAGAGTCTGTTGTGTAATCCAAGGGAGGCTGTTCCAGTGCAGCCTCACTCATAGTCTGAGCAAAGCAGAGCTCACACACTAGATCTTAAAAATATAGTACAAGATCACTTTAAAAGCTCCAGAGCAGAAAAGAGGGCTTATGGTCAGGTTCCTAGAAGGATCTCTGAAAACAGCTGCGCAACATACCTGAAGCTTGGAACAATGTACCTTCCATCCTGGAAACCTACTTTATCAAAATGTTAAAAGTCAAGGAAAACAAAGTTTCTGACCACTAAAAGTTATTATGGGACAAAGAGCACACACTCAGCTAATAACAAAGTCAAAGCTCCTATATCAAAGCCTCCAAAAAAAAAAATAAGAATTGTACTCAGGCCATGAAAGAGCTCAAAAAGGACTTTGAAAATCAAGTAAGAGAGACAAAGGAAAACTTTGGGAAAGAATTGAGAGAGGTGCAAAAGGAAATACAAAAAGTTAATGAGAAGAATGCCTTAAAAAAGCAAAATTAGCAAATTGAGAAAGAAGATACAAAAACCCCCTGAGGAAAATAATTCTTTAAAAAAATAGAATTGAGC
Source organism: Antechinus flavipes (assembly GCF_016432865.1). Classification (NCBI taxonomy): domain Eukaryota; kingdom Metazoa; phylum Chordata; class Mammalia; order Dasyuromorphia; family Dasyuridae; genus Antechinus; species Antechinus flavipes. The sequence continues at coordinate 483,676,907 of NC_067398.1, read as the reverse complement.
AAATGGAAGCTAATGACTTCATGAGAAATCAAGATCCAATAAAGCAAAACCAAAAAAAGAAAAAACCAGAAAAAAGTGTGAAATATCTCACTAGAAAAACAAGATCCAGGATAAAGAATTTTAAAATCATTGGCATACCTGAAAGCCATGATCAAAAAAAGAGCCTGGGCATCATTTTCCCAAGAAATGATTAAAAAAAAAAAAGTGTCCTGATATTCTGGAACCAGAAGGTAAAATAGAAATTGAAAGAAACCACTGATTATCTTCTGAAAGAGATCCCAAAATGAAAATTCCCAGGAATACGATAGCCAAATTCTGGAACTCCCAGGTCAAGGAGAAAATATTGCCAAGTATCCAGAAAGAAACAATTCATACTATGTATAGTGGCGCCACAGTCAGGATAACACAAAATTTAGCAGCTTCTATATTAAAGGACCAGAAGACTTGGAATACGATTGCAACCAAGAATCACTTACCCAGCAAAACTGAACTTTACCCTTATTAGAACTGGTTCAAAGAGGAAATAATATACATACTCAATAAGAGTATAAAAATCTATTTTATCCTGCAGGAAAATAGGAGGAGAATGAGATATGGGAGGGGAAAGAGGATGGTAAAAGAGAGGATATATCAGGGGAGGGTAGTGATCAGTACCAAAACACTTTTGAGGAGGGATAGGGTGAAAGGAGAAAAAGAATAAATGGGAGGGAGGCGAATACAGTTAGCAATAGTAATTGTAAAATGAATTTTGAAGCAAATTTCTTTGATAAGGCTTCATTTCTCAAATACAGAGGAAAACAAGTCAAATTTATAAAAAATAAGAGACATGCTCCAAATGACAAAAAAATCAAGATATGATCTGTGCCCAAAGAGCTATAAATTCACTTATATCCTTTGACCTAATATCACCACTATTTGGCATGAATACGAAATTTAAAAAAAAAAAAAAAGTAAAATGACCTATTTGTACAAAAAATATTTATAGCAGCTCTCTTCTCAGGGCAACAAAATTAGAAATTGAAGGGATGCCTATCAATTAGGGAATGGTTCAATAAACTGTAATGTATATTTACAATGGAATATTACTGTTCTATGGGTGATGAGTGGGATGCTCCCAGGAGAAAAAAAAATCTGAAAAGTCCTTCATGAACTCAAGCTAAGTGAAATGTGCTGTATACAAAATAATAGCAATGTTCTGCAATAACCAGCTATGAATGACTTTGCTATTCTCAGTAGTACAATCATCCAGGACTATTCTGAAGGACTTATGATGAAATATCCTGTCTGTACCCAGAGAAGGAAATTATTGTCTGAATAAGATTGAAGCATTTTCTCTTTCTTTTTTTTAAATTTAATTTTTCTTGAGGATTTTAATTTTTCTTTATTTTGAATATAATTGAAGAAAAATATTAAATAAATAAATTAAATTAAACAGAAAAAAGTAAACTACAAAAATGACTCCCAAATCCATTTATCCACCTGCACTGTCTTCTGAGCTCCTCAACAACAAATGTGTTTTAAACATTTTAAAATGGAACCTGAAACACATGTCCAAAACAGAACTCATTAACTTTCCTCCTAAACATACCTTATAAATTTCCTATTCTTCTAATTGTTTACCCAGGTTCACAACCTTTTTACCGTCCTCAACTCCTCATTCTCATTTACTCTTATCAATCCAACCAATTGTTAAATCTTGTTCTATCTCCACAACATCTTACCTTTATGTTCATCCACACAGGCCCTACTCTAGGGTTCAGGTCCTTATTACTTGAACTACTGCAACAGAACCTAAAAAGTCTCCTTGTGTCAAGTCTTTCCCCATTCTATTTCATCCTCCACACAACTGCCAAAGTGGTTTGCCTAAAAGCACAAGTCTGACTATATTACATCTTTCTCCCAATAAACTCCAGTGATTTTACTTCTGGAATCAAATGTAAACTCCTACGCCATTTAAAGTTCTTTATAACCTGGTCCCTTCTAATAATGCCTCTTAAGACATTATCCCCTCCACCTACTTTATGGACCATACTGGCCTCTTGTTTCTCATTCACAACACTCTATCTTCCATAACAATGACTTTATACCAACAGTCTTCCTGCCTTCTAACGAGACTTTCTCAGAATTTTTCAAAACTCAGCTCAAGCACTATGTTCTACATGAAGCCTTTTATAATACCTCTCACCTCTTATTTACTCCCTCCAAAAATTACCTCTTATTCATTTTGTGTATATTCTGTAAGTGAATGAAACAAAAAAACATTTTAAGAACTTATTATGTGTTAAGCATTGTGCTAAGTGCTGAAAAATATAGCCCATGCCCTCAATGAACTCAGAGAACAGAGAAGACAATACATATATAGAAGAGCAGTATTCTGGTTTGAAAAATTACAAGCACACACCACAGAATTACAAAAGAATAGCCTGACATGTTTTTTAGGAGAAATTAAAGAAATAATTTGATTATCGTTCTAGACCTACAAGGTGGAGAGCACAGGGAGGTCCAAGTGGGTGACTAGTAAAAAATATTGCCTTGAAAAATGACTGGATATAATAAATGTGGAAAAATGTGTAGGAGAATTGCTTTTTTTTTTCTTTTTTTTTTTTTGGCTGAGGCAATTTGGGGTTAAGTGACTTGCCCAGGGTCACACAGCCAGGAAATGTTAAGTGTCTTGAGGACAGATTTGAACTCAGGTCCTCCTAACTTCAGGGCTGGTGCTCTATCCACTTCACCACCTAACTGCCCTGAATTGCAAATGTTTAATCTATATTGGATTACTTGCTGATTAGGAAAGGGAGGAAGTGGGGAGAGATGAAGAGAAATCGGGAACACCAGGTTTTACAAGGGTGAATGTTGAAAACTATCTTTGTAAAAAAAATAAAATAAAATAAAAATAAAAATGACTGATGAAAGCATTTATCAATCAGACGTCACCTACGACAGTCACTCAGTGAATAGTTACAGGGTGCTTGAAGAATAGTGACAAATCAAGCAGTTCAGTATTAAAAGCTGTCTTATTTAAATAATTAAAAGCAATAGAGTATATAATGCATAGAGAGGCCAGTTGCAGAGTCAGAAGACACAGATTCAAGTTTTGCCTCTAAGTTAGCAATGTGACTATGAGGTCACTTAACTTCTCTAAACCCTAAACATTTGTCTGATACTATATATTATAGGCATGATGCTAATTTGCACCTGTAAATTGAGTTTTTATACCGGAAGTTCTTCAAGCTAACAAAATTTTATAAGTACAGGTTTAATGAAAGATAATCTTTTCCACACTGTAACAGAATCTGAGCCCTAAAAGAGATCTTTCAGAGGACAGAATCCAACCTGACATATCATGTTTATAACATCCCTGATTAGTACTCATTCAGGCTTCTATCTTTGAATAGACAGATTACTTACATAGGTTTCTATTCCACTTTAAACCTTCCTGATAACCTCAATCTGGATTTTTAACACAAAACTGAAATCCAATCCTCCTTACACAACTAGATACTTGAAGATGACATCTGTACATTGCTTTCTTTCTCTCACCTCTCCCATCCCATCTTTATCTGGTATAGATTTTAGCCTCTTCACCATTGTGAGTTAATATCTTATTAAAAATATACTGAGCAAGATGATTTTATATGGTTTGATGAGAATAAAGTAGAATAGAATTACCACCACCTTCATTCTGGATTCTATCCCTCTTAAGGGAACATAAAATATTAATATCTTTTTTTGGTTATCATGTCACACTGACAACTCATATTCAGCTCATACACCATTAAAAACCTTATATCTGATGAGTTTTCTTCTCCCAAAATCTCAGTTAATTAAAGTTTGAGTTCTAATAGAGCCAATAGTAAGTATTCCCAGTATTTGATTTTTGATCAGATTTTTCAAACAGCAAATTTGGGAAATCTGTTTGTAATGATAGTAAGTATACAGTTATGCTCATAGCTTAATACTTCTAAATTTCAAAATAAAATCTGTTTAGTGGAAGTATGTCCAATTATACATAAAGGTTCATGTACCTTTGAGGATTTTATTTCTTCCATATGCATGGAGACTGTCTTTGGGTATATAATTACAAACAGTTCTCGCTTTAAGTGGACCATTCCACAGATCTCTATATTAGTGATTTCTATGTAATACAAATTTGCCCTATATAACAAAGGCATACACAAAATAATATCATTTCATATCATAAAATGTACTAAAATGTAGACATTAAATACTGTACCAAGATAATAAACAGAATTAGGAAATGAAAAGTAAAGATTAGTGATAAAGTATGCACAGTACTGTAAAATTAACAGAGGTATGCAAATTTCTTTCAGAATTCTTTACATAAGGTTGAATTTGCATAATGTGGATTTTCATAAAGAATTATCTGTATGTGAAAAGACTTTTCTGCCAATAATGAAATTTAAAGTTTAAAAATGCATAAGACCTCATCAATTTCAGACCTTTGCACAATATTTTATGTAAATGTCATGAATATTTATTCACATATATTTGTGGGCTTATTTCAAGTATATTAATATACTATTAACAAAGACTAAGGTAGAACTAACTTTAAAAGAACATTAAGCTGTCTTTAAGTATAAGTTATTTTTCTGTAGTGCTTTAATAGTTTACTTAGTATCCAGGTATTCAATAAAAAAGATTATTATAGATTTTTTTTCAACTGATGATGAAAAGTGAAATTTTAAAGTTTAAGTGACTTAACTGTGTTCACATGGCTGTTAAGTGCCAGAGCTACACCTAGAACCCAAGTCTCCTAACTACAGACTCCATTCCATTATACCATACTGCCTCTTTGACAAATAGCAAATTAGAACATTTTTTTTTCATTTTTTATCATTTACTGAAATTTTACCTGATCATTTAGTTGCCGAATTGTTTTCTCTACATGTGGCAAAAGACCTCGAAATGTGAATTCTTGTATGAACTGTCTAATTCGATCATGATCAGTGAGGGTTAAACATGCACCATGAAGTATTCCTGTGTTCATTTTTTTTGTTTCATGTAATGACACAGCAGATTTTATGTGATCAGTTCCATCAAAGTTGCTGGCAGGGTCACTGGATTGGTCCAATTGAAGTGGGTGAGCTTTGAAGTTATTTGGTAAACCATCTATTTAAAAAATGGAGGTTTTCTTTTGTTAACATTATGTAATACAAAATTACTGTACTGATTAGACAGAAAACTGTAATTATCAAATTTATACTTGCATTTAACCTTAATGGGTAAAATTTAGATAACAAGATTTATGCCCCTAAAATCCCAAACTTTGTGAGCAAAACTAAAAATTAATTCTTACTTCATACAGTATGACTCAAAAAATTCATCTTAATTAAGAAATCTAAAGAAAACTGAAATGTTTTGGGAAAAATTAGAATATTTTTTAAAAGGTCAAAAATCAAATATAAAAGAAGCTATTACAATTAATTTCTTAACAAAACATATTAAATATATAATAGTGAAATTCTTAAATTATTAAAAATATCAAGTTGCATTTAAAGTTACTCTTAATACCCTTACTACTTTCTTAAGAATTAAAAAATTCATTTATATAACTATTTTAAAAGAATTATTTTTTACATGAAACAACTATAATCAATTTAACTCAAGTCTCCAGAATAAAAATTAACATGTCAAAATGGAATCATCTTTGGGTATAAAAGTTGATCTATTTTTAGCAATTTAACAAACTTTTTCATAATGAAAAACTGGCAAAAAAAATTTTTTTAATTAAAAAAATAAAGACCTTTGACTTCATTATCTAATCCATCCAACGAAAGCATGCTATTATCAGCATTTTTATTTGAAGCTATAGTGTAAGGACCATCTTCATATGATTCCTATTAAAAGAAAAAATGGATTAGAAACTATACTTGGGTAATAATACAAAATCACCAAACCTAATATCACAATAGGATTACTTTGCTGATTCTATCTGACAAGTATACTTTCTAAAAGAACAATATTTATTTCCTAACCATTAACTTCATCTACTTACCTATTTACATTGCCATTCAGCTATGCTAATTGTTTCAAATGTAATTCATTTCATCAGTATATTTATTCATTGAATATACATGCATTCCTTAAATTTAAAGATACTTATTCACATTGTCTATAAAAGAGTAGGATGTTGGAGAAAAAGAACAGTCAAACAGCTAATTAGGCATAGTAAAGTGTATCTCAGAAAACTGAACAATATGTGTTTGATTAAGATGGATGTATTTTAAAAGATTATAGTGGTATCTATTTTGAGAATTAAATACATCTGGGCATTTCACATAAGATGTACATCAGCATTCTATATGCTTGTGTGAATATTAGCTAATCCTTACTAGAGTACTATCGGCCATAATTCTCCACTCTGGCCAGCTTACCTTCTGTCCCACCTCAAATACTTTCAAAGTCTCTGGGCATTCCTATATAAATGTAGCCTTGAAGGGAACTATTTAGTTGATTTTTTTTCTTAAGTTTTAAATTCTCTCGCATCCAACTGGTTAATTTCTTATTGCATTGTCTTTGCAAACGTTTAGCACCATGTAAGAAACATTAGCAATCAAGAGCTGGAACAATTTCTTAAGTTAAGTGAAATATCAGCTCTGGGATGATTTCTATGTAAGTAAAAAGTCACTATGTATGGATAAATTTGTACATAAAAAGAAATATATAGATTAATCATTAACAGTCATCTTAGAAACCCAGAGGAAATAAAATGCAAATTCTTTACAATTGAGATTTTTAGGTCATATTTAGTATATTAAAAAAGCAAAACACTACCCAAACCATTAATGATTTTATTCTATATAATATATCAAAATATCTTTTACTTCCTTAAAAGAAGCTTTTCTTATTAGGGAAGTTACAGTCAACATACCAAAACAGTTAACACACCAAAAACAACACATTAATCGGTAAATTCTAATATGGAATGTAAATCTTACAAATTAGGGAAGAATTTGCTCCACCTCAGTGTTTTCCTGCCAAAATGGCTCTTTTATTAAGTGAGTACAAGGAAGAGAGTAGGAAACAAAAATGAAGAAGGTCTTATAAGGAATAAAGAAGTTATAAGTCAGAAAGAAAATTCCATGCATCTAAATAACATAAGGTAGAAAAGGTGTCAGGATGATGGATGAGTTTGTCAGAGAAAGAGACTACTAATATCAAGAATAAGTGACTAATCAAGTTTGCTACAGACATTCACATAGAATAAATTTATAAAATATAAATTCTATCTTCTACACTCCTAGAAGATAATACAAATTCAATTGTGCAAATAATTTTTCAATTACTTGATCAGCTAACTCATTTTTCTTATCTAGAAAAAAGCATAGCTATGTAAGGAAGGATTTGTCAATGATGGTTAAAATAAACTCAAACTACTTGTTCTAATGCTAGTTTGCTCATGACTCTGTTTAATTAGTGAGATTCCAAAAACTAAAACTGTAGTACCATTATAGTTACAGTCAGTCCTACAGTATGGGAGAAAAAAAGTCATTCAAAAGCCATCATAAAGATTTGGAGAATTTGTGTTTGAACTTTATTTGCTTATTTTTACATATACCTGGTTTTGAATACTATTTTTCTGAAGATACTGACTCCAAGGATCTGGTATCTGTTCATCTGATGATCGATTTGATGTTCGAGAATTAATTTTAAGCAAATAGCAACCCTGAGTTCCATATCTCTGTTTCATTTCCTCATAAATTGAATCAGCTCTGAAATGTTAAAAACAGAAAAAAAAGATGTGTCAAATGGCATTCTTTATGCAATGTTAAGAGATTACTCATGTCTTTAAAACAAATCCAGAAAAAGTAAACTGACAGACCAAAATTTTAATATTGCAATTTATCTAATAACAATGCATAATTAAAACTCAAAATAGTTTGACTAAAAACTTGTCTGAATTTGAAGATCTTGTGAGAATCTAAACTAGCAGAATATAGCAGGTTAGCATCTGCTACAGTTAACTTTATTACTACTATTCCTTTCAAAAAGTTTGAAAGGAGAAAGAGGAAAAGAAGAAATTGAAAGCACAGAGGGAATTATGTTAACATATTCTCTTTCCAGTTGCAGAGTCTTTAATGAATGGCATGATGGACTACCTCAAATTTATTAAATAAATATCCCATTCTATTAGATAAAAAGATCTAAAATTGTTTTTTACTGTAACTGACCAACAAATAAATAAAAACTTTTCCTCAAAAATAAACTATCAATACAATCTAATAGATGTTAATTAACAGTAAAATCTTTATGTATAGAAGAGACTGATTTGGATGATTTCAGTTGGCCAATGTGATAAAATTTAGACATTTAGAAGAATACCAGAGCAAAAGAGTAAAAAGCTGTGATTATTAACAGACTCAAGATATCAAAAAAATTTTCTTTCTTAAATCAACAGATTCAGATCAACAACATTTTAACTAACATAACAAGAAGCCTACCTTTGTTCATCTCCTGCACTTACATCATGCAACAAGACGTAATACTTAAGTGTATTTGGTATAAACCATTTGGGGTAGGAATAGTCACTGCTGTGCTGAATTCGATGCTGCTCTTGTGACAATTTCAAAAACTGTTCCACAGGTTCAGGTTCACTAGAAGATGCTACTAACATACCTTGTAAAATACATTAAGGGAACTATCAAAATGCATAATGATACATAAGTGGTTTCAGTGTAATAAGTTCAAACCTTATATAACTATAAACATAGTGAGATCAAAGACATTTATTAGAACTATTTATTCTTTTACTGCCTGAAAGCTAATAATCAAAATTTAACTTCCTTATACCCAAAGTATAACCCAAGTAAATCTATTTTAATGTTAAGGTATTTTTTCCAATTAGCAGTCCATTACTTTCAAGCTGGGATACTGATCCTATTACTCACAAGAGAAAACTCAAAGGCCACACACACCAACTTCAAAATTTGTACATAGACAAGAGGGGTACAAAGATAGGCAGGCAGACAGAAAACTATGAAAAAAAACTATACAATATAAACAATATATTGTATAAACAATTAAAAAAAATTCTTAAGAACTTAATCTAATCTTAACTTCCAATGTACTGATATATAGATATCGATCTAGATCTAAATTTACAGATATCTACCTCTACAGAAGTATATCTATAGAAACAAATAAATCTACATAAATGCATATATATTCTGTCATTAAATTTAGAATAAGCATATTCATGGGGATGAAACAGCTTCCTCTAGAACGTGAGATTAATTCTAAGGATAATTTCTCTTGGATCCCTAATTTTTAAAGTATTAGGATCATAAGAAAACAAGAAGGCAATTACTATTATGAATTTATGGTTCTTCTTTCTGAAAACTATATCTAATTTGAAGAGAAGGTGAATGGACAACTTTTTCCTTAACTCTTTTGACTTTCAAGTGTTCTGTAACCAATTCATTATTTCACTCTCCACAACAGCTATTTTCAACCTTTGTGTCTTAAACCTTAAGGCTTTTATGACACTCTCAGTAGGCTGAGACCTTACCACAAACTTCACTGAAAAATGAGGACCATTTGCCAATGGCTGCCTCTTCTCTCTTCTGCCTCATCTCATGTCATTCAGAGAACTTACCTATTTCCTTTTGAACCCATCTCACATGAAGTGGTAGCCTTTTACCTTGTGCCCAAGACAACACATCTTAATGTCTTCTTCATCCTATCCTCTATTGTCCTTTCCAGCAAATTGCCTTTATCATTCTCATTCTCATTATCAATCTCTTGGCTCCTTCCTTGCTGCCTACAAACATGCTCATACTTCCTTCATCTTTAAAATACCTTTACTTAATCCAATTATCCCCACAAACTCTTATACTGTAACTCTGTTCTGCTTCTCAGTTAGATACTTTAAGAAATGCATCTATTATAGTAGCTATTTCCACCTCTTCTTACTATTTCCTAAACCTTCTGTAATTTGACTTCCAATTTCAACATTCAAATGAACTTGCTCTCTCCATATTAACAAAAATTTCTTAATTACCAAATCTAATGATCTTTTTTCGATTCTTACCTTTCTTGACCTCTCTGCAACCTATGACACAATATACTCTCTAGATTTTCAAGACAATGCTTTCTCAGTCTTTCTTTGGAAGGTCTTCATCCAAATCATGCTCATTAAACATGAGTATACCCCCAAGATTATCTTAGGTTCACTTCTTTTTTTCTCATCTACATTATCTGGCCCTTGGTAATCTCATCATATCCTTTAAGTTTATTCAGTTCTCCTTTCTATATTGATGATCCCAAGATCTATATAGTGAGGCCCAGTCTTGATCCTTAGTTATAGCCCCTACATCACTAAATGTCTTTCAGCCATCTCAAAGTGACTGTCCCATGGGTATTTTAAAATCAAAATATAAAAAAAATTAGCTTATCTTTCCCCCCTCCTCCAAATATTTTCCCCTTAATGTCCCTATTTCAGTCAAGGGCATGATCATTATCCTAGTTGTCCAGTGTCCTAATCTTTGTCATGCTTCTTCTCTCTCTCTCTCACTTCAATAAATATATCTACTACCAATCTTGTCTTTGCTTTCTTCTCATATCCATCTTTCATATAAGTTCCCTTTTCTTATACAGCCACCACCCTAGGTAAGACCCTCAATATATATCATTTAGATTACTATAGAACCTTCTAATTTATCTCCTTGTCTCAAGTCTCCCCTTACTCCAATTCATCTTTTACTCAACTGTCAAATTGATTTTCCTAAAGCAAAAATCAGACTATGTTACTCCTTACTAAACTCCAGTGAATCTCTCTGAGAAACAACTATAAACTCCTCAGGGTTGGCATCTAAAGCTCTCTTCAAAACCTGATCTTTTTACTTCTCTATTCGTTATTCTCTATCCTCCCCACACTCTGACAAAATTATGATAATCTATTTGCTAATGCTTGCAGAAGACACCCCCTTTCCTGTTTTTGTGCCTTTGCACTGGCTATTCCTGTGCCTACTTTATCTCCTCACCTCAGTTTCTTGGCTTCCTTTAAGTCTCAAATTCCACCTTTTGCAAGAGGCCTTTCTTGCTGATAATGCCTTCCTCTCTGAGATTATTTTCCATCTATTTTCTATGTTATCTTAGACACATACCTGTTATTTAAATATATGCCCCCCCCCATTTAGAACTCGAGCTCCTTGAGGAGTGGCAATTTTCTTACTTCTATTTTGCACCCTCCCATCCCTTAATGCTATTAGCATTTCCCCCCCTAAGATTATCTCCAATTTATCTTGTATATCTTTACTTACTTGCACGTTTTCTCCCAGAAACGCCAACACAGGGGCTGGTTTTGCTTTTTTGCCCTTCTTTGTATCCCCAGCACTTAGCATAATGCCTAGCATATAGTAAACGTTTTAACAGGTGCTTTTTGTTTTCTCTTTGATTAATAACAACCTAGACAAGTGTGGCAATGACACTTGAGATAATCATCAAAGATTAAAGTATTAGGATCATTTTCATTCAATTTGCATAATTTTTCTGCATAAAAATGCTTTCAAAACTAACAATACATATTTTTAAATTTAAAGGATACATGCCAAATAGTGGTTTAGAAATTCATGATCTGATGCTGGCATGGACTGAAGAAAACTTTCTCGGTAAGATTCAAACCATGGAGTAGTAGCTGAAATTGAGAAAATATTTACAAAGTAAAATTCTCCATAAGGCAACATTTAAATTAAAACTAATAAATGTAGACAGTTTAATGAAAACATGAAAATTCAACCTTCAGAAAAGAATAAGGAAATAATTGTTTCCCTCCCTCCCCCCAAAAGATAATTTCTTAAAAGAAAAAAAAAGCATGCCTTAAGAAATTAAAATGGTAATTAAGCTGTGTGAAACCTATATAAATTCTTATTTTTTTCAACTTGCCTGGGGTAAGTACATAAGAGAACACTACATTTTAGCTATAAGAAAAAAAAGGTACTACACATTTAAAACAGAGTACTATGCCATGATTCTAAATTATAAATGAGACTTTTATTAACAATAATCTTATAGTATTTTGGTAAAAAATCTCTATTGAACAGAATTATAGGTAAATATATATCTCAAAATGAATTATACTACAACAGAGCATATATTAGTAAGAAATATATTTGCTCGTATGGACATATGTATTTAGTCATATCAAATTAACTCACTGAATTATTAAGCACACTGACTATACATTTTTTTTTCATTTGAATTTGTTCTCATAACTACAAAAGGTCATGATTTTCTGTATAAACAATATAAAACATTCACTAAAATTGAATTTGGTCTTATCTAACAATATACTGTTATATACATATAACATATATATATCAATAACTAACAATTTTTTCTCAGTGACAACATGTTGAATATCCTCTTACAACTTAAAAAGTACTATGTAAAATACTGGAAGGGGTTCCAAAATAGCTGAATAATAATATATCTTAATAAGAAATAAAGTACAGATCCTCTTGCAGAAGAGTGGGTAAAATACAAAGAGAAATTTAGGAAACATATGCTATCAAAAAGAAACAAGGAGCAATATAACCAAAAATACTAAAACTAGGTTAAATTCCCCTAATTTCCCTTTTGTGCATATAAAACCCATTATTCTGTGTGGAAAATTGCTAATAAAAATAATAAACAATGTCCTTGGAGTCAAAAGACCTAAATTTGATCATTTATAAATTGTATAACCTTGAACAAGTTACTTTCTTCTCTGACCTTGTTTCTTCATCTGTAAAATGGGAATATTGACATTACTACTACTTCACAAAGTTGTTATGATACTTATGTGAAGTAATAGATGAGGAAATCTTTGGTAAATTATAAAGAATTATGCACAGTTAAGCAATAGCACATTATCACAAAGCAGAAAAAATAAGCATCTTCAATTTATTTTTAAAAGATAATAAAAATAACAAAGTAGATGGCAGACTGGTAATTATGACATAGCAATTTTTTCTTCAACCAACATACATATAGCACATAAACCTAAGAAATTAGTCTAAGTCCATAACATGTACACATTTAAAGGTAGTATTCTTAGTAACGAAGTAAAAAAGGGCAATAAAAATTAAACAAAAACTGGTTGAATACATCGGACAAAGAAGAAAGGGTTAATTTACTTGTATTTTTGATTATTTTTCCTTCCCATCTTATATCCTTTTAGTGTAGCTCAAAATGATTTAATGCATTCAGTTTCTTCATTTTATTTCTAGGCATATAGCAACCATAGAAAGTTAATGGGAAAGAAAGAGTCAATTATACTGGTTGAAGTAAATAATTAAGATATTTGAAATTATGTCATTAAATTCAGCTCATCAGATTCTAAATATTTATGGTTAAAAAGAACTAGAAGCTTAGGCAAGGATCCATGGAGCAATGATGATTCTAAATGAAAAGTTGAGAGTTCAAATTCTTTACTTAGTCCTATTACAGAGTATTGAACTTCATTTAAATGAGTATATTCCCATTGCAGTTAATCTAAAATTTTTCCAGAAATTTTTGTCAAAGGCCAATAATGTAAAGAATATATCTTACTTTACTGATAATATAATTTAAGCCCCAAAATTAACCATATATTTGATTAGCAAAAAAAGTACAAACAAAAATTATGTATTTTCTAAACTGTCAGCTTATAAGTCTCTGTATTTTGAATACCAGAAACTTCTCATACATGATACAGCATATGTATACAATTATATACAAAATATAATTGTTGCAACTTTGAACTCGAAAGAAGTAATGTAGAACATTTCAAATTCTAATATTTGCTTTAAAATTCATATTAGAATTTTACTACTAATAATAATACAGTAAAATGTATAAAGGAATTGAACTCTCCTTTATCAAAAATTGTAGATTTGCACCAGGAAGCATACTACTTCTTTTCAATTATAAATCCTACCAAAATTAAATGGCAATTAATGTGGCATTTTCCCGCTAGTAACATTAACTAGTCCTGAGCATAACAAGGAAAAAATTAACTTCAAGAAATAAACTAAAGGGAAACCATATAGTTTATATCTAACAATTTTAAGAAAATTGTTCTCATCTTAACAATTAAAGATTTGTAAATCTTTCTACTACCTTGCAATAAGGTATAGCTTTAGAATCTTCGATGAAATTCTATTTTTCTGCAAATCTAAAACTGAAGCTCATAATATATTATTTAATTTACTACTAAGCACTATTTTTACTTGTATGACAAAATATTTAGTGATTCAAGGACCTATGATTTTTTTTATCTACTTTAAAGGATTTTTATAAAGTGGCTCCAACCAATCATACTCAATTTAGTACTAAAAGTTTAGAATACTAGTTCAACAATAAGACATCAAAGATGAAATAAGTATCCTAAAATCAACCAAGTCTAAGGCATTTTACTTTTCCCTGCAGATTTCAAAGGTAAACCATATTTGAACACATCCCTCAACCTTTCTGGCCTCATCTATTTAAAAGGCCAAGGAGGAGAGTGGGGGGAAAGGTGTTAGATATAATCATTCTAAAGTTCCCTGTCAAAATTAAAATGTTATGATTCGCATTATTTTGGAATCACAGTTTTTTGAAGTAGATCTATAAATATATACACACACACACATATATAATGTGCGCGTGTGTGTATGTGTAAGGATATATAATAAAGAAATAAAATAGGATGCTGCATGTAAAATGCTTTGTAAACTAAGGTGTTATACAACTAACTGTAAGCAACTATTATTATTTATATTACCTAAAAAAATCCACTAGGTATTACAAACTACATTTACAAAACACTGAACAATAACAGAATATTTAAAACTGAACAATATAAAATAATAAAGACCAAGTTTGGTTCCAAAGAAGATATAATAAGTCAAATTCCTCCTTTCTTTGAAGAAGTAGGGAGAGAAAAGGTCCCTTCCAAGAAAAGGTAAGCTCTTAATTTGGATCTGTGCTCAAAAAGTTATCAAACTATGCATACCCTTTGATTCACCAGTGTTTCTACTGGGTTTATATCCCAAAGAAATCTTAAAGAAGGGAAAGGGACCTCTATGTGCATGAATGTTTGTGGCAGCCCTCTTTGTAGTGCCCAGAAACTGCAAACTGAGTGGATGCCCATCAATTGGAGAATAGTTGAATAAATTGTGGTATATGAATATTATGGAATATTATTGTTCAGTAAGAAATGACCAGCAGGAGGATTTCAGAAAGGCCTGGAAAGATTTACATGAACTGATGCTGAGTGAAATGAACAAGACCAGAAGATCAATATACTTCAACAACAATACTATATGATGATCAATTCTGATGGACGTGGCCCTCTTCAACAATGAGATGAGCCAAATCAGTTCCAATAGAGCAGTAATGAACTGAACCAGCTACACCCAGTGAAAAAACTCTGGGAGATGACTATGAACCATTACATAGAATTCCCAATCCCTATATTTTTGTCTCCCTGCATTTTTGTTTTCTTTCACAGACTAATAGTATGCTATTTCAAAGTCTGATTCTTTCTGTACAGCAAAATAATTAAGACATGTATACTTATATTGTATTTAATTTATTTTAACATATTAACATAATTTAATTTAATTTAACATATTTAACATGTATTAGTCAACCTGCCATTGGGGGTAGGAAATGGGGGGAAGAAGGGGAAAAAGTGGAACAAAAGGTTTGGCAATTGTCAATGCTGTAAAATTACCCATGTATATAACTTGTAAATAAAAAGCTATATTTAAAAAAAAAGAAAGAAAGAAAGAAAAAGAAAAGGTAAGCTCTTGAGAAAAGGTATTCCCCCCTCCCCTTTTTTTTTGGCAGAGGTGGGGAACTTTGGCTATATAATACTACAAATGATGTCAAGCATTTTCAATACACTATTTTTTACTAAATTTTTAAAATTCTTCCTTATAAAGGCTGACTGAAGCGGAGGGGTAGAGAGATATACTAGGAAAATGTAGGTTATATAAAAATAATAGATTTAATTTTACTTAAAATTAGCAAAAAACTAGAGTTGCCTGATTACTAAATCTACTTTAAAATTTTTTTTTCAAATCACCTTGCAAGTCTTCTTAACCAAGGTCTCTAAACTCTTTTAAAAAATTTATTTTAGGGGCAGCTAATTGGTGTAGTGGATAGAGCACAAGCCTTGAAGTCAGGAGGACCTGAGTTCAAATCTGACCATAGACACTTAATACTTCCTGGTTGTGTGACCCTGGGCAAAGTCACTTAACTCCAATTGCCTAAGCAAAAATAAATGAATGAATGAATGAATGAATGAATGAACAAATAAATAATTGAACCTGATTTCAATATTATTTCTCCTGTAATTCTATGCATGTTATTTTATGCATTTTGAAACATTATTCTGAGAAGTCTATAAGCTTCACCTGACTAAGGAGTTCTTGACAAAAAGCCTAAAGAAAACTTGTTCTCAATAAAGCGACAAGTTATCTATTAAGTATGTATGTAGCTTTCTATATATAGTGACTAGAACGCTACATAATGAAAAAATACAACTGCAAAAAGTACAAAATGCTTAACTTTAGTTGTTGCCAAAAGTTACTTTCATATTTTAAACCACTACAAGTTATTTTAAAACTACGTGGTAAATATAGGAATGGACTAACAAGTATCAAAGAATTTCAAGTAAGTTAATCCTGTAGTTTCCTATAGCCAATATTATTTAAAAAAAAAAAAAAAGCTTTCAAAATGAAAATGTGTCAAACATGGTCTTTTGTCCTTGAAAAACCTACATTTAGGAAAATGACAGTAATTTAATAAGCCACATTAGACATTCCTCCCCTAAAACAATATGTATCATCAGAAAATGTTTTTAATCTAAATATAATATTTTTGCATTTATAGCAGTGTAATCAGTATCAAAAAACATTTTTTAAAAGGTTTTAAAAATAAATTATCTATTTAGAAACAAAAACATGGTCATTCTGTCTCTTTATTGGTCAGAAAAAAGTGAAGCTCATATTATTGTATTAAAGGAAAATATCTATAATTTCTCAAATTAATGTTTTAATTAAAGACCAAAGAATAAAGCTAAAAGGAAAGAAGCCAACAGCCATCACCAATGCTACATATTTTGGGAAATTGTAAAGTAAGGGAGATGGATAAATAGAAGGAGCAGAATAAGCAAAGGTTGATGGAGTACACCAACAAGGAAAAGACTAAGGGCAATATGGAAAACTCACATCCACCACAAGAAATACCTGAATATAACGTGGATTCTTTCAGTTCCATCAGTGTGTCTTTCCAATTATTGTACCAAGGAACACTAGCTTTAATTGATCGATCTAATAGAGAAAATATGGCATTGTTAAACTAAGCCAATTTACATGAACAGATACCAATTATTTCCTTTTAACAAGTAGGGTAGGTAGGGCAGAGGGGCTGAAGAGTATATGTGTGTCCAATAATATCAGTGGGAGAGAAGAGAAATTTGCCTTGTTAATTGACATCATTTTTATTAAGTAGTTTAGTTCTGGTAAAAATACTCAACAAATTCCACAAACCTACTCTATGTTTGATAATTACCCTACAAAGATAAAGATTCCCAGTTTTTAGAACTAAAAAATGAAATAAATCAATTTACCAATGAAAAGTACTGTGATATTGGTGAAAGGCAAAATATTACACATATAGACCTAATCTCTTTCCTTTTACTTATTCTTAGATTTTTTTTATTGTTTTGTTGTAATGCTTGGGAATTTGGGTAACTTTTCAGTATAAAGCAGTCAACTAAAGCTAACTCCTTTCCCTTATTGTATATGAACAGCACCACATCAAATTATTTCATTAGTGAAAAGTACTGACAAAGTCAGGGATGAGAGAAAAAAACATTATGGTGGATTATTTGCTATAATTAGCTCAACAGCACACAGCTTCTACAGGTTATCAACCAATTCATTCATTCAAAAGAATGAATAGTTTTGTTAACAAAGAATTCTTTATAATAGAACTGGCTATAATTGTATTTCACCAATAGCATGAAAATTATTTTTTGGTTTAAACCTTTATTTAAAAAAAAACCCACACTATTTTCCTATATATCTTCTTCTCTTTCTATATTCTTCTCTTCTATATTCTTCTTTCTCTAAAACAAAAAGTTTTAGGCCTTCTTAACTTGGCAGGCTGAAATTTTAAAAAGAAAAAATTTTATGAAAAAATTAAATTTGCAATTCTTTAAACATCCACAGATAAAACCTAACATTAAGATCAGATATCTGCTTACACCTGTTACAAAATATTTAAGTGTCCTTCAGATCAGAAAAATCATTAAAGTAGCTTATCTGATCTACCAAAATACAGTCCAAGTAATTTATTTTTCAAATCTCTGATATTCTCCAACTCCAAAACAACATTTCCTTCAGAATTTAATAAAAAATCCTTGTTTTCAAAGATGGCCCTTGTCCTCTCCATAATGGCAATATTGGAATAATCTACCATTTTTTGCCCAGAGTATTTCTCCACAAACAAAAGCACCCAGTAGCCATTTTATCACTCCCCAAACCTCACTCAGCAGATACTTAGGGTCAAGTAGTGCTAAATTATTAAAGGTCTGTTGGTTAAGCATATCTGTATTCCATGGCTGAGAAATATGACTTGATATAGCCAAAAAAAGTAATCCCAATCTGAAACTTCTACAGTGTACAAAGATAAGACATCCTCATGTTCTTTCATCTCCATAATTGAAAGCCTTTACATAACACTATCCATTATACAATTTTGCTAATTTTCATACTTGCTGTTCTCTCTCTCATTTTAGCTTCACCTTTCTATAAATCAGAACATATCAAAAGATTTTATTGTAATTCATCTCTATTAAAATTAACCACTTTTAAAACCTAGCATAATCACACAGCTGAAACAAATTGGAATACACACATGCTTGATACACTGAAGAGAAGACTCCTTAATATGAAAATTTTTCCTTTTAAAAAAGTATTCAATGTATAACATATATTGGATTGCTTGCCACCTAGGGGATGGGGATAGGGGAAGAAGGGGAAAATCTGAAACACAAGGCTATGCAAAGGTCAATGTTGAAAAATTATCCATGCATATGTTTTGAAAATAAGAAGACTTTAAAATTTTTTTTAAGTTTTCAATCCTAAACAAATTTTATTTTAATATCAGTCTAAAAATAACAACCTTTTAAAGTCATAATGAAATGCTATCATAATGCTGAATCCAATATTCTAACCCAGAATTCTCCAATAATGCAATTGTATACATCTTGAAGATTTTGCTAAGTAACCAAAGAAATCTTTAGCCAACATCAAGTGACCCCTTCCTATATCTCATAATGGTTTGCAGCAAGGATGTAGAAATGGCCTGAATCTCCTTCCAAAATAAATGGGCATTTCTAGTGGGAAGTAGAGTAGGCTTATAATGCCTGTTTTCCAGCCAATTTCCCTAAACTCACCATGATTATGGTAATCACAAAATCCCAATTCTACTCCTTCACCCTGTATACATCACAATATTCCTAATCTTTTAAGGAAAATGAAAAATATATTTTTCTCAGGGAAAGGACAAAACAACAAACATAGGTTAATAAATCATATCTAACTTTTTTGGAGTTATTTTTCATTGCAAAAAATAAATGCACAAAAACACATCTAACTGAAAATGTAAGCTATATTGGCAATAACTTAAAATTAAAATTTATCAGTTTAAACAAGTCCATTGTAATTAAAATAAATTTCAAACAATGTCTGTCACATAGTACATATTTAAATGTTTATTAACCAATGTACAATTGTTTAAAAAGATATGAAATATGGAATGCAATCCATAAACTAGCTTATTAGCATTTAAAATCTTTTAGATAAGAAACTTAAAAATTAGATTCCAGTCACTTTAATTAATCCAGTCACTTTAATATTATATTTGTATACTAAATTTATGGAAATGCACATTTTAAAAGATTCTAAAGTCTGAAAGATTTCTAAACTTTAAATCTAACAATATTAAAAAGCTTTATTTTTAATCATGGGCATGCAACTACGTATACTAATATTGGCAAATCATAACAAAAGAACTTTGGGGAAAAAATACAGTCCCAAAAGTTTTAGTAAAATTATAAATTTTTGTAGCTTAAAACTTGATTGACGTTTTTGAGACAGCTTCCACCATTATTTAGCCCCTACAAACCTCAATTATCTCATATTTAATGTAAGAGATTTAGATAAGAGATTTAATAATATCTTTTAAATATTTTCAAAAATAATTAGAGGCAACTAGGTGGCACAGTGGATAGAGCACCAACACTGAAGTTAGGAGCACCTGAGTTCAAATCTGGCCTCAGACACTTAACACTTTTTGTATTGACCTATGTGATACTGGGCAAGTCAACCCCAAATGCCTCCATTAAAAAAAATTAATAATAAAAATAATTAGATTAATACAGATAACAAAATAGTTCCAAAAACATTCTATCAGGTAATCTTAATTTAAACATATTTTTTAAAAATACCATTCTAGACAAAATAAAAGACTGAACAATTAAAATTTAAGTTCAATTTTATTCTACTTTCTACTTTCAAGATGTTTCTTCATCTATAAAGCAAATATAAAGAAAAATAAATTACAGCAATACCACCTTATTGACATATTATCAAATACTTTTATATTGGTCTTTGCTGAGACAAATTTTCCTATATTTTACCACATTGAAGATACCTAAGCTTATATAGTTACAGGAAATCCCTAAATTCATTGCTTTAATTGTGAACAAAATAATTTGGCTTATAATGGTCATGTTACAAAGATTAGACTACAAAATACAGTAATATAAAAAGATGCTTCCATTAAGTTGCTGAAATCACATGGTGTATTTTCCATCTTCTTAAATTTATCCAATATTATGGACAACTTAAGTGTTTTTATGTTTTAAAATTAACAAATTCTATTTGTTTTACTCATATGAATCATTAATTTCATTTATCAATTTTTAATTTTAATTCTTTAACCAATCAAATTACATTCAAATATTTTTAAAGAGTTCCTACCACATCCTTGCTTTTATATTTCATAACATTTCTTCCCTACTCAATAATACACATTTATCTAATTTGAAAATGAAATAAAATTACAATTTACACACACAAATATATATATATATAGCTTTTAACACACTGGGATCATGTATCTGCATCTTTATCCAGGGTATTTTTCTCGGCGTTTCATTCTCCAAACAAGACCAAAGCAGTGATGTCAAATTCAAAGAGAAACAGAGGCCAACAAACCATTAATATGGTTCAAGCTTATTCAAAAGAGTTGCAAGCCTAATGTTCCCTATGTTATATGCCCTCTGCACTGGAGTAACCTAGGCCAGTCACTAAGGTTTAAGCTCCATCTTCACTCAGGACATTTTTGTTCTTTTCTTTTTTTTTTTTTTCTGAAGCAATTGGGATTATGTGACTTGCCCAGAGACACACAGCCAGGAAGTATTAAGTATCTGAGGCCAAATTTGAAATTAGGTCCTCCTCATCCAGGGCTGGTGCCCTATTCACTGCACCACCTAACTGCACCATTCAGGACATTTTTGACTCAAATCATGTTGTCCCCAACCCTATCCCCAGAATTGTACTCAAATCAAAATTTTTCTCTTCACCTTTCAAGGAACTAGTTCACTGTTCCCTGATTCTAAGGGTTTAGTATAATTCTTGGTACACACAGACACAGACACACATACAGTATAGGGGGATGAGGGAGGAAGAAAGCACCAAGTTTAGAATTAAGAAGACCTAAATTGAATTTTGCCTCAGATCCTATTTTTCTCTAGACAATAATTTAATCATTTTTATTGTTTCCTTAACTATAAAATGGAGATAATAATAGCAGGGTAATAATCCTGACAGGGTAGTTGAAAGTAAATGATATTATGTAAAGTGCTTGCAAACCTTATACAACTACTACTTATTATTTCACCGAACACAGAGTTTGAAAGGGGCTTTAGATATTCTAATCCAATCTTCCCTATTTTAAAGATAACAATGAAATGCATTATACAGTTAATAAATATGAAGCTCTAAGCCAGGGGTCCTCAAACTTTTTAAATAAGGGGTCAGTTCACTGTCCCTCAGACTGTTGGAGGGCTGGACTATAGTAAAAACAAAAACTTTGTTTTGTGGGCCTTTAAATAAAAAAAACTTCATAGTCCTGGGTGAGGGATAAACGTCCTCAGTTGCCGCATCCAGCGTAGTTTGAGGATCACCGCTCTAAGCAATAGTCAGTTGTCAAGCATCATATGCAAATTATTGGCAAAGTTTTAAACAGAATCAGTTCTTCTGCTCTATTTTTCCATCATCTTCCCAACATTCAGTATGGCTGCTAATTTAATAATACCTCTTATAAGAAAACTGCTGGATCTAAGTATCTGGATAAGTCAGTTCTAAAATATATATATATCAATACATTTAAGGTTAGTACTGAAAGAAAATACTTTTCCAAATACTAATTGATGTCTTTAATAACAGTAATTAACAATGAATTTTCAACCATTAAATATCTTTAAATGAATTTATTTAAGATTGTTTTGTGTTTTTTTTTTAAATAACATAATAAATCTTGTTACTTACCACTAATGTTGAGATCATAATCTCCAGCTGTAATCACATTAGCTACTAATCCTTCTGCAGGCTGACTGAGGGACACTACATCACTCAAATGCTTCCGAATGGCTCCAGGAAGAGGAGGCTGGGTGACAATGTTGCTTACTGATATTTTCAAGTTTTTAATTATGTGAAGCTGATTATTAGGGTCTCTCATATGAACTATATAAGAAAAAAAAAATTGCTTTTAACATGCTGTGTAAAGCCCAATATTTTTATTTAAAATTAGATTTAAAACTATCTTTCACGACATAAAATGCTCATACCTAAAATGTAAAACTTCCAAATAGGATCCTCTTAAAATTCTGAACATTTGTTAGCCTAAAAGGTATCCTGCTAAAAATTAGAGCAATTCAAATATTTTAAATTTTGACTCTCACTGTCAAAAAGGGGAAAAGGAGTCTTATTATTTTGTTTTTTTTAAGACTGGGCTTCCCTCTCGATCCCAGGCTGAAAGTGCAGGACTCACTCAGTTCCATCCCACACTAATGATCAGCAAAACCCTGTTTCAGAATAGGGCCAGTGTGCCCCTCTTCAGCAACCTAGTGAGACCAGCTCTAATGCACTGATTCTGAACAGTAAGGCTAGAGAGTCAACTTGAATCCCCCCCCTCCCAAAGCTCATTATTCCTGAGTTCAAAAGATACAGTAGCCTCAACCTTCCCTGGTAGATGGGATTACAAAAATGTGTCAGAACAAACCTGTATATTAGCTAGGGAACTGGATGTAAGAACTCATTTCACTAAAACATCATAAGCCACTTGGTAGATAAATCCTAGGTTTCATTGCTAGTGGCAGGATTTGCAAATCCACTATATTTCCCAGTAAATACATTTTCCAGAGCCTCTTAAAAATGTTCAGCTGAAGCACTTGGTCTTGCTATTTTAATATACCGTCAACTGTAAAAATGTTATTTCACATTTCTGACATTTGTTAATCTTGTAATCATTAAGGATATAGCGTGTAAGTGTCCTTTTCTTATCTTCATAATAATTTTATTTTTAGGATTTTTTAAAAAAAGGTATTATTTATTTTTTACTTACCTCCCTCCACCCACTGAAAAGAAATATAGAATCCCTATATCACATATGCATAGTAAAAAAAAAAAAATTTTCTCTAATTATATGCTTTGTCTTAACACTATAAACAAATCCAAGTACCTACTAGTAGATAAAATCCACCCTAAAACATAGGGCCTGGTTATTTAAAGCCCTTTCAATTTCACCGCAACCTGTAATTCCAAATGAATTTCACAATCCCATGTTCTAGGTAAGTTGGCCTACTTGCTTTTCCCAGTAGACCATTCCATCTTCTATCTTGAAGATATCTTGTCTTTGCAAAGGCTGTCCCACAGGACCCTCCTTACCTCCAACTCTTGGAATTCCCCAGTTTTCCTTCAAGACTGGGCATAAGTCTCACTTTTACTCATTAGTCAAGATGTTGGCATTTTCCCCCTTAAAATTACTTCTCATATTTTGCATTTATAGACATATACATGTGTTTCTTTCCCCCATTTCCACCCACCAGTAGAAATAAGGTGACGGAGGACAGGGACTCTCGTTTTTTGTAAGAGCTCTCTCTTCATGCAGGATCTAACACAGGCCCTGATAACTAGAAAGCATTTAAATATTTCTTAGAATGTTACATTACCGTGTGATAGGCTTATCCATCATATTATTAATGCTTAATTTAATAATTAAGTGACTTTAGAAAAACAGGAAAACTAAAGCAAAGAATTGTTAAAATGGTAAGTCATTTTAAATTAGACAACACAGAATCCTAACCCTCAGACTGTACCTTAAACATTCTCCAAAAGAATGAGTTCATAAAGACTCTAAGAATGATATTTCCATTTGCCATCACTTGACTTCTTTTTTGTTAATAACTTCTAAAATTTAAAAAAAATGTTAAAAATTGGATTTCTGAACGCTGCATATGACATTTTAGACGATCATATGATTCTCTAAACTAGATGTCGAGAATGTAATAACCTACTTAAGAAAAAGGTGTGGCAAACAGAATAAATTATTCATCTGTGAGCTATGATTTATTTTCAAAGTCTAAGGTTCAGCAATCCTGAGGAAAAAAACTTTTTAGTTATGTACTAGAGCAATAAAGAAAAACAAAGCACTATTAATTATTTCCAATTTCAGAAAACTAAAGGTACTAAATGCTAATGCAAGGGTATTTTTCCAAGGCTACTCTATAAATTTCTCATCTTTAAAGTAGACTCTACTTTAGAAAGCATTACTCTACTCTACAAATCTACTCTTGCTAAATGCATTCATTCAAAGAATCAAATCAAGAAATTTTATATAACATCTATCTGTTATACACAGAATACTGGAGTAGTCATGGGAGAGATAGACAAAAATTAAACAGATTTTAACTTAAAAGAGCTGATATTCTATCAGCAACATTAATATAGAGGCAAATAATAGGATAGTTTACCTCGCAGACCTGTGGAAGAGGGAGGAATTTATGACCAAAGAAGAACTAGAGAACACTATTGACCATAACATAGAAAATTTTGATTATATCAAATTGAAAAGTTTTTGTACAAACAAAACAAATGCAAACAAGATTAGAAGGGAAACAATAAACTGGAAAAACATTTTTACAATCAAAGGTTCTGATAAAGGCCTCATTTCCAAAATATATAGAGAATTGACTCTAATCTATAAGAAATCAAACCATTCTCCAATTGATAAATGGTCAAAGGATATGAAGAGACAATTCTCAGACAAAGAAATTGAAACTATGTATAGACATATGAAAATATGCTCCAAATCATTATTAATCAGAGACATGCAAATTAATACAACTCTGAGATACCACTACACACCTGTCAGATTGGCTAGAATGACAGGGAAAGGTAATGGGGAATGTTGGAGGGGATGTGGGAAAACAGGGACACTGATACATTGTTGGTGGAATTGTGAACACATCCAGCCATTCTGGAGAGCAATTTAGAACTATGCTCAAAAAGTTATCAAACTGTGCATACCCTTTGATCCAGCAGTGTTTCTACTGGGCTTATATCCCAAAGAGATACTAAAGAAAGGAAAGGGCCCTGTATGTGCCAAAGTATTTGTGGCAGCCCTGTATGTAGTGGTTAGAAGCTGGAAAATGAAAGGATGTCCATCAATTGGAGAATGGTTGAGTAAATTGTGGTATATGAATGTTATGGAATATTATTGTTCTGTAAGGAATGACCAGCAGGATGAATACAGAGAGGACTGGCAAGACTTACAAGAACTGATGCTGAGTGAAATGAGCAGAACCAGGAGATCATTATATACCTCAACAACGATACTGTTTGAGGATGTATTCTGATGGAAGTGGATCTCTTCGATAAAGAGAGCCTTAATTGATCAAAGATGGACAGAAACAGCTACACCCAGAGAAAGAACACTGGAAATGAATATAAACTGCTTGCATTTATGTTTTTCCTCCCGGGTTATTTATACCTTCTGAATTCAATTCTCCCTGTGCAACAAGAAAACTGTTCGGTTCTGCACACATATATTGTATCTAGGATATACTGTAACCCATTCAACATGTAAAGGACTGCTTGCCATCTGGGGGAAGGGGTGGAGGGAGGGAGGGGAAAAATTGGAACAGAAGTGAATGCAAGGGATAATGCTGTAAAAAATTACCCTGGCATGCGTTCTATCAACAAAAAGTTATTAAAAAAATATATAGAGGCAAATAAATACAAAGTTTTTTTAAGGCAGTAGACTTAGAAAGCTAGAGATCAGGAAAAGCTTCAGAGACAAAAGTTACATATGAAATAAGTCTTTTAAGCAAGTCAAGGATTATGAAATGCAAATATGAGGGTATACTTCAGTGGCAAAAGAAACAGACAGCTTGTACAAATAACAAAAAAGGTAGAAAATGGAATATCAAATTCAGAAAACAACTAGTAATAGAATCTGCCTGGAAGAGTATACACCAATGGAGATGTCAAGGTCATCTCATCAATGACATCATTTTCAGATGAGTCCTAGAAGTCTGAGGTCAAATACCTAGGAAGACGTAGAGCCAGAATTAAAATCTAAGTCCCCTGAAACAAAATTCAGAACCCTGTATGTCAAGTTGCTCTGTCATAATAGTCTAGATGAAATGTGGGGTCATGGTAATAAATGTGAGAAATGGGAGTTATTATACCAGGTAAAATCTACATAGCTTGGAATAAAAGATACCAAAGAGGTAAGAATTATTTCCTGGTGTGTGACATTTAACAGACCTTTAATTTTACTAGCATAAAGAAACGCCTGATGAGGAATTTAATTAAAAAAAAAATTACATTTACATAGCCCATTAAAGTTTGAAATTCACTTAATATTTATTATCTCATTTGAACCATAAAATTTCTTTTAAGCTAGAAGTTATCTTGATTTTCAGGCAACATTTAAGCAAAGCAGTTACTATATGCCATGTACTGGGGAAGTAAAGAAAAACAAAAGACAGTTCCTGTTCTGGAGGGGTTTACAATTTAATGAGAGAGAAAACAAGTAAATAAGTATAAATAAGTTAGTTAACAGATAAATTAGAAAGAGGCAACAGAGAGAAAGCATTAGCATTAAGAGGGATCAGAAAAGGTTTCCTATAGAAGGCTGAGATTGTACTTGGCTGGAAGTTAGAAAAGTCAGAAGCAGAGAGAATTCCAGACATGATGAAAATCCCCAGTGGGGAGACAGATTACAGAATACAGTATGCAGTGAAGGATATGTATAAAAAGACTAGAAAGTCAGGAGGGGTCAAGTAACAAAGGGCTTTGAAATTATATATCTGAAGGCTACCGAGAACCACAGGAATTTGTTAAAAGGAGAGGAAAAAATCATGTGTGACATGGTTGGTCCTGGACTTCAGAAAAATCAATTTAACAGCTGGGTGAAGGATGGACTGAAATGAGGAAAGGCTTAAGGCAGACTGAACAACCACCAGGCAGTGGACTACGTGAAAGAGTGGCAATATCAAGAGTGAAGAAAGAATATTTGAGTGATGTTAAGAGAGTGAAAATCAACAGGCCTTGGCAACAGATTGAATATGAGGAGCCGAGGATGGCAACTATGTTGTGAGCCTGGATGCTGGGAGGATGGTAGTAACATCAACAAGTTAAGAAGAGAGGGTTTAGGGGGGAAAGATAATGAGTTAAGTTTGAGATGTCTATGGGACACCCAGGTCAACATGCCTAATAGAGAGGAAGATGCAAATCAAGGTTAAAAATGGATAAGTAGATTTGCAAATCACCACCTGCAAAGAAATCATAAGTAAATGCATGAAAGCTGATGAGATCACCAAGTGAAATCAAAAGAAAAGGGGCCAGGACAGATTCTTGTGGACCCCCATTGCAGCTAGCATAACCTGGATTAAGATTAAGCTCCAGCAAAAGAGACTAAAAAGGTCAGGAGATGGAACTAATTGACAATAATATCAAGAAAGCTGAGAATTTTTTTAAAAAAACTATTTGCTATTTAGGATTTGGCAATTAAAAGGTCACTATTGAGAGAATAGGTTCAGCTAAAAAGGTAAATTTGGAAGCCAAACTATAAGTGTTCCTGAGTGAAAGAGGAGGGAGGAGGAAGAAGCACTTATTACAGTCCTCTCAACGAATTTAGTCACAGAGACAGATTTATAAGGGCAGCTAGGTGGCACAGTGCATAGAGTATTGGGCCTGCAGTCAAGGAAGCTTTGGGTGCAATTCCAGTTTCAGACACTAGTTATGTGACCCTGGGCAAGTCAGACAACTATTTAATCATTTGTTTTAGTTTTCTCACATAAAATGGGCTAGAGAGGGCAGCTAGGTGGCATGAGTGGATAGAGCACCAGCCCTTAAGTCAGGAGGACCTGAGTTCAAATTTGACCTCAAACACTTAACCACTTCCTAGCTGTGTGACCCTGGGCAAGTCACTTAACCCCAATTGTCTCAGCAAAAATAGATAAATAGAGATAAATAAGTAAATATGTGAATGAGTGAATAAATGAATGAAGAAAATGAGCTAGAGAAATAAATAGCACACCATTTCAATATCTTTGCCAAAAAAAACTCCAAAAGGAGTCACAAAGAACTGAAATGGGTCACTAAGAATCAGACATGACTGAAAATGACTGAATAAAAACAAACAGGTTTATGGTTACTGGTGATAAATGGATCAAATAAAGGTTTTTTGGAAATGGGGGGTGTTGATAAGCAGTGGAGAAGTAGGCTTGTAGTTAGGGAGAGACTTAATATTATTAATGAAAAGAGTGGGGATAATAAAGGAGGCAATATGCTAAAAAGCGGGTAGATAGAACAGATTCACTTGTGTGCTACGAAGTTTATCCTGAGAGGGAGAAGAGCCACCTTTTCAAGTGAAACATGAGTGAGGGAGATAATGGCAGAGAGCATGTTAGATGAGGTGGTAGGAGAAAAGGTAAATCTCAACGAATGGCCTCAATTCTTACAGTGAAATAAGAGACAAAGTTCTCAAAGCAAAGAAGATGGAGCAGAGAAGAGGAATGGGAAATTTGAGGTAGGATGAAAACAGCTGAAAAACAGCTATAAGTCCATTAGAGATTTACCTTTGTATCCAGTTGAGATCATTAACAAGTTTGTAATGGACCTAATGAATAGTTTCATAATTTTCTCTAGCTTTATTCAGCAGCATAAGAGCAAAAGCAGAGATGGTAGGAATAATCCAAGGCTGAAGGCAGAGCAAAAGGCAGAACAAAATCAATGTTGGAAAAAGGGATAAAGGACTTGAGAGAAGAGGATGATGTAGAGTTGAACTGGTTGGCCAAAAGGTCAATACAAAAAACAGAGAAAAGTATAGCTTATGCAGATATGAGAGTATAAAAAGAACTGAGAGGTTGAAGAATTGGAGGTCATAGAGGACAAAGAACAAATTTGTAGGAGCAAAGAAGGTGTGACAGGACAACAGATTATGATAAGATAATGAAATTGTAAAGCTCATAAATACAGAAGTGGGGCATCTGCAGGTGATATATCAAAGGTATGATCAGCTCTGTGATAATCTGTATGATCATCTGCTAAGACTGAGGTGAAGGAATAAATCATGGGAATGTCTAAATCAAGAAACTGACATCCTATATAAGGGAATATCATTATGTATATCAACGACTCAATATGATGATAGGAGTTGGAGAAGAGAAAAAGACTTACTTTGAGGGCAGGAGTTAAGGGAAAGAGAAAGACTGTAAGCCAGGCACTGAATTTAATAAGGGGGGAGGAGAGGGGGGAGGGGAAGAACCATCAGAATTTTAACTGGTAGTAGATATAGAATGAACAGACTTTAAAAGAATAAGAGGTTATTGCGTAATCATGGTAGAAAAGAGTTTGAAACTGTTGAGTAAAGAGTACCCAATTCCCCTACCCAGACCAGTAGGTCAAGGAGAAAGAGTAAAAACAACTCATATTGCAAAGGATGGTTGTGTTATCAGGAAGGTGCCAAATGTCAGTGGAAGTCAAAAGATGGAAGGAATGGAAAAGGAAAGACTGACGATGGAAAGCAGGTTTGTTACCTATGAAGTGAGAATTCCAATGAGCAAAGTAGAAGGGGTGAGTAGCATCAAAATAGGAAATGGCTGAGAAGGACATTGCAAAGTAGTACTGGATTGATAAGGATGGGAATAAAGGATGAAGTAGCAGGGGATAAAGAAATGTGGTTTGAAAGCGAGAGGAAAAGGAACATCTGTGTATGATGTTTTGATGTTTGTGTCCAGAATCACTGGGATAAGTGTGGTTTATAATACTTGAAGTATCTATTAATCATTTAGGAATTAGTTCCGTTAAGTTATCAGAACTATTAGGGAACTGGCCTCAGGGTAGCATCCTCTCAGGGCATTGGGCAGTTCAAGGACAGGACCAATAGAGAAAATGGAACAGCATTTTTCACCTCCTCCAGACAGGATGACCAGTGGAAAAAAGCACAATAGAATGACGTTTTTCCCCTAGTCAGGCAAAACAACCTAGCCTGAGCCAAGAAATATATAGATGGAAAAGAATGATAATTCTCTCATTACTCTGCAGGCAGGAAAAGAATTGACATGAAGTCAGGGGAGGATATCAGTACAAGATAGAAGTCACTGTAATGGAATGCCATGTCTCCCTCCCTTCCCTGCAGTCAGAAAACTGAAGCTAAGAAACATTTAATAACTTGATCACTTTAATGCCCTAGCATTAAAAATCTGAGGGGTTTCAAACTCCAATCCTTTTACTCCAAGTCCAATGCTTTCCCCACTATGCCTTGCTTCCTAGGCAACATGAGAATAACATGCAGACTAAGATCCAGAAAGGCAGATCATAGAATGAACGCACATTTTTTTCATTCCAAATCCAGTATTCTAGCATAGCCTTTAAAAGAAGAAGGGAGTTATGAAGCATAAGACTCACATAATCCCAGAATTTAGTAGCTATATGGTCTTAGACAGCAATTAACATTTTGGGGGCTCAGTTTCATCATCTGTAAAATGAAAAAGTCTTAGTTCACTCCAAGATCTTTTTTGTCCCTAAAGTTCTGAGTCACACATTAAAAGATTGATAAGGGGAAGCAATGAAGGTCTAATACAAGTAGATACTTAATTGAAAGTGAGCAGGGGGAAGTCACCCTGAGGCTGTTTTGCTTTTTAAAATCAGAAAATAGAATGAGTACACAAACACAAAAAATTGAACAAAAACCTGCAAATGTTTTTTGACCAAAGTCACATACTCCTCAAGTTTGGGGAGTCAATTTCAATGTTACTCAAGTACTATATAACTTTCTCAGGAGGTAGCTCTTCTGAGCCAAACAGACTCCCCAAGGATAGTTCAGTACAGCAATTTTGTGAAATAAAAATTGTCACTGGAAAGTCTTTTTTTTTTCCTCTCATCACTAAACCCTTAGTCATAAGATAAAGTCTCTCTCAATCACTAAGTGTATGTGGAACATGATCTTAATGAAAACTGGACCTATCTCCAGATCTATTCTTAGAAATCAACCAAATTTTTCTATTAAAAATAAAGAATCTTCACCTATCCATTACTGTAGACCTTCCTCTGTACCAAAACATCATAAAAGCATCCTCATCCACTTGTAAATTCTAAAGATAAACTCTAGAAACTTGGTAAAATTTGTTCTACACTGTCTTTACAGCAAGAATTAAAGCTAGTCAAAAGATTTCTCATAATTTCTTTTTCATTCTATTTTTATTCTATCTGCCTCCCAACTTCACAAGCTAATGTGTAGTAATTTTGTTATACAAATATTAGACACAACATGAAGAAATCCAGGAGCCTCATTCTTCACAAGAAGAGATCTCTTTTTGCAAGGAAAAAAGTTGGATAAAGCAGATCTCTGCTCCTTTACTACATTTACCACATTCTCCAGAATCAATCCAGTGCTTTTACCATAACTATCCTTCAGTTTCTTCTTTATCTTAGTAAGTGAAATCTAAATAACAAAATTCCTGAATGAATTTAGGATACTATTTTGTTTTTTAGAGCTCAAATTTTTAGCCCTTAATACTCTAGTCCAATTTCATTATTTTACAGATGAGGAAATAAGACCCTAAAAGCTAGTCATCTGTACATAGTTATACAACTAGTTTAATAGGTTTGACTCTTATTGCAGCTATCTTTCTACTAAGCCACTCTTCTCATTAAGTGGCACAAATATTGGCATATTTCAGAACTGAAAGCAGAATCTCAATAATTTCAAACATGTCTTCCTCACATTACAGAACCCAGAAAATGAGTTAACTTGTTATAGTTTAGGCTACTTTTTAAAAAGTTACTTCTCAGAGTAAGGAAGGTGTTTTCAGGGTATTTTGTCTAAACTGCTTGTACATAGCTCAAGTCTTTTAAAAAACGATTTTTGATATGTCTTCAGATTTCTTTTCAAGTATTCATTCTGATACCTTCTAGTGGTGTGACTGTAGATAAGCCACGTCAACTTTTTTAAATTAAATTTTATTTTTTGTTATGTTATATTTTAAGTTCCCTCCCTTACCACCCCATCCTGGAAAAGGTCACCATTTGACACAGATATGTATGTATGTAGAAGTATGCTATGCATGTCTATTCTTTGTCTGGA
The DNA here is from genome assembly GCF_016432865.1 of Antechinus flavipes. Classification (NCBI taxonomy): domain Eukaryota; kingdom Metazoa; phylum Chordata; class Mammalia; order Dasyuromorphia; family Dasyuridae; genus Antechinus; species Antechinus flavipes. The sequence continues at coordinate 483,644,207 of NC_067398.1, read as the reverse complement.
GATGGATAGCATCTTCCTTCTTAGGTCTTTTGTAGTTGATAATATAATTGTTCACAATTATTCTTCAAATCGTGTTGCTGTTACTATATACAAAAGTCTTGGTTCTGCTCATTTCACTTTTTAATACTTCATACAAGTCTTTCCATGTTTTTTTTCTAAAACCAATCTGCTCTTCATTTCTTGCAGCATAGTTGTATTCCATCATAATCACATACCATAATTTGTTTAGCCATTCTCCAATTGACAGGCATCCCTCAATTTCCAGTTCTTTGCCACTACAAAGAGAGCCTTCTATAAACATTTTAGAGTATATGAGTTCTTTTCCTTGTTCCTTGGTTATCTTTGGAAAACAGATATAATAGCTATATGGCTGGGCCAAAGGACAGATACATACATATACATATAATTCTATATATGTCGCTCTCCAAAATGGCTGGTTCAGTTTATAGTTCCACCAACAGTGTCCCAATTTTTCCATAAACCCTCCAACATTTATCATTCCCTATCATTTTAGTCAATGTGATAGGTGTGAGATATCAGTTATCATAATTTGTATTTCTCTAATCAATAATGATTTAAAGCATTTTTTCATATGACTATAACTTTGTTTTCATCATCAAAAAAATTGCTGGTTCATATCCTTTGACCATTTATCAATTGAGGATAAATTTACAAATTTGACAAAGTTCTTTATATATGTGAAATGAGACCTATATCCAAGAAACTGTTTATAAAAAAATTTCCCCCAGCTTTCTGCTTTTCTGATCTTGATTATATTGGTTTTATTTGTATAAAACCTTTTTTAATTTAATGTAATCAAAAGTATCTATTTTCTATTTCTCATTCTTCTCTATCTCTTGTTTATTTATAAATTCCTCTCCTATCAATAAATCTGATAGGTAATATGTTCCATGTTCTTCTCATTTGCTTGTGTTATCTCCCTTAATAGCTAGGTCATATTTCCATTTTGACCTTAGCTTGGTAAATGATATATGATATATAGGTCTATACCTATCATCTACCATACTGCTTTCAAGTTTTCCCAACAATTTTTTTTAAACCAAATAGTGAATTCTTATTCCAAAAGCTTAAATTATGCTCTCTTCTTAAAGTATGTAATTTCCCCCTCACACTTTCACTCCCCATTTTTCTGAATACATGCTGTAAAAAAGAAGGTTCATTCCTTGAGAGATGGAACTTTTTCATTTTTGTATCCCTAGCAGAGACTCTTGTAACATAGCATGTGCTTAATAAATGTTCAGGAAATTGAATTAAATGGGGGTGGGGGGGAGGAGGAAGGGAAGAAAATAAAGAAAAAACATACATTAAAAAAAAAAAAAAAAGCCAAAAACACCTTGTTATGCCATTGTGATATAATGGGAAAAGCATTGACTCTAGAATCAAAGGACATGGGTTTAAATACCATCTCTGATATTTTATCACTCGTAGACCCTTGAACAAATTACTTAACCACCTTTGTAAAATGAGAAATTCGACTAGCAGTATTCTAAGGTTCCTTCCAGTTCTACATCTATGATCTTATGATAAATACATAGAAGTAGTAAAAAGTGCATGAAAAACATGAGCAAAATTAATCTTAGGAAGTGTTCATGTCAGATCTGATACCTCAACTGGATCCTAAAAGAAAGTAAGTGATTTCAAAAGGCATAATGGAAGCTAAGAAGAAAAAAGTCCATACCAGGCATTAAGGAGAGTATGCACAAAGTTGGTTGAAAGTCAGAGAATATGCAAATCATTTAAAACACTAGTAAGTCACGCATTGTAAGTTTGTTACATTTCTTAATCACATTAAGATATGGATGAAATTTTGTTTAGGGTGGATTTAAGGGATGAGAGAAAAGCAGACAGAATAATTCCATATGCTAGAAAGATGGTTAAACTTAGAGTCAACCGACTTAGTTCACATTCAAATAGTACAGTTTGCCTTGGCAATATATGTTGACAGAAAGAAGAAAAAGTTAAAAAAAAAAAAAAAAAAGCCTCCAAAGTTTTAATTTTAGATGACTGACAAGTCATTATCTTCAACAGAAAAAGATTTTAGGGAAAGGATACATGTATAGGATAGGAGGGGGAAAATGATGTTATCAGGTTTGGGAATGCTTAGTTTTAAATGATGCAGAAGGTCCCTTCCAATTTGACTTTTAAGTTGTCGTTATATCACTCACTTGAAACATTAAGTAGTCATATCATTGCTATTTCCAGCATCATGTCCTAAAAATTATCCACTTTTTTCCAACTTAGAGATAGGGACCGCACTTTTAATTTCATTAGTATAGGAAACTCCCTTTACCAATTGGGGGGGGGGGGTAGGGGGAAGGTAATTTCTCTAAAAGTTATTGCCTTAAATACTTGCCTAGAGCACTAAGAAGTCAAATGACTTGCCCATGGTCATATGACCATTATGTCAGAGGCAGGACCTGAATCCCAAATCTACATTGTTCAAAACTGGTTCTCTTCGTACTATGTCACTCTTCTCAAGTTACAACAAGTGAAATGAAGCTTTTAAAACTACTTTTAGTAGGCTATTTTGTTTGCAGTGCTTATTATCATTCTCTACATGAATATTTTGTTAATATTGTAAATAAAAATAATAGATGAAGATTTACTAAGTGCTTTCCTCACAGTAGCATGAGTTATATCCTTTAGTGATTAAATGTCCTCATTTTACTGCTTAGGAACTGAGACTCAAATCATTTAAAAATGAGTTTCCCAAGGTGATAGTACAAGAAGTCAAACTCAGTCCTTCTAATTCTAAGACTAATGAAGAATCATCAAAATTTCATTGATATTCTATAAACACTATTTTTTTTTAAAAAAAAGACAATTGGAGAAAGGGAAAAGTCAGATTTCAGTTTTCTGGAAACAAAGCAAAAAAGGCTGCAACAAAACTAAAATGAAAATATCTCAAATACAATGTCAGGAAAGCAAAACATTAAGCTTTTATTATCTAAAGGGCATTTTAGTCTTGGTCAAACTATAAAGTACTGTGTCCATATTTCAGGAATACTATTAATTAACTGCACAGTAGTATTTAAAGGAGTTAGGACTTGTCCTGTAAAGCCCCAGAGAGAACTAGAAGCAATGGGTAAAAGCTATAATGAGAAAATTAGATTTGTAGGAAGGAAAAACTTTCTTAAAAAAAAAAAAAAAAAAAACAACTAACAATTAAGAGTGTCCCTTCTCAATCTCCTTTGCAAGATTTTAATCTAAATTATTCCAGCTAATAGTTGGTATCTCCAAGGATCTGTTCTGGGCTCTCTTCTCTCAATATACTATTTTATTTGATAATCTCAGCAGTTCACATGGATTGCTTTAGTTATCTCTTTATTGATGATTCTTAAATCTACTTTATCTAGTTACTCTTCTCTAAATTCCTGGACTCCCTTCTCCTATTTAAGCCCCTTATACTAGATGCCCCATAGACATCTTAAACTTAATGTGAGCAAAAGTGAACCCCTTATCTTTTCCCCAAAATCCTCCCCTCTTCTTAACTTCCTTATTACTGTCAAGTCTATTATCACCTTCCAGTTACCAAATCCACAATCTGTTGCCAAGACCAGTTGATTTTACCTTTGTAACATTGCACAAAAAAACCCCTCTTCTCCCACCCTGATTCAGGTCTTCACCTCACATCTTTACTGGAATAGTCTGCTAATTGGTCTCCCTGCTTTCAAGTCTTTCTCCATTTCAATCTATCCTCCATTCTGCTGCCAAAGATCTTCTTAAAGTGTAGATCCAATAATGGCATTCCCTCCCTCCCCACATTCAATAAGTTTCAGTGGCTCCCTATCATCTCCAAGATCAGATATAAAATTCTGTTTGGAGTTAAAAACTCTTCATAATCTGCCCCCTCCTTTCCAGTCCTTTTTTATGTTATACTTTATTATGAACTCTTCAATCCAGCAATACTGGTCTTGCTGATATTCCTATCAAAACACTTCATCTCCTAACTCCAAGCATTTTAGTGGCTATCATCCCAATGCTTGGAATGTTCTCTCCTTCTTATGTTTGCCCCTTCCTTTTCTTCAAATTCCAGCTTTTAAAAACCCCTCTATTATTTTCTATCTATACTGTCAATAGCTTCTCTGCACAGAGATGTTTGCACGAGTGTGTATGTGTTTGTACACATACAGAGGTTGAGCTTTGAAGGAAGCTAGGAATTCTATAAGGCAAAGATGAAGAAGTGATTATCTTATGTGAAGGTACAGGTACAAGTAATAGAATTTTGTGTACAAAGAATATTACAGAGAGGAAAATTTGACTTGAATATAGTGAACAAAGGCAAGCAATACATAAGCAGCCTAGAGTTAAACTGTGAAGGGCTTTAAAATACATACAATTCTGTATAAGATCTCGAACAGGAGAGAGACATAGTCAGATATGTGCTTTGAGTACACATATTTTCGAGCTAAGTGAAGATTATACTGGAAAAGCGAAAAACAGGGGAGGCAGGGAGATCAATTAAGAGACTAAGTTATTTATGCAAGAGGTAAAGAGGGCTTGAACCAGGATAATGTCTATGTAAATAGAGAGAAGGGGATGAATACAAGAGATACTGTGGAAAAAGAATCAACAAGAATGGGCAACTGATTATATATGGTCTAGAGAGAAAAGGAAAAGTCAAGGATGACTCATGCCAAGGTTACAAACATGAGTAAGTGCCAGCACAATGGTGCCAAAAAGAGAAATAGAAAATTAGGAAGACAGCAAGTCATCTATCATTTATCAAGCACCTAATATCTGCCAGTCACCATGCTAAACAGAGATATAAAGGCAAAGAATAATCCACCCTAATGGGAGAGAAATCATATGAAGAGTCGTGTAAAAACAAAATAGACAGAAGATGAATTGGAGATAATCTCAGAGAGAAGGCACTTAAATTAAGGCAGACTAAGAAAGGTTTTTTGCAGAAAGCAGAACTTGAATTGAGACTTGGAAGGAAGCCAGGGAAGCAAGGAGATAAAAAATGAAGAGGTAAGAGATCTCTAGGCATGAGAGATAGCCAGTGAAAATGCTCAGAGCTGTTATACACATGATGAATATGCTATACACAGAATAGCAAGAAGGTCAATGTTAATGAATCATAGAATCCATAGAAGGCAGTAAGGTATGAGCTTTCCAGTAAACTGGAAGGGTATGATAGAGGTCAACTTTTAAAAAGGCTTTTAATACTAAACAAAGAATTTTCTATTTGATTCTGGAGCAAACAGGAGTCACTGGAATTTGTTAAATAGGAAGTGCCATAGATCTGCTTTAAACAGTTTTAGATATGAGGTGATAAAATGCCTACACTAGAAAGGTAGCAGGGTCTTTTTAAGAATTGGGAAGGGAGTGTATATGAAAGATACCACAAAGCTAGAAATGAAGGTAGAAAGGACAGAACTGGACAAGTGACTGGATATGATGAGGTAAGAGAAGAGCTTAAAATCATACAGGTTTCTAATGTGAGTGAATGAAAGAAAGGAAAGAGATTAGGGCTGGCCATTAGATTGAGAGTCATCTGCACACAGATGATAGCTGAGAAGTTGAGATAGTTAAGAAGAGGTGTGTTTGGTTTTTGAGGGGAGATGAGTTGTTTCAGGCACTGATTTTCAGATGCCTTTTGAATTGCTACTTGGAGATGTCCAATAGGCAGTGGGGATGCAAAAGTAGAGTTCTGAAGAGAAAGTAGAGCTGAATACACAGAATACATACTGGCAGAAAGATGCTGATTGAATTCATGGGAGCTGATGAGATCACAAAGAAAGTGTGTTTAAAGAAAGAAAGAGGACTGAGCCCTGGTTTAAGGCTCAGGGAATATGCTTTAGGGATATACCTGAAAATAGAGAGTGGGGCAGAAATGATGATCCAGCAACAGTGCCTAAGAAGAAACAAGACAAATAGAAGAACCAAGAGAAAACAGTATAAAGATTCCAAGGATGATTAGACAGAAATATCTAGAAGGAAAAGATGGTTAACTGTGGCAAATGCGGCAGAGTTCAAGAAGGATAAAGATTGAGGGGGGGAAAAAAAAAAAAAAAGGACATCTGATATGTCAATTAAAGGATAACTAATAACCTTAGAGAGGGCAGTTTCAGTGATGGTGAGGCCAGACTGCAACTGTAAGGGCAAAGGCTTGAGAAATGAAAAGTCAAAAGAAAAAAAAAGGAAAGAAGGAAGGAAGGAGAGAGGGAAGAAGGAAAGAAGGAGGCAGGAAACACTGAGTCTTTTCAATCAAGTGGGAAAATAAAAGATGAACTGCAATGAATAGAATATAAATTATTAAAGAAGTAGAGAGCACTACAGAGAAGCAATTTTTTCAAAGAACATGACTGTGAGAAGAGAACAGCAGTAGTTAAATTGATGTAGATGACTGGAGGAAAGGATTTTTTTTCCTGCCTTTTTTTTTTTAAAAAAAGGATTGGGAAGATCTAAACATGTTGGTAGGGAGAAGAAAAAAATCCATTGGCAAAGAAGAAATTGAAATTGAAGCTGTCTGACAAAGAAGAGTTGATTGCTGGTTCAAAGTTCTAAAGTCAATAAGAAGAATCAGAACAAGGGACTCAGATAGTGAGATTAGCCTAATGAAAAAATGATGATACTTCACCTTCAGCAAAAAGGAATTATTACACTAAAAAGTTTTGGATAATGAAGAGTTCCTATTAAATGGCTTCAATCTTCTTAGTGAAACAGAAGGCTAAGTCATTTACTATGAGGGAAAAGGATAAGGATACAGCAGGACATTTAAAAAAAGCAGAGAAGGTAGTGTTATAAAAAATGATTACACTGGAAAAAGAGAGAAAATAGGAAAATGTGACTGAAAGCAAACAGAATATCTCATCACAAAAACAGAATTAAAAGTTTAAAATTCCATTATAATAAATTCTACTAGTTTAGCCAAATAACTTTCCAGGTAAAATCACATTTAAAATATAATTTACAAAGCAAAAAATTGTGTGTGAGAAAAGAAAGATAGGAGAAAAGGAAGGAGAGGGAGAGGGAGAAGGAGAGGGAGAGGGAGAGAGAGAGGGAGAGGGAGAGGGAGAAGGACAGGGACAGGGACAGGGAGAGGGAGAGAGAAAAAACTTATTTTTCAGCACAACAAAAGAATACAGCCTGACATTTAAGGCCCTCGACAATCTGGCTCTGTGCCTTTCTTACATTAATCTTCTTCAAATACTCTAAATGAAATGAGGGGCAGAAAGGAATGAAGGATAATTCCAGGGCTGCAAATTTAAGTAATTAGAAGGATGGGAAATAATGAAATTTACAAGAGGGGTGGATTGGGAGCAGTGCATAAATGAGAGAAAAGAGCACTGGCTACTGGAAGAGAGGAGAAGTTCATAATAGGCTTTCTGGATGAGAAGGTATATTCCCTTTATAGAAAGGATTCAGAGGCTTAAAGGTGAAGCATATTTAAGACAACAGGTATTGGGAGACAGAGATAAAAGATAAAGTTTGAATAACTAATTGTCAAGTTTGAGCCAGATTATCATCTGTCTTACCAATTAATTATATGTATATCCCAAGGTTGAATCATGAGCTTCTCAATGATCTCAAAAGCTTCCAAGGATGGAATTATCACATGAATACAAATGGAGAGGGTGAGAAGAAGGGGAAGAATATCCATATCCAGTCTTAAAGTCTTTCCTAAATCCACTCTCATGTACCAGTTCTTTATTGGATACTTTGAAATGAATATCCTATGTATTTCTTGACCTCATCATGTCATTTAGCTTTCCCTTCAAATTTATCCTTCTTCTAAATTTTCTCACTTCTGTTTAAAGACACCATCATTCTAATCACTCAAGTTCCCAAATGGAGATTCATTCTCAACTCTTCATTCTCCCTCACCTCTAATATCCAATCAGTTGTCAAATCTTAATATTCCTAGTGATTTTTCTAAAGCGCAGATCTAATTATGTCGTTCCCTTACTCAATAAATTCTAGCAGTTCCCAGTTACTTCTATAGTCAATAAACAAACACACTATAACAGCTGGGTGATTTGGATTACAGAGCTTGACAGAGTCAGGAAGATCAATCAGTTCTGCCTTAGATACCTATTATTCTGTGTGAACCTAGCAAGTACTTATCCTCTCAGTTCTACTTTCTTCTTCTTAGAAAGGAGGATAATAGCATTTACCTCCCAGAACTGTTGTGATGATCAAATGAGATAAAATATGTAAGGTTATCTGCAACCTTTAAAGAGTATATAAATACATTATGTTGTCTTCTTCAAAGACATGTTAAACTCCTTGAGGGCAAAGAGAGATTGATTTTTAGTTTATATCTCAGAATGGTGCCTAGCAGACACTTAAATAAATCAAGCAACAAGCATTTATTAGTAGTGTACCTCTTTTATCCCCCTAGTAGAATCTAAGTTCCTAGAGAGGACTCTTTTTGCCTTTGCATCCACAGTACCTGACACAAAGTAAGTGCTAAATAAATATTCAACAAGGAACAGAGGAAGAAAGAATGGAAGGATGAATAGATGGATGGATAGATTTTACTTTAAAAACTTAATATGTATTGAGATTTTGATATAAAAAATACACTAAAAATGTTATAGGATTCTGCCATGAAATTTTCCTGAATTGAAACTGTTACAGACTTTGGTTTCATAAACTTAAAGGTAACATGGAATAGCAAATAAAGAACCAGGCTTTAAATCAGTTTAAGTCTCACCTCAGAACTGTATGGGGTTGGAGAAAATAAGCAAATCACTTAATCTCTGAGTAGCCCCCCCAGGCAATATTCCCAGATTATAAATGGCAAGAGTGGCCAATCTCCATGCAGAGTTCAATCCACCCAAGATCAGGTGGAATTTATGCCAATTAAATCAGAATTCTGGACTCTTCACTCCACCCCAAAAAGGCAAGTATTATAAACAGTTGAAGTTCAATTGTTCTGTAATGAAACAGCTTTAAATCTAGCAGAAGTGGGAAAAGTCCCACATTTACCAAATGTTTCCACTTCCCCTTCTTAGAACTTATGTGTTAAAATGATCAATATTTGATGGGTTAATTTCGGATTTTTTCCTGTAGAACAATTTAAGAAAAGATGAAATAGGCAAATTTAAAGTAGGGAAAGTGAACTGTTGAAGGATTGTTGTTTTTCAATGGCAGAACAGTAATGTTTCCAAGAGATCAACTAACTCAGCTCTCCTCCTTTTCCCCCCTTTTAGCATATCATTCTAACACATTTTACCATAGAATACTACATGCATCTGCAGCACGCATGTTGTTACCAGATTATTGTTATGTTGAATTTCTGGTAACCAAATCAAAGGGCACAGCTAACATCTGACCACTCTTTGGAGCCAAGAGAAATATGTTGTTTACAAAATGTGTCTAATACTATTCACTGTAATAATATTTCACATGTACCTTGTTGGTCTGTTGCAGGATGCTGGTTACATTATACCTGGAGTTGTGATCTGTAACTTCTATCCTTTAGGATTTTTTGTAACTATAATCTTGAAATTCAGTTCTTTTGCTCCTCCCAATAAAGTACCTAAAACTGGAGAAGAGATGCAGTCTCTTCAGTAAAAGAAGAGACAGCTAGTTGTCTAGCTAAGCTGGACAACTAATTGTCAAGACTATATTAGAAAGGGAATTCTTAAGTACTCCTTGGACTAGCTGGCCTCTGAGGTCTCTTCTAATAAGATGACTAACTTTCCATAATAGTTTAGTGAAGTCTTTTACCTGCCTGAGAAGAAAAGGATGAACTAGATGCTCTTTAAAGCCCATACAATTCTATTTTTCTACATTTCCCAATGAGTCAATGCATTATCAACATCAATCCATGGCTGTTTTAATACAACTGTTCTCAAAGTGTAATCCCTCCCCAGGTCCTTTCAGAGGGTTCACAAGGTCAAAATGATTTTCATAATAATACTAGGACTAATTTCGAATATAACAAATATCAACAGAATTCATATAAACAAAAGCTCTTGGGGAGGAAGGGTCCACAATAATTTAAGTGCTTAAAGAGGTACTAGGACCAAAAAAGTTTAAGAATTGCTAACAACCCAATAACTGATTGCTTATTCATTACGAGAAAGCAATTCAGTCCTGACAAGAAAGGCTTATTGTAGAATTCATCACTCATGATGGAATTCTGATAATAGCCAGGTGAAAGTTTAAAAGATAAAGAATGCAAAACAGATGTAGAACAGCAGACACAAAAGAGGTGGACTCAAAGAGATTTATAACAAAAGGACAGAAAGAACCACATATATCTCATGTAAGTTTGCTTCAATAGGAATCTCAAGAAGACAAACACTTTCTTTACCGAGACCCTCTAAGTAACTACCACAGTTTAGAGACAAATAATATAGCTTCATAAGTCATCCTCTTACACCAATTCCTATCCCGCCCCCAAATTCGCCTAGCAACTTCCTCTTCGCCTCCAGGTGCTATGGTGGCTTTCCAGCCTTCCTCCGCGTCCCGCACAGCAGGCCACCCGCAATGGGGAGCGATGACAACCCAAAAACTCTTCTCCTAAGCTCATGCTTTTCCTATGGCCGGAGAGTTGACATTTCACTGCGCAGCGACGCAGACCGGTCGAGAGTACAGGTGAGGATGCTGAGGTAGTCGGGGTAATCCAAAGAGCCGGAACAGCTCCATACCTGCCCGACCCCGGGGGCATCGGCCTCGGGACGTAAACATTCCCTCCCCGCCGCTCCCCGGCTCCCCGACCTGCGACCAGCCGCCTCGGAAACGTACCCTCGGAGGTAAGGCGGGAGAAAGGCTTGAGGAGCTCGGCGAAGCTGAGGTGGTTGCGACGGGTGAGCCGCTCGGCCTCTTCACTACACAGAGCTGCCACGCATGGCACAAACGAGTCTGGGATCAGCTCCTGCACCGACTGCACACATTGGGCCATTGCGGCCGCGCCGCCGCCGCTGCGGCTGACAGCGACCCCCGCGACTGCCTCCGCCCGGGCCCAGCCGGGCGGGGCCGCTCACCCGAGCCCGGAAAGGAAGGAGCGCCCTGACCGCCTAGACTGTCGCGACCCCCACGTCGGCGCCGCCGTCCCTCACATCCCCAAGGAGGCAAGCGGGACCCGGAGAATCGCCGCTCAGTCTTCCTTCCCGCGGCTCCTCGGTCACCACCCGACCAGAGCCTCCATGTTGAGGCCGAACCCTGATCGACCGGCAGTACCAGTCCCGGCAACCCCCGCGCTCGTCCCTCACGTGACTGGGTCAAAGACTGAGGAAAGAGAAGTGGGAGGGGTGGACTGGGAGGGGAGCCGGAAGCTGAGTGGGGACGGGGTAGAATTAGAGCCGAACGGGCGGGGCTCTTGTGAAGTGGGGAAGGGAAGAGGGGGAAGAAAGCGGTGTGGGCATGCGCCTAGTGGTAAGGCTGTCACTTTCGGAGTTAGAAAGCTTGGCCCAGCTGGACTCCGAGAGCGTGAGCGCGGATGGTGACTAAGTGTGGGGCGGAGCTTGGGGGGAGGAGCAGCGCGCTCTCCCTAGGGGCCCAGCTGTCTAATGACGCAACGCACAAAGCGTGCGAGCACCCGGGAATTGCTTTCTTCCTCTGCAGCTGTTTCGCAACTGTTTGCTTTCTTTCCCGATTTCGTTTGCCGGGGTGGCTCAGTGGTTTACACTCTTGTCACTTGCAAAGAGTTTGACTCACTTTACTCAACATTGATCCAAACTGTACAGATTTGATTTGGCTTTGGGGCTTTCTTAGGAAGAATTAGAGCAACTTCCATTCGACCACCGGAGAGCAAGAATTTAGGATGTTTTGATAAAATACCGGTGTGAACTGGAACAGGGTGGGTATTTTAGGGAAGTAGTGTTCTCAAGCGGTGAATTCTCAATTTTTCAACAGTTGAAGAAGGTTTTAAGATCCACTGAGTACTTACCCCCAATTCCATTTAAGACTGTGCTAGGGATTTACTTAATGGTGGTCTCACTAATTAGCTCACTTAGTAAGTATTTTGAAAATTGTTAATATTCAGGATACAATCCTAGAAGTGGATATAAATCTCTGGTCTCCAAAGAGCTTTCAATGTATGAAAATTAGTCACTTCTCACATTTCTTCAAAATAGAAATCATAAATGCCTAATTGAGATTCAAGTAGTTAATGAAAATTTTGGGGTGCCTCTCACAGGCTGGTTTGGGGAAACAATAAAACAGCTTTCAGATTATGCTGTTCCTTCCCACCTCGCATGCTCCTCCTGCCAACACAAGTTAAAATTGATAGGGTACTTATTAAACACTTATTAGCTGCCAAGCACTATGCTATGTACAGGGAATAAAAACAAAAAAGGTAATCTCTATTTTCAAAGAGTTTAAGATAAAGGGGTAGATGCATACTTTCTGATCAACCCACTAAAGAATTTAGTTTGTCAAGACTTTGGCCTTGGGAGTTTAGGTAGGCGACTATGATGGAAGTGGATATGAGTAGGAGATGCAGGCTAACCTTTTTCTGGCCATAGCTTCTACTACATCAGAAGATATACAATAAATCTGGCAGATTCCTATGTATGAGTTGGATTAGATAAACTCTTCAATCCTTCCCAGATTGAAGTGCTTGTGATTCTACAATCAACACATTAGGAACTTCCTTTTGGGTCCCTTGATATGATGCTTGTGGCAGTAAAGCCCATGGATTTTCCATTTATTGCCCTTCAGACTTGCTGACCGACCCATATCCTTTTCTATTCACATATTTCTGTATAAATTTTATGCCATTTCTTATGTGAATTTCTTCCAAGGTAATATACTAAAATCTACTCATACCCACCATGCATCTCTTCATTTTCCTTTGCAATTTTGCTTCTTCATAGACAATGATTGTGCAGCTATATAGTATAACTCAAAAAAAGAAGAAACAAATTAGTGTTGTTAGACATTAAATAGGCAACACTACAAATATACCATGAAATGTATAGCACTATCCAAATTCTGTAAAGAAATAAGCCCGGAGGATTGGGCAAAGAGATAAGCAAAGGGAGTATGTGTATATATATATATATATATATATATATATATGTATATGTGAGTGAGTCTATGAGTGGGTGTGAATATATATGTATATATGTGTGTGGGCGGGCGGGATATATATGTGTGTGTATGTATGGGGTTATGTGTATATATACATACACACACATAAACATCCATACTTAACTACAGCCTGTTTAGGAGTGATGAGGGATAATGAAAGGGGAAAAAAATAAAGTTAAAAAAATGCACAGCATCTCTGCTGTGCAAAAGAACAATTTACAAGGAAGCAAAGAAAAGATGAACACTCATAAATAAAATTTCTTCCACTATTATATCTTTTCTTGAATGGGTAATTTATTGTTAGCTCTCTGATGTTCTACTAGATACATGACAATGTTTGTTTTGTTTTCCTTTTCTGTTTTTCTTTTTTCTGTTCTAATTTTTTAAGAAAATAATTTTTTTAAAAAGAAAAAAAAAATTAATGTGGAAAAGAATAAGATTCTTTTGCTTCAGGGAGAAGATTGGGGTCACTAAGAACATCACACAACTTCCCAGAAATAATCCACATCACTTTCTTATTCTCATTCAATACTGAATCCAATTCATCTTCTATTTGTTATGTCTAATATAGATTATTGATAGATCAAATGTGTGGACTATCTAACTGAATACTAGGCACTATTCATCGTTTTGTTTTTTCATGTATACATTGGTCTAATTCTTTGTAAGATTTTAGATCTCATTTGGGATGTTCTTCAGTGTCCCAAGGCTTTATGCACTCAACAGTATGTCATTAACAAACACACTCTACAGAGACTATCTTTTCGATTTTCTATTCTGGACTGAAGCACTGGGATTCACAAAGTACTAAAAGATCCAAAGAAATGTTGGAGGGGGTCTGGAGAAACTGGAACACTAATATATTGTTGTAATTGACCCAACCGTTCTGGAGAGCATTTTGGAACTATGCCTACAGAGCTATCAAACTGCATTCTCTTTGATACATCAGTACTCAAACTGGGTTGGTATCATAAAAAGAACATAATAGAGGAGAAAGGACCATTTGTGCAAAAATGTAGCAGCTCTTTTTGTGAGGACTAAGAATTGGAAATCAAAGGGATGCCCATTAATTGAGGAATAGCTAAACAAGCTGTAATATATGATTGTAATGGAGTACTATTATATTGTAAGAAATGAGAAGCAGGATGATTTCAGAAAAACCTGGAAAGACTTACATGAACTGATGTAAAGTGAACAGAACCAGGAGAACAATGTACACAATAAAAGCAGTATCATTCGATGAAAAACTGTGAATGACAGCTATTTTCAGCAATACAATGATCCTACACATTCCTAAAGGACTAATGATGAAGCATACCATCTACCTCCAGAGAAAGAATATTGTTTAAGTACAGACTGAACCATACTCTTTTTCACTCCCTTTCTTTCATTCTTTTCCTTTTGAATTTCCTTATACAAACTGACTAATATGAAAGTGTCTGTCCATATCCTTTGACTATCAATTGAAGAATGACTTGTAGATAATGATAAATATTGGAGAGAATGTGGGAAAACTGAAACACATGCATTGCTAGTAGAATTGTGAATTGATCCAACCATTCTGGAGAGCACTTTGAAACTATGCCAATATGATTCCAAATTATGTAAACATAATTGCACGGGTCAAGGGGGAAGGGAAGGAAAGGAGAAATAGAATTTAGAACTCAAAATTTTTAAAAATTGTTTTCACATGTTATTGGAGGGGAAATAAGATATATATTTAAAAGTATTACTACATAAAATACATCTAAATCTCTAATAAGACTTATATAACTGATTAATTACCAGATCACTTATCTGAAAAGAAACAAAACCAACTGAGAAACTCTAAAACAAAAAAAAATATGTGATTTGCTTTTTAGGGAAAAAAAAGTATATTTGTTGGTCAAAATCAATAAAAATTTGTGTAGAAAGAATTAATCCAAATAGCATCCATGACAAACATAACAAATTGAGTATTTGGGCAATAAAAACACTCATACATACACAACACACACCACTTAGTGGCATAATACTGTACCACCAATACCTAGAACTAAAAAGGACAAAGGAAACAGGCTCTAACCAAACCAGATTTTTGTACCCAGATGGCCTAAAGCCAAGGTATGTGTGGGAGAAATAGCTTTTCTCCATGCCCAGCACAGTGCATGATGCCTAAGTTTTGAATAAACAGTATCTTTACCTTCTGGACACTGCCAGGAAAAAAAAAATGTCTTGATCTGGTAGGTTTTTCCCCCTCAATTGTACTTTATTTTTCCAAATATACACAAATATAGTTTTTAGCATTAATTTTTTGTAAGATTTTGTGTCTCAAATTTTTCTCCCTCCATCCCTTACCTCCTTCCTCCCCAAAATGCAAGCAATCTGATATAGATTAAATATTGGCAATCCTTTTAAACGTATTTCCATATTGTGTTGGCCAAGAAAATCAGACCAAAGTGGGAAAAACATGAGAAAGAAGAAAAACAAATCCGAAAAACCTGATGCTTCGATCCACATTCAGTCCCCACAGTCCTCTCTCTGGATGTAGATGGCTCTCTTCATTATAAATCTATTGGAATTGGCCTGAATCATTGTTCATTGTTGAAAAGAGCCAAGTCCATCACAGTTAATCATTACATAATCTTCTTGTTGTGTACAATGTTCTCTTGGTTCTTCAAACTTCATTCAGTATCAGTTCATATAAATCCCTCCAGACTTTTCTGAAATCAACCTGCTCATCATTTCTTATAGAATAATAATATTCCATTACATTCAGTTAGCATAATGTTTCAGCCATTTCCCAAATGATGGGCATCTATTCAATTTCCAGTTCCTTGTCACAACAAAAAAAAAAAAAAAGTGCTGCAAACATTTTTGCACATATAGGGTTTTTTTTGCCCCTCTTTTATGCTCTCTTTAGGATACAAACCCAGTGTGTGCACAGTTTTATAGCCCTTTGGGCATAGTTTTAAATTGTTCTTCAGAATGGTTGGATCAGTTCACAACTCCAGCAGCAATGTGTTAGTGTACCAGTTTTCCCACATCCCCTTTATCATTTATCATTATCTACAAGCCATTCTTCAATTGATAAATAGTCAAAGAATATGAACAAACAATTTTTAGATAAAGAAATTAAAGCTATTTTTAGTCTTATGAAAAAATGCTTTAAATTACTATTGATTAGAAAAATGCAAAAAAACAAAAACAAAACAAAACTCTGAGGTACTATTATGTACCTCTCAGATTGGCTAAGATGACAAAAAAATATGGTGATAAATGTTGGGGGGGATGTGGGAAAACTGGGACACTAGTACATTGTAGGTAGAGTTGTGAACTGATCCAGACATTCTGGAGAGCAAAAAAAGACTTAATTTCAAGTCATCCTGATCTAGGTGGTGTTTAACTTGCAATGTGCTTCTTCACCTTAAAATAACACATTGGACATGTTCCCAAATCTGAATGATATATGAAGGTTAGTGGAAACTCCTGGCTGGGACCAATTTACTCAAAAGAAGCATCCTGGATAGAAAGGGTCCAAATAACTATGCTCAAAAAGTTATCAAACTGTGCATACCCTTTGATCCAGCTGTGTTACTTCTGGGCTTATACCCCAAAGAGGTCTCAAAGAAGGGAAAGGGACCTGTATGTGCCAAAATGTTTGTGGCAGCCCTGTTTGTGGTGGCTAGAAACTGGAAAATGAATGGATGCACATCAATTGGAGAATGGTTGGGTAAATTGTGGTATATGAATGTTATGGAATATTATTGTTCTGTAAGAAATGACCAGCAGGATGAATACAGAGAGGTTTGGAGAGACTTATATGAACTGATGCTGAGTGAAATGAGCAGAACCAGGAGATCATTATACATTTCCACAACAATACTATATGAGGATATATTCTGATGGAAGTGGATTTTTTCGACAATGAGAAGATCTAACTCAGTTCCAATTGATCAATAATGTACAGAATCAGCTACACCCAGAGAAAGAACACTGGGAATTGAATGTGTACTCTTTGCATTTTTATTTTTCTTCCCAGGTTGTTTTTACCTTATGACTCAGATTTTTCTTGTGCAATAAGAGAACTGTACAGATCTGTACACATATATTGTATTTAAGATATACTTTAACATATTTAATATGTATGAGACTGCCTGCCATCTAGAGGAGGGGATGCAGGAAGGGAAGGGAAAAGTTGGAATAGAAGTGAATGCAAGGGACAATATTGAAAAAATTATCCATGCATATATTGTCAATAAAAAGCCATAATAAAAAAATTGACTAATTTTAAAAAAAGGGGGGGGGGGTCCAAATTTAACCAAAATCTCCCTAGGCCTCTAAAACTTTGGACCCCTCAGCTATAATAGAAATGGTGAATTTATGTAGCTATCCTAGACCAGACTAGTCCAAAAGCAAATCCTCAAGTTGTTGGGGTTTTTTTGTTTGTTTTTTAAAATAACTTTTTATTGATAGAACCCATACCAGGGTAATTTTTTACAGCATTATCCCTTGCACTCACTTCTGTTCTGATTTTTCCCCTCCCTCCCTTTACCCCCTCCCCCACATGGCAAGCAGTGCTTTACATGTTGAATAGGTTACAGTATATCCTAGATACAATATATGTGTGCAGAACTGAACAGTTTTCTTGTTGCACAGGGAGAATTCGATTCAGAAGGTATAAATAACCCAGGAAGAAAAACAAAATACAAGCAGTTTATATTCATTTCCCAGTGTTCTTTCTTTGGGTGTAGCTGCTTCTGTCCATCTTTGATCAATTGAAACTGAATTAGCTCTCTTTATCGAAGAGATCCACTTCCATCAGAATACATCCTCAAACAGTATCATTGTTGAGGTATATAATGATCTCCTGGTTCTGCTCATTTCACTTAGCATCAGTTCATGTAAGTCTCACCAGTCCTCTCTGTATTCATCCTGCTGGTCATTCCTTACAGAACAATAATATTCCATAACGTTCATATACCACAATTTACTCAGCCATTCTCCAATTGATGGGCATCCATTCATTTTCCAGCTTCTAGCCACTACAAACAGGGCTGCCACAAACATTTTGGCACATACAGGTCCCTTTCCCTTTAGTATATCTTTGGGATATAAGCCCAGTAGAAACACTGCTGGATCAAAGAGTATGCACAGTTTGATAACTTTTGAGCATAGTTCCAAATTGCTCTCCAGAATGGCTGGATGTATTCACAATTCCACCAACAATGTATCAGTGTCCCTGTTTTCCCACATCCCCTCCAACATTCCACATTATCTTTCCCTGTCACTCTAGCCAATCTGACAGGTGTGTAGTGGTATCTCAGAGTTGTCTTAATTGCAAATCCTCAAGTTAAAGAGGTTGAATCAATGACTCAAATTAAAAAAAAAAAAAAAAACACAATACTTGTACTAAATATAAATACATAATATTTGTGTATTTAATAAATACATAAAATAAATATTTAAGATATGTAGCTTTCTAGGACCTTTAGGAACATTAAGAATATGACATTAGGGGCAGCTAGATGGCATAGTGGATAAAGCACCAGCCCTGACTTCAGGAGGACCTGAGTTCAAATTTGGCCTCAGACACGTAATACTTCCTGGCTGTGTGACCCTAAGCAAGTCACTTAATCTTAGTTGCTTCACCAAAAATAAAAAAGAATAGGACATTAACAACTATAGCACATACCAGTTCATCCAATCTACAGAGCTACTTCCTTTTTTTTTTTTTTTTTTTTTTGGTTGACACAATTGGGGTTAAGTGACTTGCCCAGGATCACACAGCTAGGAAATAGAAGTGTCTGAGGCCAGATTTGAACTCTGAGGCCAGATTTGAACTCCGGTCCTCCTGAAGTCAGGGCTGGTATTCTATCCCTATACCATCTAGCTGCCCCTACTTCCCTTTCTTGATACTAGTTTACATAAGGTTCTCCAAAAGGCAGATCTCTACATGCAAAAATAATCCCATTTCATCTCATTCTCTCTAGCATATTTATCCCTCTATCATCTATAGTTTCTCACTAATTTTCAATCATCACATCCTATCTGCTAGTTTTCCCCCTACAAACTATATCTGTATATCTATCTATCTGTATCTATCTTTCTATCTATGTCTCCCCCATCCTCAAAAAAACCTCTCAATCTTTATTCCCAACAGATATTGTCTGATATATCTCCTGCCTTTTGTAATGAATCTTTTTGAAATGGACATCTCCATCTCATTATCTCCTTTTCCTTTCCTCTCATTCTCTTAACTCTCTACAGTCTGGCTTCTGACCTCATCTTCAACAGAACTACTCACTCCAAAGTTTCTAATAAACTCTTAATTACTCTAATGGTCTTCACTCAATCCTTATCTTTTCTCTCTCTTTGATACTGCTGGTCATCTTGTTCTTTTATTATTGTTATTATTATTATTATAGCTTTTTATTGACAAAACATATACATGGGTAATTTTTCAACATTGACTCTTGCAAACCAGAATAAAAGATTTCATCAATGGGGACAACAAGAACTCAGGATGTGAGGAATTATCTTATCCAAGGAATTGCAAGTCTTGCTCTTTTAAAGATGGAGAAACAATCTCAGGTGCAGAGTTATAAAAACTCAAGAATGAGGGCCAAACACTTGAATTTTCAAAAACGGGAAGAGATGAAAAGCACTATGATACTAAAATATTAGAAAATTAAAAGCAAGTCCTAAAATTTTGCTAATGTCCTGTCTAAATTAACAAACCATATGTAAAGATTGTGTTGTTGTTGCAAGTGTATCAATGTAATTCTGTCTTTGTGAGATCAAATTGAAGCATGTTTAAAAGCTTATAGGTAAAGCTTCCAATTTCAGTAAATTTACCTGATGTGGTTAATGAAGTCCAAGAGTGGGGGAGGAAAATTTGGCCACAAATAAACTCTGGAGTGACCCAGAAGCTCTCTAAAAGCACTGAAAAATAAGCAGTTCCTCACAGGGAAGATGGTTGGGGAAATGAGCCAGCACTAAATGCAACTCTATAACAGCTAACATATCATTAAAAACAGGTCTAATAACATATTCTAAAGAAGGCTAATCAAGCTTTTAGGAGGGGTTCCACAAAAGATAGTGTATTCTTTTCCTTTTCAATGTATATCCTGTCCCCCCCAATATTGAACTTTTTCTAGTTTCTATTTCCCCCTAATATACCTTTCCACAATTTCCACAATTACTATCCACCTATCATGCTCCCCCCGCCCTCCCTCCCCGCAGTAACACGAGCTTACAATCTACTCATCAGCAATAATTTCTTATTTTCAATTTGTAGCAAACATTTCAATTGCCAGTGTTACTCATAGAATTAGATGCCATAACAAAACTGGAGGAACAAAAGATCTAGGATTTAAAAAAAAAAAAAAATGTAAAAAAGCAGTTAAAAAAAAAGAGGAAATATCACTTTAAATATGAAATTATCCAATACATAACAGAAACAAGCCTGGGGAGCAAGCACTCTGGCTCCATGGGGATAGACACATGCTCTTTGGGGAAGGAAACAAAAATGATGCTGGAGCTGAGCACATGCTAGAGCCATTTCCAGTGACACATGTACTTAGTCCCTTTTTAAAGGACATGTACAAATCAGAAGCTTTTGAGTGATCCCCTTATGCTTTTCCCCAATTCTATTACTGAGGACTATGTCAAAAACAGGTCAAATTGCTTTTGAATTTTTTCCAGAAAAAAAATTTCCTAGCAATTCCTGGCAGTCTTGTTTGGAGTAATATCAAAGAAAAATAATTCATATTAATGGTATACTCTGCATTTTGGCTCAAATCAGCCAGAAACAATTTAAATTTAACATAATCTAACATTCAAGTATTTCTAGTTTGGAGAGTGAGATGTCTAAATCCCCATGCCTTCTTATATAAATCTCTATCCCAGAATCATTTTTGAGAATCTTGAACAAAGATATGTTAAAATTAAGTTTGGATTACTATTCTATAATATTCAAACAACAAATGTACTGTTCTATTTTTTTCCTGGACTACTCCCCATAAGGGATCAAAGGAACTTTACCCAGAGATTAATATTTTTTTCAAAGATTCAGAATCTTTTCTAAATAGGTGGTAGAGAGAGAGCCTCCTTTTCTATGGAAGAGGCCACTATTCTGCACTGAGTTCTAGTGCCAAGCAACAACTAGATAAAGACTTTTAAAATGATAAAATTCTTAAAAATGATGATAAAAAGCATTTATATAGTACCTACTATGTTCCAGATACTAAGCCAAGTATTTACAAATAGATATTTTAAAAGCACTTAGCACAGTGCTTGGCACATTTTAGATGCTATATAAATATTTATTCCCTTCCTCATTCACTTACTCATCTGATCCTCACAATAGACTGATGAATGGGATGAACTGAGTGAAGACCTCTCATAAGAATGTGACCTTGACTTATACCCTAATTGTAACTTGGGACTTTTCAAAATAGTCCAAAGTCAAGGGGTTTGATAATTTTAATTAAACATGCATCTTTTCATTAGCATTAAGTTGCTTTTTCTTTTTTTATGAAAGCTTTTAATTTTCAAAACATATGAATAGATAATTTTTCAACATTAATCTTTGCAAAACCTTCTATTCCAATTTTTTCCTCTTCTCCCCCACCCCCTCCCCTAGATGGCAAGTAATCTAATATATGTTAACATGGTAAAAATATATATTAAATCCAATATAATATTAAGTTTCTAATATGGTGAAGAATATGTCATCGGCTAACAATATTCTTTGTTTTTAGATAGATTAGGTAGATTAGATCAATTAGATAGATTAGAATGTAAGTCTGGACTCCCACCCAGAAGAAGGGCCAGGAGAGGGGGAGGGGTTTCTATGTTAGGTTCTATATAATCCTGTGTTTTGCAGCTTGCACTTTGCACTCCTTTACTGACGATATCTTGTCTGTTGGGAGTTGCCCTTTTTCACGTGATCATAATAAATCCTTTTTGCTTTTTACCTAGAGACCTCTGATTTTAATTTGGGTAATGGTTGCTGATTCACACAGTTTTGGGAGCTCATCTGGGATATTTCTTGCTTGTGAGGAGTCTCTCCCACACCAAATCCTTGGGCAGGTGCCCTCTGGAGAGTTCTCTGGTGGTCTTTGGACTCAGCTCTGGAACTCCTGCTCCAATCTCACAGAGAGACACTTGGAGAGAACAGAAAAAAAAAGTAAAAATGGAGATCTGGGACCAGGCTAGCAAAGACAGAGAATTAATTCAGTTCAAGAAATAAGCCAGCAGAGACATCAGTCACATAAATTGTGTGCATAATTCAGATAGGAAAGAAACTGGTGAGGGTGGAAAGACTCTAAAATGTTATAGTTCATACAAGTATTTTCCCTTTGACAAGAACTGGTGAGCTGCCTGGATGACTGGGATTGGGAGATTCTAAGCGTTTGAGTACATAAGGATGCACTCATTTCCCAAATAATAGTTTGAGCAATTCCTCCATCAGAGGGGACATGACATTGGGAACTTTGAGAAAAAAAGAATCTAAGGTAGATGGCACTAAAAGCCTATTTAGTTATTAAAAGATAGCCCTTTAGGAAACTGGCTTAAGAATTGGGATGAAGTAAGAATTTAAAAGCAATTTGTGTATGCATGTGAGCCTGTATTTTGTCTTCTATGTTTCTCTCAGTCAGCTGAATTACAAAGGAAAAGATCTAGTCATTGGGATTTAAAAGCTCTTGTTTTGTACATAATTGAACTTCATGCATGTAGCTTTTAGCTAGAGAGAGGAAGGACTAGTTCTGAGATAGGGAAAATTTTAACTGCCACATCAAAAAGAAAAAAAGTGACCTATAGCTTTCCCCTAAACTCTGCTGCCTTGATAGGGGTTAATGGAATAACATTGGGACAAATTGTACCTAAGTATAGATTGGTAGAGACTATTAATTCTGATAATGGAACATACTTTACTTTTAAGATTTTGTAAGAAATATGTCACAAGTTACTCAGAGGAATGTGATCCTGAATTGTTATAGATGGAGGTTAGCATCTGGACAAGAGTTGGGAGGACAACCTTGGCTTTTGCTTAAGGTGGGATCCTTCTGACTCAGTTTCCCCAGTGGTGTTTCTTTGAATAAGAACCCATCTGATTATTCCTGAATCATAAGGTGGAAAACTGTGACAATTACCTAAAGTCTAACTAAGCTTAGAATGCTTGCTTTATCCTGTCATGTATGTATTCTCAGGCATAGAGGCCTGAAGGACCAATTTTGATGCTATTATAATCATGAACCATCTTTTTCCTCTTATAGAAAGTTTCTATAATCAGAGAAGTAATCAGTAGAAACTATAGTCCAATATAAGTATGTAAGATCTTAGAGTTTTCAATCTGAAAATATATGGTCATTATCCTAAATAAGTATTTGACCTAGTCATCTATCTGTTGCTAGATGCATATGTCTGTCTGCTCCTTTTAGCATTTCTATTGTTGCTGACTTTCATGATAGGCATCCTTATTTTTGAAGGGTTACCTACTCCAATGACTGGTGACATAAATGATTGAGATAATAGGTATCCCCCAGATGGGACTTGGAGGTACAGATCCCCAATTTATATGCTAAATAGGCTCATTAGACTCAAGTCTTTGTCAAAATAATTAAGACACTGGATTTGTTAGCAGATTAAGTTCAGAAAAGTGTGAGAGGCTTTATGTCAATTAGAGGAAAATATTTATCTCACCTCCAGAGAAGGCTGTGTGTATAAACCCCTTCCCTTAATGTAACCAATCATTATCCTTCACCCCCATGATACTGCCAACCCCATAACAAACTGGATGATTACCAACTTGTTATTCCTCAAACAGGATACTCCATCTCCCAATTTGAGGCATTCTTTCCCGATTGTTTTCTATATCTGGAATTTTCTTTTCTCATTTCTGCCTCTCAGCTTTCTTCAGGTCCTGGGCTTAGCACAATGCAGGCAAGCACATTGTAAATGCTTAATAAATGCTATAAATGCTCAGCTGACTTGGCTTGACAGAAATAGGCAGCAGATTGAACTGTCCAAAGAAGAGATCATTTTGCAGGAAAAACAAGCCCAATCTAGTTACTGGCTAGCAGAGACTCTATGATTTAAAGAGTTAGACCAGCTGAATAGTGGAGGACACTTAGCAACTTCACGAAAACTCTGGAAAGAGGCTGGATGCTGAGGCCCTAGAGTTACAGAGTTATTAGTTGCTGAGCCACATGCATTCTCTACTCTCTGCTCACTTTTTCTTCCTTTTGAATTCTGAGTGCCCTTGTGGGAGAATATACCCTTGATATTTGGAACTACTTTGTAACTACTCATTATTATATCAGTTAAGTAAATGCCTTTGCAAAGAACTTAATCTGCTAGTCTACCAACATGAAGTACATTGATAGGGTCTAATCAGCTAGTGTTTAAGAGAACAGTTAGCTACAGGATTATTACTAGTAGTCTGGGAATATTCTACAAGTGATATGAGTTGGACAAATGAGCCCTCAATGGGGACATTTAGAAATATTGGAGTTTAAGGGAAAGTAATTTTTTAAAAGAGAAAATTTCCTATGTTTCTATGTTTGGGATATGTATGATAAACCAATCAAAGAAAATAGAAAAAGAACAATCAGAGAAAAAGATGAAGAAATAAGAAAGAACACTGGTTTAACAACAACAACAACAAAAAAGCAAACAAAAAACAATTAAAAAACAAAAACAAAAATAAAAAAACATAGAAAACAGGATACTGAGGAGCAGAAAATATTTGAATAGTCCCTTACTAACAAAGTCCTGCCCAGTGGAAGGCTTTTAATTATGATGATAATTTAATTTACTCGAGTGAAATTTGTCAATTATATGGTTATATTTCTTCACTAAAGTTTCATTTTTATAGACTTCAATAAAGTAGTTCATTGACATTTAACCTGTGCTTACCAAATCAGCCTGAGGCATTTTATATGTTTAATATGTATGATACTAGATTGGCAAAGAGAATGTTGGGTTTGATCATGGTGTGCAACAGAATTGGTACAAGACCTTTGAAGACAAAAAATATTCTTCAAGCGAGAAACACATGTGAATATAGATTCTCTTACAGTCAATTCCGGACACATGAACAGAGAGAAGAGAGATTTTGGAAAGTGCAAATTTGAAGGGCAAATTGGTTCCTCAACCCATTCCTGAGCTTTAGCTTGCATTTCTAGCAATTTGGGGAAAATTTTTCTTAGATAAGATGAGGGCCTCTCTTTTGGTTCAATTGAGTACTTTCACTCTCATCTAAAAAGTTAATTCACTTTGTGTATTTTATCATATATTCTAATCTATGAAATCCACAATTTCTCTTGTTTTTTGTTTTTATAAATAGATTTACTGGCTATGTGTGATTTTTTTTTTTTTGCATAACTTGTATTTGATATACTTTAACATATTTAACATGTATTGGAGTACCTGCCATCTGGGGAGGGGATAGGAGAAAGGAAGGGAAAAGTTGGAACAGAAGATTTTGCAAGGGTCAATGCTGAAAAATTACCTATGTATATATCTATGCATATATAAAAAAAGCTATAATAAAAAAATAATAACCTGTGTTTGGCTAAAAAAGGCAAAGTGTTATAAGCTTGGGACAACCCCTTATCAAAAGAAACCAGGGAAGCAGTTTTTGTTTTGAACCCATTGTATCTAAAGACTAGCAATATTTAGGAGGATAGATAGAAATAATTCTAGTCCATAACCTTCCTGGAGGAAAAAGTGCCCATTCTTCCTGATGCTCCAGAGCTTTACCTATCCCTCCTTCTTAGCTGCTGTATTGGAGTTCTTTCACTCAGAGACAGTTCATATCTATCAGAACTTCCCTCAAGCCATATTTAGAAAACTCAAGTGAACAAATATTCTTTTTTTTCCCCCTGAGGCAATTGGGGTTAAGCTGCGTGCCCAGGGTCTCACAGCTAGGAAGTGTTAAGTATCGAGCTCAGATTTGAACTCCGGTCCTCCTGACTTTAGAACTGGTACTTTACCCACTGCACCACCTAAGTGCCCCCATATATTCTTATATGGTCAACAAATACCTCATAATGCCTCATAATTATTTAAGTTTTATTTACATATCACTTTTTTATTACAATTCTGTGTTGTTAACATAACTATCATCCTCATTTCATAGACATAAAATATAGATTCAAACAAGTTAAATGACTATTCACTACGAGTTCCCTCTTATCCTTTTCTCTGCTTCTCACAATCTCTTCACAGCATTCTTCATCTTCTTTAATCTTTGAGGAAGTTAGCCTTTCTCTTCACCAAGATCTACCCCTCTTTATTTTTTCTCTTCCCAGATTGCCCCCACCATTAACATCTCTTTTGAATCTTTAATCTCTCCCTCTCTACTGGCTTTTCCCTGTTACCTCCTAACATGGCCAAATCATCCTCATTTAAAAAAACAAAACAAAACAAAACAAAAAACAAATAACCATCTCCCTTTCTTGTACAAACTCTGAGATGAAGCTATCTGTGCTCATTGTCTCAATTTCCTTTGCTTTTATTTTTCAATCCATTGCAATTTAGCTTCTAGCCTAAACACCGAATTAAAAAGCTCTTTCCACAGTTACCAATGATCTTGAATTTGCCAAATTTGATGTTCTTTTCACAATTTTTATTCTTTGTATGTAGTATTTGGCACTATTCAAATATTTTCTGCTCCTCAGTATCCCGTTTTCTATGTTTTTCATTTTTGTTGTTGTTTTTAGCTTGCTTTATTTTTTGTTAAACCAGTGTTCGTTTTTATTTCTTCATCTTCTTCTCTGATTGTTCCTTTTCCATTTTCTTTAATTGGTTTATCATATATATCCCAAACATAGAAACATAGAAATTAGACTAGAAAGACGGATTCTTCAGCACTTTGCCATGTTACTCTTCTGTTCAAGAAACTCCATGGATACCTCTTGCCTGTATGATGAAATATCTCCTTAACTTTCCATATCTTTTACAATGTGCTTGCAGTCTACTTTTTCAGAATTCCTGTACATTTTTCTCCACAAATTCAAACTACTGCCAAAATTACCTATTTGCTGTTCCCTTATTGACATTTTGTTTTCCATCTCTAAGCTTTTGTATAGCTGTCCCATGCCTGAAATGCCTAAATTCTTTCATAGCTGAGCTTGTGCCATTTTTTATGAGAGATCTATCATATCCCTTTCCAGAAATTGCTGTATTTATACTTTGCACATATTTTGTGTAGTCCTTGTCTTTGGGTAGTTGTTCTTCCTTCTCTCCCAACTCTATCCCCAAACGAGATATTAGTATTCACAGCTACTAAAAGCACAGGAAAAAAAGTTCTCTTCACCAAAATCCTTGGCACAGTCAAATAGTTCAAGATCAGAAACGGATATGGCTTTGTCAGTGGAAATGACATTAAAGATGCATTACCATCTACTTTGCTAATGTACTCAAAAGATCAGGGAGTTTTCTGTCTGACTTCAGCTGAAATCTCCTTGTGTTCTCTCCCCCAATTATAATGGGAACTCTTGAAAACAGAGTGTCTTTGCTATTTCTATCCCCAGCACTAAGAACAACGTTTTGCACATAGTAAGTGCTTAATAAATGCTTTCTCTTCCTTCCTTTTTGAAATCTGGCAGGAAATCAGAAAGAAAGGACAAAGGCTACATATGGAATGTTTTTCCACTTACCAGAAGAAAAAAATAAAGGAGTCTGGGTAAGATGAAGCCTTTGTTCTAATTACAGAAAAAAAGAAAGGAAGTCTTATTTGTATCTGGTTTTCCTATACTACTTCCTACTACATCCTTGGAAGCAGCATATTGTACTAGCTTTGGAGTCAGAGGACATTAATTGGGACTCCAGCTCTGAAGCTTACTAACTACTCTATCAACACTTAATTTAAGGTTTCTCACCTAAAATAATGAATACTAATATTCACATGTTATACCTTATAGGATTGCCATTTTTTAAAAGTATTTATAAACTTTAGAGTAGAATGAAAATATATATATTATTTCAGCCTAGTTAAATCTAACAAAATTTACTTTCCTTATTACTATCATTTTTATAAATTGCTCTACAGCTACCCATGAGAATGAAGGAAAAATCTTAACTTCTACATAGGCCTTTTACTCTATTTAAAAGTCCTTGGATATAATATACTTTTCAAAAATGGTTTTTTAAAAATTTCTATTTATTTTGAACTTAACAAAATAAAATTAGTGTTTCCACATACAAAGTAGAACAGAAATGAGGATTGTACATAAAACTGTGAAACTCTTTTTACAGCTAACTTTTCCTCTTAAGGTTGGAAACCCTATCAGTATTCCTCCTTTCTCTCTCCTCCAATCCCAACATTGAAAGAAAAGAAAGATAAAAATCCTTGGTAACAAATATACATAGTCAAGCAAATCAAATTTTCATATTGCTTTGTCTCATTCTGTACCTTTAGTCCATCACCTCTCTCTCAAGAGATGAATAGCAAGGAATCATGTTTGGTTATTGCATTGATCAGAGTTCTTAAGCTTAGGTTTGGCTTTTCCAAGGAAAAAGTCTTGCCATTTTAATAAAAGAAATTTGTTTCCTTAACCCTATCACAGAGTATGGCACGTAGGCCTACTAATGCTTGCAGAAAGGGATTCAATCTAGTCACATGATTACTGCTGACCCTTTAGAAAGGGGGTCCTTTGAATATTAGCCAAATATTTGGCAATGCATTTTTAATGTCATTTCAGTTGATAAAAAAATATATCTCCTCATCATTCTGCAATGAAATCAACTCTAAATCTCTCACCTCCCCAGATTGTTTTTCACTCAAATGCATGATTTTATTATTCCTCTTCCATCTCATGTCAGGTAACTTGTCCCCTTCTTTTCAGATTCTTTTTATATATTGTCTCTCCCATTAGAATATGAACTCCTTGAGGAAAGGGGTTTGTTTTATGCCTTTCTTTGTATCCTCAGTATTTAGCACAGTTGCACTTTAAAATTGTCTATTGATTGACTCTATACTAAATAAGGCATCAATCAATAATTAAGTCAATCAATGAACATGATTAGTTATAATAATATTAGCACAATAGGTTTCACTTATATAGCATTTTAAAGTTGATATATCTCTGTTGTTGTTTGCTTGCATTTTGTTTTCCTTCTCAGTTTTTTTTTCTTTTTGCTCTGATTTTTCTTATGCAGTAAGATAATTGTATAAATATGTGTGTGTATGATATTACATACATTTTAACATATTTAACATGTATTGGATTACTTGCCATCTAGGGGAGGGGTAAGAAGAAGGAGGAGAAAACCTGGAACACAAAGTTTTGAAAGGGTCAATGCTGAAAAATTACCCATGCATATGTTTTGTAAATAAAAAGCTCTACAGTAATGAACTGAACCAGCTACATCCAGCGAAAGAACTCTCGGAGATGACTATGAAACATTACATAGAATTCCCAATCCCTATATTTTTGTCCACCTACATTTTTGATTTCTTTCACAGGCTAATAATACACTATTTCAAAGTCTGATTCTTTTTGTACAGCAAAATAACTGTTTGGACATGTATACTTATGTTGTATTTAATTTATACTTTAACATATTTAACATGTATTGGTCAAACTGCCATCTGGGAAAGGGGATGGGGGGAAGGAGGGGAAAAATTGGAACAGAAGGTTTGGCAATTGTCAATGCTGTAAAATTACCCATGCATATAACTTGTAAATAAAAAGCTATAATAATTTTAAAAATGAATGTAAAAAATTAAAAAAAAAGCTCTAATTAAAAAAAAATAAAGTTGATGTATACTTTTAAAATGTATCAGCTTTATCAAAGAAACACCACATGATTAGTTTACTGGAGTCATTTTCAGGTGTTTACACATTCTTAAGTCCACGTGGAAATTGTATCAGCAGAGATCATTGAACATGTTCATAGGGTCTTGGCTCATTGACCCTATTGCACATTCAACCAAAGCAATTAATGCTGTTTTAATTCAATAATTATTCTGTGTTAACAAAAAGGAGCCTTCACTAACTCTTAATAGTTATGCCCCAGCCTGATCTACTTCTATTCTCTCAATCTGATATTTTATTTATAAACTCATGTACTTTATGATTGTTACTGTTAATTAATTGTTCTGCTTGGTATTGGTAACTTCTGTCTCAAAGAAATCTAACTTCTGTATAGGACTCTCCCCTTATTGGTAAAGATCCTGCCCTATATATGGGGTAGAGTGAAGTTGGTGAGAAACAAGAGAACACTATCCTTTGCCGTCCCTTTTGGGGCTCCTCAAGTAAGTATCCCTTTCTGTCCAAAGTTAAGCTTCTTCAGGAGAGATCAAGCTCCATGTCTTTTCAAGCACAGAATCCTTTCAGGCTCCTCTGGCTTCCAGATTCAAGAGAGAAAATGAAAGCGGTTAAGGTCTCTTTAGGTTGCTGAAGGAAAAGACTGGAAAGCCATGAGAGGAGCTGAAATTCTCCATCACATCTCTATTTCCAAGTTGCTACACTAGAGACACAGGGAGTTTCCCCTTGAGTGAGAATCAGGATTCTCTCTAGGGTAGACTGAGTTATATTGCTTCCAATGGGAGATCTCCTTAACTCTTATTGTCTGGAATTTATTCTCTTATGTAATATCTTTTCTGTTTTGCTGTCATTTGGATAAATGGGATTCTTTACTATTTGTTATTCATTGTGGAATTGGAGTTTTTGGAGAAAAGGGAACAACCTTGTCAAGCTGGAGATTCCCTGAAAAAATAAAAGATCAGAAATTAAATGGACCTGATTTGAGGAGAAATAAATATTCTGGGATAAAGGGAGAGAGACTACTTCCCAGAGGATTTTTCTGAAGGTGAAGATGAAGAAAAAAAAAGGACAAAGAAACAGTGCTTATAATTGTAGAGAAGAGAAAGCTGGAAGGGACCTCCAGAGACTATATTGAAAATCAGAGCATTATTGACTTCATTTTACACATGGCTAATTAATTTATCCACGTTTATGCAGCTTAAGACTTTTTGGGAAGAACTGAGAGAATTTGAATGATTTTCATGGGAAGGGGGAAGAACAAAGAAGAATACATCCAGTCTGTATAGTTCCAGAAAGCAAAAATTGGACTAAATAGAAGTCAAAACTGGAGGGGGTAGAGGTGAGGAGAGAGACACATTTGAACTCAATATAAGGATATATAACAAAAATATCTACCCAACAAATGAATGTTTGTCTTGTGACAATCCTCCTCCTCCCATCCCCAACTAGTTTTAATCAAGCAGAGCTTAGATAACTATTAAGATTGTTGTGAAAAGCAATTTAAGATAGGGATTTTAGAATCAGAAAATCTAGGTTTCAATCTTACCTGAAACACTTCCTGTATGATGCAACTTCTCAGAACTTCAATTCCCTATATATGAAATGAAGATAATAATCTATAACATACTTTCCTTGCATAGTTGTTATGAGAAAAGTTTTTTGTAAACCTTAAAACTGTAAGTAATTATACATTTTTTATTATAATTATTACTATTATCATTATTTCTGCTATTATTCCAAAACTTGGGGAAGGATTCAACTATGCTGACTCCTAAGGTCACTTAGGAGGTTATGAGGTTCAGTGGTAAGAGCACTGACTCTGGAACCCCCTCACCTGGTTCAAACAACCCCCGCTCTGATAATTCCTGTGTGACATGACAAGTCACTGATTCCTCACCTATGAAATTAGAGGACTGGTCATTCTAGATTCTTGTATTCTTTCCCATTGCTATACCTATAATATTCTGATTTCTAGAAGCTGCCCATAGTCCACAGAAACCTCAGGTTGCAATGAAACACATTTTGTTTTATGTGGAGTTCTCTTGGATTTCCCTCTCCATTTCCACAGTAGAGAATACTAGTGGTGATGGCTTTAAAATTCAAAATTTTTTAACAGTCAAGATTTTTTCTGTTTTGTTTTTTGCTGAGGCAATTGGGGTTAAATGACTTGCCCAGGATCACCCAGCTAGGAAGTGTTAAGTCCATTGCACTACCTAGCTGCCCCTAAAAAATTTCAAATAATTTAGCTCCAGCTCCTGGGCACACATCTCTTCAAGTTGAAAAGTTCTGAGAACTAGATTAGGATGGGTCATTTACCTTCTCTTAAGTCTCCAATTCTTCAGGTATAAAATAAGTAAAAAACAATAATGATATTGGCCACTACATGAAATTATATTTTGCAACTACAAATGGTAATGTAGATATGAGTTATGATTTAAAACATTGCAACAGATGCAATCCAGCTCCCCTGCACTCTGGATGTCATCTATTTTTAATATTATTTTAGTTATACTAAATATAAAAGTTCAAGAGCTCAGCTAAATAATATCAAGTTATTCAAGATTTAGAGAAATCCTCTTCTGAATTAATCTATGTTAAATAAAAGTTTGGGCACCTAGGTGACACCATGAATAGAGTACTACCAATCAAAAAGACCTGAGTTCAAATCTGACCTCAGATACTTACTAGCTGTGTGACCCTAGGTAAATTACTTAACTCTGTTTCCCCTCAGTTTCTTCATCTATAAAATAAGCTGCAGAAGGAAATGGCAAACCACTTCAGTATCTTTTCCAAGAAAACCCCAATGACATTATGAAGAGTTGGATGCAACTGGGACTTAACTGAATAATAAGAACAACAACAAAAAAGTTTCTCTGAATCATTTTCTCAACATACATTATTGAAGTACAGTCTTCTTTATGTCAAGTAGAATATAAAGAGTACTAATTGTTAGAGTTTGTACCCTGCATATAGATATCAAAAAGATTTCAATTTATTTTGTGGACTGCAGACCAATTTCTACACTTTTTCTCCAGGGAGAAACGAAGAGAACTCTGCAGACATCAATAGTTACATTTTTCTAGACTGATAATATCATTTGGGCTTCTTTCCATTAAATAACTGATCTTTAAATAGCACTTTACATAGATTGCCTCACTTAAGACTCCACAATTTGAAAGATCCTGTGATGAAGGTACTTTAAGTATTATTATTTTCATTTTTCAGATGAAGAAACATTGAATCAGAGAGGTTAAATAACATGCCAATAGCCACACAACTTAAATGTATGAGAAGCTAGATAAGTAAGCAGGTCTTGCTAAGCAATTCTAAGAACTATATCCTTTTACCAAAACATTTCTTTTTGTATGTTTGTTTTTGTAATAGCTTTTTATTTTTCAAAATACATTCAAAGATAGTTTTCAACATTTACCCTTGCAAAATCTTATGCTCCATGTTTTTCTCTCTCCCTCCCCTTCCCCCTTACCCCCTCACCTAAAAAGCAAATAATCTAATATATGCTAAACATGTGCAATTCTTTTAAACAAATTTCCATATTTCTCAAACTGTGAAGGAAAAATCAGAACAAAAGGGGAAAAAACAAAACAAAACAAAACGCAAGAAAGAACACAAGCAAAAAATATAAAAATGCTATTCTTTGATCCACATTCAGTTTCCATACTTTTATCTCTGGATAGAGATGGCTCTCTCCATCACAAGTGTATTAGAATTGGCTTTTATCATCTTATTGTTGAAAAGAGCCACATCCATCACAATTGATCATCATGTAACCTTGTTGCCATGTACCATGATCTGGTTCTGCTCATTTCACTTGGCATCAATTCATGTAAGTCTCTCCAAGCCTCTCTGAAATCATCCTGCTGGTTGTTTCTTACAGAACAATAATAGTCCATAATATTCATCTACCATAATTTATTTAGCCATTCTCCAACTGATGGGCATCCACTCAGTGTACAGTTTCTTGCCACCATGAAAAGGGCTGATACAGACATTTCTGCACATGGTGGGTCCCTTTCCCTCCTTTAAGATCTCTTTGGGATATAGGCCGAGTAGAAACACTGCTGGATCAAAAGGTATACACAGTTTGATAGCCCTTTGGGCACAATGCCAATACATTTCTTAGGCCCCATTTTAAATGAGCATCTCTGGAAAGACTGTCCTTAACTACCATGTGAATTTTTGTAGAACTAAAATCAATAATTTTGCTGACTGAATATTTCCCATGAGCTTCTTTCTTGAACCAGGGACCTTAGAATTACATAAACTTTCTAGGAAATGTGAGCCTGCCTTCTATGTAGAAATAGTATATATGAATGATATTTGTTAGGATGATTAGAATTACCAGTTGTTAATCTTAAAATATCATTGTTTTTATGAAACCTACTTGTAATATAAATTTAAGAGGACAAAAAAAAAATCCCGAAGTGATTACTAACTGTGCCATTAGGTAATGCAATAAATAAAGTGCCAGGCCAGGGGTCAAAAAGATTTA
The DNA here is from genome assembly GCF_016432865.1 of Antechinus flavipes. Lineage (NCBI taxonomy): Eukaryota > Metazoa > Chordata > Mammalia > Dasyuromorphia > Dasyuridae > Antechinus > Antechinus flavipes. The sequence goes on along the minus strand of NC_067398.1, from coordinate 483,609,917 downwards.
TGTTCCTGAGTTCAAATCTGGCCTCAGATACTTACTAGAAGTGTAACTCTGAGCAAGTCACTTCACTCTATCTACTTAAATTTCTTCATCTGTAAAATGAATTGGAGAAGGGAACTTTGCCAAGAAAATATCAAATGGGGTCACAAAGAGTCAGACACAACTGAAAAACTAGACAACAATGATAACTAATTATTAAAAATTTTTGGTTCTAACTTTAAACACCAAAATTATTATTTCCATAGTCAGAAAACAAAAAAGATTACATATGCAACTATGACTCTTTATCATGTACAGTTTAGTTTTTCAAGATACATAAGTTCTAATATTAAACACTGATTTGTTCTCTGACATCTTTCTGTTCTCTTCTGTGCATTTTTAAAAGCCTTATTAATGCTCTTTTATTTAATCACTGTTTAAATAATTCTCCTGGCTTTGCTCATTTCAACCTGCATCAGTTTGTGGGAAAAAATGCTTTGTTATATTATAGCTCAGAAAACTTATTATTATACCATCTAAATCCAACTTTATGTGATTGGAGATTGTATCCAGAATGTCATCCTGACTTCAGTAATTCTTGAAGAATACCAGAAATTGCCCATCAATTGGAGAATGGCTGGGTAAATTGTGGTATATAAATGTTATGGAATATTATTATTCTGTAAGAAATGACCAGCAGGATGAATACAGAGAGGCTTGGAGAGACTTACATGAACTGATGCTAAGTGAAATGAGCAGAACCAGGAGATCATTATACACTTCGACAACGATATTGTATGAGGATGTATTCTGATGGAAGTGGATTTCTTTGACAAAGAGACCTAACTGAGTTTCAATTGACAAATGATGGACAGAAGCAGCTACACCCAAAGAAAGAACACTGGGAAACGAATGGGAACTATCTGCATTTTTGTTTTTCTTCCCGGGTTATTTTTACCTTCTGAATCCAATTCTCCCTGTGCAACAAGAGAACTGTTCGGTTCTGCAAACATATATTGTATCTAGGATATACTGCAACATGTCTAACATATATAGGACTGCTTGCCATCTAGGGGAGGAGGTGGAGGGAGGGAGGGGAAAATCGGAACAGAAGTGAGTGCAAGGAATAATGTTGTAAAAAATTACCCTGGCATGGATTCTGTCAATATAAAGTTATTATTAAATAAAATAAAATATTAAAAAAAATAATACAGAAATGATTTTCTTTCTCACAAAATAGTATAGATTTCTTTTTCATTACTGAAAAAATAATTTCTACATTTCTTCATCTTCAATATGTTATGTACAGTTATTTCTGAAAACATCATTATTAACTATGATATGAAGCTGGTGAAAACAAAAGCACCTGTTAGAGGGACACTGATACATTGTTGGCGGAATTGTGAACACATCCAGCCATTCTGGAGAGCAATCTGGAATTATGCTCAAAAAGTTATCAAACTGTGCATACCCTTTGATCCAGCAGTATTTCTACTGGGCTTATACCCCAAAGAGATACTAAAGAAAGGAAAGGGACCTGTATGTGCCAAAATGTTTGTGGCAGTCCTGTTTGTAGTGGCTAGAAGCTGGAAAATGAAAGGATGTCCATCAATTGGAGAATGGTTGAGTAAATTGTGGTATATGAATGTTATGGAATATTATTGTTCTGTAAGGAATGACCAGCAGGATGAATACAGAGAGGACTGGCAAGACTTACATGAACTGATGCTGAGTGAAATGAGCAGAACCAGGAGATCATTATACACTTCGACAACGATACTGTTTGAGGATGTATTCTGATGGAAGTGGATCTCTTCGATAATGAGAGCCTTAATTGATCAAAGATTGACAGAAGCAGCTACACCCAGAGAAAGAACACTGGGAAATGAATATAAACTGCTTGCATTTTTGTTTTTCTTCCCGGGTTATTTATACCTTCTGAATTCAATTCTCCCTGTGCAACAAGAAAACTGTTTGGTTCTGCACACATATATTGTATCTAGGATATACTGCAACCCATTCAACATGTAAAGGACTACTTGCCATCTGGGGGAAGGGGTGGAGGGAGGGAGAGGAAAAATCGAAACAGAAGTGAATGCAAGGGATAATGCTGTAAAAAATTATCCTGGCATGCGTTCTATCAATAAAAAGTTATTTAAAAAAAAAAAAAAAAGCACCTGTTAGGATCTATGTTTGAAGAACAAACTATATCTAATTTATGGCCTATGCCACAAAACTAAAAGATTACTAATTTTTTTTTAAATAATAACTTTTTATTGACAGAACCCATGCCAGGGTAATTTTTTTACAACATTATCCCTTGCACTTGCTTCTGTTCCGATTTTTCCTCTCCCTCCTCCACCCCCTCCCCTAGATGGCAAGCAGTCCTATATATGTTAAATATGTTGCAGGATTACTAATCTTTTAAAAGTTTGAGTGGGGGGGGGCGGGGTTTGGATAATCCACATCTTTGAAAGAAATGTAAAGGTGGGCCTAGTTTTTATCTAGTATTAATTTTGTAATCCAGAAGCTTTAAATATATATTTGGAATGTGTACTATATAATTTTATCAATTATAATTCTTTTATAATTTTATTGATAAAATAAAGATGATTGATTAAAAAAAAGAATAGAAAGATGGCCACAAGAAATTTTGGGTCCTAGACTTACCCAAAATATTTATGTTTTTGGGTTACTCCACCAAGTGTTGTTTTGTGCTCTCTTTGTGTTTCAGCTTCTGCTCAATTTATTTTTTTTTTAATGTTTACATTTACTGATATCCATCTTGAGCAAGATGACTCAAATGTGTATATGTGATTTGTGTGCAGGAGGTATGCTTGTCAAATTCCTTTCTGATATAAACATTCTAGAACCTGAGGGGAGGGTATGCCATCTCTCCTTTCTAGCTCTCTCACTCTCCACCAAAAAACTTTATACATTTTTTCCAAAAGTACTTCAGATTTTGGAAATTGTTCTTATTAACAATAAGTTCATATGAGTATCCTTAAGCTTCTCTGAATCCCTTTCATCATTGCTTATGGGCAAGTATATTCTATTACATTCAATTTCCAAAAATTTGTTCAATCAATCTCAAATTGATAAGTACTCCTTCAATTTCCAGTTCTTTGCTAGAACTAAAAATGCTGCTATGCATATTACTGCATTAGTCCTTTCCATCTGCCTTTAATATCTTCATGGTAGGACCTCTTTATTCCAGTAAACCTCTGACCCAGATTAGAGACTCCATTCCCTGAGTTTAGAGCAAAAAAAGAACAAATAAACAAGTCCAGTAGACTCCATTTCTCTGAGGACAGATGTCCTTTCCCAAAAAAAGTAGACTCTACCAAATACTGTTATAACACTGGAGCAGGGCTAATGACAATGAGAGCAAAAGTGACTAAAGAAGAGCCAAAGCTTCGGGATATGAAGATACCTTCAGTTCTAGCTATACAAACAATAGAGAAAGACTTCTCCCAATCAAGTGACCAGCCAACTAAAACTAGTTACAGAAAGTCTACACCTACTCCAGTCAGTCCAAGATACTTCTTTTACATAGCATGACAATTCTGGTGTACCTGGGTACCTGGAGAAATACTTTCTCAGGTGGTTTGGTAATACACCAGAACTCTACTACCCTTGTTTGACAATGAACGCCATTGATAGATGCCAAAGGTATGTTTTATATACAGGTCATAAATTCACTTAGAGCTTATTGTGATACATGATGTGAGAAGTTGGTTTAAGCTAATTTTTCACAGATTTCCAATTTTCAACAATTTTTGTCTATTTACCCCAGAAAATGGAATAATTGAATGCTATGTTGCTATTTTCTCTTGTTTCCTTTTTTCCCCTTGAGGCAATTGCGGGTAAGTGATTTGCCCAGGGTCACACAGCTAGGAAGTGTTAAGTGTCTGAGACCAGGTTTGTACTCAGGTCCTCCTGACTTCAGGGCTGGTGCTCTATCCACTGCACCAACTAACTGCCCCTTTCTCTTGTTTCTGTATGTTTTATGCCTAGTCATTCTACTGATTGCCTTTTTTAAAATCAGTATCAAATAGTTTGGAAGATAGTTTGAGATCTGGTACTGTTAGCCCTCTTCTTTACTATTTTTAAAAATTACTTTCCTTCATTTTCTCTATCTTTTGCTCCTTCAGATTAATTTTGTTATTCTTTTTTCTAATTATATAAAGTAATTTTTGGTAGTTTGGCATGACACCAAGTAAATTATTTGGGTAGTATTGTTATTATTATTATATTGGCACAATCCAACCATGATCAATTAATGTCTCTCTAATATTTTTAAAAGAAAAATAGAAGATGAGAATAGTTGTTTATATTTATATTAACTTCTATTTCAGTTTTTTTATATTATCACATTTAATACTTATAACGTCCTATAAGATAGATAATGCAAATATTTTTGTCTGTATTTTACTTTTTAAGATGAACACTTTGATACAGTAACATCTGTGCAAGGCAGAAACTACTAGCTCTTTCCTAGCTCGTTCAGGCAGTCTTGTTAAATGAGTCTTGATGAGAAATCCCATTTAAAATAAGTGGACTTGACAATATAGACAATATAGACAAAAGAGTCTACCTGTCAAGACAAATCCAGGAACTATATGAACACAATTACAAAACACTTTCACACAAAATGAATTAGATCTAAACAACTGGAAAAATATCAATTGTCATGGGTAGGCCAAGCTAATATAATAAAAATGACAATTCTACCTAAATATATCTACTCAGTGCTCTACCAATCAAAATGTCAAAAAAAATACTTTATAAATCTAGAAAAAAATAATAACAAAATTCATCTGGAAGAACAAAAAATTCAAGAATATCAAGAGAACAAATGAAAAAGAAAATGCAAAGGAAGATGGCCTAGCCATACCAAACCTCAATGTATATTATAAAGCAGTGGCCATCAAAACCGTTTTGTACTATCTAAGAAATAGAATAGTGGATCAGTGGAATAGGGTAGGTACACAATATACAATAGTCAATGATCATAGTAATCTAACATTTAATAAACTCAAAGACTCCAGTTTCTGGGACAAGAACTCATTATTTGACAAAAAATTTTCAGGAAAATTGGAAAATAGTATGGCAGAAACTAGGTATTGACCAATATCTAACACCTTATGCCAATATAAAGTCGAAATGGGTTCATGATTTAGACATAAAGGATGATACTATAAGCAAATTAGAAGAATATCTGTTAGAACTCTGAAGAAGGGAGGAATTTATGATTAAGAAGAACTAAAGAACATTATAACATGCAAAATGAATAATTTTTATTACATTAAATTAAAAAGGTTATGCACAAACAAAACCGATGTAACCAAGATTAGAAGGGGAGCAGAAAGCTGAGAATAGCTTTCAGTGTTTCTAATAAAGGCTCATTTGTAGCCTTTTTAAAATTTTTTTTAAAATATTTTTAAATTTTATTTTTTTTTTAATATATATAAATATAAATTTTTTTGAAATATACAGAGAATTGATTAAAATTTCTAAGAATACAAGTCATTCCCCAATTGACAAATGGTCAAAGGATAAGAACAAACCGTTTTCAGATGAAGAAATTAAAGCCATTTATACTTATATGAAAAAAATACTATAAATCACTTTTGATTAGAGAAATGCAAATTAAGAAAATGTTGAGATAACACTTCATACCTCTAAGATTGTCTAAATGACAGGAAAAGATAATGATAAATGTTGAAGGGGAATGTGGGAAATTGGGACACTAATACATTGTTGGTGGAGTTGTGAACCAATCTCACCATTCTGGAGACCAATATGGAACTATGCCCAAAGGGCTATAAAATTGTGCATACCCTTTGATCCAGCAGTCTCATTACTAAGTTTGTATCCCAAAGACTTTATAAAAAAGGGGGAAAGGACCCACGTGTGTAGAAATGTTTATAGCAGCTTTTTTTTTGTCATGGCAAGGAACTAGAAATTGAGTGGATGCCCATCAGTTGGGGAATGTCTGAATAAGTTATGGTACATAGAATATTATTGTTCTATAAGAAATGATAAGCAGGCTGATTTCAGAAAAATCTGGAAAGACTTACATGAACTGATGCTGAATGAAGTGAGCAGAACAAAGAGAACATTGTACACAGCAAGATTATGTGATGATCAACTGTGATGGGTTTGGCTCTTTTCAACAATGAGGTAATTCAAGGCAATTTCAATAGATTTGGAAAGGAAAGCGTTATTCACATCTAGGGAGAGAACTATGGAAACTGAATGTCTCTATATCAAAGAATAGTATTTTCATATTTTTTGTTTCTTTGATTTTTTTCTTTCTCAAGTCTTCCCCCTCACCCCCGCCTGATTTTTATTGCACTGCATGACAAATATGGAAATATGTTTAAAAGAGGGAGAATTTGGAACATGAAGTCTTGCAGAAATTAATGTTGAAAACTCTCTTTGCACATCTTTGGAAAAATAAAATACTATAATAAATAAATAAGTCATTGGTGAATTTTAAAGTAATTATTATAACACTCATGTTAAATGCCACAGACTAAAAGCAGTATAAAGGATTTAACTTTGACAAAGCCAATTTATCTTAATTGACTGGTAAAAAGTCTGGGGATTTTCCACTGAAGAAGGGATAAGTGAATGAATGAAATTGAGAGACAGAGAGAGAGGAGGGGGAGAGGAGAGAAACCTAGCAGTTGCTTGCGGAGCCCTTTTGGGACTGGCTCCCAAAAGTTAAAAGGATGTTAAGTCCCTGTGAATTCTGGGGCATTCTGAAAAAGTCATTCCCCTTTGAAGAAGCAAACTCAGCGGAAGCTGACTTCTCCAGCAGGTGGCAATAGAAACTCAATGGAGAAACATCAGAGGAGCAGCTTAGAGAAGCAATGAGGGAGAAGTGGTCTCTGGAAGATGAAAGTATTAATTGTTCTTAAACCATCCAGCCACATGTGAGTTATGAATACTTATCTCACTAGCAAGGGAATCTTTGGGCAGTTTTATCCTTTTTGTGTAGGGTGTGAGTGTAGGTAATAATTCTATAACTTCCTGTTATTTACTTTGCTATTCTGTCATAATTAAAAGCTTTGCAATTTGATGTGTGGTTGGTTTCTTAAGATTTGTTGGAAAAGAATGTCTTGATTTTGGAATTGAGCAGTAATAAAGTCAAACCTTTGATAAGGGACGATTACATGGATAGAAATGGGAAGGATAAATTGAAGAGAGGAGAGTCTGAAAAGGGAATAACCAGTTGGAAACTATTATAAAAATCCAAATGAGAAATAATAGAGGCCAGTATATTTTAGTAGCATCAAGAATAAAGAGAATGAGTTTGTAGTAGCTCTTTTTGTAGTGGCAAGGAACTGGAAAATGAGTGTTTGTCCCTCAGTCGGGGAATGATTGAATAAATTATGGTATTTGAATGTAATGTAATATTATTGTTTTATAAGAAATGATGAGCAGGCTGATTTAAAAAAAAAAACTGGAAAGACTTACATGTAAGGGAACAGAACAGAACCAAGAGAACATAGTACATGGTAACATGATTATATAATGATCAACTATGATGGACTTGACTCTTTTCAACAATGAAGGGATTCAAAACAATTCCAATAGAATTGTGATGGAAAGTGTCATCCACATGTAGAGAAAGAACCATGGAGACTGAATGTGGATCAAAGCATACTATTTTCACCTTTTTTTGTTATTTGTTTGCTTGTTTATTTTTGTTTTTCTATTTTGATCTGATTTTGTGTGTGTGTGTGCAGTATGATAAAAATGGAAATATGTTTAGAAAAATTGCACATGATTAACCTGTAGTGGATCGCTTGCTATCTTAAGGAGGCTCAGGAAGGAGGGAAGGAGAAAGAGAAAAATTTGGAACACAAAATTTGCAAAGTTGAATGTTGAAAAGTATTATTGAATGTACTTGGAAAATAAAAATACTATTAAATTTTTTAAAAATACCCTGCAGAAAAAGAGGGAAAATAAAGAATAAAGAGAATGGGTGGATGCAAAAAATCATAGAAGTAGAATCAATTGGTTTGAATTTTTTGAGTCTGGGTAATTGGGAGAATTCTAGTGTCATCAAGAGAAATAGGCAGAAGGAAGAAGGGAAGGGATAGGAGTAATGATGAATGAGGATAATGAGTTCAATTCTTTTGAATTCAATTCTGGAAAAAAAAAACACTTTAAGGATATGTTGAAGTGAAGCAATAACAGAACTTTTGGTGGAGCTATATTTCAATCAGTTTGAAATACAACATGGTAATTCAGCTAAAAGATGAGAGATCAAAAGAGATTTGATTTCAAGGGATTCATGAAGAAAAATGCTGATTCTGTCCAAAAAAAAGAACTATGGATTCTGAGTTAAGATTGAAACATACTATTTTCACTTTTTTAGGGTTTCTTTTTTTCCCTCATGATTTTTCCCTTTTGTTCTGAGTCTTCTTTTACAACATGACTAATATGGAAATATATTTAACATGATTGTGCATGTATAATCTTATCAGATTGCTTGCTGTCCTGAGGAGAGATGAGAAAAAAGAAGGAAAGAGAGAATTTTGGAGCTTAAAAACTTAAAAAGATGAATGGTGAAAACTATCTTTACATGTAATTAGGGGGAAAAAACTAAAATACTATTTAAAAAAAAAAAAAGGAGAGAAAGAGAAGTCTGGGAGACATACATATAGATGATAATTGAGACCATGGAAGATTCTGGTGAATAGGAATAAAAGAAGGGTTTAAGCAAAATCTGTGTTGGGCCATACCACAATTTAAGGGCTAAAGAAAAAAGGAACTCACAAAAGAAAAAGGAAGAAAGGAATTTGAGAAGCAGGAGTATTAAGTGCAATCTAGAATGCAAGTACAAGAAAAGGATACTCAACATTATGAAATGTAGAGATTACAGAAATGAGAGCAGGAGAAAAAAAGTCTTTGAATATAATAATGAGCAGTTTCAGCAGAATGGGTAAAGAGAAGATAGATTTCCAGGAGGTGATAAATGGGTAAAAGAGTAGAGATAGTGGAGGTAATTTGTTTTTAGGAGTTTAGGAAGAAAGGGGGAAAGAATCATAAATTGATTTCTTGAAGGACTATCAGAGTGAAAGGAAACTGTTATTATAATAGGGTAAGTCTAAAAACATTTTGTACATAGAGAGAAGGAACCATTAGAGGGAGAGTGAAAATAGAAATAAAAGAGAATAATTGCTGGAACAAATAGCAGAAAAGGTGAGAGGGAATAAATGACATTAAGGGCCCTGGTAGAGAAGTTTTATTTTGTTTATTTATTTTGGGGGGATTTTTTGCATGAGGGAATCAGGATTAAATTACTTGCCTAGGATTATATGGCTACTAAAGTGTCTGAGCCCAGATTTTAATTCTTTGAATTCAGATCTTTCTGACTGAAGGCCAGTGCTCTATCTATTATTCTACTTAGATGCCCCTAGAGAGGTTGGTATTGGCAGAGAGCAGGATTACTGCATATTCTGAGATAGGAGGGAAGATGGGAATGGTGAGTACATTAAGAAATTTGAAGGAAGGTAATTAAGGTTCCTGTCCACCATCGCTTCAAAAAGTACCATTTAGAGACTGACTTCTTACTTTGATTATTTGGAATATTAGTCCTGGCTATATTTACATACTGTAATGAAAATGGACAACTTTTTAAAATTATTTACATCATCCAATATCTTCTGAACCTAGAACAGTAAAGAACAAATGAAGGAACCAAGAAGACCCCATTTCTCAGCAATCAAATGGTACATTCATATCCCAGACACTTCCAATTTCTTTAAAAAGAACACCAGTAATGCATGTGTCACTTCATCATTCCACTTTGTCTATGCAGAAGCAATATCTTACAAGAGAACTCAAAGTATTTCAAAAGGTTAAAAAGATTCACCTAATTGACTGATGATCTTGTATGCAAAACTGTGTTTATAAAAACTTGGTGAGGGTGTAAACAAAGAGTATAAAGTATGTGTCATAGCTGATTCACACAACCTGATTACTTCTGCCAACATATTATGGCCCAGATTTAAGTCTTTGGGAAATATACTGCTCTTGTAGATAGTCAGAAAACTCAGGCTTTAACCCAGGCTTTTCCACTTACTGACTGACTAATTTTGAGCCCAATTTATCATTTTAGAAAGTCAATCTGGGAGGGAAAGATCCTCAGACTTTCTGACCAGAACAGAAAATAATTGCTGTTTACACTCATTCTAAACCAGTGAAACCTAATTTTCTTCAAGAAAGAAGGAAAAAGACAACTAATTTTTTAAGTGACTTGACCAAGGTCACACAGCTAGGAAGTGTTATAAATGACTAAAGTCCTCCTGACTTCAGGGCTGACACTCTATCCACTGTACCATCTAGCTGCCCCAAAACAATTAATCTTCAGTAAGTCATTGAAGTTACTTTTATCTTAATTGTTCAGTTTGTAAAATAGAGATATTAACATATACAAATTGTTGAATTTAATTTCTTCTTGATTTGAAATTCTAAATGTAGGAAAGAAAATATGAAGAAAAGAATTTAGAAGAGAGCAGCCTTAAAGTTGTGTTATATGAGGATAGGATGAAGGGACTAGGAGTATTTTGTCTACAAAAGAGAAAATGTACACAAAGATGTCTTCATGACCACTTATTATATATGCTGTAGAAGGGATTCTTGTTAAAGTGAGACTTGGACAGGATGGTTTTGGAGATCCTTTCAATGCTAAGATTTGTAATATTGATACCTTCTAAAGAGACTAAGGTTCAGAAATAATTTCCTTTTTCCAAAAATTATTCTGTGTTTGGGAAGGAATTAATGGTGAGTGGGTTCTTAACTAATCCTTCTCTTCCCAAATGGGGCAAATATATTTTTTCCCAAGTATATTTTCTCACAATAACTTTGAAAATTGCATTTTGATCAGGTGCTCAATAAACACTAGCTGAATTTATAGGAAAAGAATTCTTTTCAAAATCTTTTACCAGGTAAGATTGTAGCATATAAAGAACATCAGTTTAGAAACCATATAGAAAAAAAAAAAGCTATTGTTTATATAAAGTTTTATGAACACTAAATGTACCTGAATGTACCGGAGAAAATTCATATAGTGCTCATAAACCATGATTTCTGTGAGAGGATGTGTGTGTGTGTGTGTGTGTGTGTGTGTGTGTGTGTGTGTGAGAATCTTTGTAAGTAAATGAGACAAAGTCCTTGCCAAAGTCCTTTTGGCCGTCACAACATAATTAGAAAGTAGGTCAGAATATGAAAACAAGGCCCTGATCTTTGTCACAGAAATGGAAGAAAGGCAGGAATTAGCACCGAGACACACTAGATACAGAGTTTAAATAAATATTTGGCACTGTAAGGAGGCCTAAAAAGGTATTTTAGATGTCCACAGAAATTTCTGAAAATACTTAAGTATGGCTCCATGATATTATATCTGGTAATTTCTATGAAATGTGAAAATAACCTGACAAACATAAAGCATTATTTAAAAATAAAGTCTTACAAGATTTGAGTTTATCATCTCTTTTACATGAGGAAAAATTTCCTAACACAGCTATCTAAAATTGAATGGCCTACCCCAGAAGGTTGTATTATATCATTATCACATTTTTTTACTATTGTAAAATGATCTCTAATTCCACTGAGGTTATCCAGTTTTAGACTCCAACTTGATTCAATACAAGATTAATTGATGATTTACAAATCTCTAATGCTGTAATTATATCAATAGCTTATCTTTTATAGTAAGTTAAGGCTTAAAAAGCAATTTACAAACATTATCTCATTTGTTTCTCACAATAAATCTGAGAGATAGTTATTATTGTCCCCATTTTATCGGTGCAAAAACTCAGGGTAGGAAAGGTAAGTGCCCAGAATCATAAAGCTAATAAGTGTTTTTCTTTATTCCAAGTTTAGTAGTTTACCTCTCTACACAAAAAGGACATAGGAATACATAAGCCAATAAGCCTCTTTTGCCCTCCAATTTCACAGCTGACTGTTCAGGTCTGGGAAAATCAGGGCAACACACTTGGCAATTTCAGAAAAACCAGCCCTAATACGGAGCTACAAGCTAGGTTCAAAGAACATAGAAAACTAATTATTAATTAACAGTAACCTGCAAAAACGATTCATAGCAGCCAAAAAAAAAAAAAAAGAGGTGATAAGACTCAGATGAAAGTCCAAGTTCTAGTATATCAACTTGTTGACCCAAAAAGACAATTAGTTATTCCTGTAAGCAAATGGAGCAGGAAGAATGAAAGAATGAACTCTCCTCCACCTTTATGGAATGGAGTGACAAAGAATGATCAAATCAAAATGGCAGCTAGGGAATTTACATTCAGGCTAAGCAAGATGGTAAGAGATCATCTAGCTGTCAGAGACTTTCCTTCTGAGAATTGCCATGTATTCCATGTCAGCTGGTGGGGTGGGCCCAGGAGGTAGAAGGCCTCTGAGGCAGGAGGTTGTGTCTTACAGGTGTTAGATCTTGTCTTAGAATGCAGCACTGACTCCAGGTGTCTCTCTTCTGCGAATCCACCTACGCAGTGCTGAGTGGGTTAGGCACAGGGAAATTGCAGAGAGTAAATATAAACGGCCAGTTTTGCTGTACTGTTTCCATATCGATCCGGGAAAGACTGGTATGTATGGCTCTGGCCATGAGTAACCCTTCGGAATGAGAGCTTACAAATGGCACCCCAAAAACAGGGACTGGATTGGCCAGGGACCTCAGGAGTTTGGCTGGTCAGATCGCAGGAAGGGAGACGAGACCCCAAAACTGAGAAAGCAAGCCAAAAGAAGATGTGACATCACAAGAAGAGGCAGTGGGGAAAGAAGCAGGAGGTAAATAAATGTAATTAGGGTGCATGTTAGAAAGGGCAGTAGACGAAGGGAACCAGAAAGCAAGGATTTGGTGTGTTTGATGGCCCCCGGAAAAGAACGTGGGCCCCATTAGAGTAGAAGAAAAGCTGCAGTAAATACTTACAGGGTTGAATCTCCACATGTTAAGGAATTGCTGGTTCTCCTAGCTTCCAGCAGTATAACATTTCCCTGATTCTGTGGCTCGCCTACAGGTGACTGTTGAGAGGTCAGTAGGTAAAGGAGAATTGGTTAGTCTTGTTATCTGGAAATTAGCTGGAGAGAACACTAATGCCCCTTGCCAGAAAGCCCTGTCCTCCTTACATAAGGACTCAAGCTTTGAGGAGATAAAAAGATGTGAGAATGTTGGCTCCAGTGTCTTTCAAACTTGAGCTCGCAGCAAGCTCCTATGTCCGGGTGTTCTGTTGAACAAGAACCACTGCTTGATGAGGCAGTGGCCAGAGATGTCCAAAGGCCTGGGATTAGGCCTGCTGGCAGTCAGTAATATCTGAGGAAGAAGTTACAAGTGAGGATTGGCAGGCCCCACAAGGGAAGGTTCAACAGACTCATTGAAAGCCGGGAAGGCAGGAATATATAATGGATTAGGGTATAAGTTTGCCCGTGATCCAGACCAGTGACACAGGCATAGTCAGAAAGCCAGACGGGTGGATGTGGATAAAGTCTTAAAACAGGGCTTTGAGCGTCAGAGAACATTCAAAAGATCCTTTAAAAGGATGAGAAACATTGGCAAGGTCCAACCTTAATACTTTGGAGAGGGCCAGGATATTTATGTCTTGTGGGCCCTGATGGGGAAGGCCACTGGATTTCAGGATTCCAGAAATACCAACCACTGGTCAACCTGAAATCACTTCAGACCTGATCCTGTCATTTGGTACCGAATGCTGCTGCTACTGCTGCTGCCTACAAGTCAGTCATCTCCCCTCTTCAGTTTGGACCCTACTGGGTACAATCAGCTGTATGCCCCTTGTCAGCCTGAAGAAGTTACAGAAGATGAGACCTTCATCCCTTTGCCACAGATAAATCTCAAACATACTTCCCTTTTCATCCCTTTTATTGCATCTTTGTACTTTCTCTTAACTCTAAGCCTATGTTTTAAATGCAGATGTATTTTTATATTTTAAATATCAAAGCTGGTTTTATGAGGGGTCTCCGCTAAATAGAAAGGGGGATATGTTAGGGACTTTCCTCCTGAGAATTGCCATCTATACCATGTCAGCTGGTGTATGGACCCAGGAGGTAGAAGGGGGCTTGACCTCTGAGGCAAGAGGTTGTGTCTTATAGGTGTTAGAACTTTTCTTAGGCTGCAGCACTGACTCCAGGTATCTTCCTTCTGAGGATCCACCTATGTAGTTCTGAGTGGGCTGGACACAAGGTAATCCCAGAGGAGAGCAAATATAAATGGCCAGCTTTGAGTCCATAGGCAAAAAAGTTTGCGGAGAGAAGTAGAGAGATGCAGAGGGATTCAGGGATGCAGAGAGACACACACACACACACACACACACACACACACACACACACACATGCACACACGCAGAGACATACATACACCTGCTTCCTGCTAACCCCTGCTGAGAACACCTCAGATGTATTCAAAGTATTGGGGCATGGAGAAGAGAAGACTCAGGTATGGTCAAATATTCTTAAAATTTTGACATAAGGGGGCAGCTAGATGGTAGTCAGGATGATCTGAGTTCAAATCTGAACTCGGACACTTAACACTTCTTAGCTGTGTGATGCTGGGCAAGTCACTTGACCCCAACTGCCTTTCAAAAAAGCAAAACACAGCAACAACAAAAAACTTTTGGCATAAGAAAGAATTATTTTTTTTCTGTTTGAAAAATGGGTTCATATGCTCAAAAAGTTATCAAATTGTGCATACCCTTTGATCCAGTAGTGTTTCTACTGGGCTTATATCCCAAAGAAATCTTTTTTTTTTTTTGGCCAGAGGCAAGTAGGTTAAGTGACTTGCCCAGAGTCACACAACTAGGAAGTGTTGAGTCCAAAGAAATCTTAAAGAAGGGGAATGGGACCTGTATGTGCACAAATGTTTGTGGCAGGTCTCTTTGTAGTGGCCAAAAACTGGAAACTGAGTGGATGTCCATCAGTTGGAGAATGGCTGAATAAATTGTGGTATATGAATATTATGGAATAGTATGTTAGGTAAGAAATGACCAGCAGGATGATTTCAGAAAGGCCTGGAGAGACTTACACGAACTGATGTTGAGTGAAATGAGCAGGGCCAGGAGATCATTATATATTTCAACGACAATACTATATGATGATCAATTCTGATGGACATGGCCATCCTCAGCAATGAGATGAACCAAATCAGTTCTAATGGAGCAGTAATGAACTGAACCAGCTACACCCAGCGAAAGAACTCTGGGAGATGACAAAGAACCATTACATTGAATTCCCAATCCCTATATTTTTGCCTGCCTGCATTTTTTATTTCCTTCACAGGCTAATTGTACAATATTTCAGAGTCTGATTCTTTTTGTACAGCAAAATAATGGTTTGGTCATATATACTTATTGTGTATCTAATTTATACTTTAACATATTTAGCATATATTGGTCATCGTGCCATCTAGGGGAGAGGGTGGGGGAAAGGAGGGGAAAAATTAGAACAAAAGGCTTGGCAATTGTCAGTGCTATAAAATTACCCATGCATATATTTTGTAAATACAAAGCTATAATAAAAAAGAAAAGAAAAAGAAGTTCAAATAATTTAAGAGCTCAGGAATAAGAAATATATATTAGTTTAATTTTTTTCTCTTTTGTCTTAATGTGTCGAACTGAGGGAATATGGGTAGAAATTGCATAGGCAAATTGAAGGACATAGGAACATAGGGAGAACATAGGAAAATATTTGTCACCATTAGTTTTCTAAAGGTGGATTACATTTTGAGAGATATTGAATTCTTCTGCATATTTTCAAGCAAAAACTAAAGAACAATTTAATAAGTTCATTATTGTAGAGAATCTTTGGGGGGAAAGGGGGATTGGACTGGATATTTAGTGAAGTCTTTTCCAATTCTGAAATTCTGTGATTTTGTGAAACTTTATCTCTGACACTTGGTAGTTAGATAACTAACCACATACACCCTGCATGACTTAATTTTTCCATCTCTAAATGTCTCTTATTTTGTTTATTCAGTCTCATTATTAGGAGACAACTAAATGCTGCAGCAGATGTAGTGTAGGACTAGGTGTCAGGAAGACCTCAGTTCAAGTTCAAATTTCACTAGCAGTGTTGCTGGGCAAGTCACTGAATATTGATCAGCCTCAGTTTCCTTGTCTGTACACTGGGTAAAATAACATTACCTACCTCTCAGAAATGTTAGGGGGATAAAATGACATATTTGTAGTGTGCATTGTAAACCCTAAAATACTATATAAATGTCTTCAGTTTTTAAATCATCTATAAAGGTTGAAGTAAACAATTGCTGTTATGTGAGATCCTTGTTCAGTAACCAATAAACAAACATATTTCTAGAGGAACCAAGTCATATTGACAGCAATTAGACATACAATAAGCCCAATTCTAGCATTATTTTTATCTCTGAGTCATCCTTCTGTTTAACATCAGCTTCCTTATTTCTTCTGTGCCCAAAGATAATGAGAAGCCACATGTCATGAGGCACTTGGTAATCTATCCTTGAAGGGCTCACCATTTATTAGTATGTTAAAAAAAAAAAAAAACTATCAAAATAAGTGCAACTTTTTTATATTGTGGCAACAAATTGGAAACAGTGGGTTCCCATCATTTGGAGAAAGATGACTCACTTTGAAGCCAGATTATTGGATTATGCTTCACAGTATTCCCTTTGTGGGAAGTATTATTTTCTGAGCCAATATTAGTGAACATTGTGCTTTGTGAACAAAACCAAAAACCTATCCTAATGAGACAGAGCTGCACTAAGAGAGAGATAGCTTCCACAGATAAAGAAATAAGTTCATCCCTTCTGCTCCCTTGGCTCATTAGAGTTCTATGAACTTTCCTATGGGCAATATGTGGTAAATTGGAATTTTATTCCATATTCATTCATAGGCTTCAAAACAAGGAAGTTATACGAAACCAAAACAGACTAAAGAATATATAAACTGGAAGTGAACGCTGGATTCTTTGGGATGACAGTCTCCTCCAGCCCTGGGACCAACATAGATTCCTTGGTCCCAGTATATCTTTATCTCTGTCTGACTGGATAATTTGAGATGAGAGTCCTGTCCAGTCAATCTTACTCTCCCATTAATAAAATATTAAAAACTCTCTAATCTCTCTCCAGCCTCAGTTTCTCCAGCATTCCAGCTTGTGCCTGAGATGCAAATATAGGAAGCACTTTCTCACCTTTCCCTTAACCTCAGTGATATTCACCCAACCAGTCTACCAATCCAAGTGGCCTGATGCTACTATCTAGGATTCCAACAATGTCTTGGAGATAAGAGCTGCTAAATGTCTATGACTCTATTTATACCAAACCTAGTTGTTGCCATCAGGATCCCTTCCCCTAGGAAAATTGCTCAATTATATTCTATTTGAAACAATTACCTTCTATAGTCCAAAGTTCAAGATACCTGGGGGTGGAGTCTTTCCCAATGCTCAATCTCTTCTCTCCTACCTTTCTGCTTTAGCCTCTGGAAGCCTTATCTATTATCAATAATAATTCATTTTTTGTGTTCTCCGCTTATATCCTCCATCATTTGGTGCTCACAGAAACTTTCTTTTTCCTGAAAATACAGGTTTTGGCAAACATTCTTATATTAGCTGCTCCTTCTTTCAAACTGCTGATACCCAACATCAGAAGGATTTATCCTATTTCTTACTCCCCACTGTCACTCTCAACTGCCTCCTTCCTCTTCCATCATTCACCAACCATTTCCCTTAAAACTTTACTCTTACCAGCTATGTGACCCTGGGCAAGTCACTTAACTCCATTTGCCTCAGCAAAAACAAACAAACAAACAAAAAAAAATTCACTCTATTCTTGGAATTTTTGCTTATGGACCTCTAGGTAGTCTTCTTCCTTCATTTCTATACTTGGTTCACAATCTTTTCCACTCTAACTTTTATGCACTTCCAATACATTCTGATTTCAGATTTCCTTACTCTCCTTAATTCTCATGACTTCTATTTCCAGTTTACCTTAACCATACATGTACATACAACTCAGAAGGCCAAATAGATCCATGAGATTTGCTAATTGGTAACATATTACTTTTTCTTCCTTCCTTCCTTACCTTCTTTCACAATCAAAGTTAAGTGACTTATCCAGGATCACACAGCTACCAAGGATCTGAAGTCAGATTTGAACTCAATTCCTCCTAACCCCCCCGTCAATGATCTATCCATTGCACTACCTACCTGCCTTGACAATTGTTATTCTTTGACCAGCATTATGAATACAGAGAGGATTGGCGAGACTTACATGAACTGATGCTAAGTGAAATGAGCAAAACCAGGAGATCATTATATACCTCAACAACGATACTGTTTGAGGATGTATTCTGATGGAAGTGGATCTCTTCGATAAAGAGAGCTTAATTCAGTTTCAATTGATCAAGGATGGACAGAAGCAGCTACACCCAAAGAAAGAACAATGGGAAATGAATATAAACTGCTTGCATTTTTGTGTTTCTTCCCGGGTTATTTATACCTTCTGAATCCAATTCTCCCTGTGCAACAAGAGAACTGTTCGGTTCTGCACACATATATTGTATCTAGGATATACTGTAACCTATTCAACATGTAAAGGACTGCTTGCCATCTGGGGGAGAGGGTGGAGGGAGGGAGGGGAAAAATCGGAACAGAAGTGAGCGCAAGGGATAATGCTGTAAAAAATTACCCTGGCATGGGTTCTATCAATAAAAAGTTATTTAAAAAAAAAAAAAAACTATCAAAATAAGTGCAACTTTTTTATATTGTGGCAACAAATTGGAAACAGTGGGTTCCCATCATTTGGAGAAAGATGACTCACTTTGAAGCCAGATTATTGGATTATGCTTCACAGTATTCCCTTTGTGGGAAGTATTATTTTCTGAGCCAATATTAGTGAACATTGTGCTTTGTGAACAAAACCAAAAACCTATCCTAATGAGACAGAGCTGCACTAAGAGAGAGATAGCTTCCACAGATAAAGAAATAAGTTCATCCCTTCTGCTCCCTTGGCTCATTAGAGTTCTATGAACTTTCCTATGGGCAATATGTGGTAAATTGGAATTTTATTCCATATTCATTCATAGGCTTCAAAACAAGGAAGTTATACGAAACCAAAACAGACTAAAGAATATATAAACTGGAAGTGAAATAAAATCTTAGCTCAACCAAGGAAGAAAAGGCTGTCATCTGTTCTTATTTATCTCTAGTTAGACAAATAATGGAAATCAAGGGATATGTTAGAGGCTTGGCTTCCTCACATTTTGGGGGCTCTATCTGCTACTATTTGAAATTCTTTGGTTAAATGGGCCTTCAAAGTTTTGCTACCAATTGGCAGCTCACAGCATCACAGAACTGTTCTTTGGACAATACCCAAATAAATAAAGGTGTTATATAAATAAATATGTACAAAATGAAGACAATGTTATTTCTAGGGGAGAGGGAAATAATAAGCAAAATGGAAACCCACACAACTGGGAGGATCGAGGAATTTATTACTATGAATTTTTAACTTGTTCTACAAGATTCTGGAAAAGGAACTATAAAACTAACAGGAAATACAGCAGAAGGGCATTGCCTGAAGCCAGAGACTTTTTTCCAACCCTCACCCCTGTGAAAAGGATGGTCTAAAGCCAGGAGATAGAAAGACTTCCTCTACCAGTAAGGACTGTGCCGAGAGCACATTTGGGGCCCTGAGCCAAGGGAGTGGAGAACCTTGTGAGCTGGATTATACCATGTTGGGAAGAAAACTTACTGGTCATCTTAGTTTTGCGTTCTGCCTATGTCTAAGTAATAACTTGGCAAAGAACCGTAAATATGAATCAGTGTATCTCATCACAATAAGTAAACAACTGCCTATAATTTAATCCAACAATCAAAAAACGCCAGCATTTGGAAGTTTAGAAGTTTCATTAGAATAGGAATAAGGGAAGAAAATCTTAGAGTAAGAGTACAGCCCAGAAAAGGTTAAGCTTGGAAAACCTGAAGTTAGAAAAAAACATAATATGTGGGAAAAGAGGCAGAAGTTAGGAAAGGGTGCCAGAAAAAGGTAGAATTATGAAAAAGTCAAACTGCTTACTTTGTTGCTTTACCTAGGGCACTGATGGCAATGGGGGACACTTAAATGGAAGCTATATATTGCCAAAGCCAAAGTCAATATCCCAGAAGTTGTTTAAAATGCAGCAAAATTGCTTTCTCCAATTCAGTCCAGTCTTGAATTTCAATATAAATCGATTCATCTTTCTTTATTTGGTTCTACTTAATGGATGGTACCATATCTAAATTTCCTATTCACATTTAGTTCTATTTTTGTGTGTGAATGTATTGTCAAGAAAGCTAGTTTGGGTAGACCAAAAGAGTCATAATTTGGAAACTGCTGACAGATAGTGGAGTAGGAACAACATTTCCTATTATTCTAGTTGGAACTTATGGAAATAGAATCTATTACACAGTGACAAATTCATCACAAATGGCTTGAGACTAGAAGGTCCCTTCTATATAAAGATTAACTTTTTCCTTGAAAGGCAATGAAATTATCCTTATAATCTTTTAAATTTTTATTTAATTAATATTTTCCCCAATTAAATTAAAATTAAATTCCCCAATAAAATTAAAATTAAAAATTAAAACTTTTCTTATGTTTGTTTTTAAAATTTTTGAGTTCCAAGTTCTCTCCCTTATCCCCACCCCAGCTCCCATTAAGAAACCACATGTGGAATTATGCAAAACATTTCCATAAAAGTCAAGTTGTGAAAGAAAAGCTAGATCTCCCACCTCAATGGAAAAAAAATACTCAAGAAAAAAAAAAGTTGAGAGAGAGAGAGAAAAAGAGACAGACAGAAACAGAGAGAAAAACAGAAAGAGGGAGAGAGGGTGGGAAGAAGGGGAAAAGAGACAGACAGAGGGAGGGAAAAGGGAAGGAAGGAGGGACAGAAGGAGGGAGAGAGGATATGTTTCAATCTGTATTCAGACAAAATCAGCTCGGTATAGATAGGATTTTTCATCATAAGCCCTTCTGAGTAGTCAAGGATGATTGCACTGCTGAGAATAGCAAAGTCATTTATAGCTGGTCATCCCAGAATATTGCTATTACTTTGTATACATACATTTCACTTTGCTCGAGTTTACTGATATCCTTATGACTTAATTGATCCAAGGATTCTAGCTTGAACTTTTGATATAATTTACCTGCTATTTCTTTTTTCTTTTTCATTTATTTTATTCTGAACTTAAGAAATAAATGATTACACACGAAACTGCAGATCTATTATATACAATTTGTTATTCCTTTTAAATATTTAACAAAATTATTGTGTGACTTTCTTTTTCTCTTTTTTTTTTCCTTCTTCCTCCCCACTCCACCCTAGAGATGGCTACCAATAGACATGAATATATATATATATATATATATGTAAAATCATTCCATATCATTTCTTTCTCTGGATGCATATAATGTCTTTCTTCATATGTTCTTTGTAGTTAATTTGGATGTTTATAAGTTAAAATGACTTAGTCACTCAGAGTTATTCTTAAAACAATATTACTGTTACTATATACCCCAGTTTCTTAAACTGTGGTTCATGATCCCATATTGGGTCTTGTAAGTGAATTATGAAATTGACATAATTAGTATAATCAGATAGTAAATGTATGATTTGTATAACTATTTTATATACCTATATACCTGGGGTCATAAAAATTTCTCAGGCAAAAAGGACTTGGGAGTGGAAAAAGTTTAAGAATTTTACTGTATACAATGTTCTCTTGGTCCTGTTCATTTTGCTTTTCATTATTTTGTGCAAGTCTATCCATGGTTTTCTAAAATCATTAAACTCATCATTTCTTGCAGGACAGTAGAAATCTATTGCAATTATCTACCACAACTTGTTCAGCCATTCCCCATTTGATGGGTACCCCCTCAATTTCCAGGTCTTTGCTACCACAATGAGAACCGTTATAAATATTTTAGAACCCATTGATACTTTTCCTTTTTTCCTAATCATCTTAGAAAACAGACCTAGTAGTGGTATTGCTGTATCAAAAGCTGTACTGTCTAAGGTATAAATGCCAGAAATAGTTGGCATTTCTCAGGCTTATTGGGCTTTCCAAGGTC
Source organism: Antechinus flavipes (assembly GCF_016432865.1). Classification (NCBI taxonomy): domain Eukaryota; kingdom Metazoa; phylum Chordata; class Mammalia; order Dasyuromorphia; family Dasyuridae; genus Antechinus; species Antechinus flavipes. The sequence goes on along the minus strand of NC_067398.1, from coordinate 483,587,809 downwards.
ATGTGAATCAACACACTTTTGACCAAGTTTACTGTTGTAGCAAATGTAGATCTGAGGGAAATTATATTCAATAGAACCAACTCTGTATTTTTTGCTGAATATCTTTTTTTTAATAAAAAATTTTTTTGAGACTAGCTCTCCCCATCTCACCCAGACTCACAGACTTGAATCCACTACTGAATATCACAGAAGTTCTGACCCGTTCAATTTCTTACCCAGATCAGTTTATTCTTCATAAGGCAGGTTGATGGTCCCCCACTCACAGGGACTGCCTATATTTTTTTAGGACTTAATGAATAATTGTATAGGACTTGATTTGATGAGCCTAATCACTATTGCATCTCAGACTATTTCAGCTCCTATGTCAGTATCAACTGGATACCACAAATCCCAATTCAGCTCAACTTTACAAGTATTTATAACTTATACTGGGGTTACAAAACAAAAATGAAAAAGTTCATATTCTCAAAAGATTGCATTCCATTGATTGGATAAAACATCTATATGTATATATATATAAGTATATACAATATATAGATGCAAAGGAAATGGATATTGAAATGCCCTGACCAAACTGGGGAGTTCCCCTAAGCAACTAGATAGAGATTACAGGGCATGAGCTATTGGATGAAGGCAATCAATGGTATACAGAAAACTTTTAGTAATTGTTTGATTAATCAGCAATATCTTCTGGCATATAAAAGTTATTTCCTTCCCTCTTTTTGTTTACTTTTAGATGTTAGGAACTCACTTTTCATCTTTTTTGTGTGTGTCTTTTCCAGAATTTGGCAGATGAGGAAAGAATCCTATCCTTACCTCCCAAATCAAAATAATAATGGGACCTTGTTGAAAAAACACATGTGTTTGTATACAGAAAAAGCAATTCAAGGATATCACTTTTTAAACCCAAATCTACTATGTCTATCAGAGTAAATGGGGGATGGTAAGAATGGCAGATTCTGAGACAATATGATTCTAGAATCCATGCCTTTATTATTATTTTTTAATTTTAATTTAATTTTATTTAATAATAACTTTGTATTGACAGAATCCATGCCAGGGTAATTTTTTACAACATTATCCCTTGCACTCGCTTATGTTTCGTTTTTTCCCCTCCCTCCCTCCACCCCCCCACCCCCCAAGATGGCAAGCAGTCCTATATATGTTAAATATGTTGCAGTATATCCTAGATACAATACATATTTGCAGAACCGAACAGTTCTGTTGCACAGGGAGAATTGAATCCATGCCTTTAAAAGATTTCAGGGGCAATACTAACCTTGAGATTTCCCTCATGAATAATTCAAAGTTCAAATGTTCTGAGTTCTAGAGCTCCAGATATTGGATCTTCTTGAGAAAGATTTCCTGAAGTACCTTGGTGCTTAGAGAAGAAAGAAGATAAGACACACAACTCCTGAATAGTGTGCTAATTGCATTAAAAATCCAATTAAGAGTTCTTGATTGGGGCAGCTAGATGTGCAGGGGATAGAGCACCAGCCCTAAAGTCAGGAGGACCTGAGTTCAAATTTGGTCTCACACACTTAACACTTCCTAGCTATGTGACACTGGGCAACTTATTAACCTTTTGCCAGGAATGAGAGAGAGACAGAGAGACACAGAAAGCAGACAGACAGAGAGAGACAGAGACAGACAGAGAAAGAGAGAGAGGGAGGGAAGAAAGGAGGGAGAGAGAGAAAGACAGAGACAGAGACACAGAGAGATCTTGATCTTTGTAAAAGAACAAAGAAATATCTCAGTCAAAGATTTCACCTGAACTTGAAGTTACAATGGAGACTCCAGTTGAGCTGTATCTACTGTATCAACATCCAGTGAAACAGTACCCAATAGCAACTGACTAGTAGAGCTCCATCTGGTTTAAACTATGGATCAAGCTTAGAAGGACCAGCATAAAGGCATCAGTAGTTTTATAGAATCAGTCATATGAGTTGCCTTTTCACTCAAGACTTGGCAATATCTCTACCCATGTGCCTTAGTCACAGGAATACTTTTTTATTTGTGCCTTTCTATTAATGACCTACAAAGGAGTCCATTCTCCCTACTTCTGCAGAGTGTATTTGTTCCTAGTTTATTAGAGAGATGTTTTCTTCCTAATAGAAATGGCTTTGCATTTCACTAATTGTACCTTAGAGCTTACAATTAAAGAAAAATACATCTATGAGCTGTGGATTTAGGGATAGATAGGAATATGGATACAAGCTACCTAAGTTTTGGATTATATATTTAACTAGCATTAACTAGTTTTTGATATATATTATTTGTAGTACAATTTAAGATACAGTTTTGCTAGGGCTCCATTCTTTTCCATTTCCCCTCATTATTTCCCTTCAAGTCATTTGCTTCTTCATATGAATTTTATTATTTTTCTAGTTTTATGCCTATGTTTTATATGTTTGCCATGATATATCTTTTTCACTGTGTCCTGATCTTTGAGTATAGACAAAGGGAACTCTATTTAGATCTTTTACAATCTATACTCTATTTCTGATTAATACAATATGGATATTTTAATGACCAAAATGTTTAATATTTTAACACCCCCAAAAAAATTTTTTAGCAGAGTTAAAATTAGAAGAGAAATCATTGTATGAGGGGAAATCTTTTGTAGAAAATTTCCCTAATAAAAAGCTAAAACCTAAGTATATAGTGACCTGACTTAACTATAAGAACAAGAGACATTCCCCAATAAAAAGAAATGGCCAAAGATATGAATAGACATTTCTCAAAAGTAAAAAAATAAGCTATCAATAGCTATAATTTAAAATGTTCCAAAAGAAATGAAAATTAAAGCAATTCCAAATTTCTACCTTTTACCTATGAGATTAGCAAAGATGACAAAAAGGAAAATATTTCAATTGTTGGAAGGGACGAGGTATAATGAATAAACCTACTGATATATTGTTTGTGGAACTGTGAGTCCAGTCATTATAAAAACCAATTTGGACCTATACCTAAAATATTACTAAATTATATATACCCTTTAATCCAAAGATTATTAGAAAAACCATTAGATTTATACCCCATCCCCAAAAAGTTAGAAGAAAAGAAAAAGAGAAAGGACTTATGTACAAAAATATTTATAACCACACTTGTCTATTATAGCAAAGAACTAGAAACTAAGGGGATACCCATCAATTGGAAAATAGCTAAACAAATTATAGTACATGAATTTAATAAAAATTACTACTCTTTGAGAAATTTTGAAAAAGACATTCAGAGAGGCCATGGAAGACTTCTATGAACTGATGTAAAATGAAGTGATCAGAATCAGAATATTTTATATAATAAATGAAATATTATAAAGAAAAATATCTTTGAAAGATTTAAGAAATCTGATTAATGTTATAATCAATCACTATATTATATGAGAATGATAAAGAAATTATAATGAGTGATAATGAAACATGTTTTTTGTCTCTTGACAGAAGTAATGGATTAGAGATAAAGGAATGAAACATATATTTTCAAATGTAGCAAAACTATGGATTTTTTTTTTTGCTTGATTATACTTACCAGTGACTAGGAAGGTTTTTTTTTAAGTTAGTTACAAGAGTAATTCAAGAAAAATGGATGATTCAGAAATCATTGAAGCATTAAAAGGAATTGTATAGAACAGAAAGGTTCAGGGGAAAACACAAACATGAGACACAGTTTTAAAGTAACTTGATGAATAATTGTTGTTGTTTAGTTGTATTCAACTCTTTGTGACCCCAGTTGGGATTTTCTTAGCAAAAGAGTGTGAAAGTAGTTTGTCATTTATTTCTCCAACTCATTTTACAGATGAGGAGCTGAGGCAAACAGGGTTAAGTGACTTGCCCAGCGTCACACAGCTAATAAGTGTCTAAAACCAGATTTGAACTCAGAAAAATGAGTTTTCCTTACTCCAAACCTAGCACTTTATCCACTGCTCCATCTAGTTTCCTAAGCTGCACTAAATATGGATGTGCAGTAGGATAGCTGTGGAAACTATTAGTGTCTCAATGCCTCATATAGACTTTGAAAAATTGTAGCTGGAGGAAAAGTCATGAGGAAGAGCTCCCAGTTCAGGGAAGCCAGCAACAAGTGGGAACAGACCAGATTAATTAGCTAAAACCAATGAATTTCATGTGGGATTGCCCTAGGTTAAAGAGATTGTGCCCTCTTTTTCCAGACAGAAACTTGAAAAGGTAGAGGAAAGGGAAGCTCCTTTTCCAGATTATGCTGAGGATACTATTTTATGGAATGAGAACTGAGAATGTTTTCATTTCTGTTATAGTTAAATGCTTTTTACTGATTCTATGTTATTATTTGCCTAAGTTTTTATTAGCACAGTAATTAACTGAATACATAGACCCAAGTTAAATTTAGAAGTTTTCAACTTTTACTGGTTTTGGATCAGTGAACTAATACAAGGAAATTCCCAAAGAAATCCCCAACAAATATGTATGACCAATAGCCCTCCCAAAATGTAGATTTTTACCTTAAAATTAAATTTACACACTAATACCTCATATAATAAAAAAAAAAAAAGTGGCAAAGAGGAATCCCACCATAGAAACATAACAATGGGAACAGAGAAGACCAGGGTTCATCTTCAAAAGACACTGAGATTGTTATGCCACAGTTCTCTTTAACTGTCCTGACTCAGTTTCCCTTGTCTCAGTTTCCTTAACTGTTCTGTCTCAATCTCTTTAGTTGTAAATCCCCCTCTGAAAACTAAGGATTATTCGCCCTCAGGTTATAAATTAGCAAGGTAAACAAGAGAGTAGATTCCTGACTGTTTTGTATCCTCAAGGATTTACAATATCTCTTTAAATATTCCAAGATAACCCACGATATCTTTACTTCTTTGTATTCAGGCATCCTGTTTTCCCGATTTTTTAGAGTTTTATGGCTTCCCCTTCCTGATAGAAACTTTCCCTCCTTTTCTCTTCTTTGTCTCCAAAAAGGTATTTAAGAAGTTGGGGTTCTTCCATTCATTGATGGAGTATGGCAGCTGGCAGTTGTATGCTGGACTCCTCCAGCCCTGGGACTAATATGGATTCCTTGGTCCCAGTATACTTATCTCTGTCTGACTGGATAATCTGAGACAAGAGTCCTGTCCAGTCAATCTTACTCTCCCATTAATAAAATATTAAAACTCTCTAATCTCTCTCCTGCCTCAGTTTCTCTGGCATTACAAGATAAAAAAAAAAAAAAATCTTCTACCCAAAGGATAACGTGAAATGGCTCCCTGTCCAGAGAGAATTTATAGAAGAACTCAAAAAAGAATTTGAAAATCAAATGAGTGACACTGAAGAAAAACTAAAAAACTAAAAAATAATAAAAACCATCCAAGAAAAACAAGATTATGAAAAAAAATCAACCAACTAGAAAAGGAGATAGAGTCTCAAAGATGAAAATAACTCTGAAAATTAGAATTGGGCAAGGGAAAGCCAGTGAAACTATGAGAAACCAAGAAATAATAAAACAGATTATAAAGTAAGAAAAAATAGAACAGAATGTGAAACATAAGAAAAATGACAGATTTAGAGAACAGATCAAGAAGAGAAAATATAAAAGTAATTGTACTGCCCGAAAGTTATGACCAAAAAAAGGACCTTGATACAATAAGGTAAGAAATAATCCAAGAAAACTGTCTTGGAATGATAAAACGGGAGGGGAAAGTAGAAATTAAAAAAAAAAAATCCACCAACCACTACCTCAGTGAGATCCTTTGTGGAAAACACATAGGAATATTATTGTCAAATTTTGTGATTTCTAGATCAAAGAGAAAATTTTGCAAAAAACAAGAAAAAAATTTCAAATATGCTTGAGCTACAATTAAAATTGTAGAGGACTTAGCAGCAGCCACAATAAAAGACTGCATGCAGGTTCTAGAATCATATCTACTGACAATCAAAAGAACTAGGTCTTTGGCCAAAAATATCATATGCGTCAAAAAAAATCTATAATATTGAATGAGAAAAAATGGACATTTCAACAAACTTGAAGATTTTCAGGATTTTCTATCAACCAAACCTGAACTTAATAGAAAATTTAACACATAAGAGCCAATATCAAAGATCAATTTCAAAAAACTCAACTTGGTTTTTGTTTTTTGTTTTTTTTAACAAGGGAAATAAATAACATGTTTAAAATTGACATCAACAACAGGGCAGGTCAAAAGAAATATTGGGGCACAGTTAAAGTAAAAATAATAATTATGTTATACAAATGAGGTACCAAAGAAGATAGACACAGGCACTAGAGGGGGAAGGAGGGCTCATAGTTCTAAAAATCTACTCACATCAGGAATGGGTACAAAAGGCAACACTATATGTATCTACCATGAAGGATATAGCACCCTCTAAAAATCTATAAAAAAATAAGGGGGAGGAATGGGAGGATTGAGAGGAAAAGATGAGGGATAAAAACAAAGGAGGGATCCATGAATGAGGAGAATTTAAGTAATAAATAGTAAAGCAAATTAGGAGCAGAATTAAAGCAGAATCAGCAGGGATAGGAAAGATGTGTCTGTATACATGGGGATGTGTGTGTGCATGTATCCTGCTCTCTCTCCCAGAGAGAACCATTATCTTATTATATTAAAGAAGAAAAACACCACAAACAACGATACTGTATGAGGATGTATTCTGATGGAAGTGAATTTCTTCGACAAAGAGAGCTAACTCAGTTTCAATTGATCAATGATGGACAGAAGCAGCTATACCCAAAGAAAGAACACTTGGAAATGAATGTAAACTGTTTGCATGTTTATTTTTCTTCCCGGGTTATTTTTACCTTCTGAATCCAATTCTTCCTGTGCAACAAGAGAACTGTTCGGTTCTGCACACATATATTGTATCTAGGATATACTGTGCCATATTTAATATGTATAGGACTGCTCGCCAGCTGGGGGAGGGGGTGGAGGGAGGGAAGAGAAAAGTCGGAACAGAAATGAGTGCAAGGGATAATGTTGTAAAAAATTATCCAGGCATGGGTCCTGTCAATAAAAAGTTATAATGAATAAAAAAAAAAAAGAAAGAGAAAGAAAAAGAAACTTCCTTTTCTCTGTTAGAATGTAAAAATAAGCTCCTTATGGGTAGACATTGTTTCATTTTTAAAAATATTTCTGAAAAATAATTCATGTAAACAATTAATTAAACAAAATTAAGGTAAAAAGAAAGTTATAGAAATAAGACATGCCTCTAGTTTCCAAGTGAGTAAAACATTTAAGCTATATGGCAATTTGTGAGGTTAGGTACTACAGGTATTAGTTAGCCTTTTTCTTATAGATAGATAGATAAGGGAACTAAGGTTGATGTGTTCACCACCACATAACTTCCATCAGAGTGGTATTTAATTTTTTTCTCCCTGAGGATATTGGGGTTAAGTGACTTGCCCAGGGTCACATAGTTAGGAAGTGTTAAGTGTCTGAGGCCAAATTTGAACTCAGATCCTCTTGACTTCAGGGCTGGTGCGCTATCCACTGCACCATCCAAAGGCTCCCAGAGTAGGATTTTTTAAACTCAGGTCTTTTTGACTCCAATTAAAGAACTGTATTCATTTCTAACTTTTCGTGTGCTCCAACATTCTACTCTCCACTTTACCACTTTACAGATGATATGTGCTGTTCAAACAAGTGAAAAATACTAGAAGAAATGGGATTGATTTAGTTCATACATGTTTGCCTTGGCTTTAAAATGATTCAATTATATGCTAAAAGAAAGCAACAATAAATAACTGAAAAATATTCTGAGTCCTATTTAATTTTTAGGGAATAAGCTCTGAACTTTGCCAGGATGATAGTTGTTGTGTGAGCCAGTATACAGCTTTTCCTTGCATTGTTGTAGTAGGTAATTCATTAGGTACACATACTATGTTTGTTCATGTTTTCTATTTTTGTCATAGAGTTGAATTGAGGACATTAATTATGCAGTTCTTTAACTATTATTTTAACAATGTATGAAATCACACCCTGATTTTTGAGTGGCATATAAAATTCAGATGAAAAGTAGAAATTGAAATAGAAGTTATAAAATTCTATTTTAGAAACTTGTGAATTTTATTATTTTAGTTCAAATGAAATCCCTAACTAGCTATTTTTTTATTCTAAACTATAAAATGTGATAATATCTAAAGATGATTTGGGCTGATAATTTGGTATCATATTACATATCTTTATGTTTTTTAATTATTTTTAAATACAACTGTATATTTTGCTTTATTTAATAGAATTAATCACTTTTCTGATACAGAAATCTAATACATTTCAAAAGCAAACCTGGTTAAATTTAGACTCTAAACCTTGTTAAATTCAGACAAGTAATTTACTCTTTCTGGTCCACAGTTTCTTCATTTACGAAATAATATTGGAATAGATGACTTCCTATATTTCTATGATTATGAAATGTTGGCAATAATGATAAAACTTAAAGTTAATCTTTCCTGTAATGGGCTGAGGCTTGAGTTGATGCACTGAGGTCCCAAGCACATGAGGCTAAATAGTAATTGGATCATACTCTATTAATATATAAGCTTGGAGAAAGAATGGCCCCCGCCCACTCTTTGTGCAAGTCTTGATGTGTTGTATAGGAAATGACGATTTTGGTGGGTGGAGGCAGGGTAGTGGAAAGCCCATTACACTTTCCAATAGGATTTTCTAAGCAATTAATAATTAAATTTTTATGGCAGTAAAAAAACTGGAAAGAAAATGAGTGCTTATTAAATAAGGAACAGCTGAAAAAAAATTATATACCAATATAATGGAATTCTTGGTACTATCAGAAATGATGAATAATAGGAATTCAGAGAACCATGAGAAGACTTATATGAACTTAAGCAAAAGTAATCAGAACTAGGAGAACAGTATTTACAATGATTATGATAAATTTTTTTAAATTACGTAAAAAAGAAATTAAATTTTTATTAAAATCTTTTTTTTTATTAAAGCTTTTTTATTTTCAAAACATATTCACGGATAATTTTTTTTTATTTTCTTTTTTCTTTTTTATTATAGCTTTTTATTTACAAGTTATATGCATGGGTAATTTTACAGCATTGACAGTTTCCAAACCTTTTGTTCCAATTTTTCCCCTCCTTCTCCCCATCCCCTCCCCCAAATGGCAGGTTGACCAATACATTTTAATATGTTAAAGTATCTTATTAAAATCTTAATTCTGTGGAAAAGAAGATGAAATATATTTCTTGCCCTTTGACAAAGAGTTGGGGAACTGTAGCTATGGAAGGTTGAATATTTGGGGGGTTAGTTGGTTTTGCTTAATTGTTCTTTGTTAAAAACTAGAGAGTAGTTGGTCTTTGACCAATTATTTTTAGCTCTTTCTTCCCTCCCTCAACTTGATGTAGTCACAGAAAGCAAAGGGCAGAAAACAAAGATAACAGAGATGACAAAATATTTATGTTAACAATGTATTAAGCTAATTGGAAAAAATTAGCTCTTCCCACTCATCATTCTATAACAACAATAACAACTAGAATTTATATAGCTCTTTAAGGTTTGCAAAGCACTTTACATATCCATTCTTCATAATTACTCTATGACACAAGTGATGTTATTATCCCTATTTTATAGATGAATAAACTGAGGATTCAATTGGTTAAATTACTTATCCAGAGTCATATAGTTAATAATATAAGTTCCTTAATTGATCTGAAACAAAACTTGCAGCTGATTGGAAAATAACCAAATTTCTGATGACCACTTAAAAGTTAAGCTTGCCAGTTCTGGAATCATTCTACAAAGTTCAAGAATTTGAAGGAGTCTAGTTCAGGGAGCATTTATGAAGGGTAAATTTTGTATCTAAACCAAAGGGTATCTGGGTGGAAAAAGAATCCTCTTTCTTTTTCATATCAACCTTGACATCTAGCATGAGTTACTCACCCAATTTGTAATTTAGGAGAAGCACACCTTTAAGGACTTGTGAGCTATAGCTTTAAGAATACATATCTACCAACTTCCTCTCCCATATAAGCTTGGAGAAAGAATGGCCCCCGCCCACTCTTTGTGCAAGTCTTGATGTGTTGTATAGGAAATGACGATTTTGGTGGGTGGAGGCAGGGTAGTGGAAAGCCCATTACACTTTCCAATAGGATTTTCTAAGCAATTAATAATTAAATTTTTATGGCAGTAAAAAAACTGGAAAGAAAATGAGTGCTTATTAAATAAGGAACAGCTGAAAAAAAATTATATACCAATATAATGGAATTCTTGGTACTATCAGAAATGATGAATAATAGGAATTCAGAGAACCATGAGAAGACTTATATGAACTTAAGCAAAAGTAATCAGAACTAGGAGAACAGTATTTACAATGATTATGATAAATTTTTTTAAATTACGTAAAAAAGAAATTAAATTTTTATTAAAATCTTTTTTTTTATTAAAGCTTTTTTATTTTCAAAACATATTCACGGATAATTTTTTTTTTTTTTTTTTTTCTTTTTTATTATAGCTTTTTATTTACAAGTTATATGCATGGGTAATTTTACAGCATTGACAGTTTCCAAACCTTTTGTTCCAATTTTTCCCCTCCTTCTCCCCATCCCCTCCCCCAAATGGCAGGTTGACCAATACATTTTAATATGTTAAAGTATCTTATTAAAATCTTAATTCTGTGGAAAAGAAGATGAAATATATTTCTTGCCCTTTGACAAAGAGTTGGGGAACTGTAGCTATGGAAGGTTGAATATTTGGGGGGTTAGTTGGTTTTGCTTAATTGTTCTTTGTTAAAAACTAGAGAGTAGTTGGTCTTTGACCAATTATTTTTAGCTCTTTCTTCCCTCCCTCAACTTGATGTAGTCACAGAAAGCAAAGGGCAGAAAACAAAGATAACAGAGATGACAAAATATTTATGTTAACAATGTATTAAGCTAATTGGAAAAAATTAGCTCTTCCCACTCATCATTCTATAACAACAATAACAACTAGAATTTATATAGCTCTTTAAGGTTTGCAAAGCACTTTACATATACATTCTTTATAATTACTCTATGACACAAGTGATGTTATTATCCCTATTTTATAGATGAATAAACTGAGGATTCAATTGGTCAAATTACTTATCCAGAGTCATATAGTTAATAATATAAGTTCCTTAATTGATCTGAAACGAAACTTGCAGCTGATTGGAAAATAACCAAATTTCTGATGACCACTTAAAAGTTAAGCTTGCCAGTTCTGGAATCATTCTACAAAGTTCAAGAATTTGAAGGAGTCTAGTTCAGGGAGCATTTATGAAGGGTAAATTTTGTATCTAAACCAAAGGGTATCTGGGTGGAAAAAGAATCCTCTTTCTTTTTCATATCAACCTTGACATCTAGCATGAGTTACTCACCCAATTTGTAATTTAGGAGAAGCACACCTTTAAGGACTTGTGAGCTATAGCTTTAAGAATACATATCTACCAACTTCCTCTCCCATAGAAACTTGTAAGAGTAGCCCTTGCTCTGAGGTCGGAATCTACACTCTTGTGAGTGCCAATTTTGGGGGGGACAATTCAGAGTGGGTACACAAAGGAGGAGGAAATGGTAGTGGTCAGATACAGGGAAATAATGAATACAAAACAAAAAGTCTCAAAAGTGAAAAAAAAATAATGAAAATATAGTTTTAGAATGTATATTTAAAGTATTTTGGAGAAAAAAAACTTTCCAAGTACCTTCAGATAACTTATAAATACTCAGTTACTATAACTCTCATATGCTAATATACTAATATGCTACTTGTTTTATTCATTTGTTTGTTTTTTTTACTTGTTCATTCAAACAAGACACTTATTGAGCTTCAGCTCTATGTTTGGTGTGTGGAAAGATATCATCTTATCTGCTCATTAAAATAATCTCCTTTAATCTACAAGACAAGATTTCCTTATGCTGATACTAGTTATTGCATGTACTAAATTTATAACAAATATATAAAATATATGTGTATGTGTATACTCTCAATGGGGTGGCTTTCTCCATTAAAATTATTCTGAATTAGCAAGATTCCACTGTGTTTTTGTTTTGTGTTTTTTTTTTTTGCAAACATAATTATAATAGTTGTAAATACTCTCTAAGTAATTCCTGTTCTGAAGATAGAATACTTTTAGAGACCACTTTCCTTTCTTGTGATTTACTTTATTGAACCTAGCCTCTGGTTATTTTAGAATAGATAAAATGGCAACTAGGTTATTTGTAGTACTGAGGAAAAGACTAGTTTCATCTAGAACTAGCACAGTTCAAAAAGGCTTTGTTATGCCACAGTTCTCTTTAACTGTCCTGAATCAGTTTCCCTGCATTGGTTTCCCTTGTCTCAGTTTCTTCAACTGTTCTGTGTCAATCCCCTAAGCTGTAAATCTCCCTCTGGTCCATTAAGACTAAGGACCAATTACTCTAAGGTTATAAATTGTTAGCCCAAGCAAGATAAACAAGAGAGTAGACCTCCTGACTCTTTTCTGTCCTCAAGAATTTACAATATTCCTCTAAAATATTCCAAGATATCTCTGTGTATTCAGACATCCTGTCTCTGGGGGTTTTTTTTTAGGATTTATGGCCTCCCCCATCCTGACAGCTTCTTACCCTTTCCTTTGTTTAGAGAAAAGGTATTTAAGAAGTTGGGGTTCCTCCATTCATGGCTGGAGGCTGAAGGCTGGCAGCTGGATGCTGGACGCTGGATTCTTTGGGATGACAGTCTCCTCCAGCCCTGGGACCAACATAGATTCCTTGGTCCCAGTATATCTTTATCTCTGTCTGACTGGATAATTTGAGATGAGAGTCCTGTCCAGTCAATCTTACTCTCCCATTAATAAAATATTAAAAACTCTCTAATCTCTCTCCAGCCTCAGTTTCTCCAGCATTCCAGCTTGTGCCTGAGATGCAAATATAGGAAGCACTTTCTCACCTTTCCCTTAACCTCAGTGATATTCACCCAACCAGTCTACCAATCCAAGTGGCCTGATGCTACTATCTAGGATTCCAACAATGTCTTGGAGATAAGAGCTGCTAAATGTCTATGACTCTATTTATACCAAACCTAGTTGTTGCCATCAGGATCCCTTCCCCTAGGAAAATTGCTCAATTATATTCTATTTGAAACAATTACCTTCTATAGTCCAAAGTTCAAGATACCTGGGGGTGGAGTCTTTCCCAATGCTCAATCTCTTCTCTCCTACCTTTCTGCTTTAGCCTCTGGAAGCCTTATCTATTATCAATAATAATTCATTTTTTGTGTTCTCCGCTTATATCCTCCATCATTTGGTGCTCACAGAAACTTTCTTTTTCCTGAAAATACAGGTTTTGGCAAACATTCTTATATTAGCTGCTCCTTCTTTCAAACTGCTGATACCCAACATCAGAAGGCCAAATAGATCCATGAGATTTGCTAATTGGTAACATATTACTTTTTCTTCCTTCCTTCCTTACCTTCTTTCACAATCAAAGTTAAGTGACTTATCCAGGATCACACAGCTACCAAGGATCTGAAGTCAGATTTGAACTCAATTCCTCCTAACCCCCCGGTCAATGATCTATCCATTGCACTACCTACCTGCCTTGACAATTGTTATTCTTTGACCAGCATTATGAATACAGAGAGGATTGGCGAGACTTACATGAACTGATGCTAAGTGAAATGAGCAAAACCAGGAGATCATTATATACCTCAACAACGATACTGTTTGAGGATGTATTCTGATGGAAGTGGATCTCTTCGATAAAGAGAGCTAATTCAGTTTCAATTGATCAAAGATGGACAGAAGCAGCTACACCCAAAGAAAGAACACTGGAAAATGAATGTAAACTGCTTGCATTTTTGTTTTTCTTCCCGGGTTATTTATACCTTCTGAATCCAATTCTCCCTGTGCAACAAGAGAACTGTTCGGTTCTGCACACATATATTGTATCTAGGATATACTGTAACCTATTCAACATGTAAAGGACTGCTTGCCATCTGAGAGAAAGGGTGGAGGGAGGGAGGGGAAAAATCGGAACAGAAGTGAGCGCAAGGGATAATGCTGTAAAAAATTACCCTGGCATGGGTTCTATCAATAAAAAGTTATTAAAAAAAAAAAAAAGACAATTGTTATTCTTTAAACTAAAGATACTAAATTCTTTAATCATCAGATTACTGAATTCCTAAGTCTCCTGTATCTCAGGTCTGATATTTCCCCAAGCTCTCTCTGTCCTCTCTTTCCTTTCTCTCCTCTCTCTCTCCAGTAGTTCTACTTTCACTTCTGCCAATCTCATGGTAGGGTTTCCGATAAAAGAGAGTGAATCTCCTGGGACATGGAGGAAGTCAAATCCATAGTAGGATACCAGATCCAAATAATTCCTTCTAGTTATAACTGAGGGGCCCAATCTCCACCCCCCACTCCCAATCCTCTGTCCAGCGTGAATTCCATCATATTGGACATAAAACTGGGATGATATGTATCATTATTTATATAAGACTTTGTGTTTTTTGTTTTTAATTAAAAATTTTTATTTACAAAACATATGCATGGGTAATTTTTCTTTTTTTTTTAATTTTTTATTTAATAATTACTTTATATTGACACTCATTTCTGTTCCGATTTTTTTTTCCCTCCCTCCCTCCACCCCCTCCCCTAGATGGCAAGCAGTCCTTTATATGTTGGATATGTTGCAGTATATCCTAGATACAATATATGTTTGCAGAACCGAACAGTTCTCTTGTTGCATAGGGAGAATTGGATTCAGAAGGTATAAATAACCCGGGAAGAAAAACAAAAATGCAGATAGTTCACATTCGTTTCCCAGTGTTCTTTCTTTGGGTGTAGCTGCTTTTGTCCGTCATTTATCAATTGAAACTCAGGTCTCTTTGTCAAAGAAATCCACTTCCATCAAAATATGTCCTCATACAATATCGTTGTCGAAGTGTATAATGATCTCCTGGTTCTGCTCATTTCACTTAGCATCAGTTCATGTAAGTCTCGCCAGTCCTCTCTGTATTCATCCTGCTGGTCATTTCTTACAGAACAATAATATTCCATAACATTCATATACCACAATTTACCCAGCCATTCTCCAATTGATGGCATCCATTCATTTTCCAGTTTCTAGCCACTACAAACAGGGCTGCTACAAACATTTTGGCACATACAGGTCCCTTTCGCATGGGTAATTTTTCAACATTGATCCTTGCAAAGCCTTCTGTTCCAAATTTTCCCCTCCTTCCCCTCACCCCCTCCCCTAGGTGGCAGGTAGTCTAATACATATTAAATGTTAAAGTATACATTAAATCCAATATATATAGATACAGATATACATATTTATACAGTTGTCTTGCTGCACAAGAAAAATCAGATCAAGAAGGAAAAAAACTGGGAAAGAAAACAAAATGCAAACAACAACAGAAAGAGTGAGAATGCTACATATGGTCCACACTCAGTTCCCACAGTCCTCTCTCTGGGTGTAGGTGGATCTCTTCGATAAAGAGAGCTTAATTCAGTTTCAATTGATCAAGGATGGACAGAAGCAGCTACACCCAAAGAAAGAACAATGGGAAATGAATATAAACTGCTTGCATTTTTGTGTTTCTTCCCGGGTTATTTATACCTTCTGAATCCAATTCTCCCTGTGCAACAAGAGAACTGTTCGGTTCTGCACACATATATTGTATCTAGGATATACTGTAACCTATTCAACATGTAAAGGACTGCTTGCCATCTGGGGGAGAGGGTGGAGGGAGGGAGGGGAAAAATCGGAACAGAAGTGAGCGCAAGGGATAATGCTGTAAAAAATTACCCTGGCATGGGTTCTATCAATAAAAAGTTATTTAAAAAAAAAAAAGACAATTGTTATTCTTTAAACTAAAGATACTAAATTCTTTAATCATCAGATCACTGAATTCCTAAGTCTCCTGTATCTCAGGTCTGATATTTCCCCAAGCTCTCTCTGTCCTCTCTTTCCTTTCTCTCCTCTCTCTCTCCAGTAGTTCTACTTTCACTTCTGCCAATCTCATGGTAGGGTTTCCAATAAAAGAGAGTGAATTTCCTGGGACATGGAGGAAGTCAAATCCATAGTAGGATACCAGATCCAATAATTCCTTCTAGTTATAACTGAGGGGCCCAATCTCCACCCCCCACTCCCAATCCTCTGTCCAGCGTGAATTCCATCATATTGGACATGAAACTGGGATGATATGTATCATTATTTATATAAGACTTTGTGTTTTTTGTTTTAATTAAAAATTTTTATTTACAAAACATATGCATGGGTAATTTTTCAACATTGATCCTTGCAAAGCCTTCTGTTCCAAATTTTCCCCTCCTTCCCCTCACCCCCTCCCCTAGGTGGCAGGTAGTCTAATACATATTAAATGTTAAAGTATACATTAAATCCAATATATATAGATACAGATATACATATTTATACAGTTGTCTTGCTGCACAAGAAAAATCAGATCAAGAAGGAAAAAAACTGGGAAAGAAAACAAAATGCAAACAACAACAGAAAGAGTGAGAATGCTACATATGGTCCACACTCAGTTCCCACAGTCCTCTCTCTGGGTGTAGGTGGCTCTCTTCATTACTGAACAATTGAAATTGGTTTGAATCATCTCATTGTTGAAGAGAGCCATGTCCATCAGAATCAATCATCTTATAGTCTTGTTGTTGCAGTGTTATAAAAGAATTTGTATTAGAATGATAGGGAATATCAGTAGTCTCCAAAATCAGATTTCCAGTTTCCTAAGAAATCAAGATATGAGAGTGTAAGGAAGTCCTTTTAATATTTTGGCCTGGGATTCAAAATCATACTGACTGTTCCCTGAGCAGTGATGATGTCAAAATCAGTAACTTAGCCTACTGAGTAATAATAATTTAGAGAAAATTACTAGATTTCTCAGAAGTAATAGCACTGTGGGAAAGAAATCAGACTCCAAAGAATTTCCTGGACATGGTAGAGTTGCCAAACAATGACATTTTAAAAATAGTTTTTCAAGAAAAACTTGTTGAATTGTATGATTACAATGTGTTTTTCTTGCCTTTTTTTTTCTTTTTAAAAAATGTTGAGGGATTATTTTGTTTTGACACAATTCTCTTTTTCTCATGATAAAAGAATTTGTACTTTCTCAAGCTAGGTTTTTAGAGCTAATTGCTTATTTTCAGATGTCATATACCGTAAATGAGGATAATTTATTTGTATTTCAGAACCATTCTATATCAAGACAGACAATATAGTACAGGAAATGAGGTCAGCTTTATTATCAGGAAGACTGTGTGATCACAGATACGTCACTTCACCTATCCTTGCTGCCAAACAACTCTCTTAAAACAATGATACTGACACGATCAAGATGAGAATTTGTTTTGCTTTTTTCGTAACATCCTCTCCCTGTTTTATTAGAATGCACAGTTTGGATTTGGAGTCAGGAAGACTTATTTTCATGAGTTCAAATCCAGCCTCAGACACTTACTAGCTGTGTGATCCTAAATAGTCATTTAACCTTGTTTGCCTCAGTTTCCTAATCTGTAAATTGAGTTGCAGAAGGAAATGGCAAACTACTCCATTATATTTGCCAAGAAAACTCAAAAAATGTGATCACGAAGACTTAGACTTGACTAAAAACAGTTTGAATAATATAGAGCCTCCTATGTTCCCTATTATGTTTCCTACCATGTGAATGGGGTTAGCTTCTTTGACCGGCTGCCTGAATATTTTGAAAGTGACAGAAAAGAACTTGGCAGAAAAGGTGGGAAGAAAGGGGGGGAAGGGAGGAGAAAGGGACTGGCTCAGTTTCATTACTTTGAGGCATCTACTTCCCCCAAAACCGTAGGGAACCCAGTGTTAGTTCAACTGGGTATGCTCAAAAGGTCAACTAGGACTGCATTTGAGCTTGGTTTTTTTGGTGATCAGAGTAAAATGACTTGCCCAGGGTTACACAGATAGTTAAGTGTCAAGTATCGGAGGCCAGATTTGAACTCAGATACTCTTAACTCCAGGGCCCATGCTCTACCAACTACATTTGTTAAAAGTTTTGTTTTTCTTTTTTTCCTTTTTCCCTCTAGGTGGATATTGAGGACATGGAATAGGAAAAAATAGATTTTTGTTCATTTAAAAAAAAACCATTAAAAATTTTTTTTATTATTTGTTTTTTTGCCAGGCAATTGGGATTAAGTGACTTGTCCAGGATCACACAACTAGGAAAGTGTTAAATGTCCTGTGCTCTATTCTGTGTACCATCTAACTGCCCCTTAAAAAATATTTTTTAAAAAATAAAATTATGTTATAGATAAAGTGGCGATCTGGTTCAATGGAGGGAGTTTCTGAAGAAAGTAATCATCCCTAATAAAATCATTGATCAAACCCTAAACTCCAACGAGAAACCTAAAAATGTAGGATATATTCAGGGCATGGAGCAGCTTTTGCGGCACAGTGCATAGAGTTATGGGCCTAAAATCAGCAAGATTCATCTTCTTGAGTTCAAATCTGGCTTTAGACAGTTATTAGCTATATGTTCCTGGGCAAGTCACTTAATCCTATTTGCTCAGTTTCCTCATCTGTAAAATAAGCTGAAGAAAGAAAATGGTAAACCACTCAATAATCAGGTGTTAAAGTCCAAATCCTTTATTATCTCCTTCAAAATCTTGTTTTCTTGCCTGGGACCCAGCTAGCTGTCTTTTGAGCCTTTCTGTAGTCTTGGTTTCAGTGTAGAAGTGAAGAAGGAGAGCCCTGCCACCATGATAGTGTGAGATGAAGTCTGTCTCTGAGTCACCCTGGCTTGAGTTTGTCCCAGCTTATGTGATCTATTATAATTACGTCATTTACTGAGTATAAACCAATCATTCTATCACTAGGGAACCATTATTTGTAATAAGATTAAATCAATCATACTGAACTAGAGAACTATCAATCACCATGCTAAACTAGATAACCATTGTATTATCAATTCCACTTAGTTAACACCTTGTAAGAATCCTAGTTTCAAATGCACAGTTCTGGCTGGTAACAATCAATCAATCAATCAATGAGTGAATGAATAATAAATAAATAAATGAATGAAGCAGTGGGGACAACTAGGTGATGCAGTGAATAGAGCACTGACCTTATACTCAATGAACCTCAGAATCCACCTGGAGGACCTCAGTTCAAATCCCGTCTTCCCGTCTCAGACTTATTAGCTGTGTGATCCTGAGCAAGCCACTTAATCCCAATTATCTTGCAAAAAAAAAAAAAAAGAAAAGAAAGGAAGGAAGGAAGGAAGGAAGGAAGGAAGGAAGGAAGGAAGGAAGGAAGAAGGAAGGAAGGAGGAAGGAAGGAAGGAAGGAAGGAAGGAAGGAAGGAAGGAAGGAAGGAAGGAAGGAAGGAAGGAAGGAAGGAAGGAAGGAAGGAAAGAAGAGAGGGAGAGAGGGAGGAAGAAAGGGAGGAAGAGAGGAAGGAAGGAAGAGAGGGAGAGAGGGAGGAAGAAAGGGAGGAAGAGAGGAAGGGAGGGAGGGAGGGAGGGAAAACCCCCAATGAAATCCTCAGCAAATACTAATAAAGCAAAATTGGTTCTGAGATAAGAAGGAAGAAAATGTTTAAGGGAAAGCCATAAGGAGGGAGAGGAGGAAAATGCTTGGTTGGAAGGAAGAGAGAAAAGAGTAAAGTAAGATATGGGGGTGGGGAGGATAGCAGTGACAATATTCCTTCCCCATTTCCCCCTCTTTATTTCTTGAGACAATCCCTTCTTTATAAATATATATATATATATATTTCAGTCCAACCTCTGTCCTTGTTATCACAAGTTCCAAACTAAAAGTATCTGAATTAATGAGGTTTTAAAGCTACTCATATTTCCATGCTTTATTCATCTCTCCTATGGGGAACTAACAAATGCTGACAAGTGAAAGACAAGATAGGGAGTTTGATTTCAGTTCATAGAGGAAGGAGCAAGGGGAGCCAAACCCTTAAGGAAAGGACAAGCCAAAAATAGATTCAGCATTTCAACGTGATGCAATCCCAGCCTGGACCCATAGCCTGTTATCCATGAACACTGCGGGGAAAACAATCTTTCTGTTCCCCAGCCAATCAGGTGTCACTGCCCATTTTTTTTCATAAGTATGATTAGAATTTGGGGGCCTTACAAATCCCTTCTGTGTGTAACATAATTTCTGCCCGGCTCAAGGGATTGGCTCTGGACCCTTCTCTCCTAGATATCCCTATTCAATACACAAAACCAGTTCAGTGCCTAGAAATTCTTATGTGTAGCTTTTTCTCACATTCTCCACTCCATCTACTGTAAAGTGCTGATGAAATTAGTTAAAGATTAGGTTTTTGACTCATGTCTTTCACTCCCCGAAAACAGGGAACAGAAAGTAGTCAATATATATTGTAGAACAATGCTGATGAAATTAATTAAAGATTAGGTTTTTGACTTATATCTTTGGCTCTCCTAAAATAGGGAATAGAAAGTACTCTATATATTGTAGAACAGACATGACATACAAATACACACACTTATACACATATAACATGTTAACATACACAACACCCATAATCAAAAAAGTTAATCAAAATATTAATCAAATAATTATCAGTAACATAATTACTGTTTTCTCTTGGGAGGTTGTTCATTAAAACATCAAGACATGATGAACTTGTGGTACAGTTAAATAAACATTTTTCATTTCACCTCTACTCTACACTGTCCAAACAATTGTCTCCAGCTCTGTGTCTTCTGGTAAGTTCTATCAAAGAGTGGGCTTATTCTTTTGTGGTCAGCATCTCCTACAAGAAGCATTGTAGTGGATGTAGTGAATACTCTCAAAGTACTGTTCCATCCACCTAGCCCCAATCATAGCCATCTCAGGATCACTTTTCAGTGAAGGAGACAAAAAACAAGGAATGAAGCCAGAGTGGCCAGGAATAGGGTTAGCTGATGTAGCTCAGCCTCTGTTCTGGCTATCAGGCGGGAGCAGTCACTATGAAGCTAGGAGAGAGGAGGTCATACATCCTGTGAAGTTCTAAAGTTACATTGTGCCACCTGTAGAGTTGAAGGAAGAGAGTTAGAACAGACTATTTAAAAGTCCATTAAGTGGGTCACTCTTTCTGCCTTGATGACCAATGTTCTCTGACAAAGCCTTGTCTGTCCATAATGGGGTTAAGGACAAGGGACCTTCCAGGGCTGTAATCATTTCAATATCGATCCATACATATTCCTGAAAGTTTCAGGGAACTCAATATAGGTGTTGTGGGAAAGCCTATTTCCATGTATACTCATCCGACTTCAACTTCTGCTACATGTGTACAAAATACTTGACATAGTTTAAAAATATCATTCCATATAGCTAACTATAATTTTTTTGTCCTGATCTGTGATTTTATGTTTCCAATTTGTTTTTAACTTAATTCAGGGGTCCTCAAACTTTTAAAATAGGGGGCCAGTTCACTGTCCCTCAGAATGTTGGAGGGCCGGACTATAGTAAAAACAAAAACTTTGTTTTGTGAGCCTTTAAATAAAGAAACTTCATAGCTCTGGGTGAGGGGGATAATCGTCCTCAGCTGCCGCATCTGGCCCACGGGCGTAGTTTGAGGACCCTGAAGATAGCTGCCTTTTGGAAGTAGCATTACATTGAGACCTAGTGAAGACCTCAGCTTAAAAAAGGCCAAGGTCTCCCCCTGTTTCCAGGGCCATCTCCAGTTGTCTTGATCTATATCTAGCCACTGGACCCAGATGGCTCTGGAGGGGAAACTAGGCAGATGACCTTGCACAGCCCTCTCTCACTTAAATCCAATTCACTTGCAAGTCATGGCATCCCCTCCCTGATATCATGCATGGTCCTCTTGGAGAATGAAGGACAAACAGCAACAACAACATTACACAATAGAAAGACTTATTGTGTAAAGAAAGTAAAATGTTATATTGTTTCAGTCACATCCAAATCTTTATGACTCCATTTGGAATGGTTTGACATCTTAACTCTAGTAATTTGATAGATGAAGAAATGGAGGCAAACGGGGTTAAGTAATTTGTTCAGGGTCACACAGCTAATGTCTGAGGCCAGATTTGAATTTTGGTCCTTCTGACTTCAGGACTAGAACCCCAAACACTGTGATACTTAGCCGCACAAAGTAAGATGTCTGGGGTTCAAATGTTGCCTCTGCAACATTGGGCAAGTCACTTGAACTCTTTTATTCTTACTTTCTTCATCTATAAAATGATGGAGTTGGATTAAACAGCCCATTTATCTTTAGATTTATGATACCCATGATTAGTGAAATAATTTGTCCATGGTTACAAGCTAGTATGTGTTCAAGGCAGGAACTGAATCTGAATCTTTCTGACTTTAAAACCTGCTATGTGCCAAGTGAAATGAGCAGAACCAGGAGATCACTATATAGCAACAAGATTATGTGATGATCAATTTTGATGGACTTGGTTCTCTTCAACAATGAGATGATTCAAACCAGTTTCAATTGTTCAGTCATGAAGAGAGAGGACTGTGGGAACTGAGTGTGATTCACAACATAGCATTTTCACTCTTTTTGTTGTTTGCTTGCATTTTATTTTGCTTCTTTCTCTCTCTCTCTCTCTTTTTTTTTACTAGTTTAATTTGATTTTTCTTGTGCAGCACAATAATTATATAAATATGTACGCATATATTGGATTTAACATATATTTCTATCGTGTATTGGACTACTTGCAATCTAGGAGAGGGTGTGGAGGGAGGGGTTGAAAATTGGAATAAAAGGTTTTGTGAGGGCTAATGTTGAAGAATTATCCACGCATATGTTTTGAAAAATAAAAAGCTTTACTAAAAGCCAAACCAAACCAAACAAACAAACAAACAAAAAAAAAAAACCCTTGCTGTGTTGTATGCTACCTTATGTCTGTAACTTCCAGTTTTAATATATTTTAATTTCATAATCCACCTAATTCACTCCTTTTCTGGGTATGATTGTCTTCTTCACTTAGGAGCCCCTCTGCTCTGGACCCTCTACTTCTGGAGAAGCCTGAGGGGACTTCCCAGAATAAAGATCAAACTCCTTTCCTCACACTTTGGCTCATTATGTTCTCTGCCCTAGAGCCCCAAAGGAAAATTGCTTAAGGCTTGGATTTTGGCTCTTGTGTAAGGTCTCCCCAAAGCAGTCAGTACAAAGGTACTCAATGCACAATATGAATAGGTATAGAGTATTTATTTCCTATACACAAATATACACACATACACACTCCAAAAAATACTACATACTAAATACTCGCAAGAGTGAACTGATAAAAAAAAGAATTAAAGTAGGATTTAGCAACTGAGTTTATACAATTATCCTTTTCAAGGTAGTTCTTTTTTAATATATTATTTTTATTTTTTTCCAATTACCTGTAAAAATAATTTTTTACATTCTTTTTAAAATTTTTGAGACCTAAATTCTCTTTCATCTTCTCCCATTGAGAAGGCAAGCAATTTGATCTACATTATACATGTGCAGTCATGTGAAATATATTTCCAGTCATGTTATAAAAGAAAACCCAGATCCCTCTTCCCCACTTAAAAATACAAAAATAAAGTAATTTTTTTTTTGAAAAGTATGTTTAGAATTGTACTCACACTCCATCAGTTTTTTCTCCAGAAGTAGATAGCAATTTTTTTAAAGCATGAGTTTTTCAGAATTGTCCGAGATCACTATATTGTAAAGAAGAGGTAAGTTATTCACAGTTGATCATCATACAATATTGCTATAATTATATACAATGTTCTCCTGCTTTTGTTCATTTTACTTTGAATCATGTCTTTCCAGGTTTTTCTGAAAGCATCCTGTTCATCCTTTCTTATAGCACAATAGTATTTGACCACAATCACATACCACAATTTATTCAGCCAATTACCTATTGATAGTCATGCCCTCAATTTCCAATTTGTTGCCACCACAAAAAAAAAGAAAAAAAAAAAAGGTGTTATACTTTTTGTGGTGGCAAAGAATTGGAAATAAGTACATGCCTATTGTGTGGAACAGTGTCCCTTACCTAAATTAAAATACAGACTTTCAAGGTAAAAAGCTTTAGGACGCAGCACTGTCAATATGGGAGTATAGAATTATAAGAGTACAAAGCACAAGCAACAACAGATGATCAATTATGATAGACCTGGTTCTTCTCAGTGATTCGGTGATCCAAGGGAATCTTAATAAACTTTTGGTGAAAACACGATCTGCATCCAGAGAGAAAGCTATGGAGACAGAATGAAAATCAACACAAGCTATGTTCACATTTTTCCCTTTTTTTTTTCCTTGTGGCTTTTCCTTTTTCTTCTGATTTTTTTCTCCCAACATGATTCATATGAAAATATATAAAAAATATATGTACATATATAACCAAAAAAAAAAAAAAAAAAACCCACCCCGAAACATTGTTTTACATGTAACTAGGGAAAATAAAAATATTTTTTAAATTAACATTTTTTTTTAATTTTAAAAGTGCTACTAGAAATATTTTTATACATGCAGGTTCTTTTCTCCTCTTTTCTCTTCTTTCCTCTTTTTATTTCATTTGGATACAGTCCTAGGAGTGGTATTGCTGGGTCAAAGAGTATGCAGTTTTATAGTCCTTTGAACATAGTTCCAAATTGCTACCCAGAATAGTTGGATCAGTTCACAACAAGGAAATTGATTCTTAAACCTCATCTAAAAATAAGGCATTTGGTAAAGAATTCTGAGTAGATATTACATCTTTTATTTTGTATTTTCAGCTAAAACCTTGATTCATGCTCTTTTTTGTTGTCATCTGTATTAGAACCACTACAGTAATTGGAAGTAACTTCTACACTTGCTACCAATCATCTCTGACCTACAGGAAGACCAGGATTCACAGTGTTGCTGTTCAGTCATTTTCAGTCATGTCTGACTTTCTGTGACCCCCATTTGGGGTCTTCTTGCCAAAGACAAGAGTAGTTTACCATTTCCTTCTCTAGCTTATTTTACAGATAAGAAAATTAAGGCAAATAGGATTAAGTGACTTGCCCAGGATCACACAGCTAGTAAGTGTCTGAGGCTGAAATTTGAACTCAGGAAGATGATTTTTTCCTGACTCCAGGATCAACACTCTATTTAATGCACAATTTAGATGTCCTTGATACTCCCGTGGTAACTTTTAAGTTTGGATATAGTTATATTGGGATCATCTGGTCACCTAAGATAAGGAAAGAACAAACAGAAGATTCTGTTCAAGACCAGGATCAGTCTAGCTTAAGGAAAATACAAGTTTAGCTGTTAGTTCCCAGTAACATAGTAGACTGGAATAGAGGAAGCTACTTTTCCCATACTTCTTATAGGAAGTGGCTTGAAACAATCTTGATAAACTCCATATCCAGAAAAAGCAGAGTACCATGGAAGAATTCACTTAATTTTTAAAGACTGAGAGAATCATTGGCTATTTCTACTTAGTGTCCAATAAAGTAGTTGCTTCAAAATTTCAAAGTGCAAGACCTTCAGTGTTGAGTCATAAATATCAAAACCAGTTGCAGACTCTTCATCTTCAAATAACTCAAGCATTGAACTTGCAAACATGTAGTCCCTGGAATCAGGAAAAGCAACTTAGCAGTGTTCTGTTCAACTTCCCTCTTCCCCTTATCACCTTAGTCACAGGTGATAAGAAGTGAATATGTTAACAAAATGTTAATACACACTATTATTCCTTATGGAGTTTAAAAAATTCAAGAAATATCGTTTCTGGGTAATTAATTCTTTTATTAATAATGCTAGCATATTGCTAATAAAATGGGTCAGTGACATTCTGGAATGCCAATCATAGCTGTATGCTTACAATTTATATGCCCTTGAAAGGGTGGGTATTCTTCGGGGTGGTAAGCAACTCAGATTGGTTAACAATTAATGAGAGAGAATAAATATTACAATAAGAGATGGACCTATTTTAATGAGGGGCTGGAGAATATAACTGTGATAATGTCCTTTACTTTCAAATCACCCTGCCCTTAGGGAAAGCGAGACAAAGGGTCTATATCCCTCTCCCAAATGTGAATAGAAGATAATAAAGGAGGAGTTTCACCTTAGATTAATTCTTTATAAGTATGGGATAGGATTAGGTTGAAGGGGGAGTGAAACTGTGTTCCCTTTAAAATTATCACTCTGAAACTGTTTCCTTTTGATCTTGGAGTCTCAGACCCTCCTGGGAAAGCATATCTCCCCAGATAAATTAAGTGTCATTATTCAATTAGAAATCTTGGTGAAAAAGCACCCCATTGATCTTTTGGGGATGCCAGACCCATTTTCCAGTTTCTAGCCACTACAAACAGGGCTGCCACAAACATTTTGGCACATACAGGTCCCTTTTCCTTCTTTAGTATCTCTTTGGGGTATAAGCCCAGTAGAAACACTGCTGGATCAAAGGGTATGCACAGTTTGATAACTTTTTTAGCATAGTTCCAAATCGCTCTCCAGAATGGCTGGATGTGTTCACAATTCCACCAACAATGTATCAGTGTCCCTGTTTTCCCGCATCCCCTCCAACATTCCACATTATCTTTCCCTGTCATTCTAGCCAATCTGAGAGATGTGTAGTGGTATCTCAGAGTTGTCTTAATTTGCATTTTTCTGATTAATAATGACTTGGAGCATCTTTCATATGGCTAGAAATAGTTTCAATTTCTTCACCTGAGAATTGTCTGTTCATATCCTTTGACCATTTATCAATTGGAGAATGGCTTGATTTCTTATAAATTAGAATCAATTCTCTATATATTTTAGAAATGAGGCCTTTATCAGAACCTTTGACTGTAAAAATGTTTTTGTTATGCCACAGTTCTCTTTAACTATCCTGACTCAGTTTCCGTGTACTAATTTCCCTTGTCTCAGTTTCTTTTACTGTTCTTTGTCAATCCCCTAAATTGTTAACCCCTCCCCGCCTCCCCGGTCCATTATTGAGGACCAATTACACTAAGGTTATAAATTGTTAGCCCAAGCAAGATAAACAAGAGAGTAGACCTCCTGACTCTTTTCTGTCCTCAAGAATTTACAACATCCCTCTAAAATATTCCAAGATATCTCTGTGTATTCAGACATCCTGTCTCTGGGTTTTTTTTAGGATTTATGGTGGCTTCCTCCATCCTGACAGCTTCTTACCCTTTCCTTTGTTTAGAGAAAAGGTATTTAAGAAGTTGGGGTTCCTCCATTCATTGCTGGAGAATGGCGGCTGGTGGGTGGATGCTGGACGCTGGATTCTTTGGGATGACAATCTCCTCCAGACCTGGGACCAACATGGATTCCTTGGTCCCAGTATATCTTTATCTCTGTCTGACTGGATTATTTGAGACGAGAGTCCTGTCCAGTCAATCTTACTCTCCCATTAATAAAATATTAAAAACTCTCTAATCTCTCTCCTGCCTCAGTTTCTCTGGCATTACAGTTTTCCCAGTTTATTGCTTCCCTTCTAATCTTGTCTGCATTAGTTTTATTTGTATAAAAACTTTTCAATTTGATATAATCAAAATTTTCTATTTTATGATCAATAATGATCTCTAGTTCTTCTTTGGTCATAAATTCCTTCCTCTTCCACAGATCTGAGAGGTAAACTATCCTATGCTCTTCCAATTTATTTATAATCTCATTCTTTATGCCTAGGTCATGAACCCATTTTGACCTTATTTTGGTGTATGGTGTTAAGTATGGGTCAATGCCTAGTTTCTGCCACACTAATTTCCAATTTTCTCAGCAATTTTTGTCAAATAATGCATTCTTATCCCAAAAACCGGTGTCTCTGGGTTTGTCAAACACTGTATTATTAAAGTTATTGGCTGTTTTGTCCTTTGAACCTAACCTATTCCATTGATCAACTAGTCTATTTCTTAGCCAATACCAGATGGTTTTGGTAACTGCTGCTTTATAATATAATTTTAGATCTGGTACAGCTAGGCCACCTTCATTTGATTTTTTTTTCCATTAATTCCCTTGAAATTCTTGACCTTTTGTTTTTCCACATGAACTATATTGCTTTTTTCTAATCACCTTGTGAGTGCTTACCCTGTGTGAGTTCTCCATAAAATAGTCTTTTTGGCAAGCATACATTTGGCATTAAAAAAATGAGGTCAGTCCAACAGAGTCGTGCTCTCTGCAACAGAATTTGAATGCTTGGCAGTTTAGCCCAAGAAAGGACCTCAGTGTCTGGCATCTTATCTTGCCAGGTGATCTTCAGAATCTTCCTAAGACAATTCAGATTTCCTGGCATAGTGCTAGTCTACTCTTCAGGTTTCACAGACATATAGCAATGAAGTCAAAAGCACAATGGCTCTGTAGACTTTCAGTCCAGTAGTCGGTCTAATACCTCTTCTCTCCTACACTTTCTCTTAGAGCCTTCCAAACACTGAACTAACTCTGGCAATGCTTGTGTCAATCTCATCATTGTGTACATACCTGGAAAGTCTACTGCCAAGGTAACTTCACAGCATTCAAAACTTCTCCATCAGCTGTAACCGATGGCTCACATATGGATGGGGCACTGATGACTGATGGAGTGCCTCTTGGTATTAATTGTTAGGTCAAAATTAGCGCAAGTAACAGAAAATTGATCCATACTTTGTTGCATTTCACCTTTGGAGGCTGCACTGTGTGTACAATCATCTGTAAACAAAAAAATCATGCATCAACACTCTCTCCACTTTGGTTTGTAGCCTTTTCTAGTAGGTTCTCATTGAGAGCATTTGACATCATGACAGAAAACAGCATGCTAAAAAGCTTGGGAACAAGCACAGAACCTTGTTTCACTCTACTGCCAGAACCCAGGCAATCGTGCCATCATGGAACTGATGTATTATACTGATGAACTTCTCTAGGCAACCAAATTTGGATATGTGGGGTAGCAATACTTCGATTGAGGGAGACAGTTAATCTTATCTCCTACCATCAGTCTTGTCCTTCAGAGCTGAGCCTTGAAATGAGGATTTTGGAGATGGCAACTTCACAGTTGCCTTTTCAAAGGGAGATTGGAGAGGGGAGTGAGAATGAAAAAGAATCAAATTCAAAGTTCTAAAAGGCAAATGTTTTTTAAAAATTGTTTTACATGTAACCGGTGAAAAATAAAATGCTAATTAAATAAAAATAATAATTTTTTATATGGAAAAAGGGAGAGAATTCTGGATCTCACCAAATTATTGGCTATTAATAATCATATCTATCTGTCTATCTTTCTATATCAAGCCTCTCCTGATCCCCTCAACCTTACTGCCCTTCTTTTCAAACTACTTTTCATTTGCTTACATCTACTCTATACATACAGAGATATCTATCTATCTATCTATCTATCTATCTATTCACTCTTAATGAAGTACAAATACTTTTCTCTGAATGTGTCATTAGATAACATTCCTTCTCAGTCTCTTTTGTTAGTTTATTATCAAGATCATGCCCCATAACTGTATTTCCCAAGACTCTTCCCTAAGCTCTTTATTCTTTGTTCTTTACACAGTCTCTCTTAGTGACCTTATGAATTCTTATGGATTTAATTATCATCTTGTACTACATATCCAATGCATCTCTTCCCTGAATTTCAATCATGAATCATCAATTACCTCTAAGATCTTTCATACTGGATATCTAAATATCCAAAGCAGAATGATTGTTTTCTCTTCTCCATCTTCATCCCAATGCCTCTTCCAAATTTCCCTTATTTTAGCAGAAAACACTTCCATTCTTCCAGCCTTCCAGGTTCATAAGGTTAATTGACTTTT
Source organism: Antechinus flavipes (assembly GCF_016432865.1). Taxonomy (NCBI): domain Eukaryota; kingdom Metazoa; phylum Chordata; class Mammalia; order Dasyuromorphia; family Dasyuridae; genus Antechinus; species Antechinus flavipes. The sequence continues at coordinate 483,558,167 of NC_067398.1, read as the reverse complement.
TAATTTCTCTCACTCCACATTCCCACAATCAGTTGCTAAATTTTATCCTTTCTACCTTACATCATCTCTCACATCAGGACCCTTTTACTCACACAGCCACTCCCTTAGTTTGGGACCTTCTCATTTCTCACCTTAGTTATTTCAGCAGCCTGGTTAGTCTCACTCTCTCAAATCCCTGCCTCTCATTTCAGTTTATCTTTCCACCTTGCTGCTAAAATGAGTTTTCTTAAGCATAGATTTGACCATGAATCCCTACTCAATCCACTCCAATGTCCCCCTGTTGCCTAAAGGACATAGGGTGAGTGTTGAAATCTATCTTTGCATGTATTTTGAAAATAAGGTATTTTTAAAAATAAAAAAGAATAAAATATAAAATTCCCTATTTAATTTTTAGAGCCCTTCACAATCTGCCCCAATGAATCTTTCTAGCCTCAATGGATATTACATCTCCTCTTAAACTCTGTGATCTAATCAAACTGGTCTTCTCTCTGCTCTTTACAAAGGACATTTCATCTCCTTTTTCACCTCCTCTTTGTGCCTTTTTATTGGCTGTCTTCCTATGAATGGAATATACTTCTTTTATTCTCCTTCATCTCATAGAATCCATCTTTTTCTTAAATACATAATTCAAATGCTACTTTCTATATCAAGCCTCTCCTGTCCCCTCAACCTTACTGCCCTTCTTTTCAAACTACTTTTCATTTGCTTATATCTACTCTATACATACAGAGATATCTATCTATCTATCTATCTATCTATCTATCTATCTATCTCTTTGTTACCTCTCTTTATTAGAATATAAACTCTCTAATAGTAGGGATTATTTTATTAATTTCATTTCTATTCCCAGTGCCTATTACAGGGCTTGGCATATAGTTGGTGCTTAATAGATTCTTATTAATCCAGGGAAAAAAAACTTACATGTGAACTGATGTAAGTTGAACCAGAAGAATAGTAATAGCACCATTTTGTGATGACTGACTATGAATGATTTAACTCTTCTCAGTAATACAATGATCCAAGACAATTCCAAAAGGCTCAAGAGGGAAAATACTATCCATAGCCAGATAAAGAACTGATAGAATAACATCACTTAACTATATTTTTTAGCAGGGAGTGGAGGGAGGGGAAGGTTGTGGCTTGTTTTTCTTACTAGTTTTTTTATACAATATAATTAATATGGAAATGCATTTTACATAATTATGCATGTGTAATCTATATCAAATTGATTACTGTTTGAGGAAAGAGGGAAGGGAATGAGGAGAAATTTTGGAATACAAAATTTTATTAAAAATAAATGTTGTTGTCATTTACAATGGTTTCCTGGTTCTGCTCATTTCACTTAGCATCACTTCATATAAGTCTCTCCAGACCTCTCTAAAATCATCCTGCTGATCATTTTTTATAGAACAATAATATTCTATAACATTCACATGCCATAATTTATTCAACCATTCTCCAGTTGATGGGTATCCTCTCAGTTTCCAGTTTCTGGCCACTACAAAAAGGGCTGCCATAAACATTTTTGCACATACAAGTCCCTTTCCCTTCTTTAAGATCTCTTTGGGATATAAACCCAGTAGTAACACTGTGGATCGAAGGGTATGCAGAGTGGATAACTTTTTGAACATAGTTCCAAACAGCTCTCCAGAATGGTTTACATGAATTAATGCTAAGTGAAATGAGCAGAACCAGGAGATCATTGTACACCGAAACAAGATTATATGATGATCAATTCTGATGAATGGGCTCTTTCCAACAATGAGATGATTAAAGACAGTTCTAATGATCTTGTGATGAAGAAAGTTATCTATACCCAAAAACAGGCCTGTGGGAACTGAGTGTGGACCACAACATAATATTTTCACTCTTTTGTTATATGCATTTTGTTTTCCTTCTCATATTTTTTCCTTTTTGAACTGATTTTTCTTGTGCTGCAAGATAATTGTATGAATATGTATACATATATTGAATTTAACATATATTTTTACCATGTTTAACATATACTGGATTACTTGCCAAATAGGGGAAGGAGTGGAGGGAAGGAGGGGAAAATTAGGAACAAAAAGTTTTCTAAGAGTTAATTTTGAAAAATTATCCATGCATATATTTCGAAAATGAAAAGCTTTAATTTTAAAAAAGGCCAAAAAAAAGTTAAAATCATCTTTACATATAACTGGAAAAATAATATAATTTAATATATTAATATATAATTATATATAATATTTAAATATAATTTTAAAAAGGAAAAAATTCTTGTTGATGGATTGATTGAAACTAAGGCTCAAGAAGGTGACATAATTTGTGCATCATCACATCTAGTAGAATGACATATCTTTTGACAATAAGTTCAGTGTTCTCTATATAACCATCTTTTGCTTCTGTTGTTATCTGACTTCTAAATCTGTTAATCTGGATTACTCCAACTGACCTATATACAGCACCTGTAACCTGTGTTTGCTCAACAGACAACTCTATTTTTTTTTAGTAAAGGATTGTAGATTTGGTGAATATTTTTCAGTTGATGTTTAGTGATTCAAGTGTGACACTCTAAAATCAAGACACTTTATAATTATCCCCTATGTATTGATTTTGGCCTCAAGATTTATTGCCATATATAAAGATAGAAAAACCAACCTCTTCTTCCCATAATGCTATTGGACCTGGCCAGGCCCCAGCTGTGTGAAGGAAGTATATAATTGATTGAGAGCAGAATTGCTAAACCACATTCCTTCCTGAACAAGCAGTCTGTGTGTGCACCTTGAGTTCACAGCTCAATCTGTCTACTGCATTTCTCCATGGAGTCTTTTTTTTCCCTGCTCTTATTACCATTTGCAATATCAGATAGAAAAGCAAAGAAAATGAAGGGGAAGAGAGCAGAATAGCAAAGCTAACAGTCTTTATAGAAAGCTTTACAAAACTATCTCTTAGATCACTTTTTTCTTCAAATTTGGAATTTTTGTGTCCTATGGAGTCTCCCCTATTCTATATCTATTTTAGGAAAATTGCTATGGAAACTGCTTCTCCTCCCCAACTCAAACCCCTTCCAGACCTAGTCCCTTCTGGCTAGAGGTTGGGAAATGGGCATCTTATTAAGTCTTCTTTACTTTCTTTCTCATCAAAATCTCTTACTTTTGTTTCAAACTATCTCCTTTGCCCTAAACTCATTTCACAGGCCTCTAACCTTCTTCATTTCTAGAACTCTTTGAGTTTCTCATCTTCAATTTGTCATCCCAGGTCTTTCACCTCAGACTCCCCAAATCCCTCACTCATTGAACTTTCTCAAGCTTTTTCCCTTTATTTCATTTCCTATTTCCAGTCATGCTTTTAGGCCTTCTGACCTTTTTATCTCCCAGTGCATCCTAAATCATAGCATATCATCTGGCTTGACCCTTTCATTTTATAAATGAGGAAACTGAGTCTCAATGACTTCTTTGAGGTCACAGAGTTAGCTAAATCACATCTTCTGACTTCTGACAAGTCCAATGTTTTCCCATGACTTAGCAGATCTTTTCTATCAACCTTTATTATCACCACCCTTGCCCATCAGAAAATTTAATTTCCCTTCATCCATTTGTTCTTGTCCACTTCAAACTTCTCCATCATTCTTTTATTTTTCTTGGGAACTCTTAAGCCTATCCCAGTAGATTTGTATAAATTAGTATGTCCTTTCCAATGTTTGTGTTTCTATTAATAAGATGGAAAGGTATCCATCTATTAGATGAGCAATGCTTAGATATACCCTAATTTGGGGGATAGTATTTTTTTAAATTATTTTTTTGGAAGTGTATCTTCCTATGGAATATTGGACATTTCTTTTGAAAAGTTAAGTTCACAAAATCTCCACTTTCTCTTTATATAGGAGTCCTATGCTGATTTCCCTAGCTGCTATATAATGATTGCTAATACCATTCCCCACCCCTCCCATTACCTTGTACTTATTTTGTGTACAGATAGATAGTAATATGTGTGTATATATGTATGTGTATATATATATATATAAAACTTGTTAACTATTCATTAGCTCCTTGAGGGCAGAATCTATTTCATTTTATCGTTTTATTCCCATCAACCTAATATCTATTAGGTTGATAAAGTAATTGAGAGCATTGGGACTGACCTACTAGAATATATCCTATAATACTTCAACATGGGTAAGGACCTCTCCTTAAGTCTTTTCTATTTGAATGAATAATGGGTCAGAGGTATGTTTTTGATGGGCAGATGATATAGAAGATAATGACAGTCTCAGCTCTTTCCTTTTTTTTTTTTTTTTGGAGAGATCTAGAAACTAAAAGAACTAATAGTTAACAGCAGACTTATATAGTGCTGTCTGGAAGCTAACAAATATTTTTCATTGCTGATTGCTTTTTATGTATGCATAACGGACACTTTATTTCAGGAGAGCTTTTACGACAATATTTTGCTCTACTAAGTTTTTTGAAGCAATAAATATCAATGCAGCAATATCTGACTGTAAAGTTGTCATTTTCTTTAGAAAATCATTTGCAATTGGGCTTATATCCCAAAGAAATACTAAAGAAGGGAAAGGGACCTGTATGTGCCAAAATGTTTGTAGCAGCCCTGTTTGTAGTGTCTAGAAACTGGAAAATGAATGGATGCCCATCAATTGGAGAATGGCTGGGTAAATTGTGGTATATGAATGTTATGGAATATTATTGTTCTGTAAGGAATGACCAGCAGGATGAATACAGAGAGGACTGGCGAGACTTACATGATCTGATGCTAAGTGAAATGAGCAAAACCAGGAGATCATTATACACTTCGACAACGATATTGTATGAGGACATATTTTGATGGAAGTGGATTTCTTTGACAAAGAGACCTGAGTTTCAATTGATAAATGACGGACAAAAGCAGCTACACCCAAAGAAAGAACACTGGGAAACGAATGTGAACTATCTGCATTTTTGTTTTTCTTCCCGGGTTATTTATACCTTCTGAATCCAATTCTCCCTATGCAACAAGAGAACTATTCGGTTCTGCAAACATATATTGTATCTAGGATATACTGCAACATATCCAACATATAAAGGACTGCTTGCCATCTAGGGGAGGGGGTGGAGGGAGGGAGGGAAAAAAAAAATCGGAACAGAAACGAGTGTCAATATAAAGTAATTATTAAATAAAAATTAAATTAAAAAAAAAAGAAAATCATTTGCAAAAGCCCAATCATTATCTTCTGCCTTCATCAAAAAAGACCTTCAATTTAAGTAGAGGTCATTTTCATAGAAATAGATATATATTTTTTTTTTCTTTTAAACTAACAAGCATATAATTTTTCTTCCTTTCACACTTTTCTACAGAGGGCTGGAGGATGGAATACCAAACACTTCCCAATGCCTTCCTTTACAGAAGGTAGAAAATGAACTTTTGGGTTCATTACTGTATTCTGCTGTCCTAATTGGTTTTTTCAACTCCATGGAACAAAGTGCCCACTCAGGGTACTTCCTGGTGTCTCCCATCTTTCATGTCTCCTTTTCTGTGTTGTCTCTTCCCATTAGATTGTAAACTCCTTCAGGGAAGAGACTGACTTTTTATTAATTGTATCCCCAGCATTTAGTACATTTCTGTAGGTATTTAATAAATGTTTATTGGATTGGAAATCCTTATAACAGTTATGCAAAGTCAAGCAAAGCAAATTCCAGTATGATCCATTTCCAAAAATTCATGCAACATTCTGCATCTTGAAAAGAAAACATCACCTCTCTGTCAGGAAGTTAATACTTTGCTTTGTCTTTAATCTTCTCAAATCATGATATTAATATAGTCTTGATTATCTCTTTTCTGGACAATAACATTATATATGTTTTTTATTATTTTAAAATATTCCATCTTTGACATATTCCTGAACACTTTTAAAATTCAGTCACTTACAAAATGGCTTTGGTCAGATCCATCCACCCTTCTCAATTTCTCCTTAAGTGCTGTTGATGCATTCTTATAAGCGAGGGATAGGGACTATAATTGTGGATTTTCACCTTAACTTGAAGTCTTACAAGATTTGCCTATAGTAGATATACTAAAATAAACTTTTTGTGATGCTGTTTGATATTCACCATGGCCAGTGCCTTTGGACTTCCTTCTCAAAGAACTTGTATTGTACAGTTGTAAGGCCACTAGACAATTTATAAGCATTAGACTTTTTAAAATTTCCTAATCTTGAACCACATTTTCTATAATTGTCTTCTGTACTCACCATCACGTTGAAGTCAACAAGTTCCAGTGAATATTTTGGCCTGGTTTGAAAATTCTCATCAAGTTGTTGTTATTATTTTTAGCAGAATTTCTCATTTTTCAACATTCTGTGGACAATATTGATGTATGTGTTGTAGTGACTTTTATGACAGAGTCTGTCTGCATTCATTATGATCCCTAAAAGTCCCATTTAATGTTATTTCTTGTTTTGGGACAGTGAAACCTCCACTATTCCTTTATTTATTTATACTTCTGAAAGAAATCTGGGAGCATTCTTTGCACTTATCTATGGTATGTGTTTTCTAATTTTATTTATAAGAAGAATGGCAACAGAGATGAGGCTGTTTCTTCAAAAAGTGTTTCCGCTTTAAGGAATGGCTCAGTGCACAAGGGAAGGGAGAAGCATGTGTTCAGATAAGATGGTGAGCAAAAGATACCGGAATGATCAGGCTATATTTTTCCAGAATTGGGAAGGTCCTTCTTGGGCAATGGCAGTTTTCTCTAGCTCACTGTGCAATCCCTTCTTACCTCTACTTTCAATGAACAAAGAACATTCATTAGCTTTTTCTTTTTTCTTTTTTTTTCCATTTCTTCTCTCTCTCTTTTTTTAAAATAACTTTTTATTGACAGAACCCATGCCAGGGTAATTTTTTACAACATTATCCCTTGCACTCACTTCTGTTTTGATTTTTCCTCTCCCTTCCTCCATTCCCTCCCCCAGATGGCAAGCAGTCCTTTACATGTTAAATATGTCACAGTATATCCTAGATACAATATATGTGTGCAGAACTGAACAGTTCTCTTGTTGCACAGGGAGAATTAGATCCAGAAGGTATAAATAACCCGGGAAGAAAAACAAAAATGCAAGCAGTTTATATTCATTTCCCAGTGTTCTTTCTTTGAGTGTAGCTGCTTCTGTCCATCATTGATCAATTGAAACTGAATTAGCTCTCTTTATCAAAGAAATCCAGTTCCATCAGAATACATCCTCAAACAGTATCATTGTTGAGGTATATAATGATCTTCTGGTTCTGCTCATTTCACTTAGCATCAGTTCATGTAAGTCTCACCAGTCCTCTCTGTATTCATCCTGCTGGTCATTCCTTACAGAACAATAATATTCCATAACGTTCATATACCACAATTTACCCAACCATTCTCCAACTGATGGGCATCCATTCATTTTCCAGCTTCTAGCCACTACAAACAGGGCTGCCAGAAACATTTTGGCACATACAGGTCCCTTTTCCGTCTTTAGTATCTCTTTGGGGTATAAGCCCAGTAGAAACAATGCTGGATCAAAGGGTATGCACAGTTTGATAACTTTTGAGCATAGTTCCAAATTGCTCTCCAGAATGGCTGGATATGTTCACAATTCCACCAACAATGTGTCAGTGTCCCTGTTTTCCAGCATCCCTTCCAACATTCTGCATTATCTTTCCCTGTCATTCTAGCCAATCTGACAGGTGTGTAGCGGTATCTCAGAGTTGTCTTAATTTGCATTTCTCTGATTAATAATCATTTGGAGCATCTTTTCATATGGCTATAAATAGTTTCAATTTCTTCGTCTGAAAATTGTCTGTTCATATCCTTTGACCATTTATCAATTGGAGAATGGCTTGATTTCTTATAAATTGGAGTCAGTTCTCTATATATTTTGGAAATGGGGCCTTTATCACAACCTTTTGTTGGAATCCACTAATTAGTTCTACTTAGTACCTTGTTTCAGGTTCTGCCCAAAACATCTTCTTGTAAGATTAGATCAACTCTAATTAGTTAGCAGTTTGTAAGGATTCCAACAACCTTTGACTGTAAAAATGTTTTCCCAGTTTATTGTTTCCCTTCTAATCTTGTCTGCATTTGTTTTATTTGTACAAAAACTTTTCAATTTGATATAATCAAAATTTTCTATTTTGTGGTCAATAGTGATCTCTAGTTCTTTTTTGGTCATAAGTTCCTTCCTCTTCCACAGGTCTGAGAGGTAAACTATCCTATGCTCTTCCAATTTATTTATAATGTTATTCTTTATGCCTAGGTCATGAACCCATTTGATTTATCTTGGTGTACGGTGTTAAGTGTGGGTCAGTGCCTAGTTTCTGTCATACTAATTTCCAATTTTTCCAGCAATTTTTGTCAAATAATGCGTTCTTATCCCAAAAACTGGGATCTTTGGGTTTTCATTAGCTTTTCCAAAGTGATTTTTATTTTAAGGATATATGTACCAAGATGAGAATTATAAACATCTCTTCCCAAGACCCCGGGATTACACTCTCTTCTAGATCATTTGGGTCTCTTAGAAAAATGGGTTCAAGCTCAGTTTCTCTATAGCACCCTTCCCACCAAATTCATATTTAAATTGTTGCATGGACTCTGGATGAATCTTTGTCACAACTACTTCTGAGCTGTTGTTCAGAAGAAGAATGGCATTCTTCTATCTTTTCTCCCTTCCATCTTTTAACCTCAAACCTGGTAAGGTTAACTGAAAAATCTCAACACAGATTGCACTCATCCACCTCCCAGCAGCTTATTCTCTCGACTTTTTGAAACTCACAAGGTCATAATTTCCAATATCCTTCATCTAACATGAAAAAACAAATGCAAAAGCAACAAAATGAGATCTTGTCTTTATATGGTGGATAGAGAAAATAAACATTTATTAAGTGCCTACCACTTTACAATAGCTCTGGCAGTTATCAGCCCCATTTTACAGTTGAGAAGGTGAGACAGATAGAGATTGACTTGGCCATGATCACAAAACTTGTAATTGGCTGAGCTCAAATTTGACTTCAGATCTTTCTGACTCCAGGGCCCAGGTATTTATAGTACATATAATAAACTTCACTTTTTTGAAATGTTTCATATTCATTCAGGCTGTTATGCCCACAGTTCTATTTAACTGTCCTGACTCAGTTTCCCTGCACTAGTTTCCCTTGTCTCAGTTTCCTTAACTGTTCTGTCTCAATCTCCTTAGCTGTAAATCCCACTCTGGCCCATTAAGACTGATGACTATTTGCTCTAATGTTATAAATTAGCAAGATAAACAAGAGAGTAGACCTCCTGACTCTTTTCTGTCCTCAAGAATTTACAATATCCCTCTAAAATATTCTAAGATATCTCACTGATATCTTTACTTCTTTGTATTCAGATATCCTGTCTCTGGGTTTTTAGGATTTATGGCCTCCCCAATCCTGACAGAAGTTTTCCCGCTCTTCTTACCCCTTCCTTTGTTTAGAGAAAAGGTATTTAAGAAGTTGGGGTTCCTCCATTCATTGCCGGAGGCTGGCGGCTGGTGGCTAGTGGCTGGCGGCTGGCGGCTATATGCTGGACACTGTATTCTTTGGGAAGACAGTCTCCTCCAGCCCTGGGACCAACACAGATTCCTTGGTCCCAGTATATCTTTATCTCTGTCTGACTGGATAATTTGAGATGAGAGTCCTGTCCAGTCAATTTTACTCTCCCATTAATTAAATATTAAAAACTCTCTAATCTCTCTCCTGCCTCAGTTTCTCCGGCATTACAAAGCCAGTACCTTTGGACTTCATTCTTAAAAAAAAAAAACTTGTTCTAGACAGCTGTAGGGTCTCTGGACAATTTATAAGCATTAAGTTTGGTGGTATGTGTGTGGTTTTTTTTTTAATTTCCTAATCTTGAATTACATTTTCTACAATATTTTTGCTGTCTTCCACATTCATCTCTTAGTAAAAACTAATGTTACTAATTGTTAAATTAAACCACATCAGATTGGAGATGAAGAAAGAGTTACCAGGAGGCGAGGTAACTGACAACATTTTTAAAAAAAATTTTTATTATAGCTTTTTATATACAAAACATATGCATGGGTAATTTTTCAACATTGACCCTTGCAAAAACTTCTGTTTCAACTTTTTCCCTCCTTTCCTCCACCCCCTCCCTAGATGGCAGGTAGTCCCATTCATGTTAAATTTATTTATATCTCCTCTTATAAAGTCTACAGATGTGAAATAATTTCCCCTAATGTTCTTCCCTCTGTTCCCAGTGTAGTCCTCTTCTTTTATCTTTTCATTCTTTTTTATTTTTGGCTGAGGCAATTGGAGTTAAGTGACTTGCCTGAGGTCACACAGACACACAGTATTAAGTGTCTGAGACTGGATTTGAACTTAGGTCCTCCTGACATCAGGGCCAATGCTCTATCCCCTGTGCCATCTAGCTGCCCCTATCTTTTAATTCTTAAGATTATCAAAACAGAACTGAATCATATCTGATTCAATTCCTTCCATGAAATCTGATGATTAGATAGAATTGAATTCAACTGAGTATATTTCACTTCCTATGCTAAGCAAAGCTCCTTTTCTTATGTTAGATTTTTCTATAAAAAATATTTGATTTCATTTTAATGTTGAATATGAAGCACCAGACTGGTCTGGCCTAACAGATTCATATATGCGTTCTCCAGAATGTCAAAATGGGGAAAAAAAAAAATCAAGATTTGTGATCACTATACCTCAACCTAGAGTTTTTGACAATTGTAACAATGGAAACCCTGCTCCTGTGGAGTTGGATCTCCATCAGAATCAGACAGGTACAATGGTGGAGGCAACAGTAAGAAGTCCTCCATCTGTTCCTAAGTCATTAAAATGAGATTTTCCAAGGAGATTTGTAATTCTTTTCAGAGCTTGAGAAATTAAAGCTACATTTGTCCCCTCTGACTTAAGTCTTGACAGGGAGTACAGATGAAATCATTAGCAGCCGTGCTGGAACATTACTGTAAGTGACCAAGATGAAATGGATATGAGCAAAGTGTCCTAGTGGGATATAGTTTAAGAAAGGAGAAAATGTTACTCACTTTAGTCAAATACTTGTTATTCTAGGAATCAAAAGACGCTATAATTCAAATCAAATCAAAAGGCTCTAACTGCAAGGTACTCTGTCCCAACTCTTTGTGAGTTTGGGGATTCTTTCAGTCAAGGACAAAATATATAATTTAATTACTTTTTTTTTTTGTATAGTAACAAACTATTGTCCAGAAAAGTTACTGAAAAAAGGGCTGAGGTCTCCCAATGTATCCAAAGCCATCTCTAGTCTTCTTGATTTATATCTTGCCATTGGACCACATGAGAAGATGAGACTGGTGACTTTGCATTGCCAGTCCTCACTTAAATCCACTTTACTTGTAAATCATTATCCCTGCTGTTATGATCCTCTTAGAGGACAAAGGATAGACAACTAATTCACAGCTCAAAAAGAATTGCATTAGTGTGCCTATTTTCCTAAATATTATCATTTAAAATTTTTTTTTTGTCATTTTTGTAGAGTTTTGGGGTATGAGGAAACCTCACAATTCATTTAATTTGCATTTTTTATGTGACTTGGAACTTTTCTTCATATGATTATCAATTCTTTCCCTTGAAATTGTCTATTCATATCTTTTGGCTCTTTATATATTGGGGAATGGCATTTTTTTCTTATATATATGAATCACTTTCCTACCTATCTTAGATAGCAAACCTTTATCAGGAAAACATGCTGTCAATTTTTTTTCCCTAATTATCCATTTCATTTCTAAATTTAGCTGCATTGCATTTATACAAAAGCTTTTCAATTCTGTCACATATAATGCCTTGTACCCAATAAATGCTTAATCTGTGTTTGTCTCACATTAAACCAGAGAAGTCACAACTTCTATGAGAAAAGAAACTATCTTTTACCTTTTTTTGTATCCCTAATGCTTAGCACAGTGACTAGAAAATAGAAGTTATTTAATAAATGTTAACTAGCTGTCAACTTTTCAGTGCCCTAGCAAATTCTCTAAAAAGATAAAATGCAAAATAAATCATTAAATAAATAAATGATAATTTTTAATACAGCCTTTATTTTCAAAACATATGCATAGATAATTTGACAAGACCCTTGCACAGCCTTGTGTTTCAAATTTTCTCCTCCTTCCCCCTACTCCCTCCTCTAGATGGCAAGCAATCCAATATATGTTATATATGTTAAAATATTTGTTAAATCCAATATGTGTAAACATATTTATACAATTCTCTTGTATCAGATCAATCAGATCAAATAAAGAAAGTAAATGAATAAGAAAACAAAATGAAAGCAAACGACAAGAAGAATGAAAATGTTATGTTGTGATCCATCCTCAGGTCCTCTCTCTGGGAAGAGAGGTGGCTCTCTTCCTCACAAGATCATTGGCACTAGCATCAATCATTTCATTGTTGGAAAGAGCCACATCCATCAGAATTAATCATCAGGTAATCTTATTGTTGCTGTAATGATCTCCTGGCTCTGATCACTTCACTCAGTATCAGTTCATGTAAGTCTCTCTGGACCTCTCTGAAATCATCCTGTTGGTTGTTTCTTAGAGAACAATAATATTCCATAACATTCACATACCATAATTTATTCAGCCATTCTCTAATTTATGAGCATCCACTCAGTTTCCAGTTTCCAGCCACTACAAAAAGGGCTGCTACATGTCATCCTTTCCCCTCCTTTAGTATCTCTTTGGGATATAAGCCTAGTAGAAACACTGCTGGATCAAAGGGTATGCACAGTTTGATAACTTTTTGAACATAGTTCCAAATCGCTCTCCAGAATGGCTGGATGTGTTCACAATTCCACCAACAATGTATCAGTGTCCCTGTTTTCCCACATCCCCTCCAACATTCCACATTATCTTTCCTGTCACTCTAGCCAATCTGACAGGTGTGTAGTGGTATCTCAGAGTTGTCTTAATTTGCATTTCTCTGATCAATAGTGATTTAGAGCAAAAAGGTGTCATTTTAAAGAAAAAAATATGCTATTGTCAAAACTGGCAGCATGGTTTGGTGGATAGAGAGTTGTCCTTGGACAGGAGAAAACCTGGGTTTGCGTCTCGTCTCTAAAACATTGACTTTACATTTGGTAATTTCCTTTATCTCAGTAATTTAGTAATGTTAACATTATAACTTGCTAAGAATGTGCTAACTTTATTGATATGGCAGTTTTCTCACTGGAGAGTTCCCTAAATTTTTGAAACCACAGATCCAGTCCCTATCTCTATCCATAAAAACTATAAAGCAGTTATATAGTGACTTCTCTGAAAAGTGAGAGCCAACTGCAAGCAATAGGTGGAAGCTACAAAGAGACAAATTTCAGCTTGTAGGGAAAAACTTCCCTACCTCTCTAGAATGGATGGCTTCAGGAGACAAAGCCAGTGGGATCCTGAGACTGAGCCGACTTTACATAAGGAAGTACCCTTCTTTGCCCTAGGGATATGGTTAGTAGAGTGCCAACCAACTGACTTTTCTACTTCCTCATCCAGTCTCCAGGTTCCATTCTCAAGATCTGCCTTTCCACTGGGGTAGACTGTCTTTTCCTCATGGAATAGAATCAGAGCCTTATTTTGTTGTGTGTTTAATGAACCTGACATTACAGCAAAGAACTTTGGATAGGATAACTGCTGCTACCCATGAAGGACCATGAGAAATGTTGTTTCCCATGGGAAATTTTGCTGTATCTACTCAGAACGATTGAAAGCACCTGTTCAACTTGTAGTACTTGTTCCAGAACATTTCAATCATAACTTAGTCTCTGTGCTTCTCTAACTATATCTAGTGTCTTAACTTTGAACCTCCCTCTTCCAGCACTGTATAATCCCCATTTGTATTTCAACTTTGTACATCCTAGAATTGTTCTTTTTTTTTTTTTTTTCTTAATTCAGCTGTAATGTGATACATTGTTCAGCATTATTCAGCTTGTATGAAAACATGGGCATTGACATCTATTTATATGTTGATGGTCCAGTTCTTTCTTTCAGCACTAAATAAAAATATCTTGGCTAAGGAACAAATGCTGAGTATCAAATCAAATCTTCAACAGTGATGTGGGGATCTACACTACAAAGGATGCCTATGATTATCAAGGAGAATCAGGAACAAAGGTCGCATACTCTATCTGTCCTATATCCAACACTAGTAAATTTACACCTAGTTCTTGGCCCTCTTAATCTCCTTTTCCCCTTTCCACTTCGGCTTCCGGAAGTCTCTTCTATTTTTAAAAAACATATCTACCCCCTTTAATTCTTCTTATATTCCTTCCATTGTACAGCCACTTTGTCAGTCAACACACTTTTTTTCTGGGGAAACAAAGTTAATAATAGTCCCTTCTCTTAAGGAGTTTACTTTTGACATAATAAATAATATTCAATATAGATAGAGTAAGTGGAAAGTAATCTGAGAGGGCAAAGCACTAGCAGCTGGGAAGGTAGTGGGTTGAGATGGGAGTAATTAAGGAAAGGTCTCTAGCAAAACAAAATGGGATTGGAGCTGAAGTGAAAGCTAGCAATCTGAGAAGCAGAGGTAAGGAGGCAAAGCATTCTATGGCTAGAAAATAGTTAGTGCAAAAGCAAAAATTCTACACATGAAGGCCAGCCTGTGCAAAAGACCAGAGATGGAGTGTAGTATGAGAGGAATAGCAAGTAAGCCCACAGACCTGGATTATAGCATGCAAGTATGTGGTATTGAGTATGTCTTGTGTCTTATGAGTAAGTCTTAGAGGGTTAGACAGATAAAAAAAGGAATAGGCAAAGAAGAATTTTAAGTGCAAATCCTGATGTAATAGAGAGCTCATTGAGTAGGAGAGAGATATGATTAAATCTATTCTTTAGAAAAAATTCATGTTAGCAGTTGAATGGAAGATGGATTTAGATTTGGGAGGAACTTAGGATCAGAGAAAGACCAATCAGATCTTTTCTATTCTTCAAAATAGAGATGATGATGACCTAAACTAGAAGCTGGCTATGTTGGTAGAGAAAAGGGAAAGTATACACTAGATACTATAAAATAAATAAAAAATACTAGCTTTTGTTAAGTGCTTACTATATGCCAGGTGCTATGCTAAGCACTTTACAAATATTATCTCATTTGATCTTCACAACAACTTTCTGAAATAATTATCCCCATTTTCAAGAGAAAGAAATGGAGGAAGAGAAAAGTTGACTTTCTCAGCATCACACAAATATCTGGGGCTAGATTTAAATTTAGGACTTCTAAACTCTGGACTGCTCTATCCACTGTACCACCTGGTTGCCATTACAAAATTTAACAATGGATTGGATATGCAGCATGAATGAGAATGAAGAGTCAAGGATGATATCAAAATTCTGATCTGGATGTCGACAAGGATGGCAGCATTCTCAACAGTAACAGAGAAGAGTTCTGTTAGTCATAGAAATCTAGCTTTCTTCTGAAGGCATCATATCACTTGACATTTTTCCCAGAGTCAGGAGGAAAATGGCCTCTTTCTTGCTGTTTACTACCACTTTTAGACCTTCCCTTTGTTATCATCACTTAGCAATGACCTCTCTTCTTTCATAGTTCATTCTCCCTCATCCAGATTCTTGTTTTTATCAACTACGATAGCTCTCCCTCTTTCCCAAAAACTATAGCACCTGTTTCAAAATGTATTTTCTACCCAACCCCTCCTTCCTAACATGCTGGCTTCCCAGTTCCTCAATCTTTCTACCTCCCATGATCTCTTTTTTCTAGTATAATGGAGATTTGCCCAGGCACAATTGGATCTCCCAACATGGAGGCTCCCTTTATCACCACCACCTACTTTTTCAAAACTGACCAGGCTGAGACATTAGCCCTCTTTCTGGCTCATGTGCTTCCCTGTATTTTGTTTCCTGCTGGATCCCGAGACCAAAGAGCACAGTTTAGAGTGCACTTGGGACACTATGAACTGAAACATGAGAGTGGAAGGACTTCCTTCCCCCACTCCCTCTTTTTACCCTTGCTCCAAGAAATGGGCTAGGATATTTATCTTGTCATTTGCTTGTCTTTTCCAGGCTTAGGTGCCAATAGTGATCTACACAGGATTCAGGGATTTGAGCTGTGGAGACATTGGAGCCAGGCTTCTAGACAGTTTGGAGCAGCCAGCAGGGAAGCCTAGAGAAGCCAGGTGCCTGGGACTCAAGCCCAAAGTGGGTTTTGAACTTGGAAATGGAACTGTGCTTTATAGGAATTGAGCTAAGCTATGAACCTAATGGAGTCCCTTGCTTTCCCCAGAGACTGCATACAATGGTACAGAGGAGGAGGAAGATTATGTTATGTTTGTGATTATGCCTTCTGAAGTCATTAATTCTATGTAAAGGCTATCTGACTGTTAGTGGCTAATAAGGCTAGAGTATAAGAGAACACTCTTTCTAAGGGAACACCATCATCAGGAGTTGGAGGCAATGGTAGAAAAGCTAAATGTGTACCCCCAAATCCCTTAAGGACACTGGAAACTCTGGAAGAGGGATAAAAATATAACTTACCTGGCTTTTCAGGTAGTGACAGCCAGGGAAGTCACTAGTATGCTAAAACTATACAATGGAATAGTCATATTTTAGGCTTCCCTATCTCACTAAGTGAATGTTATTCAGTACCAAAATTCCTAGTTGCATCTCTTCCAGAAAGTAGTGGGCTCTCCTTCAATGTCTTCAAGCAAAGGCTAGTTGACTATTTGTAGGTCATGCTGTAGAGAAGATTCTTGTTCAGATAGAGATTGTACTTTGATGACCATAAAGATCCTTCCTGATTCTACTGTAATTGGGAGGATCTTGTTCTTAAATCGGGGAGATGAAGAAGTGGATAGAGCCTGGACTTGGAGTAAGGAAGACTTATCTTCAAAACCAGCCTTAGATACTTACTAGCTGTCACTTAACCTTGTTTGCTCCAGTTTCAACTTTAAAATGAGGGAGGATGAAATGGTTTCAATATTTTTTCCAAGAAAACTCCAAAGTGGGGCTCACAAAGTGCCAAACATGAATGAAATGACAGAACCACTTCTTGGTGTGTTATGTTGAGCATACACAACTATATCCTGCCAGGTTTCAGAAGGGTTGATGAGCCTTCTTCCAGCCAGAAATAAGTGAGGGGCTGTTACTTTGGGGTGACAAATAGTATTCTAGTTATTGGAGGAGCCAGAAGGAATCAACTGCTGAACTGGAACTGAGTATGTACACACACACACACACACACACGACTCCTCAATTGGCCCTATTTCTTTTCCCTTCCCCTCCCCACCCCAGTGAGGCAAAACTGGGGAGCACCAGAAAGTTGTATTTCCCAATCCCACGAGGGTCTCAATTTCTTTTGAGTTTGTTCTTCCTAATCTTATAAGAATGAGTATTCCAAGAAGAGAGTGCCCCGGCATCTGAGAGATCCATCAGTTGGCAATAGAGGATAGAATTCCATGGCAATTGGATTCAGTAGTAGTTATTCAAGCTTATAGTGGCCTTCAGATTAAGGAAGATCCCCCTAAAGAGATCTGTCTTGATTAAGAGACACTGACAAACAGAAATGGAAACTCCTTTGTTCTCAAAGTTATTTCTTGATTCTTGAGGGGAGAAGCAGTCAGCTGTCCTCTGGGGACCCAACTAACTAATATGAGTGGGAGTTGGAAGAATGAGCCTTCAGGGAGTGCTACACTATGATTCTATGTGACTCATTCCCGTGAGAAATGAAAAGTAGGTGGATCAGACAGATGGGCCCAGACAGGTGTAAAATATTAATTAGATTCATCTGTGCTAGGTTTTTACCTGGCGCAGGAAACTAGAATTTGGTGGGAGTTGCAAGAGGAAATAGGATTTTGGTATAGTAAGAGATTGATCTTAGAGATGAATCAATCACTCCACAAGTTAGATTTTTTTTTTCTTGATTTGCCTAGTTGCTAATGATCTCAAATGATTTTACATTATACTTCTTTGAGTATTTGTGGTATTAAATTAGAAGAAAAGCTTCATTCAGGCCTTGTCCTCAATAATAAAGCAAACTCAGAGAAAATAAAGCATCCTTAATGGATAGAGTACAATACTTGAAGTCAAGAAGACTCATTTTCCAGAGCTCAAATCTGGACTTGGATACTATTTGTGTGATCTTAGGTAAGTCACTTAACCCTGTTTGCCTCCAGTTCCTCCTCATCTAAAAAATAAACTAGAGAAGGAAATAGCGAATCTCTATAGTATCTTTGCCAAGAAAACCCCATGGAGTCACAAAGAATTGAATCTGAAAGACAAAGATGAGCAAAGTGTGGAGAATAGTCAGGCAACATTTCAAACCATCCAAAGCTTTTCCTCAGCTCTTCCCCCTTGGTTGAAATCAGATGGAAATGAGATTAAAGATATAAGGTGGTTGGGATGAAAATGAGAAGCAACTGGTAAAACCTAGGACTCTCAAAACACATGCTGCCTCTCCCTCCTGAGTCTTAGACATTTATCTAGGAGAATAGCAAGACTGGAAACTTGGGGTCACTTGGACTGATTCAGCACAAATATTAACACCTTCAATAAAATATAAACATTTTAAGGGCAAGCATTATTTTGTTTTTACCTTTTTTATGTAAAGTGCCTGGAAGATAGTATCCTTAATACATTTTTTTTTGCATGCATGACTAAATTAAATTTCAAAACCTTTAAATGATGAAATAGTTTAGAACCAAGAGGCATAAATCTCCTTAGGATAGGTGAAGATGTTATTTAGAAAAGAAGGAGTTAAGATTTACTAAAAAAAAAAAAAAAAAAAAAGTCCCTTTACCTCAGGGAGTCAGGGAGTATATCTGAACCAGAATATTAAAACATGATCTGACAGGATTAATTTAAAATTATCACTGTCTTTATAATTCAGTGTTATGATGTTTGAGAAAATGAATGCACAATCTGATAGATTTTAAAGGAACCTCCCTCTGAGAAAAGGTTAGAGAAGGGTGGAACACACACAGAAAACAGTTTGTTTTGATATACCAGAAGACAGATTAAAGAAGGAAGATAAAACCTTTGAGGGAATAGTCACAAGCAAAACAAACTTTCTGATCTTGAAGGAGGGATTAAAAGGAAAAAAAAAACAACCAAAAGCAAAGAATTGGGTTCTCTGGAAGTGCCTTGGATCAACTATTAGCTATTTAATTTTATTTTTATTTATTTATTCTTATTAATTAATTATTTAATTAAATATTATTTATTAATGTTTAATTAGATAAATGGCTGGACAAATTGTATATAAATATAAATAAATATAAATATATAAATTAATATTATTGCACCATAGGAAATGATGGATTCAGAGCTGATTTCAGAGACTCCTAATGCAGATGAGGTTTTGGGTAGCAGGGAAAGCCTGATGTACTGATAAGATTATAATATTCAACAGCAGGGATGGGATCTGTTGAGCCTTAAGTGAGCCTTTGTTCAAGTGGACTTTCCGTTACAGTCCTATCTTTACTGGCTGTCTTTGGAAACCTCACTACTGTATCTAATCAAAAAACCCAAAGGTTAATTTCTCCAATATATCTGCCCATGGCTTATCCCCTCTTTGCTAAACTCTTTTAGGGGGTTAAATCTCTTTTAGGGAGAAATTTCTAGGCATACATTCACAGTATGGATAGACAAAGATAGATTGTAGCTTAGTTGGGGATGCTCAAATGGATGAAAGCACAGATCCACTGAAGTGTTTGAGAGACTTAATTTGTATCTGCACTGCTTTTGGTAAGAGTTCCTTATTAAAATACAAACTCCCCCAAGTTGGTGTAACATATTAAACTAGCATATTACTAATTATTGAGCTGACAGTTTGTTATTTCAAAATGATCCTCCAATATGAGATAGAGACAAATCAATCTGAAATCTATGGCCTAGATGGAGCAAAGGAAGATGGGAAGGAAAATTTGTATGAATAAATGCAAAGAGTCTTCACTTGGAAGCAAAACCAGGTGAAGAATTCGTATCATAATAACAATATTGTAAGCATAATCAACTGTGAAAGACTTAGGAATTTTGATCAGCAGAATGATTAACTTCAATTTCAAAGTACTGGTAATGAAGCATGTTCTCCACTTCCAAAGAAAGAAATGATGAACTCATAGTGCAAATCAAGATGTATTTTCTTTTTTCTTCCATTCTTCTTTCTTTTCCTTTTCTTCATTCCTTCCTTCCCTTTTCTTCTTTCTCATAATTAATGAAGGAGTTTGTTTTGAATGACTATACACATGCATATATACACACACATTCATACATATACATGTATTATATAAAAGAGGGGGAAAAAAGAAATGCAAAATGGGAGTTTTTCCCTATATGAATTTGTTGAATGAACTTAAAAATTTGTTGCTGATTGGCATTCTAGAATTTTGGTAATTGTGGACCACTTAATTTCTAAGAGGGCCTGGGTGGGAGAAACAAAATTAAAATACTCTCTATTCTGAAGAAACTAAATTCTTAAAGGAATTTTTAATATTTAATATTTTAATTAATAATTAATTATTAATATTTAGTGACTAAATATTAGCAACATAAGACAATTTGTCAACAAATTCTATATATAATTTTAGTATATGCAAAGTACTATGCAGAACCTTAGAAAACTATGATAATAAATAAGGCTCTGCCCCTGAAGTAAAGAACCATACAATCGTGTAGAGAAAAGAAGACATGTACACAAATAACAATAGCACAAAATAGAATGATATGTAGGAGAAAGATAGAAAATGCTATGAAAATAAGGTCTAGCTCTGAAAGTAAAGTCTTCTTAATATCTTATTAAATATTTCATGAAGCAATTTAAAAACATTTTTCTTTCATTATCCTCTTTTTAGAAATAATAACCTGTTAGTTTCCTTCTTTTCCCAGCTCAAGGGATTTATATTGATTTATATTAAAAAAAAAAAACAACTACCAAATTTTCCTTTACTTAGATTGGGTTAATATCTAATGGCAATTCTTCATTGAGATGAAGGGATGGACTTTTAACAACCCAATTGTTTAAACCTACTATTAAATTCAATAATTCAAAAAAATCACTTATTAAGATTTATTATGGCATTAGAGGTACAAAGACAAAAACAAAACAATCCTTGACTTGAAGAAGTTTACCTTCTGCTGAAAGGATACAACAAATCCAAGAATATAATTATAATATATCGCCTTCTTATCAGTATAAAAAAAGTCTGGAACATGGGTTTTCTCTCTCAAAGTTGGAAGCCATAAGTCTTCTCTAGCTTTCACCAACTCCACTCCTCAGATAGGAATGAGAAATTGAGTAATCAATCAATGAGCCTTGTGTTTCATACTCAAATAAGTATAATATGAAGTAATTTGAAAAGGGTGCTATGGGAAGTGGAATGGAACCAGAACTGGATAGATGCAGAAAGGCCTGGGAACGAAAAGAAAAAGACAGTCTACTCTGGCTGGAATTAGAGATTGTGAAGAGAACTCATCAAAAAAGGCAAGTAAGATAGATTTGATTCAGATTGTGGAGATCTGAAATGCCAGATAAGGAAAATTTTATTTTATCCTATTCACAATGGAAAACCATTGAAAATATTTGACCAGAAGTGATGTGTCAGACTTACACTTAGGAATATTATTTTTGACAATTCTGTGGAACATGGATCAGAGAGAGGAGAAACTAAAAGGAGAGACCAATTAGGAGGCTATCAGAATAGTATGAACAAAAGATAATGAAGGCTTGAACTTGAGTAATAATCTACTACTGGGAGAGATTAAAACCAACTCAATATACTTAAGCAGTATGATGTGGCAGTCAAAAAGTCCATATTCTTTAAAAAAAAAAAACAAACAAGGTCTGTGATTTCATCCTTGTTAACAAGAAGGGGGCTTAAGTATGCTCTTAGGGGGATAACAGGGAGGAAATTTTAAGTATGTCCTTAGGAGGATGGCAGGGAGGAGACACTTTAAGTATGCCCTTGACTTAATGCTTAAAGTCCTTCAGGCCTACTCATACTTTGAAATAGTTGAAGTCTTACTCGATTTTCAAAACTGTCTTGAAAGATCTCACCTTATCTCATTCAACAGGAAGGACTTTAACCTAAGTTTTTCCAACTAATTGAGGCCCTATTACCTACTGCCCCAGGAGTATGCAACAATCAGGCTCAAAGTGGTTCTTGAGACCTGGATCTTAAATTTTCAGAGCTTATTCTCAAATAGGAAATAGGCAAACACTATAAAACAAAGCTGAATTTATTATTGTGTTGATTGCCTGGGATTAAGCAAGGAAGCAGGAAATTATATAAATGAACATTAAATTTCAAAGTGTGTCATTCACGTTTCTTTCCCCTAGAGAGACAGTTGTTTAATATTAGTTAGCGTACCCCTGACAGTACTACAATGCCTTTTAGGGTCAGAATCTGCTGGGGAGTCACTTATTATAAGATAAATGCTCTCAAGCAGAATAATACTTTAAACTATTACTTAACTAATTATAATGAGTTATCTGGCTACTTTAAGAGATATATGTTCCAACATGTGAGATATGTTGTTACATTGTACTCTGCACAAATCACACATCAGCAGGATTGTGTTCAGTTCTTGGATCCACATTTTAGAAAAGGCCATGAAAAACTGGATATTAAAACAGAAAAAGATGGGTAGAATCGAGCAAGAAACCTTCTAGGAAACAATCCTTACTCTCCAGGAGTCTACATTTTAGGGGAGGGCTTTTGGGGAAGGAACAGAATAGGAAGTAGATCTCAGAGTTCATGGATCAAGAGAATTCTAAGTAAGAAACTTTTAACACTTTCTCAAGCTACCTGGAGCAAAACTTCTTAAACTAGGTCACTATCCCCTAAAAGATGTTGTAACTGAAGTTGGGGGGGGGGGGGGGAGGGAGGTCATGAAATTAAGATTTGTTATCAGTATTTGATTTGTATTCCTATTTCATATACCGATACACCTGGAGTTGTATAAACATTTCTGAGGCGAAAAAGGGTTATGAATGGAAAAAATTTAAGAAGCCCTGGCCTAGAGCACTGAAGTTGTGATTTGCTGAGGGTCACTTAGCCAATGTGTGTCAGAAGCAGGGATTCAGCTTTGTACTCCTTTTCCTAATGTAGTCAAGTAATATTAAATAATATTGATGATGCTGGTGGTGATGATAAGAATAGAAGAAACATTTATATAATGCTATCTATGTAAAAGCCATTGTGCTAAGTGTTTTATAAACATCACATGTTGATCCTCACAAACAACCCTGGGAAGTATATACTATCATTTTTTAATAATATTTTATTTTTCCAAGTATATATGGTTTTCAACATTCACTTTTGCAAAACCTTGTGTTCCAAATTTTTCGCCCTCTCTTCCTTGCTCCCCCTTCCCCAAGATAGCAAGCAATCCAATATAGGTTTTAAATAGGTGCAATTCTAAACATAAGCAAGTACTTTCATTAATACCATTTTGCAGTTAAGGAGACTGAAGCACAGAGATTAAGTGGCTTGTCCAGGGAACACAATAGTGTCTGAGGCTGAATTTGAACTCAAATCTTCATGACTTAGAGTCTTCAGCACTGTGACGCCTAAGCCTAAATGTGTGTGTTGTTGTTGTTTTTATTGTTTTCACTCCAGTTTCTGAGATCCACTTTGATGTGGGAAAGATTCCTTTCTAGATTCCCACCCTCTCCTAGTTAACAATATAAATTACCCTTTAACTCACAAATCCTGGTCCCTTTGAATTCCAATAGAAGATCTGAGCCAACTTTGGAGCTACACCCAAAAGCCCCTCGAGTTAAATCTCCCAAAAGCCCCTCAAGTTAAATCTCCCATTATAAAAGGGAGACACTGGGACCCCCTCTTTGCAGAGATTCCAAATATGCTAGCCATGTGAGGACCCTCTGTCTGGTCCCCTCCTTATCTCTACCTTCTCCTATACTTTAACCTTTGCCTATACTTTAACCTTGCTTACCCAATAATGAACCTCTTTTATCAATCTAGCTCTCCGGCCAATAAATGCTTTTATTGGGAACTGGCGCAGCTACTAGGCCCCATTTACCACCGTATCCTTTTGCCGAATCCAAGGAAGGTTGCAGGGGAGCTTTGCAAGACTCCCTGTACCCAAACCTAACAATAGACCTCAACTAAACCCTAATTTCATTTGGGTACCCCAAATCTAGACCTCAACATCTTGAGGTTTTCTTGGCAAAAACCACTCTTTCTGGAGTCGTTTACCATTTCCTTCTCCAACTCATTTTACAGAGGAGGAAACTGAGGCAAAGTTAAAATGCCTTGCTCAGGATCACATGGCTAGTATTTGAGGCCAGATTTGAACATATATATATGTATGTATGTATATATATATATATACATATTTATAAATGTAGGTACACACTCATATATACAGAATCAACATATAGAAGAGAAAGGTTACAAGATCTTGTCAAAAGAAAATCATTTGAAAGAATTGAGGATGGAAAACGAGAGGACTAAGGATAACTGATAGAATCAGTTAGAAGCTAGCTAGCTTTTATAACACTTATGTGCTGGACACTGCTAAGCCTTTTACAAATATTATTTCATTTGAATTAGACCCAATATAAGAAAAAAAATACCCCAACAATTGGATTCAAAAGTGGAAGACTGAGGAAGTAGTGGATTCTCTCTTATTTAGAGGTCTTCTTTGAAGACCTTTGAGGACAGCTGGCTGTCCATTTGATGGATATTTTATAGAGGGGATTCTTGTTTAGATAGAAGATCAATCTGATAATTCTTTAAAGTTCCTTCAAACTCTTTAAGAATGAACTGTTTGTCTTATTCCTTCTCAATTAGACTAAATTCTTTTGAGTACATAATCGTGGTCTTATTTAAATTTGTCCATCCTACCAGCCATCTAGGGGAGGAAGTGGGGAGGAGGGAAAAATTTGGAACAGAAAGTTTTGCAAGGGTCAATGTTGAAAAATTACCCAGGCATACGTTTTGTAAAGCTTTAATAAAAAAATAAACTTGTCCATCTTCCTCATTACCTAGTACAGCACTCCTTAAATTTTGGATGGAAAATGTCATCCCCATTCAGAAAGGGAACTATGGAGACTGGATTCGGATAAAAGCAAAATTATTTTCACTTTTTTCTCTTTTTTTTTTCTCCATGATTTTACCCCCATTTATTCTGATTGTTTTTCCGCAACATGACTCGTATGGAAATACATTAAAAATGAATGTACAATTCATTGTACATTTATCAAATTGCTTGCTAGAGTGGGGAAGGTGGAGTTGAGTGGAACTCTAAATCTTACAAAAATGAAAGTTGAAAATCATCTTTACATGTAATTGGAAAAATAGCACACTAGTAAGATAAATATTGTTTTAAAAAACTTTTTTGTATATGTCCTTATGATATCTTAGTTGCAGTCTATCTTTTAAGATCTTATCTAGACTAAATCCTTAATGTCTCACGGTTTTGAACCCCAGTTTCAGGAGTAGTACATCGCCATGCAACTGTTTGCCTCCTGACCCCTTAATTTCCCATATTGGTTAAGGACTGTATATTCCTGAGAAATGCAAACAACTTGAACTTTACTTGAATGAGGTTCTTGATGTAGTGAACAGAGCCACCTTAAGCAGAAACCTGAAGGTTAAAAAAGGTTTACATCCCAGCTTTCTCTCAGTTTGAGGAAGATCTAACCGTAAGCAGCTGGTATTCCTTTGTGCAGTTTGGGTTTCAGGTTTCAAGCCTCCCAAGAGG
This sequence comes from Antechinus flavipes, assembly GCF_016432865.1. Taxonomy (NCBI): domain Eukaryota; kingdom Metazoa; phylum Chordata; class Mammalia; order Dasyuromorphia; family Dasyuridae; genus Antechinus; species Antechinus flavipes. The sequence continues at coordinate 483,532,474 of NC_067398.1, read as the reverse complement.
GGAGGACACTGCAGTACTTGCTGCCGGCGCCTCCTCCCAATAACTGGGGGTAGCTGGGGGAAGAAGATAATTTCTCACTGGTGGAGTTACTGGCAAACTCTCTACTTGGAAGGTTAGAAAAGGGCGGGGGTTGGCTCCAGAGAGCAGGCTGTGGGGGCAGGGAGGCGGCGATCCCAGCTGGGTTGGGACTTCCTTCCTTAACCGCAGGACAACAAAACAATTGAACCTAAAGGCACCCAGCTTAGCAGCAGCTGTCTGGCCTAGAGAGAAGGGAGGCAATGGGTTCAGCGCTGAGCAGTGACAGTGGCCGAGCAGCCCCGGCTACCAGATCCACCCCGTCAGCCCTGCCTGCGAGAAGCGAAGTGGAGCTGCCTGTCACCTCCTTTGATTGTTCTGTCTGCCTCGAAGTGCTACATCAGCCCATACGGACCCGCTGCGGCCACGTGTAAGTGAGGGTGAGCGGCCGGGGGTGTGAGACTCCTGTTGCTGGTACCCGCCAGGCCAGGGAAAAGTTTACATGGAAGAAGTAAAAGGGGCTTTTCTGGGTCAGTGAAGAGCAGTAAGAGGTTTAACTTTAGTAAAGCAGCGTTCAGCAAGTAGGAGTTTCTGCTGGAGGTATGGCATTGTAAAACCTGGACCCGTCGGGTCTCGGCTGCGGGAAGATGCCTTGTCTGAAGGTGGCACAAGGGTTGGGGGAAAGGGAGAGAGACAAGTCGGCTACTTTTGCGACTAAGTCAAATCTGAGCCCCTGGGTCCTCTGTTGGAGATTAATAAGTCAGAGGCCAGTCCGCTCCCGCTAGACGGTACTCCGGGGCTAGTTAGGATGCTCTCAGTAGGTAGACAGCTCGGCTTCGGGTCCAGACTTGGTTCTCGGTTCACATGGATTCTTCTGAATCGAGAAGGGCAACTGTTACTCGCGATGGCTAAGCCCAAATAGACCCCGCTACTAGGAAGTGGTAGGTTGCGGCCAAGCGCAGTTCTCTAAGTAAACAGAGTCGGGCAGGCGCTGTGCTTCCTTCAGCCTCGGACACCCAGACGGGCTGCGTTTTGTTTGGGGCTGCGCACGTGTCCTGAAACGCCCACGGCTCTTCCTTCTCTGGCGAAAACAACTGACCGGCAAACCCCAGCTCCCCCTTCCTCTTCCCTCCCACCCCTTCTCCCGCTGAAGGTAGAGTTACCGTAGTTGTAACTCCCGAGTATATTCGCTGCTACTTTGTTAAAGTTAGGCAGAAGTTTGACTAGGGTTTAGTGGTTTAAACAAAAGACCTCCTGCTGAGAATTAAGTCTTTTTTTTTTTTTAAATGAAGCTGACCAGGGATTTGAAGGTTAATTTTTATCATTAAAGACAAAAAAGTGCTCAATGAGAAATAATGGGTTAAATGGTTTCTTTTTAAATACTATTTATTGAATACTTAATTGAAACTGAGTTTACATGAGTCCATTGTTCTACGTGATTGCTAATCCGTAATATGTGATTTGGTAAATATATATAGTGTTTTAAGGTTAATGAAGAGCTTTACAAATACCCCCTTTATCCTCATTACAATCCTGGGTTGTAGGTGCTATTATTATCCCCCCTATATATTTGCTGAAGAGGAAACAGACTGATGGCAGTTACTCCAAGACTGCCAAGGGTCACACCTTAATTAAACAGGCTTCCGAAGTCACATTTGAACTCAGATCTTCCCGATTCCACTGTGGTTTTATCAGCTGCACCACCTAGCTGCCTGGGCCAGAAATGCAATTGTTTAGAATTCCTCGGCATTTTAGGCTTTTTTAATGGAAATCGAACGGATGGGACAAATCATTTTATCTGTAAAGTGAATGGACTGGACTTTATGACTTTAGATTCTCTACTTCTGCTTAGATACATATAACTTAGCAAGTGTACAAAGTAAATTACTTGATTCCCTCTTCCCCCCAACCCCCAAGAAAAAAAAACACTCCACTATCACAATCAATCAGAAAACATTAATGGCATACTTTGTGACAAGAGTTTGTTAGGAAAAATATGCTTTCCATGTGTTTAGTGGGGAGGGGGAGAGGTGGGAAATTGAGGGGATAAGAAGGAGGGAAAGGGCAAATAGTCTTGCCACTTAAAGGTCTGCAGATTGGATAGGAACGGGGAGGGGTTGAGAGGGAGATGCTGTATTCTAGTCCAACCCAAGCCTAAACGAGAATGCTCTACAACCTAGTAAGAAAATGCTCAGTTCCATTTTGGGATAGCTCCAATGGTTAGAAAGTCTTAATTTATGTCGAGCCCCAATAGGTTTTTTCTTTTTTGCCACTGCCACCCATTCAATTATGATTGTATAAGTTTAAAAAAACAAAAAACATTAATTATCGTTTTGAAATTTACTTTGTTATTAGAAGCAAGGCTAGAGAAAGGTGTTTGCTAACTACCTGATGATCAAAGAAGCCTTGGTAATGGAGTTAGTCTTTAAATTGGTCTTTAGACTGTCCACAGAGAATCGAAAACTTTGGGAAGAAGCAGAAAGGGAGAGCATTTCAAACTCAGGAAACAGTGGGTGTGTGTTTGGGGGGGGAGGGGGAGTGTGAAGATAGCAAATCTGAGATTAGATTAGATTGGCCAAATTAGATCAATTTGGCCAATTGTTGAGCTGGTAATAGCTAAGCAAAGTTAAAACAGCAAGTAGAATTAAATTACTTCTTAAAAAGCATGTTCCAGAGTATTTAATTTGTAAACATTGATGTATTTGAGATGTCTGCTCCCTCTTCTCTCCCTTCTCCCCCAACTTAAAAAAAAAAGACCCTTCAAATTCCTAGGGTTTAGCTTTGCTGCATCTAGTAAGAATTTTCATCTTTGTATGTTGTCTCATGAACATCTATTCCTGAGAGATGTATACTGGAAATGTAATGCTTTCAGCTTGGGATGATTGAAAGTTGTATAGTGTATTGAAAGTATGCTTATAATGAAATGACATCTTCAACCATAATTGAAGTATGATAAAGTATTTACAGATAGCAGTATTCTGTTTGTGAAGAGGATTTTTTTTGGGCGTCTATAAGGATGAAACATTTAGAAATCCTAGAGAATTATCTTGAGGTTATCTCAAGTGATTTACATGAGATAATATCTAAACCTTTAGTTGTAATTATAATTAGCATTTATGTGACCCTTTAAGATTTATAAATATAAGTACCTTTGTCTTTACAACAATCCCTGAAACAGTTGCTATTATTATCCCCTTATTGGAGATGAGAAAACTGAGGCTGACTGACTGCCCATCGTCACAGAGCTAATAAATGTGTGAGGCCAGATTTGAACTGCTGATTACAAATACACTTACTCTTATTCTACCACCTAGCAGCCACAGGTCTTACTCATGCTTATGTTCTTGGGAATAAAAGATAACATTTTAAAAAATGATTGGATTTTTGTGGGGGTTTTTTTAATGCTTTAAACTGTATTTATATGTAAGTGGGCCATATAGGTTTCAAGGTTACTTTTTTTAGATTGAGTAACTTGAAACTTCTATAGATATTATCTAATGGCCTATTATTATCCTTGATTTTTGAATGTTTGGATTATGTAAAGCTCATCTTTGGCAACATTTCTCCTTGTTGGTGCTGCTTCTGTTGAAAGGTATTTTCAAATTGCTAAGGTCTTGTTCATTCTTTTGCAAAATGTTGATCTCTTTTGTTCAGTTTTTTTCTTTGTTCTGTTTGAATTGGGGAAAAGCCTAGCAATTGGAAAAAGTCATAAAACTGCCCACTATTACTAGCATAATTTTCCTTCCCTCAGCTTTCCCATTCTTTGTTTTGACAAATCTGTGCTCATTGTTCTGGTTGTGAATAAAATGGCCATATCCCTCCTTTTGGCAAACTTGTTTCGTTTTCCTTTCACATTTAAATTTTTTTTCACCGAATGACCCAATGCTTATGCTGCCAGGTTGGGAGAGAAAAATTGGAACAAAAGGGAAAAACCATGAAAGAAAAAAACCCAGAAGAAAAGGGGCAAAAAGCAAACATAGCCTGTGTGTCTGATTTAGTCGGTCTTCATAAACTAGGTAGTTTCTTGGATTAAATTTAACTTAAAACTGAAAGTACAGAATTGCAAAAGAGACTTTGCCTCCAAATCATTTCTAAATTGGTACTCATTTAGGGTTGCAAAGAGGAAATGGTTGATAAATTACTATTGGTGGACCCCAAAGATGGCATTTAAGCTGTACCTCTTTGTGATAAGGCCTGTCCTAATTTGTAGCTTTATTGTCTCTAGTTGTTTGAGAGGAGGAATGGTGACCAGTACCTAGCTATTATCCTGCTCAGATTCATTCTTCATCTGAAGAAATTTGCTCCTGGTCCAATCCTTCCTCTTTGGCTCTATGTGCACCTCAGTAGGCTTTGGATTCCCAACTGAGAAATTTTCCTGCCTAGACCCCTGATGTAGTACATTGCAGATTTCTGACTTTTACACTTCTTGCTAGTTACTCATTTAATCCTCAGAATGGAGTATTTTGCTTGTTGACTCACGAGGTAATCCCCAGCACTTCCTAGTCTCCTTTGGCTAAAAATAAAACATCTGAAATATTTTTGACTTGTCCTTCCAAAGGAAATGTAGAGAATAGCAATTATGGACCTGATTATGCTCAATAAAAAGGAGATCGCTGATAAAATGAAAATTGTGAGAACATGAATGTGCTGTCATGGGGTTATTAATAAAGAGGAAAATTAGAAATAGCCTAAATTTTAGAATACCAGGTTTCAAAGAGTTCAGAGAAAAGACAGGTAAGTTCTGTCTCATAGAGTGAAAAACTTTTTAGAAATCGAATCAAATTTTTCTTGTGCAGCAAGATAACTATATAGATATGTATACATATATTGTAACCCTAACATATACTTTAACATGTATGGGATTGCCTGCCATCTAGGGGAAGAGGTGGAGGGAAGGAGGGAAAAAGTTAGAACAAAAATGTTTGCAAGGGTCAATGCTGAAAAATTACCCATGCATATGTTTTGTCAATAAAAAGCTATAATGGGAAAAAAAATTGAATCAAAAAGGCTTTAAGGCTGTATAAGACCTCCTTTCCCAAATTAACTAATCAGACATCTTCAGGTACAAAGAGAAAGAATTTATTTAGAGCCTGCAAAGAGAGGCCCAAACACACACTTGAGAGCTATCCCAGCTCTCTACATGTGTTTGACTTGATCAGGAGGAAGTAGAACACCCAGTTAAACAGGAAAAGACCCAAGCCTTTTCATTGGACAAACTAAAAGGATGGAACCATTCTTGATCAATTGTCATCAGTGTTCTCTGCTTCCTCCAAGTCATGTAACTTTGCTAACTTACTGTGACGTCCTGCATCCTAGCTTCAAGGCCTGGGAATAGGGACCATGTGACTAAGTCTCAAACTGAGAAAATTTCATCCAATCAGTCCCATTCAAGACTTTAAGAAAAAACAATTCTGGGAGTACAGAGTTAGAAGCTGTGTTAATGGCTTGTATTTGAACCAGAAGCCCTATAGAAATGTTCCACCCAATCTATTGTTATCTAGCTATTGCTTGTACACCCTTAGTGACAGTAAACACATTACTAACTAAAGCTGCACTAATTACTTTGGGAGAGTTCTAATTGTTGAAGGATTTTTTATTCCTATCCTGTTGCAGTTTCCATTTATTCCTAATTCTACTGTCCTGGCACCAACCATTACCACTATATCAAGAATTTAAGCTTCTCTTTCTAAGGCTAAACACCCCCTGGGCTTTTTAATTTATTTCATTCACTGTTGATTCTTATTGCTCAATCCACTAAAATCTCACCTCTCATTTTAAGTTTTTTTTTTTTTTTTAATTAATACACATTACTTTATGAATCATGTTGGGAGAGAAAGATCAGAACAGAAGGCAAAAATCATGGGAGAGGGAAGAAAAAAACGGAACAAAGAAGTGAACATAATATGTGTTGATTTACATTCAATCTCTGTAGTTCTTTTTTTCTAGATGCAGAAGGCATTTTCTGTCCAAAATCTATTGGGTTGCTTTGGAACACTGAACCATTGAGAAAAGAACTAAGTCTCTCATAGTTGACTATTGCACATTTTTGCTATTATTGTATACAATGTATTTCAGACTCTGTTTTGCTCAGTGTCAGTTGGTGCAAATCTTTCCAGGCTTTTCTAAAAGCTTATTCATCATTTTTTGTAGAATAATTTTTCCATTACTTTCATATACCACAATTTGTTCAACCATTCCCCAATTGATGGGCATTCAAGTCTTTTTTATGTGAATTTTTACCTACCTTAACTTCCATCTCATTTTTTCTGAAATGAATTTTTTTTTAACCCAAATGTAGGACTTTATCCCAATTAAATTTTCACTAGAACACACTTATCCCCAAAGAGAGATGAGCAGCAGATTCAGTCTCCCAATCCCTGAACAAAGGTGGAAACCTTACGGATATTTTCAAATTTATCTTCCATGTATTGATCTAATTTGCTGATTTTTCTCCCCTTTCCTATTTTTTCTTTTTAAGCTTTTTTAAATGCAGAAACATTAATAACCTCATTTTTAACCAATAAAATTGATAAACCTTTGTAAATCTGATTAGAAAAAGGAGAGAGGGAAATCAAATTATTAGTCTTAAAAATGAAAAAGAAGAACTTTCCACCGATGAAGAGGAAATTAAAGAAATAATAAGGGGTTACTATGCCCAACTTTATGCCAATAAATTTGATGACCTAAGCAAAATGGATGACTACCTCCAAAAATATAGGCGTCCCAGATTATCAGAGGAGGAGTAAATTGCTTAAGTAATCCCATTTCAGAAAAAGAAATAGAACAAGCTATTAATCAACTCCCTAAAAAAAAAAATCCCCGGGCCAGATGGATTTACATGTGAATTCTACCAAACATTCAAAGAACAATTAGCCCCAATGCTTTATAAACTATTTGAAAAAATAGGGAATGAAGGAGTCCTACCAAATTCCTTTTATGACAGACATGATACTGATACCTAAACCGGGTAGGTTGAAAACAGAGGAAGAAAATTATAGACCAATCTCCTACTGAATATTGATGCTAAAATCTTAAATAAGATATTAGGAAAAAGACTACAGAAAATCATTCCCAGGATAATACACCATGATCAAGTAGGAGTTATAACAGGAATGTAGGGCTGGTTCAATATTAGGAAAACTATCAGTATAATTGGCCATATTAATAATCAAATTATTAATTTGATCATTAATAATGATCATCTCAATAGATGCAGAAAAAACATTTGATAAAATCCAACATCCATTCCTATTAAAAACTCTTGAGAGTATAGGAATAAATGGACTTTTCCTTAAAATAATCAGTAGCAGCATCATATGTAACGGGGACAAACTGCAACCATTCCCAGTAAGATCAGGAGTGAAACAAGGTTGCCCACTATCACCGTTACTATTTAATATTTTATTAGAAATGCTAGCTTTGGCAATAAGAGTTGAGAATAACCTCATTTTTAATTCAGCTAGAAGTATGACAATATCAATAGTAATCTGGTCTCAAAACTCTTTTTAGACAGGTCCTTAAATAAGTTATAAACAAAAGATTATTTTAATAGTATTTTTATGTTTCCAATTGATGAGGTCTAGATTTGGGGTATCTAAATGAAATTGGTTTAATTGAGGTCTAGTGGCAGGTTCAGGGTACAGGGAGTCAAATAAGAGTTCCCCCCTTTGGATTTGGCACAAGGATACAGAGTTAAATGAGGTCTAGTAGCAGCACAAGAATCCCCTGTAAAGGAATTTACAGACCCGAAAACGTAGATTGATAAAAGAGGTTTATTATTGGGTTTGGAAATAAGGTTAAAGCTGAGGAAATATGTGAGGATAAAGAGAGGAGGGCGACGGAAACAGGGTTACAGTGGACAGAGGCTCCTTGGCATGCCAGGCGTGAGGCTGCCATATTTGTAACCTCTAGGACTCCAACTTGACTCTTTTATGATAAGAGATTTAGCTAAAGGGGCCTGTGGGTGGAGTCCCAAACTGGCTTTCATTGAGGGCTAGAAATTGCTTTGTGGGGGTTGGGAAATCTGAGCAGATCATTAGAATGGGGGCTGGGACAGCCCAAGTTGGCTCAGATCCAATGGGGGCTGGGAGAACCCAGATCTCTTGGAATTCAAGGGATGCTTTTGACAAGGATTTGTGAATCAAAGATCCTAGCTTCCTGAATTGATAATGCATCAGTTAGGAGAGGTTGGGAATCAGAAAGGAATAAATCAATCTGAAAGGACTAGTTTCTTAAAGGGACGACAACCCACATCACAATTACTTGTAAAGATATTTCAACATTAATTTTGTGAAGTTTCCAAATTTTTTCTCTCTTCTTTGTCCCCCCTCCCCAAGACAAGCAATTCAAAACAATTATTCAAAACATATCCATATTTGTCCTGTTGTGAAAGAAAAATCCAAACAAAAGGGAAAAAACACAAGAAAGAAAAAAGCAAACAAACAAAAAGGTGAAAATAGTATTCATTAATATGCATTCAGTTTCCACAGTTCTTTCTGGAGGCTGATAGCATTTTCCATCTCAAATATATTAGAATTATCTTAGATGACTAAATTGCTAAGACTATGTCTATCAAAGTTGATCATCACACAGTGTTACTATTTACAATGTTCTCTTAGTTCTGCTCTCTTCACTCAATATCAGTTCATGTAAGTCTATATCATAACTTACTCAGCCATTCCCCAACTGAGGGACATCCACTCAATTTCCACTTCCTTGCCACTACAAAAAGAACTATTATATACATTTTTGTATTTGTGGGTCCTTTCCCTCTTTTTTGGGGGGGGGTGATATAGCAGTGAATGTCCTTTGGGCATAGTTTCAAATTGTTCTTCAAAATGGTTGGATCATTTCATAACTCTACCAATCAATACATTAGTGTCCCAGTTTTCTTACATCTCCTCCAACATTTTATCATTTTTTTTCCTGTCATCTTAGCTAATCTGGAAGATGTGGAGTGGTACTTAAGAAGAAAAAAATCAAAATTTTCTTTGCATTTGTAGGCATCACAAAACCATAAGATATAATTAAAATTTGTTCAAAAAAACAGAAGATGGGGGAAAAATTGCCTTCTTAATTCCCTAAATTGGACTGTTTACTCATCTAAGGAAAGTCTCTTTCCTCATTTTCTGAAGCACATGACTGTGCATCCTCCCCCCCTTTCTCCATGTAGAATTATGATGTTAATTATTATGATACTGATTACAGAAAGTTCTCTTTCAACCTTTGAGACTAATGGTTCAGGAAGAAATGGGATAGTGACATTTGGTAGGCAACTATTCTTAAATGTTATCTTCCAAATTGTATTTTAACATTGCAGTTTTTCGTCTATAGGACTGCTACAGATAATACTGCAAACTCCTAATACGCGGGACATTTCCAGTCAATTGACAAACATTTATTAAATGTTTGTTGTGTTCCTGGGACTATGCTAAGCAGTCTGGACATAAATATAAAACAGGAAAAAGTGAAATAATTCCTGTTCTCTAGGTGGTTACAGTCTTGTGAGGAGAGAGGAGGTATTTACAAAATAGATACCAAATAATTTAGAAGACTCAGCATCTTGTTGAACCTTAAAGTTGAAATCTTAAAGAAAGATGAAATGATCTAGAGTCTAAGAGACAGAAATGAGAGAAATATATAGATAATACCTAGTCACCTATATATACTGTAAATTATATATGTATGTCATATAGTCATAGCTATCAATATCTATACCTAAAATTCTTTACAAACCTGCCTTTAAAATGGCTATGTAAATGTCAACTGTCATTCATAGGTAGATCTAATTTTATTTTCTTCCTGTTATAGTCAATGTTTAGTGATATAAGATTTTCTATTTTATTCCTTGATTGGTATTATATATTTCAATCAGTCTGCCAATAAGTATTTATTAAGCATTGGGAATACAAATACAAACAAAAAATAGATCCTGCTCTCAGGAAGCGTATTCTAATTGGGAAATTTTATTTATTTATTTATTGTAGTGTTGTTGGTATTAGGAGGTTGTATTTTCTCATACCCAAAATAAGAACTCAGAGCAAGGAAACATCTATCTACCTACCTAATATGTTAAGATGAAGAAAAGAGAGGGAAAAGTTAAGCTACAATGAAAAAGCTTTGGTATTAAAGTTGTCCATTTTGACTTTCTTTTTTTATTCTAGTCTATTCATTCTCATTCTCTCTCTCTCTCTCTCTCTCCCTCCCTCCCTCCCCCCCAACCCCCAGGCAATTGGGGTTAAGTGACTTGCCCAGGGTCATACCGCTAGGAGGTACTAAGTATTTTGTGATCAGATTTGAACTCATCTCCTCCTGACTTGAAGGCTAGTACTCTATCCATTATGCCACCTAGCTGCCCCTAGTTTGTCTTCACTTTACAGTCAAATTGTACTTACAGTGGAGTCTAGATGATATCCTCAAAACTGAGCTCTTAAAGGGGGAAATTTTCTATGTGGGATTCTAAAATACTGTGTGAAGCTTTTAATTTGGGAGTCTGAGTATTTGGGGGGGGAATTAAAGAATGCTGTAAATTGTGGAAACTGCCAAACCTTTTGAAAAAAGTGATGTTTTGGTTTTGGGGGATAGATTCTGCCGTTCCTGTATTTCTACAAGCTTAAGGAACAGCAAGTGGACATGCCCTTATTGCCGGGCTTATCTTCCTTCAGAAGGAGTTCCTGCAACTGATATAATGAAGAAAATGAAAGCAGTATACCAGAATTGCACAGAGTGTAACACTCAGGTACGTTTCACCAATTATCTACCTAAGTACTTTGCTTGCTAAAGTCTACCTACCTCATTGTGTTTTCCTGTGTTTCACTCTACTCTCCTTATATTTGTTGAAAACACACCATTTTTTAAAGTTTTCCAAGTAGGTCTTCCTTCTTCCTTATAATTCTAATTAATTGCCTGGTCTTCGTAATTCTACCTCTGTAGTAGATCTTCATCTACAGTCATACCATAACCTCAGTTCCCACCCTTATTATCTCTTGAAATACTCTCTAAATATATCTCTACTCCTGGTCTCTTCCATCTCCAGGTCATCCTCCATATACCTATGATATCGATATTCTCAATGGTGTCCTTTCTGTCATTACAATTTGACCAAAAAGGGCAATGGCTTCTTTTTGTCTCTAGGAAATAAGACATACTCCTGCGTGCTGCAACATAAAACTTTTCACAATCTGGGTTGATTTTATCTTTCCAGGCTAATTGCACATTTCTTTCTGTCATTCATTTTGCCTTCTAGTCAAACTGGCCTATTTGCTCTTTCCCATACATGAATTCTGTCTCCTGTTTTCATCCTTTTTGGTATTGCTTCATTAAAGACAGATCCTACCAAGCTAACCTTATTTCAATTTTTGACAGGGTTATTAATTTGTTAAATCTGGAGCACACTGCAAATATTGTTTATATAGATTTTAGCAAATCATTTAGTAAGATAACATTTTTATTACAAAAAAGATGGAGAGATATAGACTAGACCAGGGGTATTAAACTCGTGATCTTCTACCAAGAACCAGATTAAAGTCTAAGGAAATTTTAAATAAAGTAAATAGAAATATAAACATAGTGTTAACTTGTGGTTTTTTTTTTTAAGTCAATATGTAACCCACAGGCAATTGAGTCTGTATTCTGAGTTTGACATCACAGGGCTAGACAATCATAAATTGGGTAGATTTAGAATTGGTTTAATAAACAAGTTCAAAAAGTAGTCATCCAATTAATGAGTGTCAATTTAATAGTGTTCTCCTATGGAGAGCCACAGAAATCTGTGTCCTGTTACTCTTTGTACTTAACATTTTTATCAATGGTTTGGATAAAGGTAAAAATGGTAGATTTACAGATGGCATAAAACTGGGAGGAATAACTAACAACTGAATAACAGCAAAGATCCAAAAAGATCTTGACAAGCTAGAGTAGCACTGAACCTAGTAAGATGAAATTCAATAAAATGAATGTAAAATCTTATACTTGGGTTCAAAACATAAACCTTAAACATAAAATGGAAGCAGAATAATTGGGCAACAACAGTTTCAAAAGTCCAGGAGGTTTTAGAGGACTACAAAAAATCAGTACTGTGATGTCGCAACCAAAAAAAAAAAAAAAAAAAAACTGCCGTGATCTTGGGGCTATATTACAAAAGACATAACTTCTAGAAATAAGAAAGTGTGCTACACGCTGCCATAGTAGACAAAGCATATCCATGGTATTGTGCCTAGATATGGGAACCATATTTAGGAAGGACATTGATAAGCTGAAGAATACCTGGTGGAGGACCATCAGAATGTCAGACTCTTGAGTCCTTGCCATTTAACTCTCTTGAAAGAATTAGACTGAGAGGGTTGGGGTAGACAATTAGTTAATCTAGAAAAGGGAATACCCTCTTGAAATATCTCTCTTCATTTATGTAAAGGACTCATCTGGAAGAATAAAAGTTATAAAGTGGAAAATTAGGGTTTAGTGTTAAGAAAAGTTCCATGCTGCTAAAGTAATTTATTACAAAACTGTTCATATTATTTCCTAATTCAATAAGCCCCAAATGTTGTATATTTTCTCTAGGAACAAATTCTTCAATTCTTTTTTTAAATCCTTTACCACCTAAGCCCAACTTACCTTTCCAGCCTTATGTTTCTATTCACTTTATAATCCAGCCAAATTAGCTTCCTTGCTATTCTTCCCGTGATATTTCATCTCTAGCCTGCATGCTTTTGCACTGACTTATCCCCCATTTTTGAAATACACTTCTTGTAAGCGCAATCCCTTGTAATCAAAATTCAGTTCAAGTAGTATGTTCTTAGTGAAGTCTTTCCTGCTTACCTTCCTATCCCCATCCATGGGGGAGGAGGAGAGGTACTGAAACTAGCTTAATCTGGTTATTAAATTCAGTTGATTGTTAAATTCCATATGAGCATTTGTACTTTGGAAATCCACAAAATGCTAAAAATCATGGTTTGGTTTATTTTGTTGATTTATCTAGACTTAAGAAATGATGGGGACAATGGTTATATTACAGAATAAACTTAGAAATATATCATGAGCACAGTTTTTCCCTCAGAAAGCCAGTTGTTAAAATATTTGCCAAAATGCCCTGGCCTCCCTCCCATCAAATGAGCTTTTGTTTATTTTGTATATATATTTTGCATCTATTCCTATAATACAGATTTTCTCCCTGGTTAGTCTTTACATTTCTTAAGGTCTTAAGTATTCTATTCCTTTTTTTAGAGGTAATGGTGAGGGTAGGTCCTTCTCCTTATTTGGAATGCCATTCCTTCTCCTGACAAGCTATTCAAACTCTAGCCATTCTTCAAAGCCTAACTTAAGGCACTCCTGCTCCAGAAAACCTTCCATGACCATTCCTATCCTTATTGGACTCTTGCACTTCTCTTTTCTTTGAATCGTGGTTTATCACTCAGAATATATAACATAATGAAACTGAATTCATGGCAGCTATTGGAGACAGTTGTCTCGGGTTGTCCGCAACTGGACTGTCAGTTCAATAAATATTGATTTTTCAATATGTGAGCTCTAATTTTAAATACACAAGACTTAATGAAGTTTATTTTGGTGCTATAGAGTTTTAATTTCAAAATGTGGTCTAATTTTATATTAGAAAAATTGGAGAGTATTAAAAGTATATGGTTAGGTGTTAAATGTTCTAAAAATACATCTGTTTTGAGACAGGCAGATTCTCCTCTCCCAATCTCCCCTGCTTTTGTAGCTTTCTCTATGGTAAATATTGGGAAAGCATGAATCTGTTTGTCCTGATCTTTTTAAAATTCAACCTTGTCAGGAAACTGCAACATCCTTTGACATCATGAATTTGGGGTTTGAGGTTTAACTTCTGTAGCTTTGACAAGAGAAGAGCACAGAAATGGCCCATCCCTATACCACAACTTGGTTTATTAAGCTTCCTTTGATACAAGATGTTTTTAGTACCTAATGAAATACTTATCCAGATTTGTATTATGTAGCAATAGGTTCCTTATAGTTAGGATTGCCAAAATAAAAAACATTCTTTTCTGTTGACTGGAGTAAATATAATGCACTAACCATCTTTTGAGTATAATCTTAAGGAAATTATTATGGCATGTTCTATGAATTCATATAATGGTACTGAGCATATTATGAACCCATAATATTTCTGTTTTGTCCAAGAATACATGTACAAGACTTCTGTTTACTTACTGTGGCTCATTCCATAATTCTCTTATTTTTAAAATCTATTCTCAGATAATGAAATTATAAAAAGCATAAAAATGACTACATAATTTATTAAAAACTTAAAGAAATATGAACAGATCAAAGTGATACTTTGAGCAGTAGGTCATTCTAATTTTTAAGCAAAGTTTCCAAAATTTTGATAGAATTCGTATTATTTTGAAATGCATTCTTCTAAAAACCTGTTCTCAGAGAAATTTATAGAGTGCAGACAGTTCATAGATATCAAAAGGGCCAGGAGGATAATTTAATCCAACCCCTCATTTTACAAAATAAACAACTTCATTCAGATAGGTCATGCAGCCAATCAGCAGTAGAACTGAGTTTTAAACTCAGATCTTCTGCTGTCACAAGCATAGTGTTTTCCATTCTTTTGTGTATCTTAGGAGGAAAAATAGAGGCAATAAATAGAGGGCAAACTAAGCAGAGAAAATAATTTGTAGGAAATTGCAACAATGGATTTTTTTTTAATCTTTTTTTTATCATAGGTATGTCTCAGTGAAATGAGAGCTCATATAAAGACTTGTCAGAAGTATATAGAAAATTATGGACCTCTTCAAGAGCTTGGAGAAGTAGCAAGGTAAAATGTTTCAGTTCCATGAAGCTTATCAATGAATGTTATATTTATGAAAATATTAATTTTTAAAAATTTATTGAATTTTATTATTTGCTGAGGCAATTGGGATTAAGTGACTTGGCCAGGATCACCTAGCTAGGAAGTGTTAAGTGTCTGAGACCAGATTTGAATTCAGGTCTCCTAACTTGAGAGCTGGTGCTCGATCCACTGGGCCACCTAGGTGCCCCTTTGATTTAATTTTTTTTTTTAACTTTTATTGACAGTGATTTAATTTTTTAACTTACTGAATTTCACATCTTCGTTTTTAAAATGTTATGGCAATTTGCATTCTGTTAAGTAAGTGATACTTTACTGCAGTATCCTCTTTGTGTAGGACAGGTAGGCAATACAATGGAGAGGGCACCAGACCTGGAATCAGGAAGGCCTGAGTTCAAATTTCCTGTTGGACACTGACTAGTTATGTAATGCTGAGCAAGTCACTTACTCTATTTGCCTCAGTTTCTCATCTGTAAAATGGAGAAGTAAATGGCAAACCACTCCACTGGCTTTCCCTGAAAAGGTCATGAAGAATCAGACATGATTGAAAGTAACTAAACAATGACAAAATCTTCATGGATTGTTGAGGTTCAATGGAATTAAACAAAGCAAAACTTAAGGCATAATATGAATGTTGGTCTTTATGACTAGCAAGTAATTGTAACATTTGGTAAGTTTGATGAGGAAGAGAAAGGAATAAAAATTTATATGGCACTTATGAGTCAGGCACTTGTTTTATAAATTTTATCTCATTGGATCCTTACAGCAACCTTTCAAGGAAAGTGTTGTTATTATCCTCATTTTATACTTGAAACTGAGGCAAACCATCTAGGGTCACACAGTAAGTATATAAAATCCTATCTGAATTCAAACTCAGCTCTTCTTGACTCCTGGCCTAGGAAGCCGTTCAGTGTACCACCTAATTGCCAGTGTGCAGATTTAACAGATTTTGTAATCTACCTTTTAGGAGTGTAAAGATTAGATCTGTTTCTCCCTTCAATTTCTATAAGAGGAAGATATTGAAGAGGAACCAAAAATAAAATGTAGAACTGAACCCTCTGACCAAACATTTATTTTGACCCAGTTTCATCTTGGAGGTCACAGTTTAACATTTTTTCTCTTCTTCCAAAGTCCTGTTTCCCTAGTCACTTCTCTTACTTTTCACTTTTCATAGAAAAGGCTGAGAAGTGATTGGTATCCTAGATGCCATACAGTACAATAATATTAGATGAGCCTTTCAAAGAAATTTCATTTCTTTATTCTGTTGATTTGAAAAGTGGTTTTGCATATACTTTAACATATTTAACATGTATTAACATAGCTACCTGCCATTTGGGAGAGGGGATGGGGAGGGAGAAGGGGAAAAATTAGAACAGAAGATTTTGCAAGGGTCAATGCTGAAAAATTACCCATGCATATAGCTTGTAAATAAAAAGCTATAATAGAAAGAAAAGGAAAAGTGGTTTTGTTCTCTCAGAATAATTGAAAAGGCCAGGGTCTTTTTCCTTCCAGGAATTGACACAAGTCATAAATCTTCCCTGCATATTATGCTTTGTTGAGAGGTTGGTGCATTGAAGTCGACATTAACTCCACTTTTTTGATCATAGACTATCTAGGGATTTCAGCCGACTTATGGTTTAAAAGAAAAAAGTAAGCTTACAATATTGAGAGATTTATTTGCATTATAATGGATACTTTCTTTTACAAAATGACTTGTCATTGAGTTTATTTAAATGGTAAAATCCTCTACTCAGTTCACAAATTTTATTCTGAATCTTCTTAGCATTATTAGAGTTTTACAAAAGAATGAATTTTGTGTGGGGCAGGGCATGGTAGCTGGCAGGTTTAGCATTCAGAAACTGAAGTAAGTTGGATTTTACTTCTTAATGAATTCATAATAAACTAAATGGGTTTCTAGAACAAAAGTACATTTTTGTCTGCATATTAACTTTGAAATTCTATTAAATCAACAAGAACAGATTGGTGAAAATGGGCATGTCCTGAGAATAGTGTTCTTTTGTAGAATAAAGAATCTGAAGTCCTTTCTTGGGGAGAGATTAGTGTTCCTAATTTGTTATCTGGTTTTGTGCCATGCTGTCATCTTGAATGTGTTTGCCATTGATATGTATTATTCATTATATGTTTAAATAATGATGACATAATTTTAGTTTTGCATGTGAAGGAATAATCCAATAATCATCAGGGAATGTTTGGGTCAGGGAAAGGTAACTCAGCTAACTAGTATAGGGGAGGGGGAAAATGTATTGCCAGAGTTTGAGATGATAATCCATACACAAATGGCTTTTTTGGGGGGCGAGGAAAGGGTTAGGTTAAAATAGTTTGACTATATTTCATTATATTTTCCTCAAAATGCCTATGGAAATTTTATGAAAGAAATTTTGTTATGTCCATTTTATATATAGGGAAACTGAGGCACCTTAAAGTTTAAGTAATTTGATCAATCAAATCAAACAGCACTAGGACTAAACCCTCATATCCATTGACTTTGCCTATATACTTTGCTGTTTCTAACTAATTTGTTAATTAATTCCAGGTGTGCATGTCCATTTTGTGAGAAAGAGTTGGATGAATATAGCTTGCTGAATCACTGTCTCACTTATCACAGATCAGAAAGGAGGCCAGTGGTATGTTTTATTTTATTTTTTTGTTCCTTTATATACTAGCAGATTGATTAATTTGGGTGTGTGTATGTTTCTGTATGTATATGTATGTTTATTTTGGCACCTATTTCATTTGTATGAGGAATCCTGGGTTTGGAAACACTATCCCACTCACTTAGATCAATAACTACAATGTCATTTATAACCTATAGAGACATTGAACCTATAGAGGCATTGAAAGTAAAGGTAACTTTGCCCCTATTTCAGGAGCCAGTATATATCAAAGGCAAGGCTTAAAACAAAGTCTAACTGATTTTTTGATAGGCCCTCTGTTCAATTAGATCATACTGATTGTCACTTTTATTTTGTTGACTCAAAAAAGATTCTGTGTGCATGATTGCTGTCTGTACAGTCTGTCCAGCATGAGCTGGCCTTTATTAGGAAGAGATTCATTCATTCTAAATTAAACTAACAAAGTCTCAGTGCAAGTGAGTAATCAGTTGACAATTGACATATGAATGTGACCCTGATTAATTATTTGCTAATAGTTGTTTTTGAATACACAGTTCCTTTTAAGGAACAAATTTCTTTTTGTTTAAAGATGTAATTAATCAAAAGGAGTATAATTGTACTACCTTATAAGAGAACATTTGGCAGATCTGGCAGATCTAACTTCCTTATGCAAATGCTCATCAACCCCTAATTTTTGCAATCTGTTAACAGATTCTAACATAGGGGACTCAGTGGATAAACACTGAGTCTGCAGTTCAAATCCGACCTCATACATACACTTATTAGTGAGCCTGGGCAAGGCATTTAACAAACTCTGTTTTGTCTTTATTCACTGGAGAAGAAAATAGCAAACCACATCAGTATCTTTGACAAGAAAAACCCATGAATAATAAAGTTCATGGGTCATAAAGAGCTGTGTGTGATTAAACAGCAATATAGAGTCAAAAAAACAATGTGTCCAAAAAAAAAAAAAAAAGCATATATTGCATTTGAGTCATTTTTTTTCAGTGTTCTTGAACTTGAAAGTGATTTTTCTCTATAGAATTTGTCAGTTACAAAATTGTGCTGTTACCTTGATAAGTCACTTCTATGTTTACTTCACAGAGGCTTAATAATGTTCTAACATTTTGGAGAAGTTATAAAGGTAGAAAAGTAATTCTTAAAATATGTATAAATATCATCTTATACCTATCAGATTGGCTAAAATGATAGATGCCCTTCAATTGGGGAATGTTATAACTATGATGGCATACTTATGTGATAAAAGAAATTTTGAGCTGATTGATTTTGGAAGAACATGAAAAGACTTAGACTTATGAAGAAAGATGCTATTCACCTCCAGAAAAAAGAATTCACTAAAAGAAATATGTGTGTATGTATGTACGGGGTGTGTGTGTATATATATATATATTCATGATTAATTATAGCCTTATCTAGTGTAGGGTGCAGAGAGAGAGAGAAAAAAAATACATAGAGACTAAAAGAAAACTTAGAAGCACAGAAAAACTGAGTAGCTTTGAATACTACAATGTGTTATATATTACCTAGTTTAAAAAAAAGTAAATAGTTTGAAATGGAAATTTGGTTTTATATTGAATCCTCTCATCGTCTTCTATGTATATGCAACTCTTTTTCCTCCTCCTTATTTTGTATTTAAGTTTAAAATAAATTTTAAAAAATTAATTTCCTATAAGGACTTTTGAAAACAAAATATTGTGGGAAAAGAGCTATAACTTTCTTGATTTCGCTATCCACCAGACCACTCAGATATTTGAGAATTGAGTTGCATTCTTTTGAAGGGGACTGGCTTATGCGAATTAAGTTTTTGAAAGCTTTATGATGAAAGAGCCTGCAGTTTCCTGAGCAGTATGGTATCTGGGAAAGAGAAACACATTTTGGAATCATAGTAGGTAGATTCCTTGCCTTAAAGGAACTCAGTGCCGTTTCTAGGTATGAAAAAAGATGACTTGTTTAAGTTAAACATGGGCAGTGTGACTACCTTTGCCAAACACAATTTCTTATCTGATAAGTATCAGCAGCTCTGAGCAAATGCATATTTTTCAATATCTATTAATTAATCAACAAGAACATATATTCCAGTCTCTGGGGAATATAGAAATGAAAATAAAACGTTCCCTGTCTGTAAGAAGCTTACCTTTTATTGAAAGGAAATAATAAGCACACTTTAATTTTGATTCAATTCATTAAACATTTATGAAGTAACTACTGTGTGTTAGTGCGCTAAGACTTGGGGATACAAAGAGACAAAAGACAGCCCCTGCCCTTGAGAAGCTTACAACTTAATAGGGGAGATGACATGAAAACTCATATATTCAAAGCCAGTGCAGAGCTTCCGGCCAAGAGCACATGTAGTTTACAAGGGTCCAGAGACAGCAAGAGTAGAGGGTTCCCTTGAGGAAGCCAGAAGTCCTCAGAGTTGGGACTCTGAAAACCCTGGGAAGCACAAGTCATTGTGCAGCAATCCAGCATAGCCTGGGAATCCTTATGTCCAGGGCCCAAAGAAGCAGAGGTCTTTTTTCCTGCATTATCAAAGAGGTCCCTGAAAATCTAGTTCTATGAAACCTAAAAGATTCAGGAAGGCTGACTCTAGAAGGTAGATATCAAGAGTAGGAAGTAGATGACCTAAGATGAATTCAAGTAGAGTTGATTACTGTAGCCAGAAAGGAAGTAAGAGTCAGAACCTGACCCTGACATAAAAAAAGCAGTTTCCTGAAGCTACAAAGATGAGTAAACCAAAGAGAACACTGGTATAAAAACGTTATTACAGATCTAGAGATGTTTAAACAGAAGAAACAACTAACCCCATAATTGTTAGCAAATATACAAAAGAGAAAAGTATATTTCACACAAAGACCAGATGAATACTTAGAAGGAATGAAACCAAAATATATATATATGAAATAAGAGCTCTAGAGGAAAGAATTAGGGAAATAGCTTAAAAGAGAAGTTAATGGTGAACATTAACCAAAAAATCAACTGCCCGAAAAGTAGAATAAATGATGCAAAAATCAATGACTTTATGAAACAGCAAGAAATTTTAAAATGGAAAAAAAAATGTAAGATAGTCTAAATCAAATGATGTGGAAAGTAGGTCAAGGAGAAAACATTCAAGAATTATTGAATTTGTTTATGAAAGATGCTAACATGCTAGGATATAAAAATCCCCCTGCAAACTCTCCAATAGAAGTTAGAAATGGATCAATCTTTAAAAAAGAAAAAAAGTATAAATAAAAAAATATAAATGCTTTGCACAGCCTAGGGATCCACAGAAGACCCCTAGGATCCCATGGAAACCCTGAAATTGACAAGATAAAGTAGGTAGGAAGAAAACTGGAGGGATTAGAGTTGGGAAAGCAACTATCTAAAATACCCAGATTTGGGGATGGGGGGAAAGGGGGACAACAGACTATTTAAATAATCCAACATCAAAAAAAAAAGAGAGAGAAGAAAGCAAGCAAAGAAAGCATAAATGAAAATGAACGCAAAAGGAGGAAAAATCTCCAGAAACAGATGGATTGCAAGTGAATGATACAATTCTGAGAAAAATGAATTCTACTATAAACTGTTTGCAAGGGTTGGGAAAAAAAGATATTCTTCCAATCCCTTTCTAACACACACATATATTATTTATTTTATTTTACTTTAGCCGAGGCAATGGGTGTTAAGTAACTTGCCCAGGGTCACACGGCTAGGAAGTGTTAAATGTCTGAGACCAGATTTGAACTTGGGTCTTCCTGACTTCAGGTCTGATACTCTATCCACGGCACCACCTAGCTGCCCTGAAATATATTAATTTTTAAACCAGGGAAAGACAAAATGAAAATTTTAACTATTAAAATGTATGGCAAGCTGATCTGGGAGCCAAATCCAGTCTTCTGACTTACATTGTACTGTGCAGAAGCTAGAAATGGTTTTTACATTAAAAAAGAAAAACTTCTTAAAATATGAACCATACAAAAGTAGATGGTTGGGATGAATTTAACCCACAGGTCTTCGTTGCCATAACAACATATTAGAAAAATTCTATACTATGACAAGATCATGTTTATAGCAGGAATGCAGATTTGATACAACAAATGGAAAGGTATAAATATATATATATATATAATCATTCAATTAATACAAATAATAAAACTATATGGTGGTATTAATAAATGCCTAAAAGGCTCTGGACAAATTCTAAATTCATTTATTGTAAAAACTCTACAAACCATAGGAATAATTAGTTTTTGGGTCACTTTTTGGCCCTATTTGATTCATTGTGATCATTTGGAGTTTTCTTGTCAAAGATAGTGGTTTGCCATTTCTTTCTACTAGTTCATTTTTACAGATGAGCCATATAGGGTTAAGGATTTAACACATACAGTGTTTGGTGTAGAAATATTTTAAACTCAACCCTGATTGCCTAGCTTAAAAAATTGTGTTATTATGTGTGTGTGTATATTTCTTTAAAACTTGACGGGAAAACATTGTTTTAAAAAATATAGTCAATGTCTCTTTCTAATCCAGCGCCTATCACTTTTCTTTTAGGAGGTAGGCAACATACTTCATCATAGGTCCTCTAGAGACCTGGTTGGCTATTGTATTGATCAAGAGTTCTTTAGTCTTTCAAAGTTGTTTTTGTTTACAATGTTGGTGTCCTTATATAAAGTGTTTTCTAGGTTTGGTTCTGTTTACTTCATTTTATGTCAGTTAACCAGGATTCTTCACATTTTTTATATATCACAATTTGTTTAGCCATTTAACCAAAAATCACTCTCTTAGATTCTGTCCTTTTTTCTTTTTCTTTTTAATCCCTTAAGAATAAAAAAAAAATCTGTTTTGCTTATTATTCCATCCCAGTATTATCCTCCCTTCTTGACCTGTCCCATCCCCATGCTTTCCTCACCTAGATGAGAAAGGAGAGGGATAGAGAAGAGGATAGAAAAGAAACTAGAAACATCTTGGGGTGTTGCCAAAGTTCAGTTTTTCTAATTATAGATCAGTTCAACTGTGCTAATTCTTATACAGCCTGCACAGAGCCACATCAGCACTGGGTTTGCAGGATCAAAGATTCTCCTATAAGGAAAGCTACTTTGAGAGAATTTATTATTCATAATCTTGCAGAGCAAAGTGATCTTTATTAGTCAAATCACAGCAAAATTCCTCTATTTTATCATATGAAAAAGGTCAATAGAAAGATTCCTCAAGAAATTCCAGCATTTTCTTTTTATGAGTTTTTTTATTTTTTCAAATAAATGCAAAGATAGTTTTAAACATTTATTTTTGCAAAACTTTGTGTTCCAAATTTTTCTCCCTTCCCCTTCTTCTAGACAGTAAGCAATCTACTATAAGTGAAATATGTACAATTCTTTTAAACCTATTTCCATATCTGTCATGCTGCACAAGAAAAATCAGATCAAAAGGGAGAGGAAAAAACCAGAAGAAAAGGAAAGAAAAAAACCAAGCAAGCAAACAATATTGCCACCAAAAAAAGGTGAACATACGATGTTGTGATCTACATTCAGTCTCCAAACTCCTCTCTCTGGGTGTAGATGACTCTCTCCATCACAAGTCTATTGGAACTGCCTTGAATCATCTCACTGTTGTCCATCACAGTTAATCATCGTATAGTTTTCTTGTTACCATGTGCAATGATCTCTTGGTTCTGCTCATTTCACTTGGCATCAGTTCATATAAGTCTCTTCAGGTCTCTTTGCAATTCTGATCATTTCTTATAGAAAAATAATATTCCATAACCTTCATAAACCATAATTTATTCAGCCATTCTCCAACTGATGGGCCTGTACTTCTTGCCACTACAAAGGGCTGCCACAAACATTTTTGCTCACATGGATCCTTTTCTCTCCTTTAAGATCTCTTTTGAATACAGGCCCAGTGGAAACACTGCTGGGTCAAAGGGTAAGCATAGTTTGTTGGTAGCCCTTTGAGCATAATTCCAAATCATCATTTTTAATAATATTCATGAATGATTTTAAGGTAAAGATAAAATTCAGCTCCTTATGTTGTATGTCAATAATCTAATACATAGTATCCACAAGAATTTTTCATAAAGTCTGTCACTAAACTTATTGGGTCTATAATACTTTATTAACAATTACAACTTAATCACCTAGTATTTCTTGATAGTATTTTAAATTTGGCTGTAAATGTTCAATGTAATTCAAGTAACAATTGAAACCTCAGAACAATAAATATGAATTCACTAGGATCTGAAGTAGGGGTTCTTGAACCTTTTTTTTTTAATGGACCCTCTGCTAGTTTGGTGATGCTTATGTACTCCTAATAATGCTTTTAAAGTCCTCAGATACATAGAATTACAAAAGAAATCAGTTTTATTGAAATGTGGTTGTAAAAAATGTTTTTAAAAACAAAACAAAATATAT
Organism: Antechinus flavipes; assembly: GCF_016432865.1. Taxonomy (NCBI): domain Eukaryota; kingdom Metazoa; phylum Chordata; class Mammalia; order Dasyuromorphia; family Dasyuridae; genus Antechinus; species Antechinus flavipes. Next base: position 483,508,589 of record NC_067398.1, on the reverse strand, counting down.
TAATATTCTATTTTGAAGTCTGAAATTTTTCTTTGGAGTTAATAGAATACAGAAAATTTAAGAAAAGAATATTTGAAAAACAAATTCATGAAAAAAAAAATCATGGACCTTACATTAAGAATGCATGGGGGCAACTAGGTGGTGCAGTGGATAGAGCACCAGCCCTAAAGTCAGGAGGATCTGAGTTCAAATCTTGTCTTAGATACATTACACCTGTTAGATTGGCTAAGATGACAGAAAAAGACAATGACAAATGTTGGAGGGAATGTGGGAAAACTGGACTCTAATACATTAATGATGGAGTTGTGAATGGATCCAACCATTCTGGAGACTTGCTCTCCAATTTGGAACTATGCTTAAAAGGTTATCACACTGTGTAAACCCTTTGATCTAGCAGTGTTACTACTGGGCTTATATCCCAAAGAGATCTTAAAGGGGAGAAATGGACCCACATGTGCAAAAATGTTTGTGGCAGCCCTTTTTGTAGTGGCTAGAAACTAGAAACTGAATGGATGCCCATAAGTTGGAGAATGTCTGAATAAGTTATGGTATGTGAATGTTATGGAATGTTATTGTTCTGTAAGAAACGGCCAACATACAGAGAGGCTTGATGCTGAGTGATGTGAACAGAATTCAATTCTGATGGATGTGGCTCAATAAGATGATTCAGTTCCAATGATTTTGTGGTGGAAGAGAGCCAAATTTATATATCCACAGAGAGGCCTGTGGAAACTGAGTGCAGATCACAACATAGCATTTCACTCTTATTTGTTGTTTGCTTGCATTTTCTTTCTCATTTTTTCTTTCTTTTTTGATCTGATTTTTCTTGTGCAGCATGCTAACTGTGGAAAAATGTATAGAAGAATTGAACATGTTTAACATAATTTAGATTACTTGCTATCTAAGGGAGAAGGTGGGGGAAGGAGAGGTAGAAAAATCTGGAACACAAGGTTTTGCAAGGGTGAGTGTTGAAAACTATCTTTGCATGTGTTTTGAAAATAAAATGCTATTACGGAGAATGGAGAAAAGATAGAATGAGTACTTCCATTCACAGTGGAGCAAAAGGGGAAAAAACATTAAGCAAATATAGTTGGAAATTCAGAAGGGGAAAAAAGGAAGAAATTGAAAGGTAGCAAAGGTTTAAAAGAAAAGAGGAAAAGAAGGAAAAGAGCCATAGAAATAAAAGGGAAAGAAAATAGGAAAAGAGGAGGAATAAAATAGGGAGGCAAGGAGACAAAAGAACAATGCCAGAGAGGCAAAGATGTACATAACATTTTTCTGAAATACTATCTTAATCGAACATTTAAATTTTTTTTTTTTTCCTGCTAGACTTTGCCAAAGGGGAAGGCAACTTGAAATACTAAAAATAACTTGCATTTAGGTGGTATTGTAAATTTTTCACAATGTTTCTCCCTGCAACAGTCCTCTGAGATAAATAATGGAAATTTTATTATCCCTGTCTTATAAGATGGCTACCCGTTTTTGTTTAGAACTTGAAACCCTTATTGTTATAGTGTCTCTAGATATGAACGCTTTGCTCTCTCCTCTCTATCATCTAACTGTCTATGGTGGGGTAGATTAAGTGTAGCATTGAGACATAACTGCATTGATCATGCTGTTCTGATGTCAAAAATCATAAATAAAATTATCCCAAAATAGTCTCAGGATTAAAGTACATTTTGTTAGGCAGTTTCATGTTTCTCTAGTCTAGCACAAACAGCAATTTGATTTCCAAAAATTTCTTTCTGTGTTTATTTACAGTTCTGTCCACTCTGTCATTTTATACCTAATGGAGATCCAATCTACTCCAGTGACAGTTTGATCCGGCACCTGCAAATCAGACACACAATGTTTTATGATGAATTCATTGTAAGTAAACACCTACATCTTTTTTTCTTAAATTGTTATGATAAGTAAATCTTTGGGTTTTGTTTTGTTTTTCCAAGGCAAACAAACAAAAAATTCAGGAAAGAAAATGGTGTGCTGTCTTAAGAGCTATTATTTAGTAAGACTTTAAAAACATCTCATCTATTCTAAATATCCCCAAATAGTTGGTCAGGGGAGGAGCTCCTCCCCCCACTTTTCTTTCTTTTTTTTTTTTTTGCAAAGAGTTTTACATGCTCTCATCTGAGTTTCACAGCTCTGTGAATTAGATTCTCTAAGGTACCTAATAGCAGGTAGGTAGCACAGTGGATGGTATATTGTTTGGCTTGGAGTCAGAGGCCTAAATTAAATCATGTCATAGACACTTCAAAGCTGTGAGACATTGGACAATTCAATTAACCTTTTTAAACTTCAAGTTCCTTATAAGTAAAATGGAATACTCATAGCACCCATTTAAGTTGTGGGAATTAAATGAGAGGACACATAAACTGCTTTGTATATTTTAAAACCCAGTCTAAATGCTAGTTATCATTATTGGAGATATTATTATTTCCTCTTATTTTAATCCTCTCATTTTTTATTAAAATTTAATAAATGTTGCATTAGACCTTTGAGATTTCTTTCACCTTCCAATAATTTCCTGTTTTTCTTCCAATAAAACTTTTTTTTTGTTTTTCTTTTCTTCATTAATAATATTTTATTTTTTCAAATTTTTCAAAATAGTTTTCAACATTCTCTTTTACAACATCTTGTGTTCCAAAATTTCTCCTTTTCTTCCCTCCCCAAGATTGCAAGCAATCTAATATGGGTTAAACAGGTGCAATAACAGAATTCTCTCTTACAAGAACAAAGTACAAAATCAATTTTGGTCATGCCTGATAAGAAAGTTATTCTTCATTCTATAGCCCACTACTTTTCTTTTGGAAAGCATGTTTCACTAATATAGTTTGCTGAAGTCAAAATTAGTCCCTGTATTCTTCAGCTGTTGTTTTCCTTTACATTATTGTGATCATTGTGTAAGTTAGTGTTCTGGTTCTGTTCATTTTATTCTGTATCAGTTCTCACAATACTTCCCAAGTTTCCCTGGATCCTTCATATTTTTAATTCCATAATAATCCAATAAATTAATATATGTTAATTTGTCCAACAATCTTCCAATCAAGGAACACCAATTTTGTTTCCAACTCTTTGCTTATCATGCAAAATAATGCTATAAAATACTTTTGAGTTTGTGAGAATATAATTTTCTTTTAGGGAGATTACTCCACTAATGCAAATCCTAATCCTTTTGAGCTTTATCAAGACAAACTTCATGAGGTGCTATGACAAAAAGAATTCATTAGTTGTTGAAAGCAAACCTTACCCCTATTTGCTTCAATTTCCTCATCTGTAAAATAAGCTGGAGAAGGAAATGGAAAATCACTTCTTTGCAAAGAAAAAACAAACCACAAGGGTTCGTGAAGAATCAGACATAACTGAAAATGGCTGAAAACTACCCTACAATATGCATCTTTTTTTAAAAAATGATATAATTCTATTTCTCTATCACATTGTAGTCAGAATAGTGGTTATCAAATCTAGTGAAATAAGAGTATTATATTGTTCTAGCCATTTAATATTATAATAGATATCTTTATCTACTGTTCATGAACTTAGCAGTTTTCTCTCTGAGCTTAATGGAATACAAAATTTAAAATACTGGATTTTGAGGTGATTGAACCAATTAGTTATACATTCCATATTCTTCCTGTAGATATGTATATAATTTTCTTCATCAGTAATGGAAATAAGAAGCACAAAGTAATGGGGTCTTTTCTAATTCTAATCTGTCTAAACACATAAAGTATTGTGTGCATTTATTTTATAATTTTTCTTAGCCCTTTTATACTTTGCCTTTCATAGGAACCTAAATGCAAAATTCCTTAAATATGAGAAAAACAAAATTAATATATTTAGATAGAAAATTCAGTTTGGTTTCCCCTTAAATATAGGAAATAATAATAAGCATGTGTATGCATGTCTGTTTACATGTACGCACACATTTGTATAATCTAACTTTTGCTTTTTGCCCTGTACTGGGCTAAGTGCTTTACAAATAGTAACTCATTTGACCTTCACAACAACCCAAGGAGGTAGTCACTATTATGATCCTATTTTATAGTTGATAATTGAGGCAAAGATAGGTTAAGTGACATCCCAATGTCACACAACTAGTAATTGAGATTTGTACTCAGATCTTCCTAACTCTAAACTCAGTGTATCATATAATTGTTGGGAGAATACTAAAAGTACACTAACATGTAATTTCTCAAAAGAAAAATCTCTGAATTTGATTATTGTTCCCTTAACATTGTCATTTTGGAGTTTTATATTTTCTAAGTTTTTTCAAATCTATTTAGTATAAATCTATGTAGTATAATTACCTATATATTTTGTAAAAGAAATCGACAAGAATGAGAGGTATCCAAATCTTAGGAAGAGATTAAATGAAAAAGCCCAGGATTACTGAAAGAAGAAAAATTGGACAAGGCAAATAATTTGTCCCTATGGGATTACTGGTACAGAATGCTTTAAGGCTGGAATGTGGGTGAGTTCTATGTAGTCTCTTTAATTCCATACAAGTCAAACTTCAAGATTCAGAATGGGTATAATATGTGTATCCATACATGTTTATTATATATGCACACACACCTTTGTTTTTTAACAAGAGAAGTAGAAGTGGAAAAGTGTAAAGACAATGTAAATTATCTCATTGGAAAATTAACTGACCTGCAAAATAGATTCAGAAAAGACAGTGTCAAAATCATTGGACTACCTGAAAGTCATAATCAGAAGGAGAACCTGGAAAGTATTTTTCAATAAATTGGAATCCCCAATTACTTCAGGAAAGATATCCCAAAATCAAACCTTCAGAGAATGTTCTGGGTACAGAAGGCAGGGAGAGGTACAATGGGGTAGATTACTGTATGTGAGGAGATACAATAAATATATTTCAATAAAGGGAAAGATGGGAGGAGTGAGTAATGGTTATCACTTGAATCTTACTCTCATCAGTATTGGTTCAAAGAAGGAATAATGTAGACACTCAGTTGAATAAGGAAATATGGAAAAATAAGATGGAGAGTAACTGAATGAAAATGGGATGAACTGTCCCATAAAAGTAGAGGCAGAAAGCAGAGTGGTTCAAAACCCAAAATCCTACAATATGTTGTTTACAAGAAACCACAATTGAATAAGATTATGTGATGATCGACTGTGATAGATTTGGCTCTTTTCAACAAAGAGGTGATTCAAGAAAATTCCAACGTACTTGTTAGGCAGAGAACCATCTGCATCCAGAGAGAGAAGTATGGAATTGAATGTGGATCACAACATGGTATTTTTACTTTGTTGTTTGCTTGCCTATTTTTTTTTTTCACATTTTTTTTTAATCTATCTTGGATTACTTGCTGTCCAGGGGGAAGGAGGAAGAAAAATTTGAAACACAAGGATTTGCAAGAGTGAATGTTAAACTATCTCTTCATGTATTTTAAAAAATAAAAAGCTTTTATTAAAAAAAAAAAACTTATAAAAATAGAGACAGAGTAAAGATAAGGGTCTGAAACAGAATCTCATGCTTCAGCTGATCTTGGACAAAACAAAAATCAAAATTAAGCCTAATTTTTAAAAAGTGTTGATAAGCTTTGACAACCGAAAATAGCATTCAGTAGTACTGAGATGCTGCAAAAATCATACTCCATTTTCTTTATAGTCCTGTTGATTTGACTTATGTTTGCTTATGGAATCTAGTATGATCTTATGGTTGCTAATTGGCTAAATAATGGTTATGCTTGTCACTTTGAACTGACAGTACCTCCAGGAAAAATTGGGTGAATTTAGAATTAGAAGACAAAGCTATTTTTTAAAGTATCTTTCATTTTTCTCTATTTTAGGACTTTAATATATTAGAGGAAGCTCTTATCCGAAGAGTTCTAGACCGATCACTTTTAGAATATGTGAATCATTCAAACAGCACCTAATTCTGCCAGGAGGAGGAAACGTTTTCTATGGATTCCTTTGCACAGTACATTCAGATGCTGCTTTGACAATCAAAAGGGAATCTTCGGCCTTCAAAAAAACATACAGATGTAACAAACCTTTAAAGTTTGTATCTGTTATTGTGCTTAAATGGAAATTTAAAAACCGCTATCCCTTTGGTGATTTATATATACCAATTCTCCTGTTGAGATTTTCTGATACTTAGTAGTAACAATTTATCAACCAGGAGGTTTAGGATGGGTAGCAATAGAGGGCATGTTTGAGGAAAGAATTCTTGTTGGGAAAAAAGACAGATTGGGAGAGGGGGGAAGAGTGCCATAGATTAATAATAAACAACAAGACTGATGATGACAAACATCAGGTTGCTTTATATTTAAAAAGAAAAAAGTATGAATCAACAAGTTGTTATTTAAGAAAAACATGGAAGTGGTTTCCATTCCTAATATTTTAGTTTCTAAATTATTGTCATTAATACTTCATTTTAATGGAAATGAGGAAAAAGAATATTGTAGCAGTTGATAATATCCCTTTAACTAAGTTGTATGCTGTTACTTAGTACTGTAACAAATAATGTAATAGGAATGTATTCTTAATGCTTTCATATTAAAAATATATCTACCATAAGCAGAATATTTTTCAAATATTGGCAGGAAATTTTAATTATTATTAAAGATTTCTATAATGTAAATAAGTTTCAAAATATTATGGCCTGACATTTTACATGTAAAAATATCCTGTTTGACCACAGCAGTTTTGATGTAAAGCCATTTACGGTTGATTTTCAACTAAAACTATGAAGACAATCCATTCAGTTACTGAAGGTAATGTTTTATTCATCTGAATTTCAGTTCAGTAATTCTAATCAGAAATGGACCCTCTACAAGGACTATTTATAATATGGAAACAAAGAAAGAACAAAGAACTAGCATTTTTTTTAGAATTCTGATTACTATTCTCCCATCACTTCTAGAACCTAATACATATTTGAAAATTATTAGAAGAATTTGTAGGAACTATGAAGAGTAAAAGGATACTGAATCATTCAAAACTGGATAATTAGTTTAGCTCTAATTAACTTAGAGAGCTTGGAGATGATCTTGTTCAATTTCCATTTTTTGCAATAGGAAACATACAGAAAAGTGAAATAACCTGCCTAAGTTGTGCAGTTCCCAACTCCTAATTTTATTATTATACCACTCTAAGAAAGAAAAAAATATTATGACTATTTAAATATGCAATCAGTAAAGTGGTATTGTTAAAAACAGCATTGGACCTTGGTATAAGAAGGCAAGGCTTGGTGGGCCAGTCCTGTGTGCCCTTGGACTAAGTTATTTTCTAAGCTTTAAGTTTTCACCTCCAAAAAGACAGCCCTATAAGGTAAATAATATATGTAAGCTTAAATATATTGTTTTAAAATTGTCAGTGACAGTGACTTACAAGATGAAAACAACCAAAAAGTGACATTAGCTTCTAAAGCAACTTCTACTTGTTAACTCAATACTCTTCTAGCTGCCCAATGTGCAACCCAGAAGAGAAAAACTCTTTATGTTCCTTTCAAGAATCGAATTACCTCACCCCTGTGTCAAAGCCTTCCTTGGGATAAATGATCTCTGAAATTATGTCAACCCAGATTATGGTTGAACATGAATGTGAGTGATAGATACAAGGCTAGAATTTCAGCTTCCTAGACCTTGTCTAAGTCTACAGTCACATTGTTCTGATATTAAGTGAAGTTTACCATCATAAATTCACGAGGCAAGTAAAATTATTGTTATTGAAGTTAATGAAAAGTTAATGTAGTTTGTGTTCATAAAGATAGAGGTGCTAAAATGTCTTAAGAGATCCACGCTTGTTTCCTTCCTCAACAAAATCTGTAATTTTCAGAATTTAAAAGCTAACAATTAATGATTTTCTTTTGTAAAGATTTATTATGAGAAACAAAGGATGGCAGGACCATTGCTTTTGTTTAAAATGTCTGTTCATAAATGTCCTTCAATAAACAGTCTTCCTAAACTTAACCTGATTTTGTATTCTCATTCAGAAATACCTACAACAGAAGTTGTAACCCATAATGAGCATAATCAGAAGCCTTTCCTATACAAGTTCAATGGACAAGGATGGGCTGCAGTTAGTAAATGAGTTGGTAAAGAATGAGTTCTATCATCTTGAACTGCATATATGATATTATTTAATCCTTTAATTTTCCTACTACTCTGAAATTGGTGCTTTTATTCTCATTTTAAAGTTAAGGAAATCCATCTTTTCTAACCTTTTTGTTTTTTCTTTTTAATACATTGATACATTTTATTTTGATACTTCCCAACAAACATTTAAGCACATGTCTTTTTTTTTTTTTAATTTTTATTTAATAATTACTTTATATTGACACTCGTTTCTGTTCCAATTTTTTTTTTCCCTCACTCCACCCCCTCCCCTAGATGGCAAGCAGTCCTTTATATGTTGGATATGTTGCAGTATATCCTAGATACAATATATATTTGCAGAACCGAACAGTTCTCTTGTTGCATAGGGAGAATTGGATTCAGAAGGTATAAATAACCCGGGAAGAAAAACAAAAATGCAGATAGTTCACATTCGTTTCCCAGTGTTCTTTCTTTGGGGTAACTGCTTTTGTCCGTCATTTATCAATTGAAACTCAGATCTCTTTGTCAAAGAAATCCCCTTCCATCAAAATATGTCCTCATACAATATCGTTGTCGAAGTGTATAATGATCTCCTGGTTCTGCTCATTTCACTTAGCATCAGTTCATGTAAGTCTCTCCAGTCCTCTCTGTATTCATCCTGCTGGTCATTTTTACAGAACAATAATATTCCATAACATTCATATACCATAATTTACCCAGCCATTCTCCAATTGATGGGCATCCATTCATTTTCCAGTTTCTAGCCACTACAAACAGGGCTTAAGCACATGTCTTTTAACAAATGTCATGAGCTTATAAATGAACAGAGGTCCTTTGATTATAATAGTGATCTTGTTCAGAGTACTGGAAGTTTGGGAATACTGAGAGGCTAGTTGGTCTTGGTCTCATTGTTAAGTTGTCATCTCAATAGGAAGAACTGAAGACTTAGTTCTTTCATTCTCAGAATGTCTATCAGAAAAAGTCTATCATTCAGTGATTTTTTTTTTAACCACTTGTGGTTTGATCACCTATCAGGGACATGATCTCCATGGTCTTTTCTCTTTCTTCTTAAGAAATACCACTATTAGTTTATTATTTGATAGTTTAATAAATTAATTATCCAGAAACTTGTCTCTCAGATTTTTCATTTTTTCTCACTACTCTGGATATTTTTGGTCTTGTGAGACTTTTCTTGACCTCTAGGTAATAACCTCTAGGAATTGCCTTACCTTAGTCAATTAGAAAACAGGTTGAGATAAAGTCATGTGCTTTTAAGTAGGTAAATAACAGGAATTTGAGCCCTGTTCTTTTGACTGCAGATAGTCCTTTCAGTACCAGTTCAGTTCTTCTGAATTAATATATAAAGAGATAGATCCCTAATACTTTCAGAGAGAAATCTTTCAGTGAAGCTAATCTTATTTAATTTTCTATTTAGGAATAAGCAAGATGTCCTCCACCTTAGTTTAATCATTCCTCTCAGGTCTGTTTCTACCTTTCTGGACTCGAATCCTGAAACTCCTCAATCTCTGGATTTCTTCACCGTGGAATGTTGACCTGCCCTTACCCTGCTTGTCCCTTTTATCCAGTAAACTCATTGGATGGTATAGTGGATAGAAAGCTGGACCTGAGTTCACAATTACATATGACCCTCACAATTATTAGCTGTGTGAATTTAGGAAAGTCACTGTCTCTATTTGCTTTCTTTCTCATTTGTAAAATGGGATAGCATCTACCTTCCAGGGTTGTTGTGAGGATCAAGTGAGATAATAATTCTAAAGTACTTAACATAGTTCCCAGCACATAGTAGACCCTTCATAAATGCTTGTTTCCTTTAATTGGTTCCTCAGGCAAGAACTGGATGAGGGTTTAGTTTCTACAGTTACATTAAAAAAAAAAAAAGACAACTCCATAAGAAATGAAAACTAAAGGTTAGACTGATGTGGAATAAAGGAAATGAAATAAGGCTATAACTTTTGTAGTGCCCAGCCAATGAGAAATCAGGGTAAGGACATTGCTATACGTTAGTACTCTTGTGTCTGTTTTCAGACACCTCATCTGTTCTTGAAAGATCAAGAATAAAAATATTTTCCTGGTCTCATCAGTAAGTCTATAAAATTCTTGATAGGACACTTGTATCTTATACTCCTAGGACCCTTATTTTGTGATGTCCAAGACCTCCAACCTGCAATTCTTTCCGGCTCTGCTTCTGATTTTTCTATTCTATCATTCCAATCCCTCTTCTAATAATTTCATTTTAGCTCTTTCCCTCCCCCCCCCACTTTTTTTTGGTTTATCTTTATTCACTAGATTGCAAAATTACTTGAAGAAAGAAATTTTCTTACTCATTATATTTGTATTCTTGACATTTAGCACAATGGCTAGAACATAGTAGGCGCTTAATAAATGCTTGTTGCCTTGTTACGTCTAGTTGTTCGGTTGTTTTTAGCCAAGTCCTATTTTTTGTGAAACCATTTAGGGTTTTCTTGGCAAAGATACTGGAATGGTTTACCATGTCCTTCAGCTTGCTTGCTTATTTATTTGTTTGTTTGTTTATTTATTTGTTTTTGTATTTATGTATTTATTTTGCTGAGGCAATTGAGATTAAGTGACTTGCCCAGGGTCACACAGGTAGGAAGTGTTAAGGGTCTGATGGCAGATTTGAACTCAGGTCCTCCTGACTTCAGGGCTGGTGCTCTACCTCAAACCCTCCTCAGCTTATTTTACAGAAGAAATTCAGGCAAATAGTTTAGTTTAGTTTTTTTGTTTTGTTTTGTTTTGTTTTGTTTTTATCCAGTGTCACAAAGCTAAGCTAGTAAATGTCTCAAGACCAATTTGTTCTTTTCCACCGGTGAAGAGGAAATTAAAGAAATAATAAGGGGTTACTTTGCCCAACTTTATGACAATAAATTTGATAACCTAAGCAAAATGGATGACTACCTCCAAAAATATAGGCTTCCCAGATTATCAGAGGAGGAAGTAAATTGCTTAAATAGTTCCATTGCAGAAAAAGAAATAGAACAAGCTATTAATGAACTCCATAAAAAAAAAAAATCCCTGGGACCAGATGGATTTATATGTGAATTCTACCAAACATTCAAGGAACAATTAGCACCAATGTTTTATAAACTATTTGAAAAAATAGGGATTGAAGGAGTCCTACCAAATTCCTTTTATGACACAGACATGGTACTGATACCTAAACCAGGTAGGTTGAAAACAGAGAAAGAAAATTATAGACCAATCTCCCTAATGAATATTGATGCTAAAATCTTAAATAAGATATTAGCAAAAAGACTACAGAAAATCATCCCCAGGATAATACGCCACGATCAAGTAGGATTTATACCAAGAATTCAGGGTTGGTTCAATATTAGGAAAACTATCAGTATAATTGGCCATATTAATAATCAAATTAGCAAAAACCATATGATCATCTCAATAGATGTAGAAAAAGCATTCGATAAAGTCCAACATCCATTCTTATTAAAAACTCTTGAGAGTATAGGAATAAATGGACTTTTCCTTAAAATAATCAGTAGCATCTATTTAAAACCAGCAGTAAGCATCATATGTAATGGGGACAAACTGCAACCATTCCCAATAAGATCAGGAGTGAAACAAGGTTGCCCACTATCACCATTACTATTTAATATTGTATTAGAAATGCTAGCTTTGGCAATAAGAGTTGAGAAAGAGATTAAAGGAATAAAAATAGGCAATGAGGAAACCAAATTATCACTCTTTTGCTGATGATATGATGGTATACTTAGAGAACCCCAGAGACTCTACTAAAAAGTTATTAGAAACAATCCACACCTTCAGCAAAGTTCCAGGATACAAAATAAACCCACATAAGTCATCAGCATTCTTATATATCACTAACAAAACCCAACAGTTAGAGTTACAAAAAGAAATTCCATTTAAAGTAACTACTGATTGTATAAAATATTTAGGAATCTATCTGCCAAGAGAAAATCAGAAACTTTATGAGCAAAACTATAAAACACTTTCCACATAAATTAAGTCTGATCTAACCAACTGGAAAAATATTAAATGCTCTTGGATGGGGCGAGCAAATATAATAAAGATGACAATACTACCTAAATTAATCTATTTATTTAGCTCTATATCAATCAGACTCCCAAAAAACTACTTTGATGAACTAGAAAAAATAACAACAAAGTTCATATGGAAAAACAAAAGGTCAAGAATTTCAAGGGAATTAATGAAAAAAAAGATCAAATGAAGGTGGCCTAGCTATACCAGATCTAAAATTATATTATAAAGCAGCAGTTACTAAAACCATCTGGTATTGACTAAGAAATAGACTAGTTGATCAATGGAATAGGTTAGGTTCAAAGGACAAAACAGCCAATAACTTTAATAATATAGTGTTTGAAAGACCCCAGTTTTTGGGATAAGAACGCATTATTTGACAAAAATTGCTGGGAAAATTGGAAATTAGTATGGCAGAAACTAGGCATTGACCCACACTTAACACCGTACACCAAGATAAGGTCAAAATGGGTTCATGACCTAGGCATAAAGAATGAGATGATAAATAAATTGGAAGAGCATAGGATAGTTGATCTCTCAGACCTGTGGAAGAAGGAGGAATTTATGATGAAAGAAGAACTAGAGATCACTATTGATCACAAAATAGAAAATTTTGATTATATCAAATTGAAATGTTTTTGTACAAACGAAACAAATGCAGACAAGATTAGAAGAGAAACAATAAACTGGGAAAATATTTTTATAGTCAAAGGTTCTGATAAAGGCCTCATTTCCAAAATATATAGAGAATTGACTCTAATTTATAAGAAATCAAACCATTCTCCAATTGATAAATGGTCAAAGGATATGAACAGACAATTCTCAAATGAAGAAATTGAAACTATTTATAGACATATGAAAATATGCTCCAAATCATTATTAATCAGAGAAATGCAAATTAAGACAACTCTGAGATACCACTACACACCTGTCAGATTGGCTAGAGTGACAGGGAAAGATAATGTGGAATGTTGGAGGGGATGTGGGAAAACAGGGACACTGATACATTGTTGGTGGAGTTGTGAACACATCCAGCCATTCTGGAGAGCAATTTGGAACTATTTCAAAAAGTTATCAAACTGTGCATACCCTTTGATCCAGCAGTGTTTCTACTGGGCTTATACCCCAAAGAGATACTAAAGAAAGGAAAGGGACCTGTATGTGCCAAAATGTTTGTGGTAGCCCTGTTTCTAGTGGCTAGAAGCTGGAAAATGAATGGATGCCCATCAATTGGAGAATGGTTCAGTAAATTGTGGTATATGAACATTATGGAATATTATTGTTCTGTAAGGAATGACGGGATGAATACAGAGAGCACTGGCGAGATTTACATGAACTGATGCTAAGTGAAATGAGCAGAACCAGGAGATCATTATATACCTCAACTACGATACTGTTTGAGGATGTATTCTGATGGAAGTGGATCTCTTCGATAAAGAGAGCTAATTCAGTTTCAATTGATCGAGGATGGACAGAAGCAGCTACACCCAAAGAAAGAACACTGGGAAACTGCTTGCATTTTTGTTTTTTCTTCCCTGGTTATTTATACCTTCTGAATCCAATTATCCCTGTGCAACAAGAAAACTGTTCAGTTCTGCACACATATAGTGTATCTAGGATATACTATAACCTATTTAACATGTAAAGGACTGCTTGCCATCTGGGGGAAGGGGTGGAAGGAAGGAGGGGAAAAATTGGAACAGAATTGAGTGCAAGGGATTATGCTGTAAAAAATTACCCTGGCATGGGTTCTGTCAATAAAAAGTTATTTTAAAAAAAAAAAAGAAAAAGAAAATAGAGAAAAAGCTAGGAATTCATTCTTAGGAAAAGGTCCTAAGGGTTTCATATGAGGTCAAAAAGAAATAATGCAATTTTGTGTTTTATTATTAGCATCCAAATTGAAAGTCATAATATGTCTCTTATATCCTCCTATAATACTCCATATCTGGAGTATTGTGTCTAGTTCAGGGTGGTTGTTTTCAGTTGCTCAGTCATTTTAATTGTGTCCAACTCTTTTGTGATCCCATTTGAGATTATTTTTGGCAATGATAGTAGACTGGTTTGCCAGTTCCTTCTTCAGCTTATTTTACAGTTGGGAAACTGAGGCAAACAGGGTGAAGTGATTTGCCCAGAGTCACATAGCTAATAAGTATCCAAGATCAAATTCATACTCAGGAAGATGAGTCTTCCTGATCTCAGCCTTAGCACTCTATTCATCGCACCACCTATCTTGTTTTACAGACAAACTTTGATAGGTCCAAAGGATAGTGAACAAGTTAATAAATTGTAAGTTATCCAAAAAAAAAAAAAAAAAAAAGGCCAATTTGTTTTTTTAATTTTACAGTTTATTTTTTTAATTAAAGCTTTTTATTTTTAAATATATGCATAAATAATTTTCACAAATCTATTGAAATTGACTTGAATCATCTTGTTGAAAAGAGCCACATCCATCAGAATTGATCGTTGTATAATCTTGTTTCTATGTACAATGTTTTTCTGGTTCTGCTCATTTCACTTAGCATCAGTTCATATAAGTCTCTTCAGGCCTCTCTGAATTCCTACTGATCGTTTTTTATAGAACAATAATATTCCATAACTTCACATATAACTTATTCAGCCATTCTCCAACTAATGGACATCCACTCAGTTTCCAGTTCTCAATGTCAGATTTGAACTCAGGAACATGTCTTGCTGGGTCCACTCTTTTAAGCCACCTAACAGTCCACTTTGCCCTATTTAATGTGATGGTACAAATGATGAGACTTGCAACAGGTTGGATGTGAATGAGCAGGTAAGGTATTTAATTTTGCTATTTAATGTTGAGAATTTCTTTGAAACTGTGTGGGTCAGAAATCATTTAATAAAAAAAGACTGGAGAGATCTCTAGAAGCAAAGCAAAGTTTATTATCCGTTCTCAGGAGAACCGGGCATCCCACCCATTGAAGCAGACAATCAAAGGGGGGAAGCACCGTAGGGGGTGGGATCAACGCTTTTAATTCCTAACACAAATTCCTCCTCCCACCACTGACCCTCATCCATATTGGCTGAGGATCTTACATTCTAAATGTGGTAATTACCCAAGAAATTGAACTTGACCAATAAGTACACAGTTGCCCATATTTAGCTGAAATAGGGAGGATAATAAGAAGGGGGCTTAAGTATGCCCTTAGGGGGATAACAGGGAAGAGACTTTAAGTATGTCCTTAGGGGGATAACAGGGAAGAGACTTTAAGTATGTCCTTAGGAGGATGGCAGGGAGAAAACTTTAAGTATGCCCTTGACTTAATGGTTAAAGTCCTTCAGGCCTACTCAAACTTTGAAATAGATGAAGCCTTACTGGATTTTTCACAACTGTCTTGAAAGATCTCATTTTATGTCATTCAATACTATATCCTTTCCTAACATTGTTAAAAGTTGGAAGGGCAAGTCTAACTTTTTCTCAAACAGTAAGATAAAATTATTTCTTTCTCCAATCTTATCTCACAATACTTCTGTTTCATTCCATAAAATGGAGAAAAGAGGATATTGTTTGTCCTTCTGTTATTGTTGAAATCTCTTCTCTGAGTTCATGTGATTGTAACTACTGTCAAACATATACTTACCATGATGCAGAAACTTTAAAGGTAAAAATCTAGGTTTTACTTTTATAAACTTCCTCAAACAAACCCTACTGGAAACTAAGTCAGGTTCCAGATTGAACAACATTCAGAATATTCACAAATAAACTACGGGGGAAGATTTACATCTTGTCAAATAGTAAAAGTTGAGAGTCTTTTGTTTCTTTATCTAAGTAATACTTAAGGCTTTTAAGTAAGTTTTTACATTTCATGCATGGAACAGCTTTTATTCGGGTGTGGCTCATATTAAAACAGACTTTTAGTTAACCAAAATTTACAAAATGAAAAGTCCCAAATCCTAAATAATAACGAAATTTAAAAATTCCCATAATTCTTTTCAGAATTGCCAGAAAAGAAAATATGAATCCTAATGATGATCTAGTAGGATTGAAATCTCCATTTCTAATTTAATATGCTTGCCCAAGTATAATCAAGTCAACAACGCAAAATTCCTTATCTGATCATAATCTTTCTATCCATCAATCCATCTTTACTACTGCCCAGCTGTTCCCATTTCTTATAGTAATCTCCAATATCCTCATCTCTACTTTTTTCCTAGACCACCATGCCTACACTGACCATACTCTCTTTCCTTTACTATCTTAAGCTCTTGGTGAACCAGTTCAATTTTATCCTATCCTCTATCCTTGATCCCTTCAAGTTTTATCCTATTAATTAGCTTTTGCTAAAACCTAATCTAGGATTAATCCTGCCATCTGCTGCCTTTCTTCCTATTCATATGTTGCTGAACAGACGTAGAAAAAATGAGGAAATCTAAACAACAGAAGTTGGTTCCACTACAAAGTTATTATTTATTCTCAACTGGATTCTCTGTAAAGTAAAGCAATTTTCTTATATTTTCCTTAATAAATTTACTATTCCACTCAACACAATAGCTATTGCAAATATTTTTTTCCCTCTTTAAGTCTCCCGTGTCTCCTCCCCACTCTTCCCATCCCCTCACCCCTTCCTCCATTCAACTGTTAGGAATTTTCAAAATAGTCCAGTCTTCAAGTAAAACAACTGAGGCAGAGCTCTGAGCCAATTAAAGATCCTTGGCCCCCTCCAATGAAATGGACCTCAAATCTTCCTCATAAGATTATAAGCCCTTTTCCTCCAGGGCCTCATTTTATGGCCTTGATAACTACTCCCTTCCTCCAGGGCCTCAGTTTTATAGTCTTGATAATTAAGACAATGCTAGTGGAATCACTGATTGACAAACTTGCCCTTGACCCTCCAGGAGGATCTACACAAAAAGCAGAATATTAGTTATTCTAATTAGTTATTTATGATCAATTAGTTAGTAAGCAGATCTTAATAGACCTGTTGACCTTTCAGGAGGTACTGATGAGCACACTCATGTTCTGGCCGAAAGATAAGCAATAGGTCAGTAACAAAGGTCACTCATTGCCCTCATGGTCAAAGCCACATCGGCTCAAATTGAGCAACAGAGGAATGACAAGGGATGGAGGGGCAGCAAAAATAGCTGGGGGGCAACCTCCTTCATGCTGGGCTTGGTCACCATACCAAGGAAAAAACGAGGGCAGAGGTCTTCTAATTAAGTTCTTATGATTCAGCATGTAAATTTACAATCTGCAACACACAGCTCTAAATTCTGCTATCAGAATTTATAATCACCTCTATGAAATCATATCAAACTGGTGAATACTGATTTGGAATAAAATAGGGGCCCAATAAAATGGGAATACAATCAATCATCTATCACATCTAAAGACCTTGATACATATTAAAGCCATTCATTAAGAGTTCTCCCTCCCTTCTCATCTGATATCACTCAGTGTTTCTTTCCTCACCTCTACAACATCCTCCGCACTCCTCCCAACCCCAGCCCACCCTTGGGAAATTACTTCTTTATCTTTGTCTCATAGAAAGAAGTGGTCCTTTTCATTACCAAGGTAAACCACTCTACATTCAATCTTCAGCCCATTCTAATCCAATTCAGACAATTATCCTCTCAGTTATCCCCACCCTGAGTCCTTAGTTGATCCAATTCATCCCTGTAAACTATAATCTCTTTTTCCTTTTGTGATCCCAATTTCTCAGCCATCTACAATCATGGTCTGCAATTCTCCTCTCATTCTCTTCTAATCCCTCTCAATCTTGCTTCCGACCTTATCATTGTCCTGAAAATGTTCTCTCTCAAATTACCAGTGATTTTTTAATTCTCAAAACCATGACCTTTTCTATATGAATGTTATGGAATATTATTGTTCTATAAGAAATGATCAGGAGGATGATTTCAGAGAGGCCTGAAGAGTCTTACATGAACTGATCCCAAAGTGAAAATGAGCAGAACCAAGAGATCATTGTACACAGCAACAGCAAGATTATACGATGATCAGTTCTGATGGATGTGGCTCTTTTCAACAATGAAATAACTCAGGCCAGTTCCAATGATCTTGTGAAGATGAGAGACATTTACACCCAGAGAGAGGACTGTGGGAACAGCTTCAGCCTCCAGCAACAGAGACTTACAGACAGGAGCTACCATGTCTGGATCCTCTCTAGGTTTTTGTGATTCTGCTCATTTCTGGTTCCTTTCTATAGAAAATGGTTGGAAATGTTGCTTCTATATCAAAGAAGTGAAAAAGGGGAATACATATATAATTACCCACTTATATGACCAAATAAAGTGAATGCCAGTGGGAAATATAATTGGAGGTAGGAACTCACCTGGGGGGATTAGGTGCTCCACATCAGCTGTAACCTTTGTAATACCCAGCCAATAGGGAATCAGGGAAAGTATTTGTGTTTCAGGACAGGGTACAAAAAGTTATGCTTTGACTCTTTAAGGTAGTGCCTATTCTTTTGGACATGTGTTCTTGCAAGATCATAAATAAAAATCTTTTCCTGGCTTCATTAGTGAGTCTGCAGAATTCTATAAGAGATATTTATCTCTTACATCTTACGTTTTCCTACTTATAAGACTTTAAAATCTTCCTTTGCTAGGTTTTCCTACAGGAATAGGTAGTTAATAGTTAACCTAACTAACTGGGTATCCTCCAATATTCTGTTCTAGACCCTTTTCTTTTCTCTTGCTATTTTATCATATTTCTGATAGATTCAATTATCGTCTTTCTTTATGAATAAACTGAAAGCTTTATTCTTTTCACAAGCAATTAAAACTTCGGTGTAATCCTTACCTTACCTGTTCACTCATATCCAACCTGTTGCAAGTCTCATCATTTGTACCTTCACGGTATCACTTTGTCTCCCTGCCTCAAGTTTCTCTCCACTCCCAGGCTATTTGCTTACACAGCTGGTGTCTAAGGCAATACTTGAACTTAATTCTTCCTGAGTTCACTCACTCAGTTGACTTCCTTTACTTCATTCAGTTGCCAAAATAATCTTAAAGTGCAGATCTACTCTGATGAACTTGGCTCTTTTCAACAAGGAGGTGATTCAGGCCAATTCCATTAGACTTATGATGGAGAGACCTATTTGCATCATAGAGGGAACTGTGGGCATTGAATGTGGAATACAACATAGTATTTTTCCCTTTTTTGTTGTTGCTTGCTTGCTTTGTTTTCTCATCATTTTTTTTCCTTTTTGATCTGATTTTTCTTGTGCAACATGATAAATGTGGAAATATTTATAGTAAAATTGCACATGTTTAACATAGATTACCGGCTGTCTTAGGGGAGAAAGTAGGAGGAAGGGAGAGAGAAAATTTTGGAACACAAGATTTTGAAAGGATGAACGTTGGAAACTGTCTTTGCATGTATTTTGAAAATAAAAAGCTATTATTAAAAAAATGTAGATCTAACCAAATCGCAAACCCTATTCAATAAACTTCATTAATTCCAGTATGAAATATAAAATCTTCTAGTTGTCTTTTAAAGATTTTTACAGTCTGTCCCCTTCTTACCTTTCTATTCTCTTCTGTCAGGATTCCCATGCTGATTACTCTTTTTGTTCCTCTATCTCTCTCTGTCTCTCTGTCTCTTTTACTCTTAGGACATACTGTTTTCCAAAGCTAAGGCCTAGTCAGCAAGCTGTACTCTGAATTTGACATAACAACAATCCTTTGCACTCACTTTCTGGATGAACACTGCATCTAAATTACAGAACTGATGGTCCCCTGAGCTTGGATAGCACCAGCAAACACAGACATGAAACCCCACTATGAATGGACTTTTTGTCACTAAACAACTTTGCCTCACTATTGCTATTATGCCTCAATACTGCTGCTACACTACACTTTTGGTTCTTAATCTAGCCACCAATATATAGATCAAGGTTTAACTCCACTGCTTCACATTTCCTACTACAGGAGGTCCCAACCCAATAGAACACACATCCAATTTCTCTCCCGCAATGGAAAAAGAAAGCTTTTTGGCTTATGTGAGCTCTTTGGTATTTTTTGGAGTTAACAGTAGTTGCAAAATCTCTATGACTCTTTGGTCATTTTACTTAGACACCTTACATTTTACTCCTCTCAGTTCATCATAGGCCTTCTAGAGGTTCCTCACAGAAATGTCCTACTTCTCTTCCTTTTTGCTGGCTAATCCCCTTATCTAGAATGCTCTACTTTCTCACCTCTACCTCCTTATTTCCCAAACTTGTGTTAAGACTCAGTTCAAATCCTATCTTCAATAAGTGACCTTTCCTTTTAAGTGCTGGCCTCTTCCCTGTGTTCTGTAGATATCTGATGTCTACTATATAAGTGAATTTGTGCTTGAGCTCTTCAATGATCCAAGTAACCAAAAAGGGCTATATGAGGACTAGCTGTATTAGCTAAGGGACAGAGAAGGTTGACATACCTTCGTGATGACCGAGAGTAAACTCAGTTGGAAACTCATACCAGCTTTGAAGACCATCCTTGTAATCCGGGAGAAACTGAGACAGACTCAATTTTCTTCCATGTCTTTTTCCTTAAATGAATTTAAGTTCCAACTGCTTGACCGGGGAATGATGTGGAAAAGATTCCTTTCTAGATTCCCATCCTCTCCTAGTTAATAATGTAAATTACTCTTTAACTCACAAATCCTGGTCCCTTTGAATTTCAATAGAAGATCCAGACCTGTCCCAGCCCCACCCGGATCTGAGCCAACTTTGGGGCTACACCCCAAAGCCCCTCGAGTTAAGTCTCCTATTATAAAAAGCCCACGCTGGGAACCCCTCTTTGCAGAGATTCCAAACATGGTACCCATGTGAGGACCCTCTGTCCAGTGCCCTCCTTATCTCTATCTTCACCTATCTCCTTACTTCCAAACCTAATAATAAACCATTTTTATCAATCTAAAAAAAGAAAGAAAAAAAAAAGAAACTGAGACAGAATTGAGATTAGTGAACAATTTAATATTTTATTTGAAAGGCAGAGATTTACTGGGTCCAAATAGAGTCATGATTTGGCCCCAGGGCTGAACGAGACTATCATCTCCAAGAATCCAGCCTCGAAAGTTGGATACAAGATTCTTTTATAGGGTAATAAGAACGATGACATAATGGGGGAAATACTTGATCTGGGGATGACCTAATGGGGTATACTAGAGAGGTTGCTGATACTCTAATGATGTCTAAAATGGTTAAAGACCCTTTATCCCATCAAACTTTAAGAGGGAATGATTATAGCCTGAGGTCTTGGGACAGAGTAAGTGAGGTAGGACAATTAGGGAAACTGGGTCAGGACATTGAAAGGGAACTGTGGCACAACATCCTGAGCCAAGTGGTAGTTTATGGACCTTGGAAAAGCTTATCTGCAGAGACTTCCCTAATAGTTGTTAACAGTTGCTTAATAAAGTAGGGAATATTGATAAAGAATAAATTTGGGGGGCAGCGAGGTGGCGCAGGGGATAGAGCACCAGCCCCTGAAGTCAAGAGGACTTGAGTTCAAATCTGATCTCAGACACTTCCTAGCTGTGTGACCCTGGTCAAGTCACTTAACCCCAATTGCCTCAGGGGAAAAAAAAATTCAGGGGGGAAAGATGGAGTTCTGCTTTGTACATATTGAGGTTGAGTTATCTGTCTATAGGACACACAGTTTGAGATGTCCAATAAGCAGTTGGTGATGGGAGAATCCAGATAATGGGATAAATTCAAAGGCATCATCTTCCTCTGGTTTTCTTTCCTTTTCCTTTCCTAAGGGAATCTGAATTCCCTTAGAGTATGCTACATAGTTGTTTGCATTTTGTCTTCTCAGTAGAATATAAGCTCCTTGTGGGCAAGGATTTGGTTGTTTAGTTGTTGATGTTTTGTTTTGTTTTGTTGCCTCCCAGGGTAGCAGTTTTCTCTTTTGTAAAACCAGGGTTGAAGCAAGATTGTGGAAAGGAAAAGTCTTTCTTTTGGCTTTCCCCATAATTAATGAGGTATAACTTCAAAGAGAATTAAAAGAATTTTGTTTTAATTACATCAAGATAGCAATTCATCACTAAAGATCAGCTTTTATAGATAGCTTTAAGATAAGGCAGATTGTTTCCTCTGGGCAAAAGAAGTGGGGCCCTAGAATCTCAGTTCCTCCCCAAGGTCACAAAAAACAGATGATACAAAAACTGCAGACTTGGCGTCTCTCTCACTAGATACTCCCCCAACTCTGTTCAATAAGCAGACTGGGAGCAAGCAATGGGTAACTAAGACAACATCATTTTCAATGAAGATGATTTTCCTAAAGTCTTTTTTTTTTTTTAATACTAAAATTCTATTTCTTAAACTACTAATCACAGCACTAAGCTCTTACTAGATTCCTAATAAATACTTTATTGATTAACATGAAATGAAGAAACTAAAGTTCAGAATGGGCATGATTTGCCTACCATATAATATATATACTATATAACATATAGTAGAGCCAGATCTTCAACCCATTTTCTAATTTCAAAGTTAATATGCTTTCATTATAAATTGTAAATAGATTCATTTTCTTCCCTACAAAACAAAACAACAATCTTTTGTTTGTTCCCAAATCTTACAATGCACTAAGGCTTACAGGCAAAAGCAAAAAATAAAACCATTCTAATTACCATCACTGATTTGTAGCTTTACTGGGCCTGGTGCCCAGAAAGGAAGAATTTAGCTGTGGTCATTTTTATGCTCTAAAATTGCTCATTTGGTTTCTATCTTAAGGGCCTAGAAGAGTACCTTTCCTGAAATCTTTCTTTTTTTAGTTTTTCTCCTTCTAAAGCATGTAATTATTATTCTGTATATGTGAACTAGTCTATAGTAGCTACACTAGCTTAGAAGATGGGAGATTTAGATTTTTTTTTTCCAATTCCATAGGTTGCCTTATGATCTTGAATAAGTCATTGACCCTATAAGTACTTCCATAAAACTGATGGATAATAGCTTCTAGGGAAACAGCAATAAGGAAGTCTCCCCCCATATACATCTCAGAGTGCTTCTGTTCTAACAATCTTTCAATGATTCTAAAGTCATCTGGCTTTACAATCAGTGACCCGGAGATCCCCTGGCCTTATAGATTGCTCTAACAATCTGTCCATCAGTGATTGTAAATAATATTTCTTCCCTTCTACTTTAGGGTAGATATATTAGGGATCCTAAGGCCCTCTGATGTTAGAGTGCTATTGTTTTAACAATCTTGTTAATGATTCTAAAGTCTGCTGGCTTTAAGGATAATCCTACAAAAATTGCTGACTGTCAAATACATAATCTGTTGGTCAGTGATAATCAAATTCCTGAGACCAATCCTCAATTCTACTTCTGAGCCATAAAATAGCATATCAGTGACATGAAGAACTGGGTAAATGTGTCTCCTTGCTCCTGATTCCTTGCTAAATCCTTTTGAAATTTAGTGCACTTCAATTGGCATTACAATTACTATAAACTTTGTCCCTTGCCTGCAAGTTTTTTAAAGACACCTCCAGAAACTGGTCTGTGACCCCCAGCCTTTTGGGGTCCCCTCTAAACTTCAACAAAATGAGATAATGATTCTTCATATGTACACATGTCTTGGTTGTACTCTGCGCATCCTTGCTTAAAGCTACTAAATGGATTCTCTTACATCTGAATTGTCTTAGGAAGATTCTGAAGATCACCTGGCAGGATAAGGTGCCAAACACTGAGGTGCTTTCTTAGACTAAACTACCAAGCATTCCGCCTCTGCTGCAGAGAGCACAATTCTGTTGGGCTGGCCGCACTGTTCAAATATCAAATGTATGCTTGCCAAAAAAATTATTTTATGGAGAACTCACACAGGACAAGCCCTCACAAGAATGTCAGAAAAACACTATAAGAACACTCTCAAAATATCTCTTGAGAACATTAGAATAGCTTGTATGACATGGAAGACACTGGCACAGAACCACAGCAGAGAAGGTGCTGTGTTCTATGAGTAAAACAGAATTGGATTAGCCCAAAGGAAATGCAAAATATGCAAAATTAGAGAATCCACCCCAAATGTTCATATGGACTATTTGTATCTGATCTATGGCAGAGCACTCCAAGCTCATATGGATCTGATCAGCCACAGTCAGACATTCTGTAACTGGATTCTAAAATAATGATATCATTTTGGTTCTCTTTGGAAATGAAGGATAACAAATACACAGTGGAACCAGGTAAGGCAGTAAGCACCATTAAGTCCTTGTTTCAGGCCCTCTGCTTACAAATTAAAGTCTATGTGCATACATACACATACACAGAAACATACAGACACATATCCTGACCTCCAGGAGCTTTCATGGTTATGGGAAAAAAAACAACATGAAAAAGAGAATTGAAAAATGGGTAGGGAATACTCTTCAGGGGCCCCGTGATTTTGAAGTCCAGAAAGAAACTTGACTAACTTTGGATCTACCACAAAATGGAAGCCCTAGAAAGAAGCTAAAGGGAGAAGGGGGCCAGCAGGATGGAGGCATGGTTTCTCCAGAAAAAGGAGATTCCTGGCACAGAGGTGAGTTGCAGAATGAGAAAGCAGCTGTGGATGATTTTGAAATCCAGAAAAGTGGTGGTAGTGATGGGGGGAAGGAGGGATGTATAGTCGTGTCCAACTCTTTGTGACCCAATTTGGGGTTTTCTTGGTAAAGATACTGGACTGGTTGGCTATTTCCTTCTCCAGCTCATTTTACAGATGAGGAAAAGGAGGCAAAAGGGATTAAGTGACTTACCCAGAGTCACATAGCTAGTAAGTATCTGAGGCCAGATTTGAATTTAAAAAGATGAGTCTTCCTAACTCCAGACCTGGCATTCTATCCACTGTGCTTCCTAGCTGCTCCTTTGTTGTTCAGTCATTTTTCACTTGTATTCCCATTTGGGATTTTCTTGGCAAAAATATTGGAATGGTTTGTCATTTCCTTCTCCAGCTCATTTTATAGATAACTGGGGCATTTTACAGAATAGAAGAGCTATTATATATTCAGATAGCAATATCAATCTAGTACTAATACATGAGACAGGCAGGACATGCTAGAGAGGTACAAGGGTATATGTAGTCAAAGAATCTAGCTTCAAATCCCATTCTGCCACTTACTAGCTCTTTGACTTTGGGCAAAGCCCTTAATGGCTCCAAGCCTCAGTTCACTCACATGCAAAAATGAGAGGTATAGAATAAATCCCTTCCCACTCCAAATCTTTGATTTTTCTTACAGATTCATTCTATTAGCTTAGCTGACCCAGTAAAACAAGATGAGCTTCTGTAGCCTTTGTGTACTACAATGAAGAGACATATAGGAGATGCACAGCTATTTTTCTAGTTATCTGAGGGGCGTACAGTGGGCAGAGCACTGGATTTGTAATCAAATGTCTCTGGTTAGATTTGATCTTACACATTTTATTTTGTGACATTCATTGATGGAAGTAGCTTTTCCCTGCCTTGCATTAAAGTTTCTGAAACTTGAAAAGAAGAAAGAAAGAGGGGAAAAAAAAAAAAAAAAAACATTGAAATACTTCTGTGATCCTATTCAAATCATTTAACTTTCCTGGGTTTCCCTGATCTAGAAATAAGGGAGTTTGACAAAATAATTTCAAAGTTCTTTTCTATCTTTAGATCTATTATCAGTGGATGCATTCTACAAAAAAGTAGGAAAATTTTGTACATTGTATTTTTTACATATATATTACTTGATTGATATGTTCCACACAAAAGTTTTAAGATCCTAAATCATTTTTAAAGATGCTTCAAATCTTTTGAATTAGCAGAGGACCAATAATAACTCCCTAATTTAAAAAAAATAATAACAGCAATACTTCCTTATTTTGGTAATAAGGTAAGAAACTATGAATGCTGGATGTTGAATAGGATTTAGACAATCAGATGCACTCCCTGTGTGGGTTGATAGAAGTCTGGACCAAGGATTTCTCAGGTAAGTCCCTTCAGGCTGTAACAATGAACAAAATGAGACATTTGTGAAACATAAAATATTTTTAAAAGAAAAATTCACTAAACTTAAAAAGGATTATTATGATTACTTCATTAATTCAGGGGAAAGAGGCTCCCCTTTACCTCCATATTAGCACAGGGCATAGCAACAGCCCAGAGTCAGAGATTGTTCCACACAGTGGTAGGAATCCAGCCAAAGCTCTAGGTTATCATCAACCTCTCATAGACTGGGCTTCTTCAGAAGACAAGGAATTCCTTCAGTGATTTAAGTCTTAATTCTTCAGAACCTGGCTGCTTCTTCTTCTTCTTCTTCTTCTTCTTCTTCTACTTCTTCTTTTTTTAATAGTATTTTATTTTTTCAATTACATGTAAAGATAGTTTTCAGCATTCACTTTTATAAAATTTTAAGTTCCAAATTTTTTCTCCCTCCCTTCTTTACCTCCTCCCTTCCCAAGACAACAAGAAATCTGATCTAAATTATATATGTACAATCATTTTAAACATATTTCCATATTAGTCATATTGTGAAAGAAAAATCAGAACAAAAGGGAAAAACCACAAGAAAGAAAAAGAAAAAAAAAAAAGGTGAAAATAGTGTATTTTTATCCACATTAAGTCTTCATAGTTCTCTCTCTGGCATTTCTTATTCCAAATCTATTGGAATTGTCTTGGAATACTGCCTTGGAAACAGGCTGCTTTCAGAAAAACCTAGAAAGCTCTTCTAAGAAGAGCTAAGGCTATAGCAGTTGATCATTACAAAATCTTGATGCTATTGTGTACAATGCTTTCCAGGTTCTTCTCACTTCGTTAAATATCAGTTCATGTAAGTCTTTCTAGCTTTTTCTGAAAGCAGCCTGTACATTTCTTATAAAACAATATTATTCCATTACATTCATATGCCATAACTTATTCAGCCATTCCCCAACTGATGGGCATCCACTGGATTTCCAGTTTCTTGCCACTACAAAAAGAGCTGCTACAAATATTTTTGCAAATGTGACATCTCAGCTTCTTAAACTGTAGTTCATGACTTCATATAGAGTCTCATAACCAAATATGGGAAGTCACAAAATCATGATTTATTATCAGTTAACGTTTAATTTGTATTTCTATTTAATATGCCTACAATACCTGGGGTCATGTAAAAATTTCTCTGGTGAAAAGACCAACCAAATCCTATGAACAATCTCCTTGATCCTAAAGTAGACTAGCCTACATAAAAAGGATGCAGTCCCTACCATAATTGCTTTTGCTTAACTTTCTCCCCCTGTTACAAAAGTGGGCTAATGGGGTCATTAGGGAGGAATATATTAAAAATTCTTATAAACAAAAAATTTTAACAGTATTTTTAAAAAATCCAACCAAGATGCTTTTAAAATATTTTATCTCATTCACACTTAGGAGAAAGCTGAGAGGTCAGTTGTATAGATGTTATCTCAAATTTGAAGATAAAAAAAGATAGTTGGAGAGATCAAATGATTGGCCCAAGACCACTCAGCTAGTTTAATAGCAGATTTATTACATACAAGTCATTTCCCAATTGATAAATCGTCAAAGGATATGAACAGATAATTTTTAGATAAAGAAATTAAAGCTATCTATAATCATATGAAAAAATGCTCTAAATGTAAATTAAAACAACTCTGAGGTACCATCTCCTCACACCTCTCAGATTGGCTAAAATGACAGGAAAAGATACTGATAAATGTTGTCCAGGATGTGGGAAAATTGGGATACTAGTACATTGTTGGTGGAGTTCTGAACTGATCCAAACCTTCTGGAAAGCAATTTGGAACTATGTCCAAAGGCTTATAAAACTGTTCATAGTCTTTGATCCAGCAGTGCCACTACTAGGTCTGTATCCTTAAAAAAAAAACATAAAAGAGGGAAAAGGAGTCACATGTACAAAAATGTTTGTAGCAGCTCTTTTTTGTGGTGGCAAAGAAATGGAAAATGAGTAGATGCCCATCACTTGGGGAATAGCTGAATAAGTTGTGGTATTACAAAATAATGGAATATAATTGTTCTATAAAAGGTGATGAACAGGCTGATTTTAGAAAGGCTTGGAAAAATGTACATGAACTGATACTGAGTGAAACAAATAGAACCAGGAAAACATTATTTAAAGCAACAGCAAGATTGCATGGTGATCAACTATGACAGATTTAGTTCTTTTCAGTGGTTCAGAGATCCAGGACAATTCTAATAAAATTTGGATGGAAAATTCCATCTGCATCTAGAGCCAGAACTATGGAAATTAAAAGTAAATCAACATATGCTGAGTTAACTCCCCCCCCCTCCATGGTTTTTCCCTTTTGTTCTGATTTTTCTCTCCCAATATGATTCATAAGAAAATATATATTTAAAAATAAACATATATGTATAATAAAAAAAAAACATTGCTTTTACTTCTAACTAGGGAAAGCAAAAATTAAAAAATGGATAAATAAAATAAAATTAATGGCAGATTTGGATTCAATGCCAGCTTTTCACACTTAAGGTCCAAGGCCCCTTTATTTTTTTATCTTATTTTACTTATTTATTTTTAGTAGTATTTTATTTTTACAAATATATATAAAGATATTTTTCAATATTCACCATAGCAAAACCTTATGTTCCAATTTTTTCTCCTTCTCTTCACCCTTCTTCCTCCTCAACACAGCAAACAACCCAATATAGGTTAAACATGGGCAATTCTTATAAACAAATTTCCATATTCATCATGTTGTACAAGAAAAATCAGACCAAAATGGGGGAAAAATACAAGAAAGGAAAAAAGACCATGCAAACAAACAAAAATAATAACAAAAAGGTGAAAATACTATGCTTTGATCCACATTCAGTCTCCATAATTATCTCTCTGGACCTGGATGGCATTTTCCATCCCAAGTCTGTTGGAACTGGAAGATCCCTTTAACTACCCACTGTTGCTTCCATACCATTCAAGTCACACAAGATATATAGACCTATCTAACAAATTGTGGGGTTTGCCTAGATAATAGAGTAAGATAGGAGCCTCATCTCATTATAGAAACACTCAAGGCTTTAGGAAAATCATTTAACCAAAATAGGAAAAAAAAATTCATTAAGATATTTTAAAATAATTCCTTCATCCTATGACCATCATTCTCACTTGCCAGTTTCTTGCAAAGGTACAAAAATTAAATGTTTGTGGGACTTAGTTGCGTTTTAAGTGATGACGTTGCATGCAAGTCTAGCAAGCATTCATCTAAGACTGGTAGGTATGAAATGGTTGTAATCTGCATAATTCAGGAAATACCCACATTGGTGACATTTAAGAGCCACTTCAGTTTAGGAGTATATTTTCTTCTAAGTACAATACTTGTAATTATAAGCTAGGGCACAGATAAATTTTATATAGTTATTTGTTTATCTATTTCTATAGATAGTCTTTGAATATGGTGTAGACACAATATGTCAAGGTTTCTCCATAAGGATATGCTGAGAATCCTTCTGGGAGAGTCATGATGACAAACTTATAAAGAAAATATTGTGTAATTTGTTTTATTTGCTAACTATATTGTGAATGGGAGGCTCTTAGGCTTCAGAAGTGTTCCAAAGGCCTTGCTGGGTGTCCGCCATTTTTCTTTGACTCAATTTTTGAGCTTCTCTGTTCAGTCACATTTCTTTTGCTCAGAGATGTCTGGGAAAAACCATACAGACTTAAGGGTGGAGGCCTTTTAAGTGGAATGGTAAAAGGGAATGGAATCTCCAATATTATGAGTTGGAAAAAGTCACCATAATCTGGGAATCCTAAAGTATTAGGGGCTTTGGAGTTAGCCCTGCATTAATGCCCTAAAGTGAGAGAAATGACCCCATATTCAGGATAACAGAAATTAGAGAAGGCCTACAGGCCCCATCTAAACAAAAATTTGTTGGGATCAATGTTAAGTGGAAACTTAGCTAAGAATACCTTTCTAAGTGTTTGCGAAATGGGGAATATTTACATTTTTTTTTTTTTGCTACATTTTCAAATTAAATGCTCATTTATAAAAAATGAGAAATGATTAAAAAGGAACCAAGACACTAGTCACCAGTCGGTGGAGCTAAACATATTTGGTCTGAGTGCAAACAAAAATGGAAAAGATACTATAAGCTCCTCATGATCCTCTAGCTCCCTGCTGGAGAGATGTTTGTTTTTCAGTTGTACTAATTTTCATTGACACTTCAAAAAACACAGCTAAGAAAATTAAATTGTAAGATAATTATTTATATTTTTTTGAGTACTAAAACTTTTAAACATTGACTTTTAAAAAAATTATTATATCTTTTTATTTACAAAATATATGCATGGGTAATTTTACAGCATTGACAATTGCAAAACCTTTTGTTCCAATTTTTCCTCTCCTTCCCCCCACCCTTTCCCCTAGATGGCAGGATGACCAATACATGTTAAATATA
The DNA here is from genome assembly GCF_016432865.1 of Antechinus flavipes. Classification (NCBI taxonomy): domain Eukaryota; kingdom Metazoa; phylum Chordata; class Mammalia; order Dasyuromorphia; family Dasyuridae; genus Antechinus; species Antechinus flavipes. The sequence continues at coordinate 483,478,134 of NC_067398.1, read as the reverse complement.
TTAAAGTATAAATTAAATACAAAATAAGTATACATGTCCAAACAGTTATTTTGCTGTACAAAAAGAATCAGACTCTGAAATAATGTACAATTAGCCTGTGAAGAAAATCAAAAATGCAGGCGGACAAAAATATAGGGATTGTGAATTCAATGTAATGGTTCTTATTCATCTCCCACAGTTCTTTCGCTGGGTGTAGCTGGTTCAATTCATTACTGCTCCATTGGAACTGATTTGGTTCATCTCACTGCTGAAGATGGCCAGGTCCATCAGAATTAATCATCATATAGTATTGTTGTTGAAGTATATAATGATCTTCTGGTTCTGATCATTTCATTCAGCATCAGTTCATGTAAGTTTCTCCAGGCCTTTCTGAAATCAGGAGCTGGTCGTTTCTTACAGAACAATATATTCCATAACATTTATGTACCACAATTTATTCAGCCATTCTCTAATTGATGGGCATCCATTCATTTTCCAGGTTTTGACCACTACAGAAAAGGCTGCTACAAACATTTGGCACATGTGGGTCCCTTTCCCTCTTTTAAGATCTCTTGGGATATAAGCCCAGTAGAAACACTGCTGGATCAAAGGGTATGCACAGTTTGATAACTTTTTGAGCATAGTTCCAAATTCCTCTCCAGAATGGCTGGATGTGTTCACAATTCCACCAACAATGTATCAGTGTCCCAGTTTTCCCACATCCTCTCCAACACTCCGCATTATCTTTCCCTGTCATTTTAGCCAATCTGACAGGTGTGTAGTGGTATCTCAGAGTTGTCTTAATTTTCATTTCTCTGATTAATAATGACGTAGAGCATCTTTTCATATGGCTAGAAATAGTTTCTAGTTCTTCGTCTGAGAATTGTCTGTTCCTATCCTTTGACCATTTATCAATTAAACATTGACTTTCAATTATGAAACATAATTTGGAAAGGCCTAACTATAGCTTTTTTTTCATATTATATAACTTTTCTTTTTTTCTTTTTTATTATTAAAGCTTTTTTATTTTAAAAACATATACGTGGATAATTTTTCAACATTGATCCTTATATAGACTTGTGTTCCAAATTTTCCCCCTCTCTCTCCATTCTCTCCCCTAGATGGCAAGTAATCCAATATATGTTATACATGTTAAAATACATCTAACTATAGCTTTTGAAAAAACAACAGAGACGCCATTAATTATTCATATAGAATCCAAAAATTACACAGAGCTCCTTAATCATATTTAATTTTTTTTTTTTTTAACTCAAAGTTTTAATTTGAAAGCTTCTATAGAAGAAACAGGCAAGTCACATGTGTAATACACTTTTTTTTTTAAAGACAAACAAGTTGTATATATTTATTAACTATAGTGCCAAAAAGGAGTAAAACATTTTTTCTCTGTTATATAGTAAATAATTTTCACAAGGGCAAATTTAGCTTATCTGCTACATATATACTTTAGTGAGCTTTCTGTGATACTTCATGAAATTAAGTTGTCAATCTTACAAAAGTACAGGAAGCTGACAAGCATTGTGTTGAAAGCAGCTTTACCCCTTTGCTACATACATTTTCCTTTATAAAATAGCATGCACATACCTTGGTTAGAAGTATCTTTTTGATTAACAGTGATAGCTGGAACACCCAACAAAAGAACTCTGGGAAATGAGTATGAACCACTACATAGAATTCCCAATCCCTCTATTTTTGTCCACCTGCATTTCTAATTTCCTTCACAGGTTAATTATGCATTATTTCAAAGTCCAATTATTTTTGTACAGAAAAATAACTGTATGGACATATATACATATATTGTATTTAACTTATACTTTAACATATTTAACATAATCTAACATATATAGGACTGCTTGACATTTAGGGGAGGGGGTGGAGGGAGGGAGGAGAAAAATTGGAACAGAAGTGAGTGCAAGGGATAATGTTGTAAAAAAAATTGGCATGGATTCTGTCAATATAACGTTATTATAAAATAAAATAAAATATTTTTAAAATATATTTAACATGTACTGGTCAACCTGCCATCTGGGGGAGGGGGTGGAGAGAAGAAGGAGGGGAAAAACTGGAACAAAAAGTTTTGCAATTGTCAGTGCTGAAAAATTACCCATGCATATATCTTGTAAATAAAAAGCTATAATAATAATAATAATAATAAATAGTGATAGCTGGAGTATACTTATAGTTAAAATTTTAATAAAAAATTTTTTATGAAGCAGCTACTTTTCTACTTGAAACATAACAAATCAGACTAAGTCAATACAAAAGGTTCAAGGGAGGGCAAAATGAATTTTAATGCTCCAAAGTTTTAGCATGATATAATTTATTTCTGGATCTGAAGAGGCTTATTTCAATGTAACTGTTTTCATGAAGCACTCACTGGATTGAGTCTCTAAATCAAAGCAAACCTATGATATAAGAAATGTCATCCCTTTGTTTTCAGGAATTTTTTTTAGAAGCCGAGCATTTAAATTATCCAATTAACCTACAAATCCATGTTTTTGTTCTGTATAGATAATTAAAAAGCTAACAAAAAAAGGACCGCAAGAAAGTTGGTGGTTTAGGAGATTGAAATTTATAAGTGTCACTCCTGAGTCTGTATCTCAAAGACATCATAAAAGAGGGGGACAATCCTACATATGCAAAAATATTTGTAGCAGTTCTTTTTGTGGTTGCAAAGAATTGGAAAATGAGCAGTTGGAGAATGGCTGAACAAGTTATGGAATATGAAAGTAATGTAAATAAAGTAATATTAAAAAATGATGAACAAGCTGGTTTTAGAAAGGCCTGGAAAGATTTACATGAACTGATACTGAGGGAACAAACAGAACTAGGAATACATTGTATATAATAACAGCAAGATTGTGCAGTGATCAACTATGAAATACTTGGTTCTTCTCAGCAGTTCAGTGTTTCAAGATAGTCCCCATTAACTTTGCTGGCAAAACACTATTGTATCCAGAGATAAAACTATGGAGACTGAATGTAAATCAATAGATGTTATGTTCACTCGTTTTTTCCTCTTTTTTATATGTTTTTTCCCTTGTGATTTTCCCCTTTTGTTTTGATTTTTCTCTCCCAATATGATTCATAAGGAAATGTGTTTTTTAAAAATGAATATATATATATAACAGAAAAAAATGAAAAAGATTTGTTAGACTTTTTTTGCCCTGACCCCTAGCATTTATCCTGTTTTGTCACAGCCACCGATGATAAATGAACTTGGAAAAAATAGATGACGTTTAATAGACCTACTTAAATATATTTTCACAGTTAAAGAAAAAACTTTCTATAAAAATGATCAGTTTCCATGAACAAAGACTGTTATTTTATAAGATTACATTTAGAACGTGAAATATGTTTCCAAACCTAAAACTTAAAAAAAAGCAAGATATCGTTGATGAAAGAGAATTTTTCTCTTTCTTTCTCTTTTTCTTTTCTCTCATACTGTATATGTTTTTGGAACTAAACTTATTGGCATGTAATTCAAGAAAATTTACTAAAAACTTGTAAGATAGTAATATATCAGTGAATTGGATGGAATTCAATGAATCAATCAATCTCAGTTGGTGAAATCTCTTTTTTCCTAGGTGAGGGCTTAAAAAAATTCCAAAATAGAAACTTAATATTAGATCTTCCATTGAAAATTTATTTCTAACATCTCCTGAGACATATACTACATACAAGAATCCATCTGTTTCCTTCTTCCTTTTATATACTAAGGAAATATATATTGAAATGTTTGTCATGCTGTCTATTAGCCAATAGGAAGAAAGTTTGATTAGCATTCAGCTATAGGATTTTAAAAATTATTTTTATTAGCTCACTCATATTGACATATGATACAAAAAATTTAATTTTATTCAGTATTGGAAGTTGTTTCTTACTCTTGTAGCTTTGTTATCACCAGTATTTTGGTAGCATGCTGCTCTCAAATAGATCTCACATCTTCTCTTTGTTTAAAGGTTGGATATGCTGTCAGGTTTTCTCCAAAGGCATCTTGTGGGAAAAGAGGGTCCAGAGATGGGGGAGGTATACCCCTAAGAGTCTGACAGACCTGGGGGCTACCAGATTTTTGGCAGTGGCTAAGATGGAAAAGAAAGTGGCTGATCGTGACATTTTTTTAAATTAATTTTTTTTAGATTACACTACGTTCATTTTTGCCATATTTCTAAATGAGTCATGCTGGGGAAGGAAAATCAGAACAAAATGGAAAAAACACAATTAAGGAAAAAAAAAGAAAAAGATGAAAATGGTATATACTTTGATCTGCAGTCTCCATAGTTCTTTCTCTGGATGCAAATGGCAATTTCCATCCAAAGGTTTTTGTGATTACCTTGGATCACTGAATTGCTGAGAAGAGATTAGTCTATCATAGTTGATTATCATACAATTTTGCTGTTGGTATCGTTCTGTTTACTTCACCCAATATCAGCTCATGTATTTTCTAAAATCAGACTGTTTATCATTTCTTATAGAACAATAATATTCCATAACATTAATGTACCATAACTTATTCAGTCATTCTTCAACTGATGGGCAACTACTAATTTTCCATTTCTTTGCCACTACAAAAAGAGCTGCCACAAACATTTTTGTACTTGTGGGTCCTTTCTCCTCTTTTATGATCTCTTTGGGATACAGACCCAGTAAGGCACTGCTGGATCAAAACGTATACACAGTTCTATAGCCTTTTGGGTACAATTCCAAATTGCTCTCTAGAATGACTGGATCAGTTGTGATATACTTTAAAGTTATTGGAAAGCTCCCCTGACAAAATTATTTCCTATTAGTTGCCCAACTCATGAAAGTCTTCCATTACATATTATTTCTTTGGAATATAGCTTTTTTCTTCTAATGGACCCCACAACCAAAATGAAAATAGTCCAAGAAGAATAAATTATTTGGCCAGGTTCAACCAATAACTCCTTAGCATAAATTAATTTACCTGAGCTATAGAAACTAGAAACCCAAGGAAATGGGACACAAGACACCAACATTTGATGGAAGGAATGAGGTAGAGAAAAAGGTCATGAGTTACTGCTTGAGAGAACAGACATCACCTACCTGGGATGAAGGTTCAAGGGAAAACTAGTTTATTGAAAAATTGTTGCTTGAAAATATTACTTAAAGGCCTAAAGGACAAATTCTGCCCAGTTCATAACTTTGACTCAAAATGGAACTGATTTTTAACATGTTTAAGTAGATTATCCTCCATCAAACTGGTAAGAAAAGAAATGCCTAATTTTGCTCAGATTTTTCTTTCATACTATCTCTAAAATAATCTCAGCTGAAATTATTCTACCTAAAAAGAAGTAAGAGTCTTGAAGTTGTAAGGACGTACAAGGAAGTATTTAGCACAGTAGCTGGTTTAGTGAATAGGGGAGTGAAAATGGTCTTGATGAAGTCCTGAATGGTGAGTGTATTGGGTGGAGAAAAAAAACTGAAGACTTGATCCCTGAAGCAGGCGGGGAGAAGTCAGTGAAAGAGATCAGTTTAGTTCTGAGGTCTCACCCTCTGGGGAGGTCGTCCAGTCTGAAACCCAAGCTATGTCAAACCCCTGAGACCTACTCTTTGTAGGGGTCTTGGGCAGCCTCACTTTGCCATGTCCTGTCAGAAATCCCAGTCATGTCCTGAGGCTAAATTTTCCCTATAAAATCTGCTTATGGCCATGTCATATTCACTGCCCTTCTTTGGGTCAGTCTACCAGGGAACTCTGTGTCCATGTTGGCTTTCTCCTTTCCCTTCTCCCATGCCATGTGGCATCTCCCTTAACTCCACCATGCTTCTCAACCTCACTTCTCTTCCTTATAACTAATCCTTTTAGGGTTCTAAGTCCCTTTTAGGATTTAGCCTGCCAGCCAAAAACCTGCCCCAACTTCCTGGGGTGCTCCCTTTCTGATGGGTAATTGTGAATTCCCCTGAGGACTATTTCTTTCTCATGCTCTTCAAATTTATTTTATATTTACCATTCCTGCTGCTATTGTAATCCGTCATTTTGTCCATAAATTATTCTCCTAAATAAATTTACCTTTTGCTAAAGAGCATTCTCTTTGACCATGTGAATTCTTCACATGACCAAACCCCAACTTTTGGTGCTGACTGTCAAATGGTGTCTACATCAGTCACATCAGCCAGACCTGGTGTAGGAAGATGATTTTGTTACCTGGGTGGAAGATATTCTGGATGTGGAGAAGCTTGAGTCAGGGAGACCAACTAAATGGCTATTATAGTATTCCAGCCATGAGGTGATAAGGGCCTGTACTAACATGTTGGCAATGTCAAGGAGACAAGGGATTTTATACAAAAGATATTATTAAGGCAGAATCTACAGAACTTGAAATAAATTGAATATGGGAAGTGGGAGGTGAGAGAGAGTAAGGAGTTGAAAACAACATCTAGCTAATTGTATAAATATGTATGCATATATTGGATTTAACACATATTTCTACTATGTTTAACATATATTGAACTACTTGCCATCTAGGGGAGGGAGTGGGGGAAGGAGAAGAAATTGGAACAGAAGGTTAATGTTGAAAAATAAAAAGCTTTAAGAAAATAAAATCTAGCTTGTGAGCCTGAATGACTAGAAGGATGGTGATATCTACAATAATAATAGGGATGAATTCCATTTTGGATATGTTGATTTTAAGCTGTCCAAAGGACATTTATTTCTAGATATCCAACAGTTAGTTGGAAATATGAGGCTGGAAGTAAGTACAGAGGTTAGGGCTCATAAGTAGGTCTGATAATCCTCAGCATAGAGATAATTATTGAGTCAATGAAAACAGGTGAAATTATCAAGTGAAATACTATGGAAGGAGAGAGAGAAAAGAGGTCTAATCCAAGGTTACTGGGCATCAGCTGATTTAAAATCTAGCAAATAAGTATGGCAAGATATCAGGAGACACCTGTTCTCCAGAGCAAAGGTCCCTGCATATAAGTTGTGCCCTGAGTTTGGCATAATAACAATCCTTTGCACTCACCCTATGGATGATCTCAGAATTGTTTCATATCATTTTTATGTTTCTCTGACCGTCTCTGAGTTCAGACAAGCGCCTGCTGTGGCCACGTTCTGGTTACGGAACCCTGCTATAATCTGATCCTGCTGGTACTCTTCATTGTCTGGGCTACAGATCACTGTCCAGCCGCTGGTGTAAATAATTAGATCTGGCCACACTAAAGCAGGTTTCCCCTCTAGGAGAAGGGGTTCCAGCACAGGTGTCCTTACTTACAAACCCTTTCCCTCATTTTCAAATTAAACTTCTGTTTGACTCTTTAGTCTCCTATTTCTAGTCCACTTTCTTTGGCTTCAGCTGTTCACAGATTGGAGACTGGTTCAGACCTGTTGATAAGAGACTGGAGGAGCAGTTAGACAGATAGTTAAAATGTGAGTGTATAATATTTACATGTAAATATATACATACATACCATTTTACATATACATGAATATATAGCTATATTAGGATATATGTACATATACTATATATGTCATATTATCTGCCATTTTTATGTATCAGTAAATATACATATTAATCCACCCAAACTTCTTTCTTTCACTCCCACTCTCTCTTCTTCCTTTCCCTTTCTCTTCTTTCCTTTCCTTTCCCTTTCTTTTCTTTCTCTTCTCTTTATCCACATAAATATGGTGCTTTGCCCAAAGAAATGTAAATTTTGATCCCTGAAACTTTACAGGATTTCTTGGACTGGCTAGATTTCTTCCTTAAACAGCATGCCTTAAACTCAAATCACTCTGGTACTCACTCACTGGTACTGACTCAGACCAAGCTGGTCATTGTTTAGGTTCAAAGTGAATGTAAATACCAATTTTTAAATTTTGGCCAGAAACCCTGAAGGTCTTCCCCCTTTCAGTTTTTTTTTTTAATAAAAGAAACCATTCCATGCCCCATTTCTTACCTATCCTTAATCACTGATTGGCTATTTCCTCAGATAAACAGTAACTTAACTTAAAAAGACCAAGGTCTCCCACTACATCAAGGACCATCTCCAGTTGTCTTGATCTATATCTGGTCACTGGCCCAGATGACTCCAGAGAAGAAAAGGCCAGTGAGCTTGCACAGCCCTCTCTCACTGAAATCTAATTCACTTGCATGTCATGGCCTCAACTCCCTGCTGTCCTCCTCCTTTTCAAGAATAAAGAACAAACAATAACAACAAATGTTATCTCCTAGGAAGCCAGGTATCCTGAATCTTGACATTGCTAGCATTCTCTCCCAAGGAACTACTTGATATGCATTTTGTATTTCTTTTGTATATGTTTCCTTGCCCTTCCTCCCCAAGAGGATGTTAGGTTTTAAATGATGGAGTTGTTTTTATTTTTGCTTTTCAATCTCCAACATCACACCATGCCTTACAGACACTTAATATGTACTGGTGAAAATAAAGTGTCAGGAAATGATCTTTTCTCTATTGAAAAGGAAAAACCTATTTTGCTAGAACCTCCTGACCTGTATTTTGGATAAATATCCTCAGTTATTACACAATGGCTTCTCTGTATATGTATGTGTGTGTGTGTGTATGTATATATACACAAGTATGTGAGTATAAATATGTATATATTTGTATATATATAGTATGTATGTGTATCTATCTATCTATATCCTATCTATATATATAGTGCATATTGGGAAAGTTCTAGGACACTAGGAGCCCTAGAATATACTTGGAGGAATCCCATAGAACATACTCTTTTGGTTCAGATTCCTATATTAGGGCTATGGGCCAGAAGTTTTACATTCATAATCATCATTTGTATAACCCTGACTTTCATAGAGCCCCTTCCAACAAGAACAAAAACTGATATCCAGAATGTGTGGCCCAGAAGTGGTGAGGGGTCACCATTTTTAAAAAAGGCTGGAGATATCTCTAGGAGCAAAGCAAAAGTTTATTGTATGTTCTAATGAGAATCAGGCATCCCACCTGTTGAGCAGGCAATTGAAGGGAGGAGGATTCTCTGGGACAGGTTTTACACTTTATATAGTCCCTAACACAAATACCCCTTTCACTACTGACCATCATCATCCTTTGCTGAGGGACTTACATTCTAAACACGGGAACTACCCAAGAAATTGAATTTGGTCAATAAGTTCATAGTTGCCCATATTTGATTGAAGTAGGGAGAAAATGATGTCATGGGAGGATAACAGGAAGGGGACTTAGGTGTGCCCTTGAGTCAATGCTCAAGGACCTTCAGGCCTACTCCAACTCTGAAGCAGATGAATCTTACTAGATTTTCACAACTGTCTTGAGAGATCTCACCTCATCTCATTCAAGAAGAACAGTTATCCTGGAAGTTCCCCAAAATCATTCTTGGGACTGATGTTCAGGGAACTGTATATTCACTGATTGTTTATGTTGAATTATCTGCTCCTTGCACTGGAACAATCAGGTGAAATGATCTGAGTCCCCCTACTAGTAACCTAAATCATTTTTCTGAGGGACACAACTCCAAGCTTTGTTAGATGTCTAAAAATTCTGTTTACAACATTATACTACATCTTTCTCTCATTTCCTATACTCTTCCAGTCCCCACAGAAGAAAACTGGGTTTGGGGAGAATTTTTTTTTTTAGCCTTAATATAGGACTAAATCAATAGTTCTGTGACATTTTAGCACAACATATACATATGCACACATAGACACGTTTATGTCTATGCATGTGATGCAGCTTCCCTCCTGGAAAGGCTTGGAGACTTCTGGGTCATCCCGATGACAAGGAAGATGAGAGTCTTGGAGAGCCTGCGGATCATATGTGGACATTCTGTAACTGGTTCTGCTTGGCTAACCATGGAGTTAGAGGAACTATTGTCCATTGGTTGTCTACTGAAAACTTCTTTAGAAGAAGAGCATCTCCAGAAAAGAACCAGATGCAGCTTCAGCCCTCTGGGGGGCTTCTGGGGGAAGTACAAGACTCTTCTTGGGAACCTGAGGAGAGATTATCTGGTAAAGGGAAAGACCTTAGGACCTTATTCCCTGCTCTAAGGTCATTTGGCCCCAGAGAAGTAGGCCCAATTCTTTTTGTTATCCCTGTTCTTTTCTGTTCTAGGTCCTGGGAGTAGAACTTTGGTTGGGAGACCAAGTTGAGAGAGTTCTGGATATATTAAGGGAAAATGGAGGGGAGATGTTTTCAACATTCACCCTTGCATAACTTTGTGTTCCAGATTTTTCTGCCTTCCTTCCCCCCATCTCTTTCCCCAAGACACAAGTAAACATGTATAATTCTTCTAAACATATTTCCACATTTATCATGCAAGCACCTTTTTTTTTTTTTTTTTTAAAGGACCACACTGCTCACCTCTTGGTATGAGGAAGGGGGAAGAAAAATTACACTAAAAATTGTCTTTCACCGAAGCTACCCCTGGCCTGCTTATGCAGCAGGAGAGATCTTATCTTATGCTCAAAACACAAAAAATGTCCAAAAACTTTTGCAAAAATGATTCCACTCATCACTGATACATGGAATGTGCACATATTTATAGATAATACAAAATCCAGTAGACCTGAAAGACAAATGACTCTTGTGGTGAGAGAAGTCAGTAGGTATCACATCCAATCAGCAGCCTAAGAATAAAACAAGATTGGCAAATGAAGGAAGCTTACCAAAGTCAGAGTTAGACAAGCATTTTTCTTGAATGGCCATAGTGATAGGGAGTGTGGTGAAGCTGGTGTAGGTTTTCAGAATCAAAACTAATTTTTTTTTTTTAAATAACTTTTTATTGACAGAACCCATGCCAGGGTAATTTTTTACAGCATTATCCCTCGCACTCACTTCTGTTCCGATTTTTCCCCTCCCTCCCTTGACCCCCTCCCCCAGATAGCAAGCAGTCCTTTACATGTTAAATAGGTTACAGTATATCCTAGATACAATATATGTGTGCAGAACCGAATAGTTCTCTTGTTGCACAGGGAGAATTGGATTCAGAAGGTATAAATAACCCGGGAAGAAAAACAAAAATGCAAACAGTTTACATTCATTTCCCAGTGTTCTTTCTTTGGGTGTAGCTGCTTCTGTCCATCCTTGATCACTTGAAACTGAATTAGCTCTCTTTATCGAAGAGCTCCACTTCCATCAGAATACATCCTCAAACAGTATTGTTGTTGAGGTATATAATGATCTCCTGGTTCTGCTCGTTTCACTCAGCATCAGTTCCTGTAAGTCTCGCCAGTCCTCTCTGTATTCATCCTGCTGGTCATTCCTTACAGAACAATAATATTCCATAACGTTCATATACCACAATTTACTCAATCATTCTCCAATTGATGGGCATCCATTCATTTTCCAGCTTCTAGCCACTACAAACAGGGCTGCCACAAACATTTTGGCACATACAGGTCCCTTTCCCTTCTTTAGTATCTCTTTGGGGTATAAGCCCAGTAGAAACACTGCTGGATCAAAGGGTATGCACAGTTTGATAACTTTTTGAGCATAGTTCCAAATTGCTCTCCAGAATGGCTGGATGTGTTCATAACTCCACCAACAATGTATCAGTGTCCCTGTTTTCCCATATCCCCTCCAACATTCCGCATTATCTTTCCCTGTCATTCTAGCCAATCTGACAGGTGTGTAGTGGTATCTCAGAGTTGTTTTAATTTGCATTTCTCTGATTAATAATGATTTGGAGCATATTTTCATATGTCTATAAATAGTTTTAATTTCTTCATCTGAGAATTGTCTCTTCATATTCTTTGAACATTTATCAATTGGAGAATGGCTTGATTTCTTATAAATTAGAGTCAATTCTCTATATATTTTGGAAATGAGGCCTTTATCAGAACCTTTGAATGTAAAAATGTTTTCCCAGTTTATTGTTTCCCTTCTAATCTTGTCTGCATTAGTTTTGTTTTTACAAAAACTTTTCAACTAATCTTGTCAACAATGGCTCCAAAAGGAGTGAAGGGCAGGGCCACATCAATGGCCACTTGCAGGAAAGCACCAAGCACCATCATCAGGGTGTGTGCTCCCACCTTGATAAACTCTGATGAGATCAAAGGAAAATTTATGAAGATCCAGAGACCCTCAACATCAATGTGCCACAAGAAGACAAGCTTATAATTCTGGATGACTTAAATGCCAGAAAAAGCAGACTATCAAATATGGTAGGAGACCTTGGGAGAAATGGAATCAGAAATAGCAACAAAAATGGTAATTTGCTGTCAAAGACTTGTGTTTCTCATGACCTTCTTCACCTTCTCATGACCTCTTCACCAACACCCTCCTCCTTTTACCTAAAGGCAATAAAACTTCATTGATTCACCCTCACAACAAATATTGACATTTAATTGGCTAGATCATTGTGAACGAGATAAAGTGAGATCTTTCAAGACAGTTGTGAAAATTGAGTAAGGCTTCATCTATTTCAAAGTTTGAGTAGGCCTGAAGGACTTTATTAAGTCAAGGGCACACTTAAAGTGTCTCCTCCCTGCTATTTTCCTAAGGGCATACTTAAAGTCTCCTCCCTGCTACCTTAAGGACATACTTAAAGTCTCCCTGCTATCCCCTCCCTCGAAGGGCATACTTAAATCCCTTTCTTGTTATCCTCCCTATTTCAGCCAAATATGGGCATCTATGTACTTATTGGTCAAGTTCAATTTCTTGAATAGTTCCCGCGTTTAGAATGTAAGATCCTCAGCCAATAAGGATGAGGGTCAGTGGTGGGAGGGGAATTTGTGTTAGGGATTAAAAGCATCGACCCTGCCCCCTACAGTGCCTCCTCCCTTCAATTGTCTGCTCAATGGGTGGGACATCCATTCTCGAGGAAGTATTAATAAACTTTGCTTTGCTTCTAGAGATCTATCCAGTTGTTTTATTAATGGTTTCTGGTGCACACAATTGTAAGAAGATGGTCCAGAGTGATGGAGGGATCATAGATTTATCTTCAAATTTTTTACATTTTACATTTAACAGAAGCAGCAGCTTCAAGGCAAAAACTCCAGATTTAATGTCAACAGATATGGAGCACTTCTCACAGAATAAACAGTTTATTTCTAAGTTAAAAGGAAAGTGGAGGTAACATATAATTGGCAACAGTGAGATAGAAAAGGAGTAGACAGCTTTCAGAGATTTGGTGTATAATATCACTTTTATTCATCAAGATTGATTTGATAAAAATTATAAGGAAATTCAAAAGATGCTAAATGAAAAATTAGAATCCTATAGGGTTTACTAGCAGATTAGTTTATCCATCTCTAAGAAAGCACTATTTAACTTCAAAAAAAATAAAGTGCAACACAGCTTAGAGAGATGTAGTATGCATTTTGTTTTCTCTCTCTTTTTTTTAATTTTTGATCTGATTTTTCTTGTGCAATATATATATATACATATATATATAATTTGAAATTTATTTTTAACATATTTAACATACATTGGATTACTTACTATCTAGAGGAGGAAGTAGGGAAAAGGGGAGAAATTTGGAACACAAGGTTTTGCAAGGGTCAATGTTGAAAAATTATCATGCATATGTTTTGAAAGTAAAAAGCTTTAATAAAAAAAGAGAGAGATGCACAATTCTTGGCTTAGTAAAAGGAAGATAAATTTAGTTTCACATTGATAGTAAGCACTTTTATCCAAATTATTTTTATGATGCTCTGAAAGGTTATTGATGGGCCAAAGATCTATAGCCCATCTCAACTACTCAAGGCTGCTGGAGCCACATTGATTAGTGATAAAGGCATGATCCTGGAGAGATGGGCTCAACAATTCCATAGTATTGTTAACAGATCGTCACCAATCCATGCTAAAGTTGTTGACTATCATTGTTATACACCTGTGAAACCCAGACAGTATACCAGCACTATGGTATTGCTGAATTGCTTCTATTTGAATTGTTTTAGAAAGATTGTGAAGATCCCCTCACAGGATAAGGTACCAGATACTGAGGTCTTTTCTCATACTAAACTGCCAGGCATTCCAACCTACTGCAGAGCACAACTGCATTGAGCTGACCATGCTGTGTGAATGCCAAATGTATGTTTGTCAAAAGGACTATTTTATGGAGAACTCATGCAAGGTAAACCTTCACATGGTGCTCAGAAAAAGTGACACAATTTCTACTCATATGAAAAGATTTTCTGAATCATTATTGATCAGAGAAAGGCAAATTAAGACAACTCTGAGATACCATGACATCTCAGATTGGCTAAGATGACAGCAAAAGATAATGATGAATGTTGGAGGAGATGGCATTGTTGGTGGAGTTGGGAACAGATCCAACTATTCCGGAGAGCGATTTGGAACTATGCTCAAGAATTTATTAAACTGGGGATACCCTTTGACCCAACAGTGTTACTACTAGGCTTATATCCCAAAGAGATCTTAAAGAAGGGAAAGAGATCCACATGTGCAAAAAATATTTGTGGCAGCCCTTTTTGTAGTGGCAAGAAACTGGAAATTGAATGGATGCCCATCAATTGGAGAATGGTTGAGTAAATTGTGGAACATAATTATTATGGAATATTATTGTTCTGAAAGAAATGACCAGCAGGATGAATACCTAGAGGCTTGGAGAGACTTACATAAACTGATGCTAAGTGAAATGAGCAGAACCAGGAAATCATTATACACTTCAACAATACTATATGAGGATCAATTCTGATGGATGTGGCAATCTTTGGCAATGAGAGGATCCAAATCAGTTCCAAGTGATCATTGATGAACAGACCAGCTATACCCACCCAGTGAAAAAACACTGGAAAATGAGTGTGGACCACAACATAGCATTTGCACTTTCTGTTATTGTTTGCTTGCATTTTTGTTTTTCTGCCCAGGTTATTTTTACTTTCTTTCTAAATCTGATTTTTCTTGTGCAACAAGATAACTGTATAAATATGTATACATATATTGTATTTAACATATTTTACTTTAACATGTTTAACATGTATGGGACTGCCTGCCATCTAGGGGAAGGGATGGAGGGAAGGAAGGGAAAAGCTGGAACAGAAATTTTTGCAAGGATCAATGTTGAAAAATTACCCATTAATATGTTTTGTCAATAAAAAGCTATATAATAATAATAATAAAGTGACACAAGAACATTCTCAAGATCTAAAGAATTTTAGAATTGATTACATAATAATAATAACATAAATTGGTACAGGACCACCCAGTATGCATACCCTTATCTATTAGAAAAAGGTATGATGCTCTATGAGCAAAGTAAAATTAAAATAGCTCAGAAGAAACACAAGATATGCAATTAGAGAAACTGCCTCAAATGTTCATAGGGACGATTTGTATCTGACCTGTGGCAGAGCCTTCCATGCTTGTCTTGGTCTGATCAGCCACAGTCAGACCCACTGTAAGACGACTCTAATGTAGAAATGTCATTTTGGTCCTCTGAGAATGGAGTACAATAGCCACTCACCATTTATGTCAGGTTGAAATCAATCCTTCTCTAGCTGAAATCCCAACTGAAGAAGAGACTTTGAATATCATTAGACTGTTGCAAAGTTCCTGCTGCTGATTCTATTCCAGCTGAGATTTACAAGTTGGGGTCCACTGCTCATATAAAAGTTGAGTGAAATCTTCTGGGTTACAAGGTAAGAAGAGATTATCCCCCAGGAATTCAAAAATGCCTCCACAATGTCCATGTCTGTAAAGGTAAAGAAATAGGTTGTCCTGCTACAATCATGAGGAAGGAAAAAATAGTGAGGAGGGGTTCTCTCTCTCTCTTAGTGACTGCCAGAAAATTCTTGCAGGAATTCTTCTTAAAAGGCTGCTCCTTCCCCTGAGAGATAGCCATCTACTTGAGAACCAGAATGGCTTCGGAAAGGGCCAAGGAACAATCTCTATGGTGTCTGCTACCCAACAAATCCAGGAGAAACAACAGAGATCTATACACAATATCTGTTAATCTGACCAAGGCCTTTAATACTGTCAGTTGTGAGGGCTTGTGGAAGATTGTGGCAAAATTTAGTTGTCCAGAGAAGTCTGTCAGTATTGTAGAACAGTTCCTCGGTGCCATGCTTGCACAGTTCTGGATAATGGACAATGTTCCATCATCTTCCCAGTCACCAGTAAAGAGAAACAGGCTGTATGCGTGCTCCCATGCTTTTAGTGTATTTTCAGTAACGCCCATCATCAGATGCCTTCAAGAAGGATGAAAAAAACATCAAGGTCAGCTACCAAACTGATGACAATTTATTTAACTTGAAAAGACTACAAGTTAAGGTTAAAGTGGGAGAATTGGTAGCTAACTTTTTGTTTGCAGATGTTTCATGTCTCTGATTTACAACCAAATATGGATTCTCTAATGATTATACTACTTTTGGCCTAACAACGAACACCAAGAAAACAGAGGTTCTCTACCAGCCAGCACTACGCATTTATATATAGAATCATCTGTTACAGAAAATGGAGAAATTTCAAATACTTTGGATAAAATTTGCTTACCTTGGCAATCTACTTTACAGGGATGTACACATAGATGAAATTGTCACATGCATTGTCAAAGCTAGTTCAGAAGCTCTGAAGGAAAGCATAGAAGTATTAGTCTGCCTACCAAACTGAAGGTGTACAGAGCCACCGTCATGAATTCATTGTGTATGACTGGGAAACCCAGACAATGCCATGCCAGGAAACAATTCTTTTTGGTTTGGCTTAGAAGATTCTGAAAATTACCTGACAAGTTGAAGTACCGGACTCTGAAGTCTTTTCCTGAGCTGAAGCTACTTGAAGAAAGCACAACTCCAATGGATCAGCACAACTCATTGAATACCAAATGTATATTTACCTAAAAGATTATGTCTAAGGGCAAAGCAGAATTGTAGTAGCACAAAAGAAATGTGAGATGTGAAAATTTAGATATGTCTCTACTCCAAATATTCATATGGATTATTCATGCCTGATCTTATATATTGTTCTGATCAGCCAAAGTTGGACATATTAACTTTGATCCCAATGTAGTGATGTCATTTTGATCCTTTTTGAGAACTAAGGACAACCTATGAATCAATCATATGCCAGGCATGTGCTGCGTAGTGCTATAGATACAAATACAAGAAAAAAAGAAACAGTTCTTGTCCTCAAGGTGGCCCAGAGAATAGACAGAAGATCTTAAGAGTCAAGGAGACTTGAATTCTATTATTTTTGTGTAAACTTGTGTTTATTCTGTCAGAGTACTTTTCCTGCTACAATCTAAATACTGATTACTTCTGTCACTTGTCATATTCAGTTTTTTCATTAGTAAAATGTAAAATAATAATAACACCTACCTGATAGGGTTTTTTGAGAGTCAATTGATCATTGTAAAGCGCTTTGCAAACCCATTTAGGTGAGAGGAATGAAAAGCCTGAGAGACAGTTTCTGGGCAATTAATTATCAATTTATTAATTATGCTAGCAATAATAAATTGATGATCAGCAATCTCAGTAATCAAAGACAAATATTGTTGAGGTTCAAGGGGAACTCCAAAAAGGTTGGGTTTCCAAACTGGTGTCATGAGGTGTCTTAAAAGAATTAGCAGGCTCATACCCATCTCCAAGGGAAAAAGTTTATGATATATTACAATTATATTATATATAGCCATTTATCCATCCATCTTCTCATCTACTTATCCATCCATCTACCAATCTGTCCATCTATCTTTCTATTGCCCAATTAAAGCAGGCCAAAAAATTAGCAAAGAACCAGGGGAAAAAGATAAATTTATAGGGAAAAGGTTAGAGAAACTGAGTACTTAATGTCACTGAAATGCTAATTTTATGGCTTAGAGATGAAGATTGAGAAATGGTCTAGTTCTGATTTTGTATAAAAGTGCAATACCCATAAATCTCTGGGCAGAGTTCTAGGGGGAAACGTTCCAGAGGTGTGTTCTTAGGCCTGAAATATCACTAGGTCAAATGGTAGACACCCAATTTTGTTCTGCACCTGCATCAACTTTAAGCATCTCATTATTGTTGCTCATTAGTCTCAGAAACTTTGCTATCACTAACTAACAAACAGGCTATTATCTGAAAGCCAGCAATATTTGTAGTCCTGGCATCCTGGTCATGAGAGTAAACTGGGATAGGATAACTTAGGGGAAGAAATGTATCATTTCCAACTACATTCCTTCCAAGGCCAGGTGGCTACATCTCTCCTAGAACCTGCACCACATTAAAATCATGGAGATCATTGAATACTTAGGGAACCCTAAATAGGTGAAGATCACCCCTAATTGGTGAACAATTAATGATGGGGTGGACATATTAATGAGGAGGTAGACCAAGTTTTTGGCCCCTTCTGGTGAGAATTTGTCTTGATCCTGAAATTCAGCTGTGCTCAGGACAAAACAAGCTTCACCCAGAACACTCCTACTCTCAGGAAATCTAGATGAAGGGAATCTTTCCACAGACCATACAAGTGGAAGGACAGGCATGGGGAGTGGCAGTTCAAGGACAAGAACCCAAACCATTTGGGGTTGGAATTCATCTAGACCTCAATTGTTTGTTCTTACTTCTCGAAAAGGACCTTGACCTCAAGGAGGGAATGCCATGACATGCAAGTGAATTGGACTTGAGTAAGGGGAGAGCTGTGCAAGGTCACTTACTTTCTCCTCCAGAGCCTTCTGGGTCCTATGGCAAGATATAGATCAGGACCGGAGAGAGTACTGGATGCTGTGGGAGACCTTCCTCTTTTTAAGTTAAGGTTTAACAGCTCTCAGCTGGAATGAGGCAGAACCAATCAATGATAAAGGATACCTAGGAATTGACACAAAGAATGCCTTCTTTTATTGGGTCAAACAAGAAATCAGTCTGGGAAAAAAAGATCCTCAGGTTTTTTGGCTGAAATAGAAACAACTGATATTTACATTTACTTTTAGCTAATAAGATCCCAAAATAATTACCAGTTGGGGCTTGGCCTATTATTGGCAATCAATGAGAGTTAAAGTGACTTAAGGCACTTTAACTCTCATTGATTGCCAATAATAGGCCAAGAAATTTAGGTCCTTAAGAAGAAACTTAGGTCATAACCCCAAGACATTTTGGGAGGTTTCAGTAATTTAAGAAAAAGATTTCATTCCTGTGGTCAGAAACTGGAAACTGAGTGGATGCCCATCAATTGGAGAATGGCTGAATAAATTGTGGTATATAAATATTATGGAATATTATTGCTCTGTAAGAAATGACCAGCAGGATGATTTCAGAAAGGCCTGGAATGACTTACATGAATTGATGCTGAGTGAAATAAGCAAGACGAGGAGATCATACTATACTTCAACGACAATACTATATGATGATCAATTCTGATGGATGTGGCCCTCTTCAACAATGAGATGAACCAAATCAGTTCCAATAGAGCAGTAATGAATTGAACCAGCTTCACCCAGCAAAAGAACTCTGGGAGATGATTATGAACCACTACATAGAATTCCCACTCTCTCTACTTTTGTCCATTTGCATTTTTTATTTCCTTCACAGGCTAATTGTACACTATTTCAAAGTCTGATTCTTTTTGTACAGCAAAATAACTATATAGACATATATACATATATTATATTTGTCTTATACTTTAACATATTTAACATGTATTAGTCACCTGCCACCTGTGGAAGGGGGTGGGAGGAAGGAGGGGAAAAGTTGGAACATAAGGTTTTGCAGCTTTCAATGCTGAAAAATTACCCATGCATATATCTTGTAAATTAAAAACTATATAATAATTAAAAAAAATTAATTCCTTTGGGCAGAGTACCCACAGGTAAGGGTATGGAAACTCAATATGGAAAAAGGAAGGGAAAGTGTAATGCCAGAGAAACTGAGCAAGATAGAGATTAGAGAGTATTTAATATGGAGAGATATAATGGGATCAAATGGATCCATGGTTTGGTCCCAGGGCTGAATGAGATTAGATTCTCCAAGAATCCAGCCACCAAGGTGAGTTCTCAAAGACATATATACATGTGGCTCAGATGCAGGGGGTAGACTAAGGCAGGGGTGGAGTCAGAGTGCTGAGAGCAGAACAGGACTCTGACGGTGAAGTGAGCCACCGGAGGTGGGATGACATAATCAGGGGGAGGCAGAGGCATCTTGATAAGACAGTATCTGATATTCTAATAGCTTAGGATGGGGAGAGGCATTCTGATATTCTAAAACATAAGATCTTATATGCTTATCAATTAATTTTATAAAGAGGGAGGGAAGGTTTTGCAGGACTGAGAAGCAGGGAAACTGAGTCAGGACTGGGTCAGATAATTATGGAAACTGAGAACTGTGGTATAATAAAAGAAGAGAGACAAATGGACAGGACAGAGAAAAGAAGAAAAGAAGAAAGAGAAAAGAAGGAAGAAAGAGAGAAGAAAGGAAAGGGAGAATGAAAGAACACAACACAGCTGTTTCTTTCTTTTAGATTCTCTTTACACTTTAATTAGAAGGAAATTCTCCAAGTTGGGTGGGGTCCTGCCCAAAATCAATTTTACTCCTGGAGGACTACACTAATTCATTTATCAGCCTTGACAAGGACTGGTATCAGAATGAAAGAAAAAAAACAAACAAAATTCAATTCCAATTTAATAATTGGTTATAATAGAAAGTAATCATTTCTCTCATAGAATTGTACAATTGTTATTCTATTCTTTCTAATGGGAGAAGCCAAGGCACAAAAAGGAGCTGAAAGGGGGAAATGAGAATATATGGTGTATGTGTGTGGGGAAATGGAGATACTCAGGTAAGATTATGATGTTTTAATCTATAAAATCTGAAGTATAAATTTTATTAATTTTTTAGTAGGTATTCCAGAAAATACATCAGAAGGAAAGGATGGATTTGGATTGGGATGTTGCAGGAGTAGGGTTGAGGGAGACAGGAGTAAGAGTTGGTAAAAGATGGAGAATAGGTTTTGTACATTGGCAATAGATGTTCAGAATCACAGAGTTGGGAAGAATGTGAAAGTAATACTGTTAGTGGCAGTACAGAGAGTTGAGGTGTGAGAATCCCCTTCTGGATGGCCCAAGTTCAATGTGAAAGAATTCACAAACCCAAAATATTAGTGGCAAAAAAGGAAGTTTTATTGTTGGCACTGCAGAAGTCAGCTATGCCAGAAAGACTGACATCCTCAGTGGCAAGATCCTGGCAGAGAAATAAAGGTCCTAGCAGAGGAATCCTGGCAGAGAAATAAAAGGGGTTACCACTGAAAGAGAATGTCTTCACAATGGGCAGGAGTCTTGGCAGGCAGCTATGCCAAGGAGAGAGAGGTTCCTTGGCATGGCATAATTCCTATTTTGGGCTTCTTCAAATTATGAGTTTAAAATTGTGTTTTTTTAATAGGAAAGCTGAGGCTGAAGTTTCTTTTTTTTTAATATTTTATTTTATTTTATAATAACTTTATATTGACAGAATCCATGCCAGGGTAATTTTTTTACATTATCCCTTGCACTCGTTTCTGTTCCGATTTTTCCCCTCCCTCCCTCCACCCCCTCCCCTAGATCGCAAGCAGTCCTATATATGTTAGATATGTTACAGTATATCCTGGATACAATATATCCAGGTTCGGTTTGCAGAACCGAACAGTTCTCTTGTTGCATAGGGAGAATTGGATTCAGAAGGTATAAATAACCTGGGAAGAAAAACAAAAATGCAAATAGTTCACATTCGTTTCCCAGTGTTCTTTCTTTGGGTGTAGCTGCTTCATAAATGCTTCCATCATTTATCAATTGAAACTCAGGTCTCTTTGTCAAAGAAATCCACTTCCATCAGAATACATCCTCATACAATATCGTTGTCAAAGTGTATAATGAGCTCCTGATTCTGCTCATTTCCCTCAGCATCAGTTCATGTAAGTCTTTCCAAGCTTCTCTGTATTCATCCTGCTGGTCATTTCTTACAGAACAATAATATTCCATAACATTCATATACCACAATTTACCCAGCCATTCTCCAATTGATGGGCATCCATTCATTTTCCAGTTTCTAGCCACTACAAACATTTTGGCACATACAGGTCCCTTTCCCTTCTTTAGTATCTCTTTGGGGTATAAGCCCAGTAGTAGCACTGCTGGATCAAAGGGTATGCACAGTTTGATAACTTTTTGGGCATAATTCCAGATTGCTCTCCAGAATGGTTGGATTCGTTCACAACTCCACCAACAATGCATCAGTGTCCCAGTTTTCCCGCATCCCCTCCAACATTCATCATTATTTTTTCCTGTCATCTTAGCCAATCTGACAGGTATGTAGTGGTATCTCAGAGTTGTCTTAATTTGCATTTCTCTGATCAATAATGATTTGGAGCACTCTTTCATATGAGTGGTAATAGTTTCAATTTCATCATCTGAAAATTGTCTGTTCATATCCTTTGACCATTTATCAATTGGAGAATGGCTTGATTTCTTATAAATTTGAGTCAGTTCTCTATATATTTTGGAAATGAGGCCTTTATCAGAACCTTTAACTGTGAAGATGTTTTCCCAGTTTGTTGCTTCCCTTCTAATCTTGTTTGCATTAGTTTTGTTTGTACAAAGGCCTTTTAATTTGATATAATCAAAATTTTCTATTTTGTGATCAGTAATGGTCTCTAGTTCATCTTTGGTCACAAATTTCTTTCTCCTCCACAAGTCTGAGAGATAAACTATCCTATGTTCCTCTAATTTATTTATAATCTCGTTCTTTATGCCTAGATCATGGACCCATTTTGATCTTATCTTGGTATATGGTGTTAAGTGTGGGTCCATGTGAGGCTGAAGTTTCAATTGAATGAGATCCCTTCAATGTTGTCACTGCCTCCAGGCCTAGATTTCCAGCTGAATGAGCCCACTTAAGTTCAAACTAAATAGGAGTAGTCCTGGACTAATTTCCAAAGAGTGCAGCTAGTCCCACCAAGATAACAGAATGAAGCCACTTTATCTTGATTCCCTGAGCAGGCCCCTCCAGAGAAGAGTTTCTCAAGAGTTCACCCCATGGCTTCCCCCTCAAAGTCAGAAAGGACAGTTTCAGAGCTCCCCGATATGAAGATCATTGAGGAAAAGTCAGCATATTTATGGTTGGAGTGATTATCCTGTTCAAGGCCCTCCATCAAGACCCACCTTTGTGGGAAGTGAGGATGTGTCTTGGATGATCCAAGACATTTATCTCACCAAAGGCAAGAGCAGGTGAAATTATGACTTGGAGGACAATGCTTGATACATAGTAAATGCGCAAGAAAAAAACCCATTACAAACATATGTAATCAAGCAAAAAACAAAAACCAACTCCTATTAGCCATATCTCCCCCTTCCTCCCCACAAAAAGACTCAATTTGCATTCTGAGTCCATCCCTTTTTTTCTGGGGGAGTAGCATGCTTCACCAGGTGTCTAGCTATAAGTGTATGGCCCAGTGACTATCTTACCCTCTATGCCAAAAATGCTGGGGAGGGGGCCCATGTCAAAGATGTTGGGGCACCAGTGCAAACACCAGAATTCAGGCCAGCCAGGGGCACTTCCCTAGCCAAGGGATTCCACAATAGGAATAGATTCCATAAACCTGAAAAGCTCGGGAAAATCCCAGTGAGAGAGCTATTCATTTTTTTCCCCCTTGAAATCATGTAATTAGGCCTACTTAAAAACTCAATAGATCAACTCAATTTAGTTGACAATGCCAAGCAACTTAAAACTTATTCTCAAAACCCCCAAAATCTGCTAAAATGTTTTTAACAGTTCTGTAACTTTTAACTATTTCTGCAGGCTCAAACTGGCTAATTCTGGGTACACAGAAATGTCTTTAAAAAAAAAAATTTTTTTTGGATATGGCAGTTATACATATCCCTATATAGCCAAAGTTTCTTATCTTTTGACATCATATATACCCATTCCTATTAAAAACACTAGAGAGTATAAGAATAAATGACTTTTCCTTAAAATGATCAGTAGCATCTATTTAAAACCATCAGAAAATATCATATTTAATGGGGACAGACCAGAACCATTCTCAATCAATTCAGGAGTGAAACAAGGTTGCCCACTATTACCATTACTATTTAATGTTGTATTAGAAATGTTAGCTTTGCCAAAAAGAAAAGAAAAAGAGATTAAAGGAATTAGAGTAGATAATGAGGAAATCAAATTATCACTCTTTGCAGATAATATGTTGTTCTTATTCCCTTTATTACTGATTTTTCCCCTCCAACGATAAAGGATATTGTTTAACATACACACCACATCCTTTGGATTTTTCAGATTGATTTTAAGTGGGGAATTTTTAAACTTCCCCTATCTCTACCTCTTGAAAACCAGCAGGTGTCTGCCTTAATTTTTGGCCAGTGACTAGGCCAGCTGGCACCTCTAATGACTGTATGATTTGCACCTGTGTCTACCAATCCTTCTAACAGAATTCCATTCACATAATTAGTGAGCATAGGTCAGTCAGCTGTTACAGCTGCAATCCCAAACTGTTCATTATTTCTTCCATAGATTTTTGTAGATATTGGGCATTATTTTCCAGTGCCCCTGACTGTCAGCCTCATCTCACCCTCTGTTTTATAAATTGATGCAGAACATATCTAACATATATAGGACTGCTTGCCATCTAGGGGAGGGGGTGGAGGGAGGGAGGGGAAAAATCGGAACAGAAGTGAGTGCAAGGGATAATGTTGTAAAAAAAATTACCCTGGCACGGATTCTCTCAATATAAAGTTATTATAAAATAAAATAAAATATAAAAAAAATTGATGCAGAAATGTCTTTTATGGAAATGTTTGTATATCTTCACATGTGCTTTCTCAGTGGGAATAGGGTGGGTATGTGATATTCTTCTTTTCTCTAAAATATGATCGTTCTCTCTGGGAGCAGATTTCTTGGGGAGGTTTTCTGGAGGCAGCCTTAGTTTCAGTTCAGAGTAATAATCACTTAAATGCAGCCAGGAGTTAAAATCCAATCTTTTATTATCTCTTCCAAAATAGCCCAGTTAGCTTTCTTTGGTTCCAAGAGCTCTTGTTGCTAGTCTTTTGCCTCTGCCAGCTTTTGCCTCTAGCTCAACTCCGACTCCTGGCAATCTTCTGAACTGACTGACTGACTGACTGAAGCTCTTTTTATGCTCTTTTAGAGATGTAAACTCAAATATTGTTTCTATCAATATTAGTGACTTAACACCTTGTAAGGATTTGCTCTAATGTGTGAACCAATAAGCATTGTATCAATTCCACTGAGTTAACACTAGGATTCTAACATCTACCATTCACATTCTATCAAAAGAAGATGCCTTTTAAATACTACTTGATATTTTAATACCTTTAATTCTAATACCAATTGTATAATCCAATCTCTACCTCACAAATTATTCTCCATCTCTGGGATTTACACCTATCCTTTAATTTTTCTCATATTCAGTAGTGACTTCTATATAAGTGCACAAAAGTCTGTCTTTTCCTTTACTCCCATCCATTAACAATTCCTTAAATTTCGGATTAATTTACAAATTGATGATCTCTCCACTCCAGTAACTACTGAATCTTTTCCCTTTTTACACTTGTTCTATAAACACAGTAATTACCAATTATAGGTTTTAACATAATGATCAATCTCAGAATTTACATAATAGCCAAAATGGTCTTGGTTGTAATTTCCTCTTAATTCACAAGCAAAGGTGGAAATACCTTATCTCCTAAATTACATTTACTGAGTTAGCAAGGCTGATAACATATTTTTAAACACATTTTCCAGTTCCTGTTAGCTTTTTTCCTTTCAATTTATATTCTAATAACATTCAGGGTAGTAGATAACAAAACCAACTTGGGTTCCATGGTCTCAGAAAGAATCCATTGCTTATCAGTTCAAATAGAACAGAACCAATTTGTATAATAACCAATTAAGTTTCCAATTTTAATTCATACCAATTTAAAGTTATTTTAAAATTAACTAAAAATTTTAGTTTGTATGATTCCCTAAAATCTACTTAGATGTTCCAT
Source organism: Antechinus flavipes (assembly GCF_016432865.1). Classification (NCBI taxonomy): domain Eukaryota; kingdom Metazoa; phylum Chordata; class Mammalia; order Dasyuromorphia; family Dasyuridae; genus Antechinus; species Antechinus flavipes. Next base: position 483,452,270 of record NC_067398.1, on the reverse strand, counting down.
TCAAGCAGAATTGCCTTTTGGTTATTTTCCTGATTCCCACAAACCTCTTCTTTTTTGTAAGCCAGGAAAGAGTTAAGGACCCATTCCTGCTCCATATGGGTTTTACTTATGATTCTTCCTGGTAGGATTCCACAGGTCTGAGTTCTAATAACAAAGCTACAGGTCCCTTGCTTACAGGAGTCTTTAAAGTGGTAGCACACTGCTTCTTCATTTTCTCAAAAGTTCCCAAATTGTGTGATCCTTTTCAGTCTATGCTCTTCTCATTCATACATACTTAAAACTTTCTCCCTCACCTTTCTGTATTCATATATCTCCTTTCTCCTACCTGCTTTTACCATCTTCACTGTATTAAATATATTTTATCTTCTCTCCCCATCTTCTGCAAAGTTGCTGCAGTCAGCCAGACTTGGAGAGAAAGAGAAAAAGATTCTCTCTTTTCTTACACCATCCTAATCCCTAAGGAGCTCAGAATTAGCTCCCGAGTTCCCTTATTAAGATAAAAAAACAATGAATTCCTCCATCCAGAGTGACTTCACAAAAAGATCTTAGCTTGAGTCACTGAAAGGAGTACTATTTTGAATCCCAGCAATTCCAACAATTAAGCCTGATCTTTTCCAAACCGCAGCACAGAGGTTGAATCCTTATCACAAGCTTGTTAACTTTTAATCATAGAACACAGAATGCAAGCAGACATGCATGCAAAAATCTATTTTCAGCTTTTACGTACAGATTACGTACATACTCTGTTAGCCATAGGAGCTTCCTCCCAATTTTCTTTCCTTTACATTTGGTTTTCATCCCAATTGCTTAATCTATTTCCCAAGGGACTGTTAATATCTCTGTTTTCTTTTCCAAGGAGGAAGGGTGGGACTGAGCCCTTCTCTTTTCGAATCTTGGCTGAGGCTTTTCAGGATCAGGTATGCTTAAATCCCAGTCTCTTACACCCAATTTGGTAGAATTGCCCCCACTCTCAGTCACCCAAACAGTCCTGACCCTCAAGGAATCTAGTGTCCTCAGATTCCAAGGTCGAGGCTTACCAAAATTGGGTCCTGTGCACAAAAGTTGCCTGAGTGCTGTACTTTCACTGACCCATCAGGTTTTCAACCATGGATTTACTTCCACTTTACACCCAGGCTCCTCCTCTTTTGGTCACTTTTCAAGGGGGGGGGGGGCAAGGACTCTCAAATCATGGCAAACTTCCAAAATATTGCAGGGCTCCTTTTGCCAAGTTCCAAGAGCCTGGTGACCCTCAATGATCATGGGATCCCAGACGAGCCCCCAACTGTGTGGTATATAACCCACCTAATAAATTTCAGAGAACTCTCAAAAAAAAAAGTTTTATATATATCTCGTGAGAAGCTGGCATCACTCTCACCATACAAGAGGTAAAAGTAAGGCCCTGATCATAAATATCATAAGCAATATATCTGTTTCCTGATGGAATATTAACACTCCCCTTACCCTCTTTGCTGCCTCATCCTCATTGGGTAAGGATATGGCCTTACATTCTAAGCATGAAAGCTGTATTTTTAAAAAAACTATATTAGGAAGGGCAACTAGTTGGTGTAGTGGATAGAGCACCAATCCTGAAGTCAGGAGGTCTTGAGTTCAAATCTGATCTCAGACACTTAATACTTCCTAGCTGTATGACTCTGGGCTAGCCACTTAACCCCAATTGCCTCAGCAAAAAAGGGGGGGAAAAACTATATTAGAAACTATCAGTCATTAAAACAATCTGATAGACACTGGCTGGGAAAAAGGTGCTAGAACAATGGGAAACAACAGATAAATTCGAATTTAACAAAGACATGTCTTTTACTGACTTTGAGATATATATTCTCAATGTATGGGATCAGTAGATATGGACTAGGTCAGCTTGTTCTATACATTCTCAGAATTGTTCTGTCCACCCATATCTTGGGAATTGTCAGGGCAGAAAGGCAGGGGAAACATGATCCTGTATCTTCCTCTTGAAGAAATATCAAAAATTTTCCACTCACCATTAACCCAGGGAATTCCAGAATGAAGAAGTTTAAGATGAAAGGAAGTTCATTAATTATGAAGCAGGCATTCCAGAAAATACATCAGAAATACAAGGTAGATTTGGACTGAGATGTTGCAGGTGAGTATGATAACTACAGAGAAAAGCCTACCATTCACTGGAAATTAACTATCATCTATATGGTATAATAGAGTGGAAAGAATATTAGATTGTCAGTATATCTAGATTTGAATTTCAGCTCTGCCTCTAGCTAGATTACCTCAGGAAAACTACTCCATAATTATGGGCTTCGGATTCCTCATTTAAAACATGAAGTTAGATTGGATGATTTCAAGAGTTCTTTCATTGATAGTTTCATGTTTCTTAATTGTTATTACTAAACTTAGCGATTAAGTCTATTTCCTGCCAAAGAGGCACTTACTTTCCATATTCCAGAAAAATAATTGTGATCTATAGCAACCATATATCTTTGTAGACCATAAAAATTGAATAAATAGAATCAATCTCATATACCACAAATTTAAACAGAATCTTATGGGTTTTACTTATATACATACATCCCCTCAAGAAACAGACTTTAGGCAAACTAAATAAGATTACAGATTAAACTATATTTAGAGGATTTACATTGGGGTTAAGAGAGAAGAGAAATTTATGTCTCAAAGATAGATAATTAAGCCTATTTACATGATTTTCAATTGTATTGAGTTAAACTGGGGAGAATGTGGACAAAGTTTAAATTACTTTTATGCATCTTTAATGCCTCCTCCACCTCCAGGTTTCTATATTTTTCTTTTTTTTTTTTTAATTTTTATTTAATGATTACTTTATATTGACAACATTATCCCTTGCACTCGTTTCTTTTCCTATTTTTTTTCCCTTCCCTCCCTCCATCCCCTCCCCTAGATGGCAAGCAGTCCTTTATATGTTGGATATGTTGCAGTATATCCTAGATACAATATATGTTTGCAGACAGTTTTCTATATTTTTCAAGGAATATTCCTCACGTTTTAATGACATCATTCAGAATTTAGAAAGTTTAGCATAAGAAATGTACCTTAGAATTGAAGTGTGAAAAGAGGAGGCCTGTGGGCTCTGCCTTCCAGATTCCAAGGTGCAGGCTGGATCAGATTAAAATGTAATTGGGAAAGATTTAACAAAATAAAAGAAAAAGTACAACAAAATATAGAAAACAACATTTTAAACACATAAATAAGTAGTTTATAGGGATCCTTATGAATGGATTAGGGGCCGCCATTTCTAAGTTTGACACTACTATCTTAGAGACATCTAATATCAGTGCTTTCTCTCTTTTAATTTTTCCTATTTATTCTGTATATAACTTGCGTTGCATCTATTTGTTGTTTCCCTTATTAGATTGTAAGCTCCTTTATGGCTTGACTGTACTTTGCCTCTTTGTGGATCCCCAGTTTAGAACAGTTTAGAATTTAGGTGCTTAAAAATGTCTAGTCTAGAGCTAGTCTAAAACTTTGTAGCAGACAACAAAAGCAAAGAAAGCTTTCTTTGTCTGGATGCTACTCTTACTATTCCTCCTCCCCATCAAATCCCTTGTTTTTTTTTCTTCTGACAGCAGCACGATGTAACCAAGGCACAGAAAAATCAAAAGTGATTTTCTTAGTCACAGCCCGTTTAGTGACATAAGAATCTACACAAAAGCTGCAGCTACCCTTCACTGGTAAAGTCCTTTGGTGGAGGTGAGTCGGAATACCTTAAGGTCAGCTCTAATAGAAGGGCTCTAGAATCCTCGGAGCTCAATGAGAGCGCCCTGGATTTAGAATGCAAAGATCTCTTCCAGGCTCGGCCACTTACTGCGTCAACTTGGGGAAAATGATTGTACCTCCAAGGGTCTCTTTTTACTCAACCGTAAAAAGTGGGGGGATTAGGTAAGTGATCTCTTCCTGCTCTAAACTGTGATGCTAAATCAAAATTGAGAATTTGAATGTGTAATTTGCCCTTCTGATTTAGAAGTGGGAAATCAAGTGGTCTTAGTTATCATCTTCAAGCTCTTTTTCTTATCTTTTTCGGGGGATGTTATGAAGTGAAGAAACAGGAAGGTTAAGAAGGAGCTCATGAATATGAGTTTTGCCGCAGCTTACTATGTCACAACCTGCTCCAAAGCCAAACTAGGTGGTTGCTATGGAAGCCCCGCCGGTCGTCTCCCACTCTCAGGACCCCCTCCCACTCCTGCTTTCTTTCTCGTCCATGTCCTCTGGACAGCGGACCGAAAGGCAAGCAGCAGGCAGGGGCAGTGCCATGGGAGAGCTACTAGTGGGGGGCGGGAGGAACCGTGTGCATCATGAGCTTGGGGACGTCCCTCCTGCAGGGTCGCTGAGCAGGGGAGACGCAGCCCTCCCTGCTTTCTCCTCTTTCCTTCCCTCTGCTGTAGCGGCAGAAGCGGCCAGAGAAGAAGGAACAGGAGGCCGGGTCTGGGTCACGTCTTCATAAAGAAGGGACAGAAAAGAAGCGCTCGTACCATCGCCCTTGCTCCCGGCCTCCTAAGTCAGTGTCTTCGGCTACAAGGGCAGAAGAGCGGAGGCGGCCGGGGGCGGCATCAGGGGAGGGAAGGGAAAGAAGGGGGAGGTTGCGGGAGAGACGATGGGAAATGGGGGCATTGGAGAATGGAAGTGGGGGAAGGATGGGATGTTGAAGATGAGGGGGAGGATGAAGAAGGATGAAGGAGGAAAAGGTAGCTGGAAAGGGTGTTCGTGAGTTCCGGGAGAATGTGGGATAAAAGGAACGAGGGGGGACTTTGTAGGAAGGGGGTGGGAAGAGAGAGCTGGAAGAGAGAATGGGGGAGGAGGAGGAGGAGGAGGAGCAGCAGCAGGAGCCGCAGCCGGAGGAGGAGGAGCGGCAACCACGCTAATTAGCCAGGTACCAGGCGGGGTTAGAGCGGCTCTCGGGCTTGGTGGCCCCTCAGCCCACGGGGGCAGGGGCAGGGGCAAGGGGCAGGCCGGGGGCGGGGAGGAGAAAAAAGGAGGGGGGGAGAAGAGCCAGTGAACACATCTCTCCTCCCCTGGGCGGACAGGGCTCTGCCCCCTGCAGGACAGTGTGGGGGGAGGGTGGCTTCCGCTTTGGGAAGGCGGGGACTGGACGGGAGAATCGTCTACCTCAGTCTCCCGGCGCCCCCTACCCAAGAGAGGGAGGCCGCGCGAAAACGAAAGTGAAACCTTTCCTCCCGTTCCTTCCCCCTCCTGTCTCCTCTCCCCAGGCCGAGACGGACTGGGCCGAGTCGCACGGAGCGAACTAGCCGTCAAGCTGCCCAGGTAAGGCCAGGCCGCTAGGGCCTATTCCTCCTCCTTCTCCTCGCGGGGTCGGGGCCCGGACCTGGCTGGGGGAGGGGCGGGGCAGATCTCCGGGCTGGGCCCCTCCCCCCGCTGGCCCTGGAGATGCCCGTGTTTGTATGGGAGTGGGAGGGAGGGGTCCCGGAGGGGGATGGGAAGGGAGAGGTCCCATCCTCATCATAATCATCCGCCCCAGCAACTGACATGGGTGAAGTAGCTGTGACTGCTGTGCCCGCCCCCTCCCCCTCGGCTCCTTCCCTGGGGTCCACCTCTTCTTCCTCCTCCTCTTCCTCCTACTCCTTCCCCCCCTTCCCCGCCCCCCCCCTCCTGGCGCGAGCCGCTTCCTGACGCTGCCGCCGCTGCCGCTTCCCTCTCCCCCTCCCCCTCCCCTCGGTGCGCGCAGGGAGCCAGGCCCGGGGCCGCCGCCGCCATCGCCGCCTCCCGCCAGCCCCGCACCATGGCTGAGACGCTCTCCACCGCCACGTCCTACACCGAAGACGACTTCTACTGCCCGGTCTGTCAGGAGGTGTTCAAGACCCCAGTGCGGACCGCGGCCTGTCAGCACGTGTGAGTAAATGCGCGCCCCAAGCTCCTCCCCTTCTCCCCGGGGTCCCCACTCCGAGCCCCGGGTCTGGGTCCGGCGCGCACCCCACTCCGTGCACTCTAGAGCGGTCCCGGGGGTGTTCCTCGAGGCATGGAAGGAAGCGACTGGAAGCCCGGCCAGCGTTCCTCTGGCCCGGCTCGGCCCCTCCCCCCCTTCGACTCAGGCCTCGAGGATCCCCACCTTCCTATCCCGCATTCCCCGAGACCCCCGGGACTTTCGAACCCCAGACTCGGCAGATCCGGGCCTGCAGGCCCCTTTATCCTGCTTGGCCTCAGAGAGAGGTCGTCAGGAATGGGGGCCGGGGGAGTGGGGGTGGGGCGGAGGTGGTGTCCTCAGAGCGCTTTTGGGGCTAGATTTGGATTTCAGTTATTCAGGTCGCCCGGGAGACCGACGTCCGCCGGGCAGTTGTGCCGGCGCTGCTGTGGTATCTCCCCTCCTCCCATTCTCACGAAATTGGGGTGGAGGGCGGGGTCTCAAAGGCTTTCACGTTTTCCTCTTGTCCCTTAAAGGTTTTGCATCTCTCGGATGGGTTACTTACCGTGTAGGGCCCCCAGCCAGCCACCTTTTTTCCTTTGTATTATCAGCGCTTTAGTAGGACATAGTGGGTTTTCAATCAATGCTTGTTGTCTTGGTTTAAAGGCTCTCTGAAAACTTGGTGTCTGGTTGTTGTGGATTGATTTCTTTTGAGTTGGAGGATATAGTAATATTTTCGTTCCTCTAATTCGAAAAAAAGAATAGTATTTCCGTTTCCGAGAGTTGTAGCATTTTTTCCCTCTCCGGTTTCCAATCCCTTCGGTTTCCATTTTGTTTTGTTTGTAAAGTGAAGAGAAAAGAGGGCAGAATGGGGATTGTATCTTTGGGGGATTCAGGTCAATTAAGAAGCTTTTATTTGGAGCTTTTTTGTGTTGGTGGTGGAATGCTGATAACTGGGCGGTTGAATACTTAAAAGCGAGGCTGCTCCTGCCTGCTTGAAGCTTTTATTCTATTTTACGACCCAGAAGCATGGAATGTAGGATTAATTTTGAAGTAAGGAATTGAAAGCAACTTGATTATGAGATTTAGAATTGGAAGTGATCTTAGAACAAATTTAGTTCCTCCTTTCATCCGAATTTGTAACAGGAAACGGAGGCCAGGAAAGTTGTGACTTTGGATTATACAGATAGTAAGGAGCAGAAATCCAAATTGATCAAAATTACTTAAGCTTCCTGGGCCTCAGTTTTTCTCATCTAGAAAATAAGAGGGCACTTCTAGGTATCCTCTGAGATTCCTTCCATTTCTAGAGCTATGAACCTGTTTTTTCTTTGCATAACATCCGTGATACTGATTTTTGGAGACTACACAAATGATTAATAATTCTTTTGTCAACGAGTCTTAAAAAGTTTTACGAATGAAAATACTTGTGACAGTAAAGAAAGGAGCATGGATGGCTTATTAACCTCATTTAATAGTTTTTTCTTTTAACACCTGAAACAAATCCCACGGTCCTTTAAAAGTTTTTTTTTTTTAAAATTAAAGGGTTCTTAAACCTAGGATTGTAATTTGAAATAAACTGTATTTCAATATAATTGATTTTCCTTATGATCCTATTTTTTTATACTTTTCCGAGACATCCTGAGAACGGGTTACTGGTTTCCAAAGTCCCTGAGGCAAAAAAAATTTACATCTTGCTTAGTGGATCTTGTTGGTTTTGGAATTTGGTGGACCTTGGTACTTTAAAGTGTGGTGGGGTTAGCCACTTACTATTAATAAAAGGGCCTTTGGCAACTCTTAAATGCTTACATTAAGTTGATAATCTTTAAGAGATGATCACCTCTGCTTTCCTATAGCTAAGAATCCCTTTTTGAGGATTAAAAATGTTATCCGAAGAAACAACTTTGATAACTTTTTGTTTCAGCTTCAATAAAATGGAGTTTCTTAAGAGGAATATTTTAGTTACTGATATTAAGGTTTAAGTGTCTATAAGTAAATATTTTGAAAAGAAAAAAAATGCAATAATGTATACAGTTCAGTTTTATTCTTACTAATACCATTGCTTTGAAACTTAAAATTTTAATTTTTTTCTATTAAATACCCCTACATTTCCATTTTCTTCACTTAGGCATTTCCACCTTCATGATTAAAAAAAAAAGCAATTAGCTAGATTAGTACTTTAGCAATAGGCTTCCATTTTATTTTATTTTTTATTTTTTATTTATTCATCTTATCTTTATATCACGTTTATTTCTCCTTTTCTCTTGTACTCAGTGCTATCCCCTTTAACAGAATAAATCAGAAGAAAAAATGCAATTTAGCATAACTAATCACAACATAGTGAATGTGTTTGACAATATATACATTTTACATCCCTTGTCTTACTCTTAAATAAAAAGAGAAGGAAATTAAGTTTACAATTTTCATAACACATGAATTTTACCTGTAACATAACTGTAGATGTTGTTTGTATATGTTTCCCCACACAATTTTTAAAAAAAAATTAGTTGGCTTATTTTATCTTATTGAGATTGCTGTGAACCCTTTCCATTTTTATAGCTTAAAAAGTCAACAGTGTTCTTTTACTGGTCTTCTGAGCAGTGTAATTCCCATACATTGAGCTACTTTAACTTTTTCCTTAGCCTGTCTGAAGTATAGTGCCATAATTTGCTTTAAAGACATGCTAATATCTGGTCATAATAGGATAAAGGAAGATTAAGAATTCAAGATTTAATTTTTAAAAATTTAGTTCAAAGTTATAGATTTTTTTATTCAGAATTTTAAACAGCCAATAAAACGAACATTGACATACCATATTAGAACAGAAAGGATTGTACTTAAAAATTCAAATCTATTATGTATGGCTTCCTTTACTTTTAAAAACATGTAACTTAAAAAGCTGTCTTACTTGTCTTGATTCCTTCTCTTCTCTCTTTTTTTTTTTTTTTTTTTTTTTGAGGGAAAGTGGGAACCTATCTCTAGTTTCATCTCTTCCCTGTTAAACAGAATGAAAGAAAATGAAAAAACAAAGCCTTTTGTAACAAATGTGAATAAACAAAACATCTTCACATGTTCATGTGTATGATTTGTTCTGCATTTTGAATACTATTTTGTCTTTGCTTAGCAAGCTTCATCATCATTCCTCTTGAAATTTCTATCTTGTTTGATCATTGTTCAAGTCTTTCAAAGTTATTTGTCTTTAAATGTTAATGATATAAGTCGTTTTGGTCCTTCTTACTTTACTGAGCTTCAGTTTATGAAAATTTCCCAGTGTTTCTGAAACTCTTCCTTGCATCCTTTAGAGCATTGCATTCCTGTACCAGAATTTATCTGTTCCCCAACTGATGGCTTCCCTTTTAATTTCCCATTATTTGCCACCACAAAAAGGGCTATTATAACTATTTTTGTAACATGGGTTCTTTTTATCTTTGGATTTTTTTTTTTTTTTTTTTTTGGTCACAGGCCTAGTTGTGGTATCCTTGTATTAAATTAGGTATACAACTTAGTAACTTGGGGCATTGTTCCAAATTGTTTTTTAGAATGATTGGACCAGTTCATAGCGCCACGGTATAATAATTGTCCTTATTTTATTTCAGGCTCTGTCACTTGTCTTTTTTTTTTTTTGGCCCTCTACCAATCTTGAATGGATATGAGGAAGAACCTCGGAGTTTTTAATTTGCATTTCTATGGCTTCTTTTTCCTTGACCCAGTTTTGAGAAAATTTTCATGACCCCAGGCATATAGATATATAAAATAGGTATACAAATCAAACATTTACTAATAACAAATTATAATTTCACGGCCCCCATAGTTATAAGATTCCATATGGGATGGCTACTTGCAGTTGAGTAGCTGGGATTTAGAACATTTTTTTCATGTGATGACTGACAGCTTGGATTTCTTTCTTTGTAAACTACTTGTTTATAGCCTTTATGTATTGGGGAAGTGGCTCTTGTTCTTAAATTTGAATCAGTTTCTTAGATAATTAATTGAAACTTACTATAAAGATTTTTTTTCTCCCAGTTATGTTTTCTCTGCTAATTTTAACTGCATTGGTTTTGTTTGTGGTAAAATCTTTAATTTTAATGTAATTGATATATAATTTTTTATCATCTCCTATATTTTATTATGAATCTTTCTCTTCTCTCTCTCCATAGTCAATCAACAAGCATTTAATAATTACTTACTATGTCCCAGGTATTGTGCCTGGTTTTAAAAAGATAGTCCTTGGCATGGAGCTTCAGTCTAATGGCAGAGTTGGGGAAGATACTTGAATTGCTTCTCCAATTTATTTATGAATATCATATTTATTTTAGTGTGGTTGATATGAGATGCTTTATCTCTATCAGACTTTTTTCCTTTTCACTCTTTGATAACTTTTAATGTAATTGGTTTCCTTTGTAATCAAATGCATTTTATTTTTTACATTTAAAAACATTCTGAGGAGTTCAAAGGTTTTATCAGAATGATAAAGAGGACCATGACTCAAAAGGCTATCTTGGTCTATAGCAAATTTCTGCCAAATTGCTTTGTAATTTCTCTAGCAGGTTTTGTAATGTTCCTCCTTATACTAGTAGTTTGGTTTATCATATACTAGGCTCCTTTGTTCATTTGATTTTTCTTTGTTGTATACAAAGTTTTTTGGCCCTCTCCATTTTTAAATTGGTTTTAATAATCTTGTTGTTTCATTGCATAGTTTGAGATTTAGGTTTGCTAGGCACTACTTCTTTTGAGGTATTTGACATTTTTTTCTCTAGATAAATTTATTTAGTTCTGTAAAATAATTTTTTACTATTTCAATTATTACACTAAGTAAATTTAAGTAAAAATTGTTATTTTTTTATTCATAAGGAGTATTTCTTCAGGTTTAGATCTCTCATTTTTATTGTTTTTTGTTCTGAACTTAAAATAATTTTAAAAGCATTTTCATCTCCAAGACAGAACCAAAAAAAGGGATTGTAAAAGAAGTTTTGAATTTTCATTTCATATTTATTGCTTTTTAAGAAAAGTATGTAATAAATGCAATATTACTTTAAAATTTTTTTTACTTGTCTGTGCTTACTTTGGAACTTCATCCTATTCAGAACATTACTTAAAAAAAAATTTCAATGGCTTTTTTTGCTTCACTGTTGGTAACTACCTTAAAAGCCTCTCCTTTAATTTAAAAACTTAGGAAAAAAAATCCTTGTAACAAATAAACATAGTCAAGCAAAAAAATAATTGGAAAATGCGTGCTTTTTTATATACCTTGTATTGATCACCCCATTCAAAAGGTGTATATAACATGCTTCATCAGAGGGCCTCTGGAGGTATATTTGGTCTTTGAGTCTATTAAGTTCTTTAGTGTTGAAAAATTTTCTCACTGTGTTATGATATATAAATTATATTCTGGTATTTTGGAATACTTATTTCATTCTTAATATATATTACCAAAGAATAACTGAAATTGTCTCTTATAGTTGCATTCATATACCACAATTTGTTTAGTCATTCCCCAATTGATGGGCCTCCCCTTAGAATCCGTTAATTCTTCCCTTCTCCTTCGTTCTCTTCTCCCTCTTCCCCAATCCATTCCTTGAATCAGATTGGTTTTGTTTGCAGTTATTTCTTTTCTAGCATTTTTGACCTTCTCTGTCACCCAGTTTCTATTTATCTGCTCCTGGTTGTTTTCTTCTTGAGTCTGATGGATCCCCATAGAAAATTCTTTTTTTGATTCCCCTTTGTCTGAAGAGTGAGATACATCTTATGTTCCTTCTATGTTTTTGTGTACTACTGCTTTCTTGCATTCTAATATTGAGAAAGGGTCTCCCTTTTTCTTTTATGTATGTGTATTCCTTTTACACTCCCTTCTCTCAAATTCTCAGAACAAAAGCATTCCAATCCCCAGACCCTCTTATTCTTAATATTCTTTGAAAACATGAATATCCAGAAGGGATACTTTGTCAGTTAGAATGTTGGTATTACATTATTATACATGTCTTTTCAGTTGATGCTCAAGTAAATGTATTACTTCTGGTGTCTTTTAACTCTGTTTTTATTTCAGAGTTCCTTACTCAGCTTTGGTCTTTACTTCTAAAACGCAAGTCTACTTTGCCTTTAAAAGCCACTTATCCCTTTTATAAGATTCTACTTTTCAATTCTGATAATGTATTTGTTTCCAAAAATAACCACATAATTAAAACCACAGGGCTTCTGGGGAAAATGGTATTTGGAATACAACTCTCAAAAACATCATCAGTTATACCCCTAAAAAAGATACCCTAATAAAAAGTTGTAGCACAGTTTAATACTTACAAAGTTAATCCGAAATTTGTGACACTGAAGTAAAATATTAGTGTATAGCCTTGGTCTCTGCTCTGTCTGTACCTGTGTGTTGCTACCAGTTGAACTGGACTGGCAGAATTAATGTATTATAAGGAGCCCAGGGCAGCCTCAGTGATTCTGAGATTCTCCCAGTGGTACTTCACTTTAAAGAAAGCTGAAGGATTTTTGTGCGTGCGTGTGTGTGTGTGTGTGTGTGTGTGTGTGTGTGTGTAAAAGTGGGCCTTGTTACGGTTGAAACTTATAAGTTATTGTGAAGTGGTGGAAGGAGAATTTTCTGTAATTACACAAAAACTTAAGAATTCAGATTTTGTGGATATAGCTCACTGTCTTATTTTTTCTGTGTGTGAGCATTTTGTATTTCAACAGGGCACATATGAGTACTGTTCAGTGATATGCAGGTTTCTGATTTCTCTAGTTTTCTCATGGGAAAAATGACTATTTTACTTTTGCATTTGCATAGTTTTTGATTGTCAATTTACATCTTTGGTTTTTTAGAATTTTCTATTCCAATATTTCTTTGTAATATTTATAAGGGAAGCTGTCTACATTTTGCCTATGACTCTCTTGAGACTTTTCTTTTTAAGTATCTTTTGATGAGGTGATTGGTAGATTTCTTTGTTTTCGCTGTTGCTTTAATAGATCTGGGTACTTCATTTTTGGTATCTTGAAATAGGTTTTTTTTGTTTTAAATCATGTTTTTCAGGGAGATCTGATAATTCCTAAATTAGATTTCTCCTTCAATCTTTACATTTTCCCAATTTTTTTCAATATTTTAATTTTGTTATAAATTTTCTTTCAGGATGTCAATTGTTTGCTGTATTGTAATATTGAGAGTCCTTACTTGGGCAAAGTTGCCATTTTCTGTCTTTTTATCTATTTAGTTTTTTATTTTCCTCAGTTACATGTAAAAACATTATTTTTTTGGTTACACAAAACATTTTTTAAAATCTTTAAATCATTTTGGGAGAGAAAAATCAAAACAAAGGGAAAACCGACAAGGAAAAAAAAATGGAAGAAAAAAGGGAAAAAAAAGTGGACATGGCATGTGTTTTACAGTCAGTATTCATAGTCTCTCTTGGCAATGTGGATGGTGTTTTCCATCCAGAGTTTATTGGGATTGCCTTGGATCACTGAACTGCTAAGAATCAAGGTCTATCATAGTTGGATCATCGCATAATCTTGCTGTTGCTGTGTATGTTTTCCTGCTTTTACTCGCTTTACTCATCATCAGTTCATGTCTTTAGAGGCCTTTCTGAAATCAGTCTGTTAATTTTTTTAATAGAACAGTAATATTCCATTAACTTCATATACCACAACTTGCTTTAGCTATTCCCCACTTGATGGGTATCCACTCATTTCCAATTCTTGAACACCACAAAAAGAGTAGCTACAAATTTTGCACATGGGGATCTTTTTCCCTATTAGTTCTTCTAATTTTCCTGTTTTCATTTCATCTTTTATCTCTTGTTTAATTTCTTCTGGGTACTTAATATAGTTCTTGTAGAAAATTCATTTTTCCCTTTGAGTTTCTGCTTGCAGTTGTTATGGAGTAAAATTTCCTAATTTTGGAGAATCTCTAGGTAAAATAGATATCCCTAAATATGTTTGTTGATGACTTTTATTTCTCTCTCTAATCTTTGTTCCTGAATTGGGCCTTTGTGCTATGTCACTCTTTTTTGGAAGAGAAACTCATCAACATTACTTGATCTTGCTTTGTGTTCCCCGAGTTCCACTTCCTGAGGTTAGACCATCCTGTTTATTTCAGATTTAGGTGTTTGTTTTTTAGAGTCTCTAACATCTTAGGACTAAATGCTAAGGGATTTTAGGCTCTCTGGACACTTGGGCTCTTTGAATTAGTATGCTATTCTGTAATGTCCAGGCTAGTTCTCTGGAGAGTCCCAGGACAGGCCTTGGTATTTAGATGGAGAAGTGAAGGAGGCAGGAGAGCTACCATGTGGCTGGTCAAAGCTGGATTCTGGAGCCTGGAGCCTGGAGCCTGGAGCCTGGAGCCTGGAGCCTGAATTCTTTTCTGCCTTTGGCTTAGAGAGCCTTCTGTGAGACTCCCTTAAATACCTCAGTACTATTACATCACTACAACACACTGAGCATGCACAACCGTTACATCACCATAGAGAACCATCATCTCACACTGAGTAGGTGCTCAACCACAAGCACCATGATGTCCTTGATTCAAATATACCTTTTCAAAATTCCAGCCCTTTACACTATGCCACACTTTCACTTGATAGCTGCCATTCCCTTTTATGAGCTATCATCCTTGTACTTTCTCTGTTTTTGCTGTTAATTGCATTGGTTTGCAGGTTTTTCATGTTTTTGACTTATTCCTACTTATGCTTGGAGACAATTATCTGATTTGCTTCCATTGTCTTTTCTTTGCCAAGTAGGGCCTAGGGCCCCCCTTTTCCTTTTGTCCCTGACTGTGTGTAAAATCTGAGGCTAAAATCACTAGTTTTTCAATGAATATCTTGTTCATTATTCAGTCTGCTGTGAATTTCACATTTTTTCTGTAGTAGATGTTGAGGAGCTGAGCAGCCTGCTCTTCAGACTTTTCAGGCAGTCATCTTGGCCACAATTCTTTATTATGCAAGACTTTTTTGGTGGGTAGATATTATTTTGTAGGGGGGAATGTAATAGGTATGGAAAGGACTTTGGTGTGGTGCATTTGATAAAAAGCATTCGATTTGAAGTGTACTTGGCTCTAATACTTAGTATCTTACGTAAAATTGGGATTTGAGAAATATTTCCAATTGACAGATGAGACTAGCTATAACAGAAAAGAAACTTGCTTAAGGAATCAATTAAGTAATTGATAAAGTTGAGACTTTTGAACTCAGGTCCTTTTTTGTTTCACACTTCTACTGGACTCCTTATATAGTCTTAGTCAAGTCATTTCTCAGGGCCACTTCATTTGAAAAATGAGTAATGTAAAAACTATATAACTTCTAAAATCTCTTCCAGTTATCATGGTGGCATTTTCAGTCACTTTATGAACATTGATTTCCTAGTCTTCAGAATGGCATCCCTCCTCTAGATCTATAAAAATCTGAATATTGATAACAAAAGGAATTGAAGATCATTCAGATTGTTTAGATGACTGTACATTTCTCCCTGTCTTTTCTTGGAAAACATGAAAATAAAGATTATGGTAGTCTTTTCATTTATTTTCTCACTATACCTCCCCTTCCCCTTTATCTGTGTTTATTTTTACGAAAGTCTCTGAGAAGAATGTGATACAGTTCTGAAATTGAGGAAAAAAAGGTTTTTGAAAGAGTTAGAAGGGGGAATAACATTAATATCAGAGGTCAAGTAATGCAGAATTTAGAATTTACAAAGAATGTCTTTGTCTATAGTTAAGCTATCTTAGTACAAAGAAATTTAACTTCTATTTTTGTGGTCTTTTGAGATGTCTATAGGTCTACTACAGTGTCTTGCATATAGGAATGGGTTGATTGGGGGCATATATCTTTGAAGGGTTGAGGTACTTTATTAATAACATCCAAATGAAGGTAAAATGCTGTTCTAACTAATGTTGGAGATTTTGTTTTTCTAAAGATTTAACTTTGTCTTTATATGAGTGGTTTATTCTACTTGATTATTTAACAACCAGCAGAGTATCAATATATGGGTATCATCTGTGACTCCATTGACCTGAACAGTTATCAAGTAAGGCTCAAGGGTAAATGGGGGGGTTAATTTTATACTGATTATTATATTCAAGTACTTGGAGAAAAGGGGTAGGTAGAAAAGTTTGTAGGTGAAATTTTTACTTCAGTTTAGAATCAATTATTTATCTAATATTTAAACTGCTTTGTACTAGACATTTGTGCTCAGTCCAGGGCAGATACAATGAAGAATGAAACAATCCTTACTGGAAATGAGCTTGCATTCTAATATGGAATGTTACAATTATCTAGTTTTTTGTGTTGGTGCTTTATCCTCTATTAGATTATAAATCCCTTGAGGATACTCTATTATTTTATTAGGCAATTATTCAATAAGAGCTTGAATTGAATCTAAATCAAAACAAAATGAAATTAGAATTGAAGGCTTTTAAAGATTTAAAACTTTATTGAGTTGGTTAGTTGGACTGATGATACTTATTTTGGAACCATTAATAGGAATAATCTAGGATTAAACAATGTTTTGAAGCAGTGCTAGAACTAGATATCTTTTCTATCCTTATCATGCATTTTTTTTTATTATTATAGCTTTTTATTTACAAGTTATATGTATGCATGGGTAATTTTACAGCGTTGACAATTGCCAAACCTTTTGTTCCACTTTTTCCCTTCCTTCCCCCCCATCCCCTCCCCCAAATGGCAGGTTGACCAATACATGTTAAATATGTTAAAATATAAATAAAATACTATAAGTCCAAAGAGTTATTTTGCTGTATAAAAAGAATCAGACTTTGAAATAGTGTACTATTAGCCTGTGAAGGAAATCAAAAGTGCAGGTGGACAAAAATATAGGGATTGGGAATTCTATGTAATGGTTCATAGTCATCTCCCAGAGTTCTTTCACTGGGTGTAGCTGGTTCAGTTCATTACTGCTCTATTGGAACTGATTTGGTTCATCTCATTGTTGAAGAGGGTCATGTCCATCAGAATTTATCATCATATAGTATTGTTGTTGACATATATAATGATCTCTTACCATGCATTTTTAAACTTAGCATAATTCATACAAGTTTGGCTTTAGGGAGTTTAGAGGACCTGGTAAGTCAGAATTCCATTGCAACCAGGTGGCACGGTGGATAGTGTCAGGCCTGGATTCAAGAATATTCCTCTTCTTTAGTTCAAATCTGGTCTCAGACACTTAGTAGCTGTGTTACGTTGAGAAAGTCATTTAATCTTGTTAGCCTCAGTTTTCTCATATGTAAAATGAGCTGGAGAAGGAAATGTCACATACCATATCTTTGCCAAGAAAATTCCAAATATGGGGCCATGAAAAGTTGGACATGACTGAAATGACTGAAAATAGCTTTGAATTAAGTGTTAGAGATAGGTTGGATCTTAAAAACATGCTTTCATTTATCAGTCTAACCAAATTAGTCTAAGGTCACTTAGACCTGCCAGTCTTGCCCAGTCCAGTCCAGACAGTTTTACTAGTAGTTTTCTTTAACATTTATATGTGGACATTTATTTTTTTTTTCTTTATGAATCATGTTGGGAGAGAAAAATCGGGGCCAAAGGGAAAAGCCATGAGGAAAAAAAAAAAAAGAGAAGAAAAAGGAAAAAACTCTGAACTTAGCATGTGTTGATTTACATTTATTCTCTATAGTTCTCTCTCTGGATACAGATGGTATTTTCCATCCAAAATTTATTGGGACTACCTTATATCACTGAATCCTGAGAAGTACCAGATCTAACATAGTTGATCATTGTACTATCTTACTATTGCATCATGTAAATCTTTCCAGGCTTTTTCTAAAATCAGCTTGTTCATTTTTTGCAATAATATTCTCATTTTTTTTCTTTTTCAAAATACATGCAAAAATAATTTTCAACATTCATTCCCTATAGAACCTTGTGTACCAATTTTTTCTCCTTTCTCACCTCCTTCCTCCCCTTGCCAGCAAACAATCCAAGATTAGTTAAATGTGTGCAATTCTTCTAAACATATTTCCACGTTTATCATGTTGCTCAAGGAAAATCAGATCAAAAAGAAAAAGAAACCAAGGAAGCATACCAACCACCATAATAAAAAAGGTGAAAATATTAATTTGTGATCCACATTGTCTGTATAGTCTTCTCTCTGCATTAAGATGACTCTCTCCATCACAAGTCTATTAGAATGGCCTGAATCACCTCATTGTTGAAAAAAAGCTATGTCTAAGTATATCAATCACATAATCTTGTTGTTATGCAATATTTTCCTGCTAAACCTAGTTTCACTCTGCATCAGTTCTAATAAATCTTTGTAAACCTTTCTAAAATCAGTGGTTCATCATTTTTTATAGAACAATATCCTATTACTTTCATATTACTTATTCTGCCATTCCCCAATTGATGGGATTTACTCCTATTCCAGTTCTTTGACATGGGCATTTACTTATATTCCAGTTCTTTGATACCCTCCAAAGCTGCTGTAAACTTATTTGTACATGTGGGTCCTTTTCCCTTTTATGATTTCTTAGGGGTATAGACATAGGTATAATGACACTGGTGGGTCAAAGGGTATGGAGTTTAAATAAGTCCTTTGGGCATAGTTTCAAATTGCTTTCCAGACTATTTGGATCAGTTTGCAACTCCACCAACAATGCATTAGTATCTCAGTTTTCCCATATCCTCTCCAACATTTATCATTATCTTTTCTTATCTTAGTCAATCTGAGAGATTATTTGTATTTTTCTCATTAATAGTAATTTGGAGCATTTTTTCGTATAACTAGATAACTTTAATTTCTTTATCTGAAAATTGTCTGGATATGACTTTGACCATTTATCCATTGGGGATTGGGGATTATTTTCTTATACATTTGACTCAATTCTTTGTATATTTTAGAAATGATACCTTTATCAGAAACAACTGGTTGTAAATTTTTTCTCCCCAACTTTCTACTTCTAATCTGGGCTATTGGTTTTGTTTGTGCAAAACCTTTTTAATTTAATGTAATCAAAGTTGTCCATTTTGCAGTTCATAATGTTCTCTAGTTCTTTTTTGGCTATAAATTGTCTTCCTTTTTAGATCTGATATCCTTTGCTCTACTAATTTGCTTACATAATATTACTCTTTCT
Organism: Antechinus flavipes; assembly: GCF_016432865.1. Taxonomy (NCBI): domain Eukaryota; kingdom Metazoa; phylum Chordata; class Mammalia; order Dasyuromorphia; family Dasyuridae; genus Antechinus; species Antechinus flavipes. Next base: position 483,433,308 of record NC_067398.1, on the reverse strand, counting down.
ACCTAAATTACATACGCATTTTGACCTTATTTTGGTAAGGGGTGCTAAGTTTTTTGACATATATATTATTTTCCCCAACAATTTTTGTCCCTAGTGAGTTCTTAACCCAGAAGTGGAATCTTTGGGTTTATCAAACAATAGATTATTGTAGTCATTGGTGCTCAAGATATTTAAGCCTTATAGTTCATACACAAGGGAAATATTTGGCCAACTCTCCTAAAATATAACTTGTTCAGTGTGTCTTCGAGGCATGAACTTTTACAATCCTGGGTGTTTTTTTGTTTATTTGTTTTGTTTTTATTTTTTAATAAACATCAATGTTCTTTATAAAATGTGGCACCCAGAACTAGACAACAATAACTGTAGTTTGACCAGGGCCTAGTGTTATGTGATCATCACACCTCTGTCATGGATTAAATGCATCTCAGTATAATCTAAGATTTTATTATTAATAGATTGCCATTCACTAAAAACCCGCTTTTTTTTTTTTTTTTTAAGCTGAACTGCTCTCTGGACATCTTTTCATTATGAAGTTGATTTTTTAAAAAGCCCAAATAAAAAATTCTAAATTTAATAGACAAATGTGATTTTTAGTATATCTGGCATAGTGATGATGATGATGATGACAATGATGACAATGATGACAACGACCATGACAGTGGTAATAACTAGCCACTTAACATAGTGGCTTTCTAGTTTGCAAAGCACTTCACAAATACCTCATTTGATATCCTCACAATTATGGGAAAATAGGTGTTATTATCCCCATTTTAGAGATGAGGAAACTGAGGGAAAAAAGTTAGTTCTTGTACTGAGGATCACATAGCTAATCAGAGGCTGAATTTGAGCTTGAATCTTTCTGACTCCAGGTCTGAGAGCTCCATCATCTTTTCAACCTAGTTGCCTTAGTTGATGAGTTTGCTAACTCATCAACATCTGTTTGAATTATGAATTTGCCATCAGTGTGTTAACTGTTGCTCATGGCTTTGTGTTACAACTCATCAACATCTATTTGAATTACGAATTTGCCATCAGTGTGTTAACTGTTGCTCATAGCTTTGTGTTATCAGTAAATTTGATAACTATTCTATCTCATCTTCCAAGTTTGTTAGGGAACTTTGTTAGCTACTCTTTTGCTCAGCTAGTTCCAAATGTATCTGAGTAATTAATCTTTTTTCCCTTGTTTTCTAGTATTATATTCATTTGCCTGTTTTATCCCTGTAATAAACCAATATGCTTCTTAAGTTGAGAAATTATTGCTATGTAATGTCTGTTTGAATTGAATTGATACAGACCAGTAGGATCACCTTGTTCTTTTGGAGGCACAGAAGACAAGACTAATTTGGTCCCAGAAACAATTCCTTAGAGGGAAATAAGCCAATTTGTTGGAAGTTTTTCTGGGTTCTCTATGTACTCTTTAGTGGACACATACTTTTGGTAACTTCCTAGGGAGGTTTGGGAGACATTAGTTGGGTAGTTTTTAGGAAGTAAAAGATATTTTTATATATGATTGCTTAATTGCTGTTAATGACTGTAGGAGAGGCTCCATGGGATTATGGATGGCTATTTGTCCCAATTTTGAAAAGGGAGAACAACGTGGATTTTTCCAACTGTAGGTTAATGAACTTGATATTAATTTCTGAAAATACTTTTAAATTTCAGTACTCCCATCTATTTGGGCATTAGTGCCCACTGATGGGAAAGTACAAGCTTTTTTCTACCTGGGAGATTGTTTTTAGAGTTGTGTCTGAATAATGTTGATGATCAAGTATTTCTTTGCCAGTTTAGCTTAGTTGAAAGACATTAAAATGTTGCCAAGCTTATACTTGAAACATTTTTAATTGGAGAGACCTGGCAGAGTTCTGCAGTCTTTTGGAGGGGAGGTAAGGTATTTCTAAATTAGAAGAGACATTTGAGTAGAACTTTAATGGAGGGGAATTTTTTAGATTGGATTATATAATATATAGTTTGTAAACACTATACATAGTGTATAGAGGAAAGAAGGGAGACTTTGATTATCATAGATGACTAACAGGTATGTTTTTTAAAAATGTGGGAAACTAACTATTTTTTGGATAAGATTATTAAGACTGGGATTAGGAAAATAATGTAGACATGCCTTATTGAATATCAACAAGGCATTTGAGTTGATCACACTAGCTTTTTGGAGATGAAAAAAATGAAAATAAATTTTAGATAATTTCAGAGCTGATTGGACTACGTCACATCCATCAGAATAGATGGACAGCTCCTGTAAAAGAATGTTAACTGAATGTCAATTTTGAGGAAAGAAAGTCTCTAATGATATACTGCAGGGTTTCTGCCAGGCTTTATCCTATTTAGTGGTATTTTTAAACTTTCATTCCCTTGAATGAAGACAAATGACACAGTTGGCAAATTTGTTGATGATATAAAGCTTGAATGATAATTGGATTAAAAAATTTGACAAGTTGTGATGGTGGGGTAAACCGAAACAAAAATATTCTAATGTGGTTATCTGTAGGATTGATAAGCTATGACTAGATACCATTTCATATGAAAAAATGTCATTGTATTGCAAGGATTGCCATGATAGAAAAATGATTAGAGTTACTGTTTTACTTTTTACAACAGAACTCAGATCCATAGGTAGAAATTACAGGGAAGCATATTTATGTTTAGTTAAGATAAGGGAGAATGAATTATCTTAACAGTTAAATCTATTAAAATAAAATAATGAATTTTCCTCATCAATAGGTGTGTACAAGTGTAGGTTTTGTATGTTGTGTAGTACATGATGAATGGATATGAAAAATGATTGATGAAGAGGAGATTTATGAACAACTTTAAGCTTTTATTAACAGCTAACTATACTGCAAAGCACTTGTGAATCATGTAAGAGTTGGATGAGAATAATCTCTTAATTTCCCTTCTAGCTTTGATGTTTAGAAGTAGCTGTTATGGTATGGGTAGATAAAGGCTATTTTCTGGAGTCTTGTGCTTTTCTGCAGAACTAATAACTGCAAAAGCTTTAAGGCATGTCATTAGAGTTCTTACTCTAATTGGGGTTATACATGGGATTTTAGATGGTTGTGTTCTTTCTATACTCTTAATCCTTTGGTTTTAAATACTTTCAATCTCAAATGATAAGATGGTGAAAATACATTCTGGCTTATCATTTCCTCAGGGCTATTGGAAAAAAAAGCCCATTTTATTGTCAGTCAGCAGGGATTACACTAAGTGCTTGGGCAAGCAAAGAGAAGTAAAAAGATATCCTGGACTCAAGTTTATAATCATGCAAACCACTGTATATTAAACATGATTATTCATCTGATAAATTGGAGATAATTGAAAGAGAGGAAAGGAACTCTATTCTGGAAAAGAGGAAGAGGTTTCTTGTAGAAGGTAGTATTTTAGATGAGGTTTGAAAGAAGCCAGAGAAATCAGGAGATTAAAGATGAAGAGAATTCCAGGCACAGAGGCAGCAAGTGAAACATCCTGATAAATATCTGGCCGTTGGACCCATATGGCTCCAGAAGAGAAAAAAAGGCTGAACTCTTACTCAAATACAAATTCATTTCTGTTTCATGGCATTACTTCCCTGATATCACTGTCATCTTCAAGTGTGAAAGAAAATCAGGAGATTTGTTTAGTGCGTGGAACAACGAGAATACCAGTATCATTACTTATGGAGGGACTTTAAAAGACAACCAACCTCCATTATCTTTGGCAACACAATTTCTCTTTTAAGTTCAATCAATAAACAAAAGTGCCTATTATGTTCTATTTCCTGGAAATAAGGGTTAAAAATAAAATGGTAGAAAGCTTACACAGACATATGTAAATATATACCAAGTAAATAGATGTTTTGAGAAATAGAGGAATTGCTTTTCCCTTCCAATTTGGAAGAGAGATTAGAAGTCCTTCTCAACAAAGCCTGACACATGTCTCATCCCTGCCACAACCACTTTATTCAGTCTGCTGTTCATTATGTGCCGCTATGTGCAAAGAAAGCAATTTGTGGGGAGTGTTGGTATTCATTCATAGAAATTTGTCTTCATAGGAGACTGTGGAAAGGATAGCATAGAGTAAGAGAGGGGGGGATGGAAAAACAGTAGAGCCAGATTGTGAAGGGTTTGATACCTAAGCCACAGTGCCTTGTGGTCAGTGCTTGCTTGTTCTGTTGCTTTATAGGATTGGAGATAGATTTTATATATATATGTGTGTGTGTGTGTGTGTGTGTGTGTGTGTGTGTGTGTGTGTGTGTGTGTGTGTGTGTGTGTATTTCATATAACTTAGAGGGAAATGTCATCTTGGTCTTCAATCTTTAAAAGTTTTTAAAGTGGTATGCTCTTTAGCAACATAAGGAATAATTCTCAGGTATACTTTACTTGGAAAGATAATTTATACAAACAATGAAAGGGAACTGAGAAAGTAAAGAAATCGAGTTTATTGTTTATCTCTGAGAAGATAGAGTTAGCAAATTGGTCTCAATTAGTGATTTCCTAGTGATCAAATTCTATGCTTGAACTCAGTCTTTCAGGTTTGGAAGTTTGCCTTGGGACATCTTCCTTAATTTTGCTTAATATTCATTATTTTGATTTTCAAACGAAGTAATTTTAATATCTTGGGTTACTACTACTATTGTGCTACTACTATTATCCTAATACTGTTCCTGTTGAACAACTATTAAAAAAAATGCTAATTAAATGCCAATTTTGAGACTGATCAATTCTCTCAATTAAGATTCCCTCAGTTCAGTTGTAGTAGTTAAGGCCTTTTTTCACTGGCAAATCAACATACTATTTATTCATTCACTTATTCATTTTTTTATATTTTTGAAAAATCAGATTGACTTTATCAAATGATATTCCTCCTTTCTAGTTTATCTCCTTACACCTCTCTTCCCCTGAATGGAGAAATAAAATTCCCTTTTACATGTCAAACAAAACAAAATGAATTCTTTGGAATCTCCTCTGGAATTGTGCTTAGTCATTGTGTTGATCAGAATTCCTAAGACTTTCAAAGTAGTGTCTTTTAAAAGTTTTTTTTTTTAAATTTGATAGTCTTGATGAAAATATTGTATAAATTATTCTTATGGTTCTGTTTACCTATTCATCAGGTCCCATAAGTCATCCTAGTGCTTTCTGAAACCATTCTTTCACTTCCACCAGCACAATAATATTCCATCACCTTCACATACTATAAATTGTCCAGCTATTCCCTAATTCATGATTACCCTCATACTTTACAGTTCTTTGTTACCTTAAATAGAGCCACTATAAATATTCCTGTATATATACAGGAATCGTTTTTCTCTTTGCTGTTTTACTCAGGCCAAATCCAACAGTTCCATCTCTGGGTCAAAGGGTGTGCACAGTTTAACAAATTTTTGGGCACAGTTCCAAATTGCATTCCAGAATGGCTTGGCCAATCCACAATTCTAGCAATAGTATATCACTATAACTTTTCCCATAAATCCTCCAGTATTTATTTGCCATTTTCCTCATTAGTGTGCTGTGGAACTCCAGAATCATTTCAGTTTTTCCTTAATAATCATTAGGCAGCATGCATTTATTATGGGTTAGGTACTAAGAGTAGAGGGAAAAAAAGTAGTCCTTACACTTGAGGAATTTACATTCTACTAAGGGGGATAAATCACATTCAAAGATATGTAAATACTTGATGGTATCTACAATGCTCTGGTATGTGTTTGCATATTGAATTTGAGGTGCTTATAGGACACCTGGGAAGTTGTCAAGCCAGCAGTTGACAAGAATGAAGCATTTATTTAAGTACTTACTGTATATAAAGCACTGTGCTAAGCACTGGCAATACAAATAGAAAAGTAAGATAATTTCTGCTTTCTAGGAGCTCATGTTCTAATGGGGCAGACAATTTATGGAAAATTTCAGCTGCAAATTATACTGAAAGGTCTGGTCTTTAGCATGAAGCATGATAAGCCTTTTAAGTGTCATTTTCACTGATAAAACTTGCATCATTTCTGATATTGAATAATTTGAGAGAACCAGAGACTTTGGTGAGCCCATTCAAAAGATGGGATGGCGTATTTCCAAGAGCACTTAGTGCCAGCTGTCTTCTCCATAGGGTTTGTTTCCTAAAATTTATGATGACCATAGACACTGGACTGTGGAAGCATTGCTCTTTTCAAGGATTTGTGTTCAGGTTTTTGGGCTCTCTGCATCAAGGCAGGAGGGGAGATGATGGACAAACTATTGGTGGTGCTGGTCATTGTGTTTACACATAGATAAGAAAATAATTGACTATATGAGTCATCAATTAGTATTTAGTTAATAAAGGGGAAAAAGGAAACATCGTAACATAGTTTTATTCCCTTTCATATGTATCTTGTGAAATCCTTATGAATATTTGTGTGTACTCAGAGATCAAATTGTAGGGATTCAGTCTATATTTAGGTACCCCCCTGTATTTGAATCATTATGGTGTTTTGATAGTTTGCCCTTTGTACAGAGAATAATACAGAGAAGGGATATAATGAGTCAAAAGTTCTTACCCAGGGCTATATTGATCTCAAATTAAAGGATATTTAACTAGGGTCTGGGAAAATAATATTTACATTAACTGAATTTTTCTTAACTTTGATTACTTTAAATACTTAACTGAGTACTTTGAATTCTTAATTGAACTTCTAGGATTAATTGATAGTTTCAGTAATTACTTTATACTGTTTTAACAACAAAAAGGTGAGCTTGATTTTTCTTTAGACTGAATTTCCTTGGATTTAATTATCTCTGTGCACATGACTCTCAACTGAATATCTCTAATTCTAATTGAGCATCAGTGGTCATTTGTCTTTTGTATAGCTCAAACTTGTCTCATAGGCATTTCAAACTCAGCATGTACAAAACTAAATTCATCATTTTTCCCTTCCTTGACACCTTTATCCTTGATTCCTTTATTCTTTAATCCACACCTGCAATCAGTTACTGAATTTTGTCTCCTTATACATTATTTCTTGATGTTGTCTCTCTCCTCCCAGAGCCACTAGCCTAATTCTTACTACTTCTCCACCTGAAATGTTAAAATAGGCCTTGTGTTTGGCCCTTTCAAATCTCAGCTTCTTTCCAATCCATCTTTCATAGCTGCCAAAGTGATTTTCTTAAAGTGCATGTTATTGTGTCACTTCTCTACTTAAAAAAAGAAAAGGTTCTGAGAACTTATAGCTGATCCTCAAAGAACAATGAGAGAAACCACTATAGTTTATTAAGACCTTTATAGAATGTGACTTCCATCTATCATTCTAATTTTATTACTATTTTCTTGGATGTTGTGATCCAGCCAAACCGGCTGACTTTTGTTTTTCACTCATAGTAATACTTATAGTATCTTTGCAAAGTTTGTCTTCACATCTGAAAATGCACTCTTACTTCATTTCAGCATCTTGGAATCCCTTGCTTTCTTTAAAACTGCCAAAGTGACACTTATATATGAAACCTTTTCTTTCCCTTCCTCATACCTCCAAAGTATTTTTCTTTGTATTTATTGCATATATACCTATTGGTGTACATACCTTTTGTGGAATATAACTTGCTTTGAGGGTAGTGACTTTCATTTTTTCTTTGTAATCCCAACACCTAATCCAGTGCCATGTATGTATACTTAATAAATATTTGTGTATTAATTGAAATGTTTCATTTATTTACTTATGAGAACTTTTGTATTGATAGTTTAAAGTTTATCTCAACAAAAATTCTGGTAGCAGAAGAGCACAACTCTTCTAATGGCAGAAGATGTATGCATGGAAATAATTGAAAATAAGTCATCACTGCTTCTTAGATTCTTCATCTGCCTAGACATTAGTGCTTTTCATATTGTCAGTGAGCTGTGTGGTATTTTTAAAATGGAAATTAGGTATAGAAGGGGAAGAGAATTGTGATCAATAGATGTTTCTGATATCTCCTACCATCCTATCTGATCTTTTTAATCTTTTTTTTTTTTTTTTAAGAAAGAAAGATGATGATAAAATATATTGGGAGATAATATATGTGAAGGTCTGTTTAAAAAGAAAACAGGAATTTATATTTTTTGGTAGGGTACTAGAAAGTCACTGAAATTTTAGTGAGTAAATTGGTTCAGAATTCCTCTTTAGGAAAATCACATTGGCAGTTTTAGAGGATGATTTAGAATGGGGAATAGTGAGACTGTGAGTAAAGAAGTATATATAACATGAAAATGAAACAGAAGGAGCAGTTGATGGACTTAATTGAAGTGAAGAAAGAAAATAATCATAAAGAAATCTGAGTATAAGAAACTGAGAATAAAAGGGTGATGCTGCTCTTCACAGAAAAAGAAATTTCATTTGGAGAAGGGGGAGTTCACTAGTTATTTTGAAATGTCCAGTGGTAATGCAGGCCTAGAATTAAGGAGAACTAGGGCTGGATGTAGAAATCTATGAATTATCTTCATACAGTTGGAAGGTATTTTAGTTAAATTTTTTTGTTTTGTCAGTAAGGAAAAAACTGAAATTCTTCCCTAGATCACTTATATACCATCCTATACACATAACATATTTTTGAAAGGCTTTTAAATTATAAAGCATAATTAGAATATTCAAAGAATGGATGTTTTGATTAGTTTCAAGTAAACAAGCTGTATTAAAATGTGTTAATATTTTGCACACAGTGATTTACTACAGCAATATATGTACATTAAATACAATTGAATGTTTCTTATAAGATCTTACAGTGCCTAAAAGGGGGGAAGGGGGTTGGTTATTGTTAAAACAATATTTTGAGTAGGGTGGGTAGCATAGGTGTAGAAAATTAACATAAATGTATTATGACTCCTGAGGCATATGTAAAAGTTGATATAAAAAATCCCAACTACCCTAAATCTCTGAAATGACTTAGTTTTATTGAACTTGCCTTCTTGTTGCTTCTTCTGAAATGTAGAGACAGAAGAGTGGTGTAAAAGTGCAGACAGTAAAACTTGGGTTTTGAATTTTGCCTTGGACAAAGATTAGATGTATGACTATTGGTAAATCACTTAACCTTGTCTAAGACTCAGTTTATGAATTCATGAAATTATAATTATAATAATGCTTGTAATACTAATAGACAAGTATTGACATGTTCTTTGAATGAGGTAATATGTAAGTAAAGTGCTTTGCAATTCTTAAAGTGAAATAAATTTCAGTTCCTGTTATTAATTGGAATAGATACATGATGCAGTGATAAATCTCTTATTGGTTTAAACTTATTGAATGAATCTGTTGAAGACTTACATAAATAGGCAAATAAAGTCATGCAGAATTAAAAAAAATGAACTAGGATATAATAAAGGATAAAATTATGTGGCATAAAAATATAACTATACCTTTAACATAGAATGACAAACATTTTATTCATTAACTAGATGATTTATTACTTAATTTTTGGTTTAGTTTTTGTAGAAAATGTTTCCTGACTGCTATGAGAGAAAGTGGAATACACTGTCCCCTCTGTCGTGGAAATGTAACTAGAAGAGAGCGAGCATGTCCTGAACGGGCCTTAGACATTGAAAATGTCATGAGGAAATTTTCTGGTAGTTGCAGATGCTGTGCAAAACAGGTAGAGTAAAATATGATATATTTAATATTTGAAAGTCAAGTTTTCCGTATTAAGTTATAGTTAGAGAATTTCATTTGGATTTGTCAAAATTATCATTTTTGATATTTATTTTTAATCATAATACTGTTATAACTTTATAGATAATATCAGAGACTTAAGAATTGGAAGGTCCCTAGAGGTTCTGGTTTTATAGAGGAGCAAACAGAAGACTAGAGAAGTTGTGCTATGTACAAGATCTTCAACAAGTTACATAGGGAGCGCTAAGGAACTAAGAGTAAAATAAAAAATACCAGTTGCTCAATTATTGTAACAATCACAAAATATTTGACATTGACAACTTTTATTTATTTTTCACTTGTTCACCATAAAAAACTTTAAAGATTTAGTCATGGGGAAGTGGAGTAATGGAAGATTATGATGTGTCTTTGGAACTATTACAAACATTGCTTTATTTTAGTTGATGAATTTTGTAAACAATGCCAGATCCTGTTTGATGCATTTACCCACGTCAGATATACCTTTCGACCTTTGGAGAGGGATACATAAGTGATGGGAGAAATAGGCTGAAGCTAGGTACACTTGACTCCACTCCTCTTTGCTGAAATGAAAAACGTTAACCTAATAACTTTTCATTTTTCAGTCTCTGAAGGAAAAATAGGAAAAAATTTGATGTTAAGTAAAAATGTAGGTGATATATGTGAATAATTCTTAAAGCTACTATTAATAGTTAAAATTAAGCAATGGCAATAAAGCATAACAATTAAAATTGTTAGTGAAAATAAGCTTCAGTAATTGTATTGCCAAGGTTTAGTCGCATAATAATTTATATTATTTATGTACTTGATAGGTGAGTTTCATATTTTACTCATGCTTAGGTAAGTCCAGCACTTGGAAAGGAAAAAAGTTCATTTTTAACTTAAAAATTTCAACAAGAGAAGAATTATTTTAATTTGGTTGGAGTGTTTACTTTATTTTCACCTTTGGCTTTTTTCTGTTATTCCCAGAACTTGTAATCTTGTGAGAGAATTGTTTCAAATGCAAACTTGTTGTGGATTTCATTTACAGATCAAATTTTATCGCATGAGACATCATTACAAATCTTGTAAGAAGTATCAGGATGAGTATGGTGTGTCTTCCATCATTCCAAACTTTCAGATCTCTCAAGATTCAGTAGGGAATAGGTAAATAATTTTTGTTTGTTTAAAAGTAGTTTATGTATTATAATTTGTTAAGTATTTAAAACTCAGAATTTTGAAGCAATGGTATGGAAATTAGACTCTTGTAAAGTTGCTAGGGAAATGATTTCAGAATTTTATTTGGGATATGTAGATTAAATTTTGGGCCTCAACATTGTAGCATATCTAGAGCACAATTGATTTTAAAAAGTCTATAGACTTTTGAACTTTACTAGTGTTTTTGGTCAGGAAATACTTTTTTCTCTTCCTGGCATAACAACTTAATTGCTTTGTGACCTATAATAAAATTTCCTATTTGTCAAGTTGGAATCAAGTATCAGCTTTCTTTCTAAGTTCTTTATCATTAACGAGTTGCATATTGATTAAACTTGACATATAACTCAGCATATTACAAAGTTTGACTTGTTAGTGAAAATTCTTAATTATTGCATAATTAAGGTCTCAGATTTTATTTCTTTACATCAGAAGTAGTAGTTATGAGTCATTATTTTTACAAGTACCAATTTTCAGTAGGTAGAAATTGGGAAAATTCTAGGGGAAAAATTGAGTTTTACATCAGATATGGAACACAGTTCAAATATTCCAGTTCCCTCATATGATGATGCATTAGGAAACTAAAGCTCAGAGATGATAAATGACTTTTTAGCAAGTGTATTAGAATCATAGAACTGGGAGAGAGCTTAGAGGTCATTGAGCCTAAACTACTTCATCTTACATATGAGAAAATTGTGTCTCAGGTTGACATTCCTAGCTCACTTAAGATAGTAGAGATGGTAGAGTTAGGTAGAACTTCAGTCCCGTGACTCTTGGTTCAGGATTATGAGTTCTGTACTATTTTTAACTGTACCATTCTATCTCCCAGTTGTGCTGACTTCTGGTCTCATATTGTTTGAGTTATATTTGTTAGAGTTAGCGAAGAATTGCTTATTATTATTTCAGTGGATTCAGAAAGACCCCAATATAGAAAGAGATCTAGGTTTCAGATCTAGTGTGGAAAATGATCCTGATCCAAAAGGGCAAGGAAGCGTGGTCAGAAGCAAGCAGGCTTGGATTGGAAGGTGAAACTGAGAGCTGATCTGATATTTAACAAGTAGGTGTAGTAATCTAAGTGGGCTACTCAGTCACCTGTTGAGTCTTGGGGAGCTCCAAAGATGAGTGGATTAATTTGACTAGGGATGGGGAGTGATTTCAACTCTTGGTCTGAGGGTCTGATTTGAGGAAGGATGCTGCTTTACCCAGGTGGGAAGGAACAGTGTAGAGGTCCTTTGGGTAAATAGTGAGATGACCTGAGTAAGATGATTGACTGGGATGTGAAATTCAGTATATATTTCTAAATGTCCTATGGTGCCTTTGCAAAAGTTGATCATTTGGTTGGCCATTAAATAAATATCAAAAGTCACAAATAATAAGGTAAAGCTATTAGAGAATAGTAAGGCAAGTATGATCAAAGGATAAAAGAACACATGAATGAATAATAAGAATAGCATTTTGAATAATGAGTGAGTTGCAGAACTATGGAAAAGAAAAATAAATTATGTTAACAATGAAGGCTACACACCAAAGCTTAGAGAATGCAGTAATGGCAGTTTTCAGAGGAAAAAAACACTTAGCAAAATAGGAAAAGTCTTAATGAAATGAGCATGCAATAAAAAAGGCCAGAAAATAAACTAGCAATCCTAAAACAAGTATAAGTGTTAGATAAGTAAAAAAGAATTGAAAAACTGTGGAATTGATTAAAAATAAAAAACCCAGCTGATTCTTTGAAAAGATTATCAAAATACATAAATCATTTTCTGAACCAATTAAATAAAAGATAGGAAAATCAAATTATCACGATAAAAGAAATCTGTAAAATTTGTAGCAGAAGAGATAAAATAAAATAAAAAAAAAACAGGGAGTTGCCCATAAAGCCATTTGAATTTTTTGGTGAATTTTGCCAAATATCTAAAGAATAATTTATATTTAGGTTAGAAAAATTATTCCTGAGAAATAAGAGATAGCACTGTATCTCTTTTATAAAACAGATGTGATCTTAATACCAAACTACGGAGAAACAAAGTAGAGAAAGAAACAATGCAACTCTTATCATTAACCAATCTTGATGCAAAAATGTGAATGAAATCTCAAGGAGAATCATAACATATCCAGAAAAATTTTCAATAATCAAGCTGCATCTTTACAAGATTTTAGGGAAAATATATATGATCATAAAATAATTCCCTAGTTGTGGAAAGGACCTCTGACAAAACATTACTTATTTATGTTGAAAATTCTTAAAAGTATAAGCATAGAAGAGACCTTTTTTTTCTATAAGCATTCATTCGAAGTTAATTTTGTTTGCAACAAAGAAACACTGAAAGCTTTCCCAGTACCAATAAGAGCAAAGTAAGGATTCTTCTCTTTCTAGTTTATTTTTTACATAGTTTGAAAACTACTATATGTAACTTTTATAGTAGCTGTTAACATTGTAGTATTATAATCTAAGTCTTGTTGACATTAATTGTCTTTTACATTGTTGTAGTCAGTCAAGTACTTGATTCTTACTTTTCATTTCTTTCTTCCATTTCCATCACTGAAGAAACATCCCATGATTTCCAGGATCTTTAATAGAAGTCATTTTTAAGGCACAAATTGACTTTTTTCATGTTTCTCAGTTCAGGCATTCCTAGTCTTGGGCACATAGTTTGTTTTCATCAATTTTGAAATAATATTGCTATGAATATTTTTTTGCTTCTTGTCTTTTCCTTGATTTCATTTAAACTCATTGGGATAGAAACCCAGCAGTGAGGTTAGCAAGGTCAAAAGACATGAACAACATAGTAATTTTTTGTGCCTAATTTTAAGTTTACTTGGGAAAAAAAAAAAAGCCCTGCCCAGTTTTAAAGTAAATGTTATTTAATGGTTTACCCCCTTATATTAGTTATTTCTTCCTTGCCCCCCACCCCCACTTTCTTTGTGACATAGTAAAATAAGGAAAACACTTAGTACGTCCAATCTCACATAATAGACAATATTTTGACATCTGAGTTTGTTCTTCATTGCCTTTTCAGTCCTTGAAAATTCAACATTATTATATTCTTTGTGTATATATTTTTTGCTGTTCATTTAGTGTTCTGCTTTAGTGTTCATATAAGTCTTCCAATGTTTTTCTGAATGCTCTTACCATTTCTTGCTTCATAGTAATGTTCCGATATATTTATATATTTTGTTTTTTAAAAATATTTCTTCATTATTTTTTACTTCATTGTTACCCCAAAGAATGGTCCAGGTAGGTGGCACAGTAGATAATATGCCAGGTCTGGAATCAAGAAGACTTTTATGAATTGAAATCTGGCTGTACATTTTCTATGTGACCCTGGGCAAATCCTTTCCTCCTCCCATTTGCCTTAGTTTCCTTAGCTTAAAATGAGCTGGAGAAGGAAATGGCAAACACTCTTAATATCTTTGCCAAGAAAGCCCCAAATGGGGTCATGAAGAGAGGAAGAAGACATGACTGAAAAAAAGGACTTAACAACCACTCCCAAGAATGCTGCTATTTTTATTTTCATGGGATAAATGACATCATTAAACAGGTCAAAAGGAAAAGATTATTTACTTGCTGTTTTGTGTAATTTCAAATTGAAATTTAGAATAGTTGAATCTCTTCATAGCTCCACTAATGCTTTAGTGCGGTTGGCTTATAGTAGCCTCTCCAACAATAGTTTATCAGTTTTTTTGGTAATATTTACAAAATTGCATTTTATTTATGAAGTCTCAAGGTTCTTTTGTTTTCTTATAATGATTCTAAGCATGCTTTTTCATATATTTATATAATTTGCAGTTCTTGGGAAAACATTTTTGACAACTAATCTTTTGATTTGTTTTTGAATGTATTTTCAAGTTTTAGACAGTTTAAACTCTTGAGAGTATTAGTGGAAACATTTAATATTTCATTTTAGTATTTGTCAATTTTTTGTATTTTAAAATTAAGTTTTATTTATATTTTGAAATTAAATCATTGAAGAAAGTTGAAGCAGATTTGGAATTTTGTATGAACTGAGAAGGGACCAGGCTGGAATTTGTAGTATTTGCAAAGAAAATAGTTTGAAACAAATTAACTTTGTAAGCAGGAATTCAGGATGATGTTTTAATATTAACTCACATTTGTATTGTGCTATAAGATTTAGGAAACTGCCCCTGTGATGGTATTTGCTAGAAATGCTTAGATATTTTCAGGGAATTTAAGTAACTTTGCCCATGCCACACAGGATTTGAACCCAGGCTTTGTGGTTCCATAGCTACTATACCACCTTATACCAGAAAACTTATAAATATATTGAAAGAAAACAGGGAAGAGACTTTTCAAGTAACCCCAAGGTCTTACTAGAGATTGTGTGCATTTAATATGTTGGTTCAGAATTTTTCTTAATAATCACAACTCACATTTATATAGTGCTTTTAGGTTTTCAAAGCACTTTACTCACAACAACCCTGTCAGGTAGGTAGACAATCCATATCTAAGTGGAAGGAGCACTGGCCTTAGAGTCAGCACACCTGAGTTGTAGCCTGGGTTCTGCCGATAACTTGATGTGTAACCTTGGGTAAGTCAGTAAACTTTTATTATTTAAATATTTTTATTGCTTCCCTTAAAAAAACAAAAGAAAACAGTATTTAACACTCCTGTCACAGCTAGACTAAAACAGTGATTTTAGAAGGGGGCAGAATTCATATTGAAAAATAAATTTATAGTAGTTTGTCTTGGAGACATTGACCTAGTCCACTTTAAATGATCTTATTTGAATCTAAAGGATAATAGCTAAAGAAGTTCTTTGAAAAACATTTTATAACTATAACTTTTATAGCTATTGGGAATATTCAGGCCTAGAATTTCTTTTGAATAATCGATGCTAGTTCAGACAGAAGAACTTGAATTATATCTAGCCAAGAAAATCTGCCTTTTCTACATTCCCTTTTTATATTATTTCTCTTTATGTATTTGGAGTTAAAGGAAACCGGGGAAGGGGAAGAAGTACTATTTTAAATTCAATTCAAACTATAATATTTTGTAAGGGAAAAATAGATTTCAGGAAAGTATTGAGTAATTATAATCTGGATGAGGATTATAAAAGAAGTGACCCTATTCTCTTTAGAAAACTTAGTCTAATTGGAGAGATGAGTTACTTAGGTAAAATAGAGAAACATACATCATGGTAAAGTATTGTTTTCCTTTTATATATATCCAGTACCTAGTGCATTGTTTTGTGTAATAAATGTTTGTTGGTGAATTAAATATTAATAGTCCAGCATTTAGCAGGTACCTTATGTTATAGTCAATAAGGTAAAAAAAATTCGATACTATTTTATCTGTCTGCTGGATATAGAGATTCTATGAAATCTATTTCGTCTCCTCAGATTTATAATCTAGTAGGATAATTATACTTGCAAATAAATAACATAAAATAGAATTTAGGTACTTTATAGTTTTTAAAATGTTTTCCTCACAAAAACCTTGCATTTTAGGTAGTATAAATCTTAGTACCCACTTTTTACAGATAAGGAATTAAAGGTACAAAGTTAAATGACTTGCTCATGGTCAAGCATATCTCCTGACTTGGGTTTAAATGCTCTTTATATACTATACCTTAATAAAATAAGTCTAAATTTTCTGCCATTTGAAGTTTCTTTATTAACTGGCCCCATTTTCCTATTCTTCATTCTTTAATAGCTGACTCCCTACTATATCCTCTACTGTGTTCAACCAAGTCAGTTTTCTCGTTGCATATCTGATTTCCTATCTTTTCCTTTCTATGTAGTTTTTCTCTTTCCTTTATGTTCAATACCTTCTTACCCCTAATATAATTGGCTCTTTGCTGTTCTACCTATTCAGATTTTAATAATTCTTTAAGGTGTCACCTCAAGTTCTGTCTTCTGATTTCTCTCCCTCTTCCCTCCCTCACCCCCCATAAGTATATTAGGGTTCAAAAGAAGGATGCATGTGGTTTGGCCAAAGGAATCTCATGCCAAAGTTCATGTGACTATCTTAAATCAGCATTGGTCAGCCTAATTGTGGAAAGCTTTATTAAGAAGATGGAGCTAGATATGGGTCTTGAAGAATAGGAAATGAATATGAAATATTTCAGGGACAGCAGGAGACTGACTCCATCAGAGTCAGTTGTTGAGATAAGTGTAAAAAAAGGGAGCCTTTGATGAGCAAAGAACAAACCTTGGTATTTATTTATACATGTTGTAATGGAAAGAGTACCATTGTGCTGGAAAGATATGTGTTCAAACTTTGGCTCTTTAATTTTACTAGCCATGGAACCATAAACAAGTCACTTAACCTCTCAGCTTTATTTTCCTTTTCTCTAAGATGTGGATAATAATACTTGCACTACCTAATTAATAAGGTTGTTTTAAAGAGATCATTTGGAAAACAGTAAAGTACTATCAGTATGTAAACTGTCATTGTTGGCTTTTGAGTAGAAGGAATGACCTGAAGAAAGTTGTGTTTTCAGGAAGATAATTATGGCAGTAGTATGTAAGACATTTGCAGGGAAGCCCAGTTAAAGTTATTTTTGTCCAGGCATGGGCTTGGACTTGGATGAGCTAATGGAAATGAGAATGGAGAGGAATGAAGACTTAGAAACAAATTTTGAATGCGATAAGAAGAAAAAATACACATGGTCATAAAAGTACTTTAAATATTATCTACAAGCTGTTAATATTGCTGTGTTCCCAAAGTTTTATTTTCCTCAATTTACAGAGAAGAAAAAATCATATTTTGTTTTGAGAAATAGGAAACGGACACCTGATTTTGAAATATCAAACAAATATCTGATTTTATAATAGAACAGTACTTTTAAGATACTACTGTTGGAAAAATATTTTTTCTATTTTTAAATTATAAGCATAAATGATCCATTCCTCTTATACTCCATTGATGTTATTTTTTTAAAGTACTTTGCCTTTCTTGTTGGTTCAAATTTTGATGAGTTGCATTTTTAGAGTAATATAAGACTGCTTTAAAAATTCTAAACTTTTTTTTTTCATAAATATTCTGAAGTCCAAAGTTTCCATTCTCATTCAGGCTCTTCCACTCAGTAAGTCCAAATGAGGTTTTCCTGTACTTTAATTTTTGGTTTTAAATTTGAGCCACTTATGACAATTAATTTTATATTTAATTTGTCCCATGCCTTTCTTAAGTAATAGGAGTGAGACATCTACATCTGATAACACAGAGACCTATCAAGGAGATGCAAGGTAATCTTGAAAATTTGTCTTTTTAAAATAAGTGGTATCTGTTGTTTTTACTAAATAATTAAAGTATTTTTTATTGGATTAAAACTTTTAAGCTTTTATATTCACAAAATAATTATTTTACATAAAAATTTTAGGTTTTAAGGTTATTGATTTGTACAAATCAGTGACATAGGAGTAGTTTGAACCAGTTATTAGTCAATATGTTGTGGAAATTGTCAGTTGCAGGAAAATTGACTTTTTTTAAATAGTTTTTTATTTTTGAAATACATGCAAAGATAGTTTCTAACATTCATCCTTGAAAAACTTTGTGTTTCAAATTTTTCTTTCTCCTTTTCCCTCCCCTAGATAGCAAGAAATCCAGTTAAATATGTGCAGAAAATTGACTTTTTGACAGTGTGGTTGATGAGATAGGTTCAAATGTATTAACGTTTTGAAAAAAAAAATTTTTTTTAATCTATTTTGACAATTTAGTGTCCATGCTAACTAATTCCAAGAGCACAGAAGATTATTAGGGAGTTGCCAGTATTGAACTTTTTCTTGAAAATTAATATCTCTACTAACTTTATGTATAGTGTTAAACATGAAGGAAAGCGTTTAATGAGAATATAACTTAAGTTAAAACTTCAGGGAAGTCATGGAAGTATGATTAAATAGGTAACTGTAGCCAAAGCAATATTACAGTATAAAATGGAAGGATCCAATAATTTCTTTCTTGGTATTTTGAATGAATCTGTTTAAGCTTATGTTGTTTTCAATAACAGTTTATTAGGTATATTTTTTAAAAATATATTTTATTTCCCCCTAATTATGTGTTGAAACAATTTTTAAGATTTGGATTTAAAAAAAAAAAAAAAAGTTCCAAATTCTATCTCTACTGATCTTCTTTCCCTCCCCCGCCAAGATAGCAATGAGATATAGGTTATACAAGTGCACATTATGTAACACATTTTCATATTTTAGTCACTGTGTACAAGAATACTCGAATTAAAGAAAAAAAATGAGAGTTGAAAAAAATAGAATGCTTCATTCAAACATTATCAGTTGTTTTTTAGGAGCAGATAGTTTGTTTCAACAGTTAGTCCTTTGGAATTGTCAGAGATCATTATATTACTGAAAATAGCTAAGTTTTAATGTAACATTTTAAAAGAAAAAATATTGGTATCTTTTGTTTTTGCATCACATCATTTTCTAAATATATCCCTCCCCACTTTTCTATTCAGTGATTGGTTCCTTGTTTTCTTGGAATAAAAAAGAAAAGTAAATTAAGGTCAGCAAACTCAAGCAGCATATCAACTTAGTATGGCAATGAATGCAGTATTTCACACTAATTGTTCCCTACTTCTGTAAAAAAATGAAGGGAAGTACATTTTCTTAACTCTTCTTTAGGACTAAATTTATTGGTTATTTATTATTGCCTCTTGTTCAGTTTCTTAACATTTTTGTCTCATAGTTCTCCTGGGCATCCCACATTTAAGTGTCCCTTGTGTCAAGAAGCAAACTTTACAAGACAACGTTTACTGGATCATTGTAATAATAGTCACCTCTTTCAGATAGTCCCTGTGGTAAGTATGTTTGACAATTTGTCTTAACTATTTTTTTTTCTCAATAGTATTTTATTTTTCCAGTATATTTAAGGATAGTTTTCGACATTGATTTTCT
The DNA here is from genome assembly GCF_016432865.1 of Antechinus flavipes. Taxonomy (NCBI): domain Eukaryota; kingdom Metazoa; phylum Chordata; class Mammalia; order Dasyuromorphia; family Dasyuridae; genus Antechinus; species Antechinus flavipes. Next base: position 483,413,645 of record NC_067398.1, on the reverse strand, counting down.
TCCTTAATTTTTTTTCTTATTGTAGCCTTTTAATTTACAAAACATATGCATGTGTAATTTTTCAACATTGACCCTTGCAAAACCTTCTGTTCCAACTTTTCCCCTTCTCCCTCCTCCTTCCCCCAGATGGCAGGTAGTCCAATATATCAACAATAATTTTTGTAAGATTTTGAGTTGTACATTTTTTCCCATCTTTACCATACTTCTTTTGAAGACAGCAAAAACACTCTGATATAGGTTATAAATATACAATTGTTTTAATAAACATTTCCATATTTAACATGTTGTGAAAGAAAAATCAGAACAACAACAACAAAAAACTACGAGAAAGAAAAGACTTTGATCGCATTCAATCTTGATAATTCTCTCTCTGGTTGCAGATAGCATTTTCCATCCCAAATGGAATTGTCTTGGATCACTGTATTAGAAGAGCTAAGTCTCTAGTTCTACTCACTTCACTTAGTGTATCATAAGTTCTTATAAGTCTTAATTAAAATTTGAAAAAAAAAGTATGATATATCATTTATTTACTTCATTTGTGAATTCTATCTTGTATATACTTATTTCTTTCTGCCTACATTTTTAAGTACAGTGCTGTAAAGCTGTTTATAATTGTAAAATAATATTGCTAAGTGCTTAAAACTAATTTATTAAAAATTAAGTATAATTCCTAGCTTCCTTTTAAATTTTAAATTTTTCCTGCATATTCCTTGCTTTGTATATATATTTGTTTCCCCCAATGAATTGTAAAGCCCATTGAAGATAGAAGCTGTCTCTTTCCTTTTTTTTTTTTTTTTTTTTTGGTATATTTAATGCTTAGCACTGTGCCTGGCACATACTAAAATTGCTGGTCCCAGCATTTGTAATTTTCACTTTTTGTTATTTTTTTTTCCAGTAATGGGGGAGATAGAAATGGAGAGTTGTTATTATTAGTGACTTGGAGCACATTCTAAGATGGATTTTGAAAAGTTGTATTTCGTCCTTTGAGGATTGCCTGTTCATATTCTTTGACCGTTTCTTCATTGGATGGGGAATAGTTCTTGTTTTTAAATATTTTGAATCCATTCCCTGGACATTTTAGATATCAAATCTTTATCAGAAGAATCTATTTTAAGGTATTTCCCAAGTACGGTTTACTCGTTTAGCATATTTCCCTACTTAGATGTACCCTTTGACTCAGCAGTTACAACTCCTTGCTCTGTAACTCAATGAGATAAGAAAAGCAAAAGGACCTGTATGTACAAAAAGTATAATGGCCCTTTTTTGTGATGACAAAAAAAATCATAAATTGAAGGGACATCTTATCAAATGCTGGATGGCTGAACAAGTTGTGCTTTATGGTTGTGATGGATTACTATTGTGATATATAAGAAAAGATGACCAAGATGCTTTCAGAAAAACCTGGAAAGTCATGTGAAAAGGGATGCTTAGTTCCATAGAGAAGTGAACAGAATCAGAACATTTGTACATAGTAATAGCATATTGTACAATGATCAATTGTGAGTGACTTAGCTATTCTCAGACATGATCTAACACTCTTCCAAAGTACTTATGAAGAAAAATGTTGTCCACCCCCAGAGATCATGAATTTATATAAATTCCATATTTGCATATTTTTCTTTTCCCTCCAGTTAGAAATACAAAGTTCCATCCACTTCTTCCTCCTTCCTCTGCTAATGTATTAAACTAAGTATAGATCCAGTCCACCCACAGATTTTCTCATTATCTTATTTAACTACCCTTAGTGCTTTTTGACGATATTAATATCCTGAAGGGAAATTTTTTCCCCCTTTAATAGAATGTTAAAATTTAATAATTCTATATATTCCCTTCCTGCATTTTTTTTAGATTCAAAATTTCTATTCTCTTTTCTTTTAATTAGGAGTGACTGAAAGTTGTGGTTTCCCTTAAAGTCCATTTTCCCACCCTACTCCTCCACCTTTCTCCCCTCCCCCAAATTTTAATCAGCTTTGCAGGAAACATTTTTGTTATTGAAATTAGATAAACTTATTTTGTTTCCTGCTATAATAAATTTCTAGATTGCCTCTTGTTTATAGTAAAAGTTGCTAGGTCTTCTTGGAAAGTGTGACTGGTTTTTGTTACTTTTTTTTTTTTTTTTAAATATATGGACGCTTGCAGGTTCTGTATTTTGGCTAAATGGGTAGGGAACCTTTTTTCTGTCAAAAGACCATTTGAATATTTTAACCTCATTCATAGGCCATACAAAAATTATTAACTTACAGAAATCAAGCAGTGGGAGGTTATTGTTGTTTATGGTTGCCTTGGTGTAGGGTAAAACCAAATGATTTCTCAGGCCTTATGACCTGTGAGCTGGATGTTCCTACTTCTGGGCTAAAACATACCTGGGGCTCTCCATTTGCCTAGCAGTTAGGTGTCATAATGATGATAATATGCTGACCCTGGAACACTAGCTGTTGTGACACTATGCAACGCACTTTAGTCTGTCTCAGTATCCTCATCTATAAAATGGGGATAATAATAGCCTGAACCTTAAAGGATTTTTGTGTAGTTCACATGCATTTAGTATGTTGAAAGTATCGTATAAACCAAAAAGAGCTATGTAAATAATAGAACTATGTAAATAGTAGTTACTTCTGTCATTCACTTTCATCTTTCTAGTAAGACAGGAGGAAATAAGCAATTTAGTAAAGGGTCTATGTGCCAGACACTTTGCTAAGTGTTAGTCTCCCAGGTTTGATAATTCTTGACTTCTTCAACCTGTCTCACTCCACAAATCTATTTGTTGACAAATATTATATTTCTTAATGGTATGCTATATATAGAATGTGCCAAAATTGTTAGTGTGGTTTCAATTTAGTGCAGTTGGAATATTTTATATATTTTGATATGTATTGAATTAGAACATAAGCTCTTTGTCAGGAAGGATTGTTCCCTTAAAAATGTTTCTTTAAGCTTCTATCCCTGGCATATAGTAGATACTTTATACATACTTGTTGATTGATTCATTGTTGTATTTAATGGTTAGTGCCTGCCTAATTTTTTTGGGATGTTATTGTAAAAGAAAGATTCTTGTTTCAAGTAGATATTAGCCTAGATGTTTTCTGACATCTTTTCCAGATCAGGTTCTATGATTGCCCCCTTGGAAGTTATAGCTGGTTGGGAAAGGGCCAATGGAAGTTGGATGTAAGAACTATTACTTTATTTTAGCATTGTTAGGTGTCAGGTAGATGGGTAGGGCAATAGCTTTGTGAAATTTAACAGTGTGATTATTCCTTTTCATGATTGGTTTTAATATCGTTATATTTTTCTCTTTTAGACGTGTCCTATTTGTGTGTCTCTTCCATGGGGAGATCCTAGCCAGATTACTAGAAATTTTGTTAGCCATCTAAATCAAAGACATCAGTTTGATTATGGAGAATTTGTGGTAAGTATTTTATTCAAAAGTAAGAAAATTCACTCTTGTAAGTCAATTACATTAAACTTTTAATCTAAATTGTGTTTTGACTAGACTGTTGTATGACTAATATTATGGAGTCCTTATTTTGACTTTTTAAAATAAATCTTATCTAGAAATAATGTAGACCTAGTTTTCATTTACTCTTGCAGTTAATGGTTGTGTTGTATTAAATATAAAAACTATTCATAAATTAGTAGAAAGTTTTGCTTTCTTTATCAAGAAAGATTTCAGGGCCTTCAGGATTTAAATATGCAACCGATTAACAAATTTTTGTAGCTACTGCTTTTTTCAATAATTACAATCCCACATATAAATACCATAATTTTTTCTTTTTTTAAATTAGTTTTTTATTTTCAAACTATATAGATGGATAATTTTCAACATTCACCCTTTCAAAATCTTGTGTTCTAAATTTTTTCCCTCCCTTTCCCTGACCTTTTCCCCTAGATGGCAAGTAATCCAATGTATGTTAAACCTGTGAAATTCTTCTATATGTATTTCCAAAAAATCATGCTGTATACTTTCTAAAGTGGCAAAGCTTACCTGTGTACTAAAAGTCATTTGTCTCTTAACAGACGCGTGGCTTTAGTTTTGTTGAAGACCTCTTACTGTAGTAGAAAAATTGGGTTTATAGTTGGGGTTTAAGAATTCAGTTTTATTTATAAAATAGAATTGACAAATATTATAATTTAGGTCCCTTGCAGTTCCATATCCTATAAAAGTTGATGGCAGTGTTATTCAGTAGAGACGCTTGGGAGTAGTATGAGAATAAAATTAAATAGTTTCTTGGATTCAAGGAACTTAACCTTCTAATGAACATGTTATACAGATGACAGGATTCTTTGAGTATGACTAAGAAAGGGGAACTAGGAGAAGTATAAGGAAGACTTCATAGGGGAACTGACAACTGATTTTTGAAGAAAGATAAGTGATAGAGGAGAGGAGGATAATGATTGACAAAAATACAAGAAGATAAAAAAAGAAATGTTGAATTCAGGGAACAACTAATAGTGTGTATGTATATTGGGGGTGGTACTGTAACATGAAATATGGTTGGAAAAGACTAGGTTTTAGAGAGCATTAGATTGTAGATTTGAAGAATTTCTTTTTTATCCTTGAGGCAATAAGGTCCCACATAAAATTTTTGTGGTTTTTGATTATTACCTTTTTAACATCTTCCTCCCTGAGATGGCAAGCAATTTTGATGTAGCTTATATGTGTGCACTCCTGAAAAACATTTTCATGTTATTCAAGTTGTGAAAGAAAACAGACCAAAAAATTCCCACAATTAGTAGAAAAAATATAGCAAAAAATAATGTTTTGATTCTATATACACTGACTATCAGTTCTGTTTTTTTTTTTTTTTCTTTTTCTGGAGGATACTACTTTTTGTCATGAGTTCTTTGTTGATTGTCTTAGATCTTTTTTTTGCGGATAATAGCTAAATCATTCGCAGCTCCTCTTGGTACAATATTGCTGTTACTGAGAAGAGTTCTGGTTCTGCTCACTTCATTTTGCATTAGTTCATTTAAGTCTTTCCAGGCTTTTCTGAAGTTATGCTGTTTATCTTTTCATACTGCACAGCAATAGTCTGTCATAATTATAAAGCACATATTGGTTCAGCCATTCTCATTTGATGAACATACCCATAATTTCCAATTCTTAGCCACCACAAAAAGAATGGTTATAAATATTTCGGTAAAATTGGGTCCTCCACCCCCATTCCTCTTACTTGATCCATTTGGAATATAGGCCTTAGTGATATTGCTGAATCAAAAGTTATGCCCAGTTTTATAACCCTTTGGACATATTTCCAAGTTGCTCTCCGTTATGGCTAGACAAGTTTGCAACTCCACCAGCACTCATTAGTGTTTCAGTTTTCTCACATCCCCTCTACATTTGTTATTTTTCTTTTCTGTTAATATTAGCTAGTCTACTAGGTATGAAATATGGGACTTTTACATTGCATTTCTTGATTCAGTAATGATTTAGAATATTTTTACATGTGAACTATAGCTTTTTTTTTTTATCTGAAAACTCCCTATTTATATTCTTTAACCATTTATCAATTGGAGAATGACTTGTATTCTTAAATTTTTGGCCCAGTTGTCTATATATTTTGAGAAATGAGGCCTTTATTTGAGATATATTTTATCTAAAAAGAGAAAAAAACGACTTTCTGGTTTCCTTCTAATTTTGATTGTGTTGATTTTGTTCACACAAGACAATGATTCATCATAGTATTTTGGGAATTATATGGACGATAAATCTTTAAGAGGAGAGAGACAAGGAGTAGAAACTGTCTGGTACATTAGTCTAGGTGAAGGGTAAAGCTATTCTTAAGACAGTAATGATGTATACAAAATGAATGTATGAGAGAGGTTAGTGGAAGAATATGGTAATTGATTGGATATGGGGGAAGGAAGAAAGGGAAATATCAAGAATAAGATAAGAAAGATGAATATGGTGTCTGAAGATGTAGCTACAGTGGTGACTCTGCCACTTAGTGTAATCTTGGACAAGTTTTTTCTTTCTGCGCCCTATTTTTCTCATCTTCATGATAATGAAGAGGGAGGTGATCTTTAAGATCATTTTTTTATTCTTTATATTTTTGTGACTACAAAATTCTGAACATTGTAACTAAGGTTAGTTGTGCCCTTGACAGAATAGATGTTTGAGGAAGGGTGAAATTAAAAAGCTAATGAGTTCAGTTTTAGATGTATTGAGTTTGAGATGCCATTGTTAATACCCAGATAGAGATATCCTGCAGGCAATTGATTCAATTGAGTAACTTTTTTGTTGTTATTGTTCTTGTGTTTTGAGGTTTTTGTGCCTTTTTCTTTATTACCAGGGCTTAGTGTGTAGTGTGCCTAGTGTATAATTGGCACTTAATAAATATTATTTCACCATTAACTTTTTATTATATTTCAAAATGTTATATTTTCAAATCATAGAAAAAGTAATCACACACACACACACACACACACACACACACAAAACACCTTGATAGCTGAAACATTTAAAGCTATGTGTGGTAAAACTATAATATATTTAAATATAATATATAATTATGTGACAGTATAGCAGAAATTGTGAAATTTTATAATCACCAAGTCTGTTTACTGTTTAGTTATGAAAAACTAAAAAAAAACTTCAAATTTTCCCAGGTGCAAAAGTAAACACATTTGTTTTCAAAGATTTTTTTTAAGTTTGACTTCTCACATTTTTTTTAGTTTGTCTTCTGTATTCTCTCTCCCATCCTCCCTCTTCCCCAATCTGAAAACACCTCGCAATTAAGATAAGACTTCTCTTTATACAGTAATGTAATACATTTCCTTATTAGCCATGTTGCAAAAGAAAACAGACTGAAAAACTCAAGAAAATAAGATTTTAAATGTATCCTTGGATTTGCATTTAGGTTCCAAAACATTCTTGTTCTATGCAATATTTTAAAAGAATGTAAATTTCAGTCTTATAAACAGTAATTGGGTATTTTACTGGTACAGTTTTGATGTTAATTTTATGTAGAAGATAATGTGGTGACTAAAATTCATTTATAAAGATTGAAAATAAAGACTGGGAATAACGAACCAAATATAACGACAAATATGAATTTTCTAATTTTATTTGTGAAAAATAAAATTTACCCTCTTTCATTGAAGCTAAAAATTAATTATTTATTTAGCTGCCTTTGATCAGCATTAAAAATTCTTATATAGTATGGATTGGAATCGTGGAATATGCCTAAATGATAACTTATTTTAATCGTTAATATTTTTTTCTTTAGAATCTTCAGTTAGATGAGGAAACACAGTATCAAACTGCTGTTGAAGAATCTTATCAAGTAAACTTCTGAAGGTTGTAGTCATCTGCATCTTCTATCTGCAAGTGCCATCTTTGAGGGAAAAGCTACGTGAATTCACGTTTCAGTAACCTGATGTGTATATTAATAAAAAGGAATTCAGTCTACTCTGTTTTTATTGTAAAACAAGAATAGACTTTTAAAAAATGGAGGTTATAGTATTACTTAAACAGAAAGAACTTCCCTGTGGTGATGGTGAAAAATGGAATCTGCTGATGTAAATGTTGTACCTTATTCTTTTCTATGTTAAGCTTTCTTGAATTTCTCATTTCTCATTTTTTAATTTGATGCAGTTTTCCACTTTATTCATTGTGCAGTAAATAATAGCAAATTTTTTTTAAATGGATTAAACCCTTATAAATCTGAGCCAGTTATTACTACTATCAAAATGGAAATTTTGAGAATTAAATGGAAAGTCATCTTTTTTGTGTGATTTGTAGCTGAAAAATTAATCTTAAAATTATATTTATAGATTCTAGTATTTTGAAGAGTAGTGAGATTTCTTTAGTAATATTAACACTTAAAAGAAAGGAAGGTGAATGTTTCCATTCTGTTTCCTTATGTTAAAAATGTGGAGTATTGCATAGCTGTGTGACTTCCTTTTTGTCATTGGGAAGAAATTAAGTTTTATTTCTGTGGAAAACAGTTAAATCCGTAATCTCAGACTGTCAAAGACCATTAACACTGAAGAAACAGTTACTTGAGAGCAACCCTTGGTCCCAGAATTTAATAGTAGTGATACTAAGTAGTTATGACAGCAGTGAGTTTAATGAAACGTTTTTCAAGTTGAAGGTATTACATGCTGATAAACAGGTAATTTAAATGGGGTATATCCTCTTCTATGTATATAAGAAATTTTCTTTTATTCACAAAGGCTAAGGTGTATGCTATATATTTTTGGCACTTTTGCAGGTGATATACATGCACCGTTATCTGCTTAGATATGAAAAAATGGAAAAGCAATATGGAGGTCAAAGGGTTTTTATTGGACTAGTTAAATATTGTATAGTCACTAAATTTCCAAAAACCCACTCAGAAACCAAATGCCAGGTTGTCTAGTTGGCTGCTAATTTTTTTTTTTTGGGGGGGGGGGAAGGGGGGATGTGGGAAGAGATATGGAGAAGGTTGAGTTTACATGCATGTGTAGCACTCATAAAGAGTTTGTCATAAAGAGACTAAAGTAATGAGAAAATAAATTCTTAAGCCAGAAAGTCTATCTCAGGACTTTGTAGTGATAGGATTACCTTGTGCATTTTTTTTTTGTCTTCACTTGTGGGAATTGAGTGCTAGCACATGCATCATAAATTATCTTGCACTGGAGGGCCTAAATCACAGAATTGGGATAAAGAGTGGACTCTGACATTCCATGCTAATGAATACTGTTTACGCTATCTTTAAAAACAGCAGAAAATGGAAACCTCAAAAGTAGTTTGCTGCTAATATTGTGTAAAAAAATTCTATTTTGGTTTTGTTAAAACCCTCAATGTTAACTTTTCTACAGTGAACATTTCTTAACTGATTTAATAAAGATGTTAATTTTGGAAGTGATATTTTGTAAAAAAATTTTTCAAACAAGAGTAACTTACTTATGGGTGTCCGCAATAATCACATAGGAAGCCATACACATAAATGAGCATAGCCTCTGTTCTGTCATTCCAAAGAGTGAAAGTTAACTACATACTTGAACATTATCATTTTGGTTACATACCCTTGGAATTACAATTATAACTAAAAAAAAAAAAAAGACTTTTGACCTAATTTTTTTCCCCTAGTTTAAAGCAATAAGTTCAATAGTTGAATAATTTAAATATATCAAAGTATTTCGAGACTTGGCTATAACTTTAAAACCCGAATGGCTATGGTGTATAAATTGACTGGTAGTTCATTGGAAAGAATTGCCTTTTGAAGCACTGTAGCCTATTTAGTTTGTGACTTAAGTTAAATATCTGTAATGTTTGGGGTGACCATGTCTCTCTATATATCTGCATAAGACTTTTGCATAAGCATAATGTTAATGTTTTAAAAAGTTCCCATTTGGGAATATGGAGCTAATGATGTCACTATTGTAGGAGGTTTATTCAGGTACCAAGTCCCTAGGTATGGAACAAAAAATTCTAAGACTGAAAATAAAAAAATTGAAGTAATCAGATATGTTTCAGACTGTCTTCCATTTGTAAATGAATTAGGAAAGACTAGGGTTCACCAATATAAGTTCAGAATGAAAGTGTATGAGAATTTTTACTTGAGTTTGGGGGATGGGGGCATTGTATATGCTCAAAATGAAATGTTTAAATTTCACCATACCACTTAGGAAAACCATTCTCTTCAACCAATTATATTGTATGTTGTAAAACACACTGTCTTATTTGAGATGTATTGATTTATTTTTCAATTAAAAGCTTTTCCCCCTTCTATTTGTTGTTCATTGAAACTTGTCTAGAGACAAAGATGGCAAAATGGCTTCTGTAGTCTTCCTTAAAAATTGAAAAGAAAATTAATTTTTTTCTTAAGGGAAGGAAATTTATAGTGTAACGCTTTCATAGTGTTGGGATTTAACAACAGGAACAACAACAAAACCAAACTACCTTCATTCTCATTTTTTTTCTCTCACTAGTTGGATTGGAAAATGAGCCATTTTTATATGGAAGAAATTATCCTTAAGCAAGTTGTCAGGAGCATGAGAGTATATTGCCAGTACTATGTGATGCTCACATTAGAAACCCAATAAATATTTTTTGATTGCTTTACTTAATGAGTTCTTATGGAGAAACCCTTAAGGCCTGCTATTATAGTTGTAAACAGTATGCTTATCAATCTCTCTGGTATTACCTTTGGGCCATTATCTGTTGAATTTTTAAGTGTTCATACTATTGCCTTGAAAGGGCTAATTTTTCTTGTTTTCACCAATGTTGAAATATGCACATGTAATGAATATTCATTAAGACTGCCCTTAGGAATCTCTGACTTGATTGGATTCTTTCTAGAGGCATCTACTGTTTTTTTCCATGCCTTGGTTCTTGTTTGAAGACCTAAATAGATAACACTTCCCTCAGCAGCTTAGCTCTTAAATGGGGTTTCACTGAAAATATAAAATTTCCTTAATCAAGAAAAATGGGGGTTTCTCTTAGGATCATTTTGTCATTTGAAAAGGGCTAAAAATCAAATTAGTCTTTTTATTTGACTTTGTAACTCTAATGCCTGGCTTATAGAAAGCACATGTTTGACTTAAATTGAAATTAAATGATTCAAAATACGGTTATTGTAGTTGATGCAGCATCAGATTTATAGTCAAAGGCCTTGGATTAAAATCCCAATTTTGCATGATTGTGGGTGAGTCATTCTTTTTCTGAGTTTGTTTTAATTGGTCATGTCAAAAAATGTTCATCTTTTAAATTCAAAGTTCAGAAGGAAGTAGGCTTTTCAGAAAGTTGTGGAATATTAGAGGGTAGAGATTATAAAAGATAAAGATAATTTTTACTTTGAAAACCAAATTGTTTAGTAATAAAATCAGTAAATATTAGAGATGATATAATGTGGACAATTATTTACAGTAGTTTTCAGTAATCAAAATCCAAAATATAATTGTTTCCAAGGTATAATGCCAAGGGCCAGTCCTGAAAATGTGGCTAAATGACATGAAAAGTTTTTTTTTTTAATTTATTTTTCTATTCATGACTTTATCTAGGAATGATTTTTTTTTATTAAAGATTTTTTATTTACAAAACATGGATAATTTTTCAATACTAATGTGTAATCTTCGGAACTAAAGTACATTTACATTTCCTGAGAGAAGATATTCAAATGCTTTGCTTGAATTAATCTTAGTATATGCAATTGTGGAAATTTTTTTTAAATATTAAAATATCTTATTTTTTAAATTAAATCTTATTTACAAAACATATACATGGCTGATTTTTCAATATTGACCCTTGCAAAACCCTTCTGTTCCAAATTTTCCCTTCCTTCCCCCTATCTTTCCCCTAAATGGCAGGTAGTCAAATACATGTTAAATATGTTAAAATATGTTGTATCCAATATATGTATACATATTTATATAGTTAATCTTGCTGCACAAGACAAATCAGATCAAGAAGGAAGAAAAAATTACAAAGCAAACAACACAAAGTGAAAATGTATGTTGTGGTCCACACTTAGTTCCTATAGTCCTCTATCTGGCTGTAGATGGCTCTCTTAATCTCTGAACAATTGGAATTGGTTTCAATCATGTCATTTCAAAGAGAGCCACATCCATCAGAATTGATCGTTGTATAGTCTTGTTATTGCTGTGTATAATAATCTGGTTCTGTTCATTTCACTCAACATCAGTTCATGTGTCTCCAGGTCTCTCTGAAATCAATCCTCTTGGTCATTTTTTAAAGAACAATATTCCATAATATTCATATACCACAACTTATTCAGCCATTCTCCAACTGATGATTTCCAATTTCTTGGCACTACAAAAAGGGCTGCCACGAAGTTTTATGCACATGTGGGTCCCTTTCCCTCCTTTAACATATCTTTGGGTTATAAACTCAGTAGAAACTGCTGGGTCAAAGGGGGTATGCATGTAGAGGGCTGAAACTATTGAGTTGATGCACTGAGGTCAGGACTGCCTAGCACTTGAGGCTAACTACCAATTGGACAATACTCTATGGGCATTTTCTTGGAAAATGGTCCTTTCTGCTATCCGTGCTGGCTTCAATGATTGGTTTGTACAGGGGATTGTAGGAGGGACTAGAGGGTGGAGTAAGACTAGCCAGGGTCACTCTTTGGCGCTAGATGAGGGGGAAGGTGGTTGCGGAGATTCTGCTTCCAATCCTGTTCAATCCACTGTCTGGGGACCACGAATAAAGACTAAGGACTTTTGCTTATCCTGACTGGCTGATTCTGAGGTATCTGGGGTGCTAGCGTGGTCGTCACATATGCAAGGTTCCAAATCGCTCTCCAGAACGGTTGGATTCATTCACAGTTCCACTGACAGTGTATCAGTGTCGCAGTTTTCCTATATCCTCTCCAACATTCGTTATCTGACATGAAAAGTTTTTAAAGGATTTTCTCAATATGTCTACATGAAAGCATCCTCCAGGTCATCAATAGTAAGGTAAAAAAGGGAAATTGAGCTTACATCTATTCCAGGCAAATTCCAAAGATGGGAAAAGGAAAAGACAAAATTGGAAGGACTAGGAGGACAAGCACACTAAAGCATTGTATGGCTATTAAGTGGTCCAATTATTGAGAATTGAAACAGCCCAAAACATCCTTTGACCAAATGATCTCACCACAAGGCACATATCCCAAGGAATCAAAAATCAATCAATCAACCAGAATTTATTTTTATTAAGACTTTGTGTGTGGGAGGTGGGTGGGGGGGAGGAGGGACTGGGGAGCAGTTGGGGTTAGGTGACTTGCCCAGGGTCACACAGCTAGGGTTGTGTCTGAGGTCAAATTTGAACTTGGGTCTTCCAGACTTCAGGGCTGGTGTTCTATCTACTTCGCCACCTAGCTGCTCAACCAGCATTTATTTTTAATGTTTTCATACTTTCTAGATAACTGTTTTAAGATTGGGGAATATAGCTACAAGGAGCCAAACAATTTCTCCTTTCAAAGAATTTACATGCTAACATGTCCAATATGTCCCAAAATATAGGAAACGTTTTTGTGATAATTAAGAATTGGAAATATTTTAAAATACCCATTTTATTGGAAAATAACTGAGAAGCTGGTATATGAATGAATGGAATATTGTACACTTAAGAATATGAGGAATTCAGAGAAGCATGAGCCTTCCATGATCTTAGGCAGAATGAATTAGAAGAAAGAAGACTGTAATAGAAGAAAAAATGTCAGGAAAACGAAGTTGAACTGAATAATGGGAAAAAAACCATACATGAAGACTGGAGAAAAGATTGAAATTCATCCTTCTATCACCGAGGTGATGAACTCCTAGAATAAAATATTGTATAAATTGTTAGACAAGTTTTTTTTGTGTCTGTGTTAGAAAAGATAATTCAATTGGGGAGTAGGAAATTAAAGATGAAGGGAATTAATGGAAAAGTCTTTAGAATAATAATATGAAAGAACTATGAACATGAACAATCATAAGAGGAAAGAAAGAAGGCAGATTGTGAAATTCTTGAAGGCAGGGTCTATTTTGCTGCTTTTTTGTATCCCCAGCCATTTAGCAGTGTTTTGACATATTGCGTGTAGATGCTTCATAAATGTTTATTGTTAGATTGACTTCCGTTTTGTTTCCATTTCTCCTAACAAAGCATGATTTTCAGATTAGAAAAAATAGAATAAAAGTGGTAAAACAAGTATTAAAACTCTTAAGTGAAAAAATGCTGTTAGAGAGTTGCTCTCAATTTGAAAAAATTGAGACTATATCCTAATGTACTGAAAGAATTTGCTGAGTTGATATCTGAGTTGCAATGAGTATATTTTGGAAATCTTGGAGAAAAGGAAAGATAAGAAAATCATCTCATTTCTTTAAAATTAAAAAGTCTAAATGATGAAATTCTCATAATGTTTACTAATGATTTGATTGATTTTCAGCACACATACATTTTTACAATAATTTTTTATTGATATATTTTGTTGGTTTATCATTTATGTTTCCTAATGCTGATTTCTCTTCTGTCTCTCCTGGGAAACCTTATACAATGAGATAAAAAGAGAAAAAACCTAATCAACATGTTAAAAATAACTGACATTTTAACCATAGTTCCTCATTTTTGTAAAGATGTGAGAGCTACCTTCTCATAATCCATTTAGTTATAATTTTATAGAATTTGTAGTTTTCTTTTTCAATTACAATTCATTTATTATTATCATTGTATAAATTTATCCTGGTTCTGTGTACTTTATTTTGTATCATTTCATATAAATTTGTGCTCTACTCAGTCAATTACCTTCATATCACTATTTAGCCATTTTTCAACTGATGGTCATCACATGCCAAGTGGAATTTATTATCTTTCTCTTTGAGGCCTACACATTTCCCAAATGTCCTTATTCAAAGATGGCATCATATTCTCCTTTACTCTGATTTGCAGCGTTGTGCATTTCATTCCTTATTCCAGATAGCCATTCAGTTGCAAAATACTGTTTGTAACCTCTACCACACCTGTCATATACATCCTTTCTGCACTTAGACAGCTATCTTCTTGCCTGGATGAATGCAATAGCCTTATCAGTTTGTCCCTTTTCTAATCCAGCTACTAACATGAGTTTTCTAAAGCATACATCTAAGTTTTCTTCCACCTTCACTCTTTTCTTGATCATTACTATGTATTCCAGTGCCTTTATAACCTCTAGAAATAAACATTTAAATTTTTTGACATTTAAAGCACTTTATAACCTAGACCCTTTTTTAAGTTACTTTTTCTTTCTCTCTAAACACTGCTACAATCCTGTCAAACTGGCCTACTTGTTGATCCTTGCACAATCCTTAAAGGACTGGAGGAACATTGAACTAGAGATGGCATCTAAAGTTCCTTCCAGCTCTAAATTATGATTGTATGAAATCCCTCTCATATCTGCCATTTTGAATATCCATTCCATGTTTTGATTCTTGCGGCCTCCACATTCCACTCTCCACTCATAAGATTTGACTAATTTTTTTCCCCCTAAATGAGTCTGTGAAATATTGAAATGATCAAATTAACCTGGAAGGACCAATAGTAAATGGTTTTTAAAATGAATGTTGTAGAGTTTGTTGCAACAACTTCCTTCCCACTATCCACCACGTGGGGCTGGACAACACCCCTGATTCCTCATCTTTTGATCTGACCCATCTTGTTTGATTACCTTAGTGATACTAGAGTGCAAAACATTTTTCCCACAAGAAATTTCAGTACAGTTTGGATGAATATCACTTTTTCCACACCAAATCTGAGAATCTCCTGGAATGAAGTTCTTTCAAGAATAAAGGGCTCTGAGAACCATATATGTATGTGGCAAATGTATTTACCCATTTCTCCTAAGTCTTTTTGATCTTTTGTTATTATTGAGTCATTTTTCATTTGTGTCTGACTTTGTAGCCCTATTTGGGGTTTTCCTAGCAAAGATATTGGAGTGATTTGCCATTTCTTAAGCTTTTTATGGATGAGGAAATTAAGACAAACAGCGTTAAGTTGCCCAGGATCACATAGCTACTAAGTAAATGTCTGAAGAGTAGATTTGAACTCAGTAATACAAGTCTCCCTGATTTCAGACCACACCCTTTATCCTCTACACCATTCTGATCATTTTCTGGAAATTTTTAAAAAGCCCTGCTACAAAAGGAATGCTATAGACATACTATACTTAGATTTCAGCATAAAATATTTGATAAGTTAATAATAGATTAATATTACTATAATATACTCTCTCTCTCTGAATAATTGTTTGGGTATCTGACTTGTGACCAAATTGTTCTCTTTAGCTATAAATGGATGTAATTTTACTTATTAGAAACAGGTGATTAGTTTTTTGTCATTGAAAATGGGAGCTTGCACAGGGAAATAATGATACCTTTAGAAATTTAACTTTTTTTTTTCTTTTTTTTTTTTTAATTTAATTTTTATTTAATAATTACTTTATATTGACACTCGTTTCTGTTCCGATTTTTTTTTTCCCTCCCTCCCTCCACCCCCTCCCCTAGATGGCAAGCAGTCCTTTATATGTTGGATATGTTGCAGTATATCCTAGATACAATATATGTTTGCAGAACCGAACAGTTCTCTTGTTGCATAGGGAGAATTGGATTCAGAAGGTATAAATAACTTTTTTTTTCTTTACACAAGTATATAACACCTACTTCCACCCAGGTGAAGTAATGGTTTTTTCCTGAGGACTAACCTTATCCTTCAAGCTGTGTGATATAAAAATGTTTAGTGTGAAGCTGTGTACCTTCATAAGGGAGTTTGTTGGAGAAACATCCAGATCTGCAGAAAGACAGGTTAACGGGTGAGCCGAGACTTTGAATACTATATTATAGCCCCAAAGCTGCAGATGTGTTTGTATCTGATATTATGTCCCTTGACTTGCAGCACCTTCTAGTGGGAATGTTAACTTAGCATTAGTAACTATTTTGTCTTAAGTAACCAATTTGTGAATAGTTATGTAAGGTTTTTTTTTTCCAGTTATAAACACTTTGAGTGGGTTAATATGTTAATATGTGTGTGTCACTCTAGCTGGTTTAACTTGTTAATGTGTATGAACTTCAAATCTTGTAGACACTTGTCTATAATATTAGCTTTGATTGGTAATTTCTTTTCATCCGTATATAAGTTTGGGCAATCAATTACCAATCAGATTTTGGAGAAAACCAACAGCCTCAGCCATCATTCTGCTTCTGGGTAATCAACAGATCTGACTGCTATATTCCCTGCATTTGATAGAGAGGAAACTTTTCAGACCACCACCTTGGACATGTCTCTGGTGAGACACTGAGAGAACTTTATCATGAGCACAGTATAAAGCATTCTCACGGGGCCCTGTAGCAACTCATGTTGGTGGTTTTGTTCCTAGAGGGATTAATTATTGTTATTGTTTGTTAAATATTGATTGATTGATATTGTTAAATAGATGATGACATGTGCATTAATGAAGCATTATTGGATACATTTATGGATGTCAGTGTTATTAATGTACTGCTAGCCCTAGTAAGTATACATAATGGTATATCAGGGTTATATGTACATCTTGAATTATATCGCTAGTTCTAGGGAACTTTTTTTTTTTTTTTTTTTTTTTTTTGCTGAGGCATTTGGAGGTTAAGTGACTTGCCCAGAGTTACATAGCCAGAAAGTGTTGTGTCTAAGGCCAGATTTGAAATCAAGTCCTCCTGACTTCAGGGCTAGTGCTCTATCTACTACATCAACTAACTGTCCCTTCTTGGGAACATTTTCTGTGATGCATATATTTCTTTTTTCTTTGGTTGAGTTGAGCTATCTTATTCTCAGCTGAAGTATTAATTTATTCTTGTGTATTCTTTATATTCTAAATTATATGCCAGCCCGGTTTCTATTTGTAATTTTCTTTGATAAATCGGTTTATTAGTTAGTAATACTAATTTTTTTGTATAACCATTGTTTGGCAGTAAGCTGATGAGTATTAGTTAAAGGTTACCCTCTCAGAGCAATTAGGGAAATGGTTTTCATTCTGAACTTACATTCATATCTCTGGATAAGAGATATTCAAAGAGTGGCAGATAGGTAAAATTCTAAATCTTCTTGGAGGTAGAAGAGATGGCTCAACTTTGATGGTCCTAGGTCCTCTGTCCTCCCCCATTTCCCCACCCCAAATCAGTCTGCTGGTGGTGCAGGATGTGTCTCCTTATACTTGACAGAAAGATGGATCAGGTTACAGATACATATCCAGAAGTTATATTTTGATATTTATATAGCTTTACTTACCCTGACACAGTTTTGTTGAGTTTTTTGGACAGTACTATTTTTATAGTATTGGTCCCCCTTCAAATCCTCCCATGCCCAAATTTGCTCTTAATCATCTTGAAAGGAATGACATTTATTTATTCAACAAATGGTTATGAAGTGCCTACCACATAAAAAGTATGTAAAGATGCAAAGGTCTGAAACTCTGAATAGGTGCACTAGAATCAGACAACCAGGCACTTAAGGCTAATTACCTATTGGACAATACTCTATTAGCATATGCTTGGAAAATGGCCTTTCTCACTATTCTTTGTTGGCTCGATCTTTTGGCATATACAGAGAATTATAGAGGAGGTTGGTGGCGAGCTTTGTGGAGGTTTGTCTGTCTCCTTTATTTCTCCCCCTAAAGACCAAGGACTTTTGCTGATCCTGAGGTCAACAGGGAGCTAAACGGATGTCACATTAAGAAGAAGAAACAAGTTTATAAGCCAATAGATGAGATGACATACACAAATAATTATAGTACAAGCAAAATGTAAAAGTTCTAAGTTCAAAGGCAAAAGTACAAACAGGGATGTGCTGGTAAATACTTTATAAGTGGATCTCAAAAATGTGTATATGATACACTTTTAAGTTTAACTGACATTTTTAACATTTTCTCCATTACTTTCTTAATTGTAGCCAATCACAAAACAATAATTTGTTTATTTCTGATTTGTTTGCAGATTTCCAAGGGGTAAATCCTCATACTGGTTGAGCCTCTTGGAAACAAATACTTAGAATAAGGAGCAATCACCTCCCAATATCATTGTTAATAATGTAAAAAAATTATCCTTATTAAATGTTATAATGAGTGGAAATCAGCATAGTTACTACATTGAAACCTGTAGAAAATAACACAAAAATATTAAGGAAAGATTGCATTCTTAAGAAGAGAAAGAATGTAAAAAAGAAGCATAAATAAAAAGTTGAAGAAAAAGAGAGAGAGAAAAGCAATGAATTTAACACTTGTAAATTTGTAAGATATTTTGTGCATCCAAAAAGTTTTCATAGCTAATTTTTTCCTCTTGGGATCTTTGTGATATAGGAAAAAGTACTGGACCTGAGTCCTAAATTCAAATTCTAATTTCTGATCTTTGATTAGACAGATGAGGAAACTGAGTTACAGATTAAAAAGTTGCCTAAAGTCACAGAAGTTGTAAATAAAGCTGGGATTTGAATATAAGGCTTTTTATATGAAATGTAGCATACTTTTCATTGCATTTTGCTGTCTTCTGGGATAGGACAGTATGATCATATCTAATTTACAAAAGTCATTTTGACACAAGGCATAGAGAATTGTCATCCTATTTAAGAGCACATATAATAAGCAAGTTTTGAAAGTTGGAGTAGGATAATAAGACTGTCCACTATAAATAAATCCTGTATTCCACTGCCTTCCAAAGTGACAACAAATTCAGTGAATTAATTCAAAGGTATTAACGAGAGGAAACTAAGTTCTTTTGAACTAAAATATTTAAATTTTAGACTTGAGTATTAGATCTTCAGGTCTGTAGTAGCATTTTTTCATGTCGGGTTTTAGATTGGGATGTTCTAATCTGAGCCATGTTTACAGGAATCATGGCTCTGTCTGCACAGGTCCCTGCTGCTCCCCAAGGTCCACCACTATGGGTCTTCTATGGGGATTTCTCCTTCCTCTCTTGCTCCCTCCAGATAGACTACATTTTTGAATATACTGATAAATGTTTAACAACTGACTCCAAAACCTCTCCCCCCTCCCCCAAACCTCAGAGTGTGCATAAGAAACAACTTTTAAGTTTAACTTACCTTATTAATCTTTTCTCCATCGCTCTCAGCAAGATAGAATTAGGGTTAGAAATAAATCAAGTCTTAATTTGTAGTATTTGCTAATTTTTAAAGGGTAAATTCTAACCCCCAATATTTAACAATTTGCTCTTTTGAAATGATTCAAATAGGCTCCAGACTACATGTATCTTTGTACATGTTTTGATCTTACCAGAAAGTTATGGGGCTCATTTGCATGTGCCTGATTGATTTTGCTGGAGGCCTCCTTTCCTATTGATGGGAGACTGTTGACTGACTTTTTGTAAAGTCCTGAGGTGGAAGAAATAACTTACTATAGTTTCTCATTGGATTTCTTGGTCATTATTTAATTTGGTGTGACTTTCAGGTTCTTATTGCAACAGGTATAGAGGAACTGGACATCTTAGACAAAAGTCTGTATCTTATAAAACCATTTTTTCCCCCTATTTTCAGATATTTTGTTCTAGAAGATCTAGTTTACTCCTTTATAAATCATCCTTTTTTAGTTATAAATACGGAGGGAGGGTCAAAGTAGAATAGATCACAAAGTACAATAGGAGACATACTTTGACTCAAGCACGAATTCCTAATTCAGCTTCTAAAGTTGGAGAGATGATAAAACAAAGAATGGAGCAATATCAAAAAGTATAGTGAATCTAGAGCTCCTCTGCAAAAGGAGGAGCAACTGTGTAACAATTGTAAACAGTGATCCAAAGGAAAAATTGGATTTCCCACACAAGAACTACAAAAGTTTCTGGAAGAAATGAATTAAGAGAAAGAAATGAAACCAAAGCTCTATAATAGCAGAAAAGAATTGGAAAAATAAATAGCTTAGAGGAGAAAATAGTAAACCTAGTCCAAATAACAGATTCCCTAAAAACTAGGAAGGATACAGTGCAATATAATAAAATACTGAACCAGGAAGTCAGGGAGAAATGGGTCTTTGATGTCAAGTCTGTCTCTGTTGGCAGGTGACTTAAATGGGAAAAACTCCGGGAACCATTAAGTCTAACCCATATCCAAATGAGAACCCCCTATTCAACAACTCTAATGAGTAGCATTCCAATCTCTTAGCGAAACTCTCTAGTAGTTGTCACCAAGCCACGACAAGCCTTCTGTTTTTGTATAGCACTAAATCATTGGAAAGCTACTCTTTATGTTGAATGAAAATCAGTCTCTGCACTTTCTGTCCATTGATTCTAGTTCTGCTCCATAGGGCCTTCAGATATATTTGAAAACAGTTTTCATTTCTCTGAATCTCATTTTACTCCTCATCCACAAAGTGAAGGAGTTGAACTAGACACTCTTTTCTTTCCAGCACTTAAAAAAAATCAATATTCTTAATGCTTTTAGGAGATTTAAAATGGCTTCATTATTGTTCCCTAAGATTTACTCTTGCTTGTCCTTTTTATGTATATTATTTCTTCTTTCCTGGAAACATTGAAGGGGGAGGGTCTATAAAAATTATTTTATGGGAAAAAGTGGCTGTAGCTCCTACTTCACAACTATTCCTTCCTCCCTCCTCCCCAATTTTGAATCTCTGAATATAAAACAAATTGTGTACTATATTTAATGCATAAACAATAAATACAAATTTTCTTTTTTATTAAAAACTTTATATATCAATAAACTTTTAACATAGAATAAAAATTGCATGTTTATGAATTATTGCATATAATTTGTTTTTTTAAAGAATACATTAAATTTACCACAAGGTAATAAAATAGCCTTATTTTTTTGTGTCTGCCTCTGAACTTCCTTTTACTCTCTTCTGTGTCTTTAGAAAAGTATTTAGATAATGTTCTTTTTTTTTGTATCACTTTTCTGGAAAATTATTGAGGGTCTGGAACAAAATATAATGCTATAGATGATTTAAAGAAAGCAGGAAATATTGTCATGATTTCAGATAAGCAAAAAAGTGAAAATTGGTGTTTTTGAGAAAATTAAATAGGAAAAGCATATTTTGCTTAAAGGCACCATAAACAATGAAACACTATCATTATTTAATATACATGCACCAAACAGCAAAATATCCAAGTTTTAAAAAGGAAAAAGCCACAATGAAAAAAGTGAATAATGACAATTTCAAGTTACTTTACTATTTCCTTTATGAATTAGGTTAAGAAAGTTAAAGATATTAGAACACTGAACAGATTGTTGGAAAAAAAAAGATTAAAATGAGTTAGAATTTGAATGGTTGCTTTCTGAGTGAAAAATATTAAAAAACATACATTTTCCAGCATTACTTGAATCTTTTAATCATATATAAAGGCATAAAAATATCGTAAGAAAATGTAGAAAGGCATAAGTATTATGTTGACCATAATGTAATAAGCTAGTAATAAAAAATGAAATACAAAGAATATAGAGAATTTAATAAGTATTTTTGTGTTCTAATTTTTATGCCAAATACTAGTAACATTATAAATAATGTATGCTAATATATATTATATGTTATATATATAATAAATTATAAATAAAAACTAGTAATAAAATCTCTGCCTTCAAGGAACTTTTTCATTAAAGATTAATTTTCTCTCTTATAAGATTGTACCTAGTCTTATAGGTAGATTATTCTTGATTATAGGCTTATCTCCTTTGACCTTAAAAATATTGTAGTTGAAGCTCTCTGGTCCTTTACAGTCTTAGTTGCTAAATCATGTGGGAACTGGATGCCTGTAGTATTGCTTCTTTGACCTGATGAGATGGCTCTGGAGGAGAAAATGAGATTGGTGACTTTGTACAGCCTTCCCTCACTTAAGTCCTCAAACTTCCTGATATCATGATTTTCTTTGAGAACTAAATTACAAACAACAAACTCAGTGTGTAGTAGTAGTGTGAGGGATGTAGAAGACCCTTACCCAAAATGACTACTCAGAGATCACTCAAAGTAGAAAGCAGAAAAGTTGTTTATTAAAAAAACCTCGGGAGGATGAGCCATCCCATCACGAGATAAGAAAGAGAAAGCTCATAGTAGAAGGGCTAAAGAAGTAGTAAAGATACATAGCTTTTAATCAAGAGGTTACATCACAAGTAAAAGAGCATTGAGAAGGGGAGGAGGAGGTATCTAAATGGTTGTTGCTATTAGGAGAGATTGGAATGGAAGGTTTCTGTTTCCTAGAAATCTCCTGATTTCTAGGAAACAGAAAATCAGGCCTTCAGACTTAATCAAGCAGACAGTGGTCGATAAAATCAAAATCAAATACTGATAAATGTCATCAGCTCAGGTTAAGTAAATATGTTTATAGCTGGCCAAGGCTCAAGTAGATATGAGCTTGCACATATTATACAGGTCATAGGAGAGACACAGAAATAATGAAAATAAAATACAGAAAAAGAATTCATACCTCTCTCTCTCTCTCTCTCTCTCTCTCTCTCGCTCTCTCTTTCTCTCTCTCTCTTGCACGTGCTCTTTTCCCCTCCCTCCCTTCTTTCCTTCCCCCCTCTTCCTTCTTTCTCTCTTTCTCTGTCTCTCTCCTCTCTCCTCTCTCTCCCTTTCCTCTCTTTTGCTCTCTCTCCTCTCTCCCTCGCTCCCTTCCCGCCTCTTCCTCTCTTTCCCCTTCCCTTCCCTTCCTAAACACACATACACACACTCACATATACACACATATATGTATATACATACACACATACACACATAGTTGCATTATTTCATGTTTTCTATCCCTGCTAACTATTTCTACTCATGAACTTGCCTTGTTATTACTTAATCAGTTCTACTCTGA
Organism: Antechinus flavipes; assembly: GCF_016432865.1. NCBI lineage: Eukaryota > Metazoa > Chordata > Mammalia > Dasyuromorphia > Dasyuridae > Antechinus > Antechinus flavipes. Next base: position 483,390,419 of record NC_067398.1, on the reverse strand, counting down.
TGGGATCTTCTCCCCTCAAGTGTTCCTTCCTTCTTTATCCCATTGCCATTAATCTACACACCCTTCTATACTCTTCCCATCCTATGCCTTCCCCCTCTTATTACTTTATAGATTTTGGAGGGCATTATACCCCTCTACAGGGTGTGTGTGTGTGTGTGTGTGTGTGTGTGTGTGTATGCAGAGAGAAAATATGTACATATGTATATGTTCCCTCTTTCACCTATTCCTGATAGAAGAAGGATTTCAGAACTATCCACCCTCTTCCCCTATCGAATTCCTCTGTGTCAGTTCTTGCTCTCAAACCTCATTTTTATAGCATAATTAATGTTTTTATCTTTTTCTTTACTGTTTTGCATTTGTTTTGAATCACATCACACTCAGCTCTGCCCCACTCTTTCTTTTGGACTACCGAATTACTAATGACAATCTTAGCAGGTATTGTGTTCCAGGTATGGAACACAAAGTTTTTCCTTACTAAGTCCCTTGAAATTAGTCTTTGATGATGACTCTTATATGTTAAATTTTGTATTGAGTTCAAATTTGTTTGCAACAGAATCCTGAAAATCTGACAGTTCATTGAATATCCATTTTTTCATTCAATATAAATTTTGCTGAATATAATATTTTTGGTTGCAACCCTAGTTCTTTTGATTTTGATATATAGTATTCCAGGACTTGAAGTCTTTTATTGTCACTGTTGATAGGTTTTATGTGATTCTATGTAACTAGCATATTTGAATGTTTTTGTTGTTGTTGCTATTGCTATTTGTAAAATTTTCTTTTTGATCCAGGATTTTTGAAATCCTGATGTTCCTGTATGTTTTCCTTGGGGGATCCCTTTCAGGTAATGATTGGTAGATTTTTTTTCTATTTCTATTTTCCCCTCCTGTTCTATCATTTCAGGACAATTTTCTTTAATTATTTCCTGTATTATTGTGTTGAGTTTCTTCTTTTGGTTAGAGCTTTCAGGTAGTGCAGTTATTCTTATGTTTTCTCTTCTTGATTTATTCCCTTTTTTTATTTTTAATAAGATGTTTCACATTCTCTTCTTTTTTTTTTTTCTTTTTTTTCTTTTTTCTTCGTCTCTTATAATTTCACTGGCTTCCCCTTATCCAATTCTAATTTTCAGAGTCATTTTCTTCCTTAAGACTGGATCTCCTTTTCTAATTGATTGACTTTCTTTTCATAATCTTTTTCTTGGATGTTTTAAAATTTTTTTCCTGAATCTCTCATTTGCTTTTCTTTTTTGAGTTCTCCTATGAATTCTTTTTGGGGCAGATAACCATTAATATTACTCTTTGGGGTATGAGAAGCTTTTTTTTCTTTTACTTCAATATCCTCCTCTGAAGATGGATTCCAGTCTTCCCTTTTCTTATAGTAACTTTGGTTGGGTTCTTGAAATGAAAATTTATTGTTACATACTCTGAATCCTCTCTTATGAGTGCTGTGCACATGACTATGTTTTTTTTTTTTCTTTTTCTATTTCATTTATTTTCTATTTTCTATTTGTTTAAATTTTTTTTTTTTTTACAAAAGGACCTGATGTTGGGTTAGTCTCTGTGCACTTGCAGGGCAACTTGAGTTGTTTTGCTGCTTCCTTCTTGGGGTATTGAATGTTGGGATGTCAGAGACAGTTCATATTGAAAATTTGCAAACTTTCAATGCTTATCCATAAATGGATATAATTCAGTAACTAAAAAACCAACCTCCACCCCCCCCCCCAAAAAAAAACAAAAACAAAAACAAAAAAAACAACAAAACTTAATTTCTACCCTCTCAGCTCTTCAAGTTCTTAATCCCCATATCTGTTGGATTGTTTGGTGGATGTTGTGATAGACTGCTTTTAGAACCAGACACTATAAAATAGTTGGGAAGTTCTACTGGGTGTGAGAGAAGTTCTTCTTTGAATTGTTAATCTTGGCTGATTATTTCACTGCAGACTTCAAATTGGGTTGTTGGTCTGAATTTAGATCATTTAAATGACAAATTGTTTGCTTCTGAAGTTGTTCCTTGTTCAGTGCAGAGCTTAGGGCTTCTGACCATTCCCCAGCTGGTGTTGTTCCCCTCCTTAGTGGCCCTGGATCTGTGACCCAGAATTGGATAGTAAGAAACAAAGCTGCCAGTGGGCATTTATTCCTGCACCCTCCACAGGGTTTCTTCTCCCAACTCCCCACTGGGTTTAGAATCTCTTTTTGTTCTAATGTTGGGCTGTGTCACATGGCTGTTGCTGGCTAGACTTATTCCCTTTGTCCAGGAACCTTTCTCTCCCTCTCTATGTGATAACCTGGGCTGGATAAAAGCATCCACTTACAAATTTTTTTTTTCTTTGGAGTTATCTATCAATACTTGTTTGGAGATATTATGGAGATATTGTAACTGATGCTACATCATCTTGGCTCCACTTCCCCTTCTGCTATCTTTTGTATGTTAAAAAAATTCATTAACCTCACCTCCCCCCTTTTAAAATATCCCTCTCTGGGTTCATTCTTTCAGCTCACACTGGCAATGGCAGTTTAGGTCACCAGAGTAGGGGTTGCTATTACTTTTTGGATCTGTGAGTTGAAATTATCCTACCACTTGCTCCTGAGCCGCAGTGGATGCTTTCCCCTTAACAATCAGTCAGGAAACTCAGTACTTTAAATTGGAAATTTATCCAAAAAATAATAATTACAAAGCATTCTCCATCAATACTGGGGCAAACCATACACAAAGAGTGGGGAAGAATGGATATGAAGGGAACACACATAACTCTGGAACTCAGAGTCTCAGTGAGTTTAATTTCTTCTGAGGGTGCTTGTGACATGCTGTGGAGTATGGTCTTAGTAATACACAAGTTTGCAACACCAATCAGCTGTGCTTGCTCTTTATTTCCAGATTGTGGATAGAAAATCATTATTCTGAGTGGGTTTGAGCAATTGGATCATGCAGGGGGCATAGTGGCTCCTATATAGGTTTGGATGCTGCTGGACTGGGCCAGGAAGGCTACTCTGGTGCTGGACCAATGCTTCCCAGATGTTGCTGCTCCCTTGGCCTTGGTCACTTGGTCCCAGAGACTCAGAAACTCTTTAATCCAAATGAGGTAAACAAACACTGTGTATACTGTATGCCTGGCTCTAGGGCTACAAAGACATAAGTTAAACAACTTTTACCTTCAAGGAGTTCTATAAATCCAAGATTCTACATTTTACTGAAGGGTAGATGGATACAACTGGTACATAGATAAGAAAATATGAGGTAATATGGGCAGGAAGAAAGCATTAAGAACTGGTAAGAACAGAAGGTGGTGGAGATGAGCTGAACTTTGAAAGAAGAAAATAAGGATTCTGGGAATTAGTGATGATAAGAGGATCCTGTTATGGGGTTACATTGGGGTGTTTATGCAAATTTTCAGAAGAAGGAGTTAGATCAGAGAATATCTAGATATATGGGTTTGATTAGAACTTAGAATTTATGAGTGAAGTAATATAAAATAAGCCTGTAAATGTGACGGGAGTCATTGTGTAAAATCCTAAATTGCAGCCTGAGATATGTGTGTGTGTTTTTTTTTCACCCCAATGATAGGAATTTACTGAGGATTTTTGAGCAAGGGATTGACATAGCCAGATATATTTTAAGAATATTATTTTGGGCAGCCATGTGGAAGGTGATTGATTGAAGAAACCATAGAGAGGAAGCAGGGAGACTAATTAGGAGGTTATTGTAATTGTCCAGCGAAAAAATAATGAAAGCAACTCCACAGTGTGAATGGAGAGGAAACCAATGATACAAGAGATGTTATGGAGATAAAATCATTAAGACTGACAACTAATTGGTCAGGTGAAGAAGAGAGAAGACATAAACGATGACTCCGAAGTGCTAAACTTGTATTATGGGAGGATATTAATGCCCTTAATAGAAATAAGGAAGTTTATAAGAGGGGTATGTTTAGAAGGAAAAGTGTGAGTTCCATCATGGACTGATGCACCTCTCCAAAATAACTCTTATTTTGTACCTTATATATTATGACTGACTCTCTCTCTCTTTCTCTCTCTCTCTTCTCTCTCTCTCTTTCTCTCTCTCTCTCTCTCTCAACAAATAAATACACACATTCATACAGGTATCTATATCTATATCTATATCTATACACATGTTGCCTTTCTCTTTTTTAAAAATTTTATTTTATTTAATAATAACTTTATATTGACAGAATCCATGCCAGGGTAATTTTTTTTTTTTACAACATTATCCCTTGCACTCGCTACTGTTCTGATTTTTCCCCTCCCTCTCTCTACCCCCTCCCTCAGTTGGCAAGCAGTCCTATATATGTTAAATATGTCGCATTATATCCTAGATGCAATATATGTGTGCAGAACCGAACAGTTCTCTTGTTGCACAGGGAGAATTGGATTCAGAAGGTATAAATAACCCAGGAAGAAAAACAAAAATGCAAGCAGTTTATATTCATTTCCCAGTGTTCTTTCTTTGGGTGTAGCTGCTTCTGTCCATCCTCGATCAATTGAAACTGAATTAGCTCTCTTTATCAAAGAGATCCACTTCCATCAGAATACATCCTCAAACAGTATCGTTGTTGAGGTATATAATGATCTCCTGGTTCTGCTCATTTCACTCAGCATCAGTTCATGTAAGTCTCTCCAAGCCTCTCTGTATTCATCCCGCTGGTCATTCCTTACAGAACAATAATATTGCATAACATTCATATACCACAATTTACTCAACCATTCTCCAATTGATGGGCATCCATTCATTTTCCAGTTTCTAGCCACTACAAACAGGGCTGCCACAAACATTTTGGCACATACAGGTCCCTTTCCCTTTTTTAGTATCTCTTTGGGATATAAGCCCAGTAGTAGCACTGCTGGATCAAGTTTGATAACTTTTTGGGCATAATTCCAGATTGCTCTCCAGAATGGTTGGATTCGTTCACAACTCCACCAACAATGCATCAGTGTCCCAGTTTTCCTGCATCCCCTCCAACATTCATCATTATTTTTTCCTGTCATCTTAGCCAATCTGACAGGTGTGTAGTGGTATCTCAGAGTTGTCTTAATTTGCATTTCTCTGATCAATAATGATTTGGAACACTCTTTCATATGAGTGGTAATAGTTTCAATTTCATCATCTGAAAATTGTCTGTTCATATCCTTTGACCATTTATCAATTGGAGAATGGCTTGATTTCTTATAAATTTGAGTCAGTTCTCTATATATTTTGGAAATGAGGCCTTTATCAGAACCTTTAACTGTGAAGATGTTTTCCCAGTTTGTTGCTTCCCTTCTAATCTTGTTTGCATTAGTTTTGTTTGTACAAAGGCTTTTTAATTTGATGTAATCAAAATTTTCTATTTTGTGATCAGTAATGGTCTCTAGTTCATCTTTGGTCACAAATTTCTTTCTCCTCCACAAGTCTGAGAGATAAACTATCCTATGTTCCTCTAGTTTACTTATAATCTCGTTCTTTATGCCTAGGTCATGGACCCATTTTGATCTTATCTTGGTATATGATGTTAAGTGTGAGTCCATGCCTAATTTCTGCCATACTAATTTCCAGTTATCCCAGCAGTTTTTATCAAATAATGAATTCTTATCCCAAAAGTTAGGATCTTTGGGTTTGTCAAACACTAGATAGCTATAGTTGACTATTCTGTCTTGTGAACCTAACCTTTTCCACTGATCCACTAATCTATTTCTTAGCTAATACCAAATGGTTTTGGTGACTGCTGCTTTATAATATAATTTTAGATCAGGTACAGCTAGGCCACCTTCATTTGATTTTTTTTTCAATAATTCCCTTGAAATTCTTGACTTTTTATTGTTCCATATGAATTTTATTGTTATTTTTTCTAGATCATTAAAATATTTTCTTGGAAGTCTGATTGGTATAGCACTAAATAAATAGATTAGTTTAGGGAGTATTGTCATCTTTATTATATTCACTCGGCCTATCCAAGAGCACTTAATATTTTCCCAATTATTTAAGTCTGACTCTATTTGTGTGGAAACTTTTTTGTAATTTTGCTCATATAATTCCTGACTTTCCTTCAGTAGATAGATTCCCAAATATTTTATGCTATCAACGGTTATTTTGAATGGAATTTCACTTTGACATGTTGCCTTTCTCATTAGAATGTAAATGCCTTGGAGACAATGAGTGTTTCATTTCTACTTTTATCTCCAATGTTTAGTCCAGTGCCTGGCACATTGTGGGATCTTAATAAGTGGGCATTGATTATAGTAGAAGTTTAACAAAGTTAGTTACATCCCTAGACATCATATTCTCAGTTTATAGGATCTGGAGATAATGTTCAACCTTTATGGAATTTTTCAGCATGTCTTAAGAAGTGCTGTCAATTTAATAAAGGTAAAAGAAAGAAGGTGCAGTGAACACAATGGCCTTCCTGTAATCCTCTTCTTGGATTTTTTCATCCCTTTTGCTTTGGTGAGTGCTCTGGGAGTTTAAACAAGTGTCTCTCATTGGGAAATTTGGGACCTTTGAGAAGAAAGGGCAATTGAAATTGAAACAAAAATGTAGTGAACAGCTTAGTTCTTTCCTCAGCACAATGATAATAATAATAATAAAAGATTATTTGGAAAAATAAATTAACAAGGTCAATTGGGGGCAATATCTGGTTCTTTCTCACATTACCTTCTTTTTTTAAAATTTAATAGCTTTTTATTTACAAAACATATACATGGGTAATTTTACAGCATTGACAATTGCCAAACCTTTTGTCCCAATTTTTCCCCTCCTTCCCCCCCACCCCTTCCCCTAGATGGCAGAATGACCAATACATGTTAAATATATTAAAGTCATATTACCCTCTTCCTCCTTTCTCTGACATTATGCCTGGCACCTCCTTCTCCTTTTTGACTTTTTCTGGAACTTACAATTAATTTCAGGCTTTCCCTAAATTAGGGTTAGTTTCACAATCTCTACCATATTAGAAACTTTCATCTCTCATGTCCATAACTTCAAAGGTGGGAAACTAATCAAATTGAACAAGATCCCACCTTTCTGGAAAAGATAATGATGAATATTGGAGAGGATGTGGGAAAATTGGAACACTGATGCATTGTTGGTGGAGTTGTGAACTGATTCAACCATTCTGGAGAGTGATTTGAAATTATGCTCAAAAAGTTATCAAACTGTGCATACCCTTTGGTCCAGCAGTGTTTCTACTGGGCTTATACCCCAAAGAGATATAAAGAAGGGAAAGGGACCTGTATGTGCCAGAATGTTTGTGGCAGCCCTGTTTGTAGTGGCCAGAAACTGGAAAATGAATGGATGCCCATCAATTGGAGAATGGCTGGGTAAATTGTGGTATATGAATGTTATGGAATATTATTGTTCTGTAAGAAATGACCAGCAGGATGAATACAGAGAGGCTTGGAGAGATTTACATGAACTGATGCTGAGTGAAATGAGCAGGACCAGAAGATCATTATATACTTCAACAACAAAACTATATGAGTATCAATTCTGATGGACGTGGCCCCCTTCAACAATGAGGTGAACCAAATCAGTTCCAATAGAGCAGTAAGGAAGAGAACCAGCTACACCCAGCGAAAGAACTATGGGAAATGACTGTGGTCTATAATATAGCATTTATACTCTTTCTGTTATTGTTTGTTTGCATTTTCATTTTTCTTCCTAGGTTATTTTTATCTTCTTTCTAAATCTGATTTTTCTTATGCAGCAAGATAACTGTATAAATATGTATACATATATTGTATTTTTTTCTTAAAGATTACTCCTTCTCAAAATACTGCTTCAGAATTTCTGAGCTGCTCTGGTGGATGGAATGATTGACCCAAGAATCCCATCTATTGGACCCAAAAAGAATGCTGACACACATTCCAAAGGAATGTAACAATGGATCAAGTCCAAGGGGTAGCCTTGCAGGGTGAACTTCACATTTCTTCTTTCTCAAAAATCTGGGGTCATCATTGGCAGCATATTTTCCCTATCAATCCCCTTCCCATTCTGAAGAAACTATTTGCCATTGTGAGAGACACTGTGCAAAGGCAGTAGTGCAGCACATATTACGCTGGTTTTGAAAGTATTTACTTGCCACCTGAGTTAGGAAACAGGTGCTGCTCTAGTGACTTTCCCTTGTTCCTGCCTTCCAACTCTGTGCTCCTAGCCTTCAGTGTCTCCAGTTAATCAACAGGGCCTTTCTTTAATGATACCAAATAAAATCAGCACTGACTGATTCCATCTAATTTTCTTTCACAGTCCTCTTTTTAACTCCCAGCATGGGACCAATAAAGAGGAAGAACGCAATGAATTTGTCAGGCGTGTTGGGCAACACTATAAAGTAGATTGGCTAAGACTGTTACTAACTTAGTGTGACCTGAGTTGCAAAGAACTGTTTTCCTAGACATATGGTCTCCAGATTGAAGCGCATGCTGGGATTTGATTTTGAAAAGCAAAAAGTGTTCCCCTAGCAGAAATTCATCTCCAACTTTTTGAAGTTTATGAAGAAAATGTTTTCAGCCAACAAATTGTATTGAAGTGGTATTCGAGTTAATGAAAGATTGTCTGGGGACCACATGTCTAAGAGAGTGGTCTTTGCTGCTCTACAGGCAACAAAATGTAGCCAAGTTAAGCATCCTATGATAGACAATACTAGGAATTTATCTTATGAACAAGCTTCTTCCTTTCATTAAAAAAAGAGTTCCTGGAACATGATTAGGGACTAAAGGAAGTATTTATTTATTTATTTATTTATTTATTAATAATTTTTTATTGATAGAACGCATGCCATTTTTTTACAGCATTATCCCTTGCATTCATTTCTGTTCCGATTTTTCCCCTCCCTCCCTCCACCCCGTCCCCCAGATGGCAAGAGTCCTTTACATGTTGAATGGGTTGCAGTATATCCTAGATACAATATATGTGTGCAGAACCAAACAGTTTTCTTGTTGCACAGGGAGAATTGAATTCAGAAGGTATAAATAACCCGGGAGGAAAAACATAAATGCAAGCAGTTTATATTTATTTCCAGTGTTCTTTCTCTGGGTGTAGCTGCTTCTGTCCATCTTTGATCAATTAAGGCTCTCTTTATGGAAGAGATCCACTTCCATCAGAATACATCCTCAAACAGTATCATTGTTGAGGTATATAATGATCTCCTGGTTCTGCTCGTTTCACTCAGCATCAGTTCATGTAAGTCTCGCCAGTCCTCTCTGTATTCATCCCGCTGGTCATTCCTTACAGAACAATAATATTCCATAACGTTCACATACCACAATTTACCCAACCATTCTCCAATTGATGGGCATCCATTCATTTTCCAGCTTCTAGCCACTACAAACAAGGCTGCCACAAACATTTTGGCACATACGGGTCCCTTTCCTTTCTTTAGTATCTCTTTGGGATATAAGCCCAATAGAAACACTGCTGGATCAAAGGGTATGCACAGTTTGATAACTTTTTGAGCATAGTTCCAAATTGCTCTCCAGAATGGCTGGATGTGTTCACAATTCCACCAATAATGTATCAGTGTCCCTGTTTTCCCACATCCCCTCCAACATTCCGCATTATCTTTCCCTGTCACTCTAGCCAATCTGACAGGTGTGTAGTGGTATCTCAGAGTGGTCTTAATTTGCATTTCTCTGATTAATAATGATTTGGAGCATATTTTCATATGTCTATAAATAGTTTCAATTTCTTCATTTGAGAATTGTCTGTTCATATCCTTTGACCATTTATCAATTGGAGAATGGTTTGATTTATTATAAATTAGAGTCAGTTCTCTATATATTTTGGAAATGAGGCCTTTATCAGAACCTTTGACTGTAAAAATGTTTTCCCAGTTTATTGTTTCCCTTCTAATCTTGTCTGCATTTGTTTTGTTTGTACAAAAACTTTTCAATTTGATATAATCAAAATTTTCTATTTTGTGGTCAATAGTGATCTCTCTAGTTCTTCTTTGGTCATAAATTCCTTCCTCTTGCACAGATCTGAGAGGTACACTATCCTATGCTCTTCCAATTTATTTATGATCTCATTCTTTATGCTTAGGTCATGAACCCATTTTGACCTTATCTTGGTGTACGGTGTTAAGTGTGGGTCAATGCCTAGTTTCTAACATACTAATTTCCAATTTTCCCAGCAATTTTTGTCAAATAATGCGTTCTTATCCCCAAAACTGGGATCTTTGGGTTTGTCAAACACTATATTATTAAAGTTATTGACTGTTTTGTCCGACAAAGAGATGACTATATTGAAGGCCTTGTAATTGGAACCTAAGTGTTGGTATATCTTATCAAACTTGAAAAAAAGCCTGTCTTTTTTTTTTTTTTTTTTTTGTATTAAAAAATTTTTTTTTATAGCTTTTTATTTACAAGATATATGCATGGGTAATTTTTCAGCATTGACAATTGCAAAACCTTTTGTTCCAATTTTTCCCCTTCTTCCCCCCACTCCCTCTCCCAGATGGCAGGTTGACCAATAAATGTTAAATATGTTAAAGTATAAGTTAAATACAATATAGATATACATATCCATACAGTTATTTTGTTGTACAAAAAGAATCGGACTTTGAAATAATGTACACTTGTGAAGGAAATAAAAAATACAGGCAGACAAAAATAGAGGGATTGGGACTTCTAGGTAGTGGTTCATACTCATTTCCCAGAATTCTTTCTCTGAGTGTAGCTGGTTCAATTCATTACTGCTCTATTGGAACTGATTTGGTTCATCTCATTGTTGAAGAGAGCCACGTCCATCAGAAGGAAGGTGCACACCAGTGTGTTAGCTTTCAGGGGCTCAGTGGTCACTCCCTACCAAGATGAGACATTATAGTAGGAAAATATTTTTTTAATTAAAATTTTTATTTTTATTGATATTATTTGATTTTTTAACATCACTTTTGCTTCTGAATAAATTTGTCTTCCCTCCCCTAGTCACTTATCTTCATCCTAATTTCCAATATCCATTAGGTAGAAAAATACTAGAATCCACTTAATAAGGAATATACCCTTCACTTCCAAGTGACTCTGAATTCCTATAGATCATCTTCCAAACTTCAATTTCTAACTCCAAATCTTAATTCTTCATTTCAACCCCCTCTACCCTCCCATCCTAAAGTTTTAACCTAACTCCACCCAATTCTCTATCCTCTGGAATACCTGTTATATAAATAAATTTCCTTTCACATTAAATCTTTTCCTCTCTGACTCCTTCTACCTTCAATCTCTTACTGAAACCTGGCTCCCTTCTGATTACACAGACTCCCTGGCCATCCTTTCTACTATTAGCTACACCTTCACTCATTCTCCTCAGCTCCCTACATGAGGAAGGAGAATTAGGACACTCCTTGCTCTGTATTGCCACTTACAGATTTTCCTTCTTCCTCCATCACTCAGTAACCTCTCTTCTTTTATGATTCATGCTGTTCATGTCTACCACCAAACAAAATCCTGGTAAATGTTGTTTACAGACCTCAGATCACTTTATTTCTTTCCTCAATGAGTTCAATACCTCACTCATAATTTTGCTCTTTTCCTCAACTCTTACCCTCATATTAAGAGACTTCAACATGCATATTGACTCTTCCTCAAATACTCTAACCACTCACTTCCTCAATCTACTTATTTCCTCCCCACTTCCATCACAAACAAACATGATCATACCTTTGATGTTGACACCACCCACAAAAGTATCACATCTATTTTAAAGAATTCTGAAATCCCCCATCTAATCTGATGTTTATTGACATTTTATCTCTCTCTTTGCCTTCCCTTAGAAAACTCCACTCTTCTTCCACACAATGACCTCTGATACCTTCCCCCTTAATTCTCTCCCAGAACACCTCCCCTGAACTGATCACACTTACCTTTTCGCCCCATCTTGACTCTGGTGAATTTGAACTCAGATCTTTCTGATGTTAGGTTCAGTGCTTTAGGACCCTACATAATTAAAAGCCAATAAGAAAGCATTATTAGATCATCTTCCCTGGAATGATAATAATGAATATGTAAATAAAAAGATCAATACTAAGATAACTGCAATTTATGTGCCACATATGAAAAGGACTAGAAAATCTTCACAAAAACTTGATAAGATACTCTAATTTTAATTAAAACATTTATAATGCTTCTTGACTTAAAGTAGGAATAGAGGAAGATAATGAAAAAAATGCTGGAAAATATGAAAGAGTAATTAAAGGATGAGGAACTAATTCCCTTCATTATTTTTTAGAAGTGAGGGATCCATTGGTATGTAATATTGCATGTTATTGTCAGATTTTTGGACGATTTGACTGATTTTTTCTTTTATTTAAAAAATAATTCTTGAGGGCAGCTAGGTGACACAGTGGATAGAGTACCAGCCCTGAAGTCAGGAGGACCCGAGTTCAAATCTGGTCTCAAGACACTTAACACTTCCTAGCTCTATGACTCTGGGCAAGTCACTTAACTCCAATTGCTCTTAGGAAAAAAAAAAAAAAGTAATTCTTTATTATACTGAAGGCTATGGTGGGGAGGTGGGGAGAGACAGAAGGATATCTTTAGAGAGGGAAAGTTCTAGGTGATGTTAAAAGATATCACTTAACATTTATTTATATATTTATTAAAGAAAGAGGCCAAAAAGACTTAGAGACTTAGAGGCACTGGACATGATCACAAGAAAATATATCTTGATAGTAAATGACTGCTTACTGAGTAATAATGAAATCACTTATTTGTATTCAAAATCTCAATATGTTAAAGCCAAGATTAAGATCAAACATACTTGTTATAGAAATACTTGTTTTATATTTCTTAAAGTTCAGAATAAAATAAATAAAAATAAAAAAAAATCAACTACAAATTAAGGAAAGGATCAAGGCCAGATGAAGACAAGTTTTGAAAGGACTCTTTTTGAGAAGACCTACAAAAAAGAGGTTCTCTGATACTACCTTTCACATGTGCTTCTCCTCCTACGCCTTCCTCCTTTCCCCTATCCCTGGTCTAGTTGCATATCACATACATTGATATGGACATATATCCCTCTCAGTCTTCCAGTTTGGGGCAAGAGTGGATAATGTAAAAAAATTGTATTTCTTCTCTGTCTTCTATAAGCATTTATGTAATTTCCTCCAAACACAGGGAATTATCAGGACCTTCCCCCCTTTCCTACTTTCATCCATTCTAAAATCAATTGCGTTGGTACCAATCTTTCAGGCAATCTGGAATTGAATTTTGGTCCATATATAGCCTCCCAAAGGAATTGCAGTTTCTTCATTTGGGGGATTTTTTTCTAGTTGAGAATATTATAGTTTTTATTTCATTTCTTCAAAGTCAGTAGACTTGTGAAAAGTTATTAACACATAGTGTGAAAGTGTCCATTCTCACTATAAACTTTCTCTGCTTCAAGTATAAAATGAAGACCACTGAGTTTTATAGTAACTATGATTTTTGGCAGTCCACAAAGCAGGAGGGTTTGAAAGCTGTTGTTTGATAGTTGTTGTCAACTGCCTATGTCCTTCCTGAATTACCACAACTGTCAATGAAAAGTATCTTTAATAAGATGGATACAGTATACTTAAGTAAGCAAATGAATTTTAAAAGAATTGTCAGAAGCAATGGAAGGAAAAACGAATTAGTGTAAAGCTTCACAGTGAGACCAAATTGAACCAGACTTTCTTGAGTATTACTTAAACAATTGAAAAGTGAGAAAATAATTCAACATTTCTATAACCAATTACTTTCTTCAATTATTTTCTTTGTTTCTTCTGTGAACCCAACTAGAGCAACTAGATCAGACCAAGTATATATAAAAAATATCTATGCTGGAAGCAATACAATTTTAAGGACATTGAAGGAATAATTTTCAAACTAATAGGGAAGTTAATGAATGGATTGGGTATGTATGTAAGTATGTGTGTATATACATGTGTGTGTGTGTAACGCACAAGTGCTATTTCTACCAACAAAAAGTGATCAAGAGAATATCAATAACCATGGAACCATCTGTTCTTACTTTCTTTTTTTTTTATTTACAAAATATGAGGATAATCTACATACATTTAAAAATATCGTTAGTAAAAGCATGAGAAGATAACAGGCAGACTTTTGAAAATAACTTTCATGTTTAGATCACATGTTTACAATTATGTCATTGATCTTGAAAGATGTAGAGAATACAAAATCCCACTGTTGTTATACATACATATGTATTATTTAAAAGCCTTCAATGGGATAGAATAACAATCAACCTTAGAAATTTTCCTTCAAGAAGAAAATAAAATGATTAAAGGGGAAAGTGACAAATGTTGGAGGGGATGTGGAAAAGGATATTGATTTATTGGTGGTAGAATTGTAAAATGATCTAACTATTTTGGCGAGCAATTTGGAATTATGCCCAAAGAGTTACTAAATTGTCTATACCTTTTGACCCAGCACTACTAGGTCTTATTTCTAGAGGTGATTAGGAAAAAAAGGAAAAGAACCTATATATTCTAAAATATTTATGGCAGCTCTCTTTGTAGTGTCAAAAAAACTGGAAATTTCAGGGATGCCTATCAGTTGGAGAATGATTGAACAAGTTGTGGTGTATGATTGTGATGGAATACTACTGTGCTATAAGAAATAATGAGCTTGATGATCTTAAAAAAACATGGGCAGACTTGCATGAAGTAATGAAGAGTGAAATGAGCAGAACTGAGAAAACACAGTATACAGTCATAGCATTATTGTTTTAAGAATAACTTTGAGCAAATAAATCATTTTGACTATTATAAATACCCAAATTAACTACAAAAGACATATGAAGAAAGACACTATCTGCATCAAGAGAAACAACTAACAAATAGAAGTATGTATAAGAATGATCTCTCTATCTCTCTGTCACACACACACACACTCTCTCTCTCTCCCTCTCTTTCTCTCTCTCTCTCCCTGTATGTGTCTCTGTCTCTATGTGTCTCTCTGTTTCTTTCTGTCTCTTCTCTCTCTCTCTCTCTTTCTCTCTCTCTCTCTCTCTCTCTCTCTCTCTCTCTCTCCTCTCTCTCTCTCTCTCTCTCTCTTCTCTCTGTCTCTGTCTCTCTCTCCCTTTTCTCTTTCTTCCCCTCTCTCCCTCTCATACACACACAAAGGAGGGATTAGATACAAATGGCAAAATCTTCTGGATTTTCCTATTTACACATAACATTATATAGATTGCATAAAGCCTAGGATACTACAATGCCTCTTAAATGAAATTTACATCCCTTGAAAAG
This sequence comes from Antechinus flavipes, assembly GCF_016432865.1. Lineage (NCBI taxonomy): Eukaryota > Metazoa > Chordata > Mammalia > Dasyuromorphia > Dasyuridae > Antechinus > Antechinus flavipes. The sequence goes on along the minus strand of NC_067398.1, from coordinate 483,375,217 downwards.
AATTAGGCTTATTCATCTTTAGGGAAGAAACAAGTAGGTGAAGGATGCTTTTTATTTTTACTAATGCTTTTTATTTTCAAAATTTACACATAGATGGGACAGCTAGTTGGTGCAGTAGATAGAGCACCAGCCCTAAAGTCAAGATGTTTTGAGTTCAAATCTGGTCTTAGACACTTAACACTTCCTAGCTGTGTGACCCTGGGCAAGTCAATTGCCTCAGCAAAAAAAAAAAAAAAAAAAAAAAAAAAAAAAATATATATATATATATATACATATACACACACACACACATACACACACATATACATATACATATATATGCATAGATAATTTGCAACATTCATCCCTTTTTTTTTCTTTTCTTTTTTTTTTTAAATAACTTTTTATTGACAAAACGCATGCCAGGGTGATTTTTTTACAGCATTATCCCTTGCATTCACTTCTGTTCCAATTTTTCCCCTCCTTCCCTCCCTCCCCTCCTCTAGATGGCAAGCAGTCCTATATATATTGGATAGGTTACAGTATATCCTAGATACAATAAATGTGTGCAGAATCGAACAATTTTCTTGTTGCACAAGAAGAATTGGATTCAGAAGGTATAAATAACCCGGGAAGAAAAACAAACATGCAAGCAGTTTATATTCATTTCCCAGTGTTCTTTCTTTGAGTGTAGCTGCTTCTGTCCATCCTTGATCTATTGAAACTAAATTAGGTCTCTTTGTCAAAGAAATCCACATCCATCAGAATACATCCTCAAACAGTATCGTTGTTGAGATATATAATGATCTCCTGGTTCTGTTCATTTCACTTAGCATCAGTTCATGTAAGTCTTGCCAGTCCTCTCTGTATTCTTCCTGCTGGTCATTCCTTACAGAACAATAATATTCCATAATATTCATATACCACAATTTACTCAACCATTCTCCAATTGATGGGCATCCATTCATTTTCCAGTTTCTAGCCACTACAAACATGGCTGCCACAAACATTTTGGCACATACAGGTCCCTTTCCCTTCTTTAGTATCTCTTTGGGGTATAAGCCCAGTAGTAACACTGCTAGATCAAAGGGTATGCACAATTTGATAACTTTTTGAGCATAGTTCCAAATTGCTCTCCAGAATGGCTGGATGTGTTCACAATTCCACCAACAATGTATCAGTGTCCCAGTTTTCCCATATCCCCTCCAACATTCCACATTATCTTTCCCTGTCATTCTAGCCAATCTGATAGGTGTGTAGTGGTCTCTCAGAGTTGTATTAATTTGCATTTCTCTGATTAATAATGATTTGGAGCATATTTTCTTATGGCTATAAATAGTTTCAATTTCTTCATTTGAGAATTGTCTGTTCATATCCTTTGACCATTTATCAATTGGAGAATGGCTTGATTTCTTATAAATTAGAGTCAATTCTCTATATATTTTGGAAATGAGGCCTTTATCAGAACCTTTGACTGTAAAAATGTTTTCCCAGTTTATTGTTTCCCTTCTAATCTTGTCTGCATTTGTTTTGTTTGTACAAAAGCTTTTCAATTTGATATAATCAAAATTTTCTATTTTGTTGTCAATAGTGATCTCTAGTTCTTCTTTGGTCATAAATTCCTCCCTCTTCCACAGGTCTGAGAGGTAAACTATCCTATGTTCTTCGGATTTATTTATAATCTCATTCTTTATGCCTAGATCATAAACCCATTTTAACCTTATCTTGGTGTACGGTGTTAAGTGTGGGTCAATGCCTAGTTTCTGACACACTAATTTCCAATTTCCCCAGCAATTTTTGTCAAATAATGCATTCTTATCCCCAAAACTGGGGTCTTTGGGTTTGTCAAACACTAGATTATTAAAGTTATTGGCTGTTTTGTCCTTTGAATCTAACCTATTCCATTGATCAACTAGTCTATTTCTTAGCCAATATCAGATGGTTTTAGTAACCGCTTTATAATATAATTTTAGATCTGGTACAAATAGGCCACCATTTGATTTTTTTTTTCATTAATTCCCTTGAAATTCATGACCTTTTGTTTTTCCATATGAACTTTGTTGTTATTTTTTCTAGGTCAACAAAATAATTTTTCGGGGGTTGATTGGTATAGTGCTAAATAAATAGATTAATTTAGGTAGTATTGTCATCTTTATTATATTTGCTCGCCCAATCCAAGAGCATTTAATATTTTTACAATGCAACATTCATCCTTGAAAAATCTTGTGTTTCAAATTTTTTTTCCCTCCCTTCCCCTGCCCCCTCCCCTAAATAGTGGGTAATCCAAATAAATGTTAAACATGTGCAATTTGAAGGATGCTCTTTGTTCAGAATGTGATATTGTTGTTATTTGTTCTTCACTCTTGAAAAGGACCATGACATCAGGAAAATGAAGCCATGACATGCAAGTGAATTGAATTTAAGTGAGAGAGGAGTGTGCAGGGTCACCTGCCTCACTTTCTCCAGAAGAGTCATCTGGGACCAGTGGCAAAACACATTAGGACAACTGCAGATGGCCCTGGATGCAGTGGGTGGCCTTTTTAAGTTAAGGTCTTTAACAGGTCTTAGTTTGACTGAGGCAATGCCCAACAGTAGTTAGGGCTAGGTAAAAAAATGAGCCATAAAATGGCTTCTTTTACCTAGCTAAAAAAAAAAATCAATCCGGGATGGGAAGACCTTCAGAGTTTCTGGCTAACAACTGCTATTTATATTCATTCTGAGCCAAAAAGGATATGATATGCAGTTGGAGGGAAGGCCCAATGAGCTGTTTCATCCATGATTATAATATAATTAATATTTATATTTAACAAATGTTTTCTTCAACAAGGTCAGCACTGTATACAAGTTAAATAAATGCTTATTAATTTTATTTAAATGAAGAAATGTTACATTGAAGCAATTCAGGTCCATTCTGCTGTTATATGCAAAAATTAGCCACAAGGTGGCAGATCAGAACTATGAAATGACTTTGAAAAGGGTTGAAATGTCCTATTTAGAAAGTGGTTCGATGCTCAAAGTTTATGTTGGGATTATCTGAGTGTGTGTGAGAGAAAGAGAATGTGACTTGCAGAACTCATTGCATGGATCTATCCAATATGGTACTTCACAAGAAACAAGTATAGCCAGAGAACCAAACAAAGGAATGGGAAAAAGGAAAAAAGACAAAGGCATAAGGAAACCTGGGGTGCAAAAGCAGCACATATAGACAAGGGGGAAGACATTCAGAAATTTTAAAGGAATTTATAATCTAGCCAGGTAGGATTAGTCACACAAACAAATAAATATAAGACAAATTAGGGTACAAAAAGTACATAAAAAATGACATTCTGAGAACTCATATGAGGAATGATCAATTTAGGATCCAGTGAGGCTTCATCAAAGTGTTGGCATTTGATATGAGCCTTGAAAGACAGCTAAGAAGACAAATGGAGAAAAAAGGAGCTGTGGTGGTGGATGTTTTGGTTCAGAGAATATCCTAAGTAAAGGATGGGTAATTCTTTCAGCTTAGTTATATTGCTGCGTAGATGACTAGTAGTAGTGTGAGATGAGTTTGGAAAGATTAGTAGATAACTACTTTAAATGTCAGGGTAGAAAAGTTTGAATTTTTATAAACTAGACAATAGAGAACTTTTAAGACATTTTTGAGAAGGAAAATCATATGATCAGACAGACCTATACATTAGAAATTGTGGAAATTTAATCGACAAAACTTGAAAACTAATTGAATAGGGATAGGGAGTCAAATATGATTCTAAGATAGTGAGCATGAGTGACATGATATATTACAGAAATTCTACTCCTATTTCTCTGATCATTCATTCATTCATAAAACTTCTATTGGTCATCTGTTATATAGAAAATATTAAGTTCATTGTGTTTTTTTCCTTCTTGGTCTTCCTGTCTTATTCTGACCATTTCCTAAAACTGACACCCTGCTCTTATTTAATTTCCCTTTCTGAAACCTAATTTTTTCTCATATTTCATCTATTACCTTTATGCCAATATCTCTCAAATCTTGACCTTCAAGTTTGTCTTCTTACCATAGCTCTGTTCAGATTCACTTACCTGCTGGACATTTCACAAAGTCTGAGAGTTGGAAGGCACTTTAGAGATCCTCTCATTAAGTGTGTTCTTGAATAAGGATTCTCTCTTCACTCTCCCTTCTCCCACAAAGTGGTCATCTGGCCTTGGTTTGAAGACTTTCAATGAGGAGGAGTCATATTCTGAGGCGTCCCATTTCACTTTTGGACAGCTTTCATTGTTAGGAACTTTTATTTTTTCCCTTAAGCTTATACCTGCTTCTTTGCAACTTCTATCAATTGCTCCATATTCTACTTTCTATTAAAGCAGATCAAATTAATAATTTTTTTTTAACATGTGGAGCTTTTCAGATGCTTGGAGACAATAGCTGTTATCCCTTCTAAATCTACTCTTCTACAGGCTGAACATTCCCATTTCCCTCAATTTCTCTCCATATAACATGATTTCAAGAATACATGTATTTTGAATGTCCTCTTTTAGAGTTCCTCCAGTTTGTGAATGTCCATCCTTAGTAAGAGGCATGTTGTTCTGTGTTTATGGCTTAAAAGTTATGTGTTCACATGGATCTGTCCAGTTGTGGTTTTCAGAGAGGAAGGACTACATATATGCTTTTCTCACCCTTCTCTAAAGAAAACTGATTCCTGGCAGAAGGGAAAGCAGGAGATTGGGGCCAAAAGCTGATGACTATTCCCTTCAAAGAGAAAGGATATTGGGCTAGAATTTTATCTATCTGCTTCTTTAAATATAGTCTAGAGAAAATAATTTTTAGGTTCAAATTGAGCTTCTAATGGCTATCTTTTCATGTAGAAGGAGTGTCTCCAAAATATTCAAGGTTTGATTTCCTTCCTACTAAATATCAGGTCTATAACAAACATGCATAGCAAATACAAACAAAACAAAATTATACAAACTGAAAATAAACAAATCAAAAAAATGTCCATATGAGAATGTAATTATAGAACAGACAGGGTGACTGTACTTTCCCATTGGGAGGAAAATCATTTCAGCTCAACCAAGAGTGAGGATCCCAGATTTCAATCAAGAAGATATTTCCCAGATTCTTTAGTATAGTGACACAGATCATTGAATAATCAATCTCCACTAGTGAGAATAGTCTCATGCAAATGCAATTTGAGCCATGTGTTATGCTTAAATATGGTACCTAGAATTGAACATAATGCATCAAAATTGATAGGATCAGAGCTGAGAACAGTGAGACTATCACCTCTGTAATGTTGAGCACTATACTTTTTTTAATGGAGCCTTTAATTGTATTAGGCTCTTAGCTACTATATCATAAATATTGACTCATTAAAACTGTAGTCAACTAAACCCTTTAGATTTTTTTTCAAACTGCTTCCAACCTTTCCTGATCTTTCCAACAGCTAGCACTCCCACTTTCATTTTGTACTTATTTGTATTTATCTTAATTTATTTAATTCTCTTTATATTTATATATGTACTTTTCTTTCTATTTAGAATGTCACCTTAAGAATAGGGATTTTAAAAAAATGCTTACATTTGTATACTTACTGCCTAGAAAAATGCTTGACACCCTGAAAGTACTTATTAAATGGTTGTTGATTGATTTTTTTATTGCTTTTTGGTTATCATTGTTGTTTTTTTTTTTTTTTTAAATAGTAACCTACAGTTCCAGTGAACTGGTGATGGAGAGAGCCATCTGAACCCAGAGAGAGGACTGAGGACTGGATCACAACATACTATTTTCAGTTTTTGTTGTTGTTTGTTCTTTTTTTCTTTCTCCTTTTTCCCCCTTTTTGATCTGATTTTTCTTGTGCAGCATGATAATTGTGGAAATATGTATAGAAGAATTGCATATGTTTAATATAGATTGGATTACTTGCTGTCTAAGGTGGGAATGGGAGGAAGGGAGGGAGAAAAAATTTGGAACACAAAGTTTTGCAAGGGTGAATGTTGAAAACTATCTAAGCATATATTTTGAAAATAAAAAAGCTTTAATTAAAAAAATAGTAGCCTATTAGTATCTGCTACATAATTCTCCATTGCTTCTGATTGATACACATTTAAAAATCTTTGGAAACCATAGTTTTCTATGACAGTTATATAGCATTTCTAGTATAATATTTTTTTAAAAATATGGGGCTTTGTACCCAGAAGAAATTTGCCAACATTAGAGGAACTTTGTTCCTAAGGAAATTATACCTGTAATAATCTGCTTAATTTAGGGATCAATTAATGGTCCCTTTGTGGTATCCATCCTAGGTAGCTTTTCAAATGAAGGAGGTATATAGATTATCCACATAATCTGCTTATCATATTCTAGACAATAAGGATTCTCCTCTGTGTGTTTTTCTCCTCAGTATGGATAATTGGGTCAATTTTTTGAGTTATTGATCTTTCCTAGGAAGCTCTACAAAATTCTGGGACTTACTGCAAATAGGAACATATGGAAGATTCCATCATCCATATAGAACACCTATTTAACTTGGATCCTGTGATGGATCTCTTCCATGTTAGTGGCAAACAATTTTGGTGAGTATATATGCTTACTGTTTCATATCTCACTTGCTATTAAAGATTAGAAGATTACCAAAGTTTTTTCAAGCTGTATTTTTCAAGGAATCAAATATTTTGATGTATCCATGGGAAATTTTATTGGGAGAGAATGAATATTTTTCTTTACTCACTTACATGCTTTAAAAAAAGCCTAAGAAATAATAAGCAAATCAAATCTTGAATGAATAAAAGAATGAAAGTAAAAGGATTTACTAAATATATACCATATGTAAAGTGTTGGGCTAAATTCTCTGTTAAGCTGTACAAATAGAAAAGCATAACAGACTGTTCTCAAGGAACTCATGTTCCAGGGTGGAGACCACACATATAATGCAATGATGGAGGAGGAAGAGCCTGCCACAGTGGCAGGGTCAGGAGTCTGGGGCCACTGTTATTTTAGGGGTCTTGAGCTATCTTTATCCAGATCTTAGGAGTATTGGTGGTTGAGATAATGAAGGTATTTTTGGCTTGCTTGCTTCATGTTACCTTTTATCTTGCATATATATTCTATATCTTTTAGTCAATTGTGAGATAGTGAAAATGTGGGCTACTATGAACTACTTGTAAAAATCTACCTGTTCTTTAAAATGTCCTTGAATGCCTTCAGAAATATCAAAACTGACCCTGATGCATATAAAAATTACTCTCATGAAATTTTTATATAGATACAAAAATAGGGCTTTGGACTAGCAGTCAATGTTTTCAGTTACCTTTGTTTGGGGGTGCTAATAAAGTTTGAATTTTTTTTTACTCCTAAGGTATCTTCCCTCTCCCCGTGAATTGACTCCTCAATGCATTCAAAACTGTGTAACTTTCAGTATGGAAACTCTTCTCATACATTTGACCTAACCCAGTAACTCTTTGGTGCCGTTTCTATCTCTTCTATAGGGAATCAACAGACATTTATTAAATACCAGCAGTGTGTTAGGTATTGTACAAGTTGCTAGAGATATTTAGAGAAAAATAATATATCTTTGACCTCAGGTAGTTTACAGTTTTTAAGAATTTACATTTGCTTCTATTAAAATTCATCTTAAAAATCTGTTTAACCCTGTTCTGATATATATTTTGAATCATGGTTCTGTTACACATTGTTATCAGCTATCTCTTCTGGTTTTGTCATTTGTAAATTTGATGAGCCTGCCTTCTTTGTCTTTAACCAAATCATTGATAAAATATTAAATGGCACAGAGATTTGAGGTATTCTGCTGAGAGATCGACTTTCACATCAACAACAAATGTTAATGACTATTCTTTGGGGCCAGCCATTCAAAACATTCTAAACTTAGCAAATTGTTCTATCATCTACCTTATATCTATCCATCTCAATAGCATAATAGAATTTGTCAAATGTTTTTTCTCAAATTCAGACATCACTCTAACAAGATTTTTTTTTTTTTTAAACAAAGGAAGAAAAGAAACAATTCAGCAAAACCAATCAATATGTAGGAAAAAAATTCATGTTACAGGCAATATTCCAGAACCAGTGGATTTGGGGGTAGAGGAAGCATCTTCTTATATTTTATTTTTGGAGTCAACTTTGTACCTTATAATTTCACAAAATTCAGTTTGGATAATGTGTTTTTTTTATTCTTTCCATATATATTATTATCATTCATTGTGTACAAAGTTTTCTTTCTTACTTCACTTTGAATCAATTCATATAACTTTTCATGCTTCTCTGTATTTTTGTTTTCAGTTGTGACTTAAACAAAGTCAGGAAAGCCAGTGGGTGGAGATGAGGTAGAGCATTCCAGGCATGGAAGACAACCAGAGAAAATGCCTAGAGCTTGGAGATGGCTGTTCCATGAACAAAACATTCCAGGAAGAAGAGTGCATGTCAAGGAATAAAGTATATGAATATTGAAAAGGTAGGAGGAGTGTAGGTTATAAATTAAGGCCTTTGAATACCCCAAATAGAAACTTGTATTTATTCCTCGAGGCAATAAGGAGTCACTGGAAAGTGTTGAATAAGTAGGTGACATGACTGAGTCTCCACTTTAGGAAAATCACTTTAGTGGCTGAATGAAGGAAGGATGAATTGTAGGGGTAAGAGAAATGAGGCAGGCAGATCCATGCAGGGGTCCTCAAACTTTTTAAATGGGGGGCCAGTTCACTGTCCCTCAGACAGTTGGAGGGCCGGACTATAGTAAAAACAAAAACTTTTGTGGGCCTTTAAATAAAGAAACTTCATAGCCCTGGGTGAGGGGGATAATCGTCCTCAGCTGCTGTATCTGGCCTGCGGGGCCGTAGTTTGAGCTCCCCTGCATGCCCATAGAGAGCCTACATCTGAATGATGAAGACAGTGTCAGAGGAGAGAAGGGGACAAATTTGAGGGTTGTTGCAGAGGTGAGATTGGGAACAAATTAGTTACGGGGAGGGTGAGAGATAGTGAAGAGCTAAGAATAACTCCTAACTTATGAACCATTTATTAAGAACTTATTATATAAAAAACAACATGTAGGCACTAGGAAAAAAATCAATTTTAAGATCTTTCATGGAATTTACAGCATAATATGGTTATGAGAACACAATAAATTACTATTTTAGATTCAGTGATACTATAGTCAGTGACCTTTATACAAGTTTTCTCTGTTACAAGTTATCTTTTTTAATAGCTGATATTCTTACCACACCTTATTATGTAATTAACACCATCAGCAATTTTCTCAGTTAGTAGATTAAATTGATATTTATTGTTGGTTTTTGAAAAAAACTCTTTGATTTTTTAAGCATCTTCAGCTATTTTATCACCTTAATTGCAGAAGAGTAAGGAAACAGAGGAAGATGATGACCTCTATATTTTGCTCTATTTCACCGGTTGCCATGGCCAGCAGGTGGACAAACTATTGGTAATGGGCCTCTCTTCATTTTTAAGGCAATAGTAGCAGTTTTTAATGGGTCTGCACTCTAAGTCCTTCTAGCAAATCCTTCTAGAGCCTGTGTTATGGGCATAGCTTTCAAGTACCCAGGCTCAGCTCCACACCACAATGAGACATTGGAATAGAATTTTTCTCCTACTTTTCACTTAGCAATGAAATAATTTATCAGTTCTTATCTAAGTGACAAGTTAGATTTGCTCACAGGCTTTGATGAGTGGGAGAAGGTAGAAGAGTACCAAGTGAACAACATGTCTTCAAGAGGAGGGTGCCAGAAAGGAAGTGGAAACTGGGTGGCTGCCCATCAGTTGGGGAATTAGGTATTGTATATGAATGTTATGGAATATTATTGCTCTGTAAGAAATGATCAGGAGGATGATTTCAGAAAATCCTAGAAAGACTTGCATGAACTGATGCTGAGTGAAATGAGCAGAACCAAGAGACCATTGTGCACAACAACAATAAGATTATCTTTTCTTAGTAATACAGTGATCCAAGACAATTCTGATAGCCTTGTGATGGAAAATACCATCCACATCCAGAGAGAGAGAGAACTATGGAGACTAAATACTGATCAAAACATCTATTTTCACCTTTTTTTTTTTTTTTTGGTTTGTTTTTTCTTTCTTGTGCTTTTTTTTCCTTTTGTTCTGATTTTTCTTTCATAACATGACTAATATGGAAATACATTTAAATGTATTGTACATGGATCACCTTTATTATATTGCTTGCTATCTTGGGAAAGAGAAAGCGGTGAAGGAGAGAGGAAGAAAACAATTTAGAACTCAGAATCTTACAAAAATGAATGTTTAAAACTCTTTACATGTAATTGGAAAAATAAAATACTGCTAAGTAAAAAAAAGAAAAAGAAGAGTGTGCAAGAAAAAAGATAAAAGCTGTTGAATCAAGATCCTGAAAGAAATGGGAAAAGACAATTGAGAATATAGTGGAGGGATTAGTTTAGAAAAAGAAGCAGGCTACCTAATTCTTTGAGGCTAGAGCTTACTGACAAGTCTTCCCATCAACCAAATGAGACAACATTTAAAAATATTCACTAACTGTAGGCTTTTGAAAACTAGTAAGAAAGTCTATATCATATCTATAATTGCAGCACTAGTTGTAAGGGCTTGGACAAGGGGGTTGGATTTAGGAAGACTAGAGTTCAAATTCCACCTTAGATTTTTAGTATTCTATCTCAATATTCTGGGAATATTAATTTCTTCATTGTGTCTTAATTTCTTCATCTTAGAATGAGAAGATTGGACTCCATCACTACTAGAGTCTTTTCCCAACTTTGAATTTGTAATTATCTGTCCTATAATTATCTGTCCTATTATCTTTCTTTCAGGAAACACAGTTCATTCTTATGTCATCATTGGCAGAGTGCCTGGCACATAGTAGGCACAAAACAAATATTTGTTGAATGGGTTCCTTGTCTTTCTTGCATCATAGAGCAAGGTCAACAATTAGAGGCCACATCACCCACAATAGCACCTGTCAAAGCACAAGTCAGCACTGTCAGAATGACCTTTCAGTGAGGAGTAGTTTTATATTGGCACAAGCTGTAAAATTTCCAAGATCTAGCTTTATCGTTTAGTACACTTACTTTTTTTTTTTTTTTTTTAATCAATGGCCACAAATTATGAAATCTTGGGAATGCTGACTTAGGCTCTGTAGGAAAGCAGTGTTTGCCAGGGACACACCCTTCACCCAATCCCAAGGAATAATTCATAGCCTAGAGTTCTGGGTACTTCCTCAGGAGCTAGGATATCACCAGCACACATTTATATAGATCTTAAAGGTTTATAAATGGCTCCCCACAAGAAAATCCTGTGTCTTAGTATACTATCCCCATAATTAAGTGAGAAAATTGAGATTCAAAGAAATCCTTACCCAAGGCTACAAAGTTAATAAGTAGCAGAGATCAGGACTTGGATTTTCTAAGAATCAAGCTATTAAACTATGGTAATCCTCAGCAAATAAAACTCCTCTGATTCAAACCCAGCACTCTGAGGTTTTTAAAGTTGTATCTAATGCTTCTGATCCCCTTAGGGTTTTCTTGGCAAAGCTCTAAGGGTAGTTATCTTTCTCTTCTCTAGTTCATTTTACAAATGAGGAACTGAGGCAAACAGGGTTATGTGAATTGTCCAGTCATGGACTTCCTGACTCTTCCCGAAGATGAGCCTTCCCAATTCTAGGTATAGTGTTCTATCCATTGGGCCACCTAGCGGCCCTTCTACGTTTAATGCAAACACTTCTGTTCCTCTTCATTGAAAGTCTTCATGGTAACTCATTCACAAATTTTCAACTACAGTTTATCAAGCCTTTTTTTTTTTTTTTTTTTAAAGCATGTTTAAGTTGTTGGTGTAAGTAGTTCCCTTAAATAGAATAATAAATTGTATATTTTCATCTTCTTTCATTATTTCTTTATGAGTACCATGGTTATAGAGTTGTCAAATACAGAACTATAACCCAAGCCATATATAATTGATATATAATATATAAAATAATATAAAAGTACAATTGATAAGTATTTAATAAAATAAAAATACAACAGAACATAATGTTAATGTGGTTTCCTAAATCAATATGCAACCCAAAGGGATCCTCATGTAGGTTTATTAGCTTCAATTTCCTAAAGGTACCTGGTCTTGAAATCAGAGAAAAAGAGCTTGAATCTCAGTTCTTTGAATCTTAGTTTTTTTATGCAAAAGATGGGGTAGTAATATCAGAAATTACCCACTCCACAGGAGATTTGAGATGAGAGGAATTTGTAAAGCATAAAAACATGATATAAATATGAACTATTTAGGAAAGATGGCATTTTAGAAGGTTAGAACTGGAAAAGAAGAAATAGGTTGGTAAAGGAAAAAATGTATTAGAAGCTATAGTGAAATAATATGGAGGAATGGGAATATAAGTCAAACATACAACATAATTTCCAGCATCTATTTAAAAATAAACTTATCTTTGTGATCTTTTATTTTTATATCATATGTCCATATATGTGCCTCTGCTCCCCTTTCTTAGCATGCTGACTATGATGAGAAAAAGAAAGATTTTTTAAAAAGCTGTGCAGCAAAACTTTCCAACATATTGACTGTGCTTGATGGTAGCTTCGATGTTCAATACTCATGATCCTACATTTGCAATAAAGGGAAAGGAGGATGTATATCTATTTCCATAAGAAACTACTCTGTTAGTGAATAAGCATTTATTAAGTGCCTACAATATGCTAGGCACATGAGCTAAGTGCTGGTAATAATACTGTGGTGAAAGGAAATTTGCTGCTTAACCCATTTAGTGTAATGTAATGGAAAGAGCATTGTTCTTAGGGTCAAAGAGTCTATTTTTCTTGGTTCTGATATAGGTTGTGCTATAGGTTACACAGACTGTGTGACATCCAGGTAAATCATTTAACCTCTAGAGTTTCCTCATATGTATATTAAATGGGGATACGTGGAATGCCTATCTAATAGGATATGTATGAGGTATGTAGGTGTTTAGAGAAAATTAGCCCCTCTGTTGTGAGGGCTTGCTGAGCTCTTTTCAGGGCTGCTCATCCACTTTTTTTCTTTTTATTTATTAACATACTTTGCTTTATGAATCATGTTGCTAGAAAAAAATCAGAGCAAAAGGGAAAAACCATGGGAGAAAGAGGAAAATAGAAAAAAAAGAATTAGTTTATATCCAGTCTCCTTAGTTCTTTTTCTGTATGCAGATGGCATTTTCTGTCCAAAGTCTATGTTGATTGCCCTGGATCACTGAAATGCTGAGAAAAACCAAGTCTTTCATATTTGATCCTCGCACATTCTTGCTGTTATTGTGTACAATGTGTTCATGATTCTGCTTGTTTTGCTCAGCATCAGTTCATGTAAATCTTTCCAGACCTTTCTAAAATCAGCTTGTTCACCATCTTTGTTATAGAATAATAATATTCCATTACTTTCATATACCATGACTTGTTCAGCCATTTCCCACCTAATGGACATCTACTCATTTTCCAATTCTTTGCTATCACAGCTACAAACAATTTTCCACATATAGATCCTTTTCCCTCCTGTATGATTTCTTTGGGATACAGATCCAGTAATGGCACTGCTGGGTTTCAAAGGGTATACAGAGTTTTAGAACCTTTTGAGCATGTTCCAGATTGTTCTCCAGAATTGTTGGATCACTTCACAACTCCATCAACAGTGTATTAGTGTCCCAGTTTTCCCCACATCTTCTTCAACATTTATCATCTTTTCCTGTCATCTTAGTCAATCTGAGAGGTGTGAAGTGGTACCTCAGAGTTGTTTTAATTTGTATTTCTCTAATCAATAGTGATTTAGAGCATGATTATAGATGACTTTAATTTCATCATCTGAAAATTGTCTGTTTATATCCTTTGATCATTTATCAATTGAGGAATGATTTGTATTCTTAATAAATTTGACATAGTTCTTTATATATTTTACAAATCAGACCTTTATCAGAAATACTGGCTGTAAAGATTTTTTCCCCCAACTTTGTACTTTCCTTTTAATCTTGTTTCTGTTGGTTTTGTGTAAAAACTTTTTAGTTTAATGTAATCAAAGTTGTCCATTTTATTTTTTATAATGTTCTCTAGTTTTTCTTTGGTCATAAATCTTCTCGTCTTCAAAGATCTGATAGGTAAATTATTCCTTGTTCTCCTAATTTGTTTACTGTATCATCCTTTATGCCCAAATCATGTATCCATTTTGACCTTATTTTGATGTGGGGTTGTTCATCCACTTTTGATGTTCACCTGCCACCCAACTCTCACCTGTGGCTCCAAGAAGCTGCAGCATATTTAGTGGTCTCACTCCAGTAAAACTGTCTCCACAGATGGGTTAAACCAGGTTGATGTTAACTGATAGACCTCAAAACACCCGTGAGTTAGGGGAATGTCTACCCCAAGCATGTGGGGTAGACATCCATGTGGAGGACTGGGTAGATAAGAATTAATTGTTCCAAGGGCCATCAAAACAACTGAAGCAGACACCGAAGACAAGTTTGAACCTATGTTTCTTTTTCTTTTTTTTCTTTTTTAATTTTTTAATAACTTTTTATTGATAGAACGCATGACAGGGTAATTTTTTACAGCATTATCCCTTGCATTCACTTCTGTTCCGATTTTTCCCCTCCCTCCCTCCACCCCTTCCCCCAGATGTCAAGAGTCCTTTACATGTTGAATGGGTTGCAGTATATCCTAGATACAATATATGTGTGCAGAACCGAACAGTTTTCTTGTTGCACAGGGAGAATTGAATTCAGAAGGTATAAATAACCCGGGAAGAAAAACAAAAATGCAAGCAGTTTATATTCGTTTCCCAGTGTTCTTTCTCTGGATGTAGCTGCTTCTGTCCATCTTTGATCAATTAAGGCTCTCTTTATCGAAGAGGTCCACTTCCATCAGAATACATCCTCAAACAGTATCGTTGTTGAGGTATATAATGATCTCCTGGTTCTGCTCATTTCACTCAGCATCAGTTCATGTAAGTCTTGCCAGTCCTCTCTGTATTCATCCTGCTGGTCATTCCTTACAGAACAATAATATTCCATAATATTCATATACCACAATTTACTCAACCATTCTCCAATTGATGGACATCCTTTCATTTTCCATGAACCTATGTTTCAAATCCAAGGCAAGAACATTTCCCACTATCCAATGCATAGGAAAGTACCTTTCCTCAATTGGCAAATTCTGTGTGAAATGATGCCGTTGAAAACAACATTATGTTTATGAGTAGCTGGCCAAAAGGACCACCTAACAGCAAATCTTTCTTTTTAATGAAAGATATTCCTAAAATGCCCACTAAAGGTAAAGTTTGTGAAGGATTTCACAAGCCACAATAGCCTAGGACAAATGTAATTCCTCTTTGGGATGAATATATATCACGAAACTAGGGTTATTTCTTGGATTTTAAGTATAAAGACTGATTCTATCTACTTCTGTGTTATAAGGACTAAGGACTGTAGTTCCCTTCCATGTGGGCTAAATTAGTTCTTTTCCTTAAGAGGTAGTGAAACTGTTTTGAAGTTGAATTATCTCAGAGCATTAAAGACTTGAATACTTAATATAGCTTCCTGGTGCTTTAGGGACAAGTATATAATCACCTGGATCTTCCCTTAGGCTTCTAACAGATTGGTAGCATGACCAACACTGATGCTGAAAAGCTCAGCTGAATCAACATGGTATTCTCACTAAATAGCTTTCCTGATTTTGCTAATTCTTAGATGATATATGAGTATTTTATTTCATTCCCATCTGGAAACTAAGCTTTCAGATCAGCCTTGCTAATCCTTGGTCCTCTATAATGTGGGAGCTGGGAACTATATTTCAGAAGATTACAATGCATTTTAGCTTAACTTTGTAGATATTTTCAAACACAAGTGATGAGTAATAATTTATGCCCAGAAATAATAGACTATTGACTGTACTTGTATAATTGTTGGAGGGAGGAGAGGTAGACAAATAGGAGACAATGTTTCATAAATATCTCTTTCTAAAGATGATGTAAAGTCACTTCCTACTTCAGGCCAGAGCAGTAACAAACAGTCTTCACTGAGGAGATCTGAGTCTTCATACTTATCTAGTAGAAAATATTTATATAGTGATGAAATTCAGGATATAATTCAATATTTGCCATTCCCATATTGTAGGCCCAAGGATACAGCAATTTGTGGGAGGCAGGGCTAATGATTCAAGTGCATAGAAGCAGGTGCTAGTCTTTGTTTTTGAATTTTGTTCTTTTATTTATGTTTCTCATTTTTTTCCTAGCAAATTTTAGTCACCTCAATTTTTCATCTAGGTGGAATTAGTAATAGTATTACATGAGTCATGTTTTGGTTATGTGGGGTTAACTTTAACAAAAAATAAGATTTTAGCTAACTAAAAGTTGTATGAGAAATGACCCTGAGCCCTGAATAATAAAAATTAATAATATGAGATAAAAAATTCCCATAATAGACCATATGACTTGTAAAGTTCTTTCTAATTCTTGGTCTATGATCCTATAACCTGCATACATAATGGTATATACACAGTATAGAAAGCTATTTTTTGTGTTTATTATATAATATAGTGGGGTGCTTCCATGAAGTCATCTTTTCCCAGACTAAAGGTGGGACTGACAACTCAATGAATGGCACTCACCTTGATTCCAGGCTTTTGTGGGTGGAGTTACTTTGACTTCATTTATAAACAATTCTTAGGAACCCAGAAGGCTAGTTACTTAGGTTGACAAGACTTCATTGCCTAGAAGAAGAGAAGCAAGCTTTGGAAACAATGATATTCTAGGAGATGAAGGCAAGTTTTGATGATAGATAGTAAGATACTGGGATTTAGGGATTGAACTGGGAGATCTATGCTTTAAGTAAGTGACTAACACTTTCAGCTGATACTGGTCTGGGGAAGGGATTAGTTAAATTAATTTAAGCCCATGGCTAAGAAAATTGCCTGCCTCATTTGGCTTTTCTCCTTGCCTAGAATGATGCTTCATATTTGGACTTCAAAATTTCTTTTTCTTTTATTTACTTATAATCTTTATGAATCATGTTGGGAGAGAAAAATCAGAATAAAAGGGAAAAACCATGGGAGAGAAAAAAAAAAACAGAAAAAAGAAGCAAATATAGTATGTGTTGATTTGTATTCCATCTCCATAGTTCTTTTTCTGGATGCAGATGGTGTTTCTATCCAAAGTTTGTTAGGATTGCCTTGGATCTCTCCTTTATTCTATCAGGTTCCTCAGCTGATTTAGCCTTGATTTGGCCCTCATTTTGTTTTATGGTCAAAGAACTAAAGTCTTGTAAAGTAAATCAAAATGTCTACTTCTGATCCTGGCTCCTTTCTTTGTCTTGGATTAATTTTTTTCTTTGTATTTTCAATTTAGGGAGCTTTCCCAAGAAGTAGAACTCTTCTGGAAAAATAATCTGTCTCAGGAAGCTCAAAATACAGATATTCACTAAGAACCAAAAATTTTTTTTCTTAATGAGGAAAAAAAACCAGGAAAGGGTGGTAATAGACTTGAGAGAAGGTTGGGTATTCGTTTGACCCTTTTCTTGAAATCTTTCTGATGCCAGAGAAGTAGAAAGACATAGCAGATTTAGCACTTGCATGGCCTGGTTTCAAATCTTTAGTCTGACATAATGATTGTATGACTTTGGGCAAATCACTTAATCTCTCAGTGCTCTAGGGTCCTGGTGTCAAACTCACAGAAATGAGGACTATCAAATCAAAAATAAATACCCTTTTGGACTGCATGTTGACTTAAAAAAACAACATATTAATATCCATATTTCATTTTATTTTTATTTATTTTATTAAAATTTCTTAATTACATTTCAAACTGTGCTGGTCAGTTTTGCATTTGGCATTATTTCCTGTGCATCAATATACTTGATGCTTCTGCTCTAATCTAGGCAACTCAAAATCCCAAAAATTTCAATTTATCTTTGTGGAGATCATCTTCAGATTTCCTAAACCAGTGAAATCACAAGTCCCCCCCTTTTAAAAACTGAGTTGCTTAACTAAAACTTGTTTGCAAGTCAAGACTTCATTTTTGCTTAAAATATTAACAGTTTTTTGAGCCAAAGTTTATAGGCCCGCTTAGAACAATAATGCTTTTCCTGGCAGTCTGGTCAGTTCCCAGAGTGATTGTCTGTGAGCATTAGAACTTGGCACATTGGGTTTACCAAGGAGTTTGCCACCTTGTCTTTAGTTTGGCTAAGATTATTGCCTTGGCTATTAAGATCAGAGGTGCACTGATAACTTGGCAGTCAATCATAGGAAAGTTTACTTGGTATCTTATCACAGACTGTGGAAGATGATGGGTATCATAGTGGTCCAGAGATAGAGATTTTTAGCAATGATTATGTGTTCAAGTAACAGAATATATATAAAGAGAGCTTTTCCATGAAGCAGATGTAGCTTCCAGAGATTTTGCACTAATAATAAATTGCTTTCCTATCTACTCTAACTAAATGAGATAAACCTAGAAAAAACTCTGCTGTAAAATGATTGTGAATTGGTTTTTAGCCATAGTTCATTCAGCTCTTTCATTAGCTTTTGCTAGTGACCACCTTAGGTCTTTCAGTAATGTTTTTATTTTTGAATTTGTTTAAGAATGGATTTTTGGCTTATACCTACTCCACGGTATTGCAGGATGCTGCATAGCATATGAGATTTAAAAATGCCAAAATTTGTATTTATTTGTCATTAGTTCTTTTTAGTGACTCAGAATATCTTAGAAATGTCTTCTTTGTACTCTCCCTGATGTCTCATCATTTTTTCCTGGTCAAAGACATAATTAGATTTCTTCAACTCAGAAAGTGGGGTCAGTAAAATTAAGATAGAAGTTGATTGTAAATGAGTTAAAGTAGGGATTCTTGATCTAGGGGATCTGCTAACTTTTTTTTTTGAATAATAATTATTTCAAGAGAATGGGTTTCCGCTGCAATCTTATCTGTCTTATTTCATTCATTAAAAATATTATTCTCAGTAGGATTCCAGGGGCTTTACCAGACTGCCAAAAGGGTTAGAACTCCTGAGTTAAAGGATGGTAGTAATAGGCAAAGAGGAAAAAGATGAGGTAAAGAATTATGAGATATTTGGAAAACTTACCAGTTGTCCTGTATTAATGTCTTTGTGTCTGCAACAATGCAATGGGAATGCTCAGGAATGAAATATGCTACCATTTGCTACCCCATATTTTCAAGCTCTGGAGACTCATTGTGAATTATTGAATTTTATAACTCAGTGAGTAAGTAATGAGCATAATTGGAAATATCAAGCTTGCACAGTATTACACACTCAGTAGGTGCTCATAGAATGGGTTGAGCTGGGAGTTCCCAGTTCAACTTGATGAGGTTACAAGGAGGTGGGCCTCTGTTTGGGATTTTGATTGATTATCCCTGTGGAGGCTGTGTGCATGTATTTGTCGTGAATTGGCTGGAATGAGGATTTTTTTTTGTGGGTGTGAATTCAGGCTTATAAAAAGGGAGAGACGAACTTTTGAGAGCCAGAGCTTATGAAAAGGGGGAGGAGGGCCAGTTGCAGTCAGACTTTTTCCCTCTTTGGAAAGCTCTGGATGGGCAATGGATCCTTGGTTTGTGGGGAGATGCCTACATGCTGGCATAGAAGCAGCTGGGTGTCACAATGGATAGACTCAATAAGTCTTGAGTTTGACTCTTGCCTCAGATATTTACTGGCTATGTGAACTTTAATAGATTACTTAAGACCTTTGTGCCTTGGTTTCCTCAACTATAAAATAAAAATAATAACTATATCTACCTTACAGGATTGTTGTATCAAATGAGTTAACGTATGTAAAGACTTTTGTAAACCATAAAGCAATATATAAATGCCACCCAACATTATTTTGAATCCTCAGGGAACACTCTATTTTTTCTCTATCTCTAATTTCTTTCTAATTTTCATCCTATTTTTCCTATGTCTAGAAATGGCACTCTTTTGACCCAAAAGATGATATCAGTTGGGGGTAATGGAAGACCAGTGCATAGATCTAACTAGTGGCAGTGTTAAATAGTAATTGAATTTTTATACTGCCATGGGGTGACTCTAGCTTTGTAGGTTAGGGGGCTGGGGCTGTCCAGGAGCTCCTGCTTTCCTCTTGGTAGGCTTCTCTTCTCTCTGAGAGGTTGGTCTTGTTTCTAAATAGGAGGGTGGATCCCAAATTTAGAAGTTGATATTACCAAGGAATTCCCTCCTACTTTATCTAAGAGACTGGAGTTCAGGTACTCCACTCTTTTGGCTGCTTGGTTTCCCTATTCTGGGACATATGGTTGAGCATATGTGTAACTGTAATAGATCTTAGTTGCTCTTTCTCCATGGCTGGGTGCAGACACTGGGCATCCAATGTATGGGAACATTCATTCTACCATTGTTCCCACCTGCTGCTATTTCTGGGATTGAAGAAGGAGGAGATGGAAAAGTAAGATACATAATCCTCTTTGGACCAAATCTACTCTCAGGTTTAATCCCATTTCCCCTGGGATGTTCCCTAAAAGAGAAAGAAAGACTAACAGCACTTTATCCCACTTTTTACAGGTCCAGCACAAAAAAATGGTTCTGGCTTATTATGGTTCATACCAGGCAATTCTTCCTGAATCAATCCATGCAATCGCTACAGGGCTATCAGATCAAAGTCTCAAACAAAAGTCCTCCTGCTTATAATACCATCAAATTGATCATGGAGTTTTCTGATCAGTCCCCTACATAAGTGCCTACTCTGTGCATAGTACCATGCAACTTTTATATTTTGAATTCTGTTCATTACTTATGAATGACAAAATTCATTATTTATGTGATCCAGTAGCACAAAGGAGGTTCTAGAATTTAAGAATGTGGAATAGCAAATGATAGCATGTTTTATTTCTGAAAATTCTCATAGGGTAACAAGTGGCACAAGATTAGCTCAGGGGCAATAGCTGAATTTTCTAATCACCCAACCATCCCTTACCTTTATGCTCTATCTCATTCTTCTCCTCTTTCTCCATAACTATCCATTTCTCTAGAGACCAAAATTCCCTTGCAGAATCTGGAATCAGTGAACTTCGGGTTGATCACTAACTCTGTTACTTACTTTGCTATAAAGTGTGACTTTGGACAAGTTATTCAACTTTTAAAACGAGACATTTGAATTGGCTTCCACTCTAATTTTGTCTTCTTATGTCTCTAGTATCATTTCTCTCTTCCCTTGGATATCTCTAAAAAGGGAAAAGAAACATCAACTTTTCTTTTTTTTATATAAATATTTTATTTTATTTTATAATAACTTTATATTGACAGAATCCATGCCAGGGTAATTTTTTTTACAACATTATCCTTTGCACTCGCTTCTGTTCCGATTTTCCCCCTCCCTCCCTCCACCCCCTCCCCTAGATGGCAAGCAGTCCTATATATGTTAGATAGAAACATCAACTTTTCAACTGATCCCCTTTTTATAAATCCAGTGCAAAGGAAGTCTAGAAAATCATCATATGTGGTTGCACTCCACAATACCCCCAAAGAAATAATTCATTCCTTGGGAAACGAATGTAAACTATCTGCATTTTTGTTTTTCTTCCCGGATTATTTATACTTTCTGAACCCAATTCTCCCTACGCAACAAGAGAACTGTTCGGTTCTGCAAACATATATTGTATCTAGGATATACTGCAACATATCCAACATATAAAGGACTGCTTGCCATCTAGGGGAGGGGGTGGAGGGAGAGAGGGGGGGAAAAATCGGAACAGAAACGAGTGTCAATATAATGTAATTATTAAATAAAAAATTAAAAAAAAAAAAAAGACAACTCTGAGATACCAGGACACAACTCTTAGATTGGCTAAGGTGACAGGAAAAGATAATGATGAATGTTGGAGGGGATGCGGGAAAATAGGGACACTGATACATTGTTGGTGGAATTGTGAATGGATTTAACCATTCTGGAGAGCAATTTGTAACTGTATTCAAAAAGTTACCAAACTGTGCATATCCTTTGATCCAGCAGTGTTTCTACTGGACTTATATCCCAAAGAGATACTAAAGAAGGGAAAGGGACCTGTATATGAAAGAATGTTTGTGGCAGCCCTTTATGTAGTGGCAAGAAACTGGAAACTGGGTGGATGCCATCAATTGGAGAATGTCTGAATAAATTGTGGTATATGAATATTATTGAATATTATTGTTCTGTAAGAGACTTACATGAACTAATGCTGAGTGAAATGAGCAGGACCAGAAGATCATTATATACTTCAACAACAATACTATATGATGATCAATTCTGATGGATGTGGCCCTTTTCAACAATGAGATGAACCAAATTAGTTCTAATAGAGCAGAAAGGAACTGAACCAGCTACACTCAGGGAAAGAACTCTTGGAGATGACTATGAACCACTACATAGAATGATAATGTTATGGAATATTATTGTTCTATAAGAAACAATTAGCAGGGTGATTTCAGAGAGGCCTGGAGAGACTTACATGAACTGATGTTAAGTAAAAAGAACAGATCCAAGAGATGATTATACACAGCAACAACAAGATTATACAATGATTAATTCTGATGGATGTGGCTCTTTCCAACAATGAGATGACTGATGTCAGTTCCAATGACTCTGTGATGAAGAGAGTCAATTATAGCCAGAGAGAGAACTGTAGGAACTGAATGTGGATCACAACATAGCATTCTCACTCGTTTTGTTGTTGTTCTCTTGCATTTTGTTTTCTTACTCATTTTCTTTCCTTTTTGATCTGATTTTACTTGTGCAGCAAGAGAATTGTATAAATGTTTACACATTTTGAATTTGACATATATTTTAACATGTATAACATCTATTGGATTTCTTGCCATCTAGGGGAGTGGTAGGGGGAAGGAGGGGAAAATCTGAAACACAAGGCTATGCAAGGGCCAATATTGAAAAATTATTCCTCAATATGTCTTGAAAAGAAAAAGCTTAAAAAAGAAACTTACTGCTAAATTATAGTTAAGAAAATAAAAGAAAACATTAATGTAAAAAAAAAAAAAGAAATAATTCATTCCTAGTGGACCTATATAGCTTTTATAAAAAGATGCAAGAAAGTCCTTGTTTTCCCCTTCCCAATGGATTCAGACTACTTGTATCACTCATCCCTGGGATGGCAGTGATTTTGTCTTCCTCAAGACTAGGGCTCATCTTCTCTGTAATATCATCAAATTGATCATCAACGAGATAGAAAATTTTTATTGGACATTCTAATGGCCAATATTTTATAACAATGACTTATTGAATCAAAGAGTAGTTATAGTTTAAAATTAATTACTGACTTTTAAAATCATATATGATTGTTTACCATTCACTAGGAAATAAAGATTAGATATTAAACCTTCCAAGCTGGCACCACCCAGGTACTTGTCTATTGAAAACAGCTAGGATGTACTGTGCAACTTCAGAACAGCCCTAAATTCTATGGACTTTAATCTATACGATGCCTCCCAGAGGTCAAAGGCTCTGGTTTATGATGCTTGTCTCTTTATAACTAAAATCCATTTGGAATTGCATAGTTTGCAGCACTCATCTGAGAACACAACATGAATTCATGGTGTTTGTCTTGGCTTCTGCTGGGTGAGGTTCTTTTTGTGGTCTCCAGTCTGGTAAGTAATCCAAAAACATATACTGCAAGATATATGGAAAGTAAAGAAAAGCTAGCAAATATACTGGTGGGTAGGTGGAGCAGTGGTATTATTAAACTTGTTTAATCACTAGTTTTATTTCATGGTAATCAGGTAGAATTAATGAAATGAGTGCTTTTTCAGGGCAAGTAGGGAAAATTTGGGATAAATTGGCTGATTTCAGGGAACTAAAGAACAGGCAGGGATCTAAGAGAGAGGAATAGGGGGCTAAGAGACTTTAGTATGGTTGGTTGGTTTTGTTATTTAGCCTCACTAATTCAAAACTAATTTTTGTTAATATGGAAAAAAAGGGAAATTGGTTTTAGTTCAAATTCTGGTATTGACTGATGACAGATTATTTTCCTCTTCCTCCTTCTTCCTTTCTCCTTCTTCCTATTCCTCTTCCTTTTCCCTATTTTCTTGCTCCTCTCCTTCTCTTCCTTCTTTTTAACATTACTTAAATAATAATCTCAACCTGAGTTGAGATTATTGGGTTATAGACTATGAGGGGCCCACAAAGTAAAAATTATCCCAAACTTTAATCCAACATTGTGCAGTAGAGAAGCACTCTGTACCAGCTAAATATGAACGGACAAAGCTAAAGCATTAAATTCTATTTCAAAAGCTTGGGGAGAAATCTGTAGTTACACATTTAAAATAGCAGCCAAATTAGCAAGTAAAATCCACAGTCTAAAACCTGTCACTTTGGCATTGAGAAGAGTGAATCTTTTTATGATCATAAGCAGGAATTGAAATATCATAGTCACTTAAAAAATAGAAGGATTAGCAAGCATTTCAGTGTTTTTTGCTTGTATAAAAGTAAAGTACAATACACCTAAGAAATTATCCTTTCTTTTAAAAATTATATCTAAAAGAAAAGAATGCCTTAAAACCCACTATTCACTATATATAACACATGTGTATTTCTGTGGTTCAATATACATACCTATTGACAGGGAAGACATGTCAAGTTTGGTGACATGCAATGGATAGCCTTTTTATAGCATTAATCAAAACTGCCAACTCTTTTTTTTTTCTCAAAAAAGCCATAAGTTGACAATATTTCTGTATTTCATATCATAGTCACATGAACTAAAGAAATGGACTGAGGCATAAGCAATTTGCTATTTTGGGACATCTCAGCAACTGACTTGGATTGATCCATGGTCAAGTAAATTGTGATACAGTACTCTAAAAAATACTCTAACACGCTAAGAGAAGATGGATTTGGATTTGGTTTTGGTTTATAGCTGTGTTCAGGCTTAAGCTACCTAAAATTTTGGGGTAAGTTTCTAGGTATGTCATGCAGAGATCTTGATACCTGAAATCGAATGGGAAATATCAAAAATAGTTATTCTTGGTTCCATTCATATATTCCTTGTTTTCCCCTTACCGATGGATTCAGACTACTTGCATCACTAATGCCTATGATAACAGTGATTTTGTCTTCCTCAAGACTAGTCCAGCTGCTGCCACTTGTTATTTCAAAGATTGTTTCCCTTTATCCAGCACAGTAGTCAGATGAACTCACTGTTCTTTTTATTGTCTTGGACCACCTGGAGAGTGAGCCACAAGGCACCAGCAAGAAAATTTCCTTTGAATGATATTGGGCTCAGCGGAAGGAGAGGGAATAAATTTGAAGCTGAAAGAAAGAAATAAGGTAGTGTGAAGAAGAGAAAAATAAATAACATACACCAGACAGGGATAAAAGAGCTATCATTATTGTCCCACTTCTGAAAAACTCTGTTTATAAAATCAGTGCAATTCAACAAATGTTTATTAAACTTCTACTGCATTTTATACACTGCATTAGCCATTGGAGACACAAACAAAAGCTGAATAGTTTCTTCTCTGAGAGTTTATGTTCTGCTCAGGGAATGCATGTTTGCAAGTAGGAAAATAGGAAGTTTAACATATGATTAAAATGAGCTCCCCTCCTTCCTCACTGTATTTCTCTGTCCCATAACCTTGCATCATGAACATTTTGCCCTAGAAAAGTAGTCCACTCACCAACATGGCTGTTGTCTTCAAAAACTTGATTGATGGATGAAAAAATGCTGAAAACATCTCAGTTCATGCAATTTTTGACTGTTATGAAATATTTGACCTTCATTTGGCATTTTGAACCTGTTTTTAGAAACTTTATTTTGTTCTACAGCATGGCAATTGATAAAAAAAAATTGAGTTCTTTGTCTAAAGAAACAAAAGACCTGAGGAAGATGTGACTGCAAAATTGTTACTTTTATGTATATGATATTTTTTTCAAAGAAGAATCAGTTTCTTTATTATGTATGAATCTATCTAGCTGATTACAAAATTCTTTTACATAACTTATTTTTTTTGAGCCCTTTAAGGATTTTGTGGAGATTTCTAGTATTATTATTCCAGTTTCACAGATGAAGAAACTGAGCATCAGAGAAGGAAAAATGACTTACCCTTAAGATCTCACTAATGGTAGAAAGAGTACCAAATTTTCTGACTTTACAGTTGGTGTTTTTTCACTATATTTCAGTTTAGGGAATGAACCTGTTGAATTATTTAACCTTACATGAACCGATGGAAAAAAAAAACTTGCTAGTATGAATTTACCACTTCTTCAAGTAGTTTATTTTGCTTTTGAACTCATTTTTGGAAGTTATTCCTTATACTTAACTGAAAGATGCTTCTTTGCAGTTTCCCCATCATGCTCTTATTTCTGCTTCTTGGGCCAAGCAGACTAAGTCTATTTTAAATTCTATATTGTAGTCCTTCATGTTCTTCAAGACAAGTTTTCTTTACTTTCCCCTTATATATCCCTTAGAATAATCTTTTCTATTTCTTTCAATTAATCCTTGAATACAGTCATCTTCAGGCCTTTTGCTATTTTGGGACATCTCAGCAACTGACTTGGATTGATCCATGGTCAAGTAAATTGTGATACAGTACTCTAAAAAATACTCTAACACGCTAAGAGAAGATGGATTTGGATTTGGTTTTGGTTTATAGCTGTGTTCAGGCTTAAGCTACCTAAAATTTTGGGGTAAGTTTCTAGGTATGTCATGCAGAGATCTTGATACCTGAAATCGAATGGGAAATATCAAAAATAGTTATTCTTGGTTCCATTCATATATTCCTTGTTTTCCCCTTACCGATGGATTCAGACTACTTGCATCACTAATGCCTATGATAACAGTGATTTTGTCTTCCTCAAGACTAGTCCAGCTGCTGCCACTTGTTATTTCAAAGATTGTTTCCCTTTATCCAGCACAGTAGTCAGATGAACTCACTGTTCTTTTTATTGTCTTGGACCACCTGGAGAGTGAGCCACAAGGCACCAGCAAGAAAATTTCCTTTGAATGATATTGGGCTCAGCGGAAGGAGAGGGAATAAATTTGAAGCTGAAAGAAAGAAATAAGGTAGTGTGAAGAAGAGAAAAATAAATAACATACACCAGACAGGGATAAAAGAGCTATCATTATTGTCCCACTTCTGAAAAACTCTGTTTATAAAATCAGTGCAATTCAACAAATGTTTATTAAACTTCTACTGCATTTTATACACTGCATTAGCCATTGGAGACACAAACAAAAGCTGAATAGTTTCTTCTCTGAGAGTTTATGTTCTGCTCAGGGAATGCATGTTTGCAAGTAGGAAAATAGGAAGTTTAACATATGATTAAAATGAGCTCCCCTCCTTCCTCACTGTATTTCTCTGTCCCATAACCTTGCATCATGAACATTTTGCCCTAGAAAAGTAGTCCACTCACCAACATGGCTGTTGTCTTCAAAAACTTGATTGATGGATGAAAAAATGCTGAAAACATCTCAGTTCATGCAATTTTTGACTGTTATGAAATATTTGACCTTCATTTGGCATTTTGAACCTGTTTTTAGAAACTTTATTTTGTTCTACAGCATGGCAATTGATAAAAAAAAATTGAGTTCTTTGTCTAAAGAAACAAAAGACCTGAGGAAGATGTGACTGCAAAATTGTTACTTTTATGTATATGATATTTTTTTCAAAGAAGAATCAGTTTCTTTATTATGTATGAATCTATCTAGCTGACTACAAAATTCTTTTACATAACTTATTTTTTTTGAGCCCTTTAAGGATTTTGTGGAGATTTCTAGTATTATTATTCCAGTTTCACAGATGAAGAAACTGAGCATCAGAGAAGGAAAAATGACTTACCCTTAAGATCTCACTAATGGTAGAAAGAGTACCAAATTTTCTGACTTTACAGTTGGTGTTTTTTCACTATATTTCAGTTTAGGGAATGAACCTGTTGAATTATTTAACCTTACATGAACCGATGGAAAAAAAAAACTTGCTAGTATGAATTTACCACTTCTTCAAGTAGTTTATTTTGCTTTTGAACTCATTTTTGGAAGTTATTCCTTATACTTAACTGAAAGATGCTTCTTTGCAGTTTCCCCATCATGCTCTTATTTCTGCTTCTTGGGCCAAGCAGACTAAGTCTATTTTAAATTCTATATTGTAGTCCTTCATGTTCTTCAAGACAAGTTTTCTTTACTTTCCCCTTATATATCCCTTAGAATAATCTTTTCTATTTCTTTCAATTAATCCTTGAATACAGTCATCTTCAGGCCTTTTACTATTTTGGTTACTGTTCTCTAGAATCTCTCTGTGCTGTCAGTGTTCTTTCTAAAATGTATGTCTCAAACTGACCTTCAAATGATGTCCAAGAGCAAAGGAAAATGGGAACTTTCACCCTCTTGTTATGCATTCATCCTTACCCAATGGAATTCTTTTTAATTTACAAAGTTAATTTTGATTTCTTTACTGTCCAAATAAAAATATAATATTTTAAAATAAATTATACTATATGAATTAAATTATACACAAATATATACACTTTAGATATTTATATATTTTATTATATGTATGAATTATATATTTTCTAAATAAAATATTTATAATAAAAATACTTTTATTGTCATATCTTTTTAAAATTTATCTTACCTTTCCCCCATCATGAGAGAAATTGCCTATAACCAAGAATAAAGATGTGAAAAGAAAAAAGAACAATTTAGCAACACTAAATAACACATCAAAAAATTATGATGTTATGACATTTTCGACACTCATAATCCCCTATCTCTACAAAGAAAGAGGGAGGGTGCCTTCTATCTCTTTTTTGAAGCCAATTCATTACAATTTTACAATATTCAGTTTCAAATACTTTTGTTCTTATGATTTTATATTGACATTATTACAACGATTATGAATATTGTTTTCTTGGTTCTACTTACTTTACTTTATCTCAGTTTATAGAAATTTTCCTATATATCTCTGTAGTCATATTCAAAATTTTTAGGGCATAACAATATTCCATTACATTCTTGTGACATGACTTGGTTAACCATTTTCCAATATATGGTTATTGATATTGTAGGTACAAAAAGTGCTGCTATAAATATTTTGACAAATATATGTGGGATCCTTTCTTTTTTCATTCATCTCCTATGGTTATATATCTTACAGTAAGATCTCTGGGTCAAAGGGTATGAATATTTTCATGATCTTCATATTATTTCAAATTACTTTATTGAATGGCTGGATTAAGATATAGTTCTAGCAATGATGTATTAATGTGTCCCCATGGTTAAGACAATTAATCATTCAAGTAAAAACAGTTTAGATTCTCAAATTTCACGAAGGTTAGTTATCAAAAGGGCAAAGAATCAATACTAGTGAGATAACAAATAAATATTTTTATTACTATACAGAGTAGTAAGACCAAGAGAAACACTGATAAATCTTGTATATCATTATAATATGTTCTCTTTTCCTTTTTGTTCCCCAGCCAATCTCAGAAAACATTGGTGAGTCATTTATTTATTTCTATTTTTCTTTAGTACTTCCATTGATCTATGAATTCATGTATGAATGTGGCTGTTAGATGGTCCAATTAGTAGAGTATTAAATTTGCATTCAGGAAAGTTTGAGTTCAAATCCTGAATTACATACTTACTACTTGTGTGACCCTAGGCAAGTCAATCTTTTTTTTAAATTTCAGTTTACTCTTTCATAAAATGAGAATATTTGCACTTACCTCCCAGAGTTGCAATGAGGCTCAATTGAGATAAAATATGTAAAGCACTTTGCACTTAATGTTCTATATAAATAATAGTTATTATTATTATTACTATTGCTACTACTCTATAGGTATATATTAAAACTCTTCTATTTAGCGTATGGCTTCAATGTTACATATAACCCCTACAATTCATCACTTGCTGAACATCTCTCTGTTGAGAAGCCTCCCCAAACTTAACTAGACCACAGACTACTGGGCTTATCATAAAGGAGCATTGAAAATCCAGGGTCACATCTAGACTATGATAAAACACAGAGTATGAGTTAAGTTGAGGGAGTTCTAGTCTTATTTATGTTAGATGAAAAAGAAAGTATTTCCTGCAGTATAACTATTATTATCCCTCATGAATATTTAAGTATTATCCCCCAAAGCTGTATGACCCCATTCTGTGTACCAGGACTTCAGAAATAAATAATAAACTGTAAACACATGATTGTGGTTGAATAGTGCTTGGATCAAAATATTGAGTTGTAGCCATAACAACAATAATAATAATAATAACAACGAATTGCTCTTTCATAGCATTTTAAAGTTTGCAGAGAATCTCATCTGATCCTTACAACGATCTTGTAAGGTAGGAGGAAGAGAAAGGGATTAAACATTTATATAGTGCTTATTATATACCAGACACTGTGTTAAAAACTTTATATTATCTAATTTAGTGCTATCATGTCTATCTAATAGTTACCTATAAATTAGGTGTTATTGTTACACCTATTTGTTTTTTTGCTGTTGTTCAATTGTTTTAGTCAAATTCAACTTTAATTATATTCAACCAATGACCTCATTAGGGCTTTTCTTGGCAAAGATACTGGAGTGGTTTGCCATTTCCTTCTGTAGTTCATTTTACAGATGAGGAACGGAGGCAAAGAGACTTAAATGACTTACACAGGTAGTAAGTGTCTGAGGCCAGATTTGAACTCAGGAAGATGATCCTTCCTAACTCCAGGTCTACCATCCTGTCCACTGTGCCACCTACCTGCCCTACCTGCTAGGTAAATGCTATTTTTATCCCTATTTTACAGATGAGGAAACTGAGGCTTAGGGTAAAGAATTTCGTTAGAGTCACACAAGGAGTGTCTGAGATTAGATTTAAATACAGGACTGTCTGACTCCAAGCCCAGTGTTTCATCTACTATATTATGCTATCCCTTAAAATCATTGGCAAGTCTTGTATATCATGCTACTACATTTTCTTGTCTCTTCTAAATAGTATGAGTTTGATGGACTGTTATATCACTCAAACCTCATCCCCTCATCCCTACGCACACATACACACACACACACTCATGGAAAAATGGGCTCTGTCAAATAAGATGGACCAAATATTCCATTCCCTTCCTATTCAGCTGTACTCATATAGAGTCATCAGAAAATTGAGCTTTTTTTTTCTCCCCTAGGAATTTAGAAGGCAAGTCAGGCTTATCCTGAAAGCTTTGGTGTGTGCCATTTACTAAAAGCTCCAGTCTGTACTGAAGTGTTCACATATGGACAAGTCAAGGCTGACTGCATCAGCCTGCAGCTCTTGGTTCCAACTTGGTTCCAATTCAATGCTGCCTGTCTGTATCAATGGAATCTCTTCCAAATCTGGCTTCCATCTTGCCCAAAGGGACCCATTTGTTATCAACTGTATTGATTTATTTCTAAAGTCAGTCAGTGTTCAAAGGAAATAGGAAAACAGAGTACATGATGTGACCCTAGTAGTATGAGCTACAGTTTTGTGGTGAGGTGACTTAAAACTTTCTTCTCTTCCTAAAAACATAAGCCAAAGTTAACCTTTTCTCTTCTGATTTTGTTTTGTTTTTGTTTTTGTTATTTTATTTTATTTTTTTGGTCTTTTTAGTAATAGATTTAGATGGCGGCCAGGACAAGGACATATTTGACATCAATGAAGGTTTGTGGACTCCTTTATTTTGAAAATCCCACTTACTTGTTTGGGGTTCTACCATTTGCTAATGTCAAGTCTTATCTTGCCACTTAGCTCTGGGATTGAACCTTTTTGAGGGAGACATCAATCTTGATGGGGTGAGTTAGCTTGATGCGCTTATATCAATGATTCTACTGGCTAATGCAAGCTAAAATACTGCCTCTTTGAAGCTATTCTATCTATTGGAGATGGCACAAAATCAAAGGGGATCATTTAGTAGTGCATTTGTACAAGATTTCACAGATAAATTGTTTTGGGAAAAATGACTTGATTCACATTAATGCCATTATCTTTCCCTTACTGTGATTTACTATAATTTATTTCTGGGGCCATCATCATTAGCCATATGTAGTTGGACTATATTGATCTCAACTGATAGGTTTAAACTTTTTTATTGATAATTTATAATTTTACATTGCTTTAATTTTTAAATATATGCCTTTCCTTCTCCCCTGCCCATTGAACTATTTCTTGTAACAAAGAAATAAAAAACAAAGAAATAAAAAAGGGAGGAAAAAACAATTCAGAAAAAATTAACACAGCAGTTGAATGTGATTGTGAGTTCTTTATCTACAGTGCCCTACCTGTGCAAGAAAGAGAGAGAGAAGTACATTTTCTCAACTCTCTTCTAGGACCAAGTTTCTTGGTCATTTTAATTATGCATAAGTTTGATATGTTTATATCATATGGTCAACCTGGAAAGCTTTAATTACACAATAAAACCTTACCAATTCAGATGAATTAAAGAAGTCAGTTCAAATTAGCTTTAAAAGTCTAAATATGAATATACCTTTGGAAGGGCATAGTTAATTAATTTCAATATTCTCTCAATCAACAATCATTTACTGTTTTTCTATATGTGACTCGTTGTACTAGGGCTTAGAGATACAAAAAC
This sequence comes from Antechinus flavipes, assembly GCF_016432865.1. Taxonomy (NCBI): domain Eukaryota; kingdom Metazoa; phylum Chordata; class Mammalia; order Dasyuromorphia; family Dasyuridae; genus Antechinus; species Antechinus flavipes. Next base: position 483,342,691 of record NC_067398.1, on the reverse strand, counting down.
AAAAATGAAAATGCCCCTATCTTCAAGGATTTTATGTTCTACTATAATAAAAACTAAGCTAATAAAATCTTTCATAAGAGATCCTCCCAAATCCATAAAATGAATAGGTATAAATAATAATCAATATAGTCAGCCACCAATCAGTATTTGGTATTTTTTTAATGAAAATAGGAACAGACATAGTAGGATTTTAAGAGTGCTTGAAAACAGTTTGTTTAGTTAACCACTGTAAATATATAGCTCTCTTTATTTAGTAAGTTCCATTTTCACAGTGCAGTGGTAGACTTTAACCCAGAATATGTCTGAAATATCATAAATTCTGAAATAGTGTAACTCAAATGAATGTGCTTGCATTTAATTATTGCTTGCATATGATTATTTCACTATATTGGGTACCAGAAACTTTTCTGCCAATAGTAATTGGATTTCTACCATACTCATTGCTAGACAAGCTTTGCATGCCTCATATCCAAATTGTCCTACCCAAAATCAGTCCTACAAATGCACTATTTTCCTCCTGACCTGATATCCAACTGAATTGCTGGAAAATAACATACATACATACACAGATGATTTATTTCTCTTGGTAGTTTGGGAGAATTCTAAATTGCTTTTTTTTCCTGGACCAAATACATTCAATGTGTATTTTACTTTTCAGAGAGACAGAAATTCCATTGTTGGTGACGAATATAGATGGCCTCACATCATCCCTTATGTCCTTGAAGATAGTCTGGGTAGGTATATAGAGTTCTTGTTCTTTCACTTTCTATCTCATTTAACTCCAGGCTATAGGTTGATGGGAGCTATTGAGTGCAGAGATTCCCTTTAGTTGAAAACAGTGAGAGTTGAAAGGTGAAGGAGTAGGAAGAGTTAAGGTTAACCTCAAAATTATAAAATGGGGAAAAGAATAGATGATGGTACTGCTTACAGAAATAATAATGTATAAGAAGGAAATTTGTTGATTTAGAAAAAAATCTGTTGATTTAGAGGAAAGATGATTAGCTCATTTTTGGAAATGTTGAATCCAAGATCTAGACAGAAATATGAATCTTTAGATAAGAAGAAAGGTTTAGAACAGTTTCTGATTTAGTGGATAGTGCATGGGACTTTAAGACCGAATTTAAATCTAGCCTCCAAAACTACCTTTGTGATCTTTGCCAAATCGCTTACCTTATGTTTGCCTCAGTTCCTTTAATTGTAAAATTAAGATCAGAATAGCATCTATCTTGTGAGAATCAAATGGGATAATAGTGAAAATGTTTAGCACAGTGATTGATATGTAGGAAGCAAAATATAATGTTAGTTCTCATGATGATGAGAGAAGTCAGGGAAGAAGTCAAGAAGACAGAGGATAAAGAAGTTAGAAGGGTAGGAGGAGATCTAGAAAGACACTGAATCTCTGAAGCCAGGGAAGAGAAAACGAGAAAAAGAAGCCATCTAGAGTGTCAAAAGTTTGAGGGCCTAGGAAAGTTGAAATCTGACAAAGGAATTATACTTTGATCCTTGATGGCCTTAGAGAGACACATTTTAGCACAAGGGGCAATGCCCAGCTCTAAATCCTGGATACTTTTGGTGGTTAATAGAAACTTTTATTCTCTTTTTTTTCTTCAGAAATTAATGCTAAAGGAGTTATCTTGAATGCATTTGAACGGTACCGTTTAAAAACCTGCATTGACTTTAAGCCATGGCAAGGGGAAGACAACTATATTTCAGTGTTCAAAGGAAGTGGGTAAGAGAAAGAGACTTTTTAAGTCTTCCTGAAAGCTAAGAGAAACCATGAAAACATGATATACATGTTGTAAATCAAAGCAATTACCCCAAGATGCTAATCTTTTGTATTGCCTATGTTTGACTTGGGTAGCTACGTGGTGTAATGGACTGGACTCAGGACCCAGTTTATCTTCCTGGGTTCAAATCTGGCCTCAGACACTTATTAGTTGTGTGACCCTGGGCAAGTCATTTAATTCTATTTGCCTCAGTTTCCCCATCTGTAAAATGAGCAGGAAAAGGAAAGGGCAAACACTCCAGTATCTTTGTCAAAAACAAAAACAAAAACAAAAACAACTCCAAATAGTCAGGCACAATCGAAAACAACTGAATAACAAAAAGTGTTTTGCTTATATCTGGAAAGTGGCTAAGGAGGGCAGCTAGGTTACACATTGGGACTGGAGTGAGGAAGATGTGAGTTCAAATCCTACCTCAAACACTAGACACTTACTAGCTGTGTGACATTGGGCAAGTAACTTAACAGTGATTGCCTCCCTCCTCCTCAAAAATAATAAATAAAGAAAGAAAGGTGGAAAGAAAAAAAGAAAAGATAGAAAGTGACTCAGAGAGACCAAGAAGGAGGAGGTGATACAGAACTTGTTTAAAAAACAAGAACAAATGAACAAAAAAGCCCCTACTATTCAAAACAAATAAATAAAACCCTGAGGTTTATTATATATTTATCTCTAAAACCTAAAGCCCTAAACACTCAAATTGTCAACTAGAAATGGAAGAAGGGAAATTTCCCTCCTCTCTTATTTATACATTTGTCTGATTGCCATTGATATTTATTATAATCTGTTTTTCCTATTTATTATCTACTACAGTGCTAGATTAGACATGATAAGGATGCAAAGATGATGAAGATAGAACCTTTCTATCTTTCATGAAGTCTGACATTATTTCATTAATCTTCTTGGAACTTATCATTTCACCAATTCTATACCACATAACTGTAATCAGCCCCAAATCTTAAATTAAATTCAATAATTGTTTGTTGAATTAAGTGGATTCTTTCCATATTTTGTACATGAGAATCACTGTGATATAGTGGCTGTAGAACTAAACTTGAGGCCAGAAAGTCCTGGGTTCAAGTTTTGTAAGAGATTGTGAGATCCTGGGCAAATACTTCTGAGTGATCTAGCCCACAGTATTCAATCATCTTCAGGGTAGACTGAACCAGATTAAAATGTAATAGGGTAATATGTAACAAAATAAATCATAATAAAACATAGATAATATTAATATGTGGTTTTACCATTCAGTTTGTTCTCAGGGCTACTTATGTATGTTTTAGTGGCCTCTGTTTCTACTTATGTTGGTGGAGAGAGTTTCCTCAATTGGGAATTGCCTACATAAATGAGTCCAGTCATTTCTCTTATTCCACAAGCATAATTTTAGACGATTTGTCAAATGACTTGCTGAAATTCAGGATACTAAGTCTATTTTATTTCCCTGAATTACCTAGTCAATAAACATTTATTAAACAACTACTATGTGCCAGGCACTGTTCTATATTCTGGGGATACAAATAAGAAAAAGAAGAGGTATTTCATGTCTTCGAGGAACTTACAATCTATTGGAAGAAGACAACACTCAAAAAGAGCTACAAAGAGATGTGAAGCTGTAGCACCATGGAGTATCCTGTACAGGATCAGAATGCACCTTTTTCAAACAATCTAGAGTTGCAGATGGAAAATAGAGAATAGTCAAAGGAAATGAAGTTATTCTTGCATTTCTTGTTTAGAATAGACCAATTTTGGTCCATATTATATTAGTTTCTCTAAGGTCTTTCAGACCATACATTAAGTAATTCATTTTAGAATTGCATCCATTGTTGATTTTCACATTCAGCTTATTAGTTTACAGTTTTAATCATGTATTCTCTATCCTTTTGAAAAAGAAAAGACATTGGTTTGCTTCAGTCTAGTTTTACCTCTTCTGGATTATGTGTTTCTCAAAGACCATTTCTGTTCTCTTTATCTAGAAGATTAACCTCCCTAATAGAAAATAGAAAAAAAGTTTTCATTTCTTTCTCTCCACTTTAAACAGTTTGATCTCTTTCTTGTTCTGCATCCAAGCTCACTATCTTGCTTCTCGTTTTTTGAAAGACTCAAATTGTTATGAGCTTTAGACATCCTGGTAATTCTTTTAAGTCTATGTGATTCTTTTCATTTTTATTTCCATATTATACCACTCATGTCTAGTAAGATAATTTTGCCACCAAAAAGTATTTTATTAAATACTTTCTTAAATTCTAGACAGTTCTACTCATATACTTTGTAAAATTGCCTTATACTTAATCAAGCAAATTATTATTGATTGCTTATAATATGCAACAACTACAATATGCCCAAAATATAAATTTTCTAAAATAATCTTAGTTAACTTGTACTCTTTCAAAACATTTTAAATATAATTTTTATTTATATTTTATTATATATAATATATATAATTTATATTTTTATAAAATATAAAATATATTTATGTATATTATATATAATAATATAAATATAATTTTAAAAAATAATCTGAACTTTACAAATACCCCTCAAATTAAACATTTTAATATATACAAAAATGATTTTATATGAAACCACAAATTGATATTTTATATTGTTTAATATATATTTTAAAAGTATATATTAAATTTAGTAACTTAAACTTAGAATTTTCCTGTTTGTGCTTCCTTCTGAATGTCTTCCTGGTTTCTTCTATATGCTTTTTTTCTAATTTTCTTTTTCTTTTTTTTTCTTTTCTAATTTTCTTTTTCTTTTTTTGGTACCTCTATTACTAGTAGACCTTTTTTTCCCCCTTTTTCCTTTACCAATTAAAAACAGAAAATATTTAACCCTTACATTAAATAAGCATAATCAAAACAAATCAAAACAAAAAAAATTGTCTCTTTTATACCTTGAGTCTATGATTTTCCTTTCAGTAGGTGATCTGGGGAGTTTTCATATATGATTTCTTGAAACAAAATGTCCAGGTCTTTTTTTTTTTAGTTATAGTTTTCAGGATTCTTAATTTATTTCTATTTGATTTTCCCCCCAGGTTTTTTATGTTAGATATCTTAATTTTTTTTCTCTTTTAAAAATATTTTGATTTTGCTCTGATATTTTTTACTGCTACATAGAGTCACTGATTTCTGTTCGGCGCATTCTAATTTTCAGGAATTGTTTATATTGTATGGTTTATTACTTTCTCTTTTAGACTATTTTTTATTCTTCTAATTCTTTCAGAATTTTCATCTCAGTTTTCATTTTTTTTCTAAGTATTCATGTAGTCATTTTAAAAAATGCATTTTTTCCCTTTGAATCCCTGTTATAGTGTGAATTTGGGGTTATTGCTGGATCTATAATACTTTTATAGTGCTCTATGTCTTCTTGTGTTCATTCATTACTCTATTTTTGTTTCTGAATTAGAACTTTATGTTAGGATCATGCTCCACCTCATATTTTGATTTTGGTTGGGATTGTTCACCTTTATAGGTCTCAATCTGCGTCTTTTGAGTTTTTGTGTTGACTTCCACTTCTAAGTACTGTGATTACACTAACGTCTATGCTAATGGGAAGAGATTTTATATCCTCTTTGATCTTTGAGGTTCAGAGCATTGTATTTTCATTAGCATTTAAGGACAGAGTACTAGGAACTTTGGAATCTGGGCACCTGGCCTGACCTCCTCTATCTGCTAGAGGGTCCATACTTACTGCTGACATTTACTTCCAAGGTCTACATCAATACATTTCTAATTACTCTAGGGCTTTCTCATGGGAGCCTTCTGCTCTTGCTCTCTTCAGATAGAGCACTTTTCAGTTATAGTTATCTTTGGCTTGTCTTTGGTCATACTGCTAATTCATATATGAATTCTTATTTGAAGGCTAATTGTTAGTGCTTAACTGTACTAAAGAATCATGACTTTTTACCATTATCTTCAGAAGATGTGTAACCTTTGCTTTTAATGTCTTACTACTTTGTATCTTCTTTTTAGGTGCTATTCTTCGGTAGGAAATAGACGTGTTGGCAAACAAACACTTTCCATAGGAGCCAACTGTGACAGAATAGCAACAGTTCAACATGAGTTCCTCCACGCCCTGGGATTTTGGCATGAACAGTCCCGTTCAGATCGAGATGACTATGTTATAATAATGAAGGACAGAATTCAGGAAGGTATGGTTTCCTTATTTGTTTTTCTTTTGATTTAAGAGAAGTTAAGACTAGAGTCAAGTGGTTATACTTTCTTTCAGTCATTAGTGGATCAACAAACTTTTACTAAACACTTACTATGTGGCAAACATTGTACAAATTACTGGCAATACAAAGAAAGACCAAAAGGTGATCCCTGACCTGAAGGGGCTCACATTCTAATGGAGGAGACAGCAAGCAAACAACTTATTTGCATTCAAAGTATATACGGTATAAATAAGAGATACTCTCATAAAGAAGATACTAGCAATGAAAGGAAAGGTCAGTTATAGAAGATAAAATTTGAACTGAGTCTAGAAGGCAGCGACGAAAGCCAGGAGGTTGAGATAAGGAGGATGAACTTTCCAGGAATGGGGGATAGTGAGTAAAAAGGCATTGAGTCAGGAGATGGAGGGTCATGTTCAAGAAACACCAAAAAAACCATTGATCCTGGATCAATAAAAGAGAGGGAATAAAGAATCAGACTGTAAAGACAGAAAGAGGTCTGATTATGAAGAGCTTTAAAAGTCAAACAAAGATAGATTTATATCCAATCCATTGTAATAGGGATTATTACCCTATTAATAATTACCCTATTAATAATAGGTAAAAAAAATAATAGGGGGCTGAACAAATACATATGGGAATCATTTGCTTAGTGAATTATTTAATGATTACTGAGCCCATATGAGGAGATCACCAAACAAGTTAGTACAGAAGGAGAAGAGAAGAGGGACAATATGAAACTTTCAGTAATATTCAATATTGATGGTAGTTAATTCAGATGATAGTCCAGCAAAGCAGACAGATCAGCAAAAAAAAAAAAAGGAATGCCATGAAATCCCATAGGGGAGAGAATATTAAGGATAAGAGGATAATCAACAGTGTCAAAGGCTTTGAAAAAGTAAAAAAGATGAAAATTGAGGGAAAACATTCATTAGATTTTAAATTAAGAGATTTGATAATTGATAATTTTGGAGAGAGAAGTTTCATTTGAATGAATGAAGTCAGAATCCAGGCTGCAGAGAGTTAATGAGAGTGAGAAGAGAGAAAGCAGTGAAAGAATTTATAAGACATTTAATAACAAAAGAAAGGAGTGATAGAATTGATATGGAAGAGGTATTGAAGATAGTAAGGATAATTAAATTATGTGGAAGTTAAAAAAAATCCACTTTGGCAGCTGTGCAGAGAGATGAGAAAACTGAATCTCAAAGAGTTTAAGTATGTTCAATGTCACATAGTCCACTAGCCAATGGCAGAGACAGATAGAAACCAATTATGGTACTTTCTACTATTCCATGCTGCCATATGTAGATAGTATTTTGATGTAATGTTTTGTGTAACATGCTACATAATTACAGTATAAAATATGTTTTATATAATAATGTTGTTATTATATACAATGCAAACATTAAGTAGATAAATGTAATGAGGATACATTGTGTAGAAATGTTCTTATCCTTGCCCAGCTGCAGGGGGAAGGGGCCCATTGGATGACAGAGCATGAATAATTTGCTCAGTGAGATGAATATTTAACTCTGTTGAAGATGGGTGCCTTAGAGCACTTCCTGGTTTGTTTCTGAGGGAGCTTTCTCTCATTTGATGTAGCTGTTACAGGAATTATGAATGTGATGAAATCCTCATTAAAAACATTTAGAATTTGATTAAAAAAATTAAACAATTTTTTTGCATGTCAGATTTTAACTTAAAATTAATAAGTCCCTTTTTGGAGAATTTAAGATTTTAAACCACCTGATCCCTCTCCAAATGTGGTTAATTTTTAAGTATTTTTGGATGTTACTAAAATTTTGTTTCAATACGTCTTTGTAATACATGGTTCACTTTGAGATTTTGATGGCTATGTCAGTGACCATAAGTTTTGGCAGACTCAATGGCTCTCAAGCTAGAAGGCTCTTGAATAGTAGGTCCCTGGCACTGTTATTCATGTGTTATCCATGGAACATCTAAGCTAAATGTCCTCAAAGTTTGTCCACTGTGAGATGATTTTTAAAAACCACAGCTGCTCTTGAAGACCATTATAAAAACTTCAGATCTAGAAATGACCTGACAGTGTTAGTGATAGAATGGGAGTCAAAAGGCCTAAGTTTGAATTCTAGTTCTGCCACTTTATGGCTGAATAATCTTCAATAAACGGAACTAAATGGCCATTAAGGTCCTTTGCAATCACCCAATTCTGTGATCTCTGGCAGTCATTTAATTCCACTAAACTTTAGTTTCCTGATTCACAAAATGGAAATATGTATATTATATTATATATTCCATCAGGCCATTGAGGATTAAATGAGAAAATGTATTTAAAGTCCTCTGCAATTATAAAGCACAATGTTATGTCAATTATATAGTCTCAGAATGTATCCATATTACTCCTTTATTTTTATTTTTAGAATGGATTTTTAATTGTGAACTTAATCATTAAGAAACATGAGCACTTTTATATTCAAAGGACATAAAAAGGGGATTGCATATAAAATCAGAAATCTACTATGTTGAGGAAATTGAAATTATTCTGCATTATTTAAAAATTGATTCTATTCTGTAAATGATCCTATTCTATATTATTACTGAATTTTTAAAAATAATTACTCAGTCTATATTTCTTCATCCCTGAATCAGTTTTTCCTCTGAGTTAGTTACAAGTTAACTTGTTATCATTCCTAAAAGGTATATTGTTCATTGTTGTAATATTCTTATCTCCCTAACAAATACTTCTAGGTACAAGGGAGCCAGATAGCTCAAGTCAACTAACAAGGCCTGCAAGATGCTGATGAGTCTCATAAAACAATTAACATTTTTTAGCAGCATGTATTAGCTTGCTTTCTTTAAAATAACCAGTCATGTTGTTCTTACCTCCATGATGCTATCTAACCTGTAACCAATCACGTCCTCTTCCCCCTACCCAAATCTGTAGTCCCTAAAACTATATTAATGCTGGTGAGTCCTACTTTGGAGTAAGTCACTGAGAGAGTTCATTGACTCAAATTATTGATTACTGCTAGCCTAACTAATAAACTGTTTATGATCAGATCATCATCTCTCAGTTTATTTTAATTTTCAAATATAAAAATGTTAAAAATTTAAAAAAAGATATGCATTTGATTTAACATGGTTGTAAAAACCCTGCCCTTCTTGTTTACAACCTTTTTTGAATTTCTTCTTGCTTTCATCTGCATATAAAAAAATTGATTGATTTTTTTCCTTTTCTTTCCTTTTTTTTTTTTTTTGCATTATTACCATTGCCTCCCTTCCCCCATTAATTTTTAATATTTCCAAAATACTATAGTCAATTCATTAACATTTATTGATCATCTACTATACACCACTGTGGAAGCAAAGAAAGGAAAAATTTAGTTTTTGCCTTTGAGGAGCTCTGATCAAAACCCTACTTTGGCAGTAAATAAATATTTATTACCAAACAAAGCACATTTATGTTGTGTTGAATACTAAATGTGTGTGCATCTCACAAATTTTGAAGTGTCATGCCATATAGTACCATACAAGACAGTATAGTGTGTAGAGTATGGACCTGGGACTCAGGAAGATTTGAATTCAAAATCAGCCTTTGACACATACTCATTCTCTGATCATTAATAAGTCATTGAGCCTTTCAGTGCTCCCAAAGTAAGACCATAAATTAGACTTAAGACACTGATCTGCACTGATAGGAAGAATTGTTTCACTGGAAGCATCTCATACTGATGGATAACTTAAAATTCATAAACTCTTAAGTTTATGTTAAAAATTTTATTGTTATATTATTTATTTATATAATTATTTTATATAATATAATTATTTATAGAATTATATTAATTATAATTAATGTTATATTAATTATATATAATAAATTTATTAAGTTAAAATTTTGTCATGTATATTTTTACATTCTTTATGTTATTTTTATTTTAGGCAAAGAGCACAATTTCAATACCTATGATGATAAGGAATCAGACTCTCTGAATGTTCCCTATGATTACACATCAGTGATGCACTACAGCAAAACTGCTTTCCAAAATGGAACAGAACCAACAATTGTGACCAGAATCCCTGAGTTCTTGGATGTGATTGGACAACGAATGGATTTCAGTGATTCTGACCTTGAAAAATTGAATCGACTCTACAACTGCTGTAAGTAAGCTGGCCTCCAGGAATCATGACTGTTTCTCTCAGCTCAGTGGGGAAAAGTTTTAACCTACTTTCTTCTTGAAATTAGGATAAGTTTAGTCATAATGAACAATGTGGAAAGAATAATTAGAATTAAATCTATATTATAGCTTCAAGATATTTTAGGTAGGTAGTTTGGGGCAATGAACCAAGTTGTGGCTGTGCCATTTATTAACTCTCATTTTGGGAAGTCACTTATATCAATTTCCTCCCCTGTAAAATATTTGTACCAGCAGCCTCATTGGTTTATTGTAAAAAAGGCTGTATAAATTATAAACCAACACATAACTGTGGCCTAGCATTGGACTATTATTATTGGAATGAGATTTTATTTGGCAGAGGGAACTCCCTCCTAGTAAGGAAATTCTACCAGCTTAATCTGTTGTCTATTTTATGATTTAGGGTTTTAAGAGTGTTGTCTTGTAGTACTAAGAGGCTAAATGATTTGCCCAGGATAACTCCCATTAGACTTGAGATCACAGAATGTTTGGGTTGTTTTATATCTCAGACACAAAGAAAGGCACTTGAACAGTGCCTGGTATGTAGGAGGTGCTTAATTGTGATTAATGGTAATTAACTAACACAAGTCTTGTCAGAAGCAGGACTTAATCATACTGATTTCCAAACTATCCCTTTAGCCATTATACTGCATTTAATCCCTTAAACACTATGTGGCTACAAAAATGACTCAAAGATAACTTCCTTATAAATAGATCTTTTTGATTTAAATACACATCTTGTACTTTGTGAAATATGGATTTATATTTGCTCTTGTAAGTAATTTGACATCAGGATCTATGGACAAGACTCTGGAGAACTGCTATTGTACCAGGAATAGGTCTATTTGACATATTAAAAGCTGTTTTCAAATAGTACCTGAATAACAATGAAATGTATAGATTCCTGAGGAGGAGAAATGAAAGAAGTTGGACTAATAGCTCAGCCAGTTCAGTAATTTGAGAAGTTTTAAAGGAAGTTTGCCTTGATTCAACACATCTTTTAATGAAAAGCACCAAATTAGGGCAGCTCTACCTAGCTGTGGGATGCCTTCTTATTTTGGCTATGTGAGCTCCTCAGGCCACTCACTACCCAAGTCTTGCTGAGCTGCCTTCCTTCTCCCTCAATTTGGTTATATTGTGAACTAAAATAGTTTTAGTTATTTTAAAAATAGAATCAAAATTCTCCCTGACTAGAGAGTTATTCAGTGATTTTTGTCTCCTCCAGCTTCTTCCTTAACTTTTTTGGACTCATGTGATTTTGAAATGGAAAATATCTGTGGCATGATTCAAAATTCAGAAGATAATACTGACTGGAAAAGGGTTTCACAAGTGCTTGGTGGTCCAGACACTGATCAATCAAACATGGGCAAATGCCAAGGTAATTACCACGGACAGAACCAAATGGTTTTTTTCTTGCTTTCTTCAGTTACCTTCTCTGTCTTTGCTTTTATCAGCACACTCATGTATCATATTTATGATATTATCATAAAGTTAGAGCTACAAGTGACCTCAGGAGGCAGCCAGTTCAACCCCCTCATTTTACAGACGTGAGAAGCAAAGTTCACAAAGTTTGGGTGAATACTCAGGGTCACACAGGCTCAAAGTGCCTGAAGCCTGATAGGAACTTGGATTTTCCTGATTCTCAGTCCAGGAAGTTTGTCTCTTACTCTAGGCTGCGGTATACCCTAAAGGAAAAGACTGAAGGAAGAATGGGGTCTATTTTCAAAGTTCTATTAAATATTATTAGATTATTATTTATTTTTAAGTTCATACTAAGAACAGTTTGGGAATATGACTTGTTAACTGTAGTAAAATAAGACGATTAAGATTTTCTTACCCTTCTTATGTAACATCTCACTGGGTTTGGATTATAGTAAGGTTCAATGGTTCTAAGTTCAGATTTTACTATCTATAAGTCATTTAACTCTCTGAATCTCAATTTCCTTATTTCTAAATGACTAAATTGATAAATTAGTGAATGGACTTGATGCCCTTAGAGGTCTAGGGTTTTAGTCTATAGTTAAAATTTCAGGTTTCAAGCCTAAAGAGAAATGCCTTCAGCAATTGTGTGTGTAGTGTGTGTGTGTGTATGTGTGTGTGTGAAGAGAGGGACAGATGAAGAAAGAAGAGAGGGGAGAGGGAAGGAAGGAGGGAGGGGAGAAGAAAGGAAGGAGGCAGGATGGAAGGGGGAAGAAGGGAGGGAAGGAGATGAAAATGTATATATTTTCGGTCCTTGAAAAATCTGACCTCGACTGTTGAAAGCAAGTGGAAAACCTTGTCAGAAGACATCTCATTTATTTATTTCATGTTTACCTGTACATTATGATTTGGGCAAAAGTGGCCATACAATGTCATATTACTAGTAGTAAATTTGATGACTGTTATTAGTAACAAACATGTAAAACCAGTTGCTAAAACGTAGGACTGTGACACTAGTTTGAATGTTCAGGTCAATCCACTAAGAGATAGAATCTTAGGCTTCGAAGTTCAGAGGTAGCTGAGTCTCAGAGGCTATCTTGTTCAACCCCTTCATTTTACAGTTGAATAAATTGGTACTGGAGAAGTAACTGATTTGTTCTTGTAATGGGGACAGTGTTTCAAGTGGAATTTGAATCCTTTGACTTCTGGCTATTGATACAATACTCTTTCCACAAAAAAAGTTCAAAGTAATTACTGCTTTGTAAACTATAAATTCTCTAAGGAGAGATAGCCTTGGGACCTTCTATTCTTAATCTCAGACAATGATCAGGTAATTAGGGGTAAATATGATAAGTGAAAGGGTGAATGGCTCTTGAGTAATGAGGGTAAAGAAACAGGAAGTTTAGGGAAGGGCAGATAGGCTGAAATAAATATCTGAACTCGTGATTTTTTTGTTTTTGTTTTTGTTTTTTTCCTTTTGCTTTAGAATTGTTATTGCTTATAATCAGAGATAATTTAATAAGCCATTTTTTCTTTCTATAGGAATATTGTCTGCTATAAGATGTGAATTTATAACAGTCAGAAACTATATTTCATAGATCTCATTTTGAACATAGCAGGTGCTGAACAAAAACTAATGAAGAAACCTATGTATAGTTAAATAAATAATAGTTAAGTATATCATTCACTGACTGGCTCCATGAACAGAAGGTTGAATAATTAGAATTATAGTGATAGAATACTAGAGCAGGAAGCAACTTTGAAAATATCCAGTAGTTGAAAACTTTTACAAATGAGGAAAGGGAGGCTCAGTTTGGACCCACTGTAGCCCATTTCTTGATGTGATCTTCTGTTTTTCTTCCTCATATTTGTGATGTGTTCCTTTAGAGGCACATTCCCAGAGCACTTTTTTCCCCAATGTGGAGAAAGTAAGGTATGAATTTGTGAGCAGATTTGGAAGGAACTTCAACCTGGAGCCTAATTTTCATTGTGAACATTTATGCTTCAGAAATCAAGAAATACTACCAATCTGGGCATATTTTTTTTGTAATTGTTCATTGTCTAGATTTAAGAAAGCAAAGGAGAAAAATATCAACGCAGGTTAAACTTAAAATTGTGTAATTTGCACAGGATATTGATTCCTCCCTCTGTTTCAAATATTTACCAGCACACACCTGAACCTGTCCCATTCTTCCTAGGTGCCTTGTCAGGATGTAAAATGACATGCTATATTTTTAATGTGTTGGTACTTGTGATTGTCTTTTGCCTCAGTTTCCCTTTTTACAAATGTAGTTAGGAATGAAGTCATGTAAAAGCAGAGTATTTTGCTATCATGTCCTTTCCCCCTTCATATGCATGGGTGACTAATATTTCATTTAGCATTGACTCAATAAGACAATTTTCCAAATCTTGACTGTAGTTTAGATTGTAGGATATGAAAAAAAACACCTGAGCTTTTGATGGTTTTATCTATTGATATTAAGTATATTCACCTGTGAAATTTTTTATTCTAAAGTTAGGGACTTCAAGTGTTCAATTTCTTTTTTGTCTTCATCCAGGTTCAGGTTTCTTTATGCACTTTAACCGCAGCTCTGTGAATGAGGGGGGAAAGGCAGTTCTAGAAAGCCGAATATTTTACCCTAAGAGAGGGTTTCAGTGCTTGCAGTTTTATTACTACAATAGTGGTAATGAAGATGACAAGCTCAAAATCTACATCAGGAAGTACACTTCAGAAAATGATAATGGATCTCTTACTCTGGTGGATGAAGTGAAAGGTATGAGATTTCATCTTTGGATAGTTAACCTTGACTTTAATATGAGACCTTCTGTAGCTTTTTGCTTCCCTCATTTAACACATTTAGGCCTTTCCTCTTTTATAACACTGTGCTTTGGTCTTCTGATGGTGTAAGATGCATGGGGATTCTCAGCTGGAAGAGACTCTAATGATTATTTGGTCCAGGATTTTCATTTTTGTTCATATTTGTGATGCCAAATCTGTTTCTTTGTCTAAGATGTAGGTGTGTATATGTATATATATATATATATATATATATATATATATATATATATATATATATATATATATTAACAAATTAGAGAACAAGCACATGACCTAAAGGTCTTGCAGTTAACAAGACTCTGAGGGATCCTGTCTAGAATTTTTACATGGAGGGCTTGAGGTTAAATCTCAAACTGCTGCCACTTGAATAATTTAGGATCCAGGAACACTGAAACCTGATGAACTCTGGAAATCTTTTTAGTTTAGTATAGAGAGTGGCTATAATTGGGGAAAATCTGTCTTGATAATAAGCATCTTACCAAGTACCAGTACTTTATTTTATTTGATTTTGGTTTGCACCTATGGGGTTGCTGGTTGTAGGAGACTTCTGATAAGTAATAAGCCTTTTCCTCCTTCACCAATCTAAATCAGCCATAGCATGAATACTGGGAAGTAAATTGTTTGGATCAGAGAGTGGATGGAACCATGGTGTAGTACATTATTGATTTTGAATTATCAGTTAGTTGTGAACTATTCTTATTCAATATGACTAATTGTCTTACTTTGAAAAGCCAACCGTTCTCTTCTATTACAGATACATCCCTTGGGACTTGGCAACTCTATCATGTACCATTGGCAGTTACCACCAAATTCAGGGTGGTGTTTGAAGGAACACGAGGCATTGGCACTTCATCTGGTGGTCTCTCCATTGATGACATCAATCTCTCAGAAACACGCTGTCCTCATCATGTGTGGAAGATAAGCAATTTTACACAACTCAGTAATTCAGAAGAAACTCTCATTAGCCCTCCATTTTATTCTCCTGCAGGCTATGCCTTTGAGGTTCAATTAAACATAAAGGATCAGACTAATGTAAGGATATATTTCTCCCTGATCTCTGGAGCCAATGATGAACAATTACAGTGGCCATGTCCATGGCAACAAGCCACAATGACACTATTAGATCAAAATCCTGATATTCGTCAGCGCATGTCCAATCAGAGGAGTGTGACTACAGATCCATTCCAGACAATAGGTTGGTGAATTATTTTTCTTTATTCCTGACACTACTACATACTTTTAATACTGGGAAGCAAGGGAGGGAGAAAGGAAGTAGGAAGGGTTGAAAATGGCACTAATTATTGATCAGCTAATATGGACTACCAGTTGGTTTGGTATAAGATTCCAGAATTATTGGAGAAATGGAGCTTGTGAGCAAATATTGCAGTGATTGTGGCAAAGTAAGTGTCAAAAATGGTGGGCAGCAAAATTTCTTAATAGAGAAACTTGGAATGAGAAGGGTGTCCACATGAGAAGTAGAGATTAGACAGAAATAGAGGTATGAAGGATAACCACTTTCCCCAATTAATTCTCAGTCTTTGATTTATGTCCCACTCCTGTTTCCTGGTTACTTCTTTTTCCTGACTATCCTAGATGTCACTCAATTGGTTAGATATGATAATAATATAATTAAGTTCTTGAATAGAAGGGATCTGATTAATAAATGGTTGTTGAATGAACGAATTGGGTTACACAGGGGCAAAAGGAGAAAGAATGACATTGGGGGAGGGGAATTTAATTTAGTCATTGAAAAGTTCCTAAAGATTGGTCCATGTTGTGACCATCATGCCTGTAGTTTTAAAAATGTATGGTAGAGAATAAACTTCTGACTGTCATTAAAATATTTTTTTTGACCTATTTGTTTTTAACATTCATTTTTTTTCTGGTCCTTTTTTTGGTCATGGTCTTCAGGTAGACCAATATTTTTTTTTTTTTTTTTTTTTTTGTTGAGGCAATTGGGGTTAAGTGACTTGCCTAGGATCATACAGCTAGGAAGTTAAATGATTGAGGTCAGATTTGAACTCTGGTCCTCTTGATTTCAGGGCTAGCGCTCTATCCACTATACCAATTAGCTGCTCCTAGACCAATAATTTTTAAATTTTCTCTCTTGGATCTATTTTCCAAATTAGTTATTTTTCTAATGAGATACTTTACATTTTCTTTCTTTTTTTTTCATTCTTTTTAGTTTGATTGATTCTTGATGTCTCATAGAATCATTAGCTTCCATTTGCATAAATTCCTCCCTTCTCCATAGATCTGATAGATAAACTATCCCTTGGTCTTCTAATTTGCTTATAATACTACCCTTTATGTCTAAATCATGTACCCATTTTGATCTTATTTTGGTATGGGATGTATGATACAGGTCTGTGCCAAGTTTCTGACTTATTATTTTCCAGTGCTCCCAGCAATTTTTGTCACATAGTGGGTTCTTATCCCAGAAACTAGAATCTTTGGGTTTATCAAACAGTAGATTACTATAGACATTGATTATTGTGTCATGTGTATTTAACCTAAATCTAATCTATTTCTTAGTCAGCGCCAGATGGTTTTGACTCAATTATGTATAAGGTCAGTTATTTTTTGAGGAGATATTTCATAATTTCGCTATTTTTTCATTCCTTTGATTTTGCTTTATTATTTCTTGATGTCTCATAGAATCATTAGCTTTCACTTGTTTAATTCTAATTTTTAAAAAATTATTTTCTCAAGTGAGCTTTTGTATTTCATTTTCCATTTGACCAAGACTATTTTTTAAGGAATTATTTTCATCATTGAAGTTTTGTATCTCTTTTACCATTTGGTCAGTTCTGGTTTTTAATGCTTTATTTTCTTCAACTTTTTTTGTCCCATGCTTTAAGCTTTTTCTTAGTGTTGTTTTCAGAGCTAGTTTTGGGAGTCTGGCAGTTTTTGGTTATCCAAGGTGTAATCTGGAGAGAGATGTGATTACTACTCTCCTAGCCTGCACTCAGGAAAGGCCTCTGTTCCTATGTCACTTTAAGCAATACTGATCCCCACAGCCCCTGCTCTCTTAGAACTGAAAGTAATACTGTTTCTCAGGGATTTACTCTGTTGGGGCTTACATTTTCACCCAGGAACCATTATGACTTGGAATTGATTATGTTCACTAGAGTTGCCAAACCTGGTCTTGTCCCCAGTGCTAGCAAAAGGGTTTCTAGCAATTTTTTTCTGACCAGTTGTTTGATCCTTTTATTATATCTGATGAGGGCTTCTGAAGCTAATATTGTGGCTACTATTGCAGGCTACTTTCAATTCATACAGCTAGTGTTGCTCCCAAGTGAAGTCTGAGTTGTCTTGGACTGGAAAAGTGTCTCATCTCAACCTTTGTAGACTCTGCCACTGCAAAATCAGATTTGATACATTATTTTAAAATTGTTTAGAGAGGAGTATTGAGAGAGTTTTTCTGTAATGTTTCCTATACTCATCATCATCTTTATTATTAATATACCTTATGGAAACTTGATGAAAGAAAGGAGGGTATTTCAAACAATTACTGATAACCTGAGGTTTGAACTTTATTGTAAAAAGTCCAAATTTCTGTGGTAGAGAAAGTAGGAAACATAATCTTAGAGGGAAACAGATGTAGAGAACCCATACGCAAAAGCCTCCCTGATCATAGATAGAGAAAGTAGATAAATAGAGAGCAGACAAGGACTTATTATGTGCCAGGCACTGTGCTAAGAGCTGGGGATTTAAATACAAGCAAACAAGAAGGTCCTTACTATCAAGACCTTCCATTCTAATGGGAAAAGACAACACAGAAAGGGGAACCAGAGAGTGAAGATTGGAGGAGAAAAGTGTACCAGGTAGATAGGATAGCTGGGAAGAAGATAGAAAAAGTTGTCAAAATAGTTGAGATAGGAGTGAAGTGAGTATGGCTTAGTCCCTTCTAGGAGATGCTTCCTACCTCCAGTATTTCTCCCATGATCCAGTATAACTGAGCACTGGACTCAGTACAGAGCAAAAATAGAAGGTGAGTTGTCAGTCTAAATAAACAGAAAGGCATCATCTTTAGAGCCAGATAAGGGAATAAAGTTGTCTTTTAAGGAGTGAGTATTGATTCCTTGTGATTTCTTCAACCCATTTTAGGTGCTTCTAAGTAACTAAAATAAGTCATATCTTAAGGCATAATGGAAATAGCATTCCCTGTATGTTCTTGGGAAAATCATATTACTTTCCTGCACCTCAGTTTCCTCATTTTTAGAATGCGTGTTTGGTATGGAGTTTCTCTAAGATCATTTCTGATTCTAAATATAGAAGCCTTTGATCCAAAAATGAATAACAGTATAAGTGTACTTTCTATACTAACTGGTGCAATTAGAAAAAAATCCACCCAGAATAAAAAATATAAATCAAATGGTTAATTCCTTTTTGAGCATAAGATATATTTCTGAAATTCTCTTATGTGGATCATAAACACAGGAATAGACATAGGAAATAGTTTCCTTTTATCTGTTCAGTATACTCCAGAGGACTTACTGAGTTCTGGTTTTTTTTTTTTTTTTTTTTTTTTTTGTTTATATTGGGAAAAATGGAGTTCAGTAGTACCATAGGCAAAATTGTGAAGTTAAGTAAAATTAAAATTTTAAGATAATCTCTTCTTTCATTTCCTTCTTATCTGGACTTTTTGGGTTCCACCCAGTATGCCCCTGGTTGAATTGGGTCCCTTACTTCCAAGCCATGTTGGTATACTGTCCATTTTTTTATTGGTCATATTCCCTCAGAACTTTGTGCTCCAGAAAGTAACAATCAATTAATCTAACTTAATTAAACAAAATAAATTAGTTCACACTAA
Organism: Antechinus flavipes; assembly: GCF_016432865.1. Lineage (NCBI taxonomy): Eukaryota > Metazoa > Chordata > Mammalia > Dasyuromorphia > Dasyuridae > Antechinus > Antechinus flavipes. The sequence goes on along the minus strand of NC_067398.1, from coordinate 483,323,487 downwards.
TATGTTATCCTACAAAGCTATCATAAGTCCTTAATCTACTTAAAACAAACGTCTCCAGAAAGCTCCTAAAAAGCACTTCCAATGGTGAGAATTATAACAGGTCAATGAGTACATATTTTGGGATAGGATTTTTGGCATTTTTACAGTTATCACTAGCTCAAACTAGAGAATGGATCAGTTCTGTTTACTGTTCTTTCCTTCAGACTCAAGTGCAGTAACAATCTTTACAGATCTAATAGAGAAAATATCCTAGACTGTAAGCATCATTTAGTTGCTTGATCACCATCCTAACTTTATGCTTATGCTTTAGACTTCGTGCCTTTGCTTGTTTTTCTAGTCTCACAAAAACCTGACCTTACTGGACATGACCTATAAATATGAATTGTTTTTTCAGATAATAATAATGAAAAATTTATTTGGGACAAGCCCTCCAAGGTAGGAGAGCCAGCAATTTTCCCTAATGGAACATCCTACAGCAGAGGTCCAAAAGTAGGTTATGTCTACATAACCCACCAAAGGATGAGAAGCAGAGATTTTATCAAAGGAGATAATGTTTATATGCTTCTGACTATGGAAGGTATGTCAATACAAGATGATTCTCCAATAGAGGATATTTTTCTTTATGTACAATAGGTGACTTACTGTATAATGCATGTGTTCTATTTTCAGGTGTTTGAGATGTGTTCTTGGGAGAAAAGGATAGGGGAAGGGATGGGAAGATCAAGAGACATTTCTAGATCTTCTTGAGATGTTTACAGTATGAATCAAATAATTTAGCTGTAGCTCAGTGAAAGTTCCTAGAGTAAGGACAACCATGTTCAAATTATATAGATCTTGCAACTAGTCAACTGCAAGACAGGGCTGCGTGTAGGAAAGACCCCAAGGCTCCCAAGTTTTGGTCTCAACTCTGCTATTAATTCACCATATGACTTAGTAGTATACTTCTTATAGTCTCAACTTCAATTTTCCCATCTTCAATATGGGAAATTGGACTAGATTATCTCTAGGGTCTCTTTCACCACTAAAGTTCTTGAAATTTATTTTAATAGCTAATAAAACTGTAACTATTGATTATCCTGTTGAGGACAATACACATAAAGATGGAAAGAGATTGATTGTTTTAGGTTTGTTGTAGAAAGATTAAGAAAAAAGGCTATTATATATATTTTATGATATAGCTTATGTCTAAAAAACCTGAAACCTGAAATTAGGGCGTCTAAACCCGAGGTCTTTGATTTTTAAAAAAGATTTTGATTACTGTGTTTCAATGTAATTATTTTCATTTGTATTCTATATTTCATTTTATGCATTTAATGTATTGTAAGAAATAATCCCTAGGCTTTACCAGACTGTCTGAGACACAAAAAAATTAAGAACTCCTAATCTATTAAAATTACCTGTATCCCAAAACATTCATTCTTTTAAAAAAAATGCTTTTTATTGATACTTTTTATATTTTCTCAACACTTTTATTTATGGAAGCTTTTATTCATGTTATATAGATATACACACACATATATATATACACATATGCGCACATATACATAGGGTTGTTATTGCTCAGTTGTAGCTCACTCTGTGTGATCCCATGGATTTTTGAACATGAGGTTTACTTGGCAAAGATATTGGGGTAGGAGGCAAAATTTAAATCCAGGTCTTCCTCACTCCCATGCCAGTGCTCCAGGGATCTCTTCAAGATAAAAAGTTAGAGAATAGATGTAGATCTATATTGTTAAAGGGAGGTTGCTTTGTACATTAATTAAATTATAGGTCTCTACCAAATTGCACATTATATCTTGGGTCCTGTCTGGGTCTTGGTTTCTTCATCTGTAAAATGAGGATGGGACTTTCTATTATTTAAGGTCTTTGGCTCTAATATGTTATAACTTTTTAATCTTCCTGACTTGAATTAATAAGAAGAGATCTTGTGAAAGCAAGTGGCTCAGTTCAAAGTATTGGGGGTATGATGACTTTCACATGTTTGATAGAAACAAATCTAAATTATATCTATGGCATTCATCCCTTAGCTTTTGTTGGTTTCATTTCCTGGAGGGAGGCTAGGCAATAAAAGTAACAGTTTCATCAGTTCTACTAGATCCTGTATAAATTGCACATTTATAATTTCACCTTTTATCCCAAGTGCCTGGCACAAAGCAGGTGTTTACGAAACAGGTGCTTTCTGATTGATTAATAAAAGCAGGTAAAAATGTGTTAGCTCTGAGCATACACAGAGCTTTTCCCACTTTGTCAATTTTCTCACTCTGAAACTTTCTGAAACATACAGCGTGATTGTCTGCATTGGAAGGTTCATTTATTCTACAATATCCTCTTTAAGGGGTTATCTAGCCTTCTCTTGAAAACCTCCAGCATTGGGAACTCAATTGCTAGTACCTCACCTTTCAGATGGTCTTCTGTTTATATCTTCTACTTATCTAGTTATTTACATGTTTTCTATTCTTTCCTTTAGAATATATATTCCTTGATCATAAAGACATTTAATATTTCTCTATATTTCCCTGGCACTTGGCACCATGGCTGGCACATTTTAAACACTTAAATACATCTTGATTAATTGACTATTTCTCCATTTCTCAATGACTCTAAATGTTCCACCTTATCCATATTTCAAAAACTTAAGATTTCATGGTTATGAAACAGAAACCAATCTCTATTCATGAACCCTTTTCTCTTTTAGATATATCACATCTCATTTCTACTGAGCCTTCACCTAGCATTTCCCAGAGACCACCCAATTCTACCGAGATATCACCTAGTCCAGTCACTCCAATGAATCCTCAAACAAATCTCTGTGCGAACGTCACCTGTCAGAATGATGGCATCTGTGTTATCCGCAATGACAAAGCAGAATGCAGGTAAAAAGACAGCTTGTATCTCTAGACATACTTTGATTTATATGGCTTCTTTGTGAAGTGCATCCAGTTGAAAAAAAGAGCTTTGGCAATTGATGAAAGGCATCTTTCCATGTCTTTAACCCATGCAACGCTGCCATATAATATTCAAAGAATCTTAATATCATAAACTTACGTCTGGAATGGTGTCATTGAATCCAGGGCTCTGATTTTATATATGAAGAAATTAAGGTCCATAGAGGTTCCACAGTTAAAAGAGGTAGAGTCAGGATTTGAAGCCAAATCCTTGATTCTAAATACAATGTGTTTTCTACTGTGGGTGCCATTGCATTGTTGTATATTTAATGTCTATCAAGAGCTAATAATGAAGAGAATCATATTGCTCATGAAATAGTGAAAAAAAAAACAGTCCACCAAGTTTTAATTTAAGTAGGTTCTTTTTGCTTTATAAAGAAAGTTTATTTTTATTTAAATAAAATTGTCATTTTTGCCATTGTTTTGAAAAAAAATTCTTCTCATTGAAATAACAACTTTTTTTTTTTTTTTTGGTAGGAATTGTAAAAGTGTTATTGTAGTATAGTCCAAGGTACTTTAAAAAAAAAAAAACTTATCCTCCCCAAATGAAATTAATAAAAAATAGTGACAATACAGTTTAGAAACTGTTACTTCCTTTTACTTCTTCAGACATGTTGGCTAGCTCTTCCTCTATGTTTTGCCCATTAACTGTAGCTGTCACTGATTATGAGTGGCCCACTTAACCTGCAAGACTTTGTTCTGGCTCCTCTTCTCTTTTTCTTTGATACTATCTCTCAGTAATTTCACCAGGTCCCATAGGTTCAATTAAATTCCTGCTGATGATACTTGGATTTAATTATCCAGTCCTATCCTGTGTTCTGACTTCCAATCTGATATTGCCAATGTGAGATATTTCAAATTGGATGTTCTATAGACATTTCCAATTCAACAAGTTAAAATAGGCCTTATTATTTTTCCCCCAAACTCTCTCCTCTTACCAGCTTTCACATTATTACCAAGAACAACATACTCCTCTTAGTCATTCAGGCTTTGAACCATATTATTCTTGACTCCTAACATGTAATCACCCCAAAGTGAAAAGGGAAGACCATATTTGGAACAATAAACATTTCCCATTCTTTATATATGTTTTTGGAACAGTACAAAGGAAAATGAGAAGCAGTGTAGCCTGATGGATGAAGAACTTTCTTTAAAATCAGGAAGACTTGATTGTTTCTAGTCCTGTCTCAGATTAATATTGGCTATACAACCCCTAGTAGGTCATCTGACTTCTCAGAGTTTTTAGAGTCTAGATAACAGATAACATTTAGAAGCTCTGGGTTCTGGAGAAGGAACTGATCTGTATCAGTAGAGAGTTTCTTCATCTGATTGAGACTTCTTTTTATCAATAAAATACCAAAATTAGTCACTATTCCTATCTTAAAAACTATAATTATAATTTTAGAACATATCTAAACAAACACATTTATACAATGTTAATAACATAATTCAATATTAATAAATATAATAATTACTAGTAAATAAATTAAAATAATTAAATATGCAAATACTCAAAATTAAACTAATTATTAATAAATGAATAATAATGTAATTCAGTATCAGTATAATAAAAGGCACATCACCTTAAGGCAGCTATAAAAAATTAATACTTGCTTGTCAAAAAGGAAGAAGATTGATAGATATTTTCAGAGCAAAGGATCAATAAATCAGTCAGCAAGTATTTATTAAGCAACTACTTTGTGTCAGATACTTTGCTAAATGACACAAAGTAGTTACTTAATAAATACTAAGTATACAAGTGCACATAAGAAAAGAATCCTTACTCTTAATAAGCTCATGTTATAATGGCAGAGATAATAATTATATGTAAAAATATACACAGCAGAAACATACAATGAATAAATAAAAATATATTTGAATGGGAGATCATTTGCTAGTAGTTGGGATGATTAGGAAAGATTTTACACAGAGGATAGTGCATAAGCAGTATCTTACGGGAAGGGGAGGTCTCTGTGAGCTGGAGATGAGGAAAGTGAACATTCAGGCACAGGGAAGGGCTAGAGGTGAGAGATGAAGTACTGTGTATGAGGAATAAAGAGAAGCTAGTTTGGCTAGATCTCACATGGCAGATGGGGGAGTACCATACAATGAAGTTGGCAATAGTAGTTGGGGCCAGATGGTACCAGACTTCAAATGTTAATCAAAGGAGTTTATAATGTGACCCCCGGTCAATAGGAAGCCCTGGAATTGGTTAAGGCCGGGAGTCACAAAATTTACATGTAAGGAAAGTTAGTCTGGCAGCAGCATGTAGGATGTACTGATGAGAGACATGGGACAGGGAGACCAATTAAATCATTGTTGAAATATCAAATTCTGACTCTGGCATTTATTGTCTATATGACACTGGGCAGGTCACTTAGACTCCATGGACCTCAATTTTCTCCTCCATGAAATGAGGGGATTCAATTCCATTATCTCAAAATTCTCTTCTAGCTCAAAATTCTCTGATTCTACCCATACAATGAGTTCTTTTGGGTATACCACACTGTGCTTCCTCGAAGGGAAAAGATTGCAACTGAATAACATATACACAGCATGATATGTGCATATATGTATGTTGGTATATGCATGTGTCTAGAAATCTTCTTGCAGAGATTTCTAAAGATAACAGTCCCATTCATTAGTTAATTTTTTTTTTTTTTTTGATTCTTGGAGTTTTTCTAGTAGCAGCTGGAGGGCAATTTCATTCACTTTGATTCACTACATTCCTATGGTTTCCATAACAGAGCTCAACCTATGAAAATTTGGGACTTGTCTTAGGTTTAAATCTATTCACCACTTGTCCCTTTACTGGCTGTTTTGGCCCCTTATAACTTGCTGCAACTTTCCACAAGGCAGGATAGGGATGACATATATCTCTCTTTGCCTTGAAGAGACCCTTAATACGATAGTCAGACATAGCACAATTAAACAATTTCAACTCAGATAATACATTTTTTCCCACTGATCTTTCCTGCTTTGAAGTTAGTGACTCTCTGAATGTGAGCATGTTGAATGTTAACCAAATAGCTTAAGTACATCTTGCTACAATATTTCAAGTCCAATTTCTTATTCTCTAGATGTCAATCAGGTAAAGATTGGTGGTATGCTGGAGAAAGATGTGAGACTAAAGGCTCTACCAGAGATACCATAGTTATAGCAGTTTCATCCACTATGGCTGTATTTGCTGCTATGCTGATAGTGACTCTTGTGAGTGTCTACTGTGTTAAGAAGAAGTACAGTAAAGGAAGAAATACCAATACATCAAATATAACCTTAGAAAATGTAAGTATGTAATAATGTAAAAGAACAAAAATGCTAAAAGGAAGCCATACTCTGAGCCATCATAATAAAGTATAATCTTAGTCCCAGAGAATAGATAATGAAATATGTGCATCCTCTTTAAAAAAAAGAAATAACTTTTTATTTTCAAAATATAGTATTTACCTTGCAAAACTTTATGTTCCAATTTTTTCTCCCTTCCTTTCTCCCACCCCTACCCAGTTAGTAATCCAATATATGTCAAACATGTGCAATTCTTCTATACATGTTTCCACAATTATGCTGCACAAGAAAAATCAGATCAAAAAAGAAAAAAAATGAGAAAGAAAACAAAAAGCAAGCAAACAACAACAAAAAGATGAAAATACTATGTTGTGATTTTCATTCAATTCCTACAGTTCTCTTTCTGGATGCAGATAACTTTCTCCATTACAAATCTGTTGGAATTGTGTGCCTCCTTCTTTTAGCATATGTGTGGGACAATGAAGGCAGAAAAATATTTGTGGTCATTAAAGTGTTTGCTTTTATATGATTGTTTTTCTTTGTTATAAGTGAGGGTTCAGTTTTGGAGGAATACAGAGATATATCCAAAAAATTAAAAAAATTCATTAATAAGCTTCTTTTTTAAAAAAGATGGAGACTATAAGCAAATGCTCCAAGGATTTCCTTCTAACTTCTAAGATTTTTTTCCTTCTATATGTAAAAATTTTTGGATAGCAGAGAAACTGAGACAAGATAGAGATTAGAGAGTTTTTAATATTTTATTTGGATTTCTGAGAGGGAGAGATTTTCTGGGACCAAAGGATCTATTTTTGTCCTAGGCCTGATGTCTCAAAGTATTCAGCATCAGCATGGACTGTGAGATTCTAATGATTTATAAATGGCTCCAGAGGTCAGGGAAGACAAAGGCAAGGGATGGAGTCTGAATATTGTTGAGCATGGGAATTTCTAGAAATGGACCATCAACTCGATTCTGATAGGGTGGGGAGGTGAGGACCATGAATTCTGATAAACTGGGAGTGAAGGGGGAAGTCGTTAGAAACAGAAAGTCTGGAATTTAGAGATAGAGGATGCTAATTAGGTATCTGAGATAGGACATCTAGAGTTTTATCTTTTGGAATGCCAAAGTGGCCAGATCTCTACAGCCCTATTATCTCAGCCCTAATGAACAGGAAAGGGGGTTGCAACCACGGGGATTGAGGCAGAACAAGGGAATTGAGGCAGAACAATTTAGGGAAACTGTGGCACAACATGCTGATATTGTTATTTTCATTTTACAAAAGAGGGAAATGATTCAGTTAGATAAGTGACTTGCCTAGTATTACACAGCTAATAAGTGTCTGAAGGAGTAGAATCTAGATCTTATAACTCTAGGTTCTAGTAGCTTTTTAAGGACATATTAAGACCAGCTCATATTATATTTTTATATTATTAAAAATGTTCAGTATGGACAATCTCAGTTATCAGCTCTTAAAGGTTTCATAGAGCCTTAAAAAACAACAAAAAAAATTGATTTGGGAATGCCTTTTATTTCAAATTTACATTTAAATTTGGATGTATCTAATTTCCTGGGAGTTCAGACATAATAATGAAGCCATGACAGGAAGAGATGGATCATTTATACTAATTTTCTTCCTCTTTTATATAGTACTTCCTCTTTCCTCTTCAGCTTATGGAAGGAATAGATAATATGATGTCACCATTTAGAGAGAACAAAGCATGGACTTGTTAGCTGTCTTCTTCCTGGTTTTCTTGTCTGTGGACTCGTTCTTTCTTTGAGGAAGGAATAAAAGATGCCGTTTTTGATTGCGTATTGGGAAGCAGTGTGGTTCAGGGGAAGGGAGACTGACATGAAAGTATCTATTTCCTTCTAGGTCCTATCCCTGATTTTTATAACCTGTGTGACCTTGGACAATTAGCTTAATCTCCTTGGACCTGTGGGCTCAATCTCTAAAGTAAAGGAATTGTCTAGATGGCTTCTAAAGTGCCTTTTAGTTTTAGATAACAAGTTTACTTAAAAGTCTTTCTAATTGGCCAAACCCAGTTGGGGAAGCTTTTGGAGCTTCTCCTAAATGTTGAATGCAGGAATTGGTAACAAGTAGATACAAGAATCAAGCTAAGATCTTTGTAATTAGTCTTACATAATTCACAAATTTCAAGCCCCTCTCATCCAGATTTTCATCACTGGGGTCATGTTTGACATTTCACCTCTTTCCCTCACCCCTCAGTCACACAGACATGTTGTTTCTATCTCCACAAGATCTCTCATATTCACCCATTTCTTTATATCCATCCTAAATTAGGTCTTCATCACTTCTCCCTGGACTATTGTAACAGACTCCTAATTGTTCTCCTTTTCTCAAGCCTCTCCTCACTCTACAACTTGATTCCAATGAAGCATTGCAATGTTATTAAACATTATTCTCTTTTATGTGATCAATTTTCTACAAAATAGGTCCGGTTACTATTACTCATATATGACTCTGCATCTTTTATATCCTGGCTTTTCAGTAGCCTTCTCCCATGTCTGGAAGGCTTCTCTTCACTTCTCTTCTCTGTCTTTTAGAATCTTTGGTTGCTTTTAAGCCTCTGCTCATTTCTTCTTTGTACCTCCTCAGCTAAAGTTAACATACGTGTGTATATGTATGTATACACAGATATGTATAAATGTACATACTAACAAATATATGAATACATGTACACACACATATATGTATCTTTTACTTGATTTTTTAGAAGGTAAGTTCCTTGAGGACAGTGACTTTTATTTTTGTCTTTGTGTTTGCAATTATGAATGGAAAATCACATGGTAAATGGATTGAAAGGGGAAGAAAATGAAGGCAAGAAGATTAATTAGGAGGCCTTGCAAGAGTCCAAGGGAAAGGTGGCTATATATAGCAGTATACTTGAAAGAGTCATAGAACTGGAATCAGGAAAATGTTTAATAATTTTTCAGTCATGTCTGTCTCTTTGTGACCTTATTGTCTTGATAAAGATACTGGAGTGATTTGCATTTCCTTCTTCAGGAAGGAGAAAACTGAGGTCACAGAGTTGGATTTGAACTCAGAAAGATGAGTTTTCCTGACTCCAGACCAGAACTCTATTCTCAAATCTGACCTTTATCTGCCTCAGTATCTTCATCAGTAAAATGGGAATAATTGCACTTACCTCCTAAGGTTGTTGTGAGAATTAAATTGAGATACTCTTTGTAAAATAAAATACAAACCTTAAAGTTTTATATAAATACTAGCTCTTAAAATTAAAGTGATGAGATCTTGAATTAAGGCAATGGCCATATAAATGAGAAAGGAAAGTCAACCATTCAAGAGATATTGTGAAGGTGATATCAATAAGATTTAGCAATTGATTAAATATAAGGCAATGTATTATTTAGGAAGGTTCCCATGTTATAAGCCATAGTAACTGGAAAGATGGTGCTGGCTTCAGAAGAAATGAGGAAGTTTGGAATAGGAAAAATTTAAGGGGAAGGGAATAAGTCAGTTCATATTCCACACAGTTGTCAAAGCAATTTCTTTGCCCTTGTCACCGCTCTGCTCAACAAACTCCAGTGACTCTCTACTACTTCTAGTTTCAAATACAAACTCCTCTGTTTGTCATTCAAAGCTCTTCACAGTAATCTTGTTCTGGCTGATCTTTCCAGACTTTTCTTCCCTTCCCTTCATGTATTCTACAATCCAGCCAAATTGGCCTAATAGGTGTCTCCTACCAAAGACATTATATATTCTGCTTCTGTTTCTTTGCATAGACTGACCTCATTCCTAGGAAGCTTTTTCTTCCCACCTTCATGTCCTAGAATTTCTCAACTCCTTTAATGTTCAGTTCAAGAACCAACTTTTACTTGAGATCTTTTCTGATCTTTTCCTCTAGTTGCTGGTGCTTTCCCCTTAAAATGACGTTGCATCTAGCACAATGTTGGTACTAAATAGGAATCTAAAGTTCAGAGTTTGGAGTTAGAAGTTCTGTGTTCAAAAATCATTTCTGATGCTTGAACCAGTAAAGTAACCTCCCTGGATCAGTTTCCTTATTTATTAGATAAGGAAATTTTTTTCTAGATTGCTTCTGAAATCACTTTCATCTAGAGATAAATGATTCTATGAACCTATGATTGATTGATAGAAATGGAATTTGAGATACTTTGGTCATTTTGAAGTTGAGACGCCTATGAGACATTCAAGTGAACTCACTGGTAACAGAGAATATTAGTTAAGGCAATAAATTAGGGATGAATATGTATATATTCATACATACATATATGTATTTATATATACATATGTAATACATACATATATATTTGAAGTCATCTGAACAGAAATGATAATTAGACAATAGGACCTGAAGAGATCCACCCTGAACCTCAAGGTACACTTATATATTGCCTAGAAAGAGTCATATTTCTTTATCAGATCCTGTTTTATAGTTGATTTACCTAAAGTTATAGGAGAAAACATTTCTGAGCTTATCAAAAAGCAAGGCATAGCAAAACAATTAATTTAGTTAACAGGCGTATCATTTTAAAGATAAAAATGTACCTGAAAGTTTTATATAATCTACAAATTATTTTATGGATATTAAATCCTATGCCAAGAAATTTCATATATGCTGACACTGGATCCAGTGGGTAAATATCATGAAACTTCTTCCAGCAGATAAGATTAGAGGGTTGGTAGAGTTGAATGGAATCAAAGTCAAGATTGAGAAATGAAACTAAAGAAAAGAGGGAGAGAGGACCATTTATATTATGAAGATAGGCTAATACATTTTCCAGCAAAAGTGCAAGCTTAGTTTAGTGCTAGTTTAGACAATAAAACAAATCATCATCATCATCATATATATGCACACACATATGAACACACACACACACAACTCATTATCTTTCTCCCTAAACTCTCCTCTTTTCATATCTTCCTTGTTTCTATTGAAGGCACCATTATTCTCCCATTCACCCAGGCTTAAAACCCTTCCATCCAAAATTTCTCACTCTCTCACTCTCCATATACTTTGAGCTTCAGGGTCTTGTAAATTCTATCTTTGTAATATCTCTCTTATATGCCTTCTACTTTCTAATACTGCCACTAACCTGGATCAGGACTTTTTTCAGCTGACACTTGGGCTTCTATAATAACCTTTTGGTTGATTTCCATGCATCTATTCTCTCTCTGCTCTTCAGCCAGTTGTCAAATTGATTTTCCTAAAGCATAGGTCTGAACATCTCATTCTCATTCTCTCTCCCTCCCTTCTCTCTCTTATTCTCTCCCTCTCTCCCTTCTTCTTCCTCCCTCTCCCTCCCTCTCTCTCTCTCTCTCTCTCTCTCTCTCTCTCTCTCTCTCCTCTCTCTCTCTCTCTCTTCTCTCCCCCCCCCCCCCTTTCTCTCTGTCTCACTTTCTCTCTGTCTCTGTTTCTTTATCTGTCTCTCTCATTCACATGCACATTCTACCTTCATTCGGTAAATTCCGTTGACCCCCTATTACTTCCAGGAGCAAATAAAAATCCTTTGGTTTAAAAGCTCTTTGTGGTCCCATAAACATGGGCCCTTTCTGATCATCTTTTTACATCTCACTCTCCTCCCAATAATCCCATCTTTTTATATCTCCCTCCTATCCCAGTACTCTGCAATCCAGTGATTTACCTCTTTCCTAATCGTTCATTTCCTGATCTTCATACCTGAAACTTTCCCTACACTTTCCAATCTGTTGTCTTCCCTGACTCCCTTCAAGAGTCAACTAAATACCTTTCCCAATAAAAAGCCTTTCCACTCCCCTTTAATGCTATTGTCTTCCCTTAAAGATAAAATGCCTTTATCTTGCATTTGTTTCATTTATATATAGTTGTTTGCATGTTGTTTCCCTACATTGAGAGCAGGATAGCACAGTGCTTGGCACATAGTTGGTAGGTATTTAATAAATGCTTGTTAACTTGACTTGGCATAGTTATTTGAAGTAGAAAACATGTGTCATCTCATTTTGATCCTTACAATAACTCTCCAAGGTAAACATTATAATATAATATGACAATGCTTATTATTATCACTATTTTATAATTAATGTAGAAAAAAGGGAGAAAGTGAAAATAACTTTTAAAAACAAAAGAGGGCTACAACTCATATTTATATATTGTTTTAAGATTTACAGGGCTAGAAAAAGGTCTTATAAGTAGTAATATTCCAATTTTAATGGGAATATGTGAATAAGGAAGATTTAGGGGGTTGTCTAATAGGGATGGTAAACCAAGATCTGGGACCATCTTGCCAAGTGAAGGATAACTATTTTAAACTTAATTATATATTTTTCTACAAGTGAGGGATCCTCTTAAATCTTATCCAGTCTTTAAACTTTCATAGCCATCTCATTGTTAATTGTGGGGATCAGATCTTAAAATGATCTGCTAAAATCTATACCTACCTTAACATTTCATAATCTATATAAAATGAACCCAACAAATCGGAACAATCATTTGGACAATTTCTCCTGCCTCACATTTTCCTTTCTTCTTCTTTGTCTCTTCTTTGCCTCTTTGATATCATGCTTATGTTGCATTAGATTTTAAGTTCCTTGAGAGTAGAAATGGGTAATTTTTTTGTATCCCCAATGCCTTGTTCACAAGATTTAAAAAATGTTCCTTGAATTCAGTCAGTTGAAATTAGTAATTTTCAGAGGTAATGGATATGGCTAAATGCCATTATGGAATGATTCTAGAAGACTATTGATAAGGTCTTCATTTAAAAATTAGACAATTTAATTGGGATTCATTCAAATCACAACTCATACATTTATGAATTATTTCATATTGTTCTCTTTCCTTTCAACAGAACACATCTTTCTGAAAACATTTTGGAAGATATTAAACGGCAGCAACATTGACAATAAAAAGAAATTGGAAAATGCCGTCCCTCCTCTTCATGGATTCACCCAGGAATAAATTTCAGCTGTGAGAAATGCAATGTTGAAAAATGGCCATTTTTTGTAACTTATAATGATTTTTTTCTTCTGCTGAAAACATGTTCTCCGACAATAATTGGTAGTATTGTCAATGGATTTTTATTTTTATTTTTTGTAAAAGTAATTCAATTTTGTTTTGATGTGTTTGGAAGAAATAGTTCAGGCTGTTTATGAGAAAACTTCCTGCCCACCACTGGTCTTTTCAACTCCTTAGAATTGATTTATCAAGTCACCAACCTCTATTCTTGAGGTTTGAGGAATGACATCTCTCTATAACTCTAGCCTCTGGATCATTTAAAGTCATTAGAAGTAACCTATTTCTCTGGCTGAGGATTTGGGATTGGGTTTAACAATAAATGAGATGAACACTGGATTTGGTGCCAGATTTAATGTCTTTATAACTTGAGGTGGGTGCCTCAGTTTCTTTATCTGTAGAATGAAAATATTGTGATGTCTTCCACATCATATCCAATTAGTTAATACATCCTTTGAATTCACCTCTACAAAATCTCTTTCATTCTTCTCATTATCTTCATACCCTTTGCTTTAGCTTGGGTTTACACCTACAAAAAGAATGAGAACTAGAAGAAAGGATTAGAAAGGAAATTCACATTTTAGTACTAGAATTACTGAACTTTGTTCAAGCAACAAATTCCATGAAAATTAAAATCAACTAAACAGAGGCCAATTACTTCCTGAGACAACAACAAAATCAAAGCTTGGAAACATTGAAGAAAGTATAAGATATATCTTTGCAAAGAGAACTGATCTGGAAAACAGATTGAGGAGAAAAAATTTCAGAATTAGCAAATTTCCTTACCACAGGGCCCAAAGCAAGAACTTAAATATTATATTTTAAGGAGTCTTTTAAAAGATTTCTTAGATCTGTTAGATCAAAAACCAGAGGACTAATTAATGGAGGTATCATGTCCTGAAAGAAACCCCAAAATTAAAATACTCAGGAACATTTTAGCCAAAATCATGTTTTTTTTTTTTTTTTTCTGAGACTTACCCAGAGTCCCATAACTAGGAAGTATTAAGAGTCTGAAGTCAAATTTGAACTCAGGTCATCCTGATTTCAGGGCTAGTGCTCTATCCATTGCACCACCTAACTGCCCCTCAAAATCTTCTGCTTTTCAAAGAAAAAATATGCATTCAGTCTGAAAGAATCAATTCAAGCACCAGAAGGATACCCTGTTCCTGTTTATCCCCATCAGATTTGGAAAAAAAACTCTAATTTAAGAAATGTTGATTCTCTTGAGTTTAGAATCTCCCTCGCTCTTTTTCTCTCACATTCTCTTTCTCTCTGTTCTTCTCTTTGTCTCTTTCTATCTCTGTCTCTATGTGTTTGTCTCTCCTCCCTTCTTTGTGCTTATGATTTTCAACTGGGTAAGGAAAACCAGAGCAGAGTAATCTAAAATGTTTTTCTCCTGGGGAGAAATGGGAGGGAGATAGATGCTACCCAACATGACAATAATGGCATGGAAAACTTCTTTGGCCTTCAGAGAAGGCAATACTCTGGAAAAATAAACCCTAACAATATAGAGATTTTGTCGACATTAAACTCACCATAGCACTGGCTTTTGAGGTCCCTTCCATTTCTAGATTTATGATTCTATGATCCTATGATTGATCGGTAAAAATGAAATTTGATTTATGATTATGTTGAGTTTGAGATATCAACAGGACATCCAGGTGAACTTGCTGGTAATATGGAAATTTGATTTAGAAGATATATTAGAGAAAAATACACACACATATAGAACATATTTTATATTTAGGTATCTATCAATGTACACACAGCTATCTAACTTTAGCTATATGTATATACAGATACATATTTACATTTGTGTGTTTGTATGTGTGTCTTTATGTCAATGTCTCTGTGTATATTTGGGAGGAGTCACCTGAACAGAAATGCCAATTAAACATATGGGAGCTGAAAAGGTCACCAAAGGAAATGATATATATATACATATATATATATATGGAAAAAAAGGAATCAAAGTCTTGAACCTCAGGGGACACTCTCACAATGGCTAGAAGGAAGATGAGTCATACTTATTCATCAGACTTCAGATTTATCCATCATTTTATAGTTCAAGAGCAGAAAGATATTTTAAAGCTTATCATAAGACAAGGCATAACAAAATAATGAGTTTAGTCAACCAGCTTATCTTTTTAGGAGATAAAATGTACCTGAAAGTTTCCCAGAGTTTACAGATTGTTTTATAGATGTTAAAATAAGAGATTTCACAAATGCATATGCGGGATACAATGAATCAATGTCCTGAAACTTCTTTCTATAGTTAAGGTTGGAAGTTTGGTAGGGTTAAATGGAATCAAGGACAGAGCAGAAGATTGGAACTACAGAGAAGAGGAATGTGACCAGAAAAGAGATAAACAATAACATCATACAAATGGGGAAAACCAAGACATTTTCCAATAAAGTACAGATATTATTTAAGAGAAGGCAATAAAAGAAGATACCATCATCTTCATCTTCATAATACACACTAACTTGTGATGTACAATGTGAAAACTGAAAACCTGGGGTCAAATTCCCATGTTGTCTTTTGATGTTGGACAAGTCAGTCCAACTCTCTGGGCTCTGTTTCCACTTCCTCTAAATGATTGCTACATTTTTAAAAGTCACCTGTCCAGTTTCTACTCTTACTGTCTTTTGCTCATTTTATGGAGGTAATACATATGGGTGGGAGGAGACCTCATCAATAAGATGAGCATCAGGTGACAAGGACAGGGGAAAAATAGGTAGATTCAAAAACCTGCCAGGGTTCATCTTCAGCAACTTCCTCAGGATCGTGGAAACTATCAAACGCTGTCACCTTAATGGTACTGCTTTTATCAGTCCTCTAGGTTACTGGTGCCAGACTCAAATAAAAATTGGAGCAACTAAATTACCATAAAAATCCCTTTAGGCTGCAGATTGACTTAGAAAACCACATATTAACATTATCTATGTTCTATTGTATTTTTAGTTTAGTTATGTTCCAGTTACATTTTAATCTGTTTTTGGTCAGTTTTTGATTTGTAGTGTTCCCTTTATGGCGTGTTTAACTCTTCTGCTCTAGGCAACTCTAAATTGAAGACATAGTTTGAACCTGTCTTGATGGAGGTCACTCTTAGGCCCCCTATATCAATGAATCTTAGGTCCAATCCCTATCTCTTTTTATTGACTGAAACTCATTTGCAGAGGAGTCATTATTTTTGCATATAATGTTCACTATTTCAGCCAAAGGCTGCAGATCTGCTTAGAACAACTGTTTTTTTTTTTTTCCTGGCAACCCAGACAGTTCCCAGAGTAGCTGGTCTTTGAGGATTAGAACTTGATACATTGGGTTTGCCAAGGAATTTGTCAACCTATCCATACTTGTCGCCAAGTTTGTTGCCTTGGATATTAGAATCAGAAGTGACATTATAGCTTGGCAGTCCAGTCAGAGGAGACAAATAGTGATGCAGTAGATTAACTGGATCTGAAATCAGGATAACTCATTTTCTGAGTTCAAATTTGACCTCAAACACTTATTAGCTGTGGGAGCCTGAAGTCATTTAATCCTGTTTGCCTCAGTTTCCTCATCTGCAAAATGAATGGAGAAGGAAATGGCAAACCATTCCATTATCTTTGCCAATAAAACCCTAAATAGGGTCACAAAGAGTCTTGACATGAATGAATAACATCTTACCTATGGAAAGATACTTGGCTTCTTATCAAATATGCTATGGAAGTTTAAGGGATTCATAGTGGTTCAGAGAGACATTTTAACAGTACCAAAATGCCATTTATTGCCAAGATACATGAGAAGAGGTCTAGAGGCTCACTTTTGGAAGAAGCGGATATAACTTCTGGAGGAGTGAAATGGTTCTACTAGTTAAAAATACATTTCCTGTTTCCTCTAAGTAGAATAAATCTAGAGAAAGCCCTTTTGTCATTATATTGTAAAATAAAGATTATGTTTGGGTTTTAGCAATAGTTCATATGACTCAGCGTCTTCCTAGCCAATATCTTAGGTTTTACAGCAACATTTTTATTTTTGAATTGGATAAAGAATGGGCTTTTTGTCCTTTCCTCTGTCCTTGAGTATTTTATAGTATATAAAGTCAAAGAAAGTCAAAGTACATAATCTGTCATTATTTTAAAAAATTATTGTATTCTGAACTTAATAATAAATAAGCATTTCCATAACATAATAGAATGAAAAAAAAAGATGATTGCACAGGAAAATGCAAATCTATTATGTACAACTTTCTTTTAAAATATATATTAAAATTATCTGTAATTTTCCCCCCTTTTTTCTTCTTCCCATGCTCCCAGATAGCTGCTATTAGACATAACTTTGTATACATGTATAAAATCATTCTATATGTGCTTTTATTTATCAGTTCTTTCTTTGGATATAGATATTATCTTCTTTTATAGATCCTTTGTAGTTAATTTGGATATTTATAATAGTCAAAATGATTTCTTTGCTCAAATTTGTTCTTAAAACAGTATTGCTGTGACTTTACATAACATTCTCTTGGTTCAACTCATTTCACTCTTTATTATTTCATTCAAGTCTATCCATGTTTTTTTTAAGATCATCCAATTCATAATTTCTTTTGAATGGCACTTTGAGGATGTCTTCTTTTCACCTTCCCTGATTTTTGTTACCACTTTTTCAGGTCAAGAATATAATTAAATTTCCTGAGATCAGATTGAGGAGCCAGCAAAATTAAGAGGGAATTTGTTGTAGATGATTTAAAGTAGGAATTCTTATGTAAGGGATCTTTTAATGTGTTTTTTAAAAAAGGAGAATTGTGTTTCAAAAGAACAGATTTTCTCTAGAATCTCATACATTTTATTTTGTGTTGAAAAGCATTATCTTCATATCCACAAGTTTTAAGAGGCTATCAGACATGTGTGTGTGTGTGTGTGGGGTAGAACTTCTTAGTTAAAGGAGGGGAAAAAAGTTGAAGTTAGGAATAAAGATAAGGAATGATTAGGTATTTAGAAAACTCACATGTCCTGCATTAATGCCTTTGCATAAGCAACTGGGCAACAGGAATGTTCAGAAATGAAATCTGATATTATTTGCTATCCCAAGCTCTAGAGACTCATTGGAAATTATTGGATTTTATAAGTCAGAAAGTAATTAAGGAGCATAAAAGTTGAATGGTATTATGCACAAGTAGGTGCTTACAGAAGGGGTTGAACTGGTTCAACTTGATGAAAATACAAGAAGGTGCTCGGAGATTTTGATTGATTATATTTGGGTTTTAGCAATAGTTCAAATGGCTCTTAGTGTCTTCCTAGCCAATATAGGCTAACTGTGTATGTGTATTTGTGATGAATTGATTGGCATGAGCTGTTGTTAGCCAGAACTTATAAAAATGGTAAGGGAAGCCAATTGCAAACTCTTCCCTATTTGGAAAAATCTGGATGGGCAGTGTGTCTTTGGGATGTGGCACAATGGAGAGTCTTTTGAAGTCAGGAAGATCTGAGTTAAAATTTTGCCTCAGACACCTACTAGCTGTGTGACCCTCAACAAGTGACCTATACTTTTTTTGCCTCAGTTTTCTCAGCTGTAAAAAGGTGACAATACTATCCCCTATCTCACAGGGTTATTGTGAGAAACCAGTGAACTAACATATGTAAAGTGGTTTGTAAACTTTAAATTATAAACACTAGGTATCATCATCATCATCATCATCATAATTATTATTATTTTGTCTTTCTGAGAACAATGATGACTGATTTCCACAGTCCTATAGATGGCAGCCTTTTGGCCCAAAAGATGGTAGCAATTACATGCAATGGGGAACCACTTCCAGAATACAATTACGAATGTGGGCAGTGTTAGAGACAAGTATCATCTTCATATTTGTGCTATTATGGATTTATTCTAACTATCCAGGTTATAGGGCTGGTGTTGTCCTAGAGTTTCTTTTCTGTCAGTGAAACTTAGGCTCCAAGATTCTCTTTTCTTTTAAAAAAAATTAATATTTTTTTATTTTCTCCAGTTACATTTTAAACAATTTTTTACATTTGTTTTTAAAACTTTGAGTTCTAGATTTTCTCCTTTATCCCCATCCCTAGTCCCTATTAAGAAAACACATGTGAAATTATGTAAAACATTTCCATAAAAGTCATGGTGTGAAAGAAAACATAGATCTTTAAAAAACCCTCAAGAACCACAAAGTAAAAAAGAGAGAGAGAGATAGAGACACAGAGAGAGAGACAGAGACAGAGAGAGTCAGAGACACACACACAGAGAATATTCTATATTAAAACACAAGTAATTTTTTCTCTGGGTATGGATGGGAATTTTAGTCATAAGAAGTCCTTCAGTTAGTCGTAGATCATTGTATTGCTGAGAATATAAGCTTCTCTTTTCTCTTAAGATGCTGGTCTTGTCAAATCACTATTCCTCCTCCAAAAGGGAAAATAGGTCAACCTTTCTAGGAAGTGGATACTACTAAGGAATTTCCCTCTTCTCTCCTCCTTTTTATAAGAGAGTAGAGTTCAGGTCTTCCTTCACTACTTGGTTTTCTTATCCTAGAACATGTGATTGAGCCCATATGCACCTATAATATACCTCTGTTATTAACTCTCCATGGTTGGATTCAGATCCCTGTTATCCTATATATGGGAATACTCCCTATACTATTGTTTTACCTGTTTTCTCTGGGAATAAATGTGGAGGGAATGGTTAGGAGAACCCTGGGTCTCCTGAGGCCAAGTTTGCTTTTGAGTTTAGTCCTATTTCTCCTGAGCATTTTCTCCAAACGGTAAAAAAAGCTGATAGTTCCTTGCGATTCTTTACAGGTCCAGGATAAATGTATGACTTTGGCTCATTGTTCAAATCATTGAATCATCCCCAGTTGAATTACACAGCTTTCTTAGGGAAATCAGATCAAGGTCAAACATTCTCTTTCTTATAACCCCTATCATATTGATCATGGAGTTTTCTGATCAGTCCCCTATATAAGCATAGTACTCTGTGTGCCAAAGTGCCATAGTGTGCATAGTACCATGAAACTTCAAATTTTCTAATTATGCTCATTATTTACTCACTAAGTGATAAAATTCAAATGCACAATGTATCTTTAGAATTCGAGAATGTGAGGTAGCAGATGGTAGCATATTTCATTTCTCAGAGTGTAACAGGTGGCACAAAACTAGCCCAGAAGCAACAGGTAAGTTTTCTAATCACCTGGCCATTCCTTACCTTTGTTCTCTATCTCATTCCCTTTTCTCTGCTCTCTTCTACTTTAAACATAACTTCTATCTATCTAGAGATTTCAATACCATTTCAGAATTTGGAATCAGTGGATTTAAAGTTGATCCCCAGTTCTGCTGCTTACTGTTTCTGTGATTTGGGGCAAATCATTTAATTTTCTTAGGTCTCACTTTCTAAATGTGTAAAATGACATATCGGACAGGCCTCTAAGCTTTCTTCTACTTAAATTTATGTCATGATGTCTCTTGTTTCATTTCTCTTTTCATCTGGATATATTTGAAAAGGAAAAAAAAAAGATTGATTCTTCAACTAGTCACTTAAAAAAAAAAAAAAAACCAGTGCCAAAGGGTGGCTGTACTTTACAACACCCCAAGTCAACCAAATCATCCCCAATGGACCAGGATAGGCTCCATTGGAAGATGTAATCAAACCTCAAATGGACTTACTTTCCCTGTAATATTATCTAGTCATTCAGTCAATAAGCTTTTATTTAACACTTACTTTCCCTGTAATATTATCTAGTCATTCAGTCAATAAGCTTTTATTTAACACTACAATTATTTAACACTATTTAACACAATAATTTATAATGAGCAGTTGAATGGAAAAAATAAATGTTTTAATTGCTGACCTTCTTTATATGGTATTTCCTGTTATTCACCAGGAAATAAAGATTAGATATTCAATCTCCCAGGCTTGCTCCTCCCAGGCATTTACTCTTGAAAATAAATGGGATAAACTGCCAAATTCAGGAAGATGTTCACTTGGTTAGACTTCATATTCTTGATTTGGAGAATTACTCTAGGAAGAGACTATCCTACAAAATTCCTCACACAGATCAAAGGCTCTAATTTATGATGTTTGCTTCTATATAAGTAAAATTCATTTGGAATTTCAAATTCTGTGACTTTTAGTTCCAGATGCAACATGGATTTGTGGTGTTTACTTTGGGTTCTGCTCTATGATATTTTCCTTGTGGTCTCTGGCATGGTAAGGAATTTAAAAGGATATGTTACAAGATATATAGAAAATACAGCAAAAGAAATAAGCACACTGGAGGGTAGCAGGTACCTCCAAGGGTGGGGCAATGTTATCATTAAAAATGATTTAGTGTCTGCTTTTCTTTTATGTAAATCAAGCAGAGTAAATGAAATTAATACTTTTTTGGGGCAAGAAGAGAAAATATATTGTTTGGGATAGTCAAATCTGTCAGTCTGATTGCAGAAGAGAGGCAATGGAGAGAAAGACTTTGGTGTAGCTGGTTATATTTGGTTTTGTTTCAAAATTAGCTTTTGGCAATATGGAAAAAAAGCATTTGTTTTAGTGCAAATTTTGCTATTGGCTGATGACATAAAAGGTTTTGTTTTGTTTTGTTTTTTAGAAATCTCAATGTAAGTGATTTGGCTGTGGACTGGGAAGGGCTCATCAGAGTAAAAATTCTTTTCTGATCCTTCATTAGCTTTAGCCCGATCTTTTGCAGGTAGAGAGGTCCTTGCACTAGATGAATATAGACAGACAAAAATCAAAGCAGGCTTGGAGAGAAACCTGACATTCTAAATTTAAAAGAGCAGTTAAATGCTGAAGAAATGATTCTTCTGATTTAATTTATTTTATATGTTTATTTATATGGTTTTTATTTCTATTTGCAGACATGTTCTTGATGTGTGAGATGATCTTTGGTGTCAAATATGATGGTATATTTTGTGTATTATAGATAACCATTTTATAGCATTAACTTGAAACTAACAACTCATTTCTTTTGTTAAACATAGTCATAATTAACAATAATTCTGTATCTCCTATCTTGTTTATCTGAAACAAATAAATAGGCTAAGTTACAAATAATTTTCTATTTTGGGATAGATTAGGAAAAAGTTATATAAAGTAATATACACTGATTTTTTTTCCACCTCTACAAAGAAAGAAAAAGAATTTCTTCTCATATTACTTCTTTGAGGCCAATGTTGGTCATTTTAATTTTTAATTTTACAGCACCCAGTTTCAAGTGCTTTTGTTGCTGATTTTTGTAATTATAGCCATTATGTATATTTTTTTTGGATCTGCTTACTTCACTTTCCCTCAATTCATAGAAATCTTACAAATCTCTGGAAGTGTCATATTCATGGTTTATTAGAGTATAGGAATATTCCTTTACATTTCTGTATTACAACTTAGTTGACTTAATTATGAGCATTGATATTATTTTATATTCTTTGGCACTACAAAGAGTACAACTATAAATAAATATTTTGATGTATATATGTGGTGTTTTTTTTTTATTCATTTCCCTGGGTTATATGCCTAGTAGTGGGATCTCTGGTTTAAAGGGTATGGACATTTTTATGACTTTCTTCACATTATTCCAAATTACTGTTCTGAATGACTGGCTCAAATTAGAGCTTCACCAATGTGCTCCATAGGTTTGCTTGTTCCTTTAATGACAAATTTTCATTCAAATAAAAATTCAGTTAGTACCCTGAAGGCAAAGAATTAATATTAGCATGGTAATAAATAAATGTCTTTATTACTGTATAGGACAGTTAAGATCAAGAAAAGTATTGATAAATCTTGTCTATCATGGTAATATGTTTTCTTCTCTTTTTTGATCGATAGCCAAACCCCGAAAACATTGGTGAGTCATATCTATTGATTTCTATTCTTTTCAGTACTTTCAGTGGTCCATGATTTCATTTGTGGGACACTTGCATAATGCAAGTGGAAATGTTGGTTTTGGAACCCAAGAAAACCTCAGTTTTCTCAAGAAGATCTGAATCCTGTTTCAGATACTTTCTGTCTGTGTGATCCTGAGCAAGAAGTTTTCCAAATTTGTATTCTTCTCTATAAAATGAGATTAATTGCATCTACTTCACAGGATCAAAGGGAAGTTGAAATGAGACCATTTAATGCATTTGAAATACTTAATATGTGATATACAGTCACTAGGTGGTGCAGGAGAGTTAGGATGTTCAATTGGTTCTGTCAAGTCTGACTCTCAGTCATTCCACTTGGGGTTTCAGTATTGGAGTAATATGATGGCCTACAGTTTCAGGTTGAGGTAACTGTTTAAATATATCAGCATTGATTAACCACTTAATGTGTCTTTTTATTTGTGTTTCTAATAATAGATGTGGATGGTGGCAAGAACAATGACATATTTGACATCAACCATGGTTAGTGGATTTTTTTCTTTTAAAAATGCACAATCAGGTGTAGCACTTTGCCCATTTGCTAATGTCAGATCTTGTCTCACCATTTAGCTTTGGGACTACACCTGTTTGAGGGAGACATTGAACTTGGTGGGGTGAGTTGACATGCTGCAATGATATCAATGCTTCTATTGGTCCAAGCAAACTAGAATACTGCCTCTCTGAAGCTCATCTACCAGTGTGTTAACCTTAGTCATTGGAGGTGGCACAGAATTAATGGGAATTAATTATCACTATATTTTCACAAAGCCTCAGAAATGAATTGTTGATTCATATTAATATCAACATCTTTCCCTTACTGTGATTTCTTGTAAATAAGTTCTAAGGCTTTCATTATTATGTGGTCAGACTATATTGATCTAAATTTGATAGGTTTATAATTTTTTTAAATTGATAATTTGTAGTTAATTGTTTTCTTTAATTTAAAAGTATTTAATTTTTCCAATTATGTGAAAAGAGTTTTCAACATTCATTTTTATAAGATTTTTGAGTTCCAAATATTTATTCCTCCCTCCTTTCTTTCCCTTCTCCCAAGGCAGTAGTCAATCTGATATAGGTTATACAAGTACAATAATGTTAAACATATTCCCATATGATCATATTAGGAGAGAAAAAAACAGAATAAAAGGAGAAAAAACCACAAAAAACTCCTGCACCCATATTAGGGGACTTTAACATCCACATTGATTCTTACTCAAAACCCGAATTACTCAGTTCCTTAAGCTACTTCCACACCAGACCTCAACTACACACAAAGTTATTCATCCTCTTGATGTTGAAATTCTTTCTCAGGCCACTTCTCTTAAATTAGCAACTCTCTTCCTTTGTCCTCATCTTGACTTCTTGATAAATCAATTCAATTCTACACTGTCCTCAGCCTCAGCCTTAGGATCCTTCCCACAATTTATCACCTTCCTGCCTACAAACCTGTAACTGAACAAACTTATGGTAAACCTCAAATGGACCCTTTTTCCTGCTAGGCAATCCTACTATCCTTCCTTACTATCCCACTCTCCACAACAGCTCTTCCAAATCTTTTCATCCCTCCTTCAAATTTCCCATGGTTCCTTTTTCCTTACTTTCTCAATTAAGAACCTTGTCTCATATTTACAGAAAAATTTGAAGCCATTTGCCTTAAACTCCCTCTTTTCCCCACTTCTTCATGTTCTATTATTTCAGTTACTTATGTAACTTTTTCTTACTTCATCATTATTTCACATAATGAAGCAACCTAATTCCTTACCAAGGCTCACTTCTCTATTTGTTCAAGTTTTATTCCATCTTATTTAACAGATTGTCTGTTCTGTCATTTCTACTCTTTCACTTATTTTCAGTCTCTTCTTCTCTACCAGTTTATTTCCAACTGCCAAAAATCATGCCCATGCCTCCTTTCTCCGGAAAAAAACCTCACTTGATTCTTTCATATCTACTAATTATCATTCTGTATTTCATCTGCTTAACTCAAAAAGGCTGTCTATAATAGGTGCTTCCTTTAACTCTTCTCTCTCTCGCCCTACTTTCCTTCCTCTGTCCCCTCCCTCAGTCCATCTCTCTGTCTCTGTTTCTGTCTCTTTCTGGGAAATAGTATTTTATTTTTCCAATTTCATGCAAAGATAGTTTTCAACATTCATTTTTTGTGAGATTTTGAGTAACAAATTTTTCTCCCTCCCTTTTTATTCTTATCCCCCTCCCCAAGACAGCAAGCAATTTGATATAGGTTATACATATACAATCATGTTAAACATATTTCCATGTTCTTCTCACTCTCTTCTTTATAAGCTGGCTTCCCACATTATCATTCCACTAGAATTACTCACTTTCTCCAGTGTTACTAATGATTTCTCAGTTATTGAATCTGATGACTTTTTCTCCATCTTCATTGTCCTGGATTTGAAGCTGAAGCTTTGATACTATTGAACACTTTCCTCCTGTAGGTTTTTGAGACACCACCCTCTCTTGGTTTCCTTTTACCTATCTGACTACTCCTTCTCTCTATTCTTTACTAGATTCTCCTCCAGCTTGTTCACTCTAATCATTGTTATCTCTCAAGTTTCTGTCATGGATCCTTTTCTCTTCTCCCTCTAAACTGTATCACAGCATAGTACGCTGATGCTTCCAAAACCTAATCCAGTCTCCAAATCATATCTTGTCACCCCCTTCCATCCAAAGCCCTTTATAACCTTGCCCCCTTCTACCTTTTTGGTTTTTTCCTTCTTACTCTTCACCATGTACTCTTTGATGCAATGACACCAGCCTCCTGGCTCTTCCAAGAAGAAGACACTCCATATCTTGCCTCCAGCCATTTTCTCTGTCTAATCTGAATGTTTGGAACATTCTGCCTCTTCTACTTCAAATACTGACCTCACTAATTTCTATTAAATTGCTATTAAAATACAACCTTACAGGAACTCTTTTCAAACCCCCCTTAATTCTAGTTCTTTCCCTCTTTTAATTATTTCCTGTTTATCTTGATTATAGCTTGTTTTATATGTGTATTTGTGTATATATATATATGTATCTATGCATCTACATATGTGTGTATCTATATCTATCTATCTATCCTTGTTTGCACATTTTCTTCTCCATTAGACTGTATGCTCCTTGAGAGTAGGGAGTGCCTTTACCTTTATTAAAAAGATATTTTATTTCATTTAATTATTTAATTAATATGTATGTAATATAATATAAATAACAAATAATTATTATTTATTAAAAAGAATTATTCTTGACACAGTGGTTACTTAATAATGTTTATTGATTAACTATTCTTTAACAAAGAATAAAGAGAGGAAAAATAATTTTTCCTTATCAACTTATCAACTGAGTCAGACAGGGATGAGTCAGGTTTCACACCCTTAGAGTCTCACCTCTACAAGGAAAGGAGAAAGACACTCCTTTTTTTTCAAATTCTTTTTCTAAGCCCATTTCTTGCCCATTATAATTACATATAAGTTTGATATTTATTTCAGGCTTTCAATCTGAAAAGTTTTAATTATATGATAAAATCTTACCAATTCAGATGAACTGAAGAAAGTTCAATTTAAATCAGTTGATTTGAAAGTCTAAATATGAAAATACTTTGAAAGAGCACATTTTATTAATTTCAAATAACCAATCTCTCAATCAAAAATAATTTAAGTTCTAATATGTTCCAGGCAACATACTAAAAGTTGGGGGTAAAAAAAAAGAAAAGAGTTTAAACCCTCAAAAGAGTCAATAATAACACCATCTAACCTAACAAAATGTTACTTGATAGAGATTCTATCAGACCCATCTGATGAACAGACGTGAATAATAGTCTTCAGTAACTGGCACAATATTTAAATCAAAACAAGTTCAGCTAAATCAGGATTTAAACATCCTTTAAAACAGTTTAATTAACTACTATAAATATAATTTCCTCTTTTAAACAATTTTTTAAAAGTAAACTCCATTTTCATAGTACTATGATAGACTTTAACCCAGAATGTATCTGAATGATCTTGAATTCTGAAACAACAAAGCTCAAATTAATGAACTTTTGCTATAACTTTTCCTGGTAGATAATCATTTAGCTAAACTGTGTACAAGAACATTCATTACCGTTTTTTCTGCCAACGGTGATTAGATTTCCCCTAAAATCAGCTGGATGTAAGCTTTGCAGGCCTGTTTTCTAAACTGTCCTACCCCAAATCAGATGCATTATTTTCTTTCTGAACTCTTACAGAATTTCTGGGAAAGTACTTTCATACATGGAAAAAAAGATTTGTTTCATCTGGTGTTTGGGAGTTCTTTAAATTGCCCTTCTCTCCTCTACCCCAACAAGCTACACCTTCTCCAAGAAGTGGCTTA
Source organism: Antechinus flavipes (assembly GCF_016432865.1). Classification (NCBI taxonomy): domain Eukaryota; kingdom Metazoa; phylum Chordata; class Mammalia; order Dasyuromorphia; family Dasyuridae; genus Antechinus; species Antechinus flavipes. The sequence continues at coordinate 483,296,026 of NC_067398.1, read as the reverse complement.
ATCCTGAGATCCGCATCTCCTATTATTTATCTTTTCAGAGAGATATAAGTGCCCTTGTTGGTAGTAACAAATGGCCTCAAACCATCCCTGTTGTCCTTGCAGATAATCTGGGTAGGTATATCATTTGGGCTAGAATTCTAGTCCCTTTATCCTCTACCCTGACCCTGGTCTCTTTTGAACTCTAGGCTGGAAGTTACAGGAACTGTTGAATTCAGACCTTTTAGTTGAAGACAGAAAAAATTATTATTTTTTTTCTACCTTAGAATGAAGGTTGGGAGAACAATGGGAATGGATATAAAAATATAAATCTGTCTCTATTGTTTGACTTCATAAAAGAAACTATGATTGCCAAAGTGTCTCCTAATCCTAAAATCTCTAAATTCTATGACTGATAGGTATACAGTCTTTATTTCCAGTCAACAAAAAGCAAGGCTGAGATAACTGGTCAGGTACATTTGATATAAATTTCTAGAACCTGGATACAAATATATTTCTATTTAAAATTAAATTTTTTTAAATTAGTTTTTCAAAAGTATCAGAAGAGCCTATTAGATCCTCACCTGCTTTTTGTTATTGATGGACTGTCTAAAATTGAACATAATTTTCCTCATCTTCATTTGAAATTAGGAAAACAGGCAGGTTGCAATGGAAAGAGCAGGGAACCCACATAGATTTGAGTTCAAATCTTGACTACTCCATAATATTTATGTGACTATGGACAATAATAATAATAGTAGCAGTTAGTTGCACTTTATGTTTTCCAGATTGATTTGCAAATATTATTTTATTTGATCCTCACAACTCTTGGAAGTAGTTACAACTATAATCTCCATTTTGCAGATTAGGAAAATGTGGCAGACAGCTATTAAATATTTTGCCCAGGGCTACCCAACTAGATATTTTGTGAGACTGGATTTAAATTCAGCTTTTTTATTCCAGGCCCATCATTCTATCCATTGCACCATCTATTAGCTAATTTAGTAATCAGTCACTTTCTGGCTCTTAGTTCTTCAAGGGTCAAATAAAAAGTTTGGAGTGCAGACCCTTTTAGTGAGATAGATGGGAAATGAGTGTTCATCTCTCTTATGTACTTCTCTTGTGTGCTTCTTATGCTCCTTTGTATTTTCCCCCTTCAGCAAATACTTCCTCTAATTCTTCCTTGTGCAGCAGGTACCCCTAGTTTCTCAAAGGTTATATTAGTGTTACATAAGCAATAGCAGATCTTATCAAAGTGGAAAGATTTTCTATCTGAGGGTAATAACAGATTCTGTCATGTAAATGCTAATTTTGGAAGATAATCTTTATCAGATTACCTGTAAAGTAAGGAATTTAGCAGTCACAGAAGACCATAAACTAGGCTTTAAAGCATTGTTATATAAGTCTATGGAGAATATGATCTCATAGATAAAATAACAGAACCTGGAAGTAATTCAAAGTTCTGAAGTAAGTGTATATCTCACAACCATCCACAGGATTGAGGATTGCAAACTTCTTAAGGACACAGACCATGGTTTATCCAAATTTTCTATTTTAAGTCTCAAAAAATGCTTTGCATATGATAGATGCTTAATAATTAATTACTGCTAAGTAGCTAACAACTGCTCTGACTGAATTAAGATATTTGTTTTTTTTTTAAAGGATAGGATGCTTTATTTTTTAAAAAATTGTGTTTGAATATGTATGTATTTATATATTACATTAATGGTGGAAATTAGAGAAATTAATAGGTAGGAAACCAAGGAATCAATTATTTTGCTGATAATTGAGGGTTAATCCAGTGATGAATTTTTATACTGTTACTGATAGAAATATCAGTTTGGACTTGTTTTCTTTTCCACTGCTTTTCACTGTTCTTTTAATTTATGCTATTTGGTCCCATAAGGTTTTTTAAAATGAATTTATATTAGGAAATGTTATTATCCTTGGTTACCAAGTCTTTATGCTCTGCAAAGAGGTTGTTAGCTAGCTAACATCTTGATTCTTTAATGAGAAAACTGAACAGTGCTTCCCTTTAGCTATGATTTCTTCATATCTTCTATTTTGATTCACAATAATATTAATTTCTTCTAGTAGGCTATCAGTTCAGCTATTTTCATCTTCTACTTTCTTTTTTGCTCTTGCATTACCTCCAATCAAGAAGGGGAAAGGGTTGGTTTAGGACGAAGAGCCATTTTGTATTTTTCTATAATTATGATCTGCCATGTCCAGTTACCAACTCATGGGGCTTAAATTCTTCCACATTCAGTGAGTTTGATACATAAAAAAGCACATTCTACCTACCTTCCTCTAGGACTATTTTGAAAACTTTTATAGCTTCCTAGAATATACTAGGATTTTTTTTGTTCATTCCATTATTTCATTTTTCAACAATTTAGGGCTATTTCCATGTCATGAAAAGGCATTTGTCAGGGTTGTCTTTTCTATAGCCTAGAGATGAGAATTTAATTCTCTAAAAGACCTTTGAGGAAGACTGCTCTTAAAAGATTAGGATGAGGGTGGGAAATACGGGAAATGAGACAGAGGAGAGGATAGAGGCAGGAGAACAAGAGGAATTGGCTTGAAACCAAGGGAAGAGAAAGTCTGAAGAAAGAGGAACCACTGATCATATCAAAAGTTTCAGTGTTCAAGAAAGATGAGTCTTGAAAAAGGACCTTTGGATTTGGCTATTGGTGGCCTTTGAGAGTTTAGCATAGGAGAAAGTTCAGTTCTTAATCCAGGATCCTACTGGTGATTAACAAGCAATGTTTTTGTCTCTTCTTTTTCTTCAGAATTGAATGCTAAAGGAATTATTCTGAGAGCATTTGAACGGTTTCATTTAAAAACCTGCATTAAGTTTAAACAATGGAAAGGGGAAGACAACTATATTTTTATTTACAGAGGAGAAGGGTAAGAGAAAGATTTTACATTTTTACAATTTCCTGAAAATAGAGAACATATTGGAAATTGAAGGTATTAACCCCAGGCCCTGGTCTTTATGTGGTTCAGATATTTGGCTTGTGGCTGAAAAGTGACTCTAAGAGACAAAAAGGAGGTAGTAGCCCAAGTCTTCTTAAAAAAAGAAGAGGAAAAAAAAAACTAGTTCCGAGGATTATTATATACTTATCCTCAATATTTATAGTCCATTATCACATACTTGCCAAGTAGTCACTAGCCTCTTCTTGAAGACCTTCAATGAGGGACAATCCTCCCTTTTAGAAAACTAGGTAGCTCATTGAATTTTTGGATATCAAGCTTTAAATTTGCTTTTTTTCATCTTTCCCTAATTACTTCTAAAGATACGTTCTGATATACTTTTCTTCTCCATGACAGTCCTTCAAATACTTTTACACAGCTCTTGTATTCCCCCTGGTTAAATCTTCCCATTTGCTGATATAAAATAGACTCAATGAATGTCCCCATTCTGGTTGAATTCTCCAGAACCTTGTGCCTCTCTGAATGCAATCCAAGATCTCACATACTTTTTTCTTTTCTGTATCATACTTACAAAAGTAAGTCAACAAGTCAACATCAACAAGTCAAGTTCATGTATAATTCACTCAAATCCTCAATATTTTAGATAACTCCTGTCAAACAACCTAATTCTTTACTTTTGAAATTGATTTTTTTTTCTCAAGTACAAAACTTCACATTTACCCAACCAAATTTAATCTTATTAGATTAACTCTAATATTCTGGTCTGGGAGATTCTTTTGGAGCCTGTCTTCAAGTGGGTTAGCTATCTCTCTGATTTTTTTTTTGTCAGCAAATTTGCTGATCATGCCAACTTTACCTATATTTAAGGTAAAGATAAAAATATCAAGCAACAAAGGAGCAATCCTCAGGACACTCCACTAAAGACTTCTTAGCAAGCTTACACCACCATTAACAACTATTCTTTGCATCCGATCTTTCAACTTGTTCTGAGTTTAACAGTATTATGACCAGTTCATATCTATATTTGTCGCAAGACTGTATTTTACTAAATAATTTCCTAAAATCTAGACAATTCAACCCTTGTTTGCTTTGTAGAGTTACTTTAATCCATTAATTTAATAAATAGCTATCGATTGCCTATAATATACAAGACCCTAAACTAGGAATTTCCAGAAGTATTCTTCATTTCCTACTTGTAACCTTATATTCTGAATTTAACAAAAACAAAACAAAAACAAAGCAAGCATTTCTTATACAAAGTAGAACACAAAAGAGAACTTTATATGAAGCTATTATTTTATATTTTATACTTCTTGCTTTTCTAAACAGTTTCTATTAAATTATTTACTTTACATTTAACATTTTCCTGTTTGTCTATGCTTCCTTCTGTATATCCTCCTGTTCTTCTCTGTGCACTTTAAAAAATGTTTTAATGATCCTTCTCTTTTTTTTTCTTTTTGGAATCACCATTGTTAATTCCCCTTCTGCCCACTTTCCCATACTAATTAAAAATAATAAAAAAATGCCAATCCTTCCAATTCAGTTCCAATTGATCAGTGATGAACAGAATATATCCAGCGAAAGAACACTGGGAAAAGAATGTGGACTGCATGCATTTATGTTTTTCTTCTCAGCTTATTTTTACTTTTTTAAATCCGATTTTTCTTGTGCAACAAGAGAACTGTATAAATATATACACATATATTGTATTTAAGATATACTTTAACATGTATGAGACTGACTGCCATCTAGGGGAGGGGATAGAGGGAAGGAAGTGAAAAGTTGGAATAGAAGTGTTTGCAAGGGTCAATGTTGAAAAATTACCCATGCATATGTTCTGTCAATAAAAAGCTATAATTAAAAAAAATGCCAATCCTTGCAACACATAAGCGTAGTTATACCTATATCTTCTTTAAATGTTGAATCTATCATTTTTCTGTCAGTGGGCGATATGGGAAGGTTTCATGTATGATTCCTTGAAATACAATGCCTAGGCTTTCTTTTTTCTGATCATAGTTTTCTGGGAATCCAGTGATTCTTAAATTATCTCTTTCTATTTTTAATAATCTTTTGATTTTTCTCTATTATTTCTTGCTGCTTAATGAAGTCACTGATTTTGGTTTTGGTGTATTCTAATACTTAGGAAGTCTTTTCTGTGTGAATTGTTTACTACTTTCTCTTTTAAGTTAGTTATTCTTCTAATTGGTTCCTTCAAAGATTTCATCTCATTTATCACCTCTTGCTTATTTTTTGTGAATATTTGTGTAGGTAAAATTTTTCCTTTGAACCCCGGCTTGTAGTTGTTATGGAGCTTATAATGTAGATTTGGGGGCTATCTCTAGAAGTATAATTTTTTTTTTTAGTACTCTATGTGTTCTTTTATTTTCTCATTTCTCTAACTTGAATTCCCGCATTGGGGTTTGCTCCAGGGACATGCTCTACCTCCAGTTCTATTTTTGATGGAGATGGTCTACTCTGTCTGATTTTTATTTGTTTCACTTGGGTTCCTGTCCTGACCTCTACCTCCAGGCAGTGTGTCTTTAATAATATGCACACAACAGAGAATAGGTTTTAGGTTCTCCTTTATTTTTTAGGTGTTGAATGCTGGATTTTCATGGCTTTCTTTGGCAACTTCAGATAGAGTACTAGGAACTTTGGAACCTGGACACCTGGTTTGATGCTAAAAGTCTGAATGCTAAAAGTACCACCCTCATCACTGCCATTTACTTCCAGAATCTATACAATAGAATTTCAACCTGTTTTGGGGCTTTCTTATGGGAGCTCTCTGCTCTTTCTCCTTTCATCCACAAAACCATACTAGCTGTAATCCTCTCTGACCCATCACTGATCATATTGCTAATGAATCTTTGAACTCCTATTTGTTATTGCTTAATCATGCTAAATAACCATGTCTCTAAATTTCATCTCTAGAAGTGCTTGTAGCCTTTGAATTTAATGTCAGCCAATACAAATGCCAGTGTCAATCCTGCTATTACTTTGTGCCTTCAATAGACATTTGTGCCTTACAAATAGATATGATCCACAGAAGCCAACTGTGACAAAATTGCAACAGCTGAATATGAATTTCATGCTCTGATATTCTGGCATGAGCAATTCCATTCAGAATGTCTTTTTTATTAATTGAATTTCCTCCTCTTTCTTCTTCAGTTTTCAATTATTCAGCTGTTAATAATTGTTCATGGAACATTGAGGCTATTCATTGCTTCAGTTTCTCTTTTTCTTCCTACCTTCCTTTGCTACTTCATTGTTTGCCAGTTTCTTCAGTACTATATAAGTAGAAGCAGGGAGTGGAGGTGAAACTGGAATCTATCAGTTCTGTTACTGATTACCTTTTATGTCTGGCATAGGTTGGGGTGGGGAGCAATTTAAAGTAATAATTGAAGAAGCTTAGAGATCTTGGGAGAGAACCTGGACTACAATGCCAATTATCTTACCACCTTCTGCCTTGTTTTTAGGTGCTTTTCTACAGTAGGAAATGCACATTTTGGCAGACAAGAGATTTCCATTGGATACTTATGTGACAAGATAGGTTTAGTTCAACATGAGCTCTTCCACACCCTGGGATTTGTGCATGAGCAGTCCCGTTCAGATCGAAATGACTATGTTACAATAAGAGAGGACAACATTTTGCCAGGTATGATTTCATTGCTTGTTTTCCATTTTGTAAAAGAGAATTTAGGGGGGATATCTCCTTTCAATCATTAGTGGGTAAAAAAATTTTATTAAGCATTTTTTTTGTACCAAACGCTAGCAAAACAGAGAAAAAAAATGGCACCTGTTCATCAGAGTTTACATTCTAATGATATAGACAACATACAAACAACTATTTATATATAAGATATATACCATGTAAATGGAAATTACCCTTAGAAAGAAGGCATTAGAAAGAAGGAAAAGGCAATTATAGAAGGTAGACTTCAGCTGAGTCTTGAAGGCAGTAATGGAAGCCAAGGAGATGAGATAAAGAAGGTGAGCATTCCAGAAATGAAAGATAGGCAGTGAAAAATAGATTAGGAGATGGCACATTGTGTTCAAAAGAATAACAAGAAGACCATTGGCACTGGATCATCCAGGATCTGGAAGAGAATAAAAAATAAGAAAATTCTTAAAGGTAGAGAGAGAACAGCTAATAAGAACTTTAAAAGCCAAATGCAATTTCATAATCTCATCCTAAGGTAATAGGAAGTTGAATAAATAGATATGGGAATCATTTATTTTAAGATGATTACTGAACCATGTGAGCTGATGAGATCACCAAATAAGATAGTACTGAGGAAGAAAAGAGAGGGCCAATTAAGGCCTCTGGGATAATATTTCCTATCAGTGATCATTATTTTCATGTTAGTCCAGCAAAGGAGACTAAGAAGGAGCTGTCAGTCAGCAAGGAAGAGAACTGAGAGAGCAGAGCCATGAAATGAAAAGAGAGCAAAAAGGAGAGTATGACCAACATATCAAAGTCTTTGAAGAAGTCAAGAAGCATGAGAGTTGAGGAAAAAGTTATTAGATTTGTCAATTAAGATTAATTTGACAATTAACTTTGGAGGGAGCAATTTTAATTGAATTATGAAGTCAAATGCTAGACTGTATTTGAATTGAGAATTGAGAAAAGAAAGTGAGAAGAAAGGAAGTAGAGACAGAACTTATAAAAATTTAACAACAAAAGGAGAGATATAGGAGTTAATGAGTATGGTAGGATCAATATAGGAAGTAATATAGATGTATTTTTAGGTAGCTAGGAAGTAAAATTCAACTGGGAAAAACTGAAAGCCATTGAAAAAGTGAAAGTTCAGAAGGAAATCAGCTGTGTAGAGAGAGGAGGAAACTCAATATCAAAGTTTTTAATAGATTCCTTTAATGTTACATATTCAACTAGTCAATGACAAAGCCAGATTAAAAACCAATTATGTCACTTCCCCTCATATGTGTTACCTTCCATATAGAGACAGTATCTTAATATAATGTTTAGTATAACATATTTGGAATATAATTATTACATATGATGTAATTATACAATATAATTTGTTACATATATAACACACACGTTATACATATGTATATATATGCAGGTATAAATATATATAGGTATAAATATTAATTATGTCAATAATGTAATGAGTATATACTATGTGGCAATGTTCTTATCTTTATTACCCAGTTTGCCTGACAACTGTTTCAAGGAGAGACAGAGAACAAGGACAAAAATTTTAAATAATCTGCTCAGTGAGGGCAGACATTAATGTGGAGGCTGGTGACTTAGATTGCTTTTTTTTTTTTTAGTGGAAGCTTTCTTACACATCCTCTGTGATGTGGCTGTTACAGGAGTTCTGAATACTATGATGTCTTCATATAAAGACTTAAAAGCTGAGTCAAAAATTAATTTAAAAAATCTTACATCATATTATAACTTGAGATTGACAAAACACTTTTTAGAACTCTTGAATGATTCATCTCCAGATATGGGTAATTTTAAATGTATTTGTATGCTAGTAAAGTCTTATTTCAATGCTTCTTTGTGATATAGTAATCACTCTGAGTTCTTGAGGGCTGCCTATATTCCACCATATTCATAAATTGTTCAGTCATTTTGCAATTGAAGGGCATTCCATAATTTTCAACTTTGTCACCACAAAAAGAACTGCTATGAATATTTTTTAATATAAAAATTTGAATAAACTTTTCTTTCTCTTGATTTCTTTGGGATACATTCACAGTGGTGTTATTTCTGGGTCAAAGGATATACATACTGTTATAACTTTTTGGGCATAATTCTAAATTGTTCTCCAGAATGGTGGGATCAGTTTACAGTTCTATGAACAATGTATTAATACATCTCTCTTTCACATTCTCTTCTATGATGTTAGTCAATCCCATAGATGTTAAGTGATACATTCAGTTTTTTTATTTGTATTTCTCTAGTTATCAGTGTTTGAGAGCAGTTTTTTTTCACGCGATTATTGATAGCTTTGATTTGTTCATTGAAAAAGGCCTGTTTTTATCCTTTGATCATTTATCAACTGTCTCTTATTTTTTTAAGTAAAATTGATCCCAGTTTTCTATATATTTGAGATATAAAACCTTTATCTGAGAAACTTCCTGTAAATTCATTTTTTTAAGTTTCCTGATTTCCTTATAATTTTGGCTGCATCATGCTTATTTGAACTAATATTTGTTAACTTAATACAATTAAAATTATCAGTTTCATCTTCCATAATCCTATCCATCTCTTTTTTTGGTCATCAAGTCTTTCCTTATTTCTATTATTCATAGATCTGGTGGATAATTTTCTTAATTCTTTTATCATTTGCCTATCATATCACTCTTTATGTCTAAATCATGCAAAATTTTAACTTATTTGGATATATAGAGTAAGATTTTGGTTAATGCCTAGTTTTTGCTAGATTGCTTTCCCATTTTCATAGCATTTTCCTCCAAATAATGAATTTCTGATTCCAAAACTTGGATTTTTAAAAATAAAATATTGAATAAATATGGTCATTTACTTCAGTATATTGTGTACCTAATCTATTCCACTGATCAATATTCTATTTCTTAGCCAGGATTAATGATTACTGCTTTGCCACATAATTAGAAATTTGATACTAGGCTACCTTCCTTCACATTTTTCATTAATTCTCTTTATATCCTTGACCTTTTGTCTTTTAGATTAATTTTTTCTAGATATATAAAATAATTATTTGGTATTTGGATGATATGGCTTTGAATAAGTAAGTTATTTACATAGAATTGTCATTTTTATTATATTACCTTAGTCTACTCACGAAGAGTTAATAATTTCCTAGATCTATCTTTATTACATTAAAATGTCTCTACCTTAAGAAATTTATATTCTAATCTATGCTTCCAAGATCCTTTATTAAATGTAATTTTTACTACACTATGGTCTGGAAAAAATGCATTTAGCATTTTTGCATTTGTTTGTAAATTTTTTTTATACTTTAATACAAAATTCACAAATTTTTTGAAACTGAGAAAAACAGATACCCTATTTTATTACCACTTAACATTCTTCAGAGTTCCATGATATTTATCTTTTCTAAAATCTATTTATCTACTTAACTTTTTTCTTATTTATTTTAGATTTTTCTAGTTCTGAAAGGGAAAGTTAGTTTTCCACTAGTATAGTTTTATAATTTCTTCTGAAACTCATTAAATTTTCCTTTAAGAATTTGGATGCTGTGCCATTAGTTATTTATTTAGTACTTAATTATCAATAGTATCTGTAAGCAAAATGTAATTTTTTTAACTCTTTTAATTAGGTCTATTTTTGTTTCCCCCACCCCCAAATCACGTTTTGACTTCCTGCTTTTTTACCTCAGTGGAAGTAGAATAGATTTTTAACTTTATCATAACTTTATGTGTGTGTTTTCTAGTCAGTTCTGGTCTTTTCATCAGGAATGCCTAGAAGTTCTCTATTTCATTAAATATCCATTTTTCCCTTCTAGAGTATTATACTTAGTTTGACTGGTTAGGTTATTCTATTTTTCTAAAAAAAATTAATTCATTATTTTCCAATTACATGTAAAAATTAACATTCTTTTTTTTTTAAAGTTCTGAGTTCTAATTTTTTCTCTCTCCCCTAGAGAAGGCAAGCAATTTCATATCAATTATCCATATGATGTCATGCAAAACTCTTTCATATATTAGCCATGTTACAAAAGAAAACAAACCAAAAAGCCTTAAAAAATAAAGTTAAAAAATAGTATACTTTCATCTTCATTTAGATTTTACCAGTTCTTTCTTGGAACTTTAATACCATTTTCCATCTTAAGTCCTTTGAAATTATCTTGGCTTATTGCATAGCTGAAAATAGCTGTCATTCACATTTATTATTGTACAATATCACTGTTATTGTGTACAATATTCTGGTTCTGCTCACTTTACTTGGTATCAGTTTATGTCTCCCCCAGGTTTTCAGATAGCATCTTGTTTATCATTTCTTAGAGGACAATAATATTCCATCACAATTATAAACTACAATTTGTTTAGCCACTCTCCAAGTAATCAGCATCCTCTCAAATTACACTTCTTTACCATCACAAAAAAGTTGCTATAAATATTTTTGTGCATATAGGTACTTTCCCTTCTTCTTTGATCTCTTTGGACACAGACCTTGTAATAATATTTCTGTGTTAAAGGGAATGCATAATTATATAGCTCTTTGGGTATAGTTTCCAAATTTTTCAGCAGACTGGTTAATTCAATTCACAATTCCATCAATAGTGTATTAGAATCTCAATTTTTCTACCTCCCTTTAAGGAAATTATTCTTAATTGTAACTCCAGCTCCTTTGCCTCTCAATAATCTTATTTGAAAACTTCCACTCCTTTATTGTGGTAGGTCTTAAATACTTTGTGATCCTGGTTCTGGTTTTATGGTATTTGAATAGGTTTTTTCCCCTTCTGTTTGTGTTGCATTCTCCTTGATTTGGGAGTTCTGGAATTTAATTATAGTATTCCTGAGAATTTTAATTTTGAGATCTCTATTAGGAGTTAATCAATCATTTCCTTTAATTTCCATTTTTTCCTACAATTCTAGATTTGGGGGAGGTTTTCCTCTTTAATTTCTTGAACTATGATGACTAGTCTCTCTTTTTGATCATGAATTTGAGATAGTCCAATTATTCTTAAATTATCTTTTCTCAATCTATTTTTCAGGTCAGTTTTTTTTTTATGTTCTATTTTTTCATTTCTTTTACTGTATTTTATTGTTTCTAGATGACACATGGAGTCATAAGCTTCCACTTGACTAATTCTAATTCTTAAGGAATTACTTTCTTCAGTAAAGTTTATTTTTAAAAAAAGATCTCTTTCCCCATTTGTCCAATTTTATTCTTTAAGAAATTATTTTCTTTTAAAAAATTTATTCATTTAAGACTTAAAAACAACATAAGAAAATGAAAAAATAGAAAAGAAATTCAGAAAAGAGAGAAAAACATTGTCATGTACCCAGCAGAACATCAGGGAGGATTTGAAATATCTTACAAAACAATTAGATTTCAAGAAAGTATATATAATAATAGAGGACATTATATTCATGACTTCCCATCTTATCTTTGTTTCCTTATAGGTTATTCTTTTGTTCTCTGATGTTCACTTTTTACTTTATTCCCCACTCCCTCTCATCCCTCCCACCTGTCCCAAGCAGACTACAGTTAAGCAACCACAGGTACTCTTGTGTTTCTTGGAATTGTCATGGACTTTAGACCTTGTGAATTTTGCCATTTTGTATCCCCAGCTTCCCCTATTCTCTGTAATAGATGTTCAGTCTCCTTATCATTTCCAAGAGGTGGGAATTTCTGGTATTATTGCTCTTGCTTTTGCCATCACTGCTGCTTCTTCTAAGGTCAACAGATGGTGTTGCTACAACACTGTGCTCCCCACAAATTCCTACTCCACGACTTCTCCTTCTGACCCCCCATGATGTCCTGACCTTTTGATGTTTATGCTGCTTCAATTGTTTGGAAGAGAATGTTGGAAGAGTTTGGCTAAAATGTTCCCTTACCCTATTATTTTGGCTCCATCTCAAGCTAGACAATTCTTGGGTAGGGTCTTGACAATGAGGGTGTGCAGTATCTGAGGTAAGGGTCATCAGAGAGTTACCCCCTCAGAAAACTCATTTTTCCAACTATAGCCACTTCTACTCAGACAGTTTGGGCTTGCAATTTATGGTGACAGAGGGAGAAGCTAAAATGATGAAATCATATTGCAGTACTGAAGTAAATATATCTTTATAGATCATATTTCAGAAAGTTATTTTTCCTGAATTGCACACTCCTACAGATCCTATCATCACCTCTGTATCCAACCATTTTTATCTGTCAATGGTCTTAACTTTTCCAACAGGATTTTCTAGTATATTCTATTTCAATAATTCCCTTCCCATCTTTCACCATTATGTTCCAAGAGCTTGACTTCTGTTACCATCTCTTACTGGTACCTCTTTGCCTACCTCTAACCTATAATACTTTATGTCCAAGGGTTTGTTATTGAGTCTCTTAGTGTTCCCAAATAATTCTCTAAGACCATAAGTTAGAACTAAGTTGGGGGTCTACACTGGTGGGAGGAGTCTTTTTACTGGGAGTCCCTCACACTTATAAAATCTGACATGGATATAAAAGAGAACCATGAAAGAAACCATTATTCACAACTCTCTTGCATTTGCTATAAGATAACCTAAGGTTCATAAACATTATGCTTTTAAAATTTAATATTAAAATTAAAATTTAATAATTTATTTTATATATTTTCTCATAGAATTTATTTTCTTATTTTTATTTTAGGCAAAGAGTCAAATTTCAAATATTTTAGTGATAAACTATTGGAATACCTGAATGTTCCCTATGACTATATGTCTCTGCTGCATTTTCCCCAACATGCCTTCCAAAAAGGATCAGAACCAACAATTGTAACAAGAAACCCTGACTTCATGGACATGATTGGACAGCGAATAGATTTCAGTGATTGTGATGTTGAAAAACTGAATCGACGCTACAATTGCTGTAAATATCCTGGCCTCTAGGGAACCTTGGCTATTCCTCTTGTACTGTGAAGAAAAGTTTCAGTCTAGTTGGTTCTTGCAATTAGAAAATTTGTGTCACTGCAACGCAGTGTTTTAGGGAAGAAGTCCGGGGCAGTGGGTTTGAAATCAGAAAACCAAGAACCAAGTTGTTAGCTCTGACTTTTATCAACTGTGCAATTCACTTGTCTCAGTTTCCTCTGCTATCAAATAGAGAAAATATTTTTACCAGCCTCCTTACAGATTTAGAAGTGTGAGCTATTATTGAGCCATGTCTATTGGCATGAGCTTTAATTGGCTCCTCCTAGTAAGAAAATTGTCCCTGGCGATGTAGCTTAATGCCCATTCTGCAATTTAGTCTTAGAACTCTGCCATGGAATACTGAGATGCTAAATGTTTTTGCCCAAGGTAACTCCCATTACACTTGGGATCAGGGATTATAATTTTTTCCTTTCTTTGTGTTCCCAGTGTTTAGCACAATGCCTGACATGTAGGAGGTGCTTTATAGCAATCAATACTAGTTGACTGACTGACTGACTGACAAACACAAACCTTATGTGACAGAAACAGGATCTGATCATAAATATTCCTGATTTGCAAACTATCCTGCACTGACTCCCTATGGGTCCAACGTGGCTACAAGAAAGTCTCAATGGTATTTTTCTTCTAAATGGATTTTTCCTGATTGGAAACCTATGTGATCCTTTGTGGGGTATGGACTTACATTTGCCCTTGGAAATGTCAATTTGGCATCAGGATTTATTTTCCATACAGATTTCTGAAGGACTGCTGCAGAGCCAGGAATAGTTATATTTGGCATTTTGAAAACTGGATTCCAATGGTACCTGGAGGACAATGAAATGCACAAATTCCTAAGGAGGAGAGTTAGAAGTAATTTCAGGAAGATAGAAGAAAGTAGACCTTGACTCAACATTTCCCTTAATAACATCTCCAACTCTGGCTGCTATGCCAACATGCAGAGTTCCTTTCTATGTTGTCTATGTGGGCTGGTATTAGAGCTTCCCAGAACCCTCCCAGAACTGCCCATGACTTGCTGGTTTCCACTTTCCCTTCAGTGCCTTCTTTAACTTAATTATTAAAAAAAAAACTAAAAATAATTTACCTCTTGACTAGAGACATTTAATGATTTTTGCTTTTTTAGCTTCTTCCAAAACCTTTATGGACTCATGTGATTTTGAATTGGAAAATATCTGTGGCATGATTCAAAACTCAGAGGATAATGGTGACTGGCAAAGGGTTTCACAGGTGTCTGGTGGGCCTGACTCTGATCACTCATACTTGGGCAAGTGCAAAGGTAACTATTAGAAATGGGATCAGCTGACTCTTACATACCTTTCCTTGATTTCTTCAGCCTCTTAGCATTTACTTTACCAGCTTAGTCTTGCCCTAGGATTATGGATGCAGAGCTGTTAAGACTTCAGAGGCCATCCAGTCCAAACTCCTTAGTTTACAGATGAAGAATCTGAAGAAGACAGAGTCTAAGTGACAAGCCCAGAGTCCCAGAAGGAACCAGTGCCAGAGGTCTGTCGGAGACCCAGGTCTCCTTGATTCCCAGTGTAAGAAGTTGTATTTCCTACACCAAGCTCATGCTCTAATGGCAGAGACTAAATGTTATTTAAATGCAGAATGAGGTCTTATTTCTAAGATCTATCAGTATTATTAGTCTTATTATCCAGTTTTAATTTTATAATACTCTTATTTGGGAATTTGACTCACAGTAGCAAATTAAAATGATTAAGGTCTTTTCTCTTACCCTCCTACAACTGCAGCATCTCACTGAGTGTGGACAGTGATGAGGTAGAAAAGACAGAGACTCTGGATGGTAGGGCTCTTAAGTTTGATTTCTACCTGGGATTTTGCTACCTATAAGTCACTTAAGCTCTTAGAATTTGTTTTCTCATTTGTAAAATAAAAGGGTTGGACTCAGTGGCATGTCTCTCTCCCTTGCCCTCCCCCTCTCTCTCGTTTTCTCTCTCTCCTCCTCTCTCTCTCTCTCTCTCTCTCTCTCTCTCTCTCTCTCTCTCTCTCTCTCTCTCTCTCTCTCTCTCTCTTCCTCCTTCTTTCTCAATGTGAGAGAGATGGATAGTTGTGGATTCTTCCCACTTCTCAGGAGTTCTACTTGTGAGAAGTGAGTGGGAAGGAGAAAAGGTGAGAGAAGGGAAGGACCAAAGTCTCTAGCCCTCTTTATATTCAGGGCAAATCAGGACTTAAAATTACTTGTCTGCCTACCCATGTAGATTGGACAATTTTAAGCAATGGATACAATTTAAAGGTAGAATTATTTGAGAAAGCATGAATGGTAGAGGAAATTTTTTCTTTGTGGTTCCACAGGGTATTTCATTGGACACTTTAGAGCCAGAAGAGGAGAAATGATCACCATATTATTTCCCAGGGAAAAGATGTGGCTCTGTGTGTGTGTGTTTGTGTGTGTAAGTGAGATTAAATTTTATGTTGTATTTTTTTTTTTGAAAACTCTGATCTCAGGTGACCAAAGAAAGGGAAAACCTTTGATAGATAACTTCTCATTTATTTTAACTGTTGCACATTTTCCTTTGCAATCTGGTTTGGACTAAAGTCTTAAAACACCACATTGCTATTGCCACACTTAACATTTATGTTGTTGGTAACAAACAAGTATAACCAGATGCTAAAACTTAGGGTTGTTGCACTAATTTGAATGGTCAGGTGATGCACTCAGGGGATCTGAATATATGTCCTTTGGTTGTTGAGACAATGCTCTTTCTATCATAAGTTATAAGTGATCAGTACTTTATAAAAAGTAATTTATAATTGTACTTTATAAATAAATCAGTACTGTATAAATTCTCTGTCCAAGGACAGAGAACTTGGAATCTCCCAATATTAACCCTCTCAGCGGTTAAGGGTAATTAGGAGAGAATATGACAAATAAAAAGACATATTGCTCTTGTATAAGGGCTTAGGACAACAGGAAGGTGAAAAATTAGAATAGCAGAATGAAGCAAGTCTCAGAAATTAGGATTTTTTTTCTTTTCCTTGTGTTTTGGGATTGTTAATTCTTGAAATCAGAGATAACTTGTTAACATTTTTTCCTTCGACAAATTTATTATTTTTTCCATAAAATGTGAACTCCTAAAAGGCAGGGATCATATTTCATTATATCTTAGTACTTACTTTGAACATAACTGGTGCTGAGCAAAAACTTATGAAGCAATTCCTCAGTAACTAATTAAGAAGCAAATAATTTACTCTGACCACCCCATGGCTTCCTGAGCCACAATTTACTCAGAAGTTAATAGAATTATAGTGTTGGATATATTAGAACCCAGATTTTACATTTTAAAAATCTGATTTTATTTTGTTAATGAGAAAACTAAAACTCAGAAACAAGAAATGATTCATGAATTTTGGACTCCTCTGGACTAGATGGTTCACTAGGGAAACTGAGCAGCTATTTCCCTGGGCATATTCCTTGGCAGTAATAATTCATAAAGATCCCACATCCTCTATCAGTTACATTTTTCTGTTGGCATCTGAAATTGCAACTCAAGGGAGGCAGCATGTTATAAAAAGAAGCCTACTTGAAGCTAGAGGACCTAGATTCAAATTATACCTGTCTTTGGGCATTGTTTTAATACTGTTCTGACTTGTTTTTATCATATGTAAAATAAAGGGCCTGAAGTAGAAGTGTGTGTGATTTTCTAGCTGTGTAAGTTTTTTGGTGCCCTCTTTTTTTATTCCTTCAAATACAAAGTTGCCTATGTATTTGCTATGCAAATAGAGCACTTGACCTGGAGTCCTGGCCTCAGGTACCATTTATGTGGCACTGAGCAAGTTACTTAATTCTGTTTGACTCAGTTTCCTCATTTGGAAAATGAGGATATGAAAAATCCTTACCTCTGAGTTGCTGAGAAGACCAAATCAGATAACTGTCAAGTTCTTAGCTCAGTACACAACTCATAGTAAGCATGATATAAATGTTTTATTATTATTTTCATCATCATGATTGACTACTCTGGCACAAGAATTCAGCAAGAATGACAATCAGGGCAAACTATCAAAGACCTTTATTTTCTTTACTATCACTATTTCTGTGATTCTTAGAATTGAGATACATTTCCATTCCTAAGAGGTTATTCAAATCCTTGGCTTGAATTAGTCCTCATATATGCAATTGTGGAAACTACTTATTAACTAGTATAGTAAGATATCCTCATTTGGTGTCCCTTCTTCCTTTTTCTTATAACTGGTATGTATGCTTTTGGGAGCATGTGCCCCAGAGAACCTCTTTTCCTACTGTGAGAGGAGCAGGAGGGATTCTGTGCAGATTTTGAAAGATCTCTAACCGGAAATAAAATTTTCAGTGTGAACATTCATGCTTCAGAAATCACCACACATTCTAAATCAGGCTTGATTTTGTTGTTGTTATTGAATTTCTAGACTTAAAAAAGTTATAGAGAAGATAATCATGTGAATTAAACTTAAAAATTTCACCCTCCTTCGCCCCCCTCCCCGCCCTGAATTTTGGTTGTTAAATGTTTATCAGCCCATCCTTGAATCTATAACATTCTGTCTGGTTTCCTTGGAAGGTTTGAAATTATATTTGAAATTATGAAATAGTGTTTAATTCTTTGAATATTCCTATATCTCAGTTTCCCCTCTGACCAAATGTGACCAGACCTGGAGCCATGTAAAATCAGAGTGTTTTGCTATTGCAAATGTATTTGTGTGTGTGTGTGTGTGTGTGTGTGTGTGTGTGTGTGTGTGTGTGTGTGTGTGTTTTACACATTTGTGGCCAGTTAAACTAATATTTTATTTAGCATAAAATTAATTAACTAATTTTCTAGGCCCTAATCTTATAGGTTGTAGGAAATGAAAAAAATCCTGAGTTTATGATGACTTCATATATTAGTATTAACTACATTTACTTATGAAACTTCTCTCTAAGAGCCAGGGCCTTCAAGTCTCAAGTCTTTTCTCTGTTTTCTCCCAGGTTCCTGTTTCTTTATGTATTTCAGCAGAAACTCTGTGAAAGAGGGGGGAAAGGCAATCCTGGAAAGCCGATTATTTTACCCCAAGAGAAAATTTCAGTGTTTACAATTTTATTATTATAATAGTGGGAATAAAGATGACAAGCTCAAGATCTATGTCAGAGAATATTTTACAGCCCATTCTAACATGTCTCTTACTCTGGTGGATGAACTGAAAGGTATGAGATTTTATTTCTAGAGAAATTAAGTTTGATTTTGATTCAAGATCTTCTGTAGGTTTTTGTTTCCCTATTCCTAACATGTCAGAGGATTTCTTTCTTTACAACATTATGCTTTTTCCTCCCTAGAGGATATAATGTGTGATGGTATCCATAGCATATGGTCATAGTGCATTAACAAGGAAGGATTGGTTTTATGAGGAGCACAAAAAATGTTTTTTTGATAATTAGGGAAAGAAAAAACATAGATTGAACTGCCTTGGGGAGAAGGTGATAAGAACAAGTGCCTTATCACTGATGATCTTGAAGCAAATACTGAATGATTGCTTTTGGGGATGTTGCAGATAGAATTAATGATTTAGAAAGAGGCTAGGCTAAAAGACTCCTTATTTCCTTCATTTTAAGTTTACAATTTTATATTGAGATAGCTACTTCTATGTACACAGAGAGGTAGAGTAGTAGATAGAACACTGAAGCTGGAAATGAGTTCAAATTGACCTACATATGCCTTAATTTTTTCCAGCTATAAAATGGGGATAATAACATTTACCTCCCAGACCACACAGTAAATGCTTAATAAAAACTTGTTCCTCTTTTCCTTATTCCAATAAATTAGATATATTGTCCAGACATCTACACATTAGGGAGAATTATTAGGGGGCAAGATCATGGGAAGCAAAATAAGGATTGGTAGCAATCTGTGTATTATCACTGAGGTACTGATAGTAAATTTTCTTCCAAGGAATTCATACGTCTATAGGATTTTTGAGTTAGTAGCATCTTAAGAGTTCTTAAGTCCAAAATATAAACAGAATGTTTAGGACATGATAGGATGCTAAAAAGGAATTCTGCTTCTATCACTAGCTTTTGAAAATAATGCTGCAGAAAGATAAGAAAATATCATGGTAAGCAGATAGTGTGATGGATGAGGGATGTGAGAAATTGAACTCAAATTAAGTCACTTAACCCCAGCGAGCCTTAACTTTCTCATCTATAAAATGAGGGAAATGCCTATAGAGTCCCTTGTACTTCTAACTCTATGTCAGTACATTCCTGTAAAACAAGCTTTGATGTGAGTATCAGACAGAGGTAAGTACAAGATTAAGAGGGTCATTGTTCTTATTTTCAAAGACCTGAATTCAAATGCAATCCCAGATACTTATAAACTGTCTGACTCTGGTCTAAGCATCTAAGTTCTGTCTGCCTCAGTTAATAATTGCATCTACCTCCTAGGGAACATGAAAGATGCTTATTAAATGCCTGTTCTCCTTTTCCTATACTTCCCCAAATACCATATCATTGGAAAAAGCTTCTAGGGAGTGAGATTTTAGGAAGTAATTTTTTAAAGGATTAGTAGAATTCTGCATATTATCAATGGGAAGTGGGTAACAAATTTCTGTGTTGTTGGAAGGATCAAATGAACTATTTGTCAAGTGCTTTGCTAAACTTAAAGCACTATTTAGATTCTATTAGAAGTATTGATTTTTACATTCTTGTGAACAGGAAATATGCACAACTTAAGAACTGAAAATAACTATTTACTCGGCCCTTTAAACCTGAAAAAACATAAGCAATTTCATAGATTATTAAAAATGTGCTTAAGTATTTTTTTAGGTCATATGATCTAGCATGAATATTGGAAAGCAAAATGTTTGAATTGGATATGGGGTAAGACCATAACATATTGATTTATTTAGTCTTGGAGGCTATGATCTACTCTTGTTCATTAGTATATAACTCAGCAATTAACTAATTTTAAAAAGTTAACATTTCTACTTACAGATGCACCCCTTGGGAGCTGGCAACTCCATTATGTATCATTGGCAGTTACCAAAAAATTCAGGATAGTTTTTGAAGGAACTCGAGGTACTGGTACTTCAGCTGGTGGTCTCTCCATCGATGACATTAATCTTTCTGAAACCAAGTGCCCTCATCACATCTGGAGAATAAACAATTTCACACAAATCCTTAGTTCAAGGGAAGTCATCTATAGCCCTCCATTTTATTCTCATTCAGGCTATGCCTTTCAGGTTCAGTTAGATGTAAGAAATCAGACTAATGTAGGGATATATTTCTTCCTGATCTCTGGAGCCAATGATGAAGAATTAGAGTGGCCATGTCCATGGCATCAAGCTACAATGACACTTTTGGACCAAAATCCTGACATTCGTCGGAGCATGTCCAATGAGAGGAGTATAACTACAGATCCATTGAAGACAATTGGTTTGTAATTTTTTTTCTTTATTGCTGACACAATATATCAATTTCATTAGGATGGTAGATAGGGAAGGAAAAGAAGAGAAGAGAAGGAAAGGGGCAGAAAATGTTACTAAATTGCTGATTAGTTAATAGGGACCACCAATATATTTAGTACAAGATCCCAGAGTCTTTGGAGGGAAGGGTACATGTGAGGAAGTAAGAACAGAAATGGAAGGTTGAGATTGAGTTGGAGGGAATAATTATCCTTTGAATCAGTTCATACTTCTCATGTGGCCACATTTCTCATTTTACATTTATCTACTGGAGTTTTTACTGCCCATCATTCTTGATGCTCACCTCCCCTCAATGGTTCTATTCCTTGGTCACTTAATTTTCCTATTTCCTGGTGTGAATTAACTACCCTGGTTACAGGAAGGTTGGATATGATAGTTTTATAATTCAGTTCTTCAATAGAAGAGAACTGTTTTTATTATTTTTTAGTTCAAGGTACCAAAATTGTTTTTTATATTATTTTTAAAATTTAAAAATACTATTTTTAACATTCATTTAATCATTTTTTGAATTCTGAATTCTTTCCATTCTTTCCATCTCTGCCATGTGATATCAATTATACATGTGAGATCATGAAAAAGCAAAAAAAAAAAAAAAAAAGAAAAAGTAGAAAGATTATACTTCATCTATACTTAGATTCTATCAGTTCTTTCACTAGGAGATAACATTTTTCATCTTAACTCCAGAATTTTCTTGAATTGTTGAGAAGCCATTCACAGTTGATCATTGTATAATATTGCTATTGCTGTATACCACATACCTTGTTCTGCTTATTTCACTTTGCATCATCTTCTGAGATTTATTTGAAACCATTCTGCTTATCATTTCTCATAATGCTCCATCACAATCATGTGCCACAATTTGTTTGGCTGTTTCCCAACTGATGCACATCTCCTTAATTTCTAATTCTTTGCCAACACAAAATGACCTGCTATAAGTATACACACACATACATGTAATATAGGTACATACATACATACACATATGGATATTATATATGTGTATGTATACATATACCTATATATGTGTTTTTATATATATGTGTATGTA
Organism: Antechinus flavipes; assembly: GCF_016432865.1. Lineage (NCBI taxonomy): Eukaryota > Metazoa > Chordata > Mammalia > Dasyuromorphia > Dasyuridae > Antechinus > Antechinus flavipes. The sequence continues at coordinate 483,274,026 of NC_067398.1, read as the reverse complement.
TATGTGTGTGTGTGTGTGTGTGTGTGTGTGTATGTGTGTGTGTGTGGTGTAGATTCTATCTTTAGAAATACCTAAAAGGGAATGAAAATGTCTTCCATGAAGTCAGTATTGATTCCTTTACTAGTTCCTCAACTATCTACTATGTATTCCTCTAGGATAAGATAAAAAACTGCTCATATCTGGCAGAGAAAGTATCACAGACCAGAAGCACCACTTAGTTTCTTCATAACTTTACACTTACACTATTGTGCCATTGTTATGTTTTTCTAACCTCATATAAACAAGACCTTACTGGACATGACTTAGACATACAAATTGCTTTTTCAGATAGTAATATTGAAAACTTTTTTTGGGACAAGCCTTCCAAAGTAGGAGTGACGACAACTTTCCCTAATGGAACATCATATAGCAGAAGTTTGGCATTTGGAACCAGTACCTACATAACCCACAAATGGCTACAAAGAAGAGATTTTATCAAAGGAGATACTGTTTACATCCTTTTGACAGTGGAAGGTATGTCAATACAAGAAGGCCCTGCTGTTGAGAATGGTTTTTTTATGCGGCAATAGGTGACTTTCTCTTTAGTTTCTGTGTTCCCTTTTCAAGTGTAAAAGAGCATCTGTAAGGCATCAAAACATATTTAATTTTTCAATTCAAATAGTTCTGGTTTTATTAATTAGATTAATTATTAAATTAATTAATTAATTAGAATACACATACTTTGTTAAAAGCAATAGGGCAGGGAGGATAGAGAACTAGTATCAGATTCAAGAAGGCCTGCTTCAAATCTTGCTTCCTATTCATACTGATGAATATTTTGGTGTAAATCTATAATTTCATTAGTATACAGAGCTCACAGTGAGGAAATTCCTTCTGCAAATACTTATTGACAACTATTCTTTATCAACTTGGTGAGAGCTCTGGTTTACAGACAGGTTAGGGACTTTGCCTAGGATCATGTGGCCAGCATGAGTAAGAAATAGGACTTCATAGCAAGTCAAGACACAGGTGTTTCTAGTTGGTTAATAAGAGCAGGTATAATGTGTTAGCTCTGAGCACACAGAGATTTAGTTCTGCTAGTTTCCTCCACTTCGAAGTCTCCTGAAATATATATCAGGTCTTTCTGCATCGGAACATCCATGTTTACTACAATATCCCCATCAAATGGTCATCCAGTTTACCCTTGAAGACCTCAGGAACTGGGAACATAGCAGCTAATGCCTCTCCTTTCTATCTACTTTGTTTATATCTTCCATGTACCTACTTAATGTTGTCTATTTCCTTAGGACAGATACTCCTTAAAGGCAAGGACAGGTTATTTTTTCCTTTCTTATTAGCACCCTGGCTGGCACAAATGAAGTGCTTAATATCAACCAATTATTATTGACTCAGCCTTAATTTCTACAGGACTCTTAATGTTCTGCCATACCTGTAATTCTAGAACTTTAAAACAAAAACTAATCTTTATCTGTGTATTCTTTTCTCCTGTAGATATATCAAGTCTTTTTTTCACTGAGCCATTACCTGGGGAGTTTCCAGTGCCTATATCAAAACCCAACATAAGTGTCTGTGCAAAATTTGTCTGTGAAAATGATGGCATCTGCGTTATCCGCAATAACAAAACAGAATGCAGGTAAGAAGACAGCTTAATATCTCCATGCATACTTTGCGCTGTTTGGTTTGTTTATGAAGTATTTTCAGCTATAAAAAAAGAGGTTTGAAATTGATGAAAAGTATCCCTCCTATAACTTTCAAAATGCTATTGATAAAATATTCATAGAATCTTATGTTCATAGACTTAGAACTGGATAGACATGTCAGATTCAATATATCCAAATAGAGAACTCATGATCTTTTTCCACAACCCTTTCCTCTTCCCAGCTTCCATTATTGTCGAGGGCACCATCATCTTCCAGCCACCCATGCTGTAAACCACATTATTAGTCTTGACTCCTAACTTGTACCCATCTCAGATAGCCAATCTATTGCTAAGTAAATTTTTTTGTTTATGCACAATATCTTTCACATACTCCCCTTTTCCTCACTCACAAGCTCACCACTATGATAAGGACCCTTATCACCTCACACGTGAGCTGTCGCAATAGCTTGGTCTTCAAATTCTTTCTGTGTCATCTCTTTATCTTCTGTTATATATTCTAGTAGTTGCCAAAATACTCTTCCTAAAGCTCAGTTTTAACTCCTTTACTTCTGTGCCCAGAAACTCCAGTGGCTCCCTATTACCTTCAGGAGCAAATATACAATGCTTTGTTTGCCTTTTAGACTAGACTCTTTCTTACTTTTCTAAGCTTCTCATGCTTGACTTGTCTTCACACTCTGTGCTATAGTGACACTGGGATTTTTACTGATCCTCACATACAACCCTACATCTCCTACCTCCCTGCCTTTTTCCTGAAGTTCCTTATTCTTGGAATACTTTCCTTCCTTACCTCTTCCTCTTGGCTTCTCTGGTTTCCTTAACATTCAGCTTAAATCTCTTGAACCTTTTTGCAAGAGAACTTTCCTGGTCCACTCCCTCCTTTCTATCCTCTCTCCCATATTGCTAATACCTTCCTTGTAAAAAAATTACTTTCATAGATACTATAAATATGTATCTTGTATGTATACAGTTATTTATATGTGTCTACTTCCCTCAAATGTGAGTTCCTTGAGAAGAGAGACCATATTTTCTCCAGGACTTAATATACTACTTAGCATATAGTAAAGTGATTGATAAATACTTGTTGATGAACTGAATACATCTATTCCTGTGAGAAAGAACACTTTTTTCTTACTCAAAGAAACTCAAAATTTGCCTTTAAAATGTAGGAAAATGGTGGGAATAAAAACATGTTTATTGATATTTCAAAACAAGGCAGGAATGAATCAATAGTGCAGAGTAATATGATAGAAATATTAGGAAAGGTTTCATGCAGAAGTTAATGACTGAGCTGCATCTTACAGGAAAAGGGGGACTTTGTGAGGTGGAATTTTATGGAGATGGCCAGTGAAAAGGAGAAAGAAAGCCACAGGGATAGAAAATAAAGCATTGTGAGTGAGAAACAGAATGAAGATAGTTTGGCTGGCTCTCACAGTGAAAGAGGAAAAATATCATGCAAAGAAGTCAGCAAGATAGGTTGGGGTCAGATTGTATAGGATTTTAAAAACTAAACAGTAGAGTTTATAATGTATACTAGAGGCACTAGGCAATCACTGGACTTAGATAAGCATGAGAATCCCATAATTTAAAATTAAGAAAATGAATTTGTCAGTAGTGAGTAGGACATATTGGAAAGGCAAGAGAAGTGAGACTACTTAGGGAGACCAATGAGGAGACTGTTGAATGTCAAGTTCTGACTCTGAGGCTCATTGGCTATGTGATATTTGACTAGCCACTTCAATTCCTGTTTCCTGGACCTCAGTTTACACTTCTAACAATCGAGGGGGTTGGACTGGATTATTTCAAAATCCCTTTTAGCTACATTCTATTATTCTATTCACACAACAAGCTTTTTCAGGCACCCTATACTGTGTTTCTTTGAAGAGAAACAATCATAGCTGTATGACATACACAGCTAATGTGTGTTGGGTGTGAGGGAATGCTGTTTTAAGCTTTGCAGTTTTTCCAACACTAGCCAGAGAGGAATTTCATTCTCCCCAGCTTACTGAGTCTCTATGGTTTCCATAACAGGTCTCATGCTATGGAACCTATGGACATGTCCTAGGTTCAGATCTATTCAATACTTTCCCTATTATTGGCAACTATGGCATCCAATAAATTGCTGCATCTTTTCTAAAGTTAATGGAGAGATGATACATGGCTTTCTCTCTCTTCTATAGATGCATCTGGAGCTCCTAATACTCTTGTCAGAAATTATACAATTCAATATTTTAAACTCAACAAATATACATTTTCCAGTGGTCTTGCTCTCTTTTATTTTTACATATGCAATTATGTGAAACATTTCAATATTAGTTAATTTGTACAAGAAGACAAAAACATGAAAGAAAGTGAAAAATAGCGTGCTTTAGTCTGTGTTCAATCAATATCAATTCTTTTTATGGAGATAGATTAGTATGCTACATCATTACTTGTTTGGAATTGTCTTATATTACTGTATTGCTGAGAATAGGTAAGTCATTCCCAGAGAGCTCCTTCCTTACTCCAACATCTTAGTACTGGAAGTCCTTGAGCAGTCTTTCTCGCTATGGAGTGGTTGACAACTTTTTGAAAATGGCCAGGCTGACTATTAATGAAATAGCTCTTTAAGCATGTTTTGCTATAATATTTTGTAATTTTTTTATTTTGTAGATGTCAATCAGGTAAAGACTGGTGGTACAGAGGAGAAAAATGTGAGACTATGGGCTCCACCAAGAACACCATATTTATCACAGTTTTGTTTGCTACAGGAATATTTATTTCTATGCTAATAGTGGCTCTTCTGAGTGTCCGCCATGTTAAGAAGAAATACAGAAAAAGGAGTAAAGCCAATACCTTAAAAAATGTAAGTATGCAATAAGGTAATTGAATTAAAACAAGAAAAGGAAACCATACTCTTATAGTAACAAATCTTGGTCTCAGAAAAGATATAACAAAACATGCTCCCTTCTTCTGGGCAGGAAATCATGCTTCTATGAGAACAAAAAAATTCCACATGTCCATTATATTATTTGTTTTTGTTTGATTGATTATATGTTTTATAAGAAGAGCTTAAGTTCTAGAGGGACAGAGAGACATATCCAAAATGATATAAAAATGAGTCATCAATTAAACTTATTTTAAAAAAGACAGAGGCTATAAGTACTACACATAATAGATAAACATGGGGTTCTATGGATTTCGTCCTAGCCTCTCAGATTTATTTTTCTTTTACGTGTAAGAAATTATGACAGATGGTATTATTATACTCATTTTACAAAAAAGGAAACTGAGCCAAGTTAAATGACTTGGCACACAGGTAATAAGTGCTAAAGCAGAATTTGAACTCAAATGTTCCTCATTCCAGGCTCAGTATTCTATCCTGTGTACTACCAACCTGCCTTTTAAGGCCATTTAAGATCTTTTCCTATAATAGAATTAGTGTCATAGATAAGATTTGAATATAGGTCTTTCTGGCTTCAAATCTAGCACTCTATATTATATAAATATATTCAGTTTAGACAGTTCTCAGTGTTTGGCCCTCATATGTTGCACGGAATTTTTTTTAAAGGAAATAATTTGATTTTGGAACGCTTTCTGTTTTAAATTTATAAATAATTTGGATGTATCTGATCTAGGAATTCAGATATAATGATGAAGACACAGTAGAAGGTAGATCATTGATTTTCTTTTTTTTTTTTTTGATCATTGATTTTCTATTGATCTTCTTCTTCTGCTGTAGTACTTTCTGTACTACATCCAACTTATGGAAAGGAAAGACAATGTCAGATCACCACATAGAGGGAGAGAAAGCATGGACTTCTTTAACTGGCTTCTCTCTGATCTCCTGCCTGCTGATTTGTACTTTCTTTGAGAAAGGACTCAAGGATGATGATGATGATGACAATGATGATGATATGATGATGATGATATATTGAGAGGTAGTATGTTTCAGGGGAAAGAGCACTGGGATGAGAGAATCTGGCTCCATTCAGGTTCTGTCTCTGATTCTTACACCTGTGGGACATTGTTTGGTCCCAATCTCCTTGGGCCTATTGGCCCTTGGAACTAGATGGCTTCTGAGGCACCTTCCAACTTTAATTGGAGGAATTGGGGGCAGGGAGAGAGAGAATCAGAGTAACTAAGGGGATCAGTATAGATCCCCTGCACAGATGGCTCCTTAGGTGTCTTTTACACTAAATGGAAAATTAGGAAGTCTGTAAAGAATGTGCCATAGACATAGGAAACAATTTTGTACAAGCACAGGTGCAGATCGAATATCACATTTGAATCATGTATGAAAAGAATTAAGACATCTTATCGATATGGCTGTGATATAGATTTCATTAAGAGGAATAATCTGAAGTAAGACTAGGTGTGACATGTAAAATCTGAAATAATTGAGGAAACAAAATCTTGAACTTCTGAGCATTTAAATTTATTAAGCAAAGCATGCCAATGGTATAACAAATTGGGACAAAACCCCCTTAGCTAGTACAAGACCCCGAATACAGAAGAGACAAATCTTGGTGCATTCAAAGAAAACAATTAATTGGATTTAAATCAGGATGCAATATTAAATAACTTTTATTTCCAATTGGAAGAAAGATTAGGAACTTTCTGATTTTGGAGGGGAATGAGATAGTTTCAGAAGAAGAGCAAGCAGACTTTCCCAGATGTGAAACAGCATGTCACTCAGTTCCCACAATGAGCAAGCAGATGGAATATACAGGAAAATGAAATTTAGGTATCAAAATGGAATCAGTTTTACAAGATGAAGTCAGCTTTTGTTTACTCAGTTATTTCAGATTTTACATATCACACAATCTGGCTTCTGCTTGTATTTCTAGTTTTCAGATTATTCCCCTTAATGAAATCCATATCACAGCCATACCAAGCTTTTAATTTTTTCCATACATGATTCAAATGTGATATGTGATCTGCACCTTCTGTGCTTGTGCAAAATTGTTCCTCGTATTTATGCAATTCTTACAATTCTCTCAAATATGAAGGGCTTTAAATGCCTGGCATTTTGACTTTTATCCTAAAAGCAGTTGGGAGCCACTGAAAATTTTTAACTGGGAGAAGGCAGCCTGACATGTTCAGTTTTTGTGTTAGCTGTATGAATTGAAAGCCGTGTGGAGGACAGAGGACAGATTGAAGGGGAAGAAAATGAAGGCAAAGAGATTAATTGCAAGAATCCAGGTGAAAGGTGGCTAAATGATGTAGTAGATAAAGGCTTAGACTTGGAATCAGGAACACTTTAATTCAAATATAGCTTCAGATATTAGCTATGTGATTCTGGGCAAGTCCTTTAACCTGTCCACTCATTTTCCTCATCAGTAAAACGGGAACAATTGCATATAATTTTGAGGATTGTTACAATAATTAAATGAGATAGTATTTGTAAAATGTAATGCAAACTTTTAGTTCTTTATAAATGCTAGCTATTATCATCAAGGATGCAAGCACTTGAATTAGATTAGTGGCCATGGGAGAAAAGAATTTAACCATTCAAAAGATCTTTGTGGAGGTAGCCTTAACAAAACAGCAATTTATTAGATATAAGATAACAAAGAGTTAAGAAGGTTCCAAGTCATAGTGACTGGAAGTGTGAGCTTTTCCCTCAAAAGAAATGAGAAAATTTAGAGCAGGAAAGTTTATGAGAAAGATGATGAGCCCAGTCTAGATATTTGCCAAAAGAAAACTCCTGATCTTGTCATATATCTGCTTTACAAGCTCCAGTGATTCCCATTTGCTTCTAGTTTCTAATATAAACTCCTCTATTTGGCATTTAAAGTGCTTCACAATAATTTTGCTCCAGCCTATCTTTCCAGACTTACCTATTTCTCCTCCTCATACAGACTATAGTCCAGCAAACTGGTCTATTCTCCTCCTTCAAGACATCCCATGCATTATCTCTCTGCGTTTGCATAGGCTGTCTCACATACCTGAAATGCTCTCTTCCCCCTTTCCCTATCCATTCAACTTCCAAATCCTATTATAATTCTTCCTGTTAAATATTTCTCCTATATGCCTCCTAATCTCCCCTAACACTGCCACCATCCTGGAACAGAACCTTACCAGCTCACACATGGACTATTGTAATAACTTTTTGGTTGGTCTTCTTGCATCACTCTCTCCCCACTCCAGCTCTCGGTCAAATTGATCCTCTTAAAGAGCAAGTCTGACTAGGTAATCGCATTCATCATTCAATAAATTCCAATGATACCTTATTTCCTCCAAGATCAAATATAAAAGCCTTTGGTTTTCAAAACTCTTCATAACTTGGCTCCTTGTGACCTTTCTCAGCTTATTGCATATCTCTCCCCTCCCAGTAGTCAGGAATCAAAAAATATCTTTTAAAAAAATACTAATTCCATCCCCCAAGTCTGTGCATTTTCACTGACTATTCTTTATGCCTGAAACCCTCCTTCTCCATTTCAATCTCTGATTTTCCCAGCTTCCTTTAAGTTTCCCCTGAAGTCCTATCTTAAATAAATAGCTTTTCCTAATTCCCTTTAAGACTAGTATGTTCCCTCAGAGACCGTCTTCAATTTTATCTTGAATTTGTTTTATTTGTATATAGTTTGCATATTGTTTCTTCTAATTAATTTTTTGAGATAAGGACTGTTTTTTGTCTTTCTTTCTATGATTAGTATTGGCACATATTAGGTAGATGATTGATAAGTGCTTCTTGACATAGCTCTTTAAGATAAGCCAAGTATTTAATAAATGCAATTCATTTTGATCTTCACAATAACTTTTTGAGGAAGGTGATGGTGTTACTTCTATTTTATATATGAGGTAAAAAAGGAGAAAATGATTTTTTTAAAGAGGAGAGAGAATAATTACCCATATTTATGTGGTGCTCTAAGGTTTACAAGGATTTTTTTTTCCATAATAACCTTGAAAGAGTAACAATGGAGGTAATAAGAAAATTGAACCTGCAAAGATTGAAACCTATTAATGAGGGAGATTCTGGGGGATGTATAATGGGGGATGGTAAGCCAAGATCCAGGACAATTCTGCCAAATTCTGGTTATCTATTCTCACCTTAATTAAATTCTTCCCTTCAAGTGAGGGACTATCTTAAATCTTACCCAATGAATCTACTTTCATAGCTATCTCACTATTTATGTAGGGTAGGAAAGAGGAAGATAATTTAGGTCTGGCATTAAAGAGATCTGCAAAAATTTTGCCTATCCTAACATTTCAGAATCTATATAAAGTGTGTCTAACAGCTCAGAACAAATATTTGGATAATCTTTCCTTCCTCAAATTTTCCTAGCACTCTTTATATTTGTTTTTGATATTTGCTCCTTTCATAGTTTTTCTTACATATTCTATTAGAATATAAGTTATTTGAGGGTAGAGAAAAGGTGATTCTTTTTTTTTCATTTTTGTATTTCTAATACCTATCATATTACTTTGCTTATAACATTTAAGAAATGTTCCTTGAACTCAGTCATTTAAATTTGGTGGATCTGTGAAGCAGTGGTTTCGATAGATTCCACCATGGAATGATTTCAGAAACTATTGATGAGGACACCATTTCTATTAGAATTCATTCAATTAATAGCTTTCACATTTATGGAATATGTCATAAATTGTTCTCTCTCCTCTTTGCAGAATAATGTTCCTGAAATCCGGTCTGAAGATATTAGACAGCAATAACAACAATGACAAAAATAATAGGAAAATACATTGCTTCTTCATCATGGATTCATCTAGAAACAAATTTCAGCTGTGACAAATGATTTTTTTGTAACCTATAATTACTTTTTTTTCCTGCTGAAAAATATTGGAAATAGTGAATGGATTTTTTTTTCCTTTTTGTACAGTCATTCAATTTCTGTGTCATTTTGGTTCTTGTGATATATTTGGAAGAGGTCCCTCGAGCTGTTTATGAGGGAATTCCCTGCCCTTCACAGCCCTTCAGAAGTTTCAAATCAAGTTGCTAACCCTTGAGGTGTGGGTACTGTCACCTCCCCACATCATAACCACTATGTCATTTGGAGTCATTCCTATGCTTCCTTTGGCTACAAATCTCCTATCTCTCTGGCACTTAAGAAACAATGAGTAGTGCTGGATTTGGCATCAGGGAATATGGGTTTGAAAGCTGTCTCTGCTACTTTACTATCTTTGTAACCTTGGACAAGTGCTCCTCTGGGGGCTTCAGTTTCTTTACCTCCAGAATGACAATGTTGTACTCTTTCCCACTTCATATCCAATCAGTTAATAAGCTCTGTTGCATCCATTTCTGAAAAATCTCTTATCCTTCTTTCTATGAACATAGCCCCAACTATGTATACAATATGTATACTTAATTCATCTGATTGAATTATGGTAGTAAAATCTTTCCAGGTTTCCTCCAATTCATCCTTCACAACTTTCTGTAGAATTTTTCTTATGTATAAATATGGTTATTCCACTTCTCTCAGTAAAAATCTTTCTTGTCTCCTGAATCCTCTGTTTATTCTCCTCTGCTTGGTATTCAAGCCCTACCACAACCTGTCACTACCATACCTTCTCAGACTTACTTTGAATTTTTCATTTTTAAGCATTGCCATTCAATTCCAGCCAAAATGATGATCTTTGACTCTCTACACAATCACATGCCTCCAGAAATTTACTCAAGCAATTTTCTAAACCTAGACTATATTTTTTCCCTCATTTTCATCTATTGAAATTCCACCCACCCCTTAGAATAGTGGTATTAAAATAAAAAAGAAATGGGGGCCATTAAAACTATAAAAAGAGATGCCTTTGGGCTACATGAGGACTTAGAAAACCACATTAATATTATCTATTTTATTGTATTTTTATTTATTTTGTTAAATATTTTCCAATTAAATTTTAATCTGGTTCAGTTTTGTGCACAGATCTTTGTTTTAAAGCATCACCACACTCATTTGTGACTTTGCCTCTTGGATGCCACAGAGCTGTTTGCACAACAATGTAATTATCCAGCTATCAAATGCAATTATCATGTACTCATTGGTTTTTCTGGCCATCTCTGATAATGTTATATTCCTTCACTAGATTGTAAACTCTATGGGGCAAGAACTATAATTTGTCTAAATTTGGTATCAGCCCCATACAATGCTTTGCACTAAATAGAGAGTAAATAAATGCTTGTTGCTGTCACTGTGTTCTAAGGTATGTTTCAGGTATATGTTCTATGGTACAATTATAATGCCATTGGCACCTTGTGCCAACTAAAGAAATGAATACTTTGGACATAGAGTGTAATGCTACTAGGTGATAATAGGTCCAGCTTGATGCCGTCTAGGCTGATGCAGCCTAGATAAACTGTTCCCAGACAGCCAAACAAGATGGAGTGGTGGTGGATGGATTTCATATTTAGGACCAGAAGATCTCAGGATGAATCAAGGGGAAGGGGAAGCAAAAGGGATGATACCCAAGGAACTGTCTGACCATTTCACTCTCCTCTGCAAAACCCACCACTGTCTCCCCATTACCTGTGGCAAAGCTAGGAGTTGTGAGCATGAATCACAAGAAGGAAAAGATGGTTATCATATTGGGAGCTAGGTACATCCATTTCAGGTTGTAATGTCTAAAATGGGTCATTTTATAATTACCTACTAAATGTTGAAATTACTATGAAATAGACCTTATTTTGTAAATTTTCTAAATTTATAGATGCAAATCAAATTACCCCCATGTGGCTTTTAAACTTTTTTTTTTTTTTTTTTTTTTTTACAAACTTTCCCCTTCCTTCTTTTCCACTCTTTTACTTTGACCTACTCCACATACTTGATCTAGCTGCAATGGTCTATTAGCCATTCCTTGAAGACAACATTCCATTTCCCAGCTCCATGCTTTTTCTCTGGTTGTCCTCGATGTCTGGAATATTCTTCCTTCTCATCTCTGCTTTTGACCTTCCCTGAGTTTCTTCAAATCTTAACTCAAATCCCATTTTCCTCAAAAGACTTTTCCCCATTCCTGTCAAGGATAGTGGTATCCCTCTGAAATTACTTTTCATTTACACTATATATCTTGTATAGTTGTTTTCATTGTCTTCTTCCATTAGAATTCCTTGAAAGCATTGACCATGTTTTGATTTTTTTGGACGCATAGTAAGTAAATGTTTCTTGATTAATTGGTCAAAAAGACTTGGCAGTGATGGTTAAGTGAAGTACATCCTTGTTTATAATGATTCTTGGGTAGGATGCACTAAAAATAATTCTGGAAGGTGAAGTAAAGATGGAGGAATGACAGCATATAGTATGGTAGGTTCCCATCTGTGAGTGTTTTTCTTCTTTAAAATATAACATAAGATGGTTCTCTCTGAGAGAGAGCAGGTTCAGCAGGATGAATACAGAGAGGACTGGCGAGACTTACATGAACTGATGCTAAGTGAAATGAGCAGAACCAGGAGATCATTATACACTTCGACAACTAATGATATTGTATGAGGACATTTTTTGATGGAAGTGGATTTCTTTGACAAAGAGACCTAACTAAGTTTCAATTGATAAATGACGGACATAAGCAGCTACACCCAAAGAACGAACACTGGGAAACAAATGTGAACTATCTGCATTTTAGTTTTTCTTCCCGGGTTATTTATACCTTCTGAATCCAACAAGATTCAACAAGAGAACTGTTCGGTTCTGCAAACATATATTGTATCTAGTATATACTGCAACATATCCAACATATAAAGGACTGCTTGCCATCTAGGGGAGGGGGAAAAAAATCGGAAAAGAAACGAGTGCAAGGAATAATGTTGTCATTATAAAGTAATCATTAAATAAAAAAAAAAAAAGAGAGAGAGAGCAGGTTCCTCAGGGAGGTTTTCTGGAGGCAGCCTTAGTTTCAGTGAAAGGTAATAATCACCCAAAATGCAGCCAGGTATTCAGATATTTTATTGTCTCCAATATAGCCCGGTTAGCTTAGAGACCTATCTCTCTGCTTGGTTCCAAGAGCTGCCTCTGAATGTCTCCAAATCCAAAGGTTTGTCCTTCAGCCCAGCCAGCCAAGTGGAAAATGGAATGGATCTCTCTTGCTTTGGAGAGAGGGCTTCTGGCTCTCAATCTCCCAGAATGCTCTGCATCTGTCCCAGCGTGCTCTTTTCTAATCTAATTCAGCTGAACTCCCCACTCATAGCTTCTTCACTCTGAAAAACTTTCTTGACTGGCCCATTGAAGCTCTATTTATGCTCCTTCTTCGAGAGAGGGATTGTGGGATATCTCCCAGCATGCTCTCTGGCCCTAAGAGCTTCAAGGGAGGTGTGAATTCAGATATCTCATACTAAACCCTGAAATCTCCCAAACGAGTGAACTCCAATGAGTAAAGGTGTGAACACAAGCATTGTATCAATTAGTTCTACTTAGTACCTTGTTTCAGGTTCTGGCCCAAAATATCTCCTTGTAAGATTAGATCAATGATACTGAATGATGCTAAATTAGATAATTATTGTCTCTATCAACTCTAATGACTTAACAGTTTGTAAAGATTCCAACACCTGTCTACAACCTCCTCTATACAGTGCTAGAAAACATGCCAGGCAGAATCTTGATAGAGAAATTCAAAGTCACAGTGAATCAGAGTATGGGCACTGAGATCTGACAAGAACAGTTTGTGGGCATTCCAGCACCTGAGAGAAACTGTTTATGAAAGCAAGAAAAGATGCAGCTCTTATCAGAGCTCCACCAAAACTATACTAGTTTCCCATGATGATGACAAGTACCAACTGGAAACTTTGTCATTCACAACCTAACCGAGTTCTGCATTGCAGATCCAGGATAGAATGAGGAAAATGGTGGAGTTCCCTGGTTGGAAATCTTGAGCAGTTTACTGAGAAAATAGAAGGTTCAGAATGCAGTAGACTCCAGCAGTGCAAATCAGGCTACATGCTCAAAGCAAGATTTTTACCTCTACTCTAGCAGAAAATTATGGTTCAACTTGAGGCTACAAGCAAAGACTCACAGGAAAATAGCAAGTGGACATAGACTCAGCTAGAATTCCTGGAAGAGCTGAAGGAAAAAGTTTTTCATTTTAGAGTTAAAAATGTTGTCACAAATGGAATGAAAATGCTTGGGGGGAGGAATGAAAAATGAATGAAATCTATGGAAGAAAGGAGTAGAAAGGGAATTAATAGCTTGTTTTAAGAGTTGTAAAACCTCTTAGGCAATGCACTCCCTCAGGATTAAAATGAATAAAATAAAAGCCAATAATTTTATGAAGCAACAAAAAACATTAAAACAAAATTTGAAAAATCTGAAAATATAGAAGGAAGTATAAGGTATGTTATCTTGGAAAAGAGATCAAAGAGATAAAAAAATTAGGAAATCAATAAATTACTTCACTACCAAGACTAAAACAAGAGATGTTCCTTAAAACAGAATGTTTTTAAGGAATATTTTTAAAAAATTGCCCAGAGGGCAAAGTAGAAATAGAAAGGATGTTATCAAAACTAAAATGAGTGAAGGTAAAACAACAAATATTAGAGGGGATATGGAAAAAATTCGGATACTAATTAACCACTGGTACAACTATGAACAGATCCAATCATTTTGGAGAGTAATCTGAAATTATGCCCAAAGATTTATTAAACTATCTATAACTTTTGACCCAGCAATATCACTACTAGGTCTATTTCCAAAGATAATCAGGAGAAGTAGAAAAGAATCTTTATGTTCTAAATTGTTTATAGCTACTCTCTTTATGGTTGCAAAGAATTGGAAATTGCAGGAATGCTATCAATTGAGGAATGGCTGAACAAGTTGTGGCTTATGATAGTGATGCAACACTACTGAGCTATAAGAAATAACAAGCTTGATGATCTCAGAAAAACACATAGACTTGCAAAACATAATGAAGAGTGAAATGAGCAGAACCGAGCAAACACTGTATACAGTAACAGTAATTGTAACCTCCCACCCAGAGGTTACTGATTGCCAGTTACCAAATCCCTGCTCTTGGATGTCTCTGGCCACAATACCTCTCTGAGCAGTGCTTCTTGTTCAACAGAACACCTGGACACAGCAGCTTGCAAGCACAAGACTTTATTCCACATGTTCACATCCTGCATTCTGTGCACTCTTACTGACCTCCTGCTGACTTCTACTGAACTCCTAATGAACTCCACCTACCTCCTGGTCCCCACTGCTTATAGAGGGTCTATGAGGTCACACCCATAGCCAATAAGGGAAGGAGACATCTCCCTTTGATGATGCGACCTCAATGGAACCAGAGTTCCTGCTCGAGAGCCAGTGCCTGCTGGCTGCAGAAATTACATACAGGTGCCTCAGGCTTCAGGGTCTCTGTATTTCCTCTTATGCTGTGTGAGGTTCCTCCCCTGACCCTTACAAGTAATATTGTTTTAAAAACAACTTCACAAAACTATGTCATTCTGACTATTATAAATACCAAATTTACTACAGAGGACCTATGAAGGAAGATGATAGTTGTATCCAGAGAAAGAATTAGAAATATATAAAATGATTTTAAATGTATTATCTATCTATCTATTATCTATCTGTGTCTAATGTTAGCTATCTCCAGCGAATAGGGGAGGGAAGAAAAAAAAAAAGAATATTTTACATGCTAAGCTTATTATATATTTAAAAGGAATAATAAATTGCACATAATAGATTTTGCATTTTCATGTGCAATCACCTATTTTGTTGTTCTACTATGTTATGGAAATGCTTGTGCTATTTCATGAATTAAAAATAAAGTCTCTTATACACACACAGAGAAATGTTGATATCCTTGGTCTTAGAATCTGTCTGTCTGTCTCTGTCTGTCTCTGTCTGCATCTCTCTCTCTCTCTCTCTCTCTGTCTCTGTCTCTGTCTCTGTCTCTCTGTGTCTCTGTCTCTGTCTCTCTCTTTCTCTGTCTGTCTGTCTGTCTGTCTCTCTGTCTTCATCTCTCTCTCTCTTTGTCTCTCCATGTGTACATGTCTCTCCATCTATCTCTTTTTCTCTGTCTCTGTCTCTTTCTTTGTTTCTTCTGTTTATATTCTTGAACTGGGTAAAGAATGCTACAGCAGAATAATCCAAAAAGCTTGGACTGTCCTGGGAAGATATCATTCCCCTATTATGAGAGGAAGATAGTATGATGATATTAACTATTTTTACCTTTAGGGAGAACAATATTCTGGAGAAAATAAGCCTTTAGTAGATATAGATTATGTTGATATCAGGTTCTTGAACAGCATAAATTTATTTTTTATTTGAAAAGGTTATGTCACATGTATATAAGCATGTTGGCATCAAAATAAAAAAGTAAACATGTCTCCTATCTACTGAGCCATACAAAGCATATTATGAGTAATCGTATCCCCTTATTAGTAATAATAAACAAGTAATAGAGCAATACTTAAAGACATATCAAAAATTTCCAGGTCCTCTTGAAAAGTGGTGTGTAAGACAGTACCCTCATCCAAATTAAAATCAGAGACTTTTTTCCCCATCTTTTTTTTTTATAGCTTTTTATTTATAAGATAGATGCATGGATTTTTCAAAAAATTTTTTTCAAAAAAAATGCATATTTTTTCAGCATTGACAATTGCAAAATCTTTTGTTCCAACTTTTCCCCTCCTTCTCCCCATCCCTACCCCCAGATAGCAGGTTGACCAATACATGTTAAATATGTTGAAGTTTAAATAGGTTAAATACAATATGTGTATACATGTCCAAACAGTTACCTTGCTGTACAAAAAGAATCAGACTTTGAAATAGTGTACAATTAGCCTGTGAAGGAAATCAAAAATGCAGGTGGAAAAAAATGGAAGGATTGGGAATTCTATGTAGTGGTTCATAGTCATCTCCCAGAGTTCTTTCACTGGGTATAGCTGTCTAATACCAATCCATGCTGGAGTACTGCTTCTTTAGTCTAAGTGGCCTGTTCTGCTAACAAATCCAGTGACTTTGTCATCTGGTTAGCAATTACTTTGACCATAGCTTGGAGTCTGTGAACCTGTTCGGCATATAAATTGGGGTTCTGTACCCCCAGCTCCCATCTGAGGCCATCACCCCAACCATTTGTGTCCCCAGAAATTAGAGTAAGTGACTCTTCACAAATAAAGATGCCTATCAGCAACAACAGAAATGCTAAAAGAAACAGACACATGCATCTACCAACAGGTAGATGACTAGGTCAAATACTCACTTATTTAGGCTATAGTAACCACATTTTTTCAGATAGGAAGCTGCAAGATCTTACATGCTTGAATTGTGCTCATAGCTTTTACTGGCCACTTGCCTCAATTATAGAAATGTACTATAAGAGGAAAAAGCAGGGATTATAATCAAGAACTTGGTCCTTCAAGCCTCAGCCTGAGAGCACAAGCATGACCGAATAAAACATCCTTACTTCAGTTTGACTTTAGATTATTGTATGTAATAACAATTTCAGCCAGACTCAGAAATAATCAGGTTGGTTCTTATTCAAAAGAACACCAATGGAAAACTGAGTCAGAAGGATCCCACTTTAAGTGGAGGCTAAGGTTGTCCTCCCAACTCTTTCCCAAATACTAACCTCCTATAACAATTCAGGATTACATTCTTCTTAATGATTGGCTTGTGGCATATTCCTTTCAGTTGGTGGATTACTGGACTTGATGATTCATCAGACAATTATACCCAAGTTCAAAACTCAAAATCTCTTGGAATTGTACACTGATATTATTTGGTCTCTAACAAGTTTCATTAATCAAAGCTTCAGGTGAATTTAGATCTCAAGAATCACATATCCTAACTAGTACTGACTACAATCTTACATTGTAACAGTAAGAGATTCATCCTAGAAAGTTCACAGTTTATCTTCACATCTAAGTCCTATTAAATGATTCACTATGACCAGTAACTATCTCAGTTTTCCCATTGGTGTCATTTCAATAAAACCTAACTTGAATATTCTAGAGCTAGGGTCCCTTCTTCCAGAAGGACACTTTCTCAATATCTTCTTATTTATTTTTAGACATATTACACACCTTTTAGAAATGATTTGTTTTGCAATTATACTTAACCACATGCATCACATTTTCTTGTTTTTACTTCTTTACTCCCTTTAGGGAGAAAGCAAAGCAAACTTAAATTTCAGAATATAGGTAATAGCTAAATAACTTTGGACCAGATTTCACAAAATTTATACCACATATCCAGCGGAGCTGACAAAATGTTAAAGTAACTGATACAATTTTTCCAAATGCCCTATATACAATTTAGAAAGCAACACGGTCTAATTAGGAGATACAAACATGTGTCCTCTTTAGGTAAGTTGCTAGAGAACTTTGTTTTAATATCCAAATTTTTTTAAAATTTAAAATCAAATCAAATACAGATTTAAAACTTCTAGCAGCAACATTTTACTATTAATGCATGTGTAGAGGGCTGGAACTCTGGAAAAGTATACTTGAAACAAAATGTTAACTCAGTGGAATTGATGAGAAAATGATTTCCTAGTTCACATATATCTAGTATGATATCATTATATAATCACTTTAGTTTGAAATAATGATATAATCACTCTAGATTGGTTTATACTCAGTATACTATAATGATGTGATTATAATAGGGTATTTAAAGGCTGAGAGAACTGGGGACAAAGTTAGACTCAGGCTGAGACTGGTGGACTGCTGGAGGAGACTGGATCAAACTATGACAGACACAGACTGTGAAGGAGATAATAAAGACTTTGGATTCTTTTCTTGTCCGTCCCTTGTGTGACTATCCTGCTGAGACCAAGTTCCTTCCAGAGTACCTCCAGAAAGCTAGCCCAGACATTACATGCGTACATATTTCTAAAATCTTATACCAGAATAAACAAATTCACAATTTTAGCATGCAGTAGTTAATAATAATTATATCATATAATTTCAGAATCAGAATTTCAAATTTAAATCACATAGCCCCAAAATTTAAGGTGTCAGAAAACTTTCAAGTCTGTCTACAGGGCTTTAAGAAAGTGGCAGACTTTAGGACCCTGGAGGAGAGGGTTGGAGAAATTTGGACTCAGGTGTCCCGCTGCACTGTGGCACAGTGACTACCCACTCTCCATACCAGAAATGCCAAGGAGTGGGCCATGTCAAAGGTGTTGGGACATCAGTGTAGAAGAATCTAGGTTAACAAGGGATATTAGCCTAGCCAGGACAGATTCCACAAGCCTCTCCAACAGAGAGAAGCATAGAAAATCCCAGAGAGGGTGTTTTTCTTTTCTTTTGAAGTTTTTTTTTTTTTTTTTTTTTTTAATAAGTCTCAAGTTTAGGCCCTCAAAAGGCTTTTAGTCATGTAAATTAGATCTACTTAAAAATATAATAGATTAATTCAAGTTGGCTGATAAAGAGACAATACTAAGCAACTTAACGATTAGTCTTAAAACCCCCAGAATCTGCTAAAATGTTTTTTAGCAGTTCTGTAACTTTCTGTACACCCAAACCGACCAGTTCTAAGGCCACAAAAATATGTCAGTTTTTTTCTTTCTTTCTTTCTTTTTTTTTTGGTGTGTCAGTTAAAATTTTCTGTCTCAGAATTATACTTTCCTTTCTCTAGCTTTTTGCTTTTAATCCAATTATGTACAAAACAAACACTTTTAAATCCCAAATTGCCTGTTCTTTTCCTTTAATTCAGCTGACTGAAACATAGAAGTAAAAAAACACAGGCTTTCTCTCTTGCTCTCCCTCTTTGCCTCATTTCCTCCCTCCTTCACTCTCTCCTTCCTTCTTTCTCTTCCTCTTTCTCCTTCTTTCCCTTTTTTTTTCTTCCTCCCTTTCTCCCTCTCTCCTCCCTGTTCTGCTTCTCTCCCTTTCTCCCTCCCTCTCCCTCTCACACACATGCACACCCACACAAACTGCTTTTTAAAATCAATCAAGTTCCCATTCTTGGTCCTCCTTGGGGGTGGAGGCAAGGAGGGAGGAGTGCAAAGTGCAAACTGCAAAACACAAGATTATTTAGACCCTAACTAGAAGACTCCCTCTCCCAGCTTTTGACTTTTTCTCTCATTGGCTGGGGAGTTTCACACCTACGATGATGTAATTATAATAGAGTATATAAGAACCAACAAGAACTGGACAAGAGATATTCATTCCATCTCCCAAAACCATGGTGGCTGGCCTGTCCTCCTTCATTTCTCCACTGAAACCAAGTCCCTTCTGAAGGGCCTCCAGAAAGCTAGCTGAGCCCTAGGCAAGGATACAGACTGTGATGGAGATAATAAAGAATTAAGACTTTATCCCTGGCTATTCTCATGGTGATTACTCAGCTGAAACAAAGGCTGGTCCAAAGACTTCCAGAAAGCTAACCCAGAACACTACAGAGAGACAAGAGGGGAATGTTTATCTAAGATAATCAAACACTATTAGCTTTTCGCTATACCTCAACTTGTTATTACAAAATCTCAAGTCACAATTAGGTCATAGATCGAAGCCACATTCTTATGAGAGGTCTTCACTCAGTTTATATCCTATTCTGCGGGATGACATGATGTCTTAATGTGCCTAGACAGCAAGTCACCTGCTCTCAAGTTGATGACTTTTCCTACATGTTCCCATGACCTCCCAGAGAGGAAAAAAGCAAACAATAATTTCCCTAGTGGCACTGGCTGGAGACCAGGTTTCCTTGTCTGTCTTAAAGCATACCCTGGCTATTGTTGAAAGTAAAAATTTTCAATTGGGTTTTCACCCTGATTGATGATTAACTTATGACAAAGAGAACTAAAAGGAGTTTACTATAATTATTCCAAAGTAGCAACATGCTGACTGACTGAGCACTTAAAATCAGTGATGACTTTAGGGTAGGGTCAGCTTTGTTTGTTTGTTTTTGGCAATTGGGGTTAAGTGACTTGCCCAGGGTCATACAACTAGTAAGTATTAAATGTCTGAGGTCAGATTTGAACTCAGGTCCTCCTGACTTCATGGCTGATGCTCTATCCACTGCACATCTAACTGCTCCATGGGCTTAGCATTTATTAGGAACTTTTAGAGTTTTCCTAAAGGAAAATAATTCGAAATACCACTAGAAAGGCAAAAGCCAGATTGTAAAGGACTTTAAATGCTTAGCATTTTGAATTATCCTAGAAGGAAATGAGAGTCATCAAAAATTTTAAAGAGGCAAGAGGTCTTGGACATGATCAATCTCTGTAACAGTGATATGTATTGAAAGCTGTGGGGAAAATGGGTTGAAGGGGGAAGAAAACAAAAGCAAGATGATTAATTAAGGTTTTTTGGGAAGAATTCAGGTGAAAGATGTCTACTCTGATACATTGGATAGATACCTGTACCTAGGGTTAGGAAAACTTGGATTCAAATCTGACCTTAGAGACATATTAGCTGTGTGAACTTGAGAAAGTCACTTAACCTCTGCCTGCCTCAGTTTCCAGTTTCTTTTTTTTAGTTTATTTTTAATACACATTGTTTTATGAATTGTGTTGAGAGAGAAAAATCAGAGCAAACAGGAAAACCATGGGAGAGATTAAAAAAAAAAACAGAAGAAGTGAACATAGCATGTGTTGATTTACATCCAGTCTTCTTTCTCTGGTTGCAGATGACATTTTCTATCCAAACTTTATTGGGATTGCTTTGGATCACTAAATTACTGAGAAGAACCAAGCCTTTAATAATTGATCATCACACAATCTAGTAATTATGGTGTATAATATATTCCTGATTCTGCTTGTTTTCCTCTGCATCAGTTCACGTAAATATTTCTAAGCCTTTCTATAATCAGCTTGTTCATATTTTTAATAGAACAGCAATATTCCATTATTTTCATGTACCAAAACTTGTTCAGCTATTCCCCAATTGATGGTGTCTGTCTCATTTTTATCACCTGTAAATGGGAAAAAATATACCTACTTCCCTAGGGCCATTTTTGGGATTTAATGAGAATATATTTGTAAAGTGCAATGCAAACTCTACCGCTCTATATAAATGCTCTCTCTTATTATTATTGAGGAGATGAGGACTTGAATTAGGGTGTTGGACATGTGAGTGAGAGGAGAAAATCAACCTCAATAAACTTAGAAACTTAATAGATATTTAAGAAGTTTTCAGTGTCCTCACAGTGGATTGTAAGAATTGTAAGGATTATAGTGGCCTCAAAAGAAATGGGGAAATTTGAAGCAGGAAAAGGTGACAAACCAGCTGATGAATCCTGTTCATTTTCCATGTAGTTGTCAAAGCAATATTCCTAAAGTGCAAGCTTGAGCTTGTCACTGTCCTGATCAACAAACTCTAGGGGCTTTCTATTGCTTGTAGTTTCAAACACAAACTCTCTGTTAGTCAATCAAAGCTCTTCACATTCTTGTTCCAGCCTACCTTTCCAGGTTTACATATTTATTCCCTTCAAGCACTCTTCCGTCTAGCCGAACCAGTCTAATAGGTGTCCCCAAGCCAAGATGTCCCATCTTCCATCTCAGCCTCTGCATAGACTGTCCCTCATGTCTGCTATGCTTTTCTTCTCCACCTTTACCTCTTAGAATCTCTAATTCTTTTCAGTATTTTGTTCAAGAAACATGTCTTACATAAGGCTTTTCCTGATCCTTTTAACTGCAAGAGTATTCCCTCCCTGAAATGAGCTTGTACTTTTTATATTTTGTAAAATTACATGTATTTGTTTTAGAATGTTAGTTTCTTGAGATTAAGGACTATTCCATTCTTGTCTTAGTATCCCTGGCATCTAGATCAGTGTACAACATATAATATGATCTTAAAGATCACTGAATAGAGTCAGAGGTTCTGGCTTCAAATCTTAACTTTTATGCTTGCTACCATCATGACCTTGAAAAAAGTAAAATAACCTCCCCAGCCATAGTTTTTTCATCTTATAGATGAGGAAGTTTGACTCAATGGCATTGAAAGTCCCTTTCATCTTTAGATCCATGATTCTATGATCTTGTAACCCTATAACTGATGGATAGAAGTAAAATTGAAGATATATTGATTGGTTTCACTGAGGTGAGATGTCAACAGGATATCCAAATAAATTTGCTGGTAACATACAATTTTAGTTCAGGAGATATATTACAGATAAATATATATGCTCAAATATACTATATTTATGTATCTATGTATATATAGTATCAGTATATTCGTGTGTGTGTGTGTGTGTGTGTGTGTGTGTGTGTGTGTGTATCTGGGAGGAGTCAACTGAACAGAAATGCTAATTAGAAATATGGGATCTGAAGAAGTCACCAAAGGAAAGAGTATAAGGGAAAAACAAAAGCCCAAACTTGCGCTTCAGGGGACACTCACAAAAGTGGCTCAGAGAAAAATGAATCATACTTATTCATCAGACTTTAGATTTGTTAATCATTTTATAGTTGATTTATCTACTGTTAGGATAGAAAGATATTTTTCAAGCTTATCATGTCAAGGCATACTAAAATTTAGTCAATAGACTTATCGTTTTGGAGATGAAGTGTATCTGAAAATTTTACAGAGTTTACAGATTGTTTTATGGATGTTAAAACACAAGATTTCATATATGCTGATGGTGAATACAATTGGTAAATGTTATGAAACCCCTTCCTACATCTATGGTTGGAAAGTTGGTAGGAGTGAGTGGGATTCAAGGACTGCAAGGAGAGGAAAGTGACCAGAGGACCAATAACATCATACAAATGATACAAGCTAAGATATTTTCCAGTTGATGTATAAATATTTAAGACACAGAAATGCTCCAGATTAGGCCATAAAACAGCACATCATCTTTGCTCCTGCCATCATCATCATCATCATAGCACATACTAACTTGTGATGCAGAATGTGGAATCAGAAAACCTGGAGTCAAATCTCAGTGCTGTCATTTAAAGCCGGTGTGATGTTGGGCAAGTCTTAGTTTCCACATCCTTAAAAGGGATGCTACATTTTTGAAGCCACCTGTGCTATCCCTGCTTTTATTACATATGAATCATTATTTGGAGATGATACATCATTGACAAGATGAGCCTCAAGATAGGTGGCTTCAGAAGCCTGGGAGGAGTCACCTTTTGGAAAGATCTGGAAGAGCAGACTGTCTTTGAATGGAGAGAGTGTGGGACTTGAAATCAGGAAGACATGAATTCAAATCCTGCCTCAGGCACTTAATAGCTACATAATTCTGAGCAAATCACTTAACCTCTGTTTGCCTTAGTTTCCTTAACTGTAAAATGGGGACAATAACAGCCCCTATTTCATAGGGGATATCCAAGAGTGAACAGATATAAAGTGCTTTGCAAACCTTAAAGCACTATATAAATCTAGATAATAATATTATCATTTTATTTCCTAGGGGCAGGACTGACTAATTCTTATCCTACTCCTACAGCCCTATGTATAACATATTTTTAGCCTAAAAGATGGTAGCAATTATGTATGAAGGAGGGTCATTTTCCGAATCCAACCATGGATACAGGCAACTGCAGAGAAAAGCAGCAGATGCACATTTATGCTGTAATAGATTTGTTTTAGCACTGCAGTTTAAGGGACTGGTACTATCCTAAGTGATGCATTTGGGTTGCAGAACCAAGGTGGTCCTGGAATCAGAAAGATCTGAGTTCAAAACCACCCTCAGGTCTTTATTAGCTGTGAGACCCTAGGCAAATCATTTAATCCTGTTTGCCTCAGTAAACTGAGCTGGAGAAGGAAATGCAATCCATTGCAGTGTCTTTACCAAGAAAACTGCAAATGGGGCCATGAAGAGGTGTACATGATTAATTGACAAAACAATAATAAAAACTACTTTGGAATTTCTTTTTCAGTAATACTTAGATTCCAAGCTTCTCTTCTGTATGAGTCCAATCCTTTCAAATCATTCTTCCTCCTTTAAACAAGAAGTTGTGTCTTGAATCTCTCTAGCAAGTTGATATTATCAGGGAATTCCCCCCCCCCTTTTTTTTTTTTCTAAGATAGGAGAGTTCAGAGACCTAACTTCTTGGCTAGTTTTCTCATCATGGGACATAGGGTTGAGCACATATGCATTACTAACTTTTCATGACTGGTTTCTGGTAATTCAGAATATGGGAATGCTCCCTCAATAGCCTCCTAAAGATCACAGAAATTGTCAAGCTTTGCCATTTTCATGAAATATCACTAAATTTATCAATGCTTAAGACTGCCAAACTCAAATAAAAACAGAACCCTTAAATTATACATAACCGTGATGATCTCTTCTTTTTTATAATATATGATGGTTCTCTGCGTGCAGGTTTCTTGGGGAGGTTTTGTGGAGGCAGCCTTAGTTTCGGTTCAGAGTGGTAATCATTCCAAATGCAGCCAGCTGATAAAATCCAAACGTTTATTTTCTCCTTCCAAGTCTTGTCTCTTTCCTTGGGCCCAATTAGCTTTCTTAGAGGCCTCTCTCCCTCCTTGGTTCCAAGAGCTCTTGCAGCTTATCTTTTGGCTCTTCCAGCTTCTACCTCTAGCTCAACTTCGACTCATGGCTTCTCAATCTCCAACTGAGGCTCCCCTCTTAATCTTTTCAACTGATTTACTGACTGAAGCTCTAAGAGCTTCTTATATATGATCTCTTAAAGGTGTGAACTCCTCTGAGAGAGTGGGATTATGGGAGGTGTGAATTTGGATATCTCATACTGAACCCTGAAATCTCCCAAATATGTGAACTAATGTGTGAGCTAATGTGTGAACTCTCAAAGGTGTTAACTTAAGCATTGTTTCTATCAATATTAGTGACTTAACACCTTGTAAGGATTTGCTCTAATGTATGAACTAATAAGCATTGTATCAATTCCATTGAATTAACACTAGGATTCTAACACATAACGATTCTTTTGGGGTTTAGATTGAGTAAGAAAACCCATATTAACCTTATTTATGTCCTATTGTGTTTTTATTTCCTTTGTTAACTGTTTCCTAGTTATATTTTAATCTGGTTCTGGTCAAATTCTGATTTGGTAGTGTTCCCCTTAAAGCACATTTGACTTTTCTATTCTCTAAATTATAGAGGTGGTTTGAAGCTATCTTGGTAGATGTCATCTTCAGATCTCCTGCATCACTGAAATCTCAGATCCAGCCCCCATCCCTTTTTATTGGATTGCTGGACTGAAATGCATTTGCAAGTGAGACATCATTTTTGCATGTAATGTCCCTATTTGAGCAAAAGGTTGCAGGCCTTCTTAGAACAACTGTTCTTTCTCTGGCAGCCTGGGTAGCTCTCAGAGTAGCTGGCCTTTGAAGATTGGGACTTGGCACATTGCATTTGCCAAGGAGTTTGCCACTATCCATGCTTGTTGCCAAGCTTGTTGCCTTGGGCATTAGGATCAGAGGTGGTATTATAACTTGGCAGCCAACCATAGGAAAGATGACGTGATATCTTATCACAGAGGCTATGGAAATTGGAGATATTCATAGAGACAGACATTTTTAGCAGTCTCCAGATGCTTCCTACTGCCAAGATACATGTGAAGAGAACTGGAGGCTTACTTTTGGATGAAGCAGATACAGCTTCTGGAGGACTGAGTAGCACTAGTATAATTTGGTTTCTTATCTAAGTTAAATGGAATGAACCTGGAGAAATAAAAATTTTGATTTAAATTTAATTTAATTTTATTGTTATAAAATATATTATGTTATAAATATTATAATATATGTAAAATATAAAATAATATAAAATATAATAATTATAAAAATATATAATTATAATTATAAAATAATTAATAAAATAAGCTCAATTTTTGGTATTGGCTGATAATGTATAGATTCTTAAAAATAAATTAGTTGAATAGAAGTCTCAATGTGAGTGATCTGATTGTGGAATTTGAAGGGCCCAGCAGAGTAATTTATAAAATAAAATAAGCTTTGGGTTTTAGGAATAATTCATCTGATTCTTTCATTAGCCTTATTGCCACTACCTTAGGTCTTTAACTAATATATGTATATATGTGTGTGTATAAAATTTGATAAATAATAGATTTTTGTTCTATATCATCTCCAGGATATTCCATTGTATCAAAGGTAAAATATGTCAAAATTCACATTTGTCAATTTTAAAAAGTGATTCCAGGGATACTTAGAACTTCTAAGGTTCTAAAGTACTTTAGAAAGAAGGTACTTTCTACCTTCCCTGATTCCTGTTACTACTTTTCTAGGGTAGGAATATACTTAGGTTTCCTCAGATTAGAGAGAGGATCTTGGAAAAGAAAAAGGAAAATGGTGGTAGATGAATTAAAGTAGGAATTATTAACCTGAGTGAATTTATTGTTTTTTTTTAAAGGACAATTATATTCCAAGGGAAATCAAGTCTAGGCTTACAGAGACTTACAAAATGGGTAGATCTTAATTAAAGTTGTGGTCTAAGATTGAATAGTAATAGGCAAAGAGGAAAAAGATGAATAAAGACACAGAATGGTTAGGTATTTAGAAAACTCACTACTTGTCCTTTGTATCAGCAACTGGGTAATGGGAATGTTTAGAAATGAAATCTGCTATTATTTGCAACCCCATGTTCTCAAGCTCTAGAGACTCATTAGGAATTATTGAATTTTATAACTCAATCAGTAAGCCATGAATATAATTAGAAATATAAAAATTGAATGATATTATGCACATAGTAGATGCTTATAGAAGGGGCTGGGAATTTCCAATTGGAGGTACACTTTGTTTGGGATTTTGATTGATTGTTCCTATGGAGGCTGTGTGCATGTATTTGTGATGAATTGGATTTGAGGCCTGTCAGTTACCCTGAATCTGGTTTAGCCAATCTTTCGAGACAGTTTAAACAGGTTATGGCTCCTGTATATGCTACAGCTTCTTGGAGATTTGGGTAACTGGCTGGATACCAAAGGTGGATGAACAACTCTGAACAGCACTTGACAACCTATTACAGCAAAAATGCTAGTTCTCCTTAAACACTCCATACACCCAAACCCTTTTCAAAAGTCCAGTACAAAGGAGTGTATTCATTTCACAGTACCTCAAACCATTTGATTCATCCCCAATGTTCCTGAGTAGCCTCCATGAGATTAAAGACCCAATTGTGTTTGCCTCCTCTGTAACTTCATCCAGCTGTTAATCAGTCAATAGCTATTTATTTAACACTGCACCAATCAACAATTTATAATGATTAGTTGAATGGGAGAAAAGATTTATGGTTTAAAATTAATGCTGGATTTCTTACCATATGTGATTTACCAGGAAATAAAGATATGATATTTAACCTCCAAGTTTAGCTCCTCCCAGGCACTTGCCTCTTAAAAATAAATTGGATAAACTTCCCATCTTCAGAAAGGTGCTCAATCTGATGGCCTTTATTTTCTTCCTTTGAAGAATTACTTAGGAAGAGACTAATCTACAAAATACCTTATACAGATTGAAGGCTCTAATTTATGATAGTTGATTCTATATAAGTAAATCCCATTCAGAATTTTGCAGTTTGCAGCTCTTAAATCCAGATGCAACATGGATTCATGGTGTTTGCCTTGGCTTCTTCTCTCTAAGACTCTCCTTGTGATCTCTGGCATGGTAAGGAATTAAAAGGCATATGTTATAAGATACATGGAAAATAAAGCAAAATAAGCTGACCAGAAGGCAGTAGGTAATACCAAGGATAGTATTACTTCCTGCTGGAGTGCCGGTACCATTTAAACTGATTTAGCCACTGGTTTTCTTTCATGTTAATCAGGCAAGGTTTATGAAAGGAATGCTTTTTTAGAATAATCAGGGAAAATTTACTATTAGGGATCGATAGATTGGCTGATTGTAAGGGACTAGGAAACAGGAAGGAGATCCGAGAGAGAGAGGAAGAGGATTTGTTGTAGTTGATAGTTTTTGTTTCACTGCTTCAAAACTAATTTTTGGTAATATGGAAAAAAGGGTAATTTGTCTCAGTTCAATTTTTGGTATTGGTTGATGACGTATAGATCCTTAAAAATAAATTAGTTGAATACAAGTCTCAATGTAAGTGATCTGGTTGTGGACTGTGAAGGAAATAGCAGGATAAAAATTCTTTTCTGATTTTTCATTAGCTTTAGCCTGACCTTGTACAGATAGAGAGATACCCTGTATCAGTTGAATGTGGACAGACAAAATCAAAGCAGTGAATAATATTTCTTCAAGTTTGGAGAGAAACTTGAAGTTTTAAATTTAAAAGAATAGTCAAATGCTGATGATCTTCTGGTTTAATGTATTTATTATGTCTAAAGTAAAGTATGCCCTAAATTCCACTACTAAAATTATATTGCATATCTTTATTTGTGTGGATTTTATTTTTTCACATAGACATATTCTTAATTTTGTCAAACATGATGGTATATTGTGTTTTAAGGGCAACCATTTTACAGCATTAACTTGAAATCACCTACTCATTTCTTTTGCTCAAAACAGCCATAATTGACACTCCTATCTTGAACCAAAGAAATAGACTAAGGCACAAACAATTTGCTATTTTGGGACATTTCAACAAAAAAGTTTGATGTTGTGGAATTAAAAGGCATATGTTATAAGATATATGGAAAATAAAGCAAAATAAGCTGACCAGAAGGCAGTAGGTAATACCAAGGATAGTATTACTTCCAATGCTGGAGTGCCGGTACCATTTAAACTGATTTAGCCACTGGTTTTCTTTCATGTTAATCAGGCAAGGTTTATGAAAGGAATGCTTTTTTAGAATAAGCAGGGAAAATTTACTATTAGGGATCGATAGATTGGCTGATTGTAAGGGACTAGGAAACAGGAAGGAGATCCACACTGATTTTTCCCCACCTCTACAAAAAAACGATGAAAAATTTCTTCTTATGTCAGTTTTTTGAGACCAAAGTTTGTCATTATAATTTCAGAGCACTCAGTCCCAAATGTTTTTGTTGTTGATCTTTATAATTGCATTATGTACATTGTTTTCTTGGATCTGCTTATTTTACTTTGTCTTAATTCATAGAAATCTTCTTCCATTTTCTGGAGGTATCATATTTGTACTTTCTTAGAGCATAGTAATACTCCTTTACATTCCTATATTATAATTAAGTTAACCCAATTATGAGCTTTGATATTGTTTTATATTCTTTGGTACTACAAAAAGTTCAGATATAAATATTTTGATGTGTATATATAGGGGCCTTTCTTTTTTTCATTTATCTCCTTGGGTTATAAGCCTAGTAGTGGGATTTCTGGTTCACAGGATATGGACATTTTCATAACTTTTTCATATTACTCCAAATTGACTGGCTCAAATTAGAGCTTCACTAATGGTGTATTAATGTGCCCCATGGGTTTTTTATTTGTTTGTTTGTTTGTTTGATGACAAAATCATTCAAGTAAAAACTCAGTTTAGATTTTCAAATATCATGAAAGTTAATACCTGAGGGCAAAGAATCATTATTAGTGAGGTAGCAAATAAATGCTTTTATTACTTTATAGGACAGTAAAACCAAGAGAAGTACTGATAAATCTTGTCTGTCATGATAATGTGTTTTCTTCTCTTTTTTGTTTCTCAGCCAACTCTAGAAAACTTTGGTGAGTCATGTCTGATGATTTATATTCTTTTCAGTATTTTCAGTGATCCATTGATTTCATCTATGGGTAGGGAAACTTCTTGGTACAATTGGTAGAAATTAGTGCCAAAAAACGCGGAGTTTTCTCAAGAAGACCTGAATTCTGTTTCAGATACTTCCTACCTGTGTGAACCTGGGCAAAACCTTTTCTAAATTAATGAATACTAATATTTCTAAATAATACTAATATCTCTATAAAATAGGGTTAATAACACCTATCTTACAGGGTGGTAGTAAAGTTGAAATGAGAACAATGATTTAATGCATTGGAAATACTAATGTGCTATAAATTGCTAGCTATTATTCTTTCACAGTACCTATTCTATCTATCTATCATCTCTCTATCTATAACATCTTTACAACTAAGTGAATAGCTTCATTAGTGAATATGATACCCACAATTCATCATCTGGTGACCAATTCCCTGTTGAGAAACTCCAAACTTATCTAGGCTAGTCCCTGGCCTTCACACTGCTGGGCTTGTAAACAGAACCTTTGAGAACCCATGGTCACATTCAGACCATGATGCAATTCCTAAGTATAAGCTGAATTGAGGGAACTCGACTTAATTTTATTAGATGACTAAGAAAATAATCCATGCATTACAACCATCATTATTCCTCCTGAATATTTAAGTGCTGAACTCACTTAAAATCCTTATATATCATGATGGTAGATTTTCCTATATTTATCTAGTGAGTATGTGAGTTGAATGAGTTATTATTTAACTCCGACCTGAGTGCTCCAGAAAAAAATTCAGGCTTAAATAAGTCTGTCATAGTAGATGAATCCAATATAATATTCCACTAATTACTCACTTGTACTCATAGAGAATCATATGAAAAAATCATTGTGTCTATTCCCTAGAAATTTAGAAGGAATTTAGGCTTAACCTAAAAGCCTTGATCTGTGCCATTTACTAAAAGCTTCATTCTATATTGAAGTTGCCACATATAAACAAATTGAGACTAACAATATCAGCCTGCAGCCTTTGATTCCAATTTGTTTCCAATTCAGTGCAGCCTATCTGTATCAATGGAGTTTCTTCCCCATCTGATTTTCCTCTTGCACAGAAGGAACTGTTTGTTATGAACTGTATTCATTTATTCTTAAAGTTGGTCAATTCTTAAGGGAAATAAGAAAATAGAGTGAATTTACCATGATAAATTACAGTTTCAAAATGGCCTAAAGATTTTTTTTGCCTCTATGTTAAATTAACTTTTACTCTCCTCTTTTTACTTCTTTTAATAATAGATGTTGATGGTGGCAAGGATGAGGATATATTTGACATCAATGATGGTTAGTAGATTCCTTTCTTCTGAAAATCCCACATGCAGGTATGGACTTTTACTCAATTATTAATGACAGATCTGGTATTGCCATTTAGCTTCGGGACTAAACCTTTTTGAGGGAGACATTGACCTTGGTGGGGTGAGTTGGCAGCCTGCAGTGATATCAATGCTTTTTTTGATCAGAGCAAGCTAAAATACTACTTTTCTGAAGCTCATTTACCAATGTGAGGGCGTGTTAGTCCTAACCATTGGAGATGGCACAGAATCAATGGAAATCATTTATCAATGCATTTATACAAAACCTCATCAACAAATTGTGTTGGAAAAATAATTTGATTCATATTAATATCATAATCTTTCTTTTACTGTGATTTACTGTAAATTAGTTCCAAGGCCATCATCACTATTCATATGTAGTCAGAATATATTGATCCAAACTTGTTAGGTTTAAAATTTTTTATTGATAACTTCTAGTTTTGCATTGCTTTCATTTACATATATGAATGAAAGCAATGCAAAACTAGAATATATATATACATATATATATATATATATATACACACACACACACATATATATATATATATAACTTTCCCCTTTCCCTTTCTGTCTAACCATCTCAGAATGCAGATGCACTTGCACTCTGAACCTTTTGTCTCTTGCTCAATGCAACATGTTCCTAGAAGAATTGTGGCATATAGCTAGGGTAGGAATCTTTCATCAGCTTCAATGCAGCCACTTTTATCTGTACCTGCACAACCATCTCTTGCTGCCAGCCCAGTCTTCCAACTGGAATTTGGAGAACCTCCATTGCAAAGAAAAGCAATCTTCTCTTCAACTTTAGGCTTCCCATTTCCAGCCAAGCCTGTTCTTTGGGGGTAGAGGAATAGCACTCTTTCCTTAATGATAAACATCCTCATACTTGATAATACCTTTCACATTGCAGTGTCTCTTAATTCCTCTAGATCATCATCTAAACCTCACTCCAAACCTTCTACCATAGGGAATCCTCTTTTCCATACCCCCTCAACTCTCCTACCCCAAAGTTTCAGCCTAACTCCCCCCAGTCCTTCCACTGTGCTCTCTGGAATATCTGTGTAGAAAGTTCAAACTTTTCATCATCTTAATTCTATTTTTCTATTCTTCCCAACTGCTATGTCTTACTGAAAGTTGGCTTTCCCTTGATGACACTGCCTCTCTCATTACCCTTTCTAGTACTGACTGCACTTTCACTCATTTTCCTTGGCTCACTGGTCGAGGTGAGGAGGTGGAATACTCCTTCTCCCCGCTACCATTTCCATATTCTTCCTTTTCCTCCATTACCCAGTAATCTCTCTTCCTTTGAGGTTT
Source organism: Antechinus flavipes (assembly GCF_016432865.1). Taxonomy (NCBI): domain Eukaryota; kingdom Metazoa; phylum Chordata; class Mammalia; order Dasyuromorphia; family Dasyuridae; genus Antechinus; species Antechinus flavipes. The sequence goes on along the minus strand of NC_067398.1, from coordinate 483,241,293 downwards.
GTGATATTTTTATTTACCAGCCAAAAAAAAATCCTGGCATAAAGTCATCTGGTCACTTTCTTTCTTTCTCAATGAGTTGATACCTAGCTTAGAAATTTTCTCTAGTTTTCAATTCCTTTGCTCATACTAGAAGAATATAACATACCTATTGATTCTCCCTAAAATGTTTCAATCACTCATTTCCTGTAACTACTCACTTCCCATGAGCTACTCCCTCTAACTTTACCTGAGTTGTACACAAAGATGTTCATCTTCTTGATCTTGCCATCAGTCCTAAAATCTTTCACCTCACATTCAAGAATTCTGAAATTTCCATATCCAATAAGAATTTATTGCCTTTTTTAAAACCTCTCTCCTGGTTTTCCACCTGCCTTCTTTCTCTTTCCTTTACTGGATTCTCCTCTGGCATCTGCCTTTTAACTGTAAGTGTCCCTCAGGGTTCTAACCTGGGCTCTTTTCTTTTCTTCCTCTAAACTACATTACTTGATGATCTCATCAGCGTTAAAGAATTTATTTGCCAACTTCATATATATATATATATATATATATACATATATATATATATATATATATTTCAAACTTACTCCAGTGTTTTTGCTGACTTCCACTTTCACATCCCTAGTTGCCTTTCATATATCTTTAACTTGTCTAATAAAACATCTGAAATTTAATCTATTCCTAAGAAAACTCCATCATCTTTCCTCCTTTCCCCCTTCCTATCTTAGCTATTCCTGTAGAGGGCAATATCTTCCTTCCAGTCCTTTAAATTTACAATCTAGGCACCATCCTGGATTCTTCACAATTTTTCACCCTGCTCCCTTGCACCCCATGTACAGGCTATTGCTATGTTCTGCCAATCAGCTTTGCAACATCTCTCAAATACATTCTTTTCTCTCCTCAGCCATTCTTATCATTGTAGTTCAGGACCACATCATCTCATGCTTGGATTATTGCAGTAGTCTGCAGATAAGTCTTCTTCCTCAAGTCTCTCCCGATCCCAAGCCAATCTCCATTTAATCACTAATATGATTTTCCTAAAATTCAATCCATTCATGTCATCCTCCTACTCAATAAATTCCAATGGTTTCCTATTATATTACTTCTAGGATTAAATATAATATGTTCTGGTTGTCATTCAAAGCTCTTCATAACCTTCTCCCCTCCTACGTTTCCAGTCTTTTCATACCTTACTCCTCACATACATTCTTTGATTCAGTGATGCTGGTTCTCTTCCTGTTTCAAGAACAAGATATTCCATCTCTTAATTGTAGACATTTTCTCCAGTTATCCCACTTGCTGGGAACACTCTACCTCTTCCACTTTAACTATATACCTGGATGACTTTTTTAAAGTCTCAACTAAAAATTTCTACAGGAAGTATTTCTTTTAACTATTTCCTATTTATCATGTTATATCACTTGCTTTATACTTATATGCATATATATGTATCTCTGTGTCTCTGTATCTCTTTGCCTCTGAGTTTCTGTGTCACACTGTTTCTTTCTCTTTATGTGTTTTCTTGTTTGCATGTTGTCTCCCCCAGTAGATTGTCTGCCCTTGAGAACAGAGTATCTTTTGCCTTTTTTCTATCCTCATTGCTTAGTACAGTTTCTGTTACAGAGTTGGCACTTAATAAATGCTTATTAATTGAATGATTACTGTTGTAATAAAGAATAAAAAAAAAAGAGGGAGGGAATTCAGCAAGCATGATTAACATATCAATGTATCCTGAGTCTGACAATATATGGTGTCTTCCAAACTTAGAAGGAAGGGAGAAAGAGATACATTTTCTCACTTTCCTAGGATCAAAATTCTCGATCAATATAATTTCTATATTTATGTCAGATTATCAAACTAGAAAGTTTTAATTATATGATAGAACCCTACTAATTGAAATGAATAGAAGAAAGGTCAGTTCAAATTAGTTGATTTTAAAATCTAAAAATACTTTAAAAGGGCATATTTTATTAATTTACAGCAATCAATTTGTCAACCAACCATCATTTATTAAGTCCTAATATGTTATAGGCATTAGGAATTGATGAGATAAAAAAGAAAAAGAAAAAAAGAAAATCTCTATCTTTAAGGAGTTTAGGATCTACAATAAGCTAATTGAATCTAATAAAAATGTTATTTCATAGAGATACTACCAGACCCATCTGATAAACAGGCCTGAATAACATTCATTAGCAATTGGCACATTGTTTTATGAAAAATAAGGTATAACTAAAATAAGGGTTTAAGAGTGTTTAAAAATAGTTTATTTACTTTACTGTAAACACAACTCTCCCTTTTAAACAAGTTTTTAAAGTAAGCTCTATTTTCCCAGTGGTAGACTTTTAACCTAGCATATGTCTGAATTACCATGAATTCTGAAAAAGGACAGCTCTAATTAATGAGCTTTTGCTATAATTTTCTCCTTGCACATAATTGTTTAGCTAAATTATGTGCAGACCTTTCATTACAGCTTTTCTGCCAATGGTGATTGGATTTCTCTGATAATTATTGCTATACATAAGCTTTGCATGCCTCTTCATAACTATCCTATCAAAAATCAGCATTATTCTCCTCCTGACCTCTTAGAGAATTGCTGAAAAATTATGTTCATATGGGTACAAATGACTTGTTTTTCCTGCTGGTCAAGAGATCCCTAAATTGCCTTCTCTCTTGGGTCAAAAGCCTATCCTTCTCCAAGTAGAGGACTGACCATGGGATAAACACACTCTATATTTATTTTCCTTTTCAGACAGACAGAAATGCCATTAGGAATGATAACCAAAGATGGCCTCATGTCATCCCTTATGTCCTTCAAGATAATCTGGGTAGGTATATCATTTCGGAGAGCATTCTTGTCCCTTTACCCTCTAGCCCCAGACTCTGGCCTTGTTTGGACTTCAAGCTATAGGTTATAGGAGCTGTTGAGTTCAAAGCCCCTTTAGCTGAAGACAGAAAGACTTATTTTTGCTTTGATCTAAGAATGGAGGTGGGCTGAAAAGAGAAATGGAGGCAAACATTTTTAAAAAGGATAGATCTGTTTCTATTGTTTGATTTTATAAAAGGAAACTACAATTGTCAAAGTCCTTCCTAGTTCTAAAGTCTCTAAACTAAGGTTTATCCAAATTTTGTATCTGCTTGAGCCTCAAAGAGTGTGTTGCATACAGTAGGAGCTTAATAAGTATTGTTGCTAAGTAGCTAATATCTGCCCCTATATTAAGATACTAGGTTTTTAAAGGATAAAATGTTCTATTTTTGAAAACATTTGTATTTGAAAGTATAATTATATATTACATAAATGGTGGATATTAGAGAAATTAATAGGAAGAGAACTATGGAATAAACCATTTATTTGGCTTGGAAATTTTTGTTGATGTTTGATCAATCCAGGCATGATATTTTTATATTGTTATTGATTGAAATATCACAATTTGGATTCCATGAACTCACTGATGGGAATGAATACAAATTTATTTATATCCTCTCATTCTATGGGATTCTTATTCATTGCTTCCCATTTAGTGTTACATGTGGAAAGTAGACATTTTTCTCTAGTTCTCCTGACATTGTATGGATACAAGTGCAATCCTTGAGTTGTTCATCTGTTATTCTGCTTTTGCTTAAGCAATCTTTATTTTAAGCAAAATTTTGGTCATAAGTCATTATTGGTAGTATATTGCAGCCTACACACATTCTTTATCTCTTCATTGAAATTTATGTAATTAACAATTTTTATTTTTTAAAGACTATGATATTCCATGATTATCACCAAAATGTAATTTTAAATTGTGGCACTCACTAAGTTAATATTCAAGGAATATCAAGGAGAAAGTTAGGATAATTGATAGTGCTGTATGATTTTTTTTGGAGGGATTAAAAGTATTTTATTTAATTTTTTTAGCTTTTTATTTTCAACAGTCACCCTTGCAAAATTTTGTGTTCCGAATTTTTTCTCCCTCCCTTCTCTCAACCCCCTCTCTTAGATAGCAGATCATCCAATATTTGTTAAACAAGTGCAATTCTCCTTGTATGATCTTTTAAACCCAGTCTAGTCTGTCATCCTTTTTTTCTTTAGTTCCAAATAAAGATCTTTCCTTTTTTTGGTGGGCTGCTAGTCCAATTTCATTTTTTCCCTCCCCAATTAATAAATTTTTTTTTTTTACCAATTACATGTAAAGATAGTTTTCATCATTTTGCAAATTTTTTCCCTCTCTGTTTTCTCTCCCCAAGACAGCAAACAATCTGATTTAAGTTTAACATATACAATCATATTAATCATATTTTTACAATTAGTCATGTAGTGAAAGAAGAAAAAAAAGAAAAAAGCCACAAGAAAGATTAAAAAACAAACAAACAAAAGAAAATAGTGTATTTCAACCTGCATTTAGATTTTGTAATTTCTTTTTTGGGTGTGGATAGCATTTTTCATCATAAATCTTTTGAAATTGTCCTATAGCATTAGAAGAATTAATTCTATCATAGTTGATCGTACAGTGTTGCTGCTACTGTACAATGTTCACCATATACTCAGCATCAGTTTATATAAGTCTCACCAAGTTTTTTTGAAATCCTCTTGCTCATCATTTCTTACAACACAATAATATTCCATTTCATTAATATACTACTACTTGTTCAGCCTTTCCTCAGCACAATTCTTTTTTATTTGGATTTTCTTGAATAGATTTGATCATTCATATTTTTGCAATAGCTATGAATCTCATTTCACAAATCATAGAACTTTGTAGTTATCATCTTAATTTTTGAATAAGAGGTTACTTTGTTAGAAGAGAATTTATAAGGTCATGTTTTTTCATTACCAAGTTTTGGTATATTTTTGTTAATAGACAAAGCAATTTTTTTTGTAATTTCTATATCTTTCCATATATTTTAAGAGTGTAGAGGTGTGGTTCACTATAGGATATGATCTATGAAAGATTGCCAGTTCCCATTTCATATATTTCTAATAAAGATATCACCAAGAAGCATAGCTTTTCATAAATCAAGGGAAATAGCTTTCATAAATATTTAATAAAGATTAGAAAGTATTAGTAGTTAGTAGTTTGCTTTTTGGGGAAGGCAGTAATACTGTCAATTTTTTTCCATTTTTATTTTTGTATTTTCTCTCATCTGAGAAACATTGAAAATCAGTTCCTTAGTGCTTTTAAAACGTTGTCTTCAGCATGAATTTCTTCTGTATAGATTTAGTCTGGTGCAACCACTCTTTATGGTTTAATTTTCTTGAGTACTAATTCATTGGGGGCTGAAATGTTAGGGTCCATTGTTGATGAAGAGTGCAACACTATCGAAATATTGTCAAATTTTTACCCTGTCCTACTTCCTAATTAATCTTGGGTTTAGTTAAGTTTCATGGCAAGCTTTTTTTGGGCTTGTTTTCCTTCCACTGCTTTTCACTGTGTTATTTTATGCTATTTGGCTCTGTAAAGTTTTGTACATGAATTTATATTTTAAAATGGTGTTATCCTTGTTTACCAAGTCTTTCTGCTTAACAAAGATATCAATTGCTAATTAACTTCTGGATTTTTAAAGGAGAATCTTTTTAAGGAGAATTTTATTTACCTGAGACTTATTTACATTTTCTAGTTTGATTCATAGTGATTCAGTTCTTCTAATAATCTATCTATTCACTGATCATGGACAAAGTCTTCTATTTGGATTACCAAAAGCTAAATAGTTTGTAGACTAACTTAAAGCTGTAATTATTTTCAGCCTCTGCCTTTTTTTTTTTTTTTTTCTCACTTGCATCACCACCAATGGAGAAAGTGAAAGGATTTGGTCTAGGACAAAGAGTTGCTTTGTATTTTTCTTTGTATATAAAGTGCCATGTCTACTTACTAGCTTGGTAGTGATGAGCCCCTCTTTTTTCAGCCAGACTGGTCTATAGAAAACACATTTTGTTTCTAGGACTGTATTAAAATGTTTTCTAATTTGTTTGAACAAACCATTATTCACATTGTTCCATTGTTCCAACTTTCAAAAACTCAGGGCCACTTCTAAGCCATGAAAAGGCATTTGACTAAATGACAGAAATGACAGAAAATTTGACATTTTCTGTAGGCTGGAGATGAGAATTTAACATTGAAAGGCTTCAATATTCAGGTCTTTTTCTCAGCATGTCTGCAATCATTCAGATCAGTCACCTTTATACTTTTTCATTTTGATAAAAATAAAAAAATAGTAAAGCTAGAATCGACAAAGTGCTTAGTTCCCTTTCATTCTCATAACAATAACAGCTTCTGTTATCATTTCTAGTTTTAAAGATAAGGAAACTGAGGCAAACTGGGCTTAATAAAATTCTAAACAAAACAATATTCATCTGTAAAATAGAGATAATAATAGTCCTTCCTCCCAGAATTGTTGTGAGGATCAACTGAAAAATACTTTTAAAGTATTTAGCATAGTGGCTGACACACGTAAATAAATGCTTATGGTTTTTTCTTTTCCCTTTCTGGGAAGGTAATAGAGTAGAGAAAAGATTTGAGACATGTTTTGGAAGTGGAATTGACAGCACAAAGATAGGGATAAGGACTGGAAGTATGATTTCCTTAGCATAGAGAATTTCTAGATGATAAAGTTCCCTTTGTCAATGCAACTTGGCACTTTCTTTGCATTTATTATTATTAAAATTAAAAAGTATCAAGATGACCATTACTTTTCAGAGTGATTAGAACTGAGAGACAGAGGAATAGGAAGAATCAAGGATAACATCCAGTTTACAAAATGAGATAATGAGTCTTAAATTTAGAGGAGGAATTTGGATTAAAGACATGTATAGTACAATTAGTTGTCTCAGGAAATAGAGAGATGGGCCTAGAATAAGGAAGATTTAAATCCAAATTTGGCCTCAGGCCAAGTTATATGATCTTGGGCAAATTACTTATTCTCTTTTTCTTCATTTTCCTCAGTTGCAATTAGCAATCAGATGAAATAATAGTGAAAATGCCTAGTACGGTGCCCGGCACAAAGTAAGCACAATATACAAGCTAGATCTCATGATGAGGAGACAGAAGCTGAAGTCATGGAACTAAATGGGTCTGCTGAAGAAGGGAAGAGGCCTGAGGAATACTCATGTTAAAGGATTAGGATGAGGGTAAGGACCAAGTAGAGAAGGAGAGAGGTTAAAGAGGTAGGAGGAGAACTAAGAGCGCTTGGTATCTCTGAAGCTAAAGAAATAGAAAGTGTAAAGAAGGAAGAGCCATTTATAGTGGCAGAAGCTGCAGAGTTTAAAGTGGTGCTTAAAGTGGACAAAGGACCTTTGGATTTGGCCATTGGTGGCTCTTGAGAGACAGAGTTTAGCATAGAGTGGAGGAAAGTCCAGCTCTAAAACCAGGATCCTATTGGCACTTAATAGGTACTATTACCTATTTTTTTTTCCTCTTTTCTTCAGAAATGAATGCTAAAGGAGTTATCCTGAGAGCATTTGAACGTTACCGTTTAAAAACCTGCATTGATTTCAAACCGTGGGAAGGAGAAGAGGAATATATTTCAGTGTACAAAGGAAACGGGTAAGAGAAAGATCTGACATTATAAGAATTTCCTGAAAACAGAAGTCCTCTAGGATGCTGTAAATCAAAGCCATTGATCAGGCCCCGATCTTTATGTAGTTCAAATGTTTGACTTGTGCATGGAAAACAGTTCAGGGAGACAGGCAATAGATCATTTGGGAAAATAATTTGGGAAAAAAATAAAAATGACTCGAGGATTATTATATGTGCATATCCAATAGTTTCAGCTCCAAACATCTGTAGTATCAACTCCCATCCTTCCTCCTTCCTCCCTCTTTCCTTCTCTTCTTTCTCTCCCTCTTTCTTTCCTTCCTTCTTTCCTTCCTTCCTTCCTTCTCCCTCCTTTCTTCCCTTCCCTCCCTTCTTTCTTCCCTCTCTCCTCTCTTCCCTCCCTCCCTGCTTCCTTTCTTCCCTCCCTCCCCCCTCTCCTTCTTCCAACTCAATAAAGTTGTCTATCTGATAGCCACATTTGGAGATGTATATATTTTTCTACTTCTTTATATTACTATCTATCTTTCCAGGTTTATTACTTATTATCCCAATTCAGAATATGATATTCTGACCAAACTGGTCTGATTGCCCTTCCTTCAGTGTAGTATTCTATGTCCAGTCTCCCTGTCTTTGTATAGTATCTCCTCAAGTCTTGAGATGCTTTTTCTTTATACAATTTGAAATTTGAAAATTATATTTTCAAAATAATATTTGAGAGTTAGAAGGGACTTCTGCAGCTTCCTAATACAACCCACAGCAGAATCTTTATAATTATACACTTGCTAATTAGACATTCAGTTTCTTCTTGAAGAATTTCAAAGAAGAGCAAACCACTATCTCAGGAAACTGAGCAATACTTTATACTCTTGGAAAGCTTTAATTCTTAGAAAAATTTTGCTGCTAAGAAACTTAAATTTCCTTCTTTGCATCATATCCTCATTGCTTCCAGTTTCACATTCTGGGGTACTTTTCCTTTATATGATACCCCACAATTCTGTAAACACAGTTCTCATATCTCGCATGAATCTTTTCTTCTCCATGCTAAATCATTTCCTGATATGAAATAGATTCAATATCACTATTCTTGTTGGCTGGATTCTCCAGAAACTATGTCTTTCTGAATGTAATCCAAGATATAATATACTTTTTTGTTAGTCATCTCATACTCCTAAGTGATATTGAAGTATCTCAAATCCTCAATATTTTTTAGACAAACTTCTGTATAATCATGTCCCCCACTCCCCAAACCAATTTTTACTTGTGAAACTGATTTCTCTTTTAACTCCAGTATAAAACATCACATTTATCCCTATTAAACTTAATCGTATCAGATTAAGTCCAGTGCTTTGTTCTGGAAGAATTTTGATGGTTTGTTTTGAATCCTGAATATCATCTAGTACAGTAAGTTAATTATTTCTCCTTTTTCATTCACAAATTTAATGAACATTCTATATTTATCTGTATTCAAGAAACTTATTGATAAAAGTATTAAACATCACAGACCAATCCCCAAGGTGCTTCAGTAGAGTCCCTCTTCTGGAGCATCCTGCCAAATTGAGACTAAACCATGAATATCTATTCTTTGCATTTTACCATTCAACCTGTTCTGACTTTAACAGTATTTTGATATAGTTCAAACCTGTCTTTATCAGAAGATATCATTTCATTAAATGTTTTCCTAAAATCTAGACATCATAGTTCCTGTTTGCTTTGTTAGAGTTACTTTAATCATTTTATTCAACAAATATTGATTGCCTTTAATATGCAAGATTCTATACTAGGAGCTTCCTAAAATATTTTTTATTTACTACTTGTAGTCTTTTTTTGAAATAGTACTTTTTCCAACTATATGTAAAGATAGTTTTTAGCATTCATTTTTATTAAAATTTTGAGTTCCCATTTTTTCTCTCTTCCTCCCATTTCTCCTTCCCAAGATGCCAAGCAATCTGGTATAAGTTACAAATGTACAATCATGTAAACATATTTCTACAATAATCATGTTGTGAAAGAAGAAAAAAATTTTTAAAAAGCCAAAACAAACCAAAAAAGAAAAAAAATCAAATTTATTAATCCCTCCTTTGATTTTCAGAATTGTTAATTTGGTTAATTGGATATGATTAATTTGTTATTTTTCCAACTTTTAAAATTACATGCCCAATTCATTGAACTCCTTTTTTGCATTTTATTTATGTAAGCATTTAGAGATATAATATTTGCTTTGTCTGCATCCCATAAATTTTAGTGCTTTGTATAATTATTTTTATTCTCTTGGATGAAATTATCAACTGTTTCTATCATATGTTGTTTGACTCATTCATTCTTTAGGATTAGATTCTTTAGTTTCCAATTAATTTTTAATCTATCTTCCTATGGCCCTTTATTACATGTAATTTTTATTATATCACGATCTGAAAATGATGCATTTAATATTTCTGGTTTTTTTGCATTTGAATATGTGGTTTTTATGATGTAATAAATGGTCAGTTTTTATGTAGGTACCATATATCACTAAGAAAAAAGGTATATTACTTTCTATTCACATTCAGTTTTCATGGAAGAGTTTATCATACTTAATTTTTCCAAAATTTTATTCACTTCCTTAATTTTTTTCTTGTTTGTTTTGTGGCTAGATTTATCTAGGTTATGAGAGGGTTGGTTGAGATCCACTAATATAATTCTACTGTGCACTTATTCCTGTAGTTTACTTAACTTTGTCTTTAAGAATTTGAATGCTATGCCACTTAGTGCATATATATATATATATATATATTAGTATTGATCTTATTCAATTGTCTGTGGTACCTTTTAGCAAGATATAGTTTCTATCCTTGTCTCTTTTAATTAATTTCTCTCTGACTGCTTGCAATATTTTTCTCCTTTTTCTGGATTTTGGCTATGTTTCAGTTTGGAATTTTTGTTTTGGAATCCCTCTTTCAGGAGGTAACCAGTGTATTATTTCAATGACTATTTTACCCTCTGGTTCTGGGATATCAGGGCAGTTTTCCTTGATAATTTTTTGAAAGATGCTGTCCAAACTCTTTTATTGATCATGGGTTTTCAGGTAATCCAATCTTTCTTAAATTATGTCTCCTGGATTTATTTTTTAGGTCAGTTTGTTTTTCTAAGAAGGATTTGCATTTTCTTCTATTCTTTTTTCTTTTGATTTTGATTGATTCTTGATGTCTCATAGAGTCATTAGCTTCTATTTGCCCAATTCTCATATTTAAGGAATTATTTTTTTCAATTTGCTTTTGTACCTTCCTTCTCATTTGTCCAATTTTACTTTTAAAAAATATTATTTAGTTAATTTTAATCATATTTCAACACACAAGGGACATCTACAAGCAAACCATTATATTAGCATGGAAAAACCATACATTTATAAAATGATTTATTATTTACAAAGCACTTCCCTTACAACAACCCTTAAATGGGTATTTAAAAGTTTTACTTCAGTTTTACAGATGAGGAAAGAAGGCTCAGAAGTGAGGTGAATTTACCCAGGATAACCCAACTAGAATCAGAGGCTTCAAATCCACTGCTATTTCCACTATACTATGTATAGTGTGTACATGCAAACACTCTTGTCTCTCAGAAAATTTAGATAGTGTGGTTCACTGACCTCATAGAGCATTTTAAAAATTATAGAACAAACACAAATAATATTAGAGTATAAAAGTGGCACAGTGACACAGAATTGTAAGAAATCAGAAGTGGGGAAAACAGACTAGTTGTGAAGGATTTCTGGATGAGTTGTCACTTGCCAATTCTATTTTTTAAGGAGTTGTTTTCTTCAGTTCACTTCTGTGCTTTCTTTTCCAAGTTGCTGACTCCTTTTCATAATTCTCGTATAGAACTCTAATTTCTTCTATTACTTGATTTTGAAAATCCTTTTTGAGCTCTTCCAAGCAGAGTTTTGGACTTGAGACCACTTTATATTTACTTTGAGGCTTTGCATGAATTTGTGTTTGGATCTTGCTTGTTACCATAATAGCTTTTCTTCAGGGCTTTTTTTTTTCTTGTTTGTTTTATTTAAACTTATTTTTAAAATTTGAGTTCTGCTACTGGGATACACGGGCACTGTTCCAAGCTTCTTGCCCTTGGGGAAGGAGAGGGGTCTGATCACTGGTTTTCTGTGCCAGTGCTTCTGGGGATGGCAGCTAGAACACTGTACTAGGGTAGCCTAGTCTAATCATAACCTCTTGCACTGTGGGTACTGGAGCTGACCATTTGCTTGTTGTGCTGGGGCTGGAGGCTTCACAGTTGGCCTGATTTACTGTTGGTCTGCGGAGCCAGGACTGTGGGGCTGTCTAATCTGATGGATAAGAATCTCCTGTTTGTTTTCCTGGACATTGTCTGTGCTGGGTTCAAACCCCTTTTACCCAAGTAAGACAGAACTATTCTGAAATATTTCCAAGTTATCTTGTGTTGAAAAATGGTTTCATCTTGTCTTTTTGTGGATTTTGTTGCTCCAAAATTCTTTTAGAAGATTGATTTAAGGTTGTTTCTGAGGGAAATTTGGGAGAGCTCAGGAGAGCTCCTGACTTCTCCCTGCTATTTGGATTATACCTCTACATATAGTTTTGTATTCTGAATTTAACATAATCCCTCCCCCGCAAAAAACTCCCAAACAAATCAAGTGTTTCAATATATAAAATAGAACAGAAAAATAGAATTTCATATGAAACCATTAAATAATATTTCACATTGCTTGCATTTCTAAAAAGTACATATTAAATTCCATACTTTATATCATTATCAATTTTATATTCAATACCTAAGCAAGAAAGTTTGTCTGTGCTTCCTTCTATATATCTTATTATTTATCTCTCTGCCCTTTAAAAATATTTTAATGGTTCTTCTCTTTTTAATTTTTTCTTTTCTATTTTTTCCTTGACATCATCATTGCTAATGATTCTTTTCCTTTCCTCCCTTTACCAATTGAAAAGTGAAAAAGAAAATCAACTCTTCCAACAACTACACAATTAACACAAATCTGTAATATATCTATGTAAAAAATCTATGTCTCTTCTATACTTTGCATCTATCATTTATTTGTCAGTCAATAAACCAGGCAGTTTTTATTTATGATGTCTTGAAATGAAGTTTCCAAGCTTTAAATATTATCCTCTTTGACCTTTTTTTCCAGTTTAGTTTTTAAATAAGAAATTTTAATTTTCTTCCTACTTTTAATAATCTTTTGATTTTGCTCTATTAATTTTGTTGTTTCCTGGAGTCACTGATAATGTTTCACGTATTCTAGTTTTTAGGGAGTTTTATGTGTATAATTTATTCCTTTCTCTTTCATCATATTTATTCTTCTAGTTTGTTCCCCCAAAACTTTCATCTCATTTTTCATCTCTTTCTTCATTTTTCCATATTTATATGGTCATTGTGGAAGATTCATTTTTCTTTTGAATCTTTGCTTGCAATTGTTATAGAGCTACTCTCTCCTTGTAGTGTGGATTTGAGGGTATTTCTGGATCTATAATACTTTTTTTTTTTTTAGTAATCCATGTCTTCATCTATTTACTCATTTTCCTGGCCTTAATTCCTGAATGGGCCAAGGCCTGGACCACAAATAACTCTATCTCCTGTTCTATTTTTGTTGGGATAGTCCACCCTGCTTGATTGTAGTCTGTTTCTCCTGTTTTCCTGTCTTGACTTCCACCTCTAGGTAGTGTGTCTATACTACTACACACATCACAGATAGCAGATTTTAGGTTTTCATTTATCTTTAATCTTCAGAGCCTTCGATCTTCATGTTTAGGTATCTCAGGGTATCAACTTTTGAATTTGGCCACTAGGTTTGACCCAGTCTGGAAGCTACAAGTCCCATACCTATCACTGCAATTTACTTTCCAGGTCTATGCTATGGATTTTCTACAACTCTTGGGCTTTCTTGTCAGAACTCTCCTCTTTTCCCTTTAATGGTTACACTGATCTCTGGTTCACCTCTGGTCATATTGCTAATGCATCTGTGAACTCCTTTTTGAGCATCATTGTTTAACCATACCAAATAATCATGGCTCTTAGCATAATCTCCAGAAGTTATGTAGCCTTTGAATTTAATGCCAATTATCCCCTAATACGATGAAGTCAGCCATCTTAAATTCTTTTTATCTTGTTTGTTGTTACTATTCTTCAATAAGAAATAGACATATTTACAAAGAGACATTTTCCATAGGTGCCAATTGTGACACTATCACATTTTGCTATGAGCAATTGCATTCAGAAAACTTTCACTAATTAAATTTCCTTCTCTTTCTCTCTTCACCTCTCAATTATTTTGCTGTTAATAATCTAGATTGTGGATTATTGGGACTCTTCATTGCTTCTGTTTCTTTTTTTTTTCTATCCATCTTTCTTTCACTGACTTTACTGTTTGTCAGTTCCTTTGGTAGTACATGAACAGAAGTAGGGAGAAGAGATAAAGCTAGAATTGATCAGTTCTGTTATTTGTTATTCTTTCTACATCATAAAAGGTTGGGGTGAAGAATAATTTGTAAGTAATGATTGAATTGAAGCTTAAAGATCTGGGAAAAAAATCTGGGCTATAATGTCAGTCATCTTACCACTTTTTGTCTTGTTTTTTAGGTGCTTTTCTGCAATAGGAAATAGTCATGTTGGCAAGCAGTTACTTTCCATAGGATCCAAATGTGACAAAATAGGTTCAATTCAACATGAGTTACTACATGCTTTGGGATTCGTGCATGAGCAGTCCCGTTCAGATCGAAATGACTACATTATAATAATGAAGAACAACATTTTGCCAGGTATGGTTTTCTTGCTTGTTTTCATTTTTATATGAGAGTATGGAACTAGAAGCAGAAGGGAGATGTTTCCTTTCAGTCATTATTGGGTAAATTAGCTTTGTTAAGCACTTATTTTGTATCAAACACTACCAATACAAAGATAAATTTAAAAATATTGTATCTGTCCTCACGGAGTTCATATTCTAATGGGAGAGACAACATGAAAACAACAATTTACCTAAAAGGTTGTTATTTTTGGTCCTTCATTGGGGATGCTGTGATTTGCAAGTCAATTGGATTAAGTAAGGGAGGGCTGGGCTAGGTCATCTGGCTCACTCTTCTCTCCAGAGGCAAGATATAGATCAAGATAACTGGAAATGGCCCTGCTGGATACATTTGGGAAAGCCTGGCCTTTTTAGCTAAGGTCTTCATTAGGTTTCAGTTTGACAGAAGTTGCACCCATTCAGTGTTTAAGGCTAGATAGCAATTGAGGCAAAGAATCTTCTTTCACCTACTCAAAAAAAAAAAAAAATCAAAACAAATAAATCTGCCAGGGTTTCTGGCCAAGGTAGAAATGATTGCTATTTACTTTCAATCTGAGTCAACAAAGACCCAAACAATGAGAAATGGGACTTGCCTAGGACCTAATGGTGGCCAATCAATGAGAATTACATAGTTTTGGGTTTAAAGCATGATCCTTAAAAAAGAAATTTCACCTATAAACCCCAAGATAATTTGGGAGGGTTCAGAAGTCCAAAAGAAAAGAAAAAATGATTTTAAGAGCATCTGTAGGTAAGGGTAGAGGAATTTGTAGTTAAGCAAAATACCTTTATGTCATATTGCATATGAAATATGTGTGCATGCCACACATTTTTGAAACATCAGTCCAGATAGTACCATGTAACTTGACAGTGTAGACAAGGGGTCCTCAGACTTTTTAAATAGGGGGCCAGTTCACTGTCCCTCAGACTGTTGGAGGGCTGGACTATAGTAAAAACAAAAACTTGATTTTGTGAGCCTTTAAATAAAGAAACTTCATAGCCCTGGGTGAGGGGGATAATCATCCTCAGCTGCAGCATCTTTCCCGCGGCCTGTAGTTTGAGGACCCCAGATTATTTTATTATGGGTCTATAAGTCAGGAAGACCTGTTTTTCAGATCTGTCTCTGATACATACTAGCTCTATGACCCAGGACAGTCATTGAACCTCTTAATGCCCCCAAATAACTCTCTAATTCCATAATTAGATGTAAGTTGTTGATCTGCACTAGTAGGAAGAATTTCCTCATTGGGAGCATCTTATACTGATAAATTCAAACAGATGTACAAAATTGAACAGTGTAAGAAAATGTTATTCACAGCTGCCTTCAATTTTCTATAAGATAACCAAACGTTCATAAATAATAAGCTTTTAAAAGTTAATATTTATGTTTTATTTTATATCATATATATTATTTTTATTTTAGGCAGAGAGAGCAATTTCCTTTATTTTAATGATAAGCAAATCAACACCCTGAACATTCCTTATGATTACACATCTCTGATGCACTACAGCAAACAAGCCTTCCAAAAAGGCACAGAACCAACAATTATACCAAAGGAATCTAAGTTCCTTGATGTGATTGGACAACGAATAGATCTCAGTGATTATGACATTAAAAAATTGAGTCGAATTTACAACTGCTGTAAGTATCCTGTTCTCTAGAGAATAGCGACTGTTTTTTTTTTTTTTTTTCCTGTTTTGAATGGGGAAATTCACCCTGCTAGTTTCCTGCAATTAGGAAAAATTTAGTCATAATAAAAAATGAGGGAAGAACAATTAGAATGAAATTGCTGCATGGTGTTTTAGGAAGGCAGTCTGGGACAGTGGATTTGAAACCAGAAAATCAAGAACCAAGTTGTGGCTGGCTGTGCTATTTATTAACTCTGCCCTTTTGAACAAGTCATTTGCCTCAGTTTCCTCTGCTATAAAATAGAGGTAATATTTTTACCAGTGACCTTACAGATTTGTTGTGAAGAAGACTGTAAAATATAAATCACCAAATAACGGTAAGCTGTTATTGGACCATGATTATTGAAATGAGGTTTAATTGACTCACTCCTAGGGGGAAAATTCTCCCTATCAACATAAAGCCTGAAATCTACTTCATAAATTAGCGTCTTAGAATGCTTCCATGGGATACTGAGAGGCTTAATGATATTGCCTAGGGTTAATTCTCATTACACTTGAAATCAGGGATTATGTTTTTTCCCTTTTCTTTGTGTTCCCAGTGCTTAGTACAACACCTTTAGGAGGTGCTTTTTAGCAATCAATACTAGGTTGATTAATACAAGCCCTATATGATAGAAACAGCACCTGACCATAGATATTCCTGATTTCTAAACTAGCTCTCTAGCCACTAAACTGAATTGACTACCTTAAATACTGTATGGCTACAAGGAAGTTTCAATTATATTTTTCTTCTAAATAGATCTTTTTCCTGAGTGGAAACTTATGTGATCCTTTTTGGGGTATGGATTTACATTTGCCTTTGAAAATGTCAATTTGGCATCAGGATTTATTTTTCATACAGGTTTTTGAAGAACAATGAAATGTACAGATTCCTAGGGAGGAGAGATGAAGAAGCTGGACTCTTGTTCAGCCAGCTCAGTAATTTCAGGAAGATAGAAGGAAGTAGATCTTGACTCAACATTTCCTTTAATAACATCGCTACTTCTGGCTGCTACACCAACATGCTGAGTTCCTTTCTATTTTGTCTATGTGGGCTGGTATCAGAGCTTCTCAGAACCCTCAACTCACTGTCCATGACTTGCTGGTTTCCACTTTCCCTTCAGTGCCTTCTTTAACTTAATTATTTTAAAAACTAAAAATAGTTTACCTCTTGACTAGAGACATTTAATGATTTTTGCTTTTTTCAGCTTCTTCCAAAACCTTTATGGACTCATGTGATTTTGAACTAGAAAATATCTGCGGCATGATTCAAAGCTCAGAGGATAATGGTGACTGGCAGAGGGTTTCACAGGTGTCTGGTGGGCCTGACTCTGATCACTCATACTTGGGCAAGTGCAAAGGTAACTATTAGAAATGGGACCAGCTGACTCTTACATACCTTTCCTTGATTTCTTCAGCCTCTTAGCACTTACTTTACCAGCTTAATCTTGCCCTAGGATTATGGATGCAGAGCTGTTAAGACCTCAGAGGCCATCTAGTTCAAACTCCTCATTTTACAGATGAAGAATCTGGTATTCAGAGTCTAAGTGATAAGCCCAGAGTCCCAGAGGGAACCAGTGCCAGAGGCCTGTCAGGGACCCAGGTCTCCTTGATTCCCAGTGTAGGAAGTTGTATTTCCTATACCAAGCTCATGCTCTAATGGCAGAGACTAAATGTTATCCAAAAGAAGAACGGGATCTTATTTCTTAGATCTATCAGTGTTATTAGGCTTATTATCTAGTTTTGGATTTATAATGAGAAGATTGGAAATTTGCCTTGGTACTGTAGTAAATTAAAATGATTAAAGAATTCTCTCTTATCCTTTTGAAACTTTAATATCTGACTGAGTTTGAACATTGGTGAGATGGAAAGGATGATGATTCTGGCATAGTAGGACTCTGACTTGGAATGCATCCCTGTGATTTCACTTTGAATATGTCTCTAAACCTCCTCAATTCTCAGTTTCCTCTGAAGGGTGGATTTTTAGTTCTTGATTTTTGGTCTGTAGTTCAAATCCTAGGCTGTAGTAGGAAATTTAGAAAGGTGTGAGTGGCTAGGGATTCTCCCCATTCCTCATGAGTTGTGAGTATGAAGGAGAGAAGGGGACAGGGCAGAGCAAAGGGAAGGAACTTTTTAGATTTAGGACAATAAGGGTTTGCAGTTAGTTGCCTACTGGCCCATTTAAGTCAGCAATTCTTTTTACATCAAGCAACAAGGAAATATATGAGAAAAAATGGACGGGATATGAAATTTATATAATGCTCTTTGCGGTTCCACAAAGTATTTTATTAGATCCTTTAGAACCAAAAAAGGAGAAATTGATTAGATGAAATTTCCTAGAGAAAAAAATGAACCTCTCTTTCTCTCTGTCTCAATCTGTTGTCTCTGTCTTTCAGTCTCTCTGTCTCTATATGTCTCCTTGTCTCTGTCTCTGATTCTGCCTCTTTCTGTCTCTCTCTGTCTCTCTCTGTCTCTGTCTCTCTGTCTCTTCCTCTCTCCCTTCCTCTCAGTGTCTCTCTCCTCCTTCCTCCCTCTCCCTTCCCCACTCTGTCTTTTTATCTCTGTCTCTTCCTCAACTGTATGTTTATCTTCTTTGAAAATTCTGAACCTTTCAGGTCAAAGCAACATAAAAACTTTGGCAGATAACATCCCATTTATTCTAAGTGCTGCACATTTTTCTTTACAATTTGGTTTGGTCCAAACTGGTCTTAAAACATCATTTTGCTAATCTCACACTTGACATCTCTGTTGCTGGTAACAAACATGTAAAACTAGAGGCTAAAATTTGGTGTTGTTACACTAGTTCACATGGTCAGGGTAGGTTACTGAGACATAAAATCCTAGGACTTGGAATTCAGAGCTAGAAAGAGTCCCAGAGTTCATCTTATTCAGCCCTTTGAATATACTGTGGAACAGATGTTATATTCAAGATCATAGGTCCAGTGTCAGAGGTAGAATTTGCATCTATGTTCTCTGGCTGATGAGGCAATATTCTTTCCCTTATAAAGTCAATAATAATTACTTCTTTACAAACTGTCTGGAGTTTAAACTTTGGGAGCTTCCTTTCTCAATTTTCTCATAGAATGATCTTTGGGTAGGTGTGGGGAGAATATGATAAGTAAGAGGTAAGACTGTTTTTATGTTCTGGAGATGGGGGAAACAGAAATTTTATGGAAAAGATATCCATCAGATATATTTGTGCCTTGGCACCTGAGGATGGAACTCAAGGGAATCCCTACCTGAAGTTAAATGACCCAGGTTCAAATGCTACTTTTGTCTTTTAGAAATTCACTTAATCCTCCTGTGCCTTATTTTTCTTTTATATAAAAAAGCTACTAGAATGTGAGGTACATTTCAATTTAAGATCTCAAAATTTTTTGTTGCACTATTTTCTTATTCCTTCAAATACTTAGTTACCTCATCCACATGGTATGGTTGATAGAGCACTTGATCTAGAGTCATGGAGAACTTAGTTCAAATCTGGCCTCAAATGCACACCATTTATGTGGTACTGAGCAAGTGACTTAAAGAAAATCTCATTTGTAAAGTAAGGATGATAATAGTGCTTACCTCATTTGAAAGTAAGGATAATTATAACACTTTTTTTCATTTGTAAAATAAGGATAATAATAGCACCTATCTCCAAGGGTTGATGTCCAGGCCAAGTCAGATATCTGTAAAGTTCTTAGTTCAATGCAAAGCACATAATAAACATGATATAAATGTTAACTATTATTGTTTTCATTATCATGATTAGTTAGTAAGACTCAAGAATTCAGGAAGAATGTCAGTCAGGGCAGACTGTCAAAGGTCCTTATTTTATTCACCATCACTATTTCTGTAATCCTCAGAATTAAAGTACATTTACATTTCTTGAGAGGATATTCAAATCCTTTGCTTGAATTAATCTTAGTATATGTAATTGTGGAAACTGTTTTTTTTTTATTTAAAATATATTATTTTTTAAATTAAAGTTTTTTATTTACAAAACATATATATGGGTAATTTTTCAACATTGATCCTTGCAAAACTACCCCTTCTTCCCCCTACCCACTCCCCTAGATGGCAGGTAGTCCAATACATGTTCAATATGTTAAAATATATGTCAAATCTAATATATGTATACGATACATAGTTATATAATTATATTGCTGCACAAGAAAAATTGGATCAAGAAGGAAAAAAAAATGAGAAAGAAAACAAAATGTAAGCAAACAACAGAAAGAGTGAAAATGCTATGTTATGGTCCATACTCATTTCCCATAGTTCTCTGAGTGTAGCTGATTCTCTTCATCACTGTACAAATGAAACTGGTTTGAATCACCTTAGTGTTGAAGAGATCCACATCCATCAGAATTGATCATTGTATAATCCTGTTGTTGCCATGTATAATGATCTCCTGGTTCTGCTCATTTCACTCAGCATCAGTTCATGTAAGTGTCTCCAAGCCTCTCTGTATTCATCCTGCTGGTTATTTCTTACAGAACACTAATATTCCTTAACATTCATATACCACAATTTACCCAGCCATTCTCCAATTGATGGGCATCCACTCAGATTCCAGTTTGTGCCACTACAAAGAGGGTTACTACAAACATTTTGGCATATACAGGTCCCTTTCCCTTCATTAGTATCTCTTTGGGATACAAGCCCAGTAGAAACACTGCTGGATCAAAGGGTATGCACAGTTTGATAATTTTTTGAGCATAGTTCTAGATTGTTCTCCAGAATGGTTGAATCTGTTCACAATTTCACCAATAATGTATCAGTGTCCCAGTTTTCCCACATCTCCTCCAACAATCTGCATTATCTTTTCCTGTCATCTTAGCCAATCTAAGTAGTGTATGGTGGTATCTCAGAGTTGTCTTAATTTGCCTTTCTCTGATCAATAGTGATTTGGAGCATCTTTTCTTATGTCTAGAAATAGTTTCAATTTCTTCATCTGAAAATTGTCTATTCATATCCTTTAATCATTTATTAATTGGAGAATGGCTTGAATTCTTATAAATTTGAGTCAATTCTCTATATATTTTAGAAATGAGGCCTTTATCAGAACCTTTGACTGTAAAAATCTTTTCCCAGTTTATTGCTTTCCTTCTAATCTTGTCTGCATTAGTTTTGTTTGTACAAAAACTTTTTAACTTAATATAATCAAAATTATTTATTTTGTGATCAATAATAATCTCTGGTTCTTCTTTGGTCACAAATTCCTTCCTCCTTCATAGATCTTAGAGGTAAACTATCCTATGCTCTTCCAATTTATTTATAATCTCATTCTTTATGTCTAGATCATGAACTCATTTCGACCTTATCTTGGTATATGTTGTTATGGTTGCCTAGTTTCTGCCATACTAATTTCCAATGTGGAAACTACTTTTTTTTTTAAATTTTTAATAACTTTTTATTGATAGAACGCATGACAGGGTAATTTTTTATAGCATTATCCCTTGCATTCACTTCTGTTCCGATTTTTCCCCTCTCTCCCTCCACCCCTTCCCCCAGATGGCAAGAGTCCTTTACATGTTGAATGGGTTGCAGTATATCCTAGATACAATATATGTGTGCAGAACCGAACAGTTTTCTTGTTGCACAGGGAGAATTGAATTCAGAAGGTATAAATAACCGGGGAAGAAAAACAAAAATGCAAGCAGTTTATATTCGTTTCCCAGTGTACTTTCTCTGGGTGTAGCTGCTTCTGTCCATCTTTGATCAATTAAGGCTCTCTTTATCAAAGAGGTCCACTTCCATCAGAATACATCCTCAAACAGTATCGTTGTTGAGGTATATAATGGGAAACTACTTATTAATTGGTATAATGAGATCATATCCTCAGTTGGTCTCCTTTCTTCTTTTCTTTTACTCCTTTTGGGTGTATCTTTGGGGGGAATATTCCATGGAACATCTCTTTTCTTAGTGGGGAAGGAATGGAAGATTATGTTTATAGATCTGGAAGGATCTCCAACCTGGAGTCAAATTTTCAGTGCGAGCATTCATGCTTAAGAAAATATCAGACACCCCAAATCAGGGCTTTATTTTTTGTTTTGTTGTTGTCTAGATTTAAGATCATGTAGATTAAATTTAAAAGTCTTTCATGCACGGGGCAGCTAGGTAGTGCATTGGATAGAGCACCAGCCCTAAAGTCAGGAGGACCTGAGTTCAAATCTGACCTCAGTCACTTAACATTTCCTAACTGTGTGACCCTGGACAAGTCACTTAACCCTAATTGCTTCAGCAAAAAAAAAGTCTTTTGTGCATATTGGTGTTTCCTCCTTAAATCTCATAGTTAAATATTTACCAATACACCCCCTGAACCTGCCCACTGAATGCCTGGCTGCCTTGGCAGGACTTGGAATCATATAATGGTGTTTGAACCTTTCAGTCTTCCTGTTCTTCAGTTTCCCCTTTTGCCAAATGTGATTAGGAATGGAGCCATGAAAAAGGAGATTGTTTCACTATTGTAATTGTGTTGTTTTTTTTTTTTCACATGTATGTTGTCAACTAATATTTAACTTAGCATTAATTCAGTGAGGTATTTTTAATTGATTATATTTGAGACTGTAGTACACATACCAGACATACATATGCTAAGCTTATCAAGGTTTCATGTATTATTTTAAATTATAAGCCACCTGTAACTTTATTATCAAATTAAACAAAAGAAATTTCCCTTCTGGCCCCAAGATCTTCAAGTCTCAAGTCTCTGCTTTGTCCTTCTCAGGCTGTAGTTTCTTTATGCACTTCAACAGCAGCTCTGTGAGTGTTGGAGGAAAGGCGATCCTGGAAAGCCGAATATTTTACCCCAAGAGAGGGTTTCAGTGCTTGCAGTTTTATTACTACAACAGTGGTAATGGAGATGACAAGCTCAAGATCTACGTCAGGGAATATATGTCAGATTATGAAAATGACTCTCTTATTCTGATACATGAAATAAAAGGTATGAGAATTATAATTGGATAATTAAGCTTGGCTTTGACTTGAGACCTTCTGTAGTTTCTTGCTTCCTCTCATAGAACTTGTCAGGGGCTGTCCCCTTTATAATGTTAGGCCTTGGTTTTCTGATGGTTTGGGATAAGCATGGGATTTTCAGCTGAAGGGGACACTTAACATCATCTGGTCTAAGGCTTTCTGTTTTTATTTTGTCTTTCCTATATAACTCTGGACAAGTAATTTAATCTCTGTAAATTTTAGTTTCCTCATCTCTAAAATGGGAATAATAATAGCACCTTTCTCCCAGAATTGCTATGAGAATCAAATGAGTTTTTTTCTAAAGTGCTTTATATATATAAAGTATATATACATACATATAAAGTGCTTAAATATTTGTATATATATATGGTGCTTAAAGCATTATATAAATTCTAGCTGTCATTAACATTAATTCTCCCATTCTTATGAAAAATAAAATTTGATCACCAAATATGATTGTTTGTTTAGCTCTATAACCCTAGAAAAGAGAAGGGTTATTTCACTGATTTCTAGAAAATTTTTCAAACATTCCAACAGGTATATGATCTGACATGATAACAAAAGTAATATGTTTGTATTGGAGACTGGAAAAAAAACCATGACGTAGGGACTCATTAACATATACCCTACATTTAGTCCTATTAGTTTATTAGAACTATTCTTGTTCATTCCTAATTGACTCAGTGGTTGATTGATTTTAAAAAGTCAACATTTCTCTTCTATTACAGATCAACCCATTGGAACCTGGCAACTTCATTGTATACCATTAACAGTTACCACAAAATTCAGGGTGGTATTTGAAGGAACTCGAGGTATTGGTACATCAGCTGGTGGTCTTTCCATTGATGATATCAACCTTTCAGAAACACGCTGTCCTCATCAAATTTGGAAGATTAGCAATTTCACAAAATTGCTTGCCTTAAGGAAGACCATTTTAAGTCCTCCATTTTATTCTCCCACAGGCTATGCCTTTCAAATTCAGTTGGATCTATATGATCAGACCAGAATAGGCATATTTTTCTCCCTCATCTCTGGAGCCAATGATGAAAAATTACAATGGCCATGTCCATGGCATCAAGCCACAATGACACTATTGGATCAAAATCCTGATATTCGTCGGCGCATGTCCAATGAGAGGAGTGTGACTACAGATCCATTTCAAAAAATTGGTTTGTGAATTCTTTCTTTATTCCTGACACAATATATCATTTCACTGGGAAGCTGTGGAGGGAAAGAAGGGAAAAGAAAAAAGTGAAAAAGGATGAAAATGGCACTAGATTGCTAATCATTTATTTGTGACCACCAATGGGTCTGGTAAAGAGTTCCATAATCTTTGGAGGAGAGTTTGTGAGGGAGTATTGTAGTGGTTGTGGGGAGGTAAGTGTGAAAAACAGCAGGCAGCAAAAACTCTAACATACAAACTTGGAATAAGATTGGCCATGTAAAAAGCATGGGTTGATTGAAAGGATAATCCTTCCCCCCAATTGATTTTCAATCTCTGAATTATGTTCCACTCCTGTTCTCTGGTCAATTTACTTTTCTGGCTACCCTTTGTGCTATCCAACTATCCTTGTTATACCAAGGTTGTTTATGATAGTGGTATAATTAATTTCTTGAATAGAATAAAATTACTTAATAAATGATTGTTGAATGACTGAATGATTTAAGCAAGTTCAACAGGTAAAACAATGACATTGAAAAGAGGAACAGATTATGATGACTCATTAAAAAGTTCTTAAAGATTGGTCCATGCTGTGACCAACATGCTTATTTTCAAGTCTCTGAAAAGGAATAGGATTTAGGGAATCTGCTTTTGACTATTATTTTTTATTGTACAATTGGAGGGAGTTGGTAAAGAGAAAAGAATGTTTCTCAAAAAATTATTGTGAGCCTGAATTTTGAAGTTTGTTGTGAAGTTTTGTGGTAGAGCAGATAAGAAACCTAACAATCTTAGAGGAAGATAAATGTACAAAACTCATATGCAAAAGACTCCATCATAGACAGACAGATAGACTTGTTATAGTTGCTTGTCCTTCATTCTCAAAGAGGACCGAAAACAGCAGGAAAGTGATATCTTGACTTGCAAATGGATTAGATTTAAGTGAAGCTAGGCTGTGCAAAGTCATCAGCTACATTCTCTTTTACAGAATTATTAGGAGTCCCGTTGGACTGCCTGTAAAATACAGATCAAAATGATGTTAATGGACCTAGATGCAATGGGAGGAGACCTTGGTCTTTTTAAGCTAAGGACTTTTCCAGGTCCCAGTTTATCTGAGGCAACACTCATTCAATGATTAAAGGATAAGTAAGAATTGAGGCAAAAGATGGCTTAGTTTGTCTTCTCAAAGGAATCAATTGGGAAGGGAAAGATTCTCAAGGTTTCTTGCCAATGTAGAAACAATTGCTATTTACTCACTGTGAGCCATCAAAACCTAAACAATGAGTAAATGAGGCTTGGGCTGGGAGGCTTATTACTGGCTAATCAGTGAGAGCTGGAGCAGTTTGGGCTTAAAGGCATAGTTAAGTAGCTCCATTTGTATTTCATATGGTGGTTGTCCCTTCTTGGAAAAAAAACAAAATAACATCACTATATTAGTCAAGTTATAATATGTCCAGCTGTAGCTGATCAGATCATAATCATAAATGAAAACCACATGAAATAAAAAGGTTAATTGTCCTGGTTTTTTTTTTTTTTTTTTTTTTTTTTTTGCAGGGGTGGGGGGAATGATAGAATACATAAGTAGGGGAGAGGAAAAAAATCCAGCCCTCAAACCTCAAGATATCTTGAGAAGTGGAAGTGATCAAGATTTATATTCCTTTGGACAGAACACCTCACAATAAAGGTGTGACTCCCCATATGAACAGAGAGGAAGACGGAAGGAAGGAATAAAAGAAGAATTAAAAGAAATAAGCAACAAGGAAATATCAGCTTAGCCCAACTGGAACTGGCCAGTTGGGTCCTCAGCAGGCAGCTTATACTACTCACAGATTGTTGTTTGTCCTTTATTCTTGAAGACGACCAATGATATCAGGAGATTGTTCTCTTGATTTGCAAGTGAACTGAATTTAAGTGAGCCAGGACTGTGCAAAGCCTTCAGCTTCATTCACTCCACTAATCATTAGAAGTCCAATGTCAAGACATAAGTCAGATTGGCTTCCACATACAATGGAAGATCTTGCCCTTTTAAGCTAAGGTCTTTGACAGATATGTTGAATGACTTGTTGATAGATAGAGGTATGAATAAGTAGATAGAGCACATAAGCACTTATTATATGCCAAACACTGTGGGAAGAGATGGGGATACAAATACAAGTAAATAACAAAGTCCTCACTGCCAAGAGCTTTCATTCCAATTGGTAATGAAATACTGATTGGGAACTAGAGAATATGAGGGAGTGGGAGAGAAAGGGTATCAGGCAGACAAGATGGCTGGGGAGGAGTTAGAGAAGTCTCGACAGATAGTTGAGACAGGAGTGAAGTGAGCATGGCTCAGGCTCCTCCAAAAATGATGTCCTGAAATCATTCTCTGGAAATCATTCTTCCCCAAATTACATTGATAAGTTGTCCAGAGATACTTAGTTGTCACATTCTGTCAGAAAATAGTGCCTCTCCCATACTCCTTCCATGATTCTTTGCTTTTAATCCTAGACAAAGTACAGGGCAAGATTGCAGGGTCAACTTTGGAGCCACAGAGAAAGGAATGGAATGGTCTTCCATGGAGTCAGTATTGAATTCCTCTGTAATCTCCTCAATTTGTTTTACATAATGTATAACAGATAATCCTGGGGTCAGAACTTTTGGTATGATGGAAAGAACATTTCCTGTGTGATCTTGACTAATTTTTGTTACCTCCTTAAACCTCAGTTTCCCTATTCTTACAATGAAGAGGTTGGAAGAGACTTTCACTAAGGGTCCTCTAGCTCTAAATATAGTAGCTCTAAATATAGTAAATATAGATTCAGTACTGTATAACAGCAGATGTTCCTTGTTGAAGAAATATAATAATCCTGGTGCACTTTGAAAAAAAAAGCTAGTCAGAACAAAACCATAAGTTAAACAGTTAACTCTTTTTTGTGCATTTGAATATATTTCAGAAATCCCCTCATTTGGCTCAGAAACAGGCATATAAGTAAGAAACAGCCTTTTCAGTTAACTCCATAAGAATTCTGGGTTCTTGTGTTTTTTAACATCTTGAGGAAGATGGAAATAGCACAGACAGAATTGTGAAGTTAAGCAAAATTGATTTTCTGAATAGTCTCCCCTTCTCTCCCTCCAGGACCCTTTTTGCCCACCCCCACCCCCAGTGCTCTATAATGACTCTTGGCTAACTTGGATACTCTACTTTCAGGTCTCATTAGCATGCTGAACTTTTCTTCTTGATGTCAGATTCTTTCAAGATTGATTTCCCTCATTGCATCAATCAATTAATTAATTAATTATAACTGTATTAATGAATTGCTCTATCCAGATACAATATGTTCTTATTGCATTTAAAATAAACATGGCCCCAGAAAGCCCTTAAAAGTGATTCCAGGAGGTGCAGTGGATAGAGCACCAGCCCTGAAGTCAGGAGGTCCTGAGTTCAAATTTGGCCTCAGACACTTAATACCTCCTGTCTGTGTGACCCTGGGCAAGTCACTTAACCCCAATTGCCTAAGTAGCAAAACAAACAAAAAAGAACCAAAAAAAAAAAAAAAAAAAAGAAAAAGAAGTGATTCCAGGGGGCAGTGAAGTGGTGCAGTGGATAGAGCACCAGCCCTGAAGTCAGGAGGACCTGAATTCAAATATGTCCTCAGACACTTAAAACTTCCTAGCTGTATGACCCTGGGCAAGTCACTTAACACTAATTGCCTCAGGGAAAAAAAAAAGTGATTCCAATTCTGGAAATTACATCAGCTCAGTGGAAAAGCAATTTTTGGATTAGGATTTTGGGCACCTTTTTAGTTATGTCACATTGATGATCATCAACTCAACCTTTTCCTTCAGCTTCCTATCACAAGCTTAATAGATACGTAAAAAAGGTATCATAGCTAGAAACACCATTTAGCTGCTTATTCTTCTTAATTTTATGCTAAGTCCATCATGTTTGTTTTTTCCAGTCTTACAAAAACCTGCTCCTATTGGATGTAATCCATAAAAATGAATTGTTTTTTCAGATGCTAAAAACTTTTTTTGGGACAAGCCTTCCAAAGTAGGAAAGAAGGAAATTTTCCCTAATGGAACATCATATAGCAAAAGTATGGGAAAAGGAACCACTAACTACATAACCCACAAATGGATACACAACAGAGATTTTATCAAAGGAGATAATATATACATCCTTCTGACTGTGGAAGGTATGTTAGTATAAGGTGACTCTCCTGTAGAGAATGTTTTTGTTTTTAAGTAAATTTATTATTTATTTTAAAAATTCATTAAAACTTTTTTTGAATTCCATATTCTTTTCTTCCCTCTCATCTCTCTCACATCCATGTGCAAGAAATGGCATATCAATTATATATGTGAAATCACATAAAACACAGTTCTTATTATATATGGTAAATGGTAAAATTTCTCCATGTTACCCTAATTTATACTCAATACCATCCTTTGTGTCTAAAAATGTACTTATTTTGACCTTATCTTGGTATATGGTATGAATGAATGAACTATACTTATTTTCTGCTAAGCTGTTTTCCAGACTTCTCAGCAATTTTTATAAAATAGGGAGTTCTTGTCACAAAAAACTTGGCTCTTTGGGTTTATTAGACACTACCTTATTATAATATTGTGTATTGTGTATCTAATCTATTCCATTCATCTATCACTCTTTTTTTTAAGTCAGTACCAGATTGTTTTAATGATTATTGTTTTATAATATAGTTTGAAATCTGGTATTGCAAGCCTATCTTTCTTCACATTATTTTCATTGATTATCTTGCTATTTTTGACTTTTTGTTCTTTTAGATAAATTGTTTTTATTTTTTCTAGCTCCATAAAATAATTTTTGGTAGTTTGATTGTCATGGCACTGAAAAAATTAATTTGGTTAGAATTGTCATTTTTTTTTTACACTGCTTATCCTACCCAAAAACAATTATTATTTCTCCAGTTGTTTCAATCTGTGTTTATTTGTGTAAAAAATGTTTTGTAGTTCCTGCATGTACTTGGCAGGTAGTTTCCCAAGTATTTTATATTGTTTACAGTTATTTTAAATGGAATTTCTCTGTTTCTTCCTAATGAGTTTTGTTTGAAGAATGTTTTTTTTTTTTTAATGTGGCAGCATGTAACTTATTGTAGAGTTTCTATATTCTATTTTCAGGTATATAAGATATGTTCACAGAATTAAAGGTTAAGGGCTAGAAGATATTTTCATATACTGAGATGTTTATAGAAGAATGGAAGAACCATGTGCAACTTATACAGATCTTTCAGTTTATCAACTGGGGCTGCATATCAGAAAGACCCCTGGCCTGAGAGTCAGTACTCCTGGCTTCTAGTCTCAGCTCTGCAACTAATTCTTCATGTGACTTCATAGTAAATTTCTATAGGAATCAGTCTTAGAACATTAGACTAGATGATATATAATGTACCTTTTACCCACAAAGTTTTATGATATCTATTCCAGCAGCTAATTGTGATTCTTGATTATCCTGTTGTAGAGGACATACATAAAAATGAAAAGAGACTGTCTTAGGTTTATTGTAGAAAGAATCAGAAGAAAAGGTAAAACATGTCATATTTTTTTTATGATATATTTTATGTCTAAGAAAATAAACCAAAACAGTAGAAACTTGAAACAAAGGAGTTGTAAATCAGAGGCTTGAGACAAATTTTTTTTGATAATTGTATTTCAGCATAATTGTTTTCATTTGTAATCTGAGTATTTTATTTTATTCATCTAAAAGCATTCTGAGAAATGTTCCATAGACTTCGTCATATTTCCAAGGGGTCTGAGACACAAAAACGTTTAAATTTTAAAAAAATATCCTAAAGCCCCACAATTCATTTTTTTAAAAGTAAGGTTTATTGATAATTTTTGTTTTTCAGCATTGTTATTTCTGGAAGGGATGTGAGTGTGTGTGTGTGTGTGTGTGTGTGTGTGTGTGTGCATGTGCATGTGCATATGTCTTTGCATATATTTCTAGTAGTAAATATTATACTTTTATTTTTCAAAATAGTTGAATTATGAAAATATATATCAATACTTTAAAAAGATGCGTGATTTCAGACTGATGGGTACACTATCTCTAGCAACCTAAATTATTATCCTCACATTGCTTAATACATGATTTTATGAGTTTCTGTTCCCAATAAAAGTAATATTTTGTGCTCCACTTCTGATGCTGAACGTCGCCAAGTTTAGGTAGGTTGTATTTTTGGAAAGGACCTATTGGAAACCTTTTCAGCTAGATAAGACCATGATGTGCTGATAAATGTTCAACAACTGTCTCTTCAGGAAAAAAAAAACTTATATTTAATTTGAATTATTAACATTTCTCTATTACTTTCTTAATTCCAGACACTAAACAAAGTTACATAAAGCATATCCTGACTTAGAGCATTTGCTTTTTTCCAAAGTGTAAATGCTTATCTTGAAATTTAAACAAATGGCTCTTGTGAACTGGTTTGAGCTAACTCCAAGATATCTTTGGGACTGCCAGAGCTTATATTTTACTTATGGTGCCTTTATTTACTCTAGATCACCTCTATCCCATAACAAGACATCAGAGTATATTTAACATTTTAATTTGAGTTGTTCTCATGTTTTATTCATTAGAGCTATACTTTTTTTTTCCTGAAAAGCTCACCTTGTGAGAAGCAGTACAGCAAAGAATACGTAGAGAACAGATTTAAAAACTAGGATGATCTAGATTTAAGTCCCTCATCCTATTCATACTAACCATGTGAAACTGAGCAAGATTCTTAACTTTTCAGTGGACCAGAGATTTCTCCAAGACTATAAAATAGAGAATAATCATCTATTTATATTACTAGGAGTTCCTTCCTATTAAGACTTGTACACTAATGAAATTATAGATCTACATCAAATCTCTCAACCCATTTTGGGCCCTCTCTAGGCCTGTTTCCTCATCTGCAAAAAGTAGTCATCCATCTGTTCTGGCATAGCAAGTTGGCTCACTGTGAGCTTTGTATACTTATGAAATTATAGATCTACACCAGGTCTCATTTACCACATCTTGAGCTCTCTTTGGGTCTTAGTTTCCTCATCTATAAAATGAAAGGGATAAAAGTATCTAAAACTTAAGGTCCTTGGCTCTAACATTTGGAGCTAAAGAGCTGAGAAGTTTTGTGATAGAAGATGGCTCAGTTTATAGTGTCGTAAAATTTTGACTTTCATATTTTTGATAGAAGAAAAACCAGATTATATCCCTTGTCATGCATCTTTTATTTTTTCTATTCTTACGGAGACAGATAAATATTTCTGTAGGCAATAAAAGTGATGGTTTCATCTATTCTGACAGGTCCTGTATCAATCATACAGTTATAGTTTTATTTATTATTTATTTATGTTCCTTGGGCTTGAGGCATAGTAGGTGCTTAAGACACAGGTGTCTTCTGATTGATTAATAAAATCAGGTAAAATGTGTTTCTTCTAAACTCTGAGATTCAACTATGCCAATTTCTCTACTCTTAAACACATACCATGTCTTTCTGTATTGGAATGTCCATGTCTTCTACAATATCCTCATCAAGTAGTCATCTAACCTCTCTTTAAAGACCTCCAGTGATAGGAAATTCAGCTGTCATTGTTTCATCCATCATTATCTTTCATCTACTATATGTAATCTTTTATATACTTAGTTATTATTGTCACTCCATTAAAATAGACACACTTTCAGAGCAGGGACTGATAATTTGTTTCTTTTCTTTGTATATCTGGTACTCAGCACCATGTCTGGCACAAATTAAGTGCTTAATATTAACCAATGGTTATTAACTGACTGATTCAGTCTTAATTCCTAAGGATTCTAAGTGATCTTCCATATCTACAATTTTAAAACTTAAGACTTTGTGGTTATTAAAACAAAAACCAACCTTTACCATGTATCCTTTTCTCCTTTAGATATATCAAATCTCATTTACACTGAGCCATTATTTATCCCTACAAAGATACCTGATTTTACATCAAAACCTAATATCAGTCTCTGTGCAAACTTCATCTGTGAGAATGATGGCGTCTGTGTGATCCATAATGATAAAGCAGAATGCAGGTGAGAACTCAATTCAGTATCTCCACATACTTTGATCTTTTTTGTGAAGTGTCTTCAGTTACAAAAAAAAAAGGGACTTGGAAGTTGGTGAAGATTTCTTCCTGTCTAAAACCCTCACAATGCTGCCCATAGAATATTTTTGAATCTTATGATCATAGATTTAGAGTCGAAAAAGATCAAAAAGGGTTTGAATTAAAGCCTCTGACAAGTCCCATGATTAGAAATGGATCCAGAATTTGAACTCAAATCCCCTGATACCAAATAGAATGGGTTTTTCATTGCAGGTGTCAATACATGGTAACTCAATTTATTTCTTTTTATGGCTGATAATAAGGATAATGACATCAATTGAATTATCTTAGAATACTGTAATTTGAATAGGGAATAAAGTTTTGGGAAGATTTCTGGAAGTCTTCAGTTCAATTTTTGCCAACTACTTTATTGGCTATGTCCCAGGGAAAACCATTTAATCTCCAAGTCTCTTTTTTTGGGCATAATAATGCCTGTTATCTACCTAATAGAGTTGTTAAGAGACCCGGATGAAATGTCTGTAAAATGCTTTGTAAATTTGGTGAAGTGTTATATAAATATCCAACATTATGATTATCCTTCTAGTTACTGAGATTCTCAACCACAGTGTCATCCTTTGCTCCTCACTCTCACTCATTATATATCTCTAATCAGATGTCAAATTTTGTTTTTTCTATATTTACAACATCATTAGTATAGATCCTCTTCACTCTCATGCCTATCATTCTAATTCAGACTCTCTTGCCTGGACTGTTGTTAATTAGTATTTCTGCCTCAAATCTCTCCATTCTCAACTGCTAAAATGATTTTCTTGAAGTGTAGGTCTGATTATGTTATTGTGCTCCACCTAAATAAACTCCAGTGGCTCTCAATTATATTCATGTTTGAATACAAAGTCCTTAATTTTAGCTTTTAAAGCTCTTTATAACATGGCTTTTTCCTGGCTTTCCTCTCTTACACATTACACGTAGGTACATATTTTTTGATCTAATCATATTGCTCTGCTTGTTGTTTCTTACATCCAATGCTGCATCTTTCATTTCTGTGATTGAGTAGTATAGTCTGTCACTCATATCCAACTGACATTTTAAAGGTTAAGTTGATTCCTATTTTTTGTATGTTATCTCCCATATTAGAATGTAAACTTCTTGAAATCAGGGTTTTGTTTTTGTTTTTGCTTTGTATATCTAACAATAAACACAATGTTTGGAAGGTAATTGGTATTTGATAAATGCAGTTAGGAAGACTCAACTTTGAGTTCAAATCTAGCCTCAGATACGTTTACCAGCTATATGACCCTGGGCAAGTTACTTAACACCATTTGCTTCCAGCCCCTCATTTTAACTCTATGAATATCTCTCTGTTTCAAGTGTATAATCTTATAAACAGTATATTTTTGGATTCTGGTGTCTAATCCATTATGCTATTTGCTTCCATTTTATGGTTTAGTCCCATTCACATTCACAGTTATGATTATTAGCTCCCATTTGCAATATAGATTATTTTAAATTTTATTAACTACTTTACTTACAACAATTATATGAAATAAACTTTGCAATTGGCTGCACAAATATTATTCCTTTCTTAAGTGGGAAAGGGAATGGAATTCTTTCCTCTCCCTCAAATCTGAGATTGGATTTGAACTTGGATCTTCCTAATTCCAAACCTGAGACTCTATGTTATCACATAGCTACTCCCCTGGTTTTCCTTGTTAATGGAAATAATCTGCCTCATCTCCTTACTTTTACTAGCATCTCATTTCCCAAGGTTCATTCTGCTTGGAGATGTAGATAGAAGTACAAAGAATAAAACAATCCCTACTTACAATGAGTTTATTTTCTAATGTTTGGCCCTCAATTTTCCTATATGAAAAATGAAGGCTTGAACTAGAGAATAGCTAAGGTCTTTTTTAGTTTCAAATTTATGATCCTATCATTTCCCCACACAGCTAGCATAATACCCTCAAAGATTTTCCTGCATGACAAATTTGTGGTTCAAATTAACTCCTTTCATACAAAAACAAAGGTCTTTTAATTTGCTTTTCTTATCTTGATTATCTCTTTAACACTGTTAATAATAATGCTTAAAGTATTCATGGTTTTCCTGATGTGAGATACAACCAGAGGCATATGTGAGTCAGCTGGTACTTAATTTTTGAGAGTTTATTATTAAATTTTCAGGGTGAGCATTTACATTTTGAAAACTGGTAAACATTACATATCATGAAAGGCAGATAAGTGGTGTAGTGGACAGAGGATTGGATCTTCAGTTAGGAAGACTCATCTTCATTATTTCAAATCTGGCCTAGACACTTTTATTAGCTTTATGATCCTGGGCAAGTCACTTAAAACTGTATGGCTCAGTTTCCTCAGCTGTAAAATCATATGGAGATTGAAATGGCTGACCACTCCAGTATCTTGGCCAAGAAAACTCTAAATGAGCCTAAATAAGTCACAGAGAGTTGGACATTACTGAAAAATGACTGAGCATATCAGAACTGATTTTATTATTGTGATGATTGTCTTATTAAGAAAATGATGTAGGAAATGTTAATGTAGTTTAAAATTAAAAGTGTGTCATGCATAATTTTTTCCCCTGGAGAGCCAGTTCTTACACATTTAGAAGTACCGTAGACACACCTGCAAATCCCGACTCTTCCATTAGTTGACATTATTTCTGAAGCCCTAGATCCAAAAAAATTTAATCCTTGATGTCCAGTCTGATCCACATGCCTTTTAGACCTTAATCGAACTCCTTCTGGGATGATAGCTGAAGAGATCCTTATCAAAGCCCAGTCAGAGCTATGTGTTTCATTTGTATGGTCTTTGAGAACCCGAGACTGCCTTCATGCTATAATGAGCTATGCAGGAATACTGAGAACATTAAACATCCCTTACCTCAAGATAATTTTTTTCTACTTTTCAATGTGTCTCTAATATCTAGAATTCTCCTTAGAGTAAAATTACTTTATTATTCCCATTTTAGAAATGATAGAATTGGGGCCAGGGGAGGTTGAAAGTTATTCAAGTTTACATGGTCAGTTGACAAAAGATCTGGGACCAGAATCTGTACTTTCTTTCTTTCTTTCTTTTTTTTAAACAAAACATTTTATTATAATTCTGCAGTATTCCTAGCACAATATAATTTCTTTTTTGCTACTGCTTTTTAAGTCAAACAATTATTGTTAAGATGAAAAATATTCTCATTACACAAAATATGCTTTATAAAAATGCATTCTCTCTCTATATTTCTTTTCTTTTTTTATTATAACTTTTTATTGACAGAATATATGCCTGGGTAATTTTTTACAACATTATCCCTTACACTCACTTCTGTTCCGACTTTTCCCTTCCCTCCCTCCACCTCTTCCCTAGATGGCAGGCAATCTTATACATGTTAAATATGTTATAGTATATCTTGGATATAATATATGTGTGCAGAACCATACAGTTCTCTTGTTGCACAAGAAGAATTGGATTCATAAGGTAAAAATAACCTGGGAAGAAAAACAAAAATGCAAACAGTTTACATTCATTTCCCTGTGTTCCTTCTCTGGGTGTAGCTGATTCTGTCCATCATTGATCAATTGGAACTGAATTAGATCTTCTCTTTGTTGAAGAAATCCACTTCCATCAGAATACATCCTCATACAGTATCATTGTTGAAGTATATAATGATCTCCTGGTTTTGCTCATTTCACTCAGCATCAGTTCATATAAGTCTCTCCAAACCTCTCTGTATTCATCCTGCTGGTAATTTCTTACAGAACAATAATATTCCATAATATTCATATACCACAATTTACCCAGCCATTCTCCAATTGATGCGCATCCACTCAGTTTCCAGCTTCTAGCCACTACAAATAGGGCTGCCACAAATATTTTTGCACATACAGGTCCCTTTCCCTTTAAGATCTCTTTGGGATATAAGCCCAGTAGGAACACTGCTGGATCAAAGGGTATGGTATGCATAGTTTGATAACTTTTTGGGCATAATTACAGACAGAATCTGTACTTTCAGAGTGAATACACAAGATCTCCACTGGGGCTCTCTGTGCAATACTTTCATAAAAAAAAAAAAAACAAGTAACTATAGCCTAAACCTAATGGGCAGCTTAGTAGAGAGAGCACCAAATCTGGAATAAGGAAGCCATGAGTTCAAATCTAGCCTAAGATATTTACTAGCTATTACTTTTTCTCACTTATCTTTTTTTTTTTTTTTTTTACAAAATCCTAACATAATCAGCTCATTCCCATATCTCTTTTGCTGTAGAATCATTCTAAATGCTCTAATAATAATAATTTTATTTGGAAAATATAAATCTCATCTTCCCATATTGAGAGGTAAACAAACATCTTAACCTTATTGATTTCCTTATGATTTCTTTTTTCATGTTTACCTTTTTATACTTTTCTTTAGTCTTGAATTTCAAAGTTAAATTTTCTATTCCACTCTGGTCTTTTCCTCAGGTATCCTTGAACATCCTCTGTTTCATTAAATATACATTCAATTTTGCTGGGTAGAATGTTTTTAAATTTAAGCACAGCTCTTTTTGCTTTTTAAAATATCATATTCCAAGAACTCTGCCACTTTAATGTAGAAACTGTTAAATCTTTTGTGATCTCAACTATGGCTCCACAATATTTAAATGTGTTTTTTTTCTGGCAATTTGAGGTATTTTCTCTTTGATTTGGGAATTCTGGTATTTGGTTTTAATATTCCTGGGAGTTTGCATTTTGGAATGTCTTTCAGGTAGTGCTCATTTTGATGACTACTTTTTGAAAAAGTTTCCTTATATTTTATAACCCCCTATTTCTTGTTCCATGCTTTCTTCCCTGTTGGAGTAGATAGATTTCAATGACTAGTTGAGTATATTTATATATTTTTCTTCTTTGAACCAATTTAATGTGGGTTCTTTCAATTTCTATATTATCCTCTAGTGTGATGATATCAAGGCAGTTTTCTTTGAAATTTTTTGCAATAGGATATTTAGATTTTCTATTTGATTACAGCTTTCTGGTAATACAATATTCTTAAATTATCTATTTTTCCAAGCCAGTTGTTTTCATATTTCACATTTTCTTCTTTTTTCATTCTTTTGACTTTGTGTTTTTCTTTCTTGATATTATCATAAAGTCGTTAGCTTCAACTTATTGTTGTTCAATTGTTTAATCATGTCTGACACTTTGTGACTTCATTTAACATTTTCCTGGAAAAACACAATAATGATTTTCCATTTTCTTCATATTTTTTAGATGAAGAACTAAAGTAAACAAAGTTAAATGACTTGCCCAGGTCACATAGTTAGTAAGTATTTGAGGTCAGATAAGTGCTCAGAAAGAGGAGTCTTTCTAACTTCAAGGCTGACACCAACATTTACTTGCTCAGTTCTAATTGTTAAGGAATTATTGTCTTCATTGAGGTTTTTTTTTCTTTTTTAATTAAAGGCTTTTATTTTCAAAATATATACATGAATAATTTTCAACATTCACCCTTGTAAAACCTTGTGTTCTAAATTTTTTCCCTCTCTTCTCCCCACCCCCAGATAGCAAGTAATCCAATATATGTTAAACATGAGCAATACTTCTATATACATATCCACAAATATTATGCCATACAAGGAAAATCAGATCAAAAAGGAAAAAAAAGAGAAAGAAAACAAACAACAACAAAAAGTGAAAATACTATGTTGTGATTCACACTTAGTTCCCACAATTCTCTCTTTGGATGCAGATAGCTCTCTTCATCACAAGACCACTGGAACTGACTTGAATCATCTTATTGATGAAGAGAGCCTCATCCATCAGAACTGATCATCATATAATCTTGCTGTTGTGGCTTCACTGAGTTTTTGTATTTATTTTTTCCTATTTGATCAATTTTGTTTATTTTAAGGAGTCAATTTCAACAGTGAACTTTTGTTCCTGTTTCCATTTGGTCAATTTGTTTTGTTTGTTTGTTTTTTTGTTTTTGCTGAAGCAATTGGGGTTAAGTGATTTGCCCAGGGACACACAGCTAGGAAGTGGTCTGAGACCAGATTTGAACTCAGCTCTTCCTGACTTCAGGGCTGGTGCTCTATCCACTGCCCCACCTCACTGCCCCCCAATTCTACTTTTTCAAAGTAATATTTTCTTCAATATTGTTATTTGCTAATTTATATTGTTAATTGTCTTTTCATAATTTTCTTCCTTTTTAAAATTTAATTTTTCTTTTATTGAAGGGATATTACGAATGGCCAGTTCACTTGGCCATTCAGGGAGTGATTTTTTTCTACTTGCTAGGTTTTACAGATCTTTTTGACATGTTTCCAATGGCTGTTGCTTTTTATTTGGCCACAAAAAAGGAGAACTTCAAATTGGCTCATTTGGCCACTTTTTGACTATTTCAAAAGTTCTAATGAGGGAAGGAAGAGAAGAATGAGGTTATATTGGCAAACATGAGAATTTGGAATTATCTTTTGGATTTAATATATTATTTTGCTTCTCCTCAGCCTTATTTCTTTTTTTATATATATAAGAGGAATTTTTTCTTTTTATCAACAGATAGATCCCACTAAAAAAGTTGACCTCCACATTCAATCATTAATTCAACAAGCATCATTAAGCAAGAAATATCCAAGGCAAAGAGAATAGGTTCTGAATTTAGTACTTCTCTAGTGAAGAAAAGGAGCATGTATCATAAATTCTAGTTTACATGATCCTGTGAATTTAGTAGCAACCTTTACAAGTGATGTTAAAGAATTTTAGGGTGATAGAACATAATGGATTTGGAGCCAGTAGACTATGGTTGGAATCTTGACTCCATTATTTGTTACCTGGATGACTATGAGCAGGATACTTGAAACATCTTTCTGCCTCTAGTTCCACATATACGAAATGAAGACTTTTGGTTAGATGATCTCTGCTGTCCTTGATAGTTCTAAATCCTATTATAATCAGTAACCCACAAGACAGAATAGTGTTATAAAAACAGCACTGGAATAGGACTTAGTATTTTCAAGTTTGAGCTTTGTCCTTTACTGATTGTGTGACATTGGTCTGTCATTTTATATTTGTGAGCAGAAATTTCATAATATGTAAAATGGGGATAATATCCTATATTTACATAGATTTTATAGTTGACATTGTTTTCCCTTGAGAAATTCTATAAAATACAGAAAAAATGATGGTTCCTATTTTACAGATTAAAAAAATTGAATCTCAGAGAATATAAATGATTTGCTCATTATACCCTGGCTAGTGAGTGGTAGAGTGGGTTTTTCAAATTCAAGTTTTCTAAGAATAAATAAATCTTCAGCTTAACACACTGGCTCATAGAAAATAATACATCTCTTTCTTACCCTATAGAATTTTGGTGACATCATTTACCATTTCAATGTGCTGTTTAGGTATTGTTAATTATATAAATTAATATCAAAATTAAATTATTAATTGTATAAAATAGCATCCTAATTATTAATTTTTTAGTTTTATTACTTTTAATTTTATTAATCTCGCCTTTGATTTTCAGAATTTTTAACTTGATATTTGATTTTTTTTATTATGGCTTTTTATTTACAAAACATATGTATGGGTAATTTTTTAACATTGATTCTTGCAAAACCTTCTGTTCCAACTTTTCCCCTCCTTCCCCTAACCCCTCCCCTAGATGGCAGGTAGTCCAATACATGTTAAATATGTTAAAGCATATGTTAAATACAATATACATTATTATACATAGCATCCTAATTATTAATAATGAAGTGAAAGTAATTTATGCAAGAAAAGGGTTGAAACTATGATATATCACTGCACAGTAATCTACTTGCAAATTTCTTCCAATATGAAAGCTTGATTCTATTTTTTAAATAGAAAGCACAAAATGCCTATTAACAAAAGATGAAAATGCTTATCCTAACACTCTAATTATGGGACAATTATGTTTATGAATTTTAAATTTAGTATTCATGTCTAAAAATCTACACTCAAGTTAATATAAATCCAGCGATTATTGAACAATTTGTCCCCAAATGCTATCACATATATTAATCATTATTTGATCCTATGAAAACTTGTGATTCAAAAATTGTTTTCTATTTAAAAATGTCAACCATATAATAATGTCAAGAATAATTCTATCTGTTCCTCTACCTTTGATGTCAAAGAATGTGGTTCCACTTAAAAGATATTAAACAATTTATAGATTTCATGGAAACTTTCTCCAATGATATTAAAATGTTATTTAGATTTAATAAGTTGAAATATTTTAAGATCTCATATGGCAGAAGGGGGAGTACCATCCAATAAAGCTGGCAATATTGATTGGACATCAAATGCTAAACAATGCAATGTGCACTGTGACCCAGGATTAATAAGAGGCCCTAAAATTGGGTCACATAGTCTACATTTAAGGGAAGTTACTCTGGAAGCAGTGTGCAGGATGTACTGATGAAAGACATGGGACCAGGAGACCATTTAGGAGATTGTTGAAATTTCAAGTTCTGACGCTGGCACTTATTGTCTATGTGACATTGTTCAGGGTTACTTCAACTCCATTGGCCTAAATTTCTTCCTTTATGAAATGATGCAGTTCAAGTAGACTATTTCAAAAGCCTCTTCTAGCTCAAAATTCTATGTATCTATCCATACAATGTCTCTTTTAGGTATACCACAATACTACATTGAAGGGAAAAGGTGACAACTACATAACTTCTAAACATCTTGATTAGTATTGTTGTTGGAAAAGTGGAGGGTACTTTGGGTGTGTGCTACAGAGAACAATTCCACCCATGAACTAAATTTATTTTAACTTTGGAATTTTTAAAATTACCACTTAAAGAATAATTTCATTGTCCCTGATTCACTTCATCCTTATGGTTTCCATAATGAGGATCAGACTATGGAAGTTTGGGACATGTCCTAAATTCAGATTGATTTACGACTTTCTCCATTACTGGCAGCTTTGGCATCCTATAATTTGTTGCATCTTTACCAAAGTCAAGGGAGAGATGATGCATGGTTCTCTGTCCTGCAGAAATATCGTAAGCTTTCAATACTATAATCATAAATTATACAAGCAATATTTTCAATTAATTAAATATATACTTCTCTAATCTTCTTTCTTCTGTAGAGTGAGTAACATTTATTTGAAAATGACCAGGCTGAATGTTTGTCAAATAACTTTTTAAGCACATTTTGTTATAATATTTCAGAGTCTAATTTTTCATTTTATAGGTGTCAATCTGGGAAAAACTGGTGGCATATGGGAGAAAAATGTGAGATACAAGCTTCTACCTTGGATGCCATTATTATAGAAGTTCTAATTGCTGCAGCTGTATTTACAATTATGCTGATAGTGACTCTTGTGAGTCTTTCCTGCACAAAGAAGAAATATAGTGGAAAGAATAATGCCAATAAATCGAATGTCACTTTAAAACATGTAAGTGGACAATAAAGTAATGGAACAAAAATGATAAAAGAAAACCATACTGAGTCATTATAATATCAAATCAACACCAGGAAATAGACAATGAAACAGGCTTCATTTTTTTTTTTTTTTGGCAGAGAGGTATGGGATTAGGGGGCAGAAGATTG
Source organism: Antechinus flavipes (assembly GCF_016432865.1). Taxonomy (NCBI): domain Eukaryota; kingdom Metazoa; phylum Chordata; class Mammalia; order Dasyuromorphia; family Dasyuridae; genus Antechinus; species Antechinus flavipes. Next base: position 483,199,538 of record NC_067398.1, on the reverse strand, counting down.
CATATATATCATTATAATATTTAATTTTATTTGACTTGTTTTCTTTCCTACAAGAGAGGGTTCAGAGAGATATAACTAAAAAGTTATAGAAAAATAAAAGTTGTCAATGGACCTTATTTTTACAAAGAAAGACAAGTTGTAAGTACTATGGATATGTAGGTGGCACAGTAGAGTGCCATGCCTTGAGGCAGAAAGATTAACTTTCTAGAGTTCAAATTTGGCCTCAGATATTAGCTATGAAACCCCAGGTAGTCACTCAATTTGTTTGCCTCAGTTTCCTTATCTGTAAAATGAACTAGAGAGGGTAATGGTATCTTTGCCAAGAAAACCCCAAATGGTATCATGAAGACTCGGACAGGATTGATAAGACTGAACAGCAAAAGCATAAGTTCTATACACAAAAGGTAAGCATTCCTTTCTAGCTTCTCACACTGGTTTTTCTTCCATATGTAAGTAGGTATGACAGGCACTATTCTTTCCCCATTTTACAAAAAATGTTACTAAGGCAGAGAGTGGTTAAGTGAGTAACCTAGAGCCACATAGCCAATAAATATTTGAATCAGTATTTGAACTCATAGCTTCCTCTCTCCAGACCCACACTCCAGACTTCTACACCCCCAACCTGCCTCTTATGGCTCTAAGATCTATTCATATGATGTAATTAGTGTCAAAAGTAGGATCTGAACCCAGTCTTCTTGATTCAATGGTCAACATTTTATTTTATTGAAACTTCTCAGAATGGACAATTTTTGGTTGTCAACTCAGATAATGTTACAAAATATTTTAAAAATGGAAATAATTTGTTTTTTGAATACTTTTTGTTTTGCATTTGTATTTAAATATCTATTAAGAGTTTAGACATCATAAAGAAGGCACAGTAGAAGACCTGTAATTACGCTAATCTTGCTTTTCTGCTGCAGTACTTCTTGTTTCCAGTTTATGGAAGGGATAGACAATGTTATATCACCACCCAGAGAGTAGAGAGTAGGCTTTTGTCTTCTTGATTTCTTGCCTGCTGATTCACACTTTCTCTGAGGAAAGACTAAGAGAATATATTGATAATTAAGTGTTGAGAGGCAGTGGGTCTTGGGGAAAAATAATGGCATGAGAAGACCTGGCTCTATTAAGTTCTTGCTGATTCTTATCATCTGTGGGACCTCAGGCAATTTGTTTAATCTCTTTAGGCCTATTAGGTCACTTTTGAAATGAGGGGATATCCCCTGCCGGCTTCAGAAGTGCATTCCAGGTAAGAAAACTATGACCATTTATAGGCATTTCTTGTTGGCCCAACAGTTTGGAGAAGGCTTTGGAGCTTGTTCAATTGGAGAAGATTTCTAAATGTTTTCATGCAGGGTTAGTTAATAAGAAGATGCAAGAGAAAAGCAAGGAGCTTCAAAATTTTTCATAAATTTCAACTTACCCAGATTCTCAACACTGGAATCATTATTGATACCTCATTTTCCATTACCCTATATTCAGTTGAACTAACATACTCTTTTTATTTCCACAAAATCTCTAATGTTCATTTTTTTACACTCATATAGCCACTACTCTAATTTAGGTCTTTATCATTTCTCCTTGCACTATTATAATAGCCTTCTAATTGGTCTTCTTGTCTCATGTCTCTCTTCACTCTAATTCATCCTTCACACTACTGCAATGTGATTTTCCTAAACAATGTCAACTCATTAATTAGTAAATTCCAGTGAGCTCCCTCCCACTTCTGATGAGGTTAATGGCAGTCAGAGAGTTGTGGAAATCCTCTTCTGGTCAGAGGTTCAGGTTCTTCATGAAAGAATTCCCGAACCCAAAATATTAATGGCAAAAATGGAAGTTTATTTTTGGATAGGAAGCCAGTTTTGCTAAGAGACTGACTTCTTTAGTGGCAAAGTCCTATTAGGGAAATGAAGGCTGTCACTAAGAAGAGAATGCCTTCTCAGTGGACAGGGTCTTATTTTGGACTTTCTGCAAAGAAATGCGTAAAAGGAAACCTATTTTATGAGCTGCTCTTGGCGGGGGTCTGGGACAGCCTGAGCTGATCAGACCAGGATCTCCCACGCAAAATTGCTTTGAAGGCTTCCTGAGCCTGAATTTGAATAGAGATCTGGATTGTCCTAGAAATGGCCCAGCTGGGATGATGCCACTTAACTTGTCTGGGGAGATATGCCTCCCAGGAGGGTCTGCGACTCCAATCTCCTTTCTTTACAGATCAAAGGGTACACAATTTTAGAGTGCTAATTTTACAGATTAAAGGGAACATAATCTCACACCCCCATCACTTCTAGAACCAAAACAGATGTCTTTCTTTGGCATTTTAAGTCCTTCACAATTCCAATAGAGTACTCAAATTCCTCTTTATGTTCAATGTTCTATCAGGTACCCCCTACTTACTGTTGCACCAGCTTCTCCCAAGTCTAGGAGGCTTTCCTCCTTTGCTCTGTCCCAGAGAATCCTTGATTTCCTTTAAGACTTGGTCCAAATTCCTCTTTTTTGCTTGAAGGCTTATATCTACCTTATATGGATTTTTTTCATATATTCATATATGGAATATATGAATACATATATTCAGGCATTTTATACACGCACACACACACACACACACACACACACAAACTAATACAAATAACATGTGCCTATCCACAAACACATATATGTATAGATAATAAACTCATTGAGGAAAGAGTCTAATGTTTGTTTTTGGATTTGGTCTTTGTATCCCTGGTATCTAATGCAGTGCCTTTGACATAGAAGTCATATAAAACAGTGGACAAATTCTTAACTAATTCATTGAGATTAATACAAACTAGGAGAGAGAGAAACAAGACACACACACACACACAGACAGAGAGAAAGATACACACAGAGAGACAGAGATTGGAGAGATAGAGACAGAAACATAGAAATAGAGAGAGAGACAGAGAAACAGAAACAGAGACAGAGACACAGAGACACAGAGAGGTAATATACATGGGGATTAGTAAAGAACTCCAACAAGAAATGGCACTTGAGTTATGCTTTATACTAAATGGGAAATTCTGCAAGGAAGAAATGTATAAGAAATGCATTGCAGACATAGGAAATAATTTTGCAAAGGCAGAAAAGGAAGAGATAAGATGACATATATGAGTCATGTTTAAAACAGTTAATAGGTTTGGCTGTAAGATAAATGTCATTAAAGTCTTAGGAAAAGAATGAGAAAAATGAGACAATCCCTGTGCTCCAGGAGGTTACAGTTTGACATGGGAAAACATGTTTGCTTAATTACATAATACAGAAAATAAATACAAGTTAGTTTCATTGGGGAAACATTAGCAGCCAAAAAAAGGTCTCATGTGGAAGGTGATTCTTGAATTGAGACTTAAAGAAAAAGAAGGATTCTAAGAGGTAAAAGGAACAAAAAGAGCAATCCAGAAATGAGGAACAGACACAGAAATGAGAGATGAGATGTCTTGTAAGGAAACCTAATAGGCCAGTTTGGCACAGGAGAACAACTAATTTTGTCAATAGGTTTATCATATTGGAGATAAGATGTACCTGAAAGTTTTATAGAGTTTTCAAATCTTATGGATCTTAAATTTGAGGTTGAGAGATTTTATAGACACAATGAGTAAATATCCTGACCTTTCTTCTTTTAGATAAGGTTTCCAGGATGGTCAGGGTTGAATGGAATCAAGGTCAAGGTTGAGTAATGGAACTAAGGAAGAAAGGGACATGACCTGAGAGAAGATGATTTATAAAGTACGCAGATGGGACAAGCCATTTCTTACTAAAAACACAAATATTATTTAATTTAAGATATGGAAAAACTATAGTAAAGGAAATCAAAACAAGTCATTGTTGTCATTGTACTGATCATCATCATCATCACCACCACACATATAAATTGAACTCTTTATCTTTTCCCCCTAAATCTATTATTTTCTAATTTTTCTTGTTTCTGTTTCACCCAGGATCACAACTTTGGACCCACCCTCAACTTTACAATATCTTTCTTTTGCATGCTGCTCCTTAGCCCTATTATACTATTATCTGTTTTATAGATAAAATAAAGAAAAAGAGGGAAAGAAAAAATTTTTTAAAGAGGAGAGAGAATCACAATACTCATGCATGTAGTGCTTCAATATTTACAAAGATCTTTCTTCATAATAACTTTAAAAAGAAAGTAATGTAAGTACTGATATCCTCATTTTGATGAGGAAATTGGACCTGGAAACATTGAAATTTGTTAATAAAGGAGATTCAGGAGGTTATTTCATGTGGGATAGCAAGCCAAGATCCAGGATCATCCTGCCATGCTGGATAATTATTCTTACCTTAATTAAATATTTTTCTATGGTGAAGGACCATCTTAAATCTTACTCTGTGTATGAACCTCCATAGCCATCTCACTGTTAATAAATGTAGGAGTGTAGATAATTCGATGAAGTCTTGAAAAGATCTCCAAAAAAGTCTGAGCAATCATTTGGGCAACCTCTCCTGACTCATGTTTCCCTGGAACTCTTTATAGTTTCTTGTTTGTTTCTTATATATTGTATTAAATTGTAAGTCCCTTGAAGGCAGAGACAGGGTGTTTTTTTCACCTTTGTATTCTCAGTCTCTAGCATATTGCTTTCCTTGAACATATTTAATTAAGTTTATTGAATCTCAGAGGCAGTGGGTATGGCTGAATGCCACCATGGAATGATTCCAGAAAGCCATTGATGGAGACTTCATTTAAAAATTAGATCATTTCATTGGGATTCATTAAAATAAAACTTTCACATTTATGAATTATTTCATAAATTCTTTTCTCTCCTTTTAGTAGAACGTATCTTCCTGAAACCAATTCTGAAGATATTAAACAGCAACAGCAACGATAATAGAAAATAATTAGAAAATTCATTGCCTCTTCATCATGGATTTACCTATGACAGATTTCAGCTGTGGATGACAGTTTTTTGGTAACCTCTAATCACTTTGTTTTGTTGAAAACAATTCTCTGTAAATAATTGAACATAATGTTAAAGGATTTGTGCATGTGAAAGTTAATTTCTGTGTCATTTTGGTAGTTTTGATGAATTTGGAAGAAGTAGCTTAGGCTATTCATGAGAGAACATCCTAACCCATCACAGAGGTTTATAAACCTTCAGAAGTGGGATGTCAAATTCCCCACAACTCCAATTACTGTATTATTTGGAGTTTTCTCCTATGACTCCTTTAGTTAGAGATGACCTATCTCTTTGAGAAGAACAATGGATGGAAGAAGTACTAGGTTTGATGCCAGGGAATTTGGGTTTGAATCCTTTTTTTGTTTTTTTATTATTTTTATAATCTTGGGCAAGTGTTCTTGGGTATATCAGTTTCTTTACCTACAGAATAAATGTGGTACTCTTTTTCTGTAGTAACTATTATAAATAGTTAATAAATCTGGTTGAATTTACCTCTTTGTCCATTTCTTCTCCTATTCTCACTGTCCCTACATGAGCATATACCTTCAGAACCACTTGATTAGACTATTGCAATAATTTCCTTCTAGGTACCCCTTTCTCTAAGTTACTCTTGACCACTACTTCCAGTATAATTTTTCTTATGCATCAATATAGTTATGGCAAATTTCTTCTTAAAACCTTTTTTGTCTTCTGAATACAATTTGTACTTCTCTGCTTGGCATTCAAGCCCCCAACCTCCAATTTCACCCCACCAAACCTTCCAAGTCATAGTTAATATCTTTCATCTTTAAGCATTAACATTCCAGCCAAACTGGGCATCTTTGCCCTCTGTAAATATAAACCCTATTCTCATACTTTCAGGGCTTTGCTCAAGCTCTTTCCTAAGTGTAGACTACATTTTCTTCCCATTTCCACTTGTTGGAATCAGAGTCTTCCCTTAGAGCAGTGTTGTCAATAAAGAGAAATGAGGATGACTATAACTGTACATAATCCTGTGGGTCATGTGCTGACTTAGAACATCACATATTAACATTAATGGTTTTATTGTATTTATATTTATTTTATTAAATATTTCTCATTTCAATTTTAATCTGGGTTAGGCTGTACTTGGAAGTTTTGTGGGATGGATGTTCCAAAAGTCAAAATATAGAAGCTTACAATTCAGAATAACTTACCCAGAAAAATTGAGTATAATGCTATAAGAGTAAAATGGATTTTTAGTGAAAATAGAGGGCTTTTGAGCATCCCTGAGAAAAAAAAGCAGAACTGGTCTTTCTTCACAGTTTCTGTGTAGAAACTTGGAAAAGGAATTACTCTATCAGATCTTCCATTGTCTTTTTTAATGTCTTTTTTTTTTTTTTGGGAAATTGCTTATTATTATATCTTTATTATTTGTAGGGCAAGGAGTTTCTTTATGATAAGATGTATCCATTAGGATTTTTAGTTTCTTAAATTATATTTATCACCAATTAAGGAATGGAACAATGCTAGCTAATCAGGCTTTCCTTATCAGCTAGATCTGTATTGAGGAGTGAAGACTCAATCACAAAAAAGGGCCAGTTTATCCACCTTAACATATTCATATATGTATGGGACTGAGTAGTTTGTGTGGTCTCAGTTGCAAAAAGAGGTAAATTCTAATAGTGATGGCCTATTTAGATTTCTCTGAAGTCTTGAGTAAAGCTAATCAATTCTTGGGTTGATGGTGTGCTCCCAAGGGGTCCTAAGACCATGACAAAGTCTGGGACCCAGAACTGACTGTCCTAACAAAGCAGCACATGTATTATCAGCTCCTCCAGGGAGGAGCAATCAACCAATCAGCAAATCTTTATTAAGTACCTACTATGTGCCAGGCATTGTGCTAGAGATAACATAAAGACAAAAATAAGCAACCTTTAATTTCAATGAGCTTACATTTTATTAAGTACTACAACGATCAAACTCATCAAATGACACAAAAATTTCCTTTTTTTAATGTGGCTTTGTCTCAGGTATAAAAATCTAGTGAGAGGTGGTGTGATACTTTTTCCTATTCAAATGGAAAGCCCTCTGTCCCCAAGCTTAGTACCTGATAGTTCCCTATCAACTCATGCATCCTGATGGGTTGTAGAAAGAAGGATGTGAAAAAATTACTGGGAGGTGGAATAGAAAAAAGGGAAAGGTCACCTTTTCCTCCCTGACAATTGTACCTGAAGTCAAACTACCTCTCCTAGGATACAGTAAATTACTTTCCCTCCTTTACTCCAAGCTCCTGTTTTCTACCCCACTCTCAATTTTAATTCAGTTGGACCAGAGTTTTAGAGTGATTTCCATATTTGCTTACACAGAACTCACTGCCTCATTTGTCCTGTGAGCCCAGGGCATAGATTTGTTCTCTTCTAGTGTGACTTTTGATAAATGACATTAATGAAAATAGAAATACAAACAAAAACAAAAATTAATATAACATTAAACTTTATAGGGAAGTTTTAATTAAATAATGCTCAGCAATTTCCAACTTGAAAATAAGCAGAGATGATCTTTGGGAATTAGATTTCAGATTCTGTGACTATGAGAGCAAAGATTTCCAGTTTCAGGCATATGACTATATCCACACAGAATCATCAAGGAACAAACATGCAAATTTATAAATTCTTTTCATTGTATTTATTTTATTAAATATTTAAATATTAAATATTTTACATGATTGCCCAGAACCAACACTTTTAGCTAATAGGGTCAGAGTTTAAAATTGTTAACATTAAACTTTCTTTTTGGAGGGAATGTAGAAATTATGGTATTTGTTTGCTTTAATTTAGATAAATTATATTGATTACCAGTGAAAGTTTTCCTTTGTGATAATTATTTTGAGACTAACTCCAGACAATGGAGAAGGCATAGAAATCAGAGATTTTATACTTAACAAAACATAGGATATTACCAAAGCTTATTGGGACCCATGCTAACAGCTGGCAAAGCTCTAATAGGTAAATAATATTCAGGACTTTCCAGACCAACCACTTGGTATGCATTCTTTTTCAGAACTCTACTTTCAAATTAATTTGAATTGAGTTGATCTCAACAAGCATTTGTTAATTTCATACACAGTACCAGGTTTGGTACTAGGTGCTGAGGATACAAAAAGAAAAAGAAGAAAGTCTTTGTTTTCAGCTTCCTTTTAACCAAGGAATGAACTAGATTTTTAGACAACTAAATGCAAAATATATGTGATGAGAATAATGCCAGAGGCTTCCCATATGCAATATAGTTTTTAGAGGAAATTAAGACTTTCCTCTGGTCTTCAATATGTCACTTTTATAGTTTGATCTCCTTGGGAGAGAGATATCATAATTCCATGGGGAAAAGTCTCTATTTTGGACAAAATATCAGTGATAGGTATAGGTGAAGTTTATTGCAAATGGAGATACCTATAGGCGGGGACACAGGGATATGCCAGCAGAGGATTCCAGAAAAGCACTTCTTTCTCTTTGTCCTGGACATGTCTGAAAAAAAGAGTCTAAAGAATTTTGGTTCTCTGCAGATTAGAATTTCTTTTTCTTCTTTAATTTTTCTTTAGCTTGACTTTGGATTGGCTGAAAAGACTAGAAAGAGTAGTTCAAAAATCGGGGTTCTCCTGAGGAGGAAACTATTCCTCTTCCATAGGAGGAAGAAGAGGGTTACTGAAGATGACAGTAACCATGTAGCCATTTTTTTGCTACAAGTCACTAGGGAAAATAAGCCTTCAACAGATATTTTGTGGACATACGAGACCTAAAACATTTAGTACTGGCTAAGAAATAAGTAAGTTGATCAGTGAATAGGTTAGGTTCACAAGACAAAATAGTCAATGACTATAGTAATCTAGTGTTTGACAAACCCGAAGACCCCAACTTTGGGGATTAAAAACTCACTATTTGACAAAAACTGCTGGGAAAATTGGAAAATAGTATGGCAGAAACTAGTCATTGACCCACACCTAACACCATTATACCAAAATAAAGTTAAAATAGGTTCATGATATAGACATAAAAAGATACGAGTTAGACAGCTATTGTAGCTGTCCAGGCTAGAGGTGATGCTGTCCTCTCTAGGGCTTTGGCTGTATGAGTGAAGAGCAGATCAAAAGGAGAGGTGTGAAACTAACCAATAAAAGCTGGGAATGGATTAATTTGTGGGATGAATGAGAAAGGGGAGTTAAGGATGACACTGAGATGACAGTGAGAGGATGTTCTTTACAATATTAACAATGTTTGGAGAGGATGGGAATGTTTGAGAGATAATGATTCATAGGATCATAGTTAAAGCTGGATAGAACTTTGAAGATTGTCTTAGTGGACCCCTTTATTATAGAGATGGAGAAAGGGATGCTCGAGTTTTAATGACCTGCCCAAGGTTGAACTGCTAATAAGTGTCAAAGGTCACTTAAACTCATTTAAACTCAGGTCCTCCAAGTCCTTATCAATGTCTCATGCATTCATATATATATTCATATATACACATACACATATATATGCTTGTATATATGTATACATACATATACATACATTTACTTTTAAAAAATTAAATCAAACTTTTTGTGTATGTACGAGTGAGTACAGGGCTGATGATGGAGCAAGGAACAGCCTAACTAAGACCCATCATTAGAAGGCTGGCCAACAGTTGACATTTTTTTTTAACCACAAAAACTCATGAAAATCATCTATAAAATAGTAAAGGATCTGTTGGGATCTATATTGATGGAAGATGTATCCACATCATGACTTCCCTTATGGAACTAGAGAGATAGCATAGGTACAGTGGAAAGCATGCTAAATGTGAAATTGAGGAGACCTGGATTTAACTCTTGGCTGACACTTATTAGCTGTGTCACTTTGGGCACAAGCAACTGATCTGTAAGCCTGTTTCCCTTCACCTGAAGTGATCCCCTTCCTTTAGGAACCAGAAACCTCTCTAGGTCCATGAACAGCTTGCAGTAATTGTTTTCCATGCATACTTAATGGGAATTGTTTGGTTGTCAAAAATCCCCTTTCTTTCCATAGAGCCCCCATGATATGCAAAACATGAAAAATGTATTTGAAGTCAATATAGATTTTTGAGAATTAAGCAAGGGATCTAGGATAGGGTTCCAGAGATTCTAGGATATAGCCTTGTCTTCTATCAATATACAGTGTAAAAGGCTCTAGGTAGATTAGTTCAGCTTTCAGAGTCCTAAAAACCTTGGCCTGATCAGATTGTACTAAAATTATCTGCTTCCTTTCCCAGTAAGCAAAAAGAAAGCTGAAAGGTGGCCCCAAATACTTAAGCAAAGTGGGCCTTAAGACAAATAAATTCTAGCCCCAGGAAGCAAGGAAGTAAAAGATTTTGTAGCAGCAACCAGAATCCTCCAGGGCTAAGTGGCAAATAAAAAATATCTATATACTTGTATTGTGCCTCATATCTTCCACTGATAACTTGCTCTGATTACAGAAATTTGCAATAAGAGGAAAAATCAGGGACATGATTTAAATAGCATCAAAACTAGTCTTTCAGGTCTTGACCTGAGAGCACATACAGGATAAAGCATACTTAACTAAGTTTTACTTTAGGTAATTGTCCTAGTTTTTAACAATTCCACCTTAAGCTAGATTCAAGAATAATCGTAGTCAGAAGAACACCACTGGGAAACTTAGTCACAAGGATCCCACCTTAAGTAGAGACCAAGGATGTCCTCCTAATTCCTTCCCAGATATTAACTCCCAACTGTAACAATTTCTTCTGAGTAGCTTGTGGCATATTCCTTTCAAATAGTGGATCACTGGCTTAATGATCTATCAGACAGTCATACCTGAATTTAAATGCCAAATAAATATCAGCTGCAGTCCCAAGAGATTTTATCTCCAATAGAAATTCTTATTAATCAAAGCTTCAGATGAATCTAGCTCTCATGGATCACAGTAAAAAATTCATCCTAGAGGTTCACAGCTTAAGTTCAACATTACACAAATCATTTTGCTTTTAAAATGCTCAGTACATAGAAAAATTCTAAATTGCATATTGCCCATAATAGAAACATATTCAAAGGGACAAAGTCAAAAACTATTATTCTCAGAGTCGCTTTAAATAATGGATACAACTTTAAGGTGACTATGCAATCAATTAAAACTCATACAGAATATAGAACATCATATTTTTACAAAAAGAATCTTATCAGAATTAACATTAATAGTTAATGTTTCTTCATTCTTAAAAAAATGTTAATTCAACTATCTCCAGTTGAGGAGTCTCTATAAACTTTTTTGGAAATAACTCTATCAAATCAGGTTAAAATCTTGCTCTAGGTACTTCAAGAAAGCTATAGATCACATTTGTTATCATATTTATTAAACAAGGAGAACTATTATGTACTTAGATAAACATTAAATAATTTACTGAAGACAGATGGAGACCTTAGCAAAAATAATTGACTTTCAAAGAACTTGTGGTTCCAACAAACCTCTAGCATTGCCAAGTAGTGGAATCTTTGATCCAGCATCAAAAATGCTGCCTTAGAGCAGCTATAGATTTGAAAAATAAAAAACAAACAAACATTATTATTAACACCATTTAAATGTAGGCTATTCCTTTAAACAATAAAAGCAATGTTTAAACAAGTGGGGAGGAGGAGCGGGAGGGAAGAGGAGCTTCCAAATTACTGCACTTTGTTCTAACTACTAAGAATCAGCTACACCTAGTGGGGGTAAGGGAGAGTTAGATTGTCATCTGACAGATCTTGCTCTTACTCCTTCCCCCACTTCACATGGCAGCCCTCCCAATTCCACTACACTTCCCAACTCCCACTTCTCATAGTTAATTCTTTTTAGGGTGCCAAGTCCCCCCAGGATCCAGCTCACCAGCCAAAGACTTGCCTCATCCTCATGGAATGTCTCCTTTCCCCTGGAAAATGGCAAGTTCCACTAGGGGCTCGCTCCTTTCTGTCCAACCTAACTCTTCTCCCCTTTTCCAACATGCTGTGCTTTTTTTTTTTTCTATTTTTACAAATTACCCAATATACACTTTAGAAAGCAACATACTATCTAATTAAGGGAATACAACTGGAACTTTGTTTTAATAACCTATATTATTACTTTAAATTAAATCAAATATAGCTTTAAATTTCCAGTAATAATGTTTCAATATTTGCACACAATTTTCTAAGATCTTGTGCTTAAAGTAAACTAATTTACAATTCTAGCACATACAATTTAATAGTTATTGTCTCATATAACACAATATAATACAATTTAATAGCAATTGTCTCATATAATAATTTCCCCCCAAAATCAGTGCAAGAGGATTATAATTAATACAAAACTGCTTTTACTATTGTATCTCAAATAACAAATTTCAGTGAACTGATTGAATATAGTTTCTTTCTCTCCCTCTTGTCCCATGTGTCTCTTTTTCAGTCAGAGAATGAGGGAAGGGGAAGAAAAAGAAAAAGACTCTCTTTATTCTATGCACTCTCCTTCTCCAGGAGGTCCCAATTTAGTTGAATTGCTTCCAAACTACTTTATACACACACATAAAATTCATTTATTTCAAAGTTGGTATTGTATATTTGTCACATCTAAAAACCCATATAAAAGTGCTAAATATGAAGCAATTAAATCCAATTAAGAAGTTAACACTCATATAGCATTTTCTTTGTGCTTAGCACTTTGGAATCTTGAAATGACCAATTGCCAAATTCCCCAATTATTACTCTCAATAATTAGTTAACTTTTCCTGCAGAACCCCAACTTTGGCCAGAGTTGAAGTGTCCAGGAAAAAGTCAGCCCTCCCCCCTCATCTCTCTCTCTTAAGAAATTCTAGCTCACAGAACAGACATGACACAGACATTTCTCACAAAGAAACAGAGACAAAAATTATCTCATCAAGTGCACTTTATTTTTTGCTCCAAAGATTTGAGTTGTACTGCTCTTTCTCTTTGATGATCCCAGAGTCCCCAACTAGGGCTACCTCTTGATGCTGGATCACCAAATCTCTCTGGGGAGAGCATCCAATCTCATAGCTTGATCTCCCATAATATACTCGGACTATCAAGTTTGGAAGGAGTTACCTGCCTTCCTGGGCCATCCAAGGTGTCCCTGTTCTGTGACTCATCCCTGGATCATTAAGCCTTGATCTCCACAGGGCTCACTACCACCTAAAAGACAGTCCAAGGACACAGACAGCACTCTTCTCCAACTCTCCCTCCCACCTCCCTCCCATCCCTACTCCCCTCCCTCCAGATTACACATGCATAAGTTACATGGTTCACTCTTACCCTTGGGCTTCTTCTTCAAAGACTTGTGCTTCTATTTTTATCTGAATATCTCTCCTAGACCCATACTTCAAAGAGAGGGAGAATGAGAGTCTGATCTCAAAGATGATCAGAGAAAACCCAATCTGGCACCTGCCTTGAAGAGGGATCCCAGCCATTTCTCTGGGAAGCTACAGATCCTGGGCGAAACCCCCCACAAACTGTGTGGAACTGGTACTAGACCCCTTCCCCGAATTAACTAATCAGAGACATCTTCAGATACAAAGAGAAAGCATTTATTTAGTCCCTGCAGGGAGAGGCCCAGCACATCTGGGAAGCATCCTGACAAGCCAGAAACAATAAAGCTGGTTAAATAGCAAAAGATCTAAGTCTTTTTATTGAATTAAAAGGAAATAACCATCATTGACCAATGGTCACCAATATTGTCATTGTGGGTCACTTCACTTCTTGTAGCTGACTTAGGCTCTGACCTTTAGAAATCTCTAGGCCTAAAGAGCATGTGATTTCCTGCAACCTGGGCCCGAGATCTGATCTTCCAGCTCTGCAGATTTCTGAGAACAGGGATCAGGTGACTTAGGCCTAAAGTTTGATTCTATCTCATAGACTTTTTGAGAAAACTTCACCCCGTTCCATTCAATGGTTTTTATGTAGTCAAATAAATTGCTAAATTACCTTTCCTGATGGTGTCTGAACACAGATTGAAACATATTTATTTTTTACTTGATTTTTCTTGAGGTTTTTTTTTTTTTTTTTGAGAGCGGGGAAGTCTATATTAAATTGCTTACATTTTTAATGAGGCAGAGTAGGGGAGGAAGGATGGGAAAGAATCTGAAACTCAAAGTTTTAAAAACAAAGCTATCTTTACATATAACTGGGAAAAAATAAAATATCAAATAAATTTTAAGAAAAGAATGAAAAAAAAAGAGTGCCATCATTACTCTCCCACTCCTGAAAAACTGTGTCTATGTAGTCAATCTAAGTTGATAAATATTTATTTTGTCTGGAAGCATACTAACTGATTTTTTCCCCAAAATAATTGTTTTCTTTTCTTTTCTTTTCTTTTTTGTTATAGAAACCAAATCTCTGAAGGAAAAAAATGTCACTGGAAACATGTTGGGTAGTAGTTTTTAGGATATTCATGACTTTTATTCATTTTTTTTTAAAGAAATGAATTTCTTTCTTTAAGAATAGTGAAAACTTTCTTGTATTTTATTTTACTTGAGCCCTGTAAAAATCTTGCAAAAGATAGAATGGTATTATTCCAGTTTCACAAATCAGGAAACTGAGGTTCAAAAAACAAAAGTAACTTATTCCTGAACTTTTCCTGGTACCAACAAGCATAGTAACAGTCTTTTAACTTCATATTTAGTGTTTTTTCACCATTGTACTTCAAGTTGAGGAAGGAACTTGTTTCATTAGTTATTCTTAAGTTAATTTTTTAAAAAACACCTTAAAATACTTAATTTTCAAAGAAACTTCCCCCAATTCTCACCTGAATTTTTCCTTGGGACAAATGGTCAAGAACAGCAAACCACATTGTCTGTTCAGCTCTCTTCCTTCCCTTCTTTTGTAAATGAGGAAATTAAGGCATAGACTTTAATTTGTATAGGATCACTGCAGAATGCTCTGGTAACTGTCCCATATTGCCTCTCCCACACTTCTAGTTTACTATATCTCTATTTCACTATCTTTCATGTTTCCTCAAATCTCAGATCAGTCATTTCATTTCTTTTAGTCAATTCTTGCATAAAATCATCTGCAGGTTTTTCATTCTTGTCACTTTGTTTCCTCTGGAAGTCCTCCAGTTTGTCAGTTTTCTTCCTAAAAATGAATTTCAAATGGTTTCTAAGAGCAGATGAAAATGCAATGTTTACCTATCTTATTGTCCACTCATTCTTATCTAATGGTAAATAGATTCTTTTTAATTGACGAAGTTGATTTTGATATTTTCACTGCCCAAATAAAAACAACTAAGTATATATTTATTTCTATATCTTTTTCTGTATTTCATATCTCCCAGTGTATCACTCTCATAAGAGACATCTTCTATAAGGAAGATAGAGATGAAAAAGGAGAAAAAAATTTAGCAACACCAAAAAAACTGATTGAAAAGTTCGATATTTTGAGAAGTATTTCAAACCAATGAATATATCTCTATATAAAAAGATCATATAACTTCTTTGAGGCAAAGATTGGTCAATTTAACTCATTTTGAAATGATTTTTTCAATTGATGTTCATTATTTACATTGTTATGGTCACTTGTAAATTGATTTTCTGGTTTTGCTTACTTTGTTTTGTTTCAGTTCATAGAAATCTTTCAATATATTTCTATAGATATCATGTTAATATTTCTTAGAGCATAGTAATATTTTATCACATTCATTTATTTTTTGGTTTATTTTTCAATCAAACTTGACTCTTTGTGATTCCAATTGGGCTGTTTGCCAGGGATGAGATACTGAAGTGGTTTGCCATTTCCTTCTCAAAATCATTTTATAGATGAGGAACTTAGTCAAACAGGGTTGTGACTTGCCCAAACCACACAGCTAGTATAGATATCTGAGGCCAGATTAGAATTTAAGATGATAAATCTACTTGATTCCAGGACTAGGACTCTATCTACCACACTGCCTAGCTGCCTGCACATTTCTATAATACAATGGTTAAATATTCTCCAATCTATAGATATTGATGCTGTTCTTTGATACCACAAAAAGTGCTGCTATAAATATTTTAGTGTATATATGTGGGGGGTCTTTCTTTTTTCATTCATCTTCTTGGGTTACATTTATAGTTATGGGTTTCCAGGTCAAAGGTTTTGGACATATTCATCTCTTATTGTTTCCTCTTCCTTTCATAATACATGTGCTAACAGAGAAAGAGGAAACAGACATATCAGAATCTCCATGGAGTTTGAAGCTAAAGGATAGACTTCTGTGTCACCATTTCTAGAGCTGATTCACTTTCACTCTTGAGTATATTTGAGGCTTAAAGTAACTTTAATGTCACCTAATAATTTATGATACTGACCAAAATGTAACTTTCTTTAAGGAATCAAAAGATAATATTTAAGACTTAAAGTGTGATGAAAGCCACTTATGATACGACAATCCTTGGCTTTCTCTCAAATTATAAGATCCTTTTTTTGGTCAGGAGCTATAATCTCATCATTATGGGAAAGTCTGCCTATCAGTACAGATCAGCAACTTGCCTATAATTTATCATTTTTCAGAATTGCCTGGAAATGCTGAGAGTTAAATAATTCGTCCATTATCACATAATTAAATCATGTTAATAGTAGGATTTAAACAAGGCCAGTACACTATCCATTTTTGAAATATGGCAGAAAATATTTGTATATAATAGAATTGCAAAACTTCAGAGGTAGAAAAGACCTGGGAGTGTCCTAGAGCTAAAATAACTTTGCTATGGAAATCATAACACTTGGGTTTGAGTTTTAGATCTGACACTTACTTAATGAAATTCAGTAAACTAGATGATCACTGATGTCCCTTCTCACCCTCCAATTATGTCTCCTGCAGCAGTTGTTTAATTTTATTCAGCTTTAGTTTTCTCATCCATGAAATCTAAATAAGTATTGCACTATGTATTCCACCAGATCCTTGAAGATCACGAGATAATATATTGAAAGTATTCTACAATTGTAAAGCAAAATACAGATGGCAATTCTTTTGTTTCAGAACATATCCATATCACACTATTTTGCTTTATTCTTCTTTTTTTTTTTTGCTTTTTTTTTTTTGTTAAACAATTGGGGTTAAGTGACTTGCCCAGGATCACACAGCTAGTAGTGTTAAGTGTCTGAGGACAGATTTGAATTCAGTTCCTCTTGACTCCTAGGCTAGTGCTCTATCCACTGTGCCATCTAAAAATATTTTATTATGAATTTGACAGTCATCAACACACTTAAACATTTTCACATTCAAAGGACATAAAAAGAGAATTGCTTATGAAAAGCTTGTTAAATCCTATTTAACATAGTAGCAATAATAACACTGCTATTCTTTTTTGTTTCTTTCTGAATTTCCTTGTACTTTCTTCTGTGTATAAAAATGTTTCATTGATATTCTTTTCTTTATTTTCCTTTTTTATTGCAATATTACAAGTCCCACAGTTCTTCATAACATGTTGGTCAGTCAGAAAATATTTAATAAGCATGTACAATGTGCCAAGCACTTAGAAAGCAAAGAAAAGCAAAGGATTTTCTCTTCTCTTGAAGAGCTCAAATCACAGCCACACCTTATATAAAAATAATTATAGATAAGCAAACCACAATTATGCTGTATTGCAGTTGAAGTGTATGTACATAGAATACACTTTTGAAAGGGTATACCATATAGTATCATAAAACATGGAACCTTGTGGCTCTAAAAGTTTAGGAAAACCTCAATTCAAGATTTGACATAATTGCTTTATGACAAAGACAAGTCATTGAGCCTCTCGTTGTTTGCAAGTAATTTTCTAAGGCCATAAATTAGAACTGAGTTTCTGATCTGCCCTGGTATGAGAGAATTGAAACTCCCTGAGTGCCCCCTATGACTACACATCTGTGATTTGTTACTCCAGAAATGTCTTCCAAAGAACAATAGAACCAACAATTATAACAAGAATTACTACTTTCATAGATGTGATTGTACAACTGAATTTCAACAATTACAATGCTGAAAATTTGCATTGACTCTACAACTAGTATAAGCATCCTTTACTTTAGGGAATCATTGCCGTTTCTTCTTTCCCTGGAAAATTTCAGTCTTACTTTCAGGCTATTCTATTAAGACTAATTTTAGGCTATACTTTCTTCAATTAAGAAAAAATTACTCATAAAAAAAGATAGGGGAAGAATTTTTAGAATAAAAGAGTAATATGGTAGTTATATAACAATATAAGGCTTAGAGAAGCAGTTTGGGACAATGGGCTTGATATCAGAAAACCAAGAAGCAAGTCATGGCTTTACCATTTATTAGATATGTCACTTTAAAGGGTGAGTCACTTGCCTGTTTCCTCTCCTATAAAATAAAGGTTATATTTGCATTAATAATTCCACAAGTTTGGGGATAAGATTTAATAGGTTCCTTCTTAGTAAGAAAATTTCCTAGTGATATAACTTGATACCTAATCTCTAATTTATATACATAAAATGCCATAAGGTACTGAGGGCTGAATAATTTGCCTAGGATAACCTCCATTAGATTTGAACTCAGGGAATGTTTGATGTTTGCCTTTCTTTGTGTCCTGAGTGCTTAACAAGATGCCTAGGACATAGGAGGTGCTTAATAGCAATCAATGCTAATTGAATCACTGATTAATACAAGCCTTATGTGTCAGAAGTAAGACATGACCATAGATACTTCAGATTCCAAAACTAACTCTTTAGATACCATACTATACAGATTTTCTTTTCTTTTTCTTTTTTAATTTGCTATTTTTAACAGTATTTTTATTTTTCCAAGTACATGTAAAAATAGCTTTCAACATTCATTTTTGTAAGATTTTGAGTTCTAAACTTTCTTTTCTTCCTCCTTACTTCTCCCAAGATAGCAAGCAATCTGATAGTGTTTTTGACCTATATTCAATCTCCATAATTCTTTCTTTGAATGCTGATTGCATTTTTCATCCCAAGTCTATTGGAACTGTTGTGGATCATTATGTTGTTGACAAGAGCCAAGTCCATTACAATTGATCATCACATAATCTTCTTGTTACTATATACAATGTTTTTTTGGTTTTGCTCACTTTACTCAGCATCAATCCATATAAGTCTTTCCAGGTTTTTCTGAAATCAGCCTGCTCATCTTTATAGAACGATAGTATTCTATTACATCCACATATCATAACTTATTCAACCATTTTTGCACAAATGGGGCCTTTCCCCTCTTTTATGAACTCTTAAGAGATACAGATTCGGTAGAGACACTGCTGGGCCAAAATGTATGCACAGTTTTATAACCTTTTGGCATGGTTCCAAATACTTCTCCAAAATGGCTAGATCACTTCACAATTCCACTAACAATGTATTATTGTTCCAGTTTTCCCACATTCCCTCCAACATTCATTATTATAATTTCCTTCATCTTAGCCCAATCTGATAGGTGCTACTTCAGAGTTGTTATAATTTGTAATTCTCTAATCTATACATAATAACTTTCTTAAACACTATGTAACTACAGTGTAGACTGAATTGTATTCTTCTAAATAGGTCTTTATTTAGAAACTTACCTGATTTGTGTTATAGATTTATGTTAATCTTTAAAAATTTTAAAAAATAATACACTTTCCTTTTTTTTAACTTTTTATTTTCAAAATAAAATTTTCAATATTTGCCCTTGAAAATCCTTGTTGCAAAATTTTTTTCTCCTTCCCTTCAACCAACCTCCTCCCACAGATAGCAAGCAATCCAATATATGTTAAATATGTCCACTTTTTCTGTAAGTATTTCCACATTTATCATGCTGCACAAGAAAAATAGGCTTATATCCCAAAGAGATATTAAAGAAGGGAAGGGGACCTGTATGTTCAAAAGTGTTTGCGGAAGCCCTTTTTGTAGTAGCTAGAAATTGGAAATTGAATGGATGCCCATCAATTGGAGAATGGCTGAGAAAATTGTGGTATATTAGTGTTATGGAATATTATTGTTTTGTAAGAAATAACCATCAGGATGAATACAGAGAGGCTTGGAGAGACCTACATGAACTGATGCTAGGTGAAATGAGCAGAACCAGGAGATCACTATGTACTTTAGCAACAATACTATACGAGGATTAATTCTGATAGAAGTGGCTACCTTCGGCAATGAGAGGATCCAAATCAGTTCCAATTGATCAGTGATGAACAGAATCAGCTATACCCAGCCAAAGAACACTGGGAAATGAGTGTGGACCATAACATAGCATTTGTATTCTTTCTGTTGTTGTTTGCTTGCATTTTTGTTTTTCTTACCAGGTTTTTTTTAACCTTCTTTCTAAATCCGATTTTTCTTGTGCAACAAGATAACTGTACAAATATGTATACATATATTGTATTTAACACATTCTTTAACAGATTTAACATGTATGCCACTGCCTGCCATCTAGGAGAAGGGGTAGAAGGAGGGGAAAAGTTGGAACAGAAGTTTTTGCAAGGGTCAATGTTGAAAAATTACCCATATATATATTTTGTCAATAAAAAAATCAGATAAAAAATAAGAAAGAAAAAAAAATAACAGCAAAAAGGTAAAAATACTATGTTTTGATCCACATTCAGTCCCCAAAATTTTTTTTTCTAGATGCAGATGACTCTATCCATCACAAGCCTATTGGAATTGGTCTGAATTGCACCATTGTTGAAAAGAGCAAAGTCCATCACAGCTGATCATCACATAATCTTGTTGCCACTGTGAACAATGTCCTCTTGGTTTTACTCACTTCATTTAGCATCAGTTTGTGTAAAACTCTTCAGGCATTTCTGAAATCATCCTGCTGATTGTTTCTTAGAGAACAATAATATTCCATTTTATTCATATACCATAACTTATTCAGCCATTCTCCAATTGATGAGCATTCACTCAGTTTCCAATTTTTTGCCACTACAAAAAGAGCTGCTACAAACATTTTTGTACATGTGAGTTCTTTTCCTCTTTTTTATGATCTCTTTGGTACACAAACCCAGTAGAGACACTGCTGGATCAAAAGGTATGCACAGTTTTGGGCATAGTTCCAAATTATTCTTTAGAATGGTTGTATCAATTCACAACTCCACCAACAATGCTTTAATGTCCCAGTTTTCCCACATCCCCTTCATCATTTATCATTATCTTTTTCTGTCATCTTGCCCAATCTGAGACATATGTAGTGTTAACTCAGAGTTGTCATAATTTGCATTTCTCTAATTAATAGTGATTTAGAGCATTTTTTCATATGATAAAAATGGTTTTAATTTCTTTATCTGAAAATTGTTTATATCCTTTGACTATTTATCAATTGGAGAATGGCTTGTATTCTTATAAATTTGAGTCAGTTTTCTATATATTTTAGAAATGAGGCATTTATCAGAACCTTTGGATATAAAAAATTTTCCCCAGTTTTCTGCTTCTCTTCTAATATTGGTTGCCTTGATTTTGTTTGTACAAACCTTTTTAATTTAACATAATCAAAATTATCCATTTTGCATTTCAAAATGTATTCTAATTCTTCTTTGGCCACAAATTCCTCCCTTCTCCACAGATTTGAGATACAGACTATCCTTTGTTCTCCTAATTTGCTTATAGTATTACTCTTTATGTCTAAATCATGAACCTATTTTGATTTTTATTTATTTATTTTTGCTGGGGCAATTGGGGTTAAATGACTTTCCCAGGATTACACAATTAGGAATGTGTCTGAGACCAGATTTGAAGTTAGCTCCTCCTAACTTCAGGGCTGATGCTTTATCCACTGTGCCACCTGGCTGTCCTCATTTCTAGGACTTTCAAATTAGTAGAATCTTAGTGTTTTACAGAGACCCTAAATATCAACAGTCTCATGTAATGTTTAACTAAATTTGGACAAGATCAGAATATAAAAAGGGAGCAAGAAATATTCTAGATACCACTAGACTTTGAAGATAATGCTGCACATAAGTACTTATTCTGTGCAGAGTACTATATTCTATGTCATTGTTTACCACTACTACTATGTTACTGTCTACTAATGTTCTAATTAGAACATTCATTAGAATGTTCTAATACATTCTTCCAACATCAAGTATGCATTAACAAGCTCCACAGATCTGGCAGAGAAAGTGTTCCAGGACATAATCACCATTTGATCTCCTAAATTTCCAACATCACAAAAACATGTTACTGAATATGACCCATAAGTATGAATTGCTTTTTCAGGTAATAATAATGTGAACTTTTGGGGGACAAGTACTCCAAAATAGGAATCACAACAATGTTCTCTAATGATACATCACATAAAATTGATCCAGGTTATATAACTAATGCTTAATAAATAGTTAATAAGTATGAAGCAGAGATTTTATCAAAGGAGATGATGTTTACCCCCTTTTGACAACTTGTATGTCAATATAAGTTGACTTTCCTGTAGAGAATTGTGCATATATTTTTATGTGTATGTGTATGAATAAATGACTTATTGTGTGGTTTCTGTATTCAGTTTTCAGATACATAAAATGTGTTCTTAGGAGAAAAATGGAATAGCAAAATACAGTTCTAGATCCTCTTGAGTTCTTTACAATGCAAATCAAATAATTTACTTATAGCACATCAAGGGTTTCTGGAATAAGGAAGAACATGTATAACTTATAACAGATCTTCCAACTAGAGAAGGGAACTTTGGCTGCATATTAGAAACACCCCTGATCTGAGAGTCAGGATTCCTGAGTTCCAGTCTCAGCTAAATTCTCTAGAATTCAGCCTCAGTTTCCCCACATATAATATTAAAATTTGGACTAAATGATTTTTAAGGACCCTTTCACCATCACATTTTTGTGAAATCTATTTCAATAGCTAAATAGAACTGTGACTGTTAGTAATCCTGTTGCAAAAAAGAATACACATTAAGATAGAAATGGACTATCTTAGCTTTGTTGTACAAAAATTCAGAAGAACAGAAGATGATATATTTTATATTTTAAAAATAAACAAAATAATTGAAAGCTGAAACATAGTTCTCTTTTTATATAATAGCTTTTTATTTTTCCAAATACATGCAAAGATAGTTTTCAATATTCACCTTTGCAAAACTTTGTGTTCCAAATTTTTCTTCCGTCCCTTCCCTTTCCTCCTCCCCAAGACAATAAGCAATCCAATATAGGTTAAACATGTGCAGCGCTTCTAAACATATTTTCTTATTCACCATGCTGCACAAGAAAATTTAGATTAAAAGAGGAAAAAAAACACGAGAAAAAAAACCAGCAAAACAATAACAACAATAAAAAGGTCGAACACAGGAGTACTACATACAGATCCTATGACCATTATTAATGAGATTTTTTTCAAGTTTTGCATTTCAAATTTTTTCTCTCCTTCCCTCTTATTTCTCCTCCCCAAGATGATAAGCAATCTGATATAGATTATAGTGTGAAATCATCTAAATATTTTCATATTAGTCATTGTATGTGGGAAAAAGTTCAAATAAAAAAAAAGAAAGAAAAAAGTGCAAAATAGTAAGCTTCAGTTTGTCAAATGCCATCCACTTTTTCTCTGGAGGTGGATGGCAGTTTTCATCACAAGTCTTTTGTGATTGTTTTGAATCATTGTGTTGCTGAGACTAGCTAAGTCATTCACAGTTGTTCAACATATAATATTACTGTTGCTGGATTCAATGCTCTTCTGGTTCTGCTCATTTCACTCAGAATCAATTCGTGTAAATCTTCTTAGGCTTTTCTAAAATCAGCCTTTGTTATAAAATTTGTTATAAATTTTGTTTATAAAATAATTTTGTTATTTGTTATAAAATAATAGTATTCCATTATCTTCATATACCACAACTTATTCAGCCATCCCCCAACTGATGGGTATCCCTCAATTTCCAGTTCCTTGTCACTATAAAAAGAGCTGCTACAAACATTTTTGCACATTCTAAACTCATTTTCACTGAGCTATCATTTATCCCTATAAAGGAGCCAATTACTCCAAGAAATCTCTCATAAGTCTCTATGCAAATTTCACAAGAATGATAGTATCTGTGTTATCCACAGTGCCAAAACAGAATGTAGCTGCGAAGATAGCATAGCTATCTCTAGCCATACTTTGATCTATATGGCTTCTCTGAAGTATTTTGTTACAAAAAAAAGAAGTTGGAAAGTTGGTAAAGGGTATGTTTCCTTGCCTATAACTTTACAAGGCTGCCCACAGAATACTTATGATACATCTTATCACTAGACTTAGAATTGGAAGATAATTGAGGAGCCTTTGAACCCAAAGAATTCATACAAGTAGAAGAGGAAGCAGGTTTTGAACTCACATTCTTTGATTCCAAATAGAGTATGTTTGCTATGACAGGTGCTATTACATTGTAATATCCTCTGGGGTCCAGTAATAAGGATAATGGCATTGCTTGTGAAATAATAAAAAAGTATTTCAGTAAATTTTAATCCAAATGTGTTCTTATATTTTGCTTTATGAAAAAAAGTATTTTTAATTAAATGATTTATTATTTTTGTCATATTCTTTTGTAACATGTTTCTCACAAGGAAATAAGTAATTTTTTTGATGCAAATGTTAAGGTAAACATAATTCACCATTACTTCTAAAAAGTATCCTCCTCAAATTAAGTTAATAAAAATTATGACAATATGGTCTAATATCCATTACTACTTTCCCCATATTTAATATAGGTTTCATGATTTTCTTCTTTAGGTACCTCTTTATTTGCACAGAATTTTTACATTACACCAAAAATTTCATAGATGTGATATAACATTTGGCTTTCTTAGCAACACATACAATACAAATAGCCAAAAAGAAGTTGGAAAGTTCAGAGGTCATAGCTAGCTAGTACACTCAGACCCCAAATAATGTATGAGAAAAGCTAAGAATGAAGTTCACTTTCAATCATATGAAAACACCCAATCCAATCCATTGCTTTTACTATAGAAAACACTGATTTACATAGCTATACATAATTTCATGGACTATACAAACAGTGATTGTAAAAATGATAATTAAATATATAAAATATCTAATCTAAGAAACAGTAATTATCAGGAAAAAATGAGCTTAGAAAGTACATACTTCTTATATGATTTTATAAACATTTGAGTAAAGGCTCAGATTTTGTAAAACAAAAAATCAACTTTCATCATGCATACTTTTAAAAGCACTTCTTTTTTATATTCACACACACACACACACACACACACACACACACACACACACACACACAAAGTAATTAAATAGTATTCTCACTGTTCTGGACCTCTTTTCAACTTTTGACATGATCAATTACCCAGTAGATTTTTTAATTTAAATAGTTGTAGTAGAATACTATGTTGCCATTAAAAAAAAAAGATGAAAGGAAGGGTTTCAGAGAAACCTGGAAAGGCTGAAGAGTGAAGTAAATAGAAAAAGTAAAATTTAGACATACCCCTCCCAGTTTTTGCCACTAACTCATCATTGATGCTTTTGGGTGGTGTAGTGAATAGAGCACGGAGCCCAAATCAGGAACATCTGGGTTCAAATCTGACCCCAGTCACTTAAAAGTCATTTAAATAAACTATTTAAAGATGTAATTTTTCCTTGTTTTCCTATCTATAGCACTTTGAACAATTCTGAGCTGCTCCTCAAACTGAAATCCCAACTTTTTTTTTTAATAGCCCTCTTTTCAGGGATACAATGTAACTATAACTCATTGAACATTACAATTTCTAAAGGATCAGAATTTCAAATGAAAGGGTAAAAGTGAGATCTGTGGTAAGTAGTTTGTAACATATTACAAGTCATAACAATGATTTTAAGAAGTGATACAGAAAGTCATTACCCAGCAGATACATTATCAGAAAACGAAGTGGGCCAACCATGTTGCATGGTATTATCTCTATTTTGTAAATAAAAAAGCTGAGGAAAATGAAGGTTAACTGACTTGGTGAGAGTCATACAACTTTTAAGTGACTGGGATCACTTTGAACCCAGATGTTCCTGATTTGGGCTCCGTGCTCTATTCACTACACCACCCAATAGCATCAATGATGAGTTAGTTGCAAAAACTGGGAGGTTTTATATATGTCTAAATTTTTTCTTTTTCTATTTACTTTACTCTTCAGCCTTTCCAGGTTTCTCTGAAACCCTTCCTATGGCAACAATTTGTCCAGCTATTCCCCAATTGGTAGGTATTCCCATAAGTCAACTCCTTTCTTGATGATGTATCTCCTGGATAATGACCTCCTATGCTACTTCTCATATGCAAGTCATTGGCTGACAATGTATTACAGAGTAGTTATACTCAACACACATCTCACTTTTGCACTTTGGGCCCATTGTAATTTTGATTCTTTAGAGATTGTAGTATTCTATGGTTCATAACTCTACTGAATCACTGAAAGAAAACTGTTATTAGTAAAGGAGATTTGGTTTTATGCTTTAAAAAACGAGCTATTATAAATGTTTTTATACATGGGATCCTTTTTTCTTTATCTCTTTGTGTTATCATAAAACTGATAACATTGTAAATCCTATGACATACACAGTTTAATGTATTTCCAAATACAACAAATCCCAAATTGCTTTTCAGAATTTTGTCAGATGAATTCACTACTCCATTAACACTATAGCAATGTATCTATTTTCCTATAACCCCTGTAACATTAATCATTTTCCTTTTTTAAAATCAACATTGCCGATCTCATAGGTATGGGGAAAACTTAATAGCTGTTTTGATTTTCATTTTTCTGATTATTAGTATTTTGGAGATTTTTTCATATGGTTTTTGATGTGTGGATTCTTTCCCTTAAGAACTGTCTATTCATTTTGTTTAATCATTTAGCAATGAGAGAATGGTTCTTCTTATAAATTTAAATGAATTCTTTATGTATCTTAAAAATGGGAATCTTATTGGAAAACTTAACAGCAAAGATTTCCATCCCTCTCTCCCATTAAACTGTTTCTCTTCTAATTGGAGCTGTATGTGATTTTGTTTGAGTAAAACCTTATAAATTTTGTATAATCAGCATTTTCCATTTCATATTCTATGAATGTCTCCATTTCATCTTTAGTTATAAATGGTTCCTTTATTTTTTGGTTCAAAGGTAATTTCT
Organism: Antechinus flavipes; assembly: GCF_016432865.1. Lineage (NCBI taxonomy): Eukaryota > Metazoa > Chordata > Mammalia > Dasyuromorphia > Dasyuridae > Antechinus > Antechinus flavipes. The sequence goes on along the minus strand of NC_067398.1, from coordinate 483,172,596 downwards.
TCTTTTGTTGTTTTTCTAATTTATATGGAGTCATCCTTTATGTCCCATGGTAATTAACAATTATGTTTTCCCAGCAGTTTTTATTACAGCTAGTTTTCCCAGCATTTTTTTGTTGAGTAGTGAGCCCTTTGAGATTCAAACACAGGATACTGTGTTCATTTGTTTCTGTATACTCTATACATAATCTGTGGCATTAAATTATGTGTCTAATTTTTTTTTTTTGGTAAATACCCAATATTCAAAAAAGGCCTCCAGCATGTTGGATGGATCCTTTATGGGGCAAATAAAAAAGGGAATAGATGAGAACCAGATATAAGAAGCAGGTGTGGGTGTATTATGATCTATATTGTTGGAGAAAGGATCCACATTGATGAGATCACAAGTCCAAGGAAATACTTGGTATAATATTTGTACCACTTACTCATAGGGTGAAAGACATTTTGTAAACTTTTAAAAAAAGAATTGTAAAACTCAATTATTATATGTTTGGAGTTTTTTTTTTTCATTACAGATAATATGAGCTTGAGTCAAATCAATTAAGTATTTTTTAAGAGCCTACAAATATGCCAAGCACTTTTGTTAAGTCCTGGGGATACAAGATTATATAAACATATAGTCTCTGCCCTCAAGAAGTTGTTAGTCTAACTGAGGAGATAACATGTAAAAGACCATATAAACAAGCTTCATATAGGATAAAGGGGAAATACTCAACCACAGAAGGCACTAGCTTTAAAGGAAATATAAATGTCTTTTAGAAGGTACAAAGATTAGTTGGGAATTGAAGGAAGTCAGAAACTTTTAGAAGTAAAATAAATTTGTGAACATTTAGTGGGTCCAGTGTAAATAAGGAAAAAAATTCAATCAAATAATATTCAGATTTACAATTAAGTATTTTCCCTTTTTAAACAGGGAAAAAAACACAAGAAAGAAAAGTCTTAATATAAAGCCATACATAACTAAATAAAAATATTTATACATGTAAATAAAATAAAAATTCCTTATGTGGGGAAAATGCAAATATTATATATGTACCAAATTTTCCCTCAATTTCCTATAGCAGTCATTATTTCAGTGTCTTGTTCAAGAATTCTTAACTTTTTTTTTGGTGTCCTGGACCCTTTTGTCAGTCTAAACCTATTCTCAAAATAATGTTTGATTGCAAACATACATAATTAAAGGAAATGCATTAGAGATAAGTGGAAATAAAGATGTGATTTGTTCCCCTGAAATCTTGCGTAGTTAGTATTACTGCCTCAATAATCATTTTTTCAGGAAATCAGAGCCTTCTTTTAGCATATTCCAATATGTTTTAAGGAAGCTTGGATTTGAAAGAAAGCTTTTCCATCTGGGATAACAAAACAACTGGGGCTTCAAAAAGCTTAATTAATGAAAATACTATCTCAACTTTTTCAAGTACAACCATGAATGATTTTCTTGAGCTATAAATTTGAATTTGGATTAATCTGGCCAAAAATGTTGAAGGCTGTGAGGGAAAGTAGAAGGTGGTACAAGCCAAAGGGCTGAAAGAAAAAAAAAATATGAAGAGGAAGCATATGTGATTCTCAGGTCTTGATCTTCATGAAAGAAAATTCCTGAGTACTCAGAGCAGTCCAATTATTCTAGAATTGACTACTCAGATGGATTCTTCTGAAAATTTATAGCCGTCAAATAGGATTTCCATTATTCAAGGGCAGTTGCTCTGTTAAAGAGTTATTGTATTTGGCCATCCCTTTCTTGATTATTCAGGAACTTATTTTTTTCTTTTGCTTGATTGTATAGAATCTTTTTTTAAACCACTTTTTCAATCACTGTTGCATTCATTTTGGCCTCAAAAGGAGAACTTAAATCTGCCCATTTTGCCACCTTTTGATGGTTTCAATTCACAAGCTCTCTTGGGTAATTGAAGAAAGAAAAGAGACTGAATTGGCAGAAATAAGGAGTTGAGATTATTTTGTAGATTTCTTCAGTTATTTTACTTATCTTCAGCCCCCTTCAGTTGACTAATCTAAATTTTGGTCAGGAAGGTATATCTAAGATCATCTAAGGCAAGGCTTGGCAAAAGAATACATTGTCAATGATATAATCATTTTGGAAGTAAAATGTATCTGAAAGCTTTACAATATTTACAGCTTGTTTTTATGGATATTTAATCTATGGCCCAGAGATTTCACATTATGATGACACTGTATTCCATAGGTAAATGTCCTGAAATTTCTTCCTGGAGCTAAAATCAGAAGGTTGGTATATTGAATGATATTAGGGTCAAGGCTAAGGAGAGGAATGTGACCAGAGAGGAAAGGACCAGCAAAGTTAGACAGATGGGGAAAAGTCAAGACATTGTCCAGGAAAAATGCAAATGTTATTTGAGACATGGAAAGAATATGGTCTAGGCATTCAAACATGTAATTATCATCATCAACAACACAATACAAACTTAATTTTTTTATATTCATATTTTATTATCTTTTTAAAATTTCCTCCTTTCCTAACTTCCCTTTTTCTTTTCAGAATCCCATTCACCCAGAATCACAACTTTGGGGTCATCTTTTGACTTCTCCCTGTTTTCCCACATCCATTTAATTTTTAAATCTTACCTCCAATATAGACAAGAAGTTCTCATCCAGCTTTTGCTTCAAAACATTCCTGAGAAGGAATATAGCTGGTACTCACTAGTCTTTCCAAAGCTGTGTATTCTAACTTTTGAATTGTTCTCATTGTCCTGTAAATTATTTTTATTGCTATCTTATGTTCATAGAGTTAATATCTCTCATATCTGACCCATACTCTCCCTTAACACTGCTGTCATGCTAGAGCAGGATTTCCCCACCTCATATCTGGACTATTGTAGTTAGTATTTTATATTGTATTATTGCATTTTGTATTGTAGCATTGTATATTGATTGGTTTTTCTGTACCTACTCTCTCCCCATTCCAGCAGCTGACAAATTGTCCTTCCCAAAAAGCAAGTCTAACCATGTCATGTCATCCTCCATTCAAAAATTCCAGTGACTCCCTATTAAGGATCAAATATAAAATTCCTTGTTTTTAAAGTTTTTCATAATCTAAACCCTTCCTGCTTTCTTCATTTTATTACACTTCACTTTTTTTCCTGTATGGTACAAGTTGGTGACTGGCTGCTTTGCTGTTCCTCACTAAAAAAAAATCCACATGCCATCTATCAAATCTGCATTTTTCATTGACTGTTATTAATGACTGGAACTCTCCTTCCTCATCTCAGTCTCTGGCTTCCCTGGCTTCCTTGAAATGTTAACTAAAGTCCCATTTTCAACAAAAACCCTTTCTCAGTCCCCTTTCATATTATTATCTTTCCTCAGAGACTACCATAAATTTATTATGCATTTGTTTTATTTGTACTTTGTTGTTTGCATATTGTTTAGTCTTTAAATTTCATAAGAACAGGGCTGGCATCTATCTATCTATCACCTATCTATCTATTTCTTTTTTGTTTGTTTGTTTGTTTGAATTGCTCAGCAATCAGCCCAGTGCTCAACACATAACAAATAAATATTTAATAAATGATGCTAAATAGACTTTATATAATTCTTTAAGGTGGATATAATTCTTTAAATTTGACATTTAACAAATGTTACTTTATTTTGATCTTCATAATAAACCTTTGAGGTAGATGCTATTAGTATCTCTATTTTACAGGTGAAGTAAAGAAGAGCAAAAGAAAAGAGTTTTTTTTTTAAAGAGAATAACTCTAGATAGGTAGATATGTAGGTAGGTAGATAGATAGACAGACAGACATGGATGGATAGAGGATATATAAGACAGATAAACAGATGGGTAGATAGATAGATGCCAGTCCTGTACTTATGAGATTCAAAGACTAATTGAGGGAAACAATTTAATGTAAGTTTTTAACGTTTACAAGGATATTTTCTCCCAATAAACTTGAAAAAAAGGTAATATAAGTACTAATACCCTTATTTTAATGGGAAACTAGACCTGGAAAGAATAAAATGTATTAATAAGGGAAATTCTAGGAGAAATAAGGGTTTTATGGTAGATGGTAAGCCAAGATCCAGAATTATTCTGCCAAATGCTGGATATCTATTCCCACCTTAAATATTTTTTTTTCTTCAAGTGAGGGACCATCTTAAATCTTACTCAAACTATAAACTTTCAGAGTTATCTCATTGTAAACAACAGGGTGAAGGAATCAGGGTATGAATAATTAGATCTGACCTGAAAAAGATTTGCCAAAAACTGTGTCTACCCTAACATATCAGAATCTATGTAAAGTGAGCCCAAAAAGTCAGATCAATCATTTGGTCAATCTTTCCTTTCTCAAATTTTTCTAGTGCTCTCTCTGTCTCTTCTTTGCCCCCTTTTATACCATGTTGTTTCTTACACAATGTATTAGAGTGTAGGCCCTTTGAGAGGAGTCAGGGTGATTTTTCACACTTGCACCCCTAATTCCTGGCATATTGCCTTGCTCATGCTATTTAAGAAATATTTGAATTCAGACAATTGAATTTGGTGAATCTCAAAAACAATATATATGGCTAGATACCACTGTGGAGTGATTCCAAAACAAAACAAAACAAAAAAACAAAAACCTGACAACCCATTGGTAAAGACTTCAATTTAAAAATCATTAGGATTCATTCAAATTAGAACACTTATATTTGTCATCTTATCATGAATTGTTCTCTCTCCTCTTAGCAGAACATCTTTCTGAAACCAGTTCTGAAGATATTAAGCAGCAGCAACACTGACAATAGAAAACAATTGGAAAATGCCTTGCTTCCTCATCATGTATTCATCCAGGAATAAATTTCAGTTGTGAGAAATAAGTTTTTATCATTTTTTGTTCACTGAAAACATGCTATCCATCAATAATTGGAAATACTGTCAACTGATGAGCAGCCCTTCAAAAGTGAAGTCTCAAGTTCCCAACCTTTGGGATATGAAGAATGACACTTTCTTACAATTTCAGCTACCAAATAATTTGGAGTTATCTCCTATGCTTTCTTGGCTAGAGGTGGCCTGTTTCTCTGGCTGAGGATTTGGGATTGGGCAGAAAAATGAGCAGAATAAGTGCTGGATTTGGTATCAGAACATCTGGGTTGGAATCCTATCTCTGCTACTCTATTATCTTTGCTATAGAATTGATTTGTTAGACAATTTTTATAATTGTTATATATTAGTTATATAGTTGATAAGTCTGGGTGAATTCACCTCTGAAAAATCTTTCATTTGTCTCTTCCTCAAGTCTCATTGCCGCTATATGAACACAAACCTTCAGAACCATCTTCTAGGACCATTGTCATAATTTCCATCCAGGTGCTCTTTCTTCTAATTCATCCTTCACAATCACTTCCAGTAGAAAATTTCTATGTACAGGCATTTCTATACTATGTCTCTTCTTAAAAACATCTTTATTGTCTTGTGAATACAGTTTATATTCCTCTGGTTGGCATTCAAGACTCTGTACAATGTAGAATCACATTGTGGTGATTTCCACATCTTCCCATTTTTATTTCATATTTTTAATCTTTAAGCACTTAACATTCCAGCCAAACTTGATCTATCTCCCCTTTCTAAACATATACTGTACTTTCAGACTTCCAAGGCTTTGCTCAAGTTATTTCTTAAGCCTACAATACATTTTATTTCCCATTTTCACCTATCAAAATTCCCCTATCCCTTAAAGTAGTCTTCTCAATCTCAAAGAGAAAAAGGACCACTAAAACTGTACATGAAGATTCCTGTTGACTTTAAAAAAACACATATTACAATTATTTGATTTATTGTAGAAATTTGTCTCACCCTATAGGGAAGTAGGAAAAAAAGGGGGAAAAGAAAGGAGGGGAGGCTGATAAAAGAGAGGACAGATTGAAGGAGGTGGGGGTCAGAAGTATTTTTAGTTATTTTATTAAATTTTTCTAAATTAAATTTTAATTTGGTTTAGGCTGCATTTGGGAGTGCTATGAACTGAGTCATTTGCACATGTCTTTTCATCTAATGTCTCCTCCACAACCATTGGTATCCTTGTCTCTCAGATTTCACAGAACCCCTTGTTTGTACAATTCTCTAATGCAAATACCATGTACTCATTGGTATTATATCTATTGTAGTTGGTGGTATATTCCTTTACTGAATTGTAAGCTCTATACAGCAGGTATTTATTTCAGGTTTTAGTCCCATGATATAACTATAATGCCATTGACACTTTGCCCTACTGCAGAAATGAAATGGTTTGGAAGCAAGATGGAATGCTTGCTTCAAGAGACCTTTCCCAATCTCTGTCAATGCTAGTGACATCCCTCTAAAATTAACTTTCATTTATATTTTATATAGTATAGTATTTTTGTTGCCTCCCCCATTAGAATGATAGATCTTTCAGAATGATGACTATATTTTTTATTTTCTTTGTACCTGCAGTGTTAAGTATAGTACTTGACACATAGTAAATACTTAATGCTCACTGACCGGACAATGATGAATATATTCCTGGTAGTAATGGCTTTGGGCATGCACTAAAAAAAATTGGCAGAGTGAAAGGAAGCAGTGTGATGGGTTTCCCTCCAAAAACTTCTCCAACTAGATCTAGAAAATGCACCAGACAGAAACCTGGTGGGGAAAGCCAAAGAAAGTCGCAATGTTTCATTTTTCCAGCCCAGCTCAGCACAGATTGACAAATAAAGAAGGATGTGAATCCTGAGAATGAGATTGTCTAGCAACACACTGCAAATGATAAATTCCAATACCCAGGAAAAGATTTTTCTCCAAAGTAATTTCTAGTTCCATGTCTAAGCTCCACCAGCACCATACAGGGTCATTGTGATGGTGATAAGTGCCAACTGGGCTTTGTTACTCACATTCTAATTCTGAGTCACAGATAATAGGACAGAGTGGGGAGTCCTGTGCATACAGTAAAATTCTATAGTTGAGAAGTCCTGAGATATTTACTGAGAAAAGAGGAAGTTCAGAAGGCAACAGGTCCCAGCACCATAGCTCAAGACCCACACTCAAAGCAGGCTTTTACCTCTTGCATCTATTATAATCTGTTACAACATAAGAAAAATAATCAAAGCGGAAATCTCAAATTAAAAGGAAACCTATAATTCTGCCATTTTGAACCAAAAGAGCTTTCAAACTGATTGGAAGGGACAGAGTCTAAAAATCTACTTTTGCACAGACCCACATTCAGGTCAGGATCTTGTAGTGGCCAAACCAGGAAGTTAGCCATCGGACTTAGTCTTAGATCAAACCACTTTGGGAGTTTGCAGGATCCCAGACTGTCTCTGTGATTCTGGAATAATACAATGCTTAATACTACAAGAAACCAGCAATAAGATGAGCCCAGACCTTCGCTCCAGAAATGTGACAGAGTCCTTTTCTAAAACTGAATCTAAAATCAGGAAGTAGTAGGGAAGAATGGGGAAAATGAGCTATTACAGTGATGAGAATGTTTAGTTGTAAATGTAGACAAAGAGAAGGACCCAAACTTCAACTAAAATTTCTGGAAGAGATAAAGGAAACATTTTTTAAGGAATTCAAATGGAATAAGTGTTGGGATTCTTGTTCTTTAAAATAAGTAGAATAGTTCTCTCTTGGGGAGAGCAGGTTTCTCGAGGGATGTTTTCTGGAGGCAGCCTTAGTTTCAGTTCAGATCAATAATTACCCCAAATGCAGCTAACTGATAAAAATACAAATGTTTATTTTCACCTTCCAAAATAGCCTGGTTAGTTGAGGCTCTCTCTCTGCTTGGTTCCAAGAGCTCTTGCAGTTTTGTCCTTTGCTTCTGCCTCTGCTTTCTTCAGCCTTCAATTCAGCTTCACTCTTCATGTAACTCCGCTGAAATCTGTCCGAGAGCCTCTGTCTATTTCTTTTATACGAGAGCGGAATTGTGGGATACGAGATAAAGGGATTATGGGTTTTCTCCCATAGTGCTCTCTGGCCCCAAGAGCTTCAAGGGAGGTGTAAATTCACAAAGTTACACAGTTAACTTTGTGAACTCCCATACTTATGAACTCCAATGAGTAAAGGTGTGAACACAAGCATTGTATCAATTAGTTCTACTTAGTACTTTGTTTCAGGTTCTGGCCCAAAACATCTTCTTATAAGATCAGATCAATAATCTATCAACTTTAATGAGTTAGCAGTTTGTAAAGATTCCAACATCTCTCGCTTTCTTTTGTTTTAGAACATAGGGTGGTCATGACCTCTCTGACTTCTCAAGGAGGTGAGAACCCCCCAAAAAAGATGATCACACCTTCCCTGACACCTCAGGAAGGGAGATGAAAACAGCAAAAGAAATAGGAAGTCAAATCAGATTAGCAGGTTTCTGAAGAGGCTCACTTGAAACAGTCAGTAAACATCATTTTGTACATGAAGTATACTTAAAAGTTTTGCACATTGATTACACAGACTTTACACATTGATTTTTGGATGTTAAAAAAAGAGGTTGACTAGTATACTAATGTGGGATAAAATGGAGAAACATCTTTCTGTGACTAAGGTCAAAAGATTGGTGTGGTTGAATGGAATCAAGGTCAAGGTTCTTGAGTGGAACTAAAGAAAAGAAACCAGAATTATTTGGATTGTGCAAGGCAAGACATTTTCCAGTAAAAGTGAAATATTGTTTAAGATTAGCAAAGACTATGGTCAACATGATGAAACAGATCATCATCATCATCACCATCATCATAGCACATACAGTTTTTTCTTTTATTTGATTTTGATGCAACCAAAAGAATTTGGAAACAGAGAACTTAAGATCAAATTCCAGTTCCATTTAATCCCATTACGATTTGAGGCAAGTCAATGAAATTCTCTAGGTCTCATTTGCTATATCCCTGAAATGACTACAAGGTTTTTAAAGCCACCTGTTCCATCCCTGCTCCTATAATGTCTGGCTCATTTTATGGAGGCAATACATTAAGGGTTGTATGAGATCTCATCTAAAAGAATAGGCTCAGGTAGAAAGAGCAGAGACAGGATGGAGGCTTCAGAAGACTCCTCAAGATCAGCAAAGGTGTTGAATCTTAACACTTTCATTCATGTAAGTTTATCAGTGCTCTAGTCCACTACTCTGGAACTCAGAAAGGGGAGCCCCTAAATTAAAAATTAAAACTTAAAAATTATTATTTTATATATAATTAATAATAATAAAATTAAAAATTAAGATCAATTCATGCTACATAGGCTTAGAAAAATAGCATATTAATATTATCTATGTTCTATTGTATTTTTATTTACCTTGTCAGATATTTCCCAATTACATTTCAATCTATTTCTGGTCAAAGTGTTTTCTGTGCAGCAAATCTGATATCTCTGCTTGAAGCAACTCTGAATCCCAGAGAAACTTTCAATCTGTCACCCTTAGGCTTCCAGTATTAATAAAATATCAGGTCCAGTCCTTTTCCCTTTTTATTGGGCTGTTTGACTAAAACTCGATTGCAAGTCAGACATCATTTTTTATTCTTATAATGTCAGTGCTTATTTGAGCCAAAGCTGCAGGCCTGCTTAGAACAGCTGTTCTTTCCTTGGCAGCCTGGGTAGTTCCCAGAATGGGTGGCCTTTGAGGATTAGAATTTAGCACACTGAGCTTACCAAGGAGTTTGCCACCCTGTCCATACCTATTGCCAAGCTTATTGTCTTGCATTAGGCTCAGAGGTGGGTTTATAACTTGGCATCCAGTCAGAGGAAAGATTGCTTGGTATCTTATCACACATGATGTGGAAGTTGATAGATTCCATAGTGACCCATAAAGAGACATTTTAGCAGTCCTAAAATGCCTCCTAGTGTCAGGATACATGTGAAGAGAGCTGGAGACATATTTTTTGATGAAATAGATACCGTTTCTGGAGGATTGATATAGTCCATTAGCAAAAATTGCTTTCCTCTCTACTTTAGATGGAATGATCCTAGGGAAAGCTCTTCAATCATGAAACCGTTAAAAAAAAAAAAAAAAAGGACTGTGGTTTCAGTTTTAGCCACATTAGCCTCCTGTTAGTTATCACCTTATGTCTTTAAACAACATTTTTATTTTTGAATTTGATAAAGAATAGATTTTTTTTGGCCTACACCTCATAGGTATTGCATATAAGTTAAAAAATTTCAAAGATTTTTTGGTCATTAGATTTTTTTTTAGTGATTCAAGGCATAGATGGGATGTCTTCTTTTCATCTTCCAAGATACCTGCTACTATTTTCTAATGTTAAAAATATAATTAGATTTCCTCATATCAGAGAAAAGGATCAGGAAAATTAAAAAGGAAGTGACTGTGAGTTAAAGTAGGGATTGTTTACCTGAAGGATTTGTTACTATTTTTAAAAAAATGATAATTACATTTTCAAAGAATTGATTTCCTCTATAACTCTACATATTTTGTTCCTTGCATTGAAAAACTTTATTCTGAGAAGAGAACCATAGGTTTTGTCAGACTATCAGATTGCTGAGTTAAAGATTGCTAGTAATAAGCAAAGAGGAAAAAGATGAGATAAGGAATAAAGGTAAGGAATGATTTGGTATTTAGAAAATTCCCCAATTGTCCCTGCATTAGTGCCTCTGTGCCTGCAAATAAGCTATGGGAATATTCTGAAATGAAATTGGCTACCATTGGCTGCCCCATATTCTCAAGCTCTAGGGAGTCATTGTGAATTATTGAATTTTATAACTCAGTGAGAAAGCAATGAGCATAATTCGAAATATCAAAGCTGCATGGAGTAGGTACAAAGTTGTATGCAATAGATGTTTGTGTGAAGGGTTGATCTGCTAGATGAGATTATAAGGAGAAGTGCCTTTGTTTGGGAATTTGACTGATTATCCCTGTGGAATCTGTGTGCCTGTGTTTGGGATGGTTTTATTGATACAAGTTGTTGTGAACTAGAGCTTATAAACAGGGAGAAGAAGGATTCTTCTGGGCCAGTTTCTTTTTCTTTTTCTGGAAAGATTTAGAAGAAAATTAAATTCTTATTTTGTGGGAGGATGCATGCTTAGTAACAGAAAGAAGCTAGGAAGCACTATGGATAAAATGTTAGATTTGCAGTCAGGAGACTTGAATTCAAATCCTGCCTTAGACACTAAAAGATGTATGATTCTGATCAAGTGACTTAACCTCTGTTTACCTCAGTTTTTTCATCTTTGTAAATGAGGATAATAATAAAATCTACCACACAAGGTTATTGTAAGGATCCAGTGAGTTAGCATATGTAAAGAACTTGGCAAACCTTGCAGGGGTCCTCAAACTATGACTGGAAGGCCAGATGCAGCAGCTGAGGATGATTATCCTCCTCACTCAGGGCTATAAAGTTTCTTTATTTAAAGGTCCACAAAACAAAGTTTTCTTTTTACTATAGTCCGGCCCTCCAACAGTCTGAGGGACAGTGAACTGGTCCCCTATTTAAAAAGTTTGAGGACCCCTGCGCTTAAAGCATTGTATAAAGGCTGACTAATTCTCACTCTACTTTCCTAGCCCTTGAGTTGGCAGTTTTTTTGATCCAAAAGGTGATAGCAATTCAGGGCAAGGAGGACCAATTGTTGGAGCCAAACATGTAGACATGCAGTGGCAGAGACAAATAGCAGTTGCACATTTATGCAACCATAGGATGGCTCTACCTCTGCAGGATAAGAAGCTGTGCTGGGCAAAAGCTCCTCTTCCTCTGGCTTGAACTCTAGGTTTGTCTGTCTTCTAAGATGTTGGTCCTATCTAAACACTCCTCCTCTCTTAAACAGGAAGATTGGTCCTGAATTTTTCTGGTGAATGGGATAAACTGAGGGAAAACTTCTCATGGGAATGTGGCCTTGAACTATGTCCTAATTGTGACTTGAGACTTTGCAGTAACAAGTTGAGTTATAACTAAAAGCTACAGGTGTCAATTATCTTGGATGAACACGTCCCTTCCTGTTCCTCCCACCTCTTAATTAGAATTTAAGTACTTGATGGGTAAAAAAGTTTATTATTTACCAGTATCCTTTTGTTTCTAGTATAGATTTCCACTTTTAGAGTTGTAATCTTGGATTCCCCCAGACAATGGGAGAAAAAGTCAGGATGGGGGTAGGGACTTCTGTGTTTAGGGTCTATAAATCTTGGGTTTTTCAGTTTGTACGCCTCTACTGACACTTTGCCTGTTGGGAGTTGCCCTTCCTAGTGAGATCATAGTAAATCCTTTTTTTTTTTTTTAAATTTTGCTTTTTACCTTGAGAGTCTTTGATTTTTATTTGGGTAAGGGTCACTGTCCTATGTTGGAATCCTTACAAAGTATTGTCATTAGAATTGATAGAGACAATAATTATCTAATTTAGCATGGTTCAATATGATTGATCTGATCCTACAAGGAGATGTTATGGGCCTGAACTTGAAACAAGGTAATAACTGGAATTGAGGAGACAATGTTTAAATTCTAGTTTAGCATTGATTTAATCCTACAACAAATAATGGTTTCCCAGTGATATAATGATTGATGTGTACTCAGTGTATAGCATATAAGCAAGAAGCTCTCAGGGCCAGACACAGAGCAGTCTGGGAGATACAGAAGCCCACTCTCGGAGTCAGATCCATTCCATTTTCCACCTTTGTGCTGGCTAGAGGCTGAAGGACAAACCTTTAGATTTGGAGACATTAAGAGGGAGCTCTTAGAGCCAAGGAGAGAGATAGGTCTCTATTAAAGCTAACGGGGCTCAAGGAAAGAGACAAAACTTGGAAGGAGAAAATAAACATTTGGATTTTATCAGCTGGCTGCATTTGAAGTGATTATTACTTGGAACTGAAATTAAGGCTGCCTCCAGAGAATCTCCCCTAAGAAACCTGCTCTCATAGAGAACCATCATATATTATATAAAAGAAGAGCACACCACAGTCCTACACACTGAGAAGTTGATATCTTTCAGAAAATCTTCCCTCCTTTTTGTAAGCAGTTAGTGTTTAATTAACTAACTTGCTGACTATTTGGTCTATTTTGTTACTTGTGGTTGAGCATATATCTAAATGTAATATACCTCTCCATGGCTGGATCCAGACACTGGACATCTCTACTATTGCTTCCATTTGTAGCTATCTCAGGGATTAAAGGAGTAGGGAATGGTTAGTAAGCTCCTCTCCTGTGTGGGAACCAAGTCTACTCTCAGTTTTGGTCCCATTTTCCCTAGGGATCTTTACAAAAACAGAAATAAAGGCAGAGAATCCCTTACCTGACTTTTTACAGGCCCAGGGGAAAGGGAGGGTTTTGGCTCACCACAGCTCATGCCAACTAATTCATCTCCAGTTGATAGGGGAAGTCTCATTTAGACTGTCTGCTATAAGCGTGGCCATCTTGTTTCTACTTGGAGACCTCTAGTGATTAATTTGTCATCTTCTCTGACAGTTTACTTGCTTTAGTACAGCTGTAATTTTTGGAAGTATTTCCTTATATTTTTTTCATATTATTGCTTCTAATGTCAAATAGAACAAGTCTAAGTCTTACTTTAAGGCAAGCTTTCTTGTATGTCACCCAAATTTCCCTCAAATTACTTATTTCAATTTCTTTCAATCAATACGTGTATAAAATAATCACCGCGCCTTTCATCATTCTGCTCACTGACCTCTGGAAGCATTTCACTACATTAATATCTTTCCTAAAAAGTGTGCCCCAAATTGAACTCCAAACAGGTTCTGAAAACAGAAAAAAATGAAACTATTACCTACCTTGTTGTTCAATCATTCTAAAATGAGATTCTTTTAAATTTCCAAAAGTTGATTGACATATTTTTACCTCAAATAAAAAAATAATATATTTCATTGTGATGCTTTTTACATATCTCACATTTCTTAGTGTAATTTCCCATGAAAACATCACTTATAACAAAGAATAAAGATGAGAAGAAAAGAACAGTTTAGCAACATTGAACAACATCAAAAAAAGTTTGATGTTATATGAAGTATTGCACAACTGTAGTCCCCAGGACCTTTCAAGGACAATGGGTGAGGGTAGGGTACTTTCACATATCAGTTCTTTGAGGCTAAGGTGGACCAGTATGATAACATAGCAATCAGTTACAAATACTTTTGTTTTTGATGAGCTTTATATTCATATTGTTATAGTCTTTACATTTATTGTTTTCCTGGTTCTGCTTACTTTGCTTTGTCTCAGTTCATTGAAATCTTCCTGTGTGTCTCTGTACTCATCATATTCTTAGTTTCATAGTAATATTCCATTACATTTCTCTCCTACAACTTGATTAACCATAGATATTGATATTGTTTCTTGTTCTATGATACAACAAAAAGACTTACAATAAATATGTTGATATATGTATGTGGGAGTTATTTAAAAATTTTATTTCCTTGAATTATATCCCTAACAGTGACATCTCTGGGTCAAAGGATTTGGATACATTCATGACTTTGTTCACATAATTTGAAATTGTTTTCTCAAATGTCTGGATCAAATCAAAATCCCATTAAGGAGACATTAATTTATTCTACGTTTGTTTATTTTCTAATGACAAATAAACCTTCAAGAAAAAACTCTGTCATTGTTTAGTCATGTGTATCTCTTCATTTCCCATGGATAAGTCTGTGGAGTTTTCTTGGCAAAGATATTGTAGTGGTTTGCTGTTTTTTCTTCCTGTATATTCTCATTTTATAGATGAGGAACTGAGATAAAGGGATAAGTGACTTGCACATGATTACACAACTAGTTAAGTGTCTGAGGCCAGATTTGAACTCATTTTCCTGGATCCAAGCTTCTATCCACCACATCACTTAATTGCCCCCAAAACGCAGCCTAAAAGATCAGATTTCATGAGGATTAATACTCTGAGGGCAAAGAATCAATATTTCATTACTATATAGGACAGCAGTATGAAAAGAAACACTTAACAAATTCTGTATATCATAATAATATGTACTCTTGTCTTTTTTGTTCCTGTCAATCCAAGAAATTTCTTTTTCTTGACTTATTGCTATAGTTAGTGTTTCTAGTACAATATTGAATAATGATAATGTTCTTAGAAAACACATATACTATATTCCAACATAGAAAGATAAAAGATTTAACCTTATTCTTGAAAATCCTCTAGCTCATTAAATTATCATTTTTCCTTTAAAATATTATATTCATTTTTGCTGGGTAGATTATTCTTGGTTATAATTCTAGCTGTTTTGTTTTCTATAATATCACATTCCAAACCCTCTGCTCCTTTAATGTAGTAGCTGCTACATCTTCTGTAGTCTTATCTGTGGCTATTTGGTATTGAAATATGGTTTTTGGTTTGTGTGTGTGTGTGTGTGTGTGTGTGTGTGTGTGTGTGTGTGTGTGTATTGAGTGTTGAGGAGATGAGGTGGGCTGCTTGAGGTGTTTTCTCTTTGACCTGGGAGCTCCGGAACTTGGCTATAGTAGTCCTGGGAATTTTCATTTAAAATTTTTCAAACATGATTGGTAGATTTAAAATTTTTCAATTATTTAAAATTTTTTTGTTATATTTTAAGTTTTGAATTGTCTCCTTCCCTCTCTTCCAGCCCCATATTAACGAAAGCTAACATTTCATCTAAATATAAATGTGGAAACATACAATACATAGTTCTATGTACCAGTTCTTTTTTTTTTTTGGAAATAAATAGCATTTTCCTTCATAAATCCTTCATAGTTGATTTAAATGATATTATTCAGAATAGCTTAGTCATCTACAATTATACTTTGAATAATATTGATGTTATTATATGCAATACTTTCTTGGGCCTGCTCTTTTCATTCTGAATTATTTCATGCAAATCTTTCCATGTTTTTTATCTTAACTTATTTGGCATTATTTACAGCATTATGATATTCTACCACAATTATATAACAACTTATTCAGCCATTCCCAATTGATAGACATCACCTCAATTTCCACATCTTTTCTACAATTAAGAGAGCTGCTTCAAATATTTTAAGATATATATGTTATTTTTCTTTTTCCCATATCACTTTGGGAAATAGAACTTAATGGTATTAGGGATCAAAGAGTTATAATTATTTAGGCATAATTCCACAGTATTCTCTACAATGGGTCAATTCATATTTCCACCAATAGTGGATGAGTGTCCAATTTTTTCCACATCCCTTCCAGCATTTGTCATTTCCCCTTTCTATCACTTTAGTCAATCTTATAACCATGTGAAGGTAACTCAGAGATGTTTTAATTTAAATTTATCTATTCAATAATGACTTAGAGCATTTTAATATGGATACATATAGCTTTAATTTTTTTTTTATTCTTTTGATTTCTATTTTACCCTTTAGTTTGAGGATATCAGGGTGGTTTTACTTGATAATTTCTTGTCTAAGTTCTATTCACAACTTGAATTCCATAACCATATAAATATTTTCCATAGAACACATATAGAACCTCAGACTCAGTCACTGAATGTTTCATTATAGCACTGATATTTTACAGGGTTAAGAGTCCTTGAAATTTTGGAATCATTCCTGCAAATTTTGTGTCACTTTTACAAAGTTTGTATCAGTTTTGCACATTTTGTCTAAGGAATCCATTCACCTTCTAGAGGATGGGTTTCAGCTCCCAGGTCTATCTCAACTTACTCAGGCCCTATCTACAGAAATCAAAAATAAATAGTACCTGTGCATCCTGAGGAGGGAATTACCTGTGTCCAAGGCTATCATGGCTTAGAAATCCTTCATGAAAACTCAGTGAATAGCACTCATATTGATGACAGACTTTGGTGGGTGGAGTTGCCTAGACTTCATAAACAGTTTTTCAGAGCTCAAGAGCTAGCAAGTTGAGGATTTGAACTTGGCACATTGTACATACGTATTGCCAAGCTTCTTGTCATTAGGGTTAGAGATGGCTTTATAATTTGACATTCTGGACTAAAAAATACTGGTTAGTATCTTATTACATTCACTCTTGAAGGTGACCCAAAATGGTTCATAAATAAACATTTTAGCATTCCCTAAATGTTTCTTAATCCTCCTAATGCCAAAAGACATGTGGAGAGAACAGGTGGCACATTTTTACAAGAAGCAGATATGGCAACTGGAGAACTGAGAATGTCCAGTAGTGAAAAATTACTTTTCTGGCTTCTCTAAATGGAATAACTTAGAGAAAGCCCTTCAATCATTAAACTATAAAATAAGCATTATATGTTGGGTTCTAACTATAGTTCACCTGGTTCTTTCATTAGATTCCCATTCTTCTTTATATTTTTGAATTTGCTAAAGAATGGCTTTGGGCCTAACTGTTCCCCAGGGTATTGAATAGTATATAAGGTAAAAGATTGCAAAGGACACATTTGTTTGTCATTAGTCTTTGTAATGATAGGCATCCCACAGAGCTTCTTTGTACCCTCACTTATGGTTGATACAATTTCCCAGATCAATAATGAAATTAGATTTCCTTAGCTCAGAAAGTAGAGTCAGGAAAATTAAAGGAGATGATTTAAAGCAGAGATTCAACCTGGGGAATATGTTAACTTGGTTTTTTAAAAAATTGCATTATAGAAGAATTGATTTCCTCTGTAATCATGTGCATTTTGTTTCATGCATTGACAAACATTATTCTGAGAAGAGGTTCATAATTTAGCAAACTATCAGAAGGGTTAGAACTCGGAAGTTACAGGATGGATAATACAGGTAAAGAGGAAAATAAGGAACAAAGGTAAGACATTATCAGGTAATTTATAAAACTTATCAGTTGCCCACCCTTAACGGCTTTGTGTCTGCAACTGTACTTTGAGAATGTTCAGAAATAGCATCTACTACTATTTACTACCTTATATTCTCAAGTTCTAGAGACTCATTGTGAATTATTGAATTTTATAACTTAGTGAATAAACAATGAGCATAATTAGAAAATTTAAAGCTACAAGGTTATTATTCAGGGCAAGTAGGTGGCTCAGTGGATAGAATGCTGTACCTTGAGACAGAAAGATTAATTTTTTGGAGTTCAAATCTGGCCTTAGATTATGCATCATATGACCTTGGAAAAGTAACTTAACCTTGTTTACCTCAGTTTCCTTATTTGTAAAATGGGCTAGAGAAGGAAATGGCAAACAACTTCAGTATCTCTGCCAAGAAAACCTGCAAATGGGATCACAAAGTCAGACATACTTGAAATGACTAAAAAACTGTTATGATCTTAGTAGATGCTTAATGAGCACCTAGTAGAAGTTCTTAATTCAATTTGATGATGTTACAAGGATATAGGCCTTTGTTTGGGATTTTGATTGATTATGGCATAAGCTTTGTAAACTTTGAAAATAGGGAAGGAGATATACTGCAGAGTTACCTTGTTCCCTTTGTAAGAATATCTTGAAGAGCAATGGGTGCTTGGTTTGTTGGGGGTGAGGGAAATGCTTGCTTAGAGAAAATAGCAGGCACAAGGGATAATTTGTGAGAGTCAGTCAAGAAGACCACAATTCAAATCCTGTCTCAAACACTTAGTACTTGTGTGATCTTGAGCAAATCTCTTTGCCTTGGTTTCCTCATCTATAAAATGGTTTCCTCACCTCCTACCTCACAAAGTTGTTGTGAGGATCAAATGAATTAACACATATAAAAGGCTTTGTAAGCTTTAAAGCAATATATCAATGCTAGCTAATATTATTTTTGTGGTTTGTTTTCTAGGGGAAATGCTAATTCTCACTGTACTACTCCAGCCCTAGCAATGACAGCCTTTTAGCCCAAAAGCTGGTAGCAGTTAGAAGGCAATGGGAGATTCCTGCAACCAAACAATAAAGACAGTGACTGGGACAAGTTGCATCTTCACATTAACACTGCCATGGGTTAACTGCAGGTTAAAGAACTGGTATTGCCCAGGAGCTTATCCTTCTCTCTCTGGAAGCTTTCTGTACTTTCTAGGAGACAAGTGATATCTAAGCATTCCTCCTTCTGTATAGGTCCTGAATTTCTTTGGAAGACACAGAAGACTCTCCCCCTCCTTGTCTGAATTCAGAAAATCCACTAAATAATAGAGGATAAAAAAGACCAAGTGAAAGTATTTGCCCTGGGGGTATGAGGAGGATTGAAGGGGTGAGGAGAGAAGGGGGAAAAAGAAATGTGCATGATAAATTCATTATATATTGAAAAGGAATAGCAAGTAATGCATCGTAAATTTGCAGTTTCATGTGCAGTGCTTTTTTTCTTTTCTTTTTTTCTCGGGGGTGGGGGGTGGGGGGGGGTTAATACCATGTTATGGAAATGCTTGGATTTTCTTAGTTTGTAGCTTTTGTATAGGGATGCAAATTAGATCCATGGTGTGTGCCTTGGCTTTTTGCTCAGTGTGGTTCTCCTGATTTTTGGCATGGTAAGGAATTAAAATGAATATTCTATAAGATATATGAAAAAACAAAGGTGGTCTCTTTATCATCTTACCTGTAGTTTAGCAAATATGTAATTACATCATACCTCTGTTGTTATCTCTCCAGGGCTGGGATTGGACAATTGGCATTCAGTGCATGAGAATGCTTTCTATATTCCACCCACTTTACCTGTCTGCTATCCCTGGGAAGAAAGGAAGAGAAAATGGAGTTTTCTGATAAACTATCTACATAAGAACCTATTGGGTGCATAGTACTATGCAACTTTAATGTTTCCAACTATGATTGCTCAGGATAAAATTCAATAACTCACAATAGTTCTTTAGAGCTTGAAAATGTACAGTAGCAAATAGCAGCATGTTTCATTTCTGAAAATTCTCATAAAGTAACTAACAAATAGATTAAGACAAGTCCAGAGACAACATGTGTTTTCTAATCACCTAGTCATTCCTTACCTTTATTCACTATCTCATTTCCTGCCCCCCACCTTTCCTATATTTTTCCTCCCTGTCTACCTGGAGACTAAAATTCCCTTTCAAAATTTGGAGTCAGTGGAGTTGGAGTTGCTCCTCAGGGCTGTTATTTACTATTTCTATGATTTTGGGCCAGTCACTTTGCTTCTCTGCCACTTTTGTAAAATGAGATATTTGGACTAATATTAAATTTTTTTTTTTTTTTTTGTGACTTGCCCAGGGTTACACAGCTAGGAAGTATTAAGTGTCGGAGGTCACATCTGAACTCAGATCCTCCTGACTTCAGGACTAGTGCTCTATCCACTGTACCACCTAGCTGCCCCTGATCTTTAAACTTTCAATCCAAATTTCTCTCTTTCTCTTTCTCTCTCTCCTTCCTCTCCGGTTCTGGTTATCTCTGAAAAGGAAAAAAAAAAAGCCATCCCTTCAACCTGATTTTTAATGAATCCAGTACAAAGGAGTCTAGAAAACAAATGTATGTAGCTGTACCTCACAACACTCCAGACCAAGCAATTCATTCCCATTGGACTTGGATAACCTCTGTAGAAAGATGCAATCAAAGACCCAAGTAGGATCATCTCCCATATAATTTTATCGATTTGATCGTCAGGCAATCAATAAGCATTTATTGAATACTCCATTAAACACTTTAGAATGATTTGTTGAATAGAAGAATCAGTGTATGGTTTAAAATTAATGCTGATCACATATGTGATTTACGTTCATTTGCCAGGAATTAAAAATTAGATATTTAACCTGCCAGGCTGGTTTCTCCCAGGTACTTGCTTCTTGAAAATAAATGGAATAAATTGTACGGCCTCAAAAAGATGCTAATGATTTAACCTCCTTGATTTGAAGAACTATTACAAGAAGAAGCTGATCTGCAAGGTACTTCACACAAATCAAAGGGTCCAACTTATAATGTTTGCTTCTTTATAAATACAGCACACTTGGAATCTCTTAGTTTGGAGCTCATGCATAAGGATGCAAAATGGATCCATGGTGTTTGCCTCAGCTTCTTATATACAGTTCTTCTAACCTCTGATCAGAATCAGAGGAAGAATCAGAATTCCTGGAATTAAAGGAATTAAAAGTAAGGAATTAAAATGCATGGTCTAAGATATATAGAAAATAAAGCAAAGCAAGCTGACTAAAGAGTCCTAGAAGTCACTCTCCTGCCCCCTCCAAGAGTGGGCTAGTGATAACATTAAAACTTGCATAACCATTGGTTTCCTTTCATTTGAATCAGGTAGGGTTCGTGAAATAAGTGTTTTTTTTTTTTTTTTTTTTTAAGGCAAGCAGAGAAATTTGCTATTTGGGACAGATTAATTGCAGGGGACATGATGACATGAAAGAATCCAAGGGAAAAGAATAGGGAACTAGGAGACTCTGATGTAACTGGTTATTTTTGTTTCTGCTTCAGTGTTTCAAAACTGGCTTTTGATAATTTGGAAAAAAGGAAATTTGTTTTAGTTCAGTTGCTGGTATTGACTGACTTTTTTTTTTTAACCAATTATTTGAACAAAAATATCAATATGAGTACCATAGACTGTGGACTGTGAAGAGCCCAAAAGAGTAAGAATTCTTTTCTGATCTCTTATTAACTTTAGCCCAACCTTGTACAGGTAGAGAGGTGCTCTGTACCAGCTCAATATGAACAAAGCCAAAGTAATAAATAATATTTTAAAGGCTTAGAGAGATGCATTAAGTTAAATATTTTCAATGGTAGATAAATGCTAAAGAAGTGATTCTTTTTCTTAGAACATTTACTATATCTAAAAATAATAAATGTTTTAAAACCAACTATTAAAAATTGCATTGCATATTTGTATTTATTCAGTTGTGTATCTACATAACAGACATTCTTAATGGGTAAGACAACCTTTTCTATTAAATATACATTCTCTTTGTTAATAAAAATTATTCAATAAAAATAAAATTAAATTATAGAATAAAATAAAATAACAAAATTATGTTAAATAAAATAATTAAAAAACATTTTTACATATTTTGTATTTCTCAATGTATCTCTGCAAGAAATATCATCTATAATGAAGAATAGAAAAAAGTATAATAACAATATATCAAAAAGTTTGATATTATACCAAGTACTCCACACCATTAATCCCCAATCTCTACAAAGAACAGGGGAGAGTGCCTTTTCATTATTACATCTTTAAGGTCAAGATTAATCATTATAATTTATCAATACTTTCAAAAGCTTTTGTTGTTGAACTTTATATTTATATTGTTATTGTTATTATATATATTAAATTTCTGGTTCTGCTTACTTTACTGTCTCAGTTCATAGAAATCTTCTTAGACATCACTATAGTCATCGTATGCAATATTTCTTAGAGCAAAGTAATAATATAACATGACATTCCCCTATTACAACTTGATTAACCATTTTCTAGTCCCTGGGTACTGATGTCCTTACCAACATCTATAGAAATTACTAAAAAGCCAAGTAAAGATAGAGAAGCAAAAGTTAATCTTTGACTAAAATATTTTAAAGGAGAGATATTCTTTAAATCACCTCATCATAAAATTATAGCCCATCCT
This sequence comes from Antechinus flavipes, assembly GCF_016432865.1. Lineage (NCBI taxonomy): Eukaryota > Metazoa > Chordata > Mammalia > Dasyuromorphia > Dasyuridae > Antechinus > Antechinus flavipes. Next base: position 483,150,285 of record NC_067398.1, on the reverse strand, counting down.
AGGCTATATCATATAGTTGCTTCTTGTTCTTTGATATTACAAAAAGTGCTGCTATAAATATTTTGATATACGTATGCGAGAACCTTTCTTTTTTCAGTGATTTCCATGAAGCCTAACAATGAATTTCTGGGTCGCACATTTTCATTATTTTCTTCACATAATTCTGGATTACTTTCCTAAATGATTAGATCAAGTCACAGTTCCACCAATAATACATTAATGTGTACTGTAGGGTTTTTGTTTTTGTTTTTACAACAAATAATCATTCAAATAAAAACTCAGTTAAGTTGTTCAATTATCATAAAGATTAGCATTCTGAGGGAAAAGAATCAATTTTAGTGAGCTAGTAAATACATGCTTTTGTTACATACAGGATAGTAAGCTCAAGAGAAGCACTGATAAATATTGTCATCATGATAATGTGTTTTCTTCTTTTTTTGTTTTTGTTCCTTAGCCACCACAAGAAACCTTCAGTGAATAACCTGTTCACTTCTATCCTTCTTAAGTATTTCTAATGTTCCATGGCAGTCAGATGGTACAGTTAATAATCATTGGATTTGAAGTAAAGAAAACCTGATTTCAAATTCAGGACAACTCATTTTACCCTTTTCCAACTCAGTTTCCTTCTAGATGAAATGGGCATAATAGTATCTCCCTCACAAGGTTGTATGCAGTGAGACAAATAAAATAAATGTATAAAGCACTTTGAAGTACTTAGAGCTATCTAAGTGTTAGCTATCATTAGTATTATCTTCCACAGGTAAATATTATATATAACACTTTTACATCTAAGTGGATGACTTCATGATTGAGTATGACTCCCACAATCCATTATCTGGTGGCCAATCCACCGAAGAGAAGCCTCTCCAAATTTAGCTAAGCTGGTTTCTTAACCACAGGCTGTTGCACCTGTACACAGAGGCTCTGAGAACACAGAGTCACATCCAGACCATAATGAGATGTTAGCATATGAATTAAATCAAGGAAATTTTAAACCTGTATTAGATGAAAAAGAAAATGATCCCTGCATTACAACTAGCATCATCCCTCATGAATGTTAGAGTACCAAAAGCCAAATAAGCATGTTCTATGTACCCACACTGGCAATAACTATAACAACCTGGGATGATTATTATTTTGATAACCACAACACTGATGGAGTGGTGACAATAATAGCAATGACAGCACATTGCATTATTAGATTTACCAATTAGGTAGATGATATTATCATCCCTACTTTACAGATGAGAAAACTGAATTTAAGGTATGTTAAGAGACTTTTCCAGAATCTCACAGTTAGTAAGTGTCTGAGGGTGGAGCCGAAATAAGATCTGCCTAACTCTAAGTCCAGTGCTCTTCCCATTATATTATTTTGCCCTCTTGAAATCATTAAGAAATCTGCTCTTCATAATAATTTTTCTCATTTCATCTAAATAGTATGTGAATTGGATGGACTGTTATTTCAGGCAAACCTCACGCTTCACAAGAAAAAGAAATTACATTTGGAAAGATGATTCTGACAGATTGGATGGATCAAATATTATATTCTGTTCCTATTCCAGCTATACTAATATAGATGCATAAGACCAATCATGGTTCTGTTCCCTAGGAATTTAGAATGGAATTCAGGCTTAACCTGATTGCTTTTTTTTTTTTTTCACTAAAAGCTCTAGTCTATTGAAGTGGCAACATATGGACAAATCAAGGCTGACTGCATCAGCCTCCAGCATTTGATTCCAATTTGGTTCCAATTCAATGCATCCTGTCTGTGTCAATGGATCCTCTTCCAAGTCTGACTTCCATCTTGCAGAGAAGTCATTTGTTATCAAGTATATTGATTTATCCTAAGGTCAGTCAATGCTCAAACAAAATAAGAAAATAAAATACATGATATAGCCTAGGATGGGCTACAATTTTGTGATGAGGTGATCTAAAGATTATCTCTCCTCTAAAACATTTTAGTCAAAGATTGACTTTTGCTTCTCTCTCTTTATTTGGTTTTTTAGTAATTTCTATAGATGTTGGCAAAGATTGTGACTTACTTGAAATCAACAAAAGTTTGTGTATTCCTTTCTTTTGAAAATTCTACATAGAAGTATAGGGTTTCACACATTTACTAATGTCAGACTTTTGTCTTGCAATTTAGCTTTGGGACTGAATCTTTTTGAGGTAGACATCAACCTTAATGGGGCGAGTTGGCAATGCTGTTGGCCGTTAGCTTCTAATGGAAGCTAACATGCTGGCTCTCTGAAGGGCACTGCCAAAGAAAAGAGGGGGTGTTAACCCTACTCATTGGTGGAGGCACAGAATAAGTGGGAATCATTTAGTACAATGCACAAGACCTCATAAACAAATTGTGCTGGGAAAAAATGACTTGATTCCTATTACTATCATCTTTCAGTATTGTGATTTACAGTAAATTAGCTGTAAAACTATCATCATTAACCATATGTAGTTAGATTCTATCTAAATATGAGAAGTTAATTTTTTAAATAACTTGTATTTTTACAGTGTTTTAATTTCCAAATATAATCCTTTTCCCCTTCCCTGCCCATCTACCATTTCAGGACATAGAGGCTCTAGTATCCTGAGTTTGTATTTTTACATTGTTTTAATTTCCAATCCTTTCTTCCTTCCCTGCCCATCTACCATTTCAGGACATAGAGGCACTCACCTTGAGCTTTTCATCTCTGCTCAGGGCAGCATATTCCCTGATGAAAGACTACTTGGGGCTCAGCCATGTACTTTCCACCATCCCAAAAGCAACTCTTTTCATCTGTACCAGAGCAAGGAATCTTCTACCTCCTGCTGTCAACCAACTTCCCAACTGCGAGTCAGAGAACTTCCAATGCAAAGAAGAGCAACCCTTTCTTCAACTTCAGGGCTCTCATTTCTCGCTGCACTTATCCTTTGAGGTAAGAGGAGAGGCACCCTCCACTCAAGGATGAATATTCTCACACTTGGTCATACCCTTCACTGTGAGCTCTTCTGGAGAATGATCTAAACCTACTCCACATCCCTTACCTCTGTACTCCTTATTCCCACCTTCCCTCAATCTTCCTACCTCCAAGTTCCCCTAACTCCACCCAACCTTTTCTTTCTGTCTTCTGGCATGCCTGTTTCATAGGCAACCAACCTCTCTTTATCATTAATCTATTTCTCTCTCACTCTTTCCATCTACTAGCTCTTACTGCAACTTGACTTTTTACCAGATGACATGGCTTCCCTGGCCACCCTTTCTAGTACTGACTGCACCTTATTCCTTATTGAAATAGTCTTATTCCTTACAAAAGTTAACTCCTCTTCTTGATTAAACAGTCCCATTCCCTTCCATCTCCTCATATATATTACCTGTTCTATCATCTACATTCTTTCTCTTATTCTCAATCTCTCATCTCTATTGGCTTTTTTTTCTACCACCTACAAACATATTTCCCCTATCCTGAAAAAAACCTCTCATCTGATCCTTCTATCCCTGCTAATTAACATCCTATAATCTCTTCCACCTTTTGTAGCTAAATTCCTCAAAAAAGCTGTCAACAATAGGTGCTCTCTCTCTTTCTCCTCCTTCTCCCTCTCTTTCACCGCTTTCAGTCTGGCTCCCCACATTATCTTTCTTTTTTATTTTTTCCCTAATAAATTTATTTATTTTTAATACATATTACTTTAGGAATCATGCTGGGAAAGAAAAATCAGCACAAAAGGAAAAACTGTGGGAGAGATAAAAAAAAATAAAAAAGAAGTGAACATAGCATATGTTAATTTACATTGTTCTCTTTACTTTCTTTTCTGGATGCAGATAGCATTTTCACTCCAAAGTCTATTGGGATTGCTTTGTATCACTGAACCACCGAGAAGAACCAAGTTTATCATAATTGATCATTGCACATTCTTGCTATTATCGTGTACTATGTATTCCTTGTTTTGTTCAGCATCAGTTCATGTAAATATTTCCAGGTCTTTCTAAAGTCAGCTTGTTCATAATTTTTTATAGAATAATAATATTCCATTATCTTCATATACCGCAACTTGTTCAGCCATTCCCCAAATGATATGCATGTACTTGTTTTCCAATTCTTTGCTACCACAAGAAAGAGCTGCTACAAACATTTTTGCACATGTGGATCCTTTTGCCTCCTTTAAGATTTTTTTGAGATACAAACTCACCAATGGCACTGCTGGATCAAAGGGTATGCACAGTTTTATAGCCCTTTGGATATAGTTCCAGATTGCTCTCCAGAATGGTTGGATCATTTCTCAATTCTACCAATAATACACTAGTGTCCCCCTTTTCCCACATTCCTTTCAACATTTATCATTCTCTTTCCTGTCATCTTAGCCAATCTGAGAGGTGTAAGGTGGTACCTCAGAGTTGTTTTAATTTGCTTTGCTCTAATCAATAGTGATTTAGAACATTTTTTCATGTAACTATATTTTTCATATAATTTCTTCATCTGAAAATGTCTGTTCATATTCTTTGATCATTTATCAACTGGGGAATGATTTATATTCTTATAAATGTGACACAATTCTTTGTATATTTTATAAATTAGATCTTATAACTGGTTGTAAAGATTTTTTTCCCAGTTTTAATTTTGTTTCTGTTGGTTTTGTTTGTCCAAAAACTTATTTAATTCAATGTAATCAAAGTTGTCCATTTTGCCTTTCATAATATTCTCTAGTTCTTCTTTGGCCATAAATTCCTCCCTTCTCCAAAAATATGATAGATAAATTTTCCCTTGCTCTCTTAACTCGTTTATGGCATCATTCTTTATGCCCAAATTATGTACCCATTTTGACCTTTTTTTGATGTGGGTTATGATATGTAGGTCTCTGACATATTATTTTCCAGTTTTCCCAGCAATCTTTGTCAAATAGTGAGTTCTTATTCCAGAAACTGGAGTTGATGCAAAAATTTAAAGTAAAATATTAGCAAAGAGATTACAGCAATTTGTCAGAAGGATAATACGCTATGACCAAGTGGGATTTATACCAGGAATGCAGAGCTGGTTTAATATCAGGAAAACTATTACTATAACTGACTGTATCAATAACAAACTAACAGGAATCATATGATAATTTCAATGGATGCAGAAAAAGCTTTTGATTAAGCACAGCATCCATTCTTACTAAAAACACAAAAGAGCACTGGTATAAAGGGACCTTTCCTTAAAATAATAAGCAGTATCTACTAAAACCAACAGCAAGCATTATTTGTAATGGAGAGAAGTTGGATGCATACCCAGTAAGATCAGGGATGAAACAAGGATGCCCATTATCACCATTATTATTCAATATTGTACTAGAAATGTTGGCTTTAGCAATAAGAAAAGAAAAAGAAATTAAAAGAATTAGAATAGGCAATGAGGAAATAAAATTATTATTCTGCAGATTATATGATGATATACTTAGAGAATCCTAGAAAATCATCCAAAAACCCATTGTTAACAATTAACAGCTTTAGCAAAGTTGGAGGATATAAAATAAACTCACACAAATCATCAACATTTCTACTTATTACTGACAAAGCCCATCAGCAAGAGATAGAGAAATTCCATTTAAAATTACTGTAGACAAAATAAAATACTTGGGTGTCTACTTGCCAAGACAAACACAAGAACTATATGAACACAATTACAAAACACTTCTCATACAAATAAAGTCAGATCTAAATAATTGGAAAAATATCAATTGTTCTTGGGTAGGCTGAGCTCATGTAATAAAAATGAGAATTCTGCTTAAATTAATCTACTTTTCAGTACCATACCAATAAAACTGCCAAAAATCATTTTATAGAACTAGAAAAAATATTAACAAAATTCATCTGGAAGAACAAAAGGTCAAGAATATCAAGAGAATTAATGAACAAAATACAAAGGATGATGGCTTAGCAGTACTAAACCAAAAAACTATATTATAAAGTAGTAGCCATCAAAATCATTTGGTACAGATTAAGAAATACAGTGGTAGATCAGTGATAATAATCAGTAATATCAGATTAGATATGCATTGCACAATAATCAAGACCTATAGTGATCTGGCATTTGATAACCTCCCACATTATCTTTCCAAAGGAACTAAACTCTTCCTTGCTACTAATGATCTTTTAATTGTCAAATCTAATGATCTTTTCTTTATCCTCATTCTTCTTTCTACATAGCTTTTGACATTGTTGATCATTTTTTCTACCCTGGTACTCTCTTTCTTCTAGGTTTCCAAGATACTCATCTCTTCTCATTTTCTTCTTACATATCTGACCACTCTTCTCTGTCTCCTTTACTGGATCAGCCTCTAGATCATACTTTCTATCCAAAAGTGTACCACAGTGTTTCTCATTTCTCTCTAAACTATTTCACTTCCCATGGATTTAATTGCCATTTCTATGTTGATAATTCTCAAATCCACATTTTCTGCATTAATCTCTCTGATTACCTCCAATCTCAAATTGTCTAACTGCCTCTCTGACATCTTAAACTAGATGTCCAGTAAACATATCAAATTCAACAAAATTCATTGTGTTTTCCCCAAAACCTTCTTCCATCCTGTTTTTTTTTTTTTTTATTGCTCCATAGGTCAATATCATCTTTCTACTCTCTAAAGTTCACAATCTAATTGGATTTCTTTCTGGATCTTCCTGGATTTCTCACTATATCTTATCTCCATGCCTGGGCTGAGACCAAGGCCTGTCTTGTTTACAACATTTCTCAAATAAACCTCTTTTCCTCATCTGGCACTGCTATCACTCTAGTGCAGGTCCTCATCACCTCTTGCCAGGACTATTGTAATACCCTCTTGAAGGGTCTGCTTGTGTCAAGTTTTTTCCTACTTCAAACCATTCTGCTTTAAACCAGTAAAGCGATTTTCTAAAACACAGGTCCAATCATGTCAACAAATTTCCTACTCAATAAATATCATGTCACATCTTTTTGTTGTTCTAATTAATCTTAGTATTTAATTGAATCTCATGACAAATTTCTTTGGGCTTATTTTCCCTTACACTGCTTTTCACTATGCTTTTAAATTTATTTGGCTCCATAATGTTTTGTAAATGAACTTATACTCTAAAACAGTTATTCTTAGCTACCAAGTCTTTCAGCTCAACAAAGAAATAACTGTTGTTAGCTAGCTTTTGGATTCTTTAAGGAGAATCTCTGAGCATTCCTTCCATTCAGCTGTGACTTCTTTATATCTTTTAGCTTAATTCACAGAGATCTTCAAGTTCTCTAGTATTCTATAAACCCCCTGATTACTGGATAATCTTCCATTTAGACCAACAGATAAACTGTCAGCATATCACCTAAAAGCTTGGTTATTTTCACTCTTTCCCTTCCTTTTTCCTCTTATATCACTGTCAATAGAGAAGAAGAATTGGCTCAGGGCACAGAATCATTTTGTATTTTTCTTTGTTCATGAGGTGTCATGTCCAGTTGTCAGTTTGTTGGTGAAGAACCTTTCTGTAATTAGTTTGGTCCATTGATAAATACATTTTGTTTCCAAGTCTACATTAAAAACTTTATTATCTTGTGAGAACATGCTCAGACCTGTGTTCCATTTTTCTTTGTGTTCCATTGTTCCATCTTTTGAAAACGGGGTCATTTTCACACCATGAGCATTTGATGGAGCTTTTTCTTAGGTTGGAGGTGAAAATTTAACTTTGGAAACCTATAGTATTCAGCTTTTCTTTCTTCTACGTTTCAGAATTGATATAGTGCTTTAAGGTTTGCCAAGCATTTTACAAACATTATTTTCATGTTATTCTCATAGAAACCCTGGGAGGTACATTCTATTATTATCTCCATTTTTATAGAAGAGGAAACTGGGGCAAACTGAGCTTAATAGGATTCTATAAAATAAATATAATACTCAAGCAGAACAGTACAAACAGCATCTTTAACCATATGTAATCCTAATGAATTGAATTATATTCCTATAATCAATCAATACATAGAAAATTTTCTAACAGCACAAAGAGGAGAGAAATGTATTTTATCACTTATTCTTTAGGATTATATTACAATCACTGAGAATTCAGTATTTTTTTTTTTGGCTGAGGCAATTGGGGTTAAGTGACTGGTCCAGGATCACTCAGCTAGGAAGTGTTAAGTGTCTGTGGCTGGATTTGAACTCAGGTCCTCCTGAATTCAAGGCTGGTGCTCTCTCCATTGAGTCATCTAGCTGCCCAAATTCAGTACTTTTAAAGAGCTTTTAATTGATAAAATAAAATTTATACCTTACATGTTTTGTACAATGAACCAACTGGGAAGAATAATGTTAAAATTGTCAATAAGTATTGGTTAAATAATATCTATATACCAGTCAGTCAATAAGTCTTTATTAAGCATCTTTATTAAACACTGGGCTAAGCACTAAGGATACAAAGAAAGGTAAATAGCAGTCCCTGTTCTCTAGAAGTTTCAAATGTAATGTGAGAGGTAACATGACAACAACTATATACAAACAAGATATTAGATAAATCTGAAAAAAAAATCAGTAGAGGATAAGCACTAGAATTGAAAGAGGAGGCAGGCACTGTTCTAAGACTGAGGATACAAAGATAAAAACATGGTGTCAGCTCCTAAAGAGACCACATTTTAATGGGGGGAACATATGCAAAATAAATTTGCATACAAGATTTTATATATATATATATGTGTGTGTGTGTACATATATATATATATATATAATATAAATAGAAAGTAATCTGAGAGGGAAGAGATAAAATCATGGGTGGGTTAGAAATGTGGGGAATAGGGAAAGGCCTCTTGCAAAGGTAGGATTTGAATGCTGAATCTTTAAGGAAACCAGGGAAGTCAGGAGATGGGAATGAGGGAGAGCTCTCTAGATACAGTTTGGGGGGAGGAGAAGTAAGATATAGAAAGTATCAATTATATGGAACAGCAAAATGATCAATGTCACTGGATCTTAAAGAATATAGAGGAAAATAAAGTATAAGAAGACTAGAAAGATAGGGGAAACCAGGTAGTGAAGGGTATCAATGGAGTTTATTGAGCAGGGAGGTGACCTGATCAAGTCTGTACTGTAGGAAAATCACTTAGATAGCTACATGGAGGATGGATTGGAGAAGGGGGAGATGAGGCAGGGAGGCCTCTCAGAAGTGTATTACAAAATAACTCACATTTATATAGCTATTTATTTAGATAATAAGCCTTTTACACAAAGTATTTCATTTGATCATCAAAATACCAATCTAAGGTAAACAAAGAAAATGTTATTATTTCCATTTTTTTTGAAGTACATTGTGCCCAGAGATGTTAACTGATTTGCCCAAAGTCACACAGCTGAATCCAATTTGAATCAACTTAATGATCCACCATAGTCTAAATACATTTGACCTCAAGGAGTTTATAATCTACTTGAGGAATTCATAATCCACTAGCAAGGAAATGACAGCAAAAGAGTAAAAGAGCAAGGTCTGTGAGAAAAATGAAAGATAAGAAATACTGATCTGAAGGAATGATAGATAAGAGAGAGCAGCAAGTGAAAAGTATTAGAATTGTTAGAAGGTTATTGTAATGGGGTAAGTACATGTTAATCAATCTTCACAGAACTTCTAATAACTCTGGTCCATAGAGTGCTGGGACCTGAGTCAGGAAAACCTGACTTCTACTTTGACCCCAGACATATAATAACTGTGAGATTTTGAAAAAGTAATTTAATCACTGTCTACCTTAGTTTCCTCAAGTGTAAAAATGAGGATAATAATAATATTTACTTTCCAGGATTGTTGTAAGGATCAAATGAGGTATTTGTAAAGCATTTAATATAGTGTCTAGCATATATTAAGCATCTAATAATTTTTGTTTCTTTCCTTTCTAGAAAAGTAACCATGGCAAAAGAGTAGAGGAAAGATTTGAGGCTTGTTTTAGAAGTGGAATTGACAGTGTAGAGACAGAATCAAGCTGTAATTTCATTAGTATAGAGAAAAACTTCTGGAAAATGAAGCTCCCTCTATCTTTCCATGTTGGCATTTTCTTTGCAATTTATAGCCATGGAGAGTGGATTCAACCACTAAGAGACGATGTGACTTACTCAGGGTCTCTCAGTCAGTCCATGCTACAGGTAAGATTGGAACTCAGGTATTCCAGATTCTGAATCAGTTGACTAGTCACTACTGACCATTGCTTTTGGGAGTGATTAGGTAGGGGAATAGGAAGAGTCAAGGATAATCTGCAGCTTACAAAATGGGTAAAAAGGTGAATGATAGAGGTCCTGACAGAAAGGCAATGTAAGAAAGAGGAATAGGTTTAGAGGGAAAAGGACAAGTTCATTATTGGACATATTGAGTATGAGGTACAGGTGAAACATTCAGGTAGAGAGGTCCTATAAACAGAGATACTGAGCTGAAAAGAGGGGTTTGGGCTCAAGATATGTTAGGACAGGTAGATGATTAAGTGGACAGAGAAGTGGGCCTGGAGCAAGGAATATCTGAGCCCAAATGTGGCCTCAGACACAAGCTATATGATTCTGAGCAATGTCATTTACCCTCTGTTTTCCTGCAGGAAGAAACAGAGGCCACTAAACCATACATAAGGATCCCTGAATACAGACTTATAAAACCACACATTAACATTATCTATATTTTGTACTATTTTAATTTATTTTATTACATATTTCTCCATTACATTTGAATCTGCTTCAGGTTGCACTAGGGAGGGCCCAAGGATATGGTGTATGACATCTCTGCCCTATCAGAAATGAAATAAATTGCCCACATCAGATACAAGAATTGAATCCAGGTCTTCCTGATCTCAAGGATAGTTCTATCACCACTTTGTCACAATGACTCTTGTGAGCAAAATATAGAATGATTTAATTCAATTTAACAAGCAATTATTGAACTGAATTGAGAGATAAGGGTTGATTACAGTTATATAGTTTTATAATTGGTTGAATGACAAGAACTATGAGTGTTAATGGAATTATGTCAGGTTTCATGAAAGGAGGGATTCTGTCTTTATTATCCTATGTCCTTGTCATGTCTAGCCCTTTGTTTTGCACATAGTACATGCTTAGCTAATGTATAAAAATCAGATTAATACAAACATCAATGGAAGTAAAAGACATTTGATGAAGAAGAGAAAGAAAAAAATCCTCTTTTTTTTCCCCTTGTTGACAGGATATTTGGGTTTATGAGTATTGAAGATAAGTATATAATAATTTTTAAGATCTAATTTCCATTTATTTATTTTTCAAACAAGAGCTAGGTCACCATTGGCTTCCCTCTCTCCCTATGCCATTTTCCAGATATATGCCAAACATCAGAGCCACATAGAGATCAGGACCCAATATTAACTGCTTTGATTCACAATGTGCTAGAAGCCTTCTATTTTTAGGAAATTCTTAAAAAGTAAGCTTTTTTTTCTTGTCCCCTTCCTTAGTACAGGAAAATATACTTGCCTTTCCTTTCCCATGGTTCAAAGTCAATGAACATTTTTTAAATAAGAGCACTCAAAAGTTCTCAGGATAACTTCTTTAACATTAATTTCTGCAGAAAAAGAAAAGATATAAATAGTATCTGTTAACCACCAATAAGATACTGGATTTAGAGCTGGACTTTCCCTGCTGAGCTTTTAAAACATGTCTCTCCAAGGCTACCAATGATCAAAGTCAAAGGTCCCAATTTTCCTGATCCCTGCAGCTTTTAACAATATAGATGACTCTTTCGTCACACTTTCTCTCCCCTTGGATTCAGAGATACCATATCCTCTTAGTTCTTCTTCTACCTTTCTAACCTTTCCTTTTCTGTCTTCTTTGCTTATTCTTTGTCCTTGTCCTAATCCTTTAACATGGATTTGGTTCTCTCTCTTGATCTTCTTTTTCTCTCCTTTGACAGACCTATTCAATTCTCTGGCTTTGAATTCTGAATTTATGCAGATGAGTCCTAAACAAATCATCATGAAAACTAGTATTTACATAGTGCTTACTATGTGCCTGTCACTGTGCTAAGTATTTTCAATATTCTCTCACTTTATCCCTAACTTGGAATTGAAAAAAACTATGCATGTTGGCCCATATTTATTACCGTTTCCCTAAATTTTCTCAAACCACACACTTAATTTTAGAACTGCATCTGATGTTGAGCTGGATGTTCAGCTCATTAATCTACAGTTCTAATTAGCTATTCTCTATCCTCTACCCTATACCTCTACCCAAAATAAAGACATTGATTTACTTGTAACTCAAGTTCACCTTTTCTGCTTTTTAAGAGTTTCTCTTAGGCAAGATTCAGGAATTGAGTACCCATGTCTGTAAAAAATTTTAGTACTCCAAGTGAGCTCATAATATCCTCATAATATGCTTATCTTGGGATTTAACTTCTCAAACTATTTGAATCCTATTCTCTTCTTACCAAAGATTAATCTCCCTCATAGAAGAAAAGGAAGCAAGAAGAAAAAAGACATTCTTGTTTCTCTTTTCAAGTTTATTACATGTGATTCCAATTCAGGTATATGACATTTAAGCCAAACTAGTCTGATTGTGCTTCTTCCTGTGCAGCATTCCATATCCTGTCTCCTTATTTTTGCATGGGCTCTCCCCAATTCTTGGAATGCCTTTTCTCCTCAATCTGCTTCTTAGAATCCCTAACTTCAAAAGTCAGCTCAAGAATCATGTCCTTCAAAATAATCAATAACTTTAATAATCTAGTGTTTGACAAACCCAAAGAACCCAGCTTTGGGGATAAGAATTCACTGTTTGACAAAAATTGTTGGGAAAATTGGAAATTAGTATGGCAGAAACTAGACATTGACCCACACTTGCCACCATACACCAAGATAAGGTCAAAATGGATTCATGACCTAGGCATAAAGAATGAGATCATAAATAAAGTAGAAGAACATAGAATAGTTTACCTCTCAGACCTATGGAGGAGGAAGGAATTTGTGACCAAAGAAGAACTAGAGATCGTTATTGATCACCATAATAGAAAATTTTGATTATATCAAATTGAAAAGCTTTTGTACAAACAAAACTAATGCAGACAAGATTAGAAAGGAAGCAATAAACTGGGAAAACATTTTTACAGTCAAAGGTTCTGATAAAGGCCTCATTTCCAAAATATATACAGAACTAACCCTAATTTATAAGAAATCAAGCCATTCTCCAATTGATAAATGGTCAAAGGATATGAACAGACAATTTTCAGATGATGAAATTGAAACTATTACCACTCATATGAAAGAGTGTTCCAAATCACTATTGATCAGAGAAATGCAAATTAGGACAACTCTGAGATACCACTACTCACCTGTCAGATTGGCTAAGATGACAGGAAAAAAATAATGATGAATGTTGGAGGGGATGTGGGAAAACTGGGACACTGATGCATTGTTGGTGGAGTTGTGAATGAATCCAATCATTCTGGAGAGCAATCTGGAATTATGCCCAAAAAGTTATCAAAATGTGCATACCCTTTGATCCAGCAGTGCTACTACTGGGCTTATACCCCAAAGAGATCTTAAAGGAGGGAAAGGGGACCTGTATGTGCCAAAATGTTTGTGGCAGCCCTGTTTGTAGTGGCTAGAAGCTGGAAAATGAATATATGTCCATCAACTGGAGAATGATTGGGTAAATTGTGGTATATGAATGTTATGGAATATTATTGTTCTGTAAGAAATGACCAGCAGGAGGATTTCAGAAAGGCCTGGAGAGACTTACATGAACTGATGCTGAGTGAAATGAGCAGGACCAGGAGATCATTATATACTTCAACAACAATACTATATGATGATCAATTCTGATGGACATGGCCCTCTTCAGCAATGAGATGAACCAAACCAGTTCCATTTGTTCAGTAATGAATAGAACCAGCTACACCCAGTGAAAGAACTCTGGGAGATGACTATGAACTACTACATAGCATTTCCAATCCCTCTATTTTTGTTTCCTTGCATTTTTGATTTCCTTCACAGGTTAATTGTACATTATTTCAATGTCTGATTCTTCTTGTGCAGCAAAATAACTGTATGGATAAATATACATATATCGTATTTAACATATTATGTATTGGTCTACTTGCCGTCTCGGGGAGGGGATGGGGAAGAAGGAGGAGAAAAATTGGGACAAAAGGTTTTGCAAGGGTGAGTGCTGTAAAATTACCCATGCATATGTTCTGTCAATAAAAATAATTATATAATTATTTTTATAATAGCAATAAATTATATAATTAATAATATATAATAATAATAAATAACTATAATTTTAAAAAGAATCATATCCTTTCTGAAGCATCTCTTGACTCCCCCAGTTGCTAGTGTTTCCCTCTTCCCATTACTTTGTTTACAAGAACTTCTATTTGCACATGTTCTTTCTTAAAATATAAACTCCTTTTAAGCAAGGACTGCTTCATTTTTTCACTGAATTCCTTGTGCCAGACATATACTATGTACCTCATACATAGTAGGGACATAGGAAATGAATCAGAGGATTATAGACTTTGAGAGTTAGAATGTCCCTCTATAACCATTTAGTCCAAACTATAGTTAAAAGGAATCCCATTGTCAAACACTTGCCAAATAGTCATTCAGTCTTTTCTTGAAGAGCTTCAATGAGAAACAATCCACCATCTCAAGATATTAATCAGTTCATTCTACTCCTGGACAGATCTGATTCAAAGGAAGTTTTTCCTGACATCTAACTTAAATTTGTTTCTTTGCATCTTCTCTTCCTTATTCCCAGGGATACTTTTTTCCTATTTGACATTTCTTCAAATACTTGAATATAATTATCATATATCCCAAATCTTTTCTTCTCCTAACCAACAATTTCCATTTCTTTATATGAAATGGACTCAATGTATGTTATAATACTGGTTGTTGGATTTTCTAGACACAATGCATCTCTGAATGCAGGTCCAGATGTCATGTACTTTTTTGGCTCCCATTTCATATTACAAAGTCTTAATAATGTTGTAGTCAAACACCTCAATATTTTTAGAAAAAACTTTTGTCCAACTATGTCCTCCCCTCATCTAACCTATTTTTACTTCAAAAAGGAAAAAAAATGAGAAAGAAAACAAAATGCAAGCAAACTACAACAACAAAAAAGTGAAAACACTATGTTGTGATTCACTCAGTACCTACAGTACCTCCTCTGGGTACAGATAGCTCTCTTCATCACAAGACCATTGGAATTGGCCTGAATCACCTCATTGTTGAAAAGAGCCACATCTATCAGAGTGGTCATTGTAAAATCTTGCTCTTGCCATGAACAATATTTGAAAATTTTCTTAACCCTACTGTGACTTATTTTTCTCATATGTAAAATGAAGGTGCTAGACTAGATAGAATGTGAGGTACCTTTCAATTTTAGATCTCTAAGTCTCTTTTATTCATTCAAATAAATATATAGTTAAATCAGCCAAGTGGCTATGTTTGAAGTCAGGAAGATGAGCTCCAAGGTGGCCTTAGATATTTATTAGCTTTATTTGGCCCTACATTAGTCACTTATTTCTGTTTGCCTTAGTTTATTCATTATAAAAAGGAATATTATAAAATAATAATACCTACCTCCCAGGATTGCTGTGAGACCCAGTTTTTAAGGCTATACACAGTTCATAGTAAGCATTATCTGAATGTCAGCTATCATCATCATCAACATTATTGGCTAGTATAGCACACTTAGGAATTCAGGAAGAGGGCCAACCAGAGTAGACTCAAAAGTTCTTATTTTTTTCATCATCTCTGTTTCTGCAATCCTCAAAACTGAGGTGGATTTACAATTCTTGAGAAGACATTCAAACTAATATATGCAGTGGGAAATCACTTGTTAATTGGTCTAAGAAGCTCCTTTTCTCATTTGTTCTTCCTTCTTTCTTTCTCATATTCCTAATGGGTGTGCCCTTAGGGGCACATTCTCCAGAATACCTTTTTTCTTGACATGGAAGGAAGATTTGGAAGGAGCTCCAACTTGGAGCCAAATTTTCAGGGTAAATATTCATGTTCAGAAATCAACAAACATTCCAAATGAGGACTTTTTTTGTTTGTTTGTTTTCTTGATTGTCTAGACTTAAGAACATGATGAAGAAAATGTTAATGCATATTAAACTTTAAAATGTCATATACCTAAATTTTCTCTCCAGAAACATTTACCAGAACACCCTTCAACTTGCCATACTATGCCTAGTTTCCTTGGCAGGACCTGAAAAGACATATTGGTCTTTTAATAGTGTTTGGCACTTTCAATCTTCATGTGCATCAGTTATCTCCTTGCCAAATGTGGTTAGGCAAAGAGCCATGTAAAAACAGATTTTTAAAATATTATAAATATTTTTTCTACACATATATGGCTGACTGACTAATATTTCATTCAGAATTAACTCAACAATGTTATTTTCCAAGTTCTAACTGTAGCTTAGCTTATAAATTTTTTAATACTGAGTTTATGATGATTTACTATATCAATATTAATTACATTTGACTATGAAATTTCCTTTCTGGATCAATGTCTTCAAGTCTCCATTTCTTTTCTGTTATTTCTCAGGCTATAGTTTTTCATTTCACTTTTTGGGAATTAACTTTGATTTTGAGTCAAAGCCTTCTGTAGCTTTTTGTCCCGGACTTTCCTCCTTTACTACAATGCTTTAGGTCTTTTAATGGTTTTTGAGATGCACATAGGTTCTTAACTGGAAAGCCTAGCAGTCCTGACTGGGAATCTCCAGCTTTAAAAGTTCCCAGAAGGGAGACTTGATGGGAACTGGCTGAGCACTGAAGCTCTCCCCTTTCTTGCCAACTCCAAACCACCCCTTTCTCAGGAAAGGGCCTTCATTTTCATTGACTAGGGGAGAGATCCACCTTAATGGACTTTGGGACAGGAGTTATACAAGCATCTTAACAAATGCCAATTAGACCCATTTGTTGTATTTTGGTCTGTGGTTGGGGATTTCTGGTGAGGAAAACTATGCTCACCCCTTTTCTGCACACATATTCACGACAATCTAGATTGGCTACTTGCACCAAATTTCGTCTTAAGAGACTCGCCTCAGGACACTGAAATGTTCAAGAACTTTCCTGGGGTCACATAGCAAGGGTGTGTTCATGTTAGTGCATAAAAGCTGGTCTTCCTAACTCCAAGATGGTTCCATAGCTAAAATGACATATTGCTACTTCCTTCAATTATTTTATAGTGGTCATTACTGTTTACTACTTCAAATGAGTTCCTCAGTTAAGTTCCTGACAAGTTAGGGACTTTTGGGAAGCATTTTTATGTATCTTTTCCTTCTTCTTCTTGTGGGTATAGTGAAAATAAATGAGATAAGCGGACCTAAAGTATGTGGTATCCAAGGGATATGGGTATAGCATACTAGCAAGGAAGGACTGGCTTTATGAAAAACCAAATGAAATGCTTCCTATTTTGCACAAAGCAATTGGGGTTAAGTGACTCATGCAGCTATTGTTGTTTATTCTTCATTCTCATAGAAAACCATGACATCAGGGATGAGATGCCATGACATGCAAATGAACTGGATTTAAGTGAGGAAGGGCTGGGTAAGATCACTTGCCTCACTTTCCCCTCCAGAGCCATTTGAGTCCAATGGACAGATATAGATCAGGACAACTGGAGAAGGCCCTGAATGAAATGGGAAACTTTGACCTTTTAAAGCTTTGTCTTCAATAGGTCTCAGTTTGATTGAAGCTGTACCATTCAATGATTAAGGCTTGGTAGCAAGGTAAAGAATCTTTTTTTCCACTTAGTGTTAAGTGTCTGAGGCCTAATTTGAAGTCAGGTCTTCCTGACTCTAGTGCATTATCTAGCTGTCCCAAGAAATGCTTTTTAACAATTAGGAAGATCAAAAAATAGATTGGACTGCTTTGGGGAGTAACAAATCACTGAAGATATTGAATGATCATATTTTGAGAATGTTGCAGCTAGAATTAATGTTTTATATAGGGACTGGTCATCTCCTTTATTGCTCTAGGTTTATGATTCTATACAAAGTTCCTACCTCTATATAGATAAACATGGAAGTGAAAAGTAGAACATTATAAATCAACCATTGATGTTGGACTCAGGAACACTTTAGTTCAAATCCAATCTCAAATACTTTAAAGTGTGTGACCCTTGGTAAATCTCTTAATTTCTATCTACCTTAATTTATCTTAGGTATAAAATGGGGAGAATAAGAATTCCTTTTTCTCAGGATACAAAACAGATGGCAAAAATGCTTGTTTTTCCCCTCCCTGTGCCAATGGGTCAGTTAAATTCCTAATTTTAGAAATTAGGGAAAGTTTCCAAGGATCAAGATTTCAGGCTGTAATCTTTTAAAAGATTGGTAGCGTTCTATATATTATCTCCAGAGAGATGATAGTAAACTTGTTAGGTGTATTTCCAAGGAGCTTTCAGGTTAGCAGGATCTTAAAATTCTTAGACTGGACTAAAATATAAACAAGTCATGGAATGTTTAGCCAAGTTTGGTCATGATGGGATTATAAAAAAGAAGCGAGAAATATTCTGGTTCTATCACTAGACACTGAAGATAATGCTTGTAGAAGATAAATATCATGGTGTAGTGGAAACTGAGAGGGTTTAAGGCATAAGAAGAGCTGGGCTCAAATCACAGCATTGCCATTTACTACCTGAGAAATCATGGGCAAGCTACTGAACCCCTGAGAGCCTTAACTTTCTCAGCTATAAAATGAATAAGCTGTCTGTAGAGTCTTTGTTACTCTAAATCTAGGATCCTATCAGAACACTCAAAGCAATTTTGATGTGACTTTCAGAAAGAGGTAAGTACAAAACTCAGAGGATCATTTATGTGACTGTGTGGTAACTCAAAAACCTGGGTTCAAATCTAGTCCCAGATACCTGTCAGCTGTGTGATCCTTGGACTAGTCACAATCTCTATCTACCTCAATTTGTTTTTATGTACAATAGGAATAACAATAGCAGCTACCTGACAGGTTATCATGAGAATCAAATGAGCTATTTATTAAGTGCTTTGGAAACCTTAAAGCACTATATAAATTCAAGCTATTTCTAGATTTGGTATTAACATGCTTGTAAGCAGAAGAAAGGTAAAACTGATGGGGGAATATGGCTGCTTTTTCAGCCCTGTAACTCTGGAAAATTGTGAGCTATTTCACAGGTCACTTAAAAAATGCTCAATCTTTCTCTGGGGTCATATGATCTGGCACGAATATCTGGAAGTAAAATGTTTGAATTGGAGAGTAGGTGGAACCATGTTGACTTGTTTAGTCTTGAAGGAACAATTTTTGTTTGTTAACAACTGACTCAGTAATTGACTTTAAAAAGCCAACATTTCTCTTCCATTAAAGATGCATCCATTGGGAGCTGGTAACTCCATCATGTACCATTAACAGTTATCACAAAATTCAGGGTAGTAATTTGATGGAATTTGAGATAGTGGCACACCAGGTGGTCATTTCTCCACTGATGACAAAAATACTATCCTCATCACATTTGCAAGACAAAGAATTTCATATAACTCAATAGCTCTAAGGAAATCATCTTTAATCCTTCATTTTAGTCTTTTATAGGCTATATCTTTCAGGTTTAATTGAATCAGAAGAGTATAAGTATGTATTTCTCTCTGATCTGTCCATAGAAACAAGCCATGATACTGTTGGATCAAAATTCTGATATTCATCAGCACATGTACAATGAGAGGAATGTGACTACAGATCCACTTGAGAAAATTAGCTTATAATTTTAAAAAATTGTTAAAAAATATATTTATTTCACTAGAAAACTGGGGAGGGAGAGAAGAAAAAAGAAGGAAAAGAAAAGGGGGTAAAATTAGCACTAAATTATTGGTTACTACCAATTTGGTACTACAAAATTCTAGAATCTTTGGAGCAGAAGAATTTGTGAGGAAGTATTGTAATTGTTGTGAAGAAGTGAGTGTCAAAAATGATGAGTGGTAAAGACTCCAACAAAGAAACATGGAATGAGAAATGTGGCCACAAAAGCAAAATGTTCAAAGGATAACATCACCATATAACCCCTAATTCATTCTCAGCTTAAGATTTATTTTTTACTTTTTTCCCCTGGTCATTTCATTTTCATGGGTACCCTTGGTACCACTCAACTCCATGCTTCCACCACAGTTGGATATGATAGTAATATAATTCAGTTCTTAAATATTTCAAAGGTCCTTCTTAATAAATTGCTGTTGAATAAAAGAATGAATCTGCTAAAACAAGTGCAACAAAGGAGAGGATGGCCTTGGAGGGAAGGAACTAATCATAATTGACTCATTGAAAAATTCCTAAGGATTGGTTTGTGCTATGACTATTGTGACTATTTTAGTAGTTCCTGAAAAGGAACAACATTTAAGTATGAACTTGTGATTTTATCATTTTTACTATACCAAGTGGGAACAGTGACAAAAAGAAAGAAAGAGTGGTCCAAAATAATTACATATAATATTATATATATGTAAACATTATCTATAAATAATATTATATATTGTTACTTTATATTACATATTATTACTGAAAATAATATATTACAATTATTGAAGTTTTAACTTTATTTTTAAAAGGCTGAAATGCTGTAACAGAAAAGGTAAGAAACACAGAAATCTTAGAGGAAAATGAATGCATAGAACCTATATGCAGAACCTAAGAGAGAGAAAGAGAAACAGAGAGAGAGAGAGAGAGAGAGAGAGAGAGAGAGAGAGAGAGAGAGAGAGAGAAAGAGAGAGAGAGAGAGAAAGAGAAGCAGAGAGACAGACAGAGAAAGAAAGAGAAAGAGAAGCAGAGATGGATGAATGGAAGGAAAGAGAAAAAGAGGAGGAAGAAGATAAAGAGGAGGAGGAGGAAAAAAGTGCTTTGTCTTTTTATGTCAAGCTTCTCCACGTTTGACTACTTAATTTTGGGCAATGGACCCACTTGTAAGGTTTTTCAGCTGAGTTTAGACCATGGTGTGCTGGTAAAAGTTTAACAATTGGCTCTCCAGAAGAAAAAAATATGCAAGCAAGACATAATCTTGTTTAACATTTCTCTATTACTTATATGTTTATACAGTCAGCAAAACAATAATTCAAGTTATGATTTATAGAATTTGCTATTATTCCAAAGAGTGAATGATCATGCTGAAAATTTAACAATCAGCTTTGGTAAGCTGGTTAGAAGTGGCTCCAATACATATTTGGGACTGCCAGAGCTTGTACTCTACTGATATATCCTTATACCATGATAAGAAAACAGAATATAGTTCTTATTTCAATTTCAATATTTTTTCATGTTTTGTTCATTAAAACTATAATTAATTTCATGTTAACCCTACCTTGTGAGAAGCAGTTTGGCATGCAGAATAGACAACTGACATCAGAATCAGGAACAAATTTGTCTCTGACATACACTGACCATTTGATCCTGAGCAAGGTTCTTAACCTCTCAGTTCCCCAGGGATTTTTTTAAAGAAAATAAATCAGAAAATAGTTGTGAATCTGAGTTGGTAAAGGGAGTTTTTTCACTGTGACTTTGTACATTAATGAAATTATTGATCTGAACCAAATCATTCATCACACCTTGTATTTGTTCTGGTCCTCAGGTTCTTCATTTGTAAAACGAGAGGGATAGGACCATCTGTAACTTAAGGTTCATGACTCTCATATATTATAATCTTTATTCTCTCTGACTCAGGAGTTTAAAAGTTGATAAGTAGAAGACTTGTGATGACTAGTGGCCCAATTCAAAGTATTGGGAAAGTTTGACTTTCGTGTATTTGTTAGAAGCAAAGCCAGATTGCAACTCTTGGCATGCATCCCTTAGCATGTCCTATTCTTCTTGAGGGAAATAGATATTTCTGAAGGCAATAAAAGTGACAGTTTCATCAGTACTGGAAGATCTTGTTTTAATTGCACACTTACAGTTTTATCTATATATCCCAAGTGACTGGTACATAGTAAGTGCTTAATAAGAGTTCTGGGGATGCAGCCAAGATGACAGAATGAAACCAGGAAACTGTTTGAGCTCTCCCAGTTTCACTCTAAAACTACATGATCCAAGACTCTGAACAGAGTTTGATAGAATGAAACCACTCTCCAACTCAAGATTGGAAAGACTTCAAGAAAGGTCAGTTTCACTGGGTTGAAAGGAGTGTTCAGCCCAACTCAGACAGAGTCTGGGAAAGTCAGTGAAAGGGTCTTAATCATAGCAGATTATCAATTAAGACCTTTAGTCCTGGCTCAGTGGCAGAGCAGACCAGTGGAGTAATGTCCAGTCCCAGCTCAGAAGGCAAATTGCCAGCCCAGGATGTTGTCTGAAAAAAACTACTGCAAAGCTGTGAGCAAGATAACAAAGACAAGGCATTTCTGTGCTCAAAGAGGCTCAGAGTTGTAGGACCATGCCTAGGTGAAGAGGCAGGACAATTCTCCAAGAGCCTCTGCATCTGTGGATCATGACACTTGAAGGAGTTGTGGGGCAGCCTTTACTGACAAAGGTGTTACTTGTGGACTGGGAATGAAATAATTTGGAGGCAGAGGGAAGAGGAGAGAGGTCAAACAATGCAACTGCCTCTCAGTTGGGAGGTCAGAGAATAGCAACTGCCTCTCAGTCTCCTTGTATCATCATCATCCTCTCACAGGAAGAGATCCATTCTACAGGTATGAGTTAGACCTCCAGCGGCCACTGGCAGGTGGCTCCCATAGTACAATACAGAATGGTACTGGAAAGCCCTTTACTCCAGGATCAGAGCTCTACCATAAAAACCAGGAAGGAAATTTCCTTAAAAGTGGAAATACAAAAAGAGGAGGAAAGAAAATGAACAAGAAACAGAAAAGAATCTTAATCATAGAAAGCTATTAGGTAATAGAGAAGACCAAAACACTCAGATGAGGACAAAATGTGCACAGAGGAAATCTCAAAGAGTGATATGAATTAGTCTCAGTCCCAAAGAGGCTTCTTGAAAGTGCTCATAAAAATTTTAAAAAGGCAAATAGAGAGAAGAAAAATTAGGAAAAGAAACTAGAGATAAACAAATGAGAGTCAACAGCTTGAAAAAGAAAGGAAAACATTGATTGAGGGTAAACAGTTCCTTAAAAAAATACAATTGACCAAATACAAAAAAAAAAAATCTACTAAAGGAATCAAAACATTGAAAATGGAAAAAGAGATAAAGCTCATTGAAGAAAATCACACATTAAAAACAAGAATGAGATAAATGGAAGCTAATGACTATGACATCAAGAATCAGTCAAATCAAAAGAAAGAAAAAATGGAAGAAAATGTAAAATACCTTATTGAAAAAAAAAAAAAAACAACAACAACAGCTGACTTGAAAAAATAGATCCAGGAGAGACAATTTTAAAATTATTTGTCTATCTGAATGTCATAACCAAAAAAAAAAAAAAAAAAAAAAAGAACCTGAATACCATTCTTCAAGAGATCATTAAATAAAACTGCCCTGATATACTAGAAACAGAGGGGGAAATGGTCGTTGAAAGAATTCATCAATCACCTCTAAGATTCCACAAAAAAAAAACTCCAAGAAACATTGTTGCAAAACTCCAGAACTACAATATCAAGGAAAAAATATTGCAAGCTGGCAGATGAAAGCAAATCAAGTATCAAGGATCAAGGGGTGATAAAAGAGAGGGCAGGGAGAGAGTGAGGTGGATTAGAAACAAAACAATACTAAGGAGAGACAGTGTGAAAAGAGAGAACAAAAGTATATTCAGGAGAGAAAACAGGATGGAGGGAAATACAGAGCTGATAATCATAACTGTAAATGTGAATGGAATGAATTCTTCCCCAAAAGGGAAGCAGATATCCTACAACATGTTGCTTATACATTTGAACACATTTGAAACAGAGAGATATATACATACATAAGGATTGGAGCAGAATTTATTATACTTCAGCCAAAACAAACAAAGCAGGGATTGCAATTCTGATCTCTGATAAAGCAAAAATAAAAATAGATCCAATTAAAAGAGATAGGGAAGGAAACTACATCTTGTTAAAAAGAGTACTATAGACAATGAAGTAGTATTGATGCACCAAGTGGTAGATCATCCAAATTCTTATAGAAAAAGTTAAGCTGATTACAGGAGGAAATAGACAGCAAAATTATATTAGTGAGGGACCTCACTCTTCTCCCCTCAGAATTAGACAGCTCTATCCACAAAATAAACAAAAAAGAAACTAGAGAAGTTAATAGAATCCTGGAAAATTTGGATATGATAGACCTCTGGAGAAAATTGAATAGGGATGGAAAGGAATACATCTTTTTCTCAACAGTACATGGCACCTACACAAAAACTGACCATATATTAGGGCATAAAAACTTCACAATCAAATGCAGAAAGGCAGAAATAGTAAATACTTTCTTTTCAGATCATGAGGTAATAATAGACTAAAAACCAATTGGAAATTAAAATTCTAAGAATGAGTGAATTAAATAACAAATCATAGAAACAATAATTTCATCCAAGAGAATGAGAATAATGAGACAACATACCAAAACTTATGGAATACAGCCAAAGCAGTTCTTAGGGAAATTTTTATATCTTTAAATAATTACATGAATAAAAGAGACAGAAGAGAACAATGACGTGTTAGTATGACACTTGGGCATGCAACTAAAAAAGCTAGAAAAAGAACAAATTAAAACCTCCAATTAAGTACTGAATTAGAAATTCTGAAACTCAAAGAAGAGATTAACAAAACTGAAACTAAGAAAACTACTGAACTAATAAAACTAAGAGTTGATTTTGTGAAAAAAACCAACAAAATAAACATCTGATTAATTTGACTAGAAAAAGGAAAAAAAAAAGAAATTACCAGCATAAAAAATTAAAAGTGAATTTACCACCAATGAAAAAAGAAATTAAAGCAATAATTAGGACTCATTTTGCTCAACTATGCCAGCAAATCTGACAATCTAATTGAAATTGATGAATATTTACAAAAATATAAATTGCCCAGATCAATAGAAGGAAAAATAAATTATTAAATAAATTACTAAAAGGGAGTCTCTTGAATAGGCTCCACTAACTACTGTCTGTACCTGGTCAATGGAATTATCAGCACCTGCTAACTAACTGCTTAGGAATCTTTCTATCTGCAATAATTGACAGGTGAGCTATGAGATATTGAAAATATCTTTATTTAGAAAAGCCAGGATTAGCCACTGTATCCTGGACATCTAGTCATCTTCAACTTTGTCTTGCCACTGGGTTCTGATGATTCAAGGAGAGAGTGAGGCTGATTTACTTTGTTCAGTTCTGCCACATTCAAATCTAATTTACAGGAAAATCAAGACATAGGGATCACTTTTGACATAATTGGTTCTCTTCAAGAATGAAAGACAATCAATAACAATGTCCTCTTGGTACTGAATATCCAGAGGTGATCTGTACATAAAGGAGTATTCTAATTAGGATTTTTTTTAATCATCTGATTGAGCCAGTGATGCTAGACATAGAGGTTTGCTTAAAGTCTCTATTTGGGCTCTTGCTGTTGAAAATGTAAAGATATTCCCATTTAACAACAACAATAGCTAGCATTTATATAGCACTTTAAGATTTACAAAACATTTTACATGTTAACTTATTTGATTCTCACCTTGTGACTTTGGTTTTTACCTTATATATATTTTGCATTTATTTATCTTTTTTTTTCATGATTATTACACCAAGGATTGTTTTATGTTTGTTTTCCATCCTAGGCACCTAATGTATGCACATAATAGATGCTTCATAATAGTTGTTGAACTTACTTGTGCAAGTTTTTTCAGTGGTATAATTTTTATTAGTGACTATGGTTTTAAAGATTTCATTATTGAATGCCATCCATCTGTCTTCAGTCAACATCCCCAATAATATTTTAAGTCATGAAATCCTAACTATATTTTCTCTGTGTAATGTCTAGAGTGACTATGTCCAACTATGTCCAACTTTTTTTTTCTTGTTATTATTATTTCCAATTTATAGATGAGGAAACTGAGGCTCAAAGAGGTTGATTTGCATAAGGTCATACTGAGAAAGACCCAGAAAGAGAGAGAGATAAAGACATAGAGACATAGATTGATAAAAAGGAAACAGAGTTCTTAACAGAAGTCTGAATTTTTCAAGTTCCTTCTCACTACTATTGTCATGCTTTAGGGCCAGATTTGTGAACTATATTTCCCAAACTCTTCATCTATTTTTGCTTTCTTTCTCAGTCATCTGCAATTCCATATTTCCTGGGTTTCTTTGCAGAGGATATATATTTTTTAATCTTAGGTTTGTTTTTATTTACATTTAATGTTAGTCATATACTGTGCTTCAGTGAGAACAATATTGATTTTCTGTCTGTGGTTCTAGTCTGTTATCCAGTAGTACAAATTGGCTTTTAAGTTATATTTATTAAATGAAAGGGATTGAATGATTAAAGGAGGTCAGGGAATAAAGAGGAGAAAAAGAAGAATGAAAAAGCAAAAAACATGTGTGGTGACGAGGTCCTGGAAATAATGAAATCTTGGATTAGCAGATGGGGTTGTCAAAGAGAGCATGAAGTACTGATAAAATTACTTGATGAGGCAATCAGGGAAGGACACTGATGGGAATCAGTTTAACCTTACCGTCCCACTCAAAGCCCACCAAGGTATTCTGTCCAATGTCGTTTTTCCCTTCTTCCCACCCCTATGCCACATGGTGTATTTCTTCTCGTTCCCCCACCATGACTCATGGTGTCTTTCTGCTTAAAGGGTCTTTAATTAACCCTTTTAGTTGCTAAATCCCTCTATGTATTTAGCTTGACAGTCAATGGTATACTCCCACTTGATGGAGTATTTCCTTTCTCCTGGTTAATTGTGTTTTTTTCATCATCAACTATATGCTCTTCTGACACTATTTCGTATTTATCGCCAGTCTGGTAGCTAGAAAAGGAAATGATAAACCATTCTAGTATCTGCCAAGAAAACCCCAAATGGGGTTAGGAAGAGTCAGACATGATTCAAAAATGAATTCATTTTCTTCAGATGATTTTTTCTTCCTTTTTATCCTTGAAGCATTTCTTCAACTCTTTCAAAGTACAATATATTCTTTCTGTTATCCCAAAGAGTACTGAGATAAAATCTTGATTATATATAGAACAACTATGGAAAGAAGAAGAGTAGAGCTAGTAGAAGGATCATCGTCTGAGGGAAAAAAAAGAAGGGTAGAAAGAATGGAAGTCTCAATGAGGAGAAAGAATAGGGCAAGGGGTTGTAAGGTCTAGGATATGATGGAATGATAGAGTGTTGTGATCAGATAAAAGAATTTCAGAGTCTGTGAATCCGGAGGTGGAATACTTTTGGGTAATGGGGAGGTCATGGATATGTTGCTGATGTAGAATGGTAATTATGTCATGGGAAGTGAATGGATTAAGGAACCAGAAAGTTAGGGTATTTGAGGGAACTACAATATGTATGTAATGTGGAGGATGGATTACCACAGAGAGAGAGAGAGTAGAAGTAGAAAAAATATATTAGGCTATTAAAATAAGTGCTTATACTGAAAGTATAAATAAATAAATAGGAAAAATGAGGACAAGAAATATTCTAGAAGTAGAATTTCTAGAATTTGGTAATTAAATATAAGAGATGAAGGAAAGAAAGGGAGGACTCAAAACCAATAGCAATATTTTAAAATGTGGAATATTGAGTAAATTTTAGTATCATCGATGGAAATGCTTAAATCAAAAAGAGAAGCTGTTTTAGGAGAAGGAACAATAAACTGAGATGAAACACATTGAATTTGAGGGACTACAGAGGCATTCAGCTGAATAAATCTTTATTTTGTGTTATATTTTGTATTTTTGTATGAGTGTTATCTACCCTGAGAGATAGTTTGATGTAGTGGATAGAAAGTTGGCTTTGAACTCAAGAAGAGCTTTGACATATAATGGTTGTGTGACCACAGGGTTAACCTCTTGATGTCACAGGCAATTATCTAAGACTATAAATTACTATGAACACCACTCTTTGGGATAGGAATGGCTTTTTTTAACCTCACTATCTTCCTCTGAATATGAGCTGAGATTTTCTACCAAAGTATCTTTCGATGGTTGGGTTCTTTTTCTTTTGCTTACTAATGGTAGCCATCTCTAGGGTGGAAGAATAGGAGGAAAAAAGAAATTTATATGATAATTTTGTTGTGTATATATATAGAGAGATAATAACAAATTGTACATGGTAATTTTGCAGTTTCATATATACAATCCTTTTTTATTATACTATATTATAGAAATGCTTGTTTTGTTTCATGCATTGAAAATAAAATAAAATTTGAAAAAATAAAAAAAATTACTATAAAAATGTGCTGACATGCATTTGTAGAGGGAATTTCTTCATTTAGAATTTCCCTGTATTTATGAAATCACAAATCTGATCTCTGTCCTGTTTATTTCTCCTACTAAACTATAAACTCCATGAAAAGGATCATTTCTGATTTATGCTTGAATCTGCCATACCTTGACTTGGTAGTAACCTAATAAAGGAGACAACAAGGTGCCTTAGAGATAGAGTTCTGGGCCTTGAGGAAGACCTGAGTTTAAGTCTGACCACAGATACTAGCTATGGGATCCTGGGCAAGTCACTTATTTTCTGTTTGTCTTAATCCACTGGAGATGGAAATGGCAAATCACTCCAGTATCTTTACCAAGAAAAACCCCAGGGATAGCATGATCCTTGTGAGTGTGTGGGTGTTTGTGTGTGTGTGTGTGTCACACCAATTTGAACATGATTGACCAAGAACAACAGGGTGACCTAATAATATTTATTAATTGAATGAACCTATGAGAGCATATAGAATGATATACTATACTATGATATAGTAAGATAATTCATTACTATAATCATTATTCAGCATGAAAAGCCCAAGTTGGTTTATCATACTCTCTTTAGAAAGACATGGAGGAGTGTAATATTTTTTATAAAAATTACTTTCAAAAGTAATTTCAAAAGTAAAAAGTAAAAGTAAAAAAGATTAAATGAAAAGGTTTTGTTATTTAAGGAGACAAAGATGAAATCGTGAGGATAATTCTGTTATGTATGATAATTCATTTTGTGATAATGAAAAAAATAGTAAATTATTATATTGTTAATTCAATTAAGATATTAAGATATGAAAAGAGCCAAAGAGACAGAGAAAGAAATAATAATATAGGACAGGACTTCTTAAATTTTTTCCATTCATGATTCCTTTTCACTGGAGAAATTTTTTCTTGAACCCAAGTACATAAGTATATAAAATAGATAATACAAACCAAGTATTTGCTGATAATAAATCACAATTTTGTGACTGCCACATTCAGTATAGAGACCCCATATGAGGTCACAACCCACAGTTTAAGAAGGATGTGGAAGATACATGAAATTTGAGGGTATGGGATGATAGGCACTGCAGCAAGAATCTCTTTTTATTTCTAGGCTGCTCATTAACTCCATAACATTGTTCCATTGGTGGTAAAGAAATTATGAAAAATTATGAGAGTTCTATACAATTCAAGTTAATCAGAAGGTAGGACTGGAAATCTGAGCCAATGACAGAGAAATTAGAAAAGGAAAGGTACTAAAGAAGATATTAGTTCCCCAGCTTTGAATTTCCTCAACTGAGGGACAGAATCTCAGGGAGGTTTTAAGCAGAGTAACAAAGGAAAAATTGTCAACTTCTAATGGGATCCTCTGATAAGGAGGTTTAAGTCTAAATGGGACAGTTAAGCGGTACAGTAGATCAAATGCTAGACTTGGTGACAGCTACTATGAACTTAAATCCTACCTAACATTTACTAACTGTGTGATCTTGGACAAGCCTCAGTCATTGTCTGTTTCAGTTTCTTTATCTAAAAATGATGATAATGATAAAGCCCATTTCTCAGGGATTTTATGTGGATCAAATGAAATAATATTTGTAAAGTCCTTTGTAAACCTTAAAGCATTATATGCAAATTAGCTATTAATTGCCTGAACCTTGTCCTTAGAAATCTTTTGGATTTAGAATGCTAAAGATGCACAGTCTTGCCCAGAAAGTTATTTTTATTTTGTGATTTTATTATTTTTCCTAAAGAATTGTGCGTGGTCAAACTATGCTTATGTGAGCAACTCCATTATGTTATCCTAGCATGATTGAAAACCGAATGAAAGGAAAAGGACAGTTTCTGTGGTGAGTGGAGGCTGAACCGAGAGTTTAATAAGATATAGATACACAGACCATACATACTCCTTAGACTAACCTACATGGCCAGCCACAACAGGGGAGGAGCTAAGGGACAATTAGCTAGCTTTCTGAGCTCTTCAGAGCTTAGTGTTTCCCTCCAGTGTCCTCTAGTGCTGACTGGGTAGCATTGCTATTGGCATGAGCACAGTATTGACAATAGCTGATCCTATTTAGATAGGATTAAGCAAATGGCTAACTGAACCAAATGGTGGTTAAAAATGTGAAGCATCATATAAAGTCATACTCCCCCCCCCAAAAAAAATAAATATATATGTGTGTGTGTGCATCATATACACATACATATATGTGTGTATACACATAGAGATAAATCTTCAGATACATAGCATAACATCTGGTATCCTTCCTTAGAACCAAGTAGTAAATATCACTATTCCATTAGCAGCCCTTGTAGTTACCAGAATACAGTAGGAGAGGACTTGGAAATCTTTCCAAAAAATAAGAATGTTTATATAAAAATATAGAAGTTTAGTTCTATTTTAATTCTTATTCGCACCAAATCACTAAATTCAAGCTTTAAAGCAGCTTAAAAATGTCACTCTCCCTCCTTCTGTTCAAATTAATGTGTCCATCTGCTTTACAATAACTGTTTGTCTCACTATGGCTCATTCTATACTTTTCCTCAGATTTATGAATGTTTGAGAATCTCTTTTGTTCCCAAATTGTTGGTGCAACTACCTAAGTTGATAGGTAAATGACAAGGTAGGTTATTAGGGCACTTTATATAGACTGGGCTGGAGAGTCAAAAGCCCTGTTCTTTTTTTTTTTTTTTTAAAGGAAGAAAGAAAGAAATACCAGGCTTCTGAGGATTTTGTCTGCTAAAGTAGCTAAAGCTTATTTTTAGAGCTCAGCCCAACAGACACTGCTATTTTTTCCCAGAGACAAGGTAACCACAGAACTGAGAATTACAATAGTTTTAGGGGATGGGGAATGAAGCTACCCATGCAGCTGAGATTCTCATATGGCAACAAATCCTTCTCTGACACATCCTTTCCATTTGGATCATCAGTACTATCTCATGCTTCATGGCATGTTCCCCCAACCATTGAAAACATGAAATGAAACAAGAGATGCATTCTCTTTTTCCTTGTGCATCATAGCACACACCACACATTAGGACAGTGTAAGGCACTGCCAGATAATGAAAAATTTCAAGTAATTACCTGAATGGTCAGCCTTTGTGAAAGTGCCTTTAAAAGAGGCCACATAAATATGAAATTTGAATCATTGTTGTAAATCAGCTTGTACGTTCTTTCAAAGAATAGTCAGAACTTAACACCAAATAAAATGAACATTTCCATATACAAGGACAGAAAGGATTATATGTGCATCCATGAATTTCTATTATATAGATTCTTCCTTTTATGTACATAAATTCAACAATAAAAGAATAACTTTTGAAACTGTCTTTTATCTGTTTCATCTTATCCTTCCTTTTGTATTCCTCTGTACATTTACATTGTCTGAATGACTCATTTTCTTTTTTTTTTTTTTTTTCCTTGACTAACCTTGTTCCCCCATTGGAAGAAAGAGAGACGGAGAAAGAGAAAGAGAGAAAGACACACACACACACACAAAGACAGAGACAGGCACAGAGAAAGACAGATACACAGAGACACAGAGACAGATAAAGACATAGAGGCAGAGAGGAACAGACAGACAGACAGAGAAATAGAGATATGAAAGAAAGAACCCTTGTAACATGTTTAGTCAACTAAAATAAATTTATATATTGGCAAAACACGTGTCATTTTGCATTGCGAATCTAAAACTTCTCTATTAGGAGGTGCTTATTTCTACTTCATATCTGGCCCTCTGAAGTTATCACAAGTTATTAAAGATCTTAAATTTTTCAATGTTTTCTTTAAAATTGTGTTATGGCATACATTTTTCTCTGGGTTTTTCTCAATTCTTTCTGCATTAGTTCATATACGTCTTCCCATATTTCTCTGAAGCTTTCCTTTAATGATTTCTTAAAGTGTAATAATATTATATTACATTTCATATTCCATGTGGATTATTAGATCAATTCACACTGCCACCAATAATATACCTAATAGATTCTTTGTGAATTTACAGAATCTTCAGCCTAGAAATACTTTC
The DNA here is from genome assembly GCF_016432865.1 of Antechinus flavipes. Classification (NCBI taxonomy): domain Eukaryota; kingdom Metazoa; phylum Chordata; class Mammalia; order Dasyuromorphia; family Dasyuridae; genus Antechinus; species Antechinus flavipes. The sequence continues at coordinate 483,118,001 of NC_067398.1, read as the reverse complement.
ATTTGATCCATAATATTTGCAGGGGATAGATCCTTATTTATCAAATACAATCTCAATCTCTACAGTTTCCCCATCACTTTTGTTGTTTTCTATAAAAACACTAATAAGTTGCTAACTCAGAATAACTACAATTTCTTAATACTTTGGTGGGTTCATGGTTTCATGAGTAATGTGTTCTTTTCAATGATGTTAGTTGCAACCCTTCTAACTTTTCTTATCACATGTGATTTTTGTTCATGTTTTCCTGTAAATCTTTTGCAGGGAATATGACCAAGTAAAATCCTTTTTCTTATTCTTTTAGTAACTTAGTGACACCAATGAACCATTTATACTGTCTACCCATTGTCTCTCATTCTTGCTACATAAAAAGACTGCCTTTGTAATCTGATATATCCTTGAAGATCGTGTTTATAGCGATGATTGTTAACATTTATTTAGCACTTAACATACTTTATATACATTATTTCATTGTTTTTTATAAGAGTTCTTATAAGTACCATTATTATCTCCATATATAAATGAAGAAATTGAGGCTCAAAGACATTAAATAACTTGCCCAAAATCACAGATGATAAGCATCAAAGGTGAAATTTGAACCTATTTCTTCTTGACTTCAAATCCAACAATACACCATGCCTTACTTTCTCTCCTATGTTACTTCTTCTGTACAAGTAATCACTAGTAACATTTTGTATCCCATTGCTGCAACTGCCATTTGGATTATTTATGTTTGTGATTCTTTTGAAATTACGGTGTTGTATGGCTCATGGTCATATATAACACCACTTGGAGACAACTAGTGATGAAGAAATTGGTTTTTGACTTTCTCTCTGAACTTTAAAGGTTCTTAATGTGGGGTCTGTGCATGGTATTATTTTTACTTTTTTAAATTAAATCTTTTTATTTTCAAAACATATGCATGGATAATTTTTCAACATTGACATTTGCATAGCCTTGTGTTGCAAATTTTCTCCCCTTTCTTCCCCTAGATGGCAAGCAATCCAATATATGTTATATATGTTAAAATATGTTAAATCCAATATACAAACATATTTATACAATTATCTTGTTGCACAAGAAAAATCAGATCAAAAAGGAAATAAAATAAATAAGAAAACAAATTGCAAGCAAACAACAACAAAAAGAGTGAGAATGTTATGTTGTGATCCATATCCAGTACCCACAGTCTTCTCTCTGGGTGTAGATGGCTCCCTTCATCACAAAATCATTGAAACTGGCTTCAGTCATCACATTGTTGGAAAGAGTCATGTCCATCAGAATTGATTATCATATAATATTGTTGTTGCTTTGGTATTTTTAAAGATTTATTTTTATAATTGTATTTCAATATAATTTTTTGTAGTCCTATGTATTTGACACATTTAAAAAACATTATTTTGAGAAGGACATTGTTGGTTTGACCAGTTGGCCAAAGGTACCCATGACATACACATAGAGATTAGAAATCATTATCCTGAAGGTGGCCTAGCTGTACCTGATCTAAAATTATATTATAAAGCAGCAGTCACCAAAACCATTTGGTATTGGCTAAGAAAGAGATTAGTGGATCAGTGGAAAAGGTTAGGTTCACAAGACAGAATAGTCAACTATAGCAATCTAGTGTTTGACAAACCCAAAGCCCCTAACTTCTGGGAAAAGAATTCATTATTTGATAAAAACTGCTGGGATAATTGGAAATTAGTATGGCAGAAATTAGGCATGGACCCACACTTAACACCATATACCAAGATAAGATCAAAATGGGTCCACGACCTAGGCATAAAGAACGAGATTATAAATAAATTAGAGGAACATAGAATAGTTTATCTCTCAGACTTGTGGAGGAGAAAGAAATTTGTGACCAAAGATGAACTAGAGACCATTACTGATTACAAAATAGAAAATTTTGATTACATCAAATTAAAAAGACTTTGTACAAACAAAACGAATGCAAACAAGATTAGAAGGGAAGCAACAAACTGGGAAAATATCTTCACAGTTAAAGGTTCTGATAAAGGCCTCATTTCCAAAATATATAGAGAACTGACTCAAATTTATAAGAAATCAAGCCATTCTCCAATTGATAAATGGTCAAAGGATATGAACAGACAATTTTCAGAGGATGAAATTGAAACTATTACCACTCATATGAAAGAGTGTTCCAAATCATTATTGATCAGAGAAATGCAAATTAAGACAACTCTGAGATACCACTACACACCTGTCAGATTGGCTAAGATGACAGGAAAAAATAATGATGAATGTTGGAGGGGATGCGGGAAAACTGGGACACTAATGCATTGTTGGTGGAGTTGTGAACGAATCCAACCATTCTGGAGAGCAATCTGGAATTATGCCCAAAAAGTTATCAAACTGTGCATACCCTTTGATCCAGCAGTGTTTCTATTGGGCTTATATCCCAAAGAAATACTAAAGAAGGGAAAGGGACCTGTATGTGCCAAAATGTTTGTAGCAGCCCTATTTGTAGTGGCTAGAAACTGGAAAATGAATGGATGCCCATCAATTGGAGAATGGCTGGGTAAATTGTGGTATATGAATGTTATGGAATATTATTGTTCTGTAAGAAATGACCAGCAGGATGAATACAGAGAGGACTGGCGAGACTTACATGAACTGATGCTAAGTGAAATGAGCAGAACCAGGAGATCATTATACACTTCGACAACGATATTGTATGAGGACATATTTTGATGGAAGTGGATTTCTTTGACAAAGAGACCTAACTGAGTTTCAATTGATAAATGACGGACAAAAGCAGCTACACCCAAAGAAAGAACACTGGGAAACGAATGTGAACTATCTGCATTTTTGTTTTTCTTCCCGGGTTATTTATACCTTCTGAATCCAATTCTCCCTATGCAACAAGAGAACTGTTCAGTTCTGCAAACATATATTGTATCTAGGATATACTGCAACATATCCAACATATAAAGGACTGCTTGCCATCTAGGGGAGGGGGTGGATGGAGGGAGGGGAAAAATCGGAACAGAAATGAGTGCAAGGAATAATGTTGTAAAAAAAATTACCCTGGCATGGATTCTGTCAATATAAAGTAATTATTAAATAAAATTTAAAAAAAAAGAGAGAGAGAGAGAATCACTGGTGGAAAAAAAAAGAAAAAAAGAAAAAAGTTGGTCTCTGTAGTTTACAAATTCCTTTGACTAGTCAATGGATACACAGTAGGATAATGCAAAATTAGGTGTTGGGAAATACCAAAAATACTCACACTTTTACCACAGTTCTTGTCTGTAGCCATAATTACAGTCTAGAGCTTTGTGGAATTTTGAGAGAACACCAAAGAAGGAACACCCAAAGACCCGACTTATTCTTTTATAAAAAGATCATTGCATTTGGTTTATGGAATGCAATGGAGGATGGCATAGGAAAGGACTGGGAATGAAAGATCCAGAAACAAAAAAGGTGATCCCAACTCAAGATGAATTAGAAACTTGTGAATTCACAAAATAATAGAATATGATTTGGGAGTTATTGAGACAATTACATAGAGTGTTATTGTGTGTGTGTGTGTGTGTGTGAGAGAGAGAGAGAGAGAAAGAGAGAGACAGAGAGAGAGACAGAGACAGAGAAAGAGAGACAGTGAGACAGAGACAGAGACAGACAGAGGCAGACAGAGATAGAGAGACAGATAAGACAGACAGACAGACAGATAGAAAAACAGTAGTAGCAGAGTCACAGAGACAGGGAGAGAAACAGAGATAGAGACATAGAAAACTCCTTGACTTTGAACAGTGTTTGATGTTTATAATATATTTCATAGAATTATCAAGTTTCAAATGAGATCATGCGTGTCAATGTACTTGGAAAGCTCAAAAATTCTATAGCATCAGTTATAGTTCATCAGAAAAATGACATTCCAGGAATATTCTCCAGTGAGGTCACATAATACTTTGTGCCTCTCTAAAGTACTCATTATATCATTTTGTATTATGGTTCTTGGTGTAGCCCTTATATCAAAGTCCATTTTGCCTGATATTCTTTTCATTAATGGAGACTGATTATTCAATGTTCTATTATTGTGTGAGAAGCAGAGCTGGTGAAAGCTTAAGAGAAGAGAGCTCCTGTTTTTTTTGACTTGGTAGCTTTGAAAGAAAAAGACACTCAATTCCATATTCTCTTCATGGAAAAGTAATTGTAGACAGAGAAAGACTCAGGCAAAATGGTGACATGTAGAAGAGCCAAGAGTTCAATTATATCCCTATCCCCAGCTTACTACATTAAAGATTCCAAGGAATTTCTCCTTCTGAAAGCATCTGGAACTTTTCATTAGTGGAGCTGAGATAACTTACTCCTAACAGGAAAACTCATTCATGTGTATACTGTCATCTATCTTCTCATTTATATATCTTCTCTGATTCCTATTTGCCATGTACTTAGATAAATGGATTTATTTGCTATTTACCTTGTGTGCTCATTGTGGAACTGATATTAGGTGGGAAAAAACCCACCTTAGTTACATAGCTTGGGGTACTCCTGCTCCATTAAAGAATAGGATCAGAAGCTGAATTTGAATCTAAGAATTATCTTCCCTAGAATTTTAGCTAGATATAATTGTATTCTACCTCTCTAAGGAGAGCAGAGTAATCAATCAACCTCTGATGCCAATCATTTGTTTCTCTTGGCAAAAATCAAAATTTTCCTCGGAGAAAGGTGGGCAGAGGAGGATACTCTAGAGACATCTTTTTATTTCCTTGTGAGTCCCATCTAAAGAGATATATATAACCTATGATGAATGTCCTTTATTCTTGAAGAAGAGGATCAAAATAACATCACTATGTTGGAGTGGAGTTACAATGTGTCCTATTATGGCTGATCAGACCAATATGAGCTTGGAATGCTCTGCCACAGGTTGGATACAAATTCTACCCATGATATTTGGGGTGATTTTTTAACTGGCTCATGTTTCTTGTGTGCTAATTAAATTCTGCTTTGCTTATAGAGCACAGAACCTTTTCTGATGAGGGCATACCATGCTGAGAAGTCCTGTGACAGTGTCTCCCATATCATACAATTAATTCTATAGATTTTAAGAGAGACCTTAAGATTGCCCTCGTATAGTCTTTTCTGACCACCTTGTGAGCACTTACCATAAAATAGTCTTTTTTGAGAAGTCTACATTTGACATTTGAACAGTGTGGCAAGCCGAATGGAGTTGAGCTCTCTGCAGTAGAGATGGAATACTTGGCAGTTTAGTTTGAGAAAGGACTTCAGTGTGTCTTGTACCTTATCTTGCAAGGTGATCTTCAGAATCTTCCTAAGGCAGTTCAAATGGAAATGATTCAATTTCCTGACTTGGCATTGGTATGCTGTCTAGGTTTCACAGGGATACAACAATAAGCTCAGCACATAGATTCTGTAGACATCCAGTTCAGTAGTCAGTCTAATATCTCTCCTCTCCCACACTTTCCTTTGGAGCATCCCAAATGCTGAGTTAGCTCTGGCAATGTGTATGTCAACCTCATTATCAATGTGGACATCCCTGCCAAGGCAACACAAACACTCACTCTATAATCCAACCAGATTGTAAGTTCTTTAGGGGTACAGGACTATGTCTTAGTTTTCTTTATATGTCCCTTAACCTTAAGACAGTGTTTTGCACATAGAATGCTTAATAAAAGCTTGTTGAATGAAGTTGAAACCCTTTCTTGTTATGAAAAAGATAGAAAACTAAATGCATTTCTTAAAGGAAGCCTTCCAAGATCCTTCCAGTCCACAGGATTTCCTTCTGTTCCTATAGCCTCATATATTATGCCCCTCATTTCTTCTTAGTAGATAAGATTTATTGCGTGGCAATGTGGTTTAATCATTATAACTGACATTTATGTTGTCCTTCTCTGGCTTTCAAGATTCATCTAATAAACCTACAATCTTCAGGAAGCTGTTCTCTGTCTCTTGCCTTCCTCTGCCTCCTTTCTTGGTGCCTTTCTAGTGAGATTACTTTCTGTGTGTATAATCTGCATTTTATATTATCTTATATTGCTATTTACATGTTGTCTCACTAGAACATGAGCTCCTTTAGCACAAAGACTATTTTGGTCTTTCTTTGAATCCACACCACTTTACTATAGTACCCAATGTGTCTTAAATGATCACTAAATGCTTGTTGGGGCAGTTGGGTGGCACAATGGATAAAGCATTGGGCTAGGAACCTAGAAAACTCATTTTCCTGAGTTCAAATCTGGCTTCAAACACTTACTAGCCGTGTGATCTTGTGGGTAAGTCACTCAACTTTGTGGATCTTAGTTTCTTTACCTGTAAAATGAACCAGAGAAGGAAAAAGCAGACCAGTCCAATATTTTTGACAAGAAAATCCAAATAGGGTTACAGAGAGTCATGCATAACTCAACAATAACAATAAAGTGCTTGTTAACTACCTAAAGGTTCACAAAGTGCTTTATTCACATTTGGTCCTTATCTTCATTTTATAGATATAATCCTCATTTTATAGATGAAAGAATTGAAGATCAAAAGGTTGTGTCAAAGGTAAAATTCAATGTAAGGTCTTTCTTGACTTCAAGATAAGTGTTCCTTTATTGTTGCTGCTTACTTATTTTCATACATTTGAAGTTTTCTTGGCAAAGGAATGGTTTCCATTTCTAACTCTGTAGATGAGGAAACTGAGGAAAACAGAGTCAAGTGACTTGCCATAGAGCTTGTAATTTTGACACTGGATTTGAATTCAGGAGGATGAGTCTTCTTGACTTCAACCAGGCACTCTATCCAGTGTACCACCTAGCTGCTCTTCTTTAATTATCCTCAAGGTTTTTTAAAAAATTAAATCTTTTAAATACCTTCATCTTGACTCTTTACCAGGGAAACCAAGGGATAGAACTGAAAAAAAGAGAGCATTCAAGCATTCCATGTATGGGCAACAGCCAGGCAAAAGACTTGGAAGAAGGATAGGGAGGGTTGTGTGCCAGGAACAGAAAAGAAACCAGTATCATTGGATTGTAGAATTCATAGAGGGGAGTAATGTGCTTTAAGGCCCCTGGGAAGGTAGAAAGGGGCCAGGTTAGAAAGGGTTATAAATGCCAGTCAGAGGAGGCCAATGTTCTAATGCTCCAGTAGGTTGCCTCCATAATAGACACACAATAAAACAATAAAGGAAAGGCCTAGAAGGAAAGACATCTTCCACTCCTAAATCATTTTTAGACAAAGGAAGTGAGTGATACGAGCATCCTACTTTCATAGAAGACCTAGGCCACATAAAAAGAGAGCTGCCTGAATTAATTTTAATGGTATTGCATTCCTGTGACATTGAGTTATCTAACTGTATTTTCAGCCAGATCTGGAGGTTCTGTCCCTAGTTCCTGGCAAATCCTGGAGGAAGTGAGTTGGGATACATTTGGGGAGGTTTAAGGATGGGAAGAGGAGGGAATATAGGACATAGGAGGTTAAAGGAAAAGGAGAAAAAAAGGTCAGATACTCTTCTCTAGGAAAAAAAAAAACACTAATATTTCCAGTAAAAAGCCAACCCATTTTTATCTGAGAAAATGATGACAGGGTAATTTTATGAGTTTGCCTTTTTATTTTCTTGCTAATAATCCATCACAGAATCACAGAAGCGTGATGAGGAGAGGACAATAAAAACAAGTTATCAATGCACTATTAACTCAGTGTGCTCTTACCTATTAATAAGACATTGATGGTTCCCCTTGTGCATGGCCTATCTCCAAGCACTTTTTCATTACCTCCAGGCAGCACTCGTGCAGACAAACACACACACACACATATACCCTCACACACACAAACACACATCCCTACACACATAATGGCCTTTTTAATATTCCCTTGCTTATAGATGCTTGATGCTAAAGAATTGCTTAAATGGTCAGAGATCTCCTATTTAAGAAGCAGAAACACTTACACTGCACATTATCAGCATTAGAATGGAGTCTCATTATCCATTAGCTGGTATTGGTGCCATTTATAACTTCCTTCAGAATGAGTTTTATGGAATTTCCTGATCTTTGCCACATCATCAGCTGAAAGCGAAGGTGCCTCGGTCTCTTTTCATCACTTTGGCAATATTAGCTGGGATTATGGCTTTGGATATATTTTCTTGGGAGACAAAGTATTTTAAAGAGCTCCTGCTAATTAACTATTAAATAAATGCTAGGATGGAGTTATCTTCATAACAGAGAAACAACTTTGAAATTGCTTTCCATAAAATGGGATAAGTTAAATTTCTAATTTCAAAATCTAATCTATTTTAGTTAACCTTTGTCTGTCCCTAGACTGCTCAGATAGAATTTCATGTTTCTTGAATTGTCTTCCCAAAGGTTTACAGGAAGCTATATCATTAGCAAAGCCTCTCTAGATTCTATAGCTTGGAATGAAGTGATCTTCCCAGTGTTTGGACAGCTAGCCAGAGAATTGTTATTTTATATTAAGTGGAAAAAGATGCATATTTTAAAAAATGCATCATTTCACACTGTAAAAGGCAAAGTCTCTTATGATTTTTAAGAGACAGACTTGTTAACTGCTTTCCACAGAAAAACAAGGAGACTTTGTTGCCCTGCATTTTTTAGGTGCAATACATTATCAGAGAGAAAGATAAAACAGTAGTTCAATGTTGAATGCAAAAATCTTTCATAGACAGATAAAAATTAGTAAAAGGGCATACATTTAAAGCTATAGAATGCTTTGGACAAAGATAGGACTGAGGATCTCACCAGGTTCAGAATAGCCTTGGCCAAGACAGACTCCAAGCAATTTAAGCATTGATGTCAAGAAGGAAAGCACGAAGCACTGTATATTGCTAAGGTATAGAGATAAGACAGGAAAGATTTCAATCTTTAATCAACAATTCACTGGTTATGTGGTACATCACTTCATTACTACAAACTCATTTTCTCATCAAGTTATTTTACCCCCTTGGCTTTGGGGTTCTCTTAAAGTGTGGAAGCTGGGCAAGATCAGGAGTTTGTAACCTAAAGTCTGTGGACTTCTTTATAAAACATTAATAAATGTATTTCAATGTATTTGGCTTTCTTTGTAATCCTACATATTTAATTTATCTCATTCAAAAATTATTTATTTATATCATTTACTTTTATTTATTAATTTAATTATTTATGATATATATTTAAAATTTTATTTAATTTATTTTATTTAAAAATATCATTCTGAGAAGGGGTTCATAGGTTTCACCAGATTACAAAGGGGGCCATAACAAAAAGGTTAACAGACCTTGGACTAAATGGTCTGGGAAGAGCCCTTTCAACTTCTAACATCTGTAAAATGGGGATAATAATACCGACACTACATCTAGGGTACCAGCTCTGGGAGTGCCAATTGTTAAATTTCAGTGTGAGTATTTGCATCTGAGAAATTGATGAACATTTCAAATCAGGGCTTAATTTATTGTTTGGTTGATTGTCTAGATTTAAGAAATGGAGGGAGAAATGTTAATAATGCAAATTAACTTAAAAGAATTTCATGAAAATCATTATTAATCAGAGAAATGCAAATTAAGACAACTCTGAGATACCACTACACATCTGTCAGATTGGCTAGAATGACAGGGAAAGATGATGTGGAATGTTGGAGGGGATGTGGGAAAACAGGGACACTGATACATTGTTGGTGGAATTGTGAACACATCCAGCCATTCTGGAGAATAATTTGGTACTATGCTCAAAAAGTTATCAAACTGTGCATACCCTTTGATCCAGCAATGCTACTACTGGGCTTATACTCCAAAGAGATACTAAAGAAAGGAAAGGGACCTGTATGTGCCAAAATGTTTGTGGCAGCCCTGTTTGTAGTGGCTAGAAGCTGGAAAATGAATGGATGCCCATCAATTGGAGAATGGTTGAGTAAATTATGGTATATGAATGTTATGGAATATTATTGTTCTGTAAGAAATGACCAGCAGGATGAATACAGAGAGAACTGGTGAGACTTACATGAACTGATGCTAAGTGAAATGAGCAGAACCAGGAGATCATTATATACTTCAGCAATCATACTGTATGAGGATGTATTCTGATGGAAGTGGATCTCTTCAATAAAGAGAGGTAATTCAGTTTCAATTGATCAAGGATGAACAGAAGCAGCTACACCCAAAGAAAGAACACTGGGAAATGAATATAAACTGCTTGCATTTTTGTTTTTCTGAATCCTTCTGAATCCAATTCTCCCTGTGCAACAAGAGAACTATTCGGTTCTGCACACATATATTGTATCTAGGATATACTGTAACCTATTTGACATGTAAAGGACTGCTTGCCATCTAGGAGAGGGGGTGAAGGGAGGAAGGGGAAAAGTCGGAACAGAAGTGAGTGCAAGGGATAATGTTGTAAAAAATTACCCTGGCATAGGTTCTGTCATTAAAAAGTTATTAAAAAAAAAAAAAAAGAATTTCATGTACACATTTTTTTTCCTTCCCAAGAATTAGTTGGTAAATATTTATTTTAGTACACCTTATACAAAGGAGGAAAGTACTTTGTAAACTTAAAGTGCATTAGGATTAAAGGATTGTAGATTTAGAATTGTAAAAAACTTTGAGGGAAACTGAAGTTCAAAGAGATTTGTTGAAGATCACACAAAGAAAAAGACTCAGGCAGAATTTGAAGCCATACTCTCTAACTCTAAATTGAAATGACTCTCTCTCTCTCTATTGAACCCAAAAAGAATCAAAATATTGTTTAAACAGCTGACAGACTGCAGTATTTCAGGGCAAAGAGTTTTGATGAAATGTTATAGCTGGGAAAAAATCACTACCTTGGGGCTAACCTCCTAGTGAGGAGTCTAAGGATAGATTTGTAGATAATCCAAACCTTAGTAGAGGTTTCCAGGGCTATTGTGGGCATATGTATCCTTTGAGACTTCAGGATATTTCAAACTACAAAAAGGTATCAGATATCTATCTATCTATCTATCTATCTATCTATCTAGATATGTTAGAATTCTTACAAGGTGCTAAATTACTGGAATTGATAGAGACAATAATTATCTAATTTAGCATGGTACTTAATAATTCTCTCGTTCACTAATGAACTTAGTACTTATTAGAGTTCACACCTTTCATACCTTTAAGATTTGCACCTTTAAGAGAGCATATATAAGCTAGGAGCCTCAACCAGGATTGAGTCCAGGAGATTCACAAGACAGAAGCCCACAAGCCCACTCTTGGAGGCAGAGTCAGATTCATTCCAACTTCTACCTTTGTGCTGGCTGAGATTCGGAGGAAGAGAGGCTGAAGCTGGCAGAGACGAAGGACAAACAGCAAGAGCTCTTCACTCAAGGAGAGAGATAGGCCTCCAAGAAACTAACCGGGCTATTTTGAAGGAGACAATAAAGGATCTAGACTTTAACTCCTGGCTGCTTTTGAGGTGATTATTATAATGAGCTGAAACTAAGGCTGCCTCCAGAAGCCCCCCAAGAAACCTGCTCCCAGAGAACGATTACATTATAGAGAAGAGAACATTACATATATATATATATATATATATATATATATATATATATATACACACACACACACCACTCGCCTTCCTTCCTTCTTTCCTGCCTTCCTTCCTTCCTTCCTTCCTTCCTTCCTTCCTTCTTCCCTCCTGCCCTCCCTCCCTCCCTCTCTCCCTCTTTTCTTTCTTTCTCACAATTACCTTCTCTGCTAATTATCTCTCATTTATCCTGTATTCACAATTTTAGAATCTTCCCTCTGAGACAAACCTCAAATTTCCATAAGAAATCATTCTCAGTTGCTTTAAAGATAATGCCTTCCTTCTGAGATTTACCGCCAATATATCCTGTATCTATCTTGTTTGCATGTTATCTCCTCCATTGACTCTGAGTTCCAAGCAGCAATTGTCTTTTTTTTTTTTTTTTCATTCCTCAGCACTTAGAATGGTAACTAGCATTGTTTACAATAAATACTTAATAATTATTAACTCTTAGACATGGAACATTTGCTAAACAATAAAGTAAAAGGAAGAGGCAGATAGATGGTACAATGGATAGAGCACCATGGTAACACAAGTCAAGAAGACCAAAGTTCAAATTCAGCCTCAGACATTTGCTAACTATGTGATCCTAGGCAAGTAGCTTAACTCTGTTTGCCTCAGTTTCCTCATTTGTAAAATGAGTTGGAGAAAGAAATGGCAAGCCACTCCAGTTTTTTTCAAGAAAATTCCAAAAGGGGTCAGAAAGAATCAGACTTGATTGAAAATAGCTAAGCAGCAAGACAAAAGGAAGAATAATCTTGTATTTATTCATTATAAGCTAATCATAACTTTTACTTAATAGAAAGCAAAAGCAGGAATAATTAATATATGTCAATTCATAAACATGGGTCATGCTCTTCCATCTATGCATTGATGGTCAATGCATAGTGTCTGTGGAGAAGAAGACATGCACTTGTAAAAACTCAGGAAAGAAGCATATAGACAAGAAATTCCATGTGCTTTGGGCAACTCATAATGATCACACTGATCACACTGATATGCTCTGTCTCTTTAAAATATAGTCTGCACCAAGATCATCTAGCCAATTGTTATTGTTTGTCTTTTGTTCTCAAAAAGAACTATGGCATCAAGAAGATGATGCTATGATTTGAAAGTGAATTGAATTTAAGTGAGGGAGAGCTATGCAAAGTCACCAGCTTCATTTTCTCCTTTAGACCCATCTAGGTCCAGTGGCCAGATATAGTTCAGGATGATTGGAGATGGCCCTGAATGTGTCAGAGAAAGAGCTGGAACCCATATTTTCCTGACAGACATGACCCTGCCTAGTTTTCTCCTTACATGAAGTAGATACTTAGTAAAAAAAAAAAAAAAAAAAAAAAAGGAAAAGGAAAAGATAAAGAATGAAAGAAAGAGGAAGAAAGAAAGAGAGAAGGAAGGAGGGAGGAAGGAGAGAAGGAGGGAGGAAGGAAGGAGGAAAGAAGGGAAGGAAGAAAAGAGGAAAAGAGGGAAGGAGGAAGGAAGGAGGGAGAGAAGAAAGGAGGGAAGGAAGGAGGAAGGAGGAAGAAAGGAGGAGGGAAAAAGGAAAGGAAGGAGGGAGGAAGGAAGGAAGGAGGAAAGAAAGCTAAAAGAAAAGGAAGAAGGAAAAATGGAAGGAAAGAAAAGTGAAAGAAAAATAAAAGAAAGATGAAAAATGAAAGAATAAAAAAAGAAAATGAAAGGAAGGAAGCTGAAAGGTGAAAGAAGAAAAGAAGTACAGGAAGCAGGAATAAAGGGGAAAAAAGATGAACGAATCATAGTCCCTGTTACATGGTACTATAGCAATTTTCCCAAATCATTTTTCTCTCTCCTCCCATGGATTCTCTCTCCTCACTCTCTCAGCTGAGAATATTCCCTCATATTTTATTGGAAAAACTAACTATTTTCCACTAAGGATTTCCTATTCTCCTTTCTTCCTTATCTCATCTCTCAGATGCCTTCCACCTTCTTTCACAACTATCTCACATGAAGAGGTAACCGTCCTCCTTACCAAGGCAAACCCTTTTACTTACACATGCGATTCCAGTCTAAACTGTCTTCTCTAATAGATTGCCTCCTCTGTCATCCTCACTCTCACTAACTCTTAATCTCTACTTACCAGCTGGTTCCTATTGTCTACAAACATACCCATGTCTTCTCAATCCTCAAAAAACTCTCACTTGATCCATCCATCCTTACTAGCTGCCTTCCTATTTCTCCTCTCTCTATTGTGGCTAAACTTCTTGGGGACATCTCCAACTGAAGCTTCCATTCCTTTGGTTTTCTCTTATTTTCTTCACTCATCTGGCATCAGCAATGGATAGACTCAGGAAAGCCAAATCTAGCCTCAGACACTTACTAGTCATGCTGCACAAGCCACTTAATCTTCTTTGCCTCGGTTCCCTCAACTATAAAATGGGGATAAAAACAACAACCTACCTCACAGGATTGTTGTGAAGGCCAAATGATAGAATAATGGTGAAGTACTTAGCACAGTGTTGTTTAGTCATTTTTCAATTGTGTCCAACTGTTTGTGACCCTATTCTGGGTTTTCTTGGCAAAGACAGTGGAGAGATTCCCATTTCCTTCTCCAGATCATTTGACAGATGGGGAAGTTGAAGCAAACAGAGTGAGGTGACTTTCCCAGGGTCATATAGCTAGTAAGTGTTTAAGGTTGAATTTGCATAATATAAGCAAGAAAATTATGAGAAAAATAGAATAAAGTAAAAGTACATAACAGAGAACAAAAGAAAACCTACAAGGAAGCAAGAAAAATGGACAGCTCTGAACACAATATGTAATATTTATTATATAAGCTTTGTTGAAATGAAAATTTGTTGTTTCATATTCCTGGAGAAGGAATGTTCTGCTGTGCATATGGCAGTGTTTTTTTTTTTTTTTTTTTTTCTATTTTGTATTTAAGTTTTAAATTAATAAAAAAGGTTATGAAAAGACTTAAAGAGGTAGCATGATAAAGAGGAAAGAGTACTAAATTTGAAATAGGAGGATCTGAGGTTAACTATTGATTCTACCATTAACTGCTAGTGTGATAGCCTTTCTGAGTCTTCATTTCATTAACTATAAAATAAAGCGGTTAGATAAGATGATCTCCCAAGACATCCATGATCCTGAACCTAATTGAATTTCACCCAATCAATCAATGAGCCAACACTTAATCAACAAAAAGCCACTGAATTGTTGGCACCATGGTAGGTGAACAATAAAGCAGCATCTCCAAAGATCACTGTCTTCCAGGAGCAGTGTCTGCTAAACTCTAAGGAACGAGGGAACCAATCCTGATCAATACTTACCTTGCTGTATCAAATAAACAGAACAATTTGTGCCTTTTCCTGCTAATCAGTAAGCTCTGTTATTTCCCCCCTTTTCTCTTTAACTCTGATTTATCTTTAGCTTTTAAGATGAAAAATCCCTTTTTCAAAAGTTTGAAATCCAACTCTCCCTCCCATTTTGTGCCACCTCCAACCTGGAGTTTAGGATGTTCACGAATCCTGGGAAGTAGTCATTGAGTTAAAACCCAAACATGAAAGACAAGTTGGCTCAGGAACAGTAATAATGCCCCAGGGAACAATCTTACTCTCCTCATCTGAATTTCTGGGAGAAAGAGTTACTTTTCTATTGTTAATGGAGTTAACAATATTGTCCAGAGTTTTATTTTCTTGGTAGCTCTGAACCAGTCCTTTAGACTCAAGAAGTCCTTGGAGAAGCTAGTTCTACCTTCATTTTATGAAGAAAGGGAGGTCCAAGGCTACATAACTTGTTAATGGTGAATCTAGAATTAGGACCCAGGACCGCCAAATCCAAGTTCTCTCCGTATGTGACCATGCACCCATTTTTAACCAGACCTGTTGTAGTGAAGGACTATAGTATAGCGAGCTTTTGGTGAGGGACTCTCTGCTATACAGATTAACTTTTTCTCTGGATCTGAGAGTCTCAGAGAGTTGCCTTAGGGGCAATTCAATTGTAGGGTTCAATGTCTTGTCTAGTCACCCAGCCACTATCTTTAGCCGCTGGACTTGAACTTAGCTCTTCTGTTTCACAGGCCAGATGCTGATTAACTCTGTCATAATCTCTTTCAATGTTTTTTTACCACACCTTGATAATGCTTCTCATTTTGAACTTTAAAGGTCATCTCACTCAGAGCTATTTTGAAACAAGAATCCACTCTGAAATATCCAATTTCTGCTTGAACAACTCTGCCACATTTATTAGAGAAATAATAATTATATTATTTATAAGAGAAACTGTTCCATTGTTACATAATGCAAATAGTTAGATAATGCTAGTTAGCATAGTAGATAGAATACTAAGCCTGGAGTCAGGAAGACAAATTCAAATCTAAACTCGGACATTAGCTCTGTGACCTTTGTCTTACTTTGTCTAGGTTTCATCTTTAAAATAGGAATAATAATAGCACCTACCATCCAACATTGTTGTGAAGATCAAATGAGATATTTGTAAAATACTTTGCAAACCTTCATGCTAGATAAATATAAATGATGTATGTAAATAATAATATAAATAAATAGATAAATAAAATGCTAGATATTATTATTATTGTTGCTGTTCAGTCATTGCAGGTATGTTGGACTTTGTGACCTTCTTTTGAGTTTTTCTTGGCAGACACTAGAGTGGTTTTCCAGATGAAAAAACAGGAAAACAGGACTAAATGACTTGCCCAGGGTCATACAACTAATGTCTGAAGCCATATTTGAATTCAGATTTTCCTGACTCCAGGCCCAGAGTTCTATTCCAATTAGTTCCCATGATTCCACTTTCTCCTTTGTCTACCTTATACCTCTATCTACCAAAAATAATCTTCCCAAGACACAGTCCTTCCCATAACATGTCTTTACTTTTAAAAGGCTCCCCACTATATTCACTATAAAATACAAACTTTTTAGCCTGGAACTTAAGATCCTCTACCTTTTTAGCATTATTTCCTAGGACTCCCCACTACAAATTCAATTTTTCAATTAATGATACTACTCACTGTTCCCTTAATGTGATAATCCCATACATCTGACATGTTCTCACTCATCATCTCTGCCTTTTAGAAGCTTCATCATTTTCTAGGGCTCAAGTCCAATCACTTCAACGAAGTCTTCCCTGATCTCCCTAATTGATTAGGGAGTTTATTTTAGTCTCTGCATGTAATATCTCTTCTTCAGTAAAATCAAAGTGCAGAGACTATTTTTAGTCATCTTATCATTAACTCACATTGCCTAATAAATGTTGACTTGAAGTAAAACTCTAGAAGGAAGCAGGTACATTTTTGAGTAAAGCCAGACTATGAACATTTTTTAAACATCTATTATGTGTTAGGCAGGTAGGTAGCGTGATAGGTAGAGCACTGGGCTGGAGTCAGGAAGGCTTGAGTTAAAATTCAGCCACAGATACTCTTTAGCTGTGTCATCCTGGGTACTTAACCATTTGCCTCAGTTAATTCATTTATGAAATGTGCTAGAAAAGGAAATGGTAATTATCTTTGCCAAGAAAGACATGACTGAAAAGACTGAACAATAACATGTGTCAGGCACTGTGCTAAGTGCTGGGGAAACACAAAAGACAAAAGATAGTCCCTGTTTTCAAAGAGCTCAAAATCTAATAGGGCAGATAACATGAACTTAACAATATGAATAACAGTATGTACAAAGTAAAATTATGTATAACAAACTATATTCAGGATAAATTAGAGTTAATAAACAGAGAGAAAACATTAGAACTAAGAAGAATAAGGAAATACTTTCCATAGAGAGTTGGATTTTAGCTGAGGAAGAATGAATCTTCATATTTCACCTTTCATTTTCCTGATCTTTATTCTATCACTACATTTATTACTTTCTGGGGAAAATACACAGTGAGCATAACCCTTTTAAAACATCAGATATCAATATACTCATTAAGGATGTTTTAGAGGGAAGTCATGTTTCAGAATGGTGTAGGATCAGAAGGATAATATGGCTCCTTCCAACTATAAGAGTCTATGAAATAATGATTAATTGAGGTATGATGTAGCAGAATGAGTTTTGGATATAGAGTCTGATAACCTCGATTTGCATTTATTATCTCTGTGAGCTTGACCAAATCATTGATCTTTGATGGACCTTATGTAAAGTGAAGTGGTTGGACCCAATGGCTTCTAAATTCCCTTTCAGATAAGAATCTGTTTCTCTGGCCAGTGATTTAAGACTTGCAAGGTGCTTTATACATGTTATATCAATTGAGCTTCACAACAATCTTCTGCTATTATTATTTATTTTGCAGATGAAGAAACTGAGGCTGAAAGAAGTTAAATGAATTATCTAGGGTCATAGAGATGTTGTCTGATATAGGATTTGAACTCAGATCTCCCTGGCTCCAAATTTATGCTTTATTTACAATGCCACATTATAAATCCAGCCTCAAACATTTACAAGCTGGTGCCCATACACTCTAGTATCTTTGTCAAGAAAATTGACATGGAGTCACAAAATACAACTATTAGCTCTAAAACTATGGCCATGTACCTAGGTCTTATTTCTTTGATTCCAATACTTTGTAAGTTAACTAAAATAGATATTGTTATAAGGGACAGATCTTTTGTCACATATTTGTATATCCCAAAATCTTCAGTTTTCCAAATTTTGTGCACATTTCTTAGATCTCAGTTGCCTGGTCTTTAAAGAACACTTAGTAGGATCAGTATTGTTGCTAGATGATATAATATCCTATGGTTCCATACTGAAAGTGACTCAAGTCTCATTTTATGTCATCTTTTAAATTGGAACTATGAACAACAGTCTTTAATTTTATTAAAGAAGGTGGCTATATGGTTTAGTAGATAAGAGCACTAGGGCTAGAGTCTGGAAGAGCTGAGTTGAAATCCATTCTCTTAAACTTAAAATCTGTATGACCTTGCATAATACATTTAACCTCTGCCTACGAGGCAGCTAGATGGCTCAGTGGATAGAACACTGAGCCTGACCACTGAGTTCAAATCCAGCCTCACTTACTAGCTGGAGAAGGAAATGATAAACCATTCTAGTATCTTTGTGAAGAAAACCCCATGGAGTCACAAAGAGTCGGATAGGACTCAACAACAAACCTATTAAGAGTCTAGAACAAGGGACAGCAACCAGATCAATTGTTCCCTTATTCCACAGAACACTTAAAAGGCATCTACATAGTAGCCTGTGGGACAGAAAAAAACTAATTCAGGACTGGAATGGAAGGTCTTCTCTGAAGGTTTCTAAATATAGGATATAGTTTCCTGTATTTGAAAAGTTTTGCATGAAATCCTATCTAAATTACCAAATGAACCAGATAATCTCTCTTGGGTTCCAATATTTCCTTCATCTTTTTCCTTGAGAAGAACAGAAATGGGACACATGTGCGCCACCCGCTCAGCTAGCCTGGGTATGATTTGCACGCTATGGTTCCCTGACATCAAAGAGTGGTAAAACACCAAAGCATACCAGGCCACACAGCTAAGACTTGTGCTTCTGTGAACTGTAGACCACACTCCCTTCAATCATATATCTGTGTGACCTCTCCTCCTGCGCTCCATTTCATGGAAACCTGGTCAAAATTAGAGGAGATCTGTCCATCTGAAAATTTTTATCACTTTTTATAGCCCGAACCACAAGCTGAAAGTTTTGGTTGTGCACCAAGCTCCATCCAGATCAGTCACCTCTTTCTTTAGAAAGTTATGGGTAAATAGACAAACCCCAAATGCAGAACAGCTGAGCTGAAAAAGAGAACTCTATTAGTTGGTCAAATAACTGCCTTACCAGCGGCAGTAAATAGCACAGTTACTAGACTTCATACTTGCTAGAAGAGAGAGTGGAAGAGATCAAAGTTTGATGACATCTTGGATTTCACTAATCTGGATTTAGCTTCCTTTAGTCTGCTTAAGGTCAATTAGCACAGTGTGATACTCTCCAAGACTTGTTATGTTTTTAATAGGAAGGGGAAGATTGGAGAGAGACAACATATGTTATAATTTCTAATATTGAAGGTCAGGTCTGAGACCAGGTTACCTGATATTTCATTTCATATTGGAAATTTAGTTGCTCAGAATCAACCTGTGGATCCTGATGACTTCTATATTTCACTATTGTAGAAATGGAAAGACATCTGGAAAAGCTGACTACCCACTTTGAATATTCTTTCTTTGTATCCTACAGAAGAGGCTCAAGTCTATTTAATTTTGCCTGTGAAGTCCCTTCTGATTACTCTCACATTGAAGCTAACAATTTCCATTTTTTGGAAATGATCCTCAAATGATTTGGGCCAAAGGTCATAAAAAGAGCCGTTGAAATAAGATAATGTCAAATATAAGGATAATGTTAATATTGTACAAGACACCTTTAAGGATTGGAAAGCACTTTACATAGAGAATAACTTTTATTTTATAATAACCTTTATTTTATAAATGAGTAAACTGAGGCTTAAAGAGGGTAAGTAGTTTGTCTGGGAGGGAATTGTAGCACTCTTCTTCCTAATGCTTTCATAAACTAACACAACTTCTTTATATGATGTGGAGATGAGAGAGACCTTAGAGATGATCTATCCCAATCCCCCAATTATACATACAAGAAAATTGAGGATTGAGAAAATATAGTGACTTCTCCAAGTGGGCAAGAGACTCGAACTCGAGCCTTCTGACTCTACTGACTTAAGCCATTATAGCAATGTTCTTCCTTTCTATTTGTGCAAAAAAAGGTAATGAGTATTTATTAAGTGCTTACTATGTGCCTAGCACTGTGCTAAAGCATATATATCTCATTTCACCCTCACAAAAACACAAAGAGACAAATGCTATTTTATTCCTATTTTGCAGGTGAGGAAATTCACAGAGGCAAACAGAGTTTAAATGACTTGCCCAGTGCCACAGAGGTGGCAAGTGTCTGAGACTGGATTTGAATTCAAGTATTCTTGTCACCAGGTGCAGAACTCTATTAACTGTACCACCTACCTACTTTTTGTTGCTGGCAAAAGCCAAGAGAGTACTGCTCTCTGTTTACCTAGGGATAATGTAATTGTAAAATATTTTCAATGCAGAAGAGAAAGAACTTTAAAGATCAGTTCTGCAATGATCTGAAATAGCCCATGAACTGATGCTGAGTGAAATGAGCAGGACCAGATCATTATACACTTCAACAACAATACTATATGATGATCAATTCTGATGGACCTGGCCATCCTCAGCAATGAGATGAACCAAATCAGTTCCAATGGAGTAGTAATGAACTGAACCAGCTACGCCCAGTGAAAGAACGCTGGGAGATGACTAAGAACCATTACATTGAATTCCCAATCTCTCTATCTTTGTCCATCTGCATTTTTGATTTCCTTCACAGGCTAATTGTACACTATTTCAGAGTCCGATTCTTTTTGTACAGCAAAATAACTGTATGGACATGTATATTTATATTGTATTTAACTTATACTTTAACATATTTAACATGTATTGGTCAACCTGCCATCTAGGGGAAAGAATGGAGGGAAGAAGGGGGAAAAGTGGAACAAAAGGTTTTGCAACTGTCAATGCTAAAAAATTACCCATGCATATATCTTGTAAATAAAAAGCTATAATAAAAAAATAAATAAATAATCTGAGATAGCCAATCTGACTCCACCAGGGAGCACACCGAGGATGAGGAAGTCATGGGGCACATTTTTGACTTTAAGCTGGTTGGGGAAGACTGGCATCATGTGGTCGCATTAGGTATGACACCATCTTAATTTAAAAATTCAAAGACTTTTCCTTAAGGAACTGGTACCAACAGAGATAGTTATGATAAATTATGTCACATTATGACCTATGGTCACATACATATCACACACATATAACATATGCAATGTTATAGGCATTAAAGAGTTAAAAAACAATATTGAAAAGGGAGGGAAAGGATATTGATGACTTAAGACATCAGGGTCAGCTTTCTGGAGGAGCTCTGAAGGAGAGGTAGAAGTTTCATTGGCTGAGCCATTGGGATGTTGGTGACAATTCCAGGAATAGAAAACAATATAAATGAATGCAGTGATACTGATAATGCAAGAAAAGATCACTTGATGCACAAGAATAGTCAGTAGTATAGCTTGTTTGGAGCAGAGATCTGTGGAGGAAAGATCAGGTAACAATACCAGATGCTATGGAGTTTGGAAGTCATTTAGAGGTGATAAAAAGCCACTTTAAAGTTCCAAACACGGGAGTGATGTGAATGACTTCCGTATAAGGAAAGCTCTGTCTCAAGGTTGTTTTAATTTTCATTTCTCTAAGCAGTCTTTCAAGAATAACTTTGAATGACTAAAAGCTATTATAAATACCCAAATTAACTATAAAGGACATATGAAAAAATATGTATCCAGGCAAAAAACTGATAAATTGAAGCATGAATAAAATGATTTTATATTCATCTATCTATGCACATATTTGTGTCTAATAATAGCGCTCTTTAAGTAGGAAGGAGAAGGGGGATAGGGAGAGGATTTTAAAAAATGAAAAAAAAATTGCATAATAACTTTTATATTTAAAACAAATAAGTTATAGATTTGTAATTTCATGTGCAATCATCTTTTAAAATTGTTATGAAAATGCCCGTTTTACTTCATAAATTAAAAATTAAATAAATAAAAAGAAATTGGCAGTATGTAAGATGGATCAGAACAGATAACAAGGAGGGGAACAGAGTTGGTACATTGGAATAGTCTAGGCAGGTGATAATGAAGGAGAGCTTATATCAAAATAGCAGCACTGAGAATGGGAGATTCTGGAGGTGGAATCAATTCATATGACTTAAGAGAAAAGGAGAGAGAGAGAAATCACTCAAGGAAGCTTCGTGGCTGTTCAAAACAGTTTCAGAACTCCTGAGTTCCACTAATTCCAGTTTCCCTAGTGGTAGAGATTACAGGCCCCATATCCAGCCATTAAGAGGATTTTTGATGAAAATATAACAACATGCAGGCTTCCATGTGTGCTTTTCTATAAACATCTTCAGAGTATGCAAGTGACAAAGAGTTATTATTTTTTGACCAAACCTGTGATCTCATGGTGCAGAGAACTTCCAATGATGAACCTCCTTAAACAATACTGATAATCATCTCTCCAACTTCTAGTCTTAGACAGTTGTCTAGAGGTATGCAGAGGTTAAGTGATTTACACAGGGTCACACAGCTAGTATGTATCAAAGAAACTTGAATCCAGGTTTTCAAAGCCAGCTACCCATAACTCAACATTGGTACAAAGAGGAATAATAACTAACATATTTCATTTAGAGAGTTGAAGAGTATTTTATAATGATTCTGGTTAATTAAATTGGAGAAATGATTGGACTGTATTTGGAAAATTATGTTTTTTCAGAAAAAAACTAATTTACTATTGACACAAATACTCATCAGTGTGAGACCAAGGCTCTGACTACCACTGTTGCTATAAAGCTGAGTAATGGATTGCAAAAGAGTTGAGTGAAAGGCAGCATAGTGTAACATTCAGCTTCTTAAATTGAGGTTTGCAATTCCATGTGGGGTCTTGTTACTAAACATGGGGGTCTTGAAATTATGATTATCAATAAATGTTTGATTTGTATAACTACATACTATGATACATGCTGTCTTAGCCTAATGAAGTACCTCCTAATTAACTTTTTTTCTTTTAAAGGGAACCTATTTGCCTGAAATAATATTTAATCTACATATGTAGTGTTGTAAAATTTACAAAGCACTTTGTATAGATTATCTCATTTGATCTTCACACTTCCAGAAAGTAAGTGCTATTCTTATTCCCATTTCAAAGATAGGGAAACTAAAACTGAGGGGAGTGTGACTTTCCCAGAATCATGTGTCAAATAAATATATGAAGCAAGATTTGAAATCAGAAATCTTCCTGATCCTGAGTCCAAGTATTACATCTAGCTCTAAGAAACCATCCAGTTGTCTTGAAAATTTTTCTATTTAATTCATTCTGTTGACATTTTTGTTTTTCTTTTCTTTTTTTTTTTTTTTTTAATGAGTGGATCTATGTGTCTTCTCAAATCAAAATTTGAGAAGACAAATATCCAAAATAGTTATTGGTTACTACCCTTTAGTTGAAAACAAAGCTAACAAGTTCTTTAGAAAGCCATGCTAGTCTCTTCTAAATCTGTCAGGTGACTGGCTTCTTTCTTGATTCTCTGAATATTATAATCCTTGTCAGTATTTTTCCACAATCCTCTTTAGTGCCTGATGGGTTTCCAATATGACAGAATTCTTTCAGAGACTCCCCATCTCCATGTCCTCAGGATATTTAAAATTTTATAGTATGTCAGATAAAGTCTTTGCTATTCAAGAAACATTACACAGAAAAGTAATTGCAAAAGAGGGCAACTTTAACAAAGTTCCTTTTATTGATGGACATTATTCAACAATGAGTTTAGACTTAAGATACTGTTGATCTTGAGGTACACAACGGGTCCATTAAGTAATGTTCCTGAAAAGAATGTAATTGTTAATTTACAGTTGACAATCCAAATTTCCCAAGTAAAGAACTTATGTAAAAATGGTTACAAAATGCATAAAAAAAATACATTTCTTAGATTCAAATCACCCCAAGCTTCAGAATGCTAGTCATCAATTAAATCCTAATTTTAGATTGCTCACACAATGTTTTAAATGGGAATTTAACAAGGAAGTGGGTTAGAGGAGGGATTTTTATCCAAGAAATACCAATATATGGGCCAAGAAAACCTGCAGACCTGAGACAATTTAACTGAAGGAGCTCAAATACCCATAGTTTACAGAACAAAGATACAAAACTCAACAAAAACACAGAAACCACTTGTATATTTTTTACATTTTTTCTTATGACAATTCAAAATGAGGTGAATTTCAAAACGCCGAGTTTTAAAGTCTTATTATGTTTGCCATTATAATTTCTAAGCGATATCCCCCTCCTGCAAAGTAATGTCATACCTATTTGCACTTTCATTGTCTTTTCTTTAGAACATAATGGATTGGCTTTAACAGACTGAAACTCTGACCAAGTTAAGAAGATGGAGAAATGGTTAACAGTTGAGCTAATTAATGCAGGACACCTCCTTAAAATAATATATAATAGCATACTTTGCTTTTTATAGAGTGTGGGGGGGTATAGTCTGGGGACGAAAATTCCTTTATATAGAGGAAAAGCTTGGGAGTGAAGACTCTTGGGTATTAGACATTCACTGACTTTGGGACTATCAGTTAGCCAGTCATCCCAAACTCTGAGGTTACTTCATGAGCATGAGGACAGAAGGTAGGCCAGAAAAAAAAAAAGTTAGCTACATGCTAAGTTTATTATAAATCTAAAAATAAAGCAAGCAGTACATTATAGAGACCAATGGTTCATGTACAGTCTTTCTGAATGTATGTGTATACATATACACACACATACATATATACACACACTATAGAATGCATATGTTTATATATTCATACATGTACACATATATCCTTTTTTTTGGTGTTATATTCAGAGTAAGTCTTGAATCAATACAAAACAAAAAAGAACGGCCTCTTGGCTCCTAAAATGCTTAAGACAAGAGCACTGATATAGCCATACAATGCCCATTTCTTGGGGAAAGCTTTTGCAGTCCTGAATATGGGATGCATTAGTACGTGGTGTATACAAATAGTTGTCTGAAAGGAAAATACTTAACGTGAACCCTTTTTATAACATTTCTCACAGGGCTGATTGTTTTGTTAATTCCATATAAGGAAATCTTCCACATAATTGGTAACTGTGTGGTTAACTGAATTTTTATCAAAATGAATGGCAAATGGAGAGAAAAACAAGAGTTGCCCCATTTGTAAAGTCTGGCAGTTTGGGTTTAAGAGAATAGTTCAAGAAAGCTGGAGACTTGTGAATTCAATTTTTCCTATTTTATAAGGATTGTCTATGCTTTTCTATGAGCTCCTGGGATGAAAAAATCTGAAATGTTTCCTTCTAACAACTCCATTTAAGAGTTCAGTGGGTGTGTAGTCTTCTTGCTTCTTAATTTCAGAAAAATTACTTAATAAACAAAAGAAGACCCAGAGGAATGAGTTGGGCCACTTTCCCTGGTCATTGCTGAGTATCTGGTGTCTAACTATTGTGTGGATATTAGCAAGTGCACAGGAAATACCTACATCTTCTGGGTTATGAGGCTGTCTCACTGACTTCCTCGCCTTAACAGGCAGCAGGAGGCCTTGCTTCTTTGGGATATTGAATTCTAGTGGCAAAATCCTGGTGGTGAGAATAGAAAGATTATTTCCTTTCCACCTCTGCACCATGTTACTTGTTATAGCTATGACTCTTTTACAGAGCTATTCATGCTCTGTCTAGTCCGCGTGTCTGAGTACTGTTGATGACAGCCACCAAGCTCTATATTTGCTCACTATAGCTCTTAGAAGAGAACATAGCTTACACTTATTTATGGTTTACAGAAGATATTTATTACAACTGTAGAAAAAAGGACCCTCCCCCAGCCCATAACAGAAAACACATAGGAATGAATTATTAGCAGGAGCCTTTTACTAGAAAGGTGGAATTTTGCTAGAAAAGTATTTCTTACCTTAATCATTTTAAACATAATCAAGTAGTTTTTTTAAAACACCCCTTTTTTGTCAAGTTGACTGGGAAGGGGGAGAAGTACAGGGAGAGAATCTCTTTCAAAATGTATCCTTATTATCAAATTTAGCAAATTCAGAGGAATTCATGTTAATCATCTTGACATCTCCCTTGCCCTCAGCCACACCACAAGAACCAAATTATTTTGATAGTGACAAACAGAAGACAATTTTCATTAAATCATTTTTCTTAAGAAATTTCTGGTTAGGCAGAAACAAACCAAAAAGAGAAGGGCTGAGCTCTTGTGTAAGGACAGAGTGAAGACTATGCAAAAACATCCTTGATTTCCCTCCTAAATTGGGGAACTATGCAGTTAAATGTCAAGATACTTAAAACTGATTCATCTGGGTGTAGCTAAAAAGAATCTTTCCAGTCATTGGGTTATATTGTATTTTTTTTTCTTTCAGAAAAGCAGATCCAAAAGGTTTAATTTATGATAGAATTTTATGAGTTCTTTAATGTGGGTAATTCCTAGTGTGAAAACTCTCTTCATCAATAGATTAGACTTTTTTTTTTTTTTTTTTTCTGTTCAAGTCTTCCAAGTCTTAGAAAGTTGACTAGGGATTGGGGTGGGAGGTTGTCTAGCTGACATTGAGAAGTTAAATGATTTGTCCATAGTCACAAAGCTAAGACGTGTCAGGGGAGATTTGAATCCAAAACTTCTTGATACCAATGCTGGTATTCCATCTATCACACAACATTGTTAACTATGTAACTTTGAGGCAAGTCATTTAACTTCCTGGGATCTTAAAAAAAGGTAAACCATGGGAGGATTGCCTTAAGTAGCTTATAAGGTCCTTTCCAGATTGCATTACAAAATTGAAAAAGCACAATGATAGGAGGCTGTAAGTCAATATCTTTTTAAAGTTTGTCAGTCCTCCTTTTCATTTTTAAATTAAATTCATGATTTTATTGGTTCAGGGAGCTTTAGATATGAAATTCCCTTTGCAATGCAGGTTGGTGGTACCTGGTCTGAGGCACCAGAGGCTGTAAGTCAATATCTTTTTAAAGTTTGTCAGTCCTCCTTTTCATTTTTAAATTAAATTCATGATTTTATTGGTTCAGGGAGCTTTAGATATGAAATTCCCTTTGCAATGCAGGTCGGTGGTACCTGGTCTGAGGCACCAAGATCAGTTCTCCATCCTCCACATTTTTCCATTTCCCAGCAGTGCCTTTTAATTTCCAGCTTAAAGGTCGGAGTTTTAAGAATGGAAAACAAAAAACAGAAGCCCCTCCCATCTTCCATGTCATCACAGATACTTAGGGGAAGAAAAAAAATAGAAGAGTCAAAAGCAAGTTATTTCTTTTTGTAATGTTAGTATATTTCAACTCTGAATTAAAGCTAATAATAACTATGTTGGGAGGACTCAGCTCATGAAACAAACTCAAAAGTAGAAAAGGTCCTTTAAATCTTGAAGGAAGAACCTGAATCCTAGAACTGAATTTTAAAATATTTAATCCTGTCTAAAACAATAGGCCAGATTACTATTCCCTATTTTAGAAGAGAAAGTCAGTAATGGATTTTGGTTGGAGATTAGAGAACAGAGAGAAGAGTTAATGAAACTGTCTTCTTAGCTATAAAGAGTGTCCCAAAAGTTTTAGCTTGTTTTTAAGCTTTAAAAACCAAAAAATGTACTAAGATTTTTGGGACACCATTTTTTTTTTTTTTTAAATGTCTCTAATTAGTAGAAGGACCAGAGAATCCAATAGATTAACAAAATGTCATTTTTGGTTTCTGGGATCAACCAAATGCATGAAACACATAGAGAATACATTCAGATTGATGGTCTCCAAATCTTCCCCATGAGAAGAATAAATTTAAATTGGGTGTATATTAAGCCTCCACATCCCAAAATGATAGTAATGCACTGATAAAAAAGATTTCTTCTCTTCCTCCTAGACTACAGTGGACTAGAAAGATAAAGTCTGACATCAGGTTTCTTTATTAAGAAGTAAAGAAGATTCACATAGAAGTTCCAGGGTTCCAAGGATTTTTTTTTTTTTTAACAGTTATGGTGTCTCTGTTATTTCTGTAAAAGTAAATGATATGTAAATGACATTTCTAAATCTTAATACCTTGATGGAGAATTTAAACTATTATTTAAATGATGTGACTCAGAATGTAATTTTGAAGCATATTTGTGTACATTATAGTTTTTCTCTGCTTAGCAAAAGCAATAGCAGTTATAAGTAAATGACTATTATCATAGTTTATTATTACTTAGGGCATGTAACATAGCCTAATTCTACTAACATGTGATTTTCAGAACATTGACAACTTTGGGTAAAAAAAATGCACTAAGCATACAATATTTTCATTTTTAGAAGATTAGCATAATCACCTTTAAAACATTTTCAGGCACTAGAATCAAAAAGAATAAGCATTAAACAAGCCACCAGACAGAGCATAGTGTCTAACTGTCTGAAGTCAACCCCCAAAAGAAAAGTATTCTTGGTCACAAGGATATTTTGAATTTACATTTTTCAGCTTTGGCTGTTCAATAATAAATAGCATACCTTCTTAGCACAAACCTACCTGGGCAAACATCCTAATATTCCCTTTTCTGTTTTAGCAGCTGCTGGGTGTTGAGTGATGTACAAGGCACACCTCTAAAGTGTTCTCTATGGCATTTTTATTGACATACAAAATAGCCTGGTTCACCATTCAAAAACTTAATCTGCATAGTAAAAGTTTCTACCACTATTTACAGAGGGGTTTTAGTGCAAAAAAAAATTAATAATAATGAAATTATGTACCAAAGCCCTATCCCTTCCAACACATCAATCCATCAGTTTTATTCAATGCCAGATGGGTCCCCGGGCTATATCTTGGGCCTCCAGCCATTAATAAACTGTAGTATTTTCTTCACCTGGAGTTTGCTAAGCTTGAAGTCCTCCGAGAGGATCTCTTCAGTTAGCTGGACTAGCAAATTCCCATCGATCTTTTCCGTAACAAAGAACGAGATGACATCTTCTGACAAACCAATGAACCGTAGTGATTTGGACACTTCCTCTATAGAAAGTCCTGACAGGTCAGTGGGTGGTTGCCATGGGGAACCATCACCACAAGATCGTGGAGCTAGCTGGAGGTGAAGAGGGGAAGAAAAAGGATAAGAAATGGAAAAAATGTCTTGTGTGCCTTTTTTAACAAAATACTGATCCTCTGAGAGGTCTGATGAGCCAGGTTTAGGATCTTCCTCAGCACCATCGATTTTCAAAGGAAACGCTTCTGGGGCCAGTTTCTCCTCAGTTAGTTTGGGGGCTCTCGGGGGTAAGGCTGGGCACGAGTGACTCTGTTTTGCCGGGCTAGCTGCTAAGGCCTTCTCATCTGTGCATTCTAAGGAGTAACTGGCTGACTTAGGACACCCAGACATCCCACCTGGGAACTCTGCTGGACCTGACTGAGTGGAGCTTGCATAGAGATCACACCCTTCAAAGTCAAAAGCTGCTGGACAGTTTCTTTTTGGTGTTCCTGGTGTCTTCTGCCTAGGGTAACTATAACTTCTGCTTGGATCCAACAGGAAATCATTCCTGTTCTCGCTTTCAGTTGCTGCCAAGAAATGGCTAGGCCATGACAGTCTAGAGGACAGAGTTTCAGCAGGGGGGCTTCCAAAGGGAGATCTGCTAAGTTCCAGAGACTCAGTCTTCATCCTGTTACATGGATAGCAGGAAACGGAAATACTTTCTGAAGGGCTTGTTGGGTCATTCTCAGTGACACTGCTTAAAAGCAAAGATAAACAGAAGAAAAGTTAGCAAAAATTGGTCCTCAATCAATCAGTCAATCAATCAACACGTATTCAGTGTCTACTATGTTCCAGGTAGGTGTTAAACCCAAAATCATCACTATCCATAGCTATTGACTATACACTTTAAAAAAAGAATTAGGGAAAAAATCTTAAGAATATTTCTCATAAATAAAACACTCATTCACTTCAGACTTTTAAAATGTTAGGTTTTGAAAAATGTTAATAGCATTAGCAAAACATCATTAGAATATCACATTAATCCT
Organism: Antechinus flavipes; assembly: GCF_016432865.1. Classification (NCBI taxonomy): domain Eukaryota; kingdom Metazoa; phylum Chordata; class Mammalia; order Dasyuromorphia; family Dasyuridae; genus Antechinus; species Antechinus flavipes. The sequence continues at coordinate 483,087,901 of NC_067398.1, read as the reverse complement.
TATTATTCTCTGATCCTTCAATCCCATCTCACTCCAGCATCACCTTTGAGGGAAAAAAGAATTATTTTCTTTTGTAACAATTCATTGAAAACTTACTTTATAATGACATGCATAATTGAGATCTATGCATACTCTAGTTGACCCCCTACCATTTCTAGATATTCTTCTTAAAAACAACACATACTAAATAAAAATTCACAGGTAAAAAAAAGAAAAGAAAAGAAAAAAGACTTATTTCATTTAAAGAACAGGGATTTAGACCCTAAAATGCCAAAGAACATTTTTAAGCAGGAATTCCTTTAAATTATGAGGGATATTAGTATTTGGGATGTTAGGTTCAATTCTGAAAACTTTTTTTTGTTTGAATCTGTCTGAATTTTATAAAGGATACCAACAAATTGGAGTATATGTTAAAAGAGCAAACCAAGAAGAATATGGAAGCCCTGTTACATCAGAACAGCTGAAAAAATATGGATGCTCAGGTTGGGAAAATAAAGGAACAAGGAGCAAATGTTTCATATATGAGGGAGCTGATATGAGGGCACAAGGTATTACAGAGGAAAAGTCAGTGAAATTTAAGAGAGGCAAATTTTGGCCTGACTTAAGTTTGCACTTCCTAATAATTATAGTCATCCATAAAGGAATTGGGATCCCTCACAAAGTAGTGAGCTTTTCTTCATTGAAATATTCAGACATAATTTGATGACATATTAAGGACATAAGGAAGAGCATTTCTGTAAACTAGACACAAGATTGTACTAGGGAACCTTTAAGACTTCTCAGCGCTCCAGAATTTTACATTTCCATGATTTTACAGGCCTGCAAAATGTTTCAGTGGCTTGTGGTAGCTACTACAATGGTAACTATAAAGGAAAGAAATGAGGGTCCACATATTATCTAAGTTTTGGGTGCCTCCCAGCAGTTTTCTATATAAAACAGGCATTTTTAATAAGTGCTTGTTGAATGAATGGAAAACAGTTGTTGGTTTTTGATCACCTATGTCCTCCTATTATCTTTAGTGACCCAACCTCTGTTACTTATTTCCATTGAGTATCGAGTTAACCCTTATCAATGATAGGGTATATCATTTCCTTTTCCAGGAGGAAGAGTACGGTTCTTAGTAATTTAACATTGAGTTTCTCAAAAGACGAATCCTGTTTTCCTCTCTTCTTGGGATACCCGGCTCAGCCTTAAAATGCTACATTTTAAATCCTGGCTCTAAAAAGCATCCTTGACATATTTTTACTCCCAAATTCCTTCAGAACATTTTGCCTCTCGATTCTTCATTCCCTGTTAAGTTTATAGACCTACAGACCGGATGATAAGAAGTACTATGCTGAATGGTGTCAGTTCCAACACTTACATGTTGTGTAGTCCTGAGGAATAGTAGGACAGGGTGGGACTGGGAGAACGTGTCTGTTGCCTCACTGGTTTAGCCGACCGAGGAGGAATAGAAGGACTTGTAGAAGAGGGCTTTGCACTTCGAGGTGGAACAGGTGGAGCATTCAAGAGTCGGCATTCTTCCCTGACCTAGAACAAGAGAATTAAGTACTTCAAGTTAGGCGCAGAACTGGACAATGGTGACGTCCAGAGGGCAGGATCTCAGCAAGGGATATCTGTTAAGTTCTAGAGACTCAATCTTCATCCTGTTACCTGGAAAGAACTGATGTACGTTGCCAGAGATAACATCAGGCACTTGTCAAATGCATTCAAAGACAAACTGATTTTGAAAGAAGTGATATCCAAATATCACAGCTAAAATATTTGTGTAATTTTAAAGTAACTTTGGATGAGAAGCTGGCAAAAAGTGAAGGCTTATGAAATAGGTATATTACAAAATAAAAGAAATTTAAGACTAACGTGACCTTTATATAGGATTATCTGAAGCTCCACACTGTGTTATCACACTCACTTATTGGAGCCAACTTCTCTTAAAATGATTCAGATTTTACAAAAGAATACATCTTTTCGATCATGATTTTGAGATGCAATATTGAGACAACCCTCTAGACTGAAAAATGGGCTTTCTTGCAAATGCCAAGCCTGAAACATTCATCATTCTTCCTCGACGCTCCTGTAAGACTGACTGACAACTGAACTGGCCCTGGGCTCTGGTTGCCATCTTCACGTACTCATCCATAATCTGTAAGTCATTTTTAATTTTTTTTTTTTGACCAAGCATGCTTTAACTGTAATTGTCTTATTCAGACAGCAGGGGGAGATTTGTGCTTGGTTCTGCTCCTGTAAAGTAATTCCAAAGATCCAGGAATACAGGATCCATACATACCATAGTTAAAAAAAAAGAAAAAAAAGGCACACACAAAAAAACCCTAAATAAATAAAAAAGGAGTGTGTGTGTGTGGGGTAATATCACAGAAGTGCCAAGCTTCTCTCTGGGCAGTCCCACATTTCTGCTAAAGCAGCTCTTAGGTGGGTGTAACATAGGTATAGGGGCAGCAAGGTGAATTTGGAAAACAGGGACAAATAAGAATTACATAGTAGATTAGAGAGTCTGAGTGAAGGCCGTTTGTTTTTTACCACTAGAACTCTGGGGCTCTAATTGTCTTGCTTTCTCCCCATTTTCATTTTCAGATAAATCTGAGTTGCCAATAAGCCTACACAATAGGGAATCACAGTGTTCATCAATCAGAGGATGTAGATGATTTCATGTATTACTATTTAAAGCTTTATTTTTATAGTTAAAAAAAAAAAAAAAAGGTAATAGGGGCAGCAAGGTGGTGCAGTGGATAGAACACCAGCCCTGAAGTCAGAAGAATCTGAATCCAAATTTGACCTTTAACATTTTCTGGCTGGTCACCTAACCCCAAATGCCTCAGAGGGAAAAAAAAAAAAAGTAATACTGGAAAGAGAAGATTCTCAAAGCTACAGACAGATATTCTCCTCCTCAACAATCCATCAAGGACTTTCTCTTTTATTGCTCCACCAGTTTTGTGCCCCACTTCGCACCCCTCTTTTGATTTATTTTGGTTATAAGTATCCTTTATGAAAAAAAAGATTCCCTTTATGAATGGGGACTCAGGAAGACCTGGGGTTCTAGTCTAGCTCTGTCACTAATTTGTACAACTTCAGAGGCAAATCTCTAGGCTTCCTCATCTGTCAAATAAAAAAGGCTTGGAATAATTGATCTCTAAGGCCTATTCTGATTTTAAAATTCTATGATGACTGAGCCAAGGTACCTGCTTTGGGGTCTTAGAATCAATATCAATCAACAGAGAAGGTTGGTGCTCAGGTGTGAAGGGATTTAAACATCAAATAAAGGAGTTGTAAAGAGCTTTAAAAGCTAAAAAGAGGACTTTGCCTTTATATTTGATTCTAAAAGCAACAGGGAGCCACTGGAACTTAATGAATAGGAGAATAACATATTCTTTAGCTTTAAAAGTCACTGGGGCAGCTGTATGGAAGATAGAGCAGAGAGAGGACCAGGAGGGAGGGAGACCAGTCAGAATGGGGTGCTTGGATTGAAAATTGTGAATTTGGAAAATAGGGACAAATAAGAATTACACAGTAGATTACAGAGTCTGAGTGAAGCCCATTTGTTTTTTACTACTCAGAACTCTGGGGTTCTAATTGTTTTGCTTTCTCCCCATTTTCAGATAAATCTGAGTTAACAATAAGCCTACACAATAGAAAAGCACAGTGTTTTCTTCCTCCTAGCTCACTAAGTGGTCTTATCAGTTCTGTAGTACTCAGCCAGATATGCCAATTTTAGAGTCAGATCTTAGGAATTAATCTCAGAGGTCACCCAATCAACTTCCTCATTTTATAGATAAGGAAATGGAGGCACAATAACCCCAGGGCAATTAAGAGTTAGTCATTTTTCAGATAGGAGAGGGCAGAGAAGAGGATAAAGAAAAATACACCTGCTTTCTCCCTGAAGCTTGGAAATTGGGGATTAACTCTAAATTTATTTCCATAGGAAGGCTCACATATTAAATTACAATGTTATGAGGAATATTTCAGCCAATGTAAATTTTGGGTTACAGCAAGTAACATATTTTGTTCTGCTAATTTAGAAAAGTGCATTTAGTATAGAAAAGGGCAGCTGGGTGGCACAGTGGATAGAATGCCCAAAGTGGAGCCAGGAAGAACAGTTCCAATCCAGATTTAGATATTAGCTATGATACTGAGCAAATGGCTTAACTCTATTTGCCTCAGTTATTTCTTCTGGAAAAGATGATGGCAATCCACTCAAGAAGGAAATGGCAAATCATTGGATGAGGAAGAGCTAGATAAGACTGAATGATAGTAACACAAATACAGAAGAAGTTGCCAGAGGCACATCCTTCAAGCTGCCCTCCTTACCAATTTCAGTTGCTTGAAAATGAATTAGGATTTGATTCTTCTACCTCCTTCCCTTGAGTATCAAAGCACAACTGCCTTTAGGTAGAGAGGCCATTGGAAAGCTGTGGAGGAAGTTACTGCACAATTTGCCAGGTGAGTAAGGGGCAAAAGAGGGCAGGGAAGAGTGGACATCCTCTACTTTTCCTCCCCCATGGCAATGGATGTTTCTAATATTACTAAAAAAGTATTAGATTTAAAGCTAAAGATCCAGGGCTCAAATCCCAGTTTAGCTTCTTTGGGCTTTTGAATCTTTCTGCATTCTCAGAGATTAGCACAGAGACTGGACCAACTTAGGTTTTTAACCAATCTATGAAACAAAAGGATAGGACTAAATATCTTTTGAGATCTCTTTTAGTCTAAATCCAATCTATGGGAATACAATCAGCATCCCCTAAATAATCTGAATCATAAAGCAAACCATATTTATATTCTTTCCAATGATAGGAAATGCCCTAAGGTAAAAATAGAATTAAAGGGAACATTAAAATGTATCAGGGAATTCCTTTCTCAAGGTATTTTTCCTCATCTCAACAACAAAGGTTAAACTGTAAAAGGCAATGACATTGAGGTATGTTTGTGATTGGAAACAATTTTCTACTGCTAAAACAGGCACAGGCAATCATTTCTGATTGGGAAGAGAGTATTGCTATCCCAAAGCAGATTTCAGGAGGCCCTGATTAAACATGGTATGGAAACACACATGCTTTTATTAGAAAGGAGGAGTCATATTTCTAGCTAATTTTGTAAAGTGCTTTGAAAATTATATCATTTTATTCTCACAACAATCTTGGGAGGTAGATGCTATTATTATTCCTATTTTAGAGATGAGAACACTGAGGTAGACAGAAATGAATATCTGCCCAGGATCACACAGTAAGTTTCTGAGGTAGAATTTTAACTCAGGTCTTTCTGACTCCAGATTCAACTGGCTTTCCCTCTTTGCTTCCTACCTAAGCTATATGGTGACTCAGAGAACTAAGAAAGAGCCCCTGGTACCTTTGTTTCTCCTGTTTATAGATAGTATCACTGATCACTGGGACCAAGAGCTGATTCCAACGAGATTAATTTACATGCTCCCCAGATTCCTCCCCAAGTTTTCGTATTCAATGTCATTTTCTTCTACTGTTACAATTTTGGTATATTGTTTAATTCAAGTATGTGCTCTTCATTATGTCACTCCTTTATTATAAAACCTTTAGAAGCTCATTGCTCATCTCAGGGTTTTTTTTTTTTTTAAATTATTATTTTATTCTTACAATCCTCTATAATCTGAACTTTTCCATCCTTAATGCTCATTGTACCCACCTCCAAAGCAAGAGATTGGGGGAAGGGGCAGCTCTTCACCATATCTTGTTGTGGCTAAACAGCTTTTATAACTCAATAAAACTATGAACTTTGCTGTGAAGGATTATTTAAGATGGGTAGATCATAGTAAAGAGTTCTGATAAAAGATGATCCTACTAGAGAAGAAAACAGCAAACCACTATAGTATCTTTGGCAAGAAAATCCCATGGACAGTACTGAAATGGTCAAAGAGATGACATTGGAAAATGAGTCTCTCAAGTAAAAAGGTAGCCACAAAACTTATGGGAAAGAAGAAGGGACAACTACAAGTAGTTACAATACTAATGACGAAGCTCAGCCAAAGCTGGGGGAAAAAACTACGGAAACACAGCTGTGGATATATCTGGTGATGAAAGAAAAGTCCAAAGCTGTAAAAATTAATATTGTATAGGAATCTGGAATGTAAGTTTCTATGAACCAAGGTAAGCTGGCGGTGGTCAAATAGGAGAGGGAAAGATTAAACATTGACATTTTGGGTGTCAGTGAACTTAAATCAATAGGAAGGGATGAATTTAATTCGGATAACCACTACATATACTACTGTGGGCTAGAATCTCTTAGAAGAAATGGAGTAGCACTTATAGTCAATAAAAGAGTGAGAAAAGCAGTACTGGGTTGTAATCTCAAAAATGACTAAATGATATGTTTGAGTCCAAGGCAAACCATTCAAAATCACAGTAATACAAACAAGCCTATACCCTCAAAGTTGTTCACATCCATGAAGACCTATAGCATCTTTCTAAAAATAACAACAACCAACAAAAAAGACATCACATTCATCACAGAGGACTGGAATGCAAAAGTAGAAAATCAAAAGATAATTGGAATAATAGGCAAGTTTGGCCTTGGAGTACAAAATGAAGCAGGGCAGAGACTAATAGAGGTTTGTCAAGGGAAGATGCTGGTCATATGCAAACATAGTTTCCCAACAACTTAAACAAAGCCTAAAACGCAACATCACCAAATGGCCAATATGAAAATCAGATTGATTATATACGTTGTAATCAAAGGTGAAAAAGCTCTATACAGTCAGATAAAACAAGACCTTGAATTGACTGTGGCTCAGGTCATAAACTTTGCATTGCAAAATTCAGATTTAAATGAAGAAAGTAGGGAAAACCATCAGACCATGTATATATGGTGTATAAATGTGATCTAAATAACTTCCCCTATGAAGTAAAAGTGATGAATAGATTTAAGAGATTACATCTAGTAGACAGAGTACCAGAAGAACAATGGGAAAAGATTAGGAACATTGTAGGAGGGAACAGAAGAACAAGAAAGCCTATCTGATAAAGCTTTACAAATAGCTGAGGAAAGGGGCAGCTAGATGGCACGGTGGATAGAATCCTGGCCCTCAGGAGAATGTGGGTTCAAATCAGCTGCAGATACTTTAGTTGTGTGACCTTGGGCTTACTCCCGCTTAATCCTAACTGCCTCAACAAACAAAAAGTAACAAATAGCTGAGAAAAGAAGGAAAATGAAAGGCAAAGATATACCTAGTTGAATGCAGAATTTCAAAGACTAGCAAGGAGAGATAAGGTTTTTCTTAAATGAGAAATGAAAAGAAAGAAGAGAAAATAGCAGAATGGGAAAGACAAGAAATTTCTTCCAAAAAAAATAGAGCTATCAAGGGAAAGTTTCATACAAAAATGGGCATGAGAAAAGACAAAAATGGTAGTAACAGAAATAGAAAAGATTTTAAAATCTTGGCAAGAATATACAAAAGGATTATACCCAAAAGATCTTATCATCACTAATAACCACAATGGTGTGGTTACTGATCTAGAGCCAGACATCTTGGAGAATGAAGTCAAGTGGGCTTTAGGAAGCATTGCTTACAATAAAGCTAGTGGAGGTGATGGAATTTCAGTTGAGCTATTTAAAATACTAAAAGATGATGCTGTTAAAGTGTTGCACTCAATAGGCCAGTGAATCTGGAAAACTCAGCAATAGTCACAATATTGGAAAAGATCAATTTATGGCCAAATCCCAGAGGATCAATGCCAAGGAATGTTCAAATCACCAAATAACTGCACTCGTTTGACATACCAGCAAAGTTATTCTGCTTTTTGAGGCGTCAGTAAGATGTGAACCAAGATTTATTGGAAGGACAAACTGGTTTTTTAAGACGCAGAAGAGCTAAAAGTTAAATTGCTAGCATTTGCTAGATTATGAAGAAAGCAAGGGAGTGTCAAAAATCCAAAAAAAAAAAATTCTACTTATGCTTCATTGATTATACTAAAGTCTTTCAATGTGTGGAACACAACAAAATGTGGCAAACCCTCAAAGACATGGGAGTACCAGACCATCTTACTTTACTTCTGAGGAGCTTGTATCTGCACCAAAGACACAACTAAATATGGAACAACTGATTGGTTTACGATTGGAAAAGGATTACAAAAAGGCGGTATATTGTCACGTTATTTATTTAACTTATCTGCAGGATACATTATATGCACAATGCCAGACCAGATGAATCAAAAGCTGGAATTAAGGTTGCTGGGAGAAATAGCAACAATCTTAGTTTGTATATGATACCATTCAAATGGCCGAAAGTAAAGAGGAATTAAGCCTTTTGATAAGGGTGAAAGAGGGGAATGTAAAAGCTGGCTTGAACTTTAACATAAAAAACAAAAAACAAAAAAACCTAAGATCTGGGCACCTGGTACCATCACACACACACACACACACACACACACACACACACACACACACACACACATTCTTGGGCTCAAAGTCATCGCAGGCAGTAACTGCAGCCATGAAATTGAAAGATGCTCCTTGGAAAGGAAAGCTATAGCAAATAAGAAAGTATACTAAAAAGCAGACATCTTGCTGACAGAGTTCCAAAAACTCAATGCTGTGATTTTTCCAGTAGCAATGCATGGTTGTAAGCTACATCATACAGAAAAATGAGCACTGTAGAACTGATGCTTTTCAATTGTGGTGATGGAAAAGACTTTTGAGGATCCTTTGCATAGCAAGGGCGTCAAAGCAGTAAATACTTAAAGAAATTAATTCAGCAATGTCCAAAAAGCTATCAAATTGAATATATCCTTTGATCAGCAGTGTCTCTACTGGGCTTATATCCCAAAGAGATCATAAGAAGGGTTTAAAGGACCCACATGTGCAAAAATGTTTTTGGCAACCCTTTTTATAGTGGCAAGAAAATGGAGACTGAATGGATGCTCATCAGTTAGAGAATAGCTGAATAAAGTATGGTGTATGAATGTTATGCAATATTATTGTTCTGTAAGAAACAACCAGCAGGATGACTTTAGAGAAGCCTGGAGAGACTTACATGAACCGATGCTAAGTGAAATGAGCAGAACCAGGAGATCACAGTACACAGAAACAAGACTATATGATGATCCTTTCTGATGGGAAAAGACAAACTGTCTTCTTTGCCACTTGTCAAACATATCACTCCATTTTCTAGGCTGTGTCCCATCCCCAGGATGCACTCTCTCCTCACCTCTGTCTCTAAGAATGTCTAGTTTCGTTGGAAGCTCAATTTAAGTGTCAACTTCCATATGAATCTTTTGGTGATACTTTGGTTTCCCCTTCTAAAAGATAAGAATGTGTGTGTGTGTGTGTGTGTGATTGTGTGTATGTGTGAAGATGCTGTTTATTTCTGTAGGTTAGACTGTAAATTCCCTGAAGGCAGATGATTTTGCCTTTGTCTTTGTATAGCCAGTGCCTAGTTCATTGATGGAGCTTAAAAAATGCTTGCAAATGAACTGACAGACCACTGCTGGAACTTTTAAGCTGTAGGCAACGCACTCTAACCCACATAGAATAGTGATATTTTCTGTACTTTTGAGCATGTGTTTTAGTATAAGAGACAAGAACTCTGCAGACTTGCTGATGAAGCCAGGAAAAGATTTTGAATTCAAGATCTTCAAAGAACAGGTGCCTAAAAGGATAGGCATATGATTCCTGTTTCCAAAATACAAGTCCTTGCCTGATTCTCCATTGGCTGAGTACTACAGGAGTTAAAGCCTATCTGGACTGTTTAATTCTTCCACATGAGTCTCTACCCCTAATTATAGCTCTCCTTGGGGGTCACCTTATTTGGGTGTGTATATACCCCTTCTGCATCTAATACATGTTTCTTATTCTTATCTATGGCTTCCCACTATAAGTTTCATTTCCTTTATTCCACTAACCTAACCCCATGACTATGTGGAAACAAAACGTTCATCTAATTCTCAGACTAGGCATTCAGCTGTTGGAAGAAAAAGTCATTGTCTTGACTACTTCCAGAGAAGATTTAGTCTCACTTTCATTTTAATCAGTCAATCAACAAGAAATTTTTAAGTGCCTTCTATATGTCAGGCACTATGCTGATGCTGAGGATATGGAGATAAAAATAAAACTTTCTGCCTCAAGAAGCCTACATTTTCTTCTTTGCTTAGTGCCCACATAGTGAGCCTGTAATAAAAAGTGATACAATATTTGGAAGAGTATCCCTGGAAGATACCTGCATTTGTACTTTGAAACTAAGAGTAAATTATATAAAGGACTTCCTGAGTCCATTTTTCTTTTATCTTTGGCATTGATGCAGACTCTAGACAAGTAGCTACATGTACATTTTATGATTTGAGGGCAAACACTGTACCCTGAGAATATATTCTAATTCAATCACCTTTAGGAATAAATTGAAAAAAAAACAAAACAACTATTCTTCTGATGATCTGGTCATGTTCCATTTCCTCCATACAGAATCTTGCTCATGATTACAATTCATAAGAAGGCACAAAGAAAAAGTGGAATAACAACACTGACCATATAAAGTGAGAAAGAATAGAGATCCTAAGAATTACATTTTGTAACAAGTCCCTCTTTTTCTTGGAACTTCTGAATTTTCTGCTATGGAAAGAAATTATACTCTTATAGACTGTCTCTCACTTCCTGGATTAAAGAAACAGTTTAAGAAAGGTAAACAAAGTACTTACTATGAAACATTCTTTGCTGAATAGGCTTCAGACTCCCTTTGAGGAGAAAAAAGTATTTCAATTTCATAACTGTGTTTGCTCAATGCTATTTTTAATGGAGTAACTAACCACAAAAATGAGTCAAACTGGCAGAAAAGTTAAAAAGTCCTAGTTTCACATTTAAGTTCCTGTTTGTATATGTAGATAGAAAAGCATACATACTGTACACATTAGTAATTCACTTGTTAGACACAGGGCTGTTGATAAGACTCATGTATTGAATAAAAAAATATGGCTACGCGGTTTCAGAACAAAACTAGTTAATTCTAGAAGAAACATACTGTACCTTCCTTATATTAAAAAACCAGGAAAAAGTATTTGAGCAGGTAGGTGATGCAGTGGGTAGACTGCTGGGCATGGAGTCAGGAAAATCTTGAGTTCAAATCTAGTCTCAGGCACTTCTTAGCTGTGTGACCCTGAACAAGTCACGTATTGCTGTTTGCCTCAGTTTCCTCAAATGTAAAATAATTGGGAGATGACAGATCATTCTAATATCTTTGCCAAGAAAACTCCAAATGAGATAATGAAGAGTTAGAGACATGATTGGAAAAATATCAGAACAAAAAAGAATATTTGTTGGAAAGAGCAAAATTTCTTTGGCATGAGTATCTGGGGAGTTCATTTATGATAGGATCATAAATAAAGAGCTAGAAGAGTCCTTAGATTCAGTCAAGTGAAACTCTTTATCTTTCAAAGGTTTCATATGAAGCCCCTCCAGATCCTCCTTTCTAAACTATCTTAAACTTAATTACTTTGGATTTATTCTTTTTATATTTATTCTGCAAGTACTTTTATTATCTTTTAGTCATCTCCCTCTTTGAAAAGTATTCATTGTTTCATTTATCAAACTGCTATCTGTGATATCTAGATATGAGGAAACTGAGACTTTCCAAGTGTCAGACCTGGAATTTAATCTCACTTCTCATTCCAAAGTCACTTTCTCCATTGTATTATACTGCCATCTATCATCATCCTCTTAAGAAAAGTAAGATTATTTTGCTTTGAAATGTAGATTCAAACATTAAAAACTATCATTTTGTATCTGTGCTGATAGTTATCCAGTTTTTCTATCCACATCAGATTATGGGAACAATATACTTAATTCACTCAGAATATTACTTTCCTTCATTACTACTTTTCAAGATAAGACAAGAGAGTTAAGATAATACTAGAGAGGATCAAATGACAGAAATATACTTAGTGCTTTGTAAACCTTAATTTGCTATACAAATGCTAATAATATTATAATTGCTATTAATTATTTAATATTTTTGTAATTGTATTTTATTGAACTTTGCTCTCAAAATTCCCAGGCTCTGGATTTCATATTCTTTTGATTCCATTCTCCTCTCCTCCCTGCTGTCACTCCGCTCCCCCCCCCCCCATAACAAAATCATTAAAGCCTTAAGAAATCTAATTTATAAAAGAGCTTTTATACAAAAAGTTCACAACCTCATCAAGTAGCCATAAGTGAATGTTTTCAGTCATAGAAAATTTTTTTTAAAGGTTTAGAGCAATGATATCACAATAAAATGAACTTCTATTTTATCAATTGGCAAAGAACAGATAGGAATTGAAAAGCCAAAAATCTTGTGACTCTCAGACATATTTAATTTTTATTTTTCCAGTTTTATACATTAAAGACAAGGACCTAACACAGACCTGGCTCTGAAATGGACTCGATATTCCAAGCCTCCGGCAAAAGAGGCAAGTGGGAGGGAGCAAGCAGTCACCAATTGGGAAGCATGAACATCAGCTGGTTCTGAAAAGAAGTAGTTGTTTAAAGTCTGGGCAGGCGGGGACAAGGATATTGCCATAGTGTCAATAGAGAGAATATGCCATTAAAATGGGGGGAGGGGAGAACTACCAGCAAGAGAGAATTCTATTGCTAGAATTCTGAAAATTTGAGAATTTTCTGAAAAAAGGACTTTAACAAAGGGTAGATGCATTTATATGCATATATGTTTGCCATTAGTATCTAATAGTTGAGTTCAAGAAAAGATAGAATTCAGTATTTTAATTTATACTCTTTTCCTCAAAGGATAATAATATGAAAGACATATGATTCTTCAGAATATAGAATTTTGTAAAAGATGGCCAGCAAAGAATTTGGTATAATAAACTTTAAAACTTTCAAACTATGTACTTTCAATCTTCCTGCCAGAAAATTCATAGAAATATATTTACATAATGGTTATATTCTTGAAAAATTGTATGCAAACCATTTTAAGTTTGCTAATTAGTAGAGCCCTCTTGATGATTTCTTTTGTAAATATTATTTTTGCAAATCAACATCACCAAATTTGTCCTTTTTGGAATACATATGAATTTTTCCATATTTAAAGGTCATTACCTCTATCAAACAAAGTCCTAAAATGAATTTTAAATCACCACAACTTCTTTTACCTCCTTTTAAAGGAAATTTCACCTCAATATTTCATGATTTTCTGTCCTAGAACCTTCTGGAGACAGCATCAGTGATTTAAGAACTGGAGGAGAGTTTTATTTTCACTGACAGCTAGTGGAGAGGGTACCTGAAATCCAACTTCCAACTTTAGGTCCTATTTTTTGCATATCTTCTGGGGCAGAAGGGAGTGTGGATGGAGAAGAGGTGGTCCAAACCCACATACTCCCTTTCTACCCTCAGTTACGGAAACCAAGGTGCAAGTTTACTGCAATATTAATGTATTTAATAATTCAACATGTATAAAACTGCCCTGCCATTTTTATTAAATGCTTATCTTTTAATTAGTCACTGACAAGGTTTTTTGAATGCTGTATTTCTGATCTCATTTTTCCCATAAGCTCTCTGGTTCTTGTTCAATTTTACATAGTGGGATGCCTTTTGGGAACATGTATGTCTGTCAGTCACATTACAGTAGAACTTTAAACAAAAAGCCAATAGCAAAAAAAAAAAAAAAAAAGAGACATGAATGGAATAAAAATGATTTGTAAAATGGAAAAAGTTATGATCTGATTAGAACTGATGGAATTTTAGAGAATTTGTTTACCACACATCTTTAATCTCTGTGGTTTAGGAGGGATGCTAAAGCTGATCAGATGGCTTTACTTAGGGTGGCACAAATTTGGTAAAGCCTCAGGAAATGAAGAGCCACCAGGTTTCTGAGGAGTGGATGAACCTAAAAAAGGTCAAAAAGCCAAAACACAAACCAACAGAAAAATCTGCCTAAAATGAATGGCCTGTCATGACACCCTGATCCAAGACAGACTATGCAAAATATACAAGTTTAAAAATTAAAAAAAAAAAAAAAAGTTACCAAATATGTTAGGCTTATTATCTTAGTTCAGCCTCAGCTGAACCAATTTTTGGCAAACAACAGTTATTTCTATCTTCACAGAAAAGGAAACATTTTGCTATCTCCCACAAAGACTTTTTTGATAATTGGGGGAGAGGAAATTTTTAAAAGGAATAATTCTTTTAAAAAAAGAAATGTGTGCTCCAGTCCTAAAAGCAAAATGTTCTTTTAAAGATAATAGGATTTAGTATTAGAAGAGAGCTTCTATAACAGGTAGCTACAAACTCACATTAAAGTAAATTCAACAGTGGCAAAAATTAGATAATTCTTTTGCCAAGTACATTGTCTACTTGGTTTCTCAAAATAATTAATCTGCTTAAAATATAGATAGTGAAATTATGGATAAAAAGAAACCCAGATGTTTTATCTCTGAACAGTGATGATTTCATCTCATTTACACAGAGGTCAATATATTTTTAAGGGAGAGGATGTTTTTATAGACGAGGCTAATGGATATCATGCAGTATTGTATACTCAGAGTAGGAAAAAATCTTACAGACTACCTAATATAACCTAAGATTTATATATGATAAATTTGAGGTCCAGAGAAGTTAAGTGATCTGTCCACAACACAAAGTGGCTGCATTGGGATTAAAACCTAATTGCTATGATTTCAATTCAAGCCCTACTCCTACTGAACCAAGCTGTTTTCAGCACCAATATGAAGTGAAGGCTAGGATAAGTCAAGATGCAATAAGGTTTTTCTACACATTTTTAGCTTCTGCTAGTCAATTAGTTACATGGTGCAGTGTCTGGAGTTAGAATACTCTTCTTCCTGAGTTCAAATCCTATTTCAGACACTTACTACCTAATCACTTAACCTTCTTTGCTTCAGTTCCTGCATCTGTAAAATGAGATGGAAAAGGAAATGGCAAAACTGCTGCAGCATCTTTGCCAAGAAAATCCCAAACATGACTGAATAACAAAACAAACAAAAGCAGTCGATAAAACTACTTTTTCTTTCTTATTTACTTTTAAATAGAACTCACTAAATTATTTCTAGATTTTTTTTTTCAAGTCTATGGAGAGATGTTTGTAGACCCTCATATTTCATGATATCTTTTGATGTTCTTCCCACAGTTCTAGCCCTGGACTTGAGTAGTAGTCATCACCTTCCCAGACAAGGTCAAGACAGACTACCCCTAAAAACTTATTATACCTATAATTAGCTAGAGGAGTTGCTGCTAGACACATGGCACATATCTCTCCTAGAACTTTCTTTTTACCATCCACAGCAGAAATTTTATTTAATTCTGTGGGAGCATTTGAGTTTATGCTCCATTAAAACTTCCCTTTGAAAACTGCAAGCTGAAGCCACATCTAACAGTTATAGCGTTTTCTGGATCCCACACACATCCTAAAAGTGGAAAATTTTATTTAATAGTCATAAAACTAATTTAAAAATGACAGCATATGAAATGCCTAAATATTTTTTTAAATTTTTAAATAAGTTAAATTACTTCAGGCTGCCATCCCCCTCCCCAATTCAAATCATTCTTATGTTTATAGCAGGCCATAAACACTAGTCAGGCTTTGAAAAATCTTTCTGACTCCCTAGGAAATTATCCCTTAGAATTAAGTAACCAAAAATATTTCCTCTTCTGTACTTCAGCTTTGATTTTAGTTTTAAATTTAATCTCAACATGAATTTTTAAAAAAATAAGCAAATGGGTCATGATTAGGCCGCTTAATATTTATTTTCCTACTCCTCTATCATCAATTACTCCTCCCCCTCCTCCCTCTGTCTTTCTAGCCTAAATTACAGGAATAGTCTTCTAATTCTTCCTTTTAAAGCCTCAGATGTGTAATGGAATGATGCCCATGTGGTATCCATCTGTCACCAGTTGTGGCCAGTGTTCTACAAGAAAAACATCTTTGGCTGATGCCCTGGAGGAAAGAGTACCCATCTTCAGGTAAACTGCTTAGTTAGGCTGAGCTCTCTACTAAGAAGCCTAAAGCAGCTGGCAGCAAAGGGAGTTTTCAGTTCTTATTTTATTATCTCAGATACTATTCTGGGAACCCAAAAATATAACAAGAGGCTAAAACAGATTAGTAATCTAACAATTACGATGTTTACATACCTAACAATTAGGAAGTTATGACTTCTACCAAGGGAAAGTAGCTTGAGACTAAACAAGTAGGTGGTACTAATGTACATCAGAAATGTAGCATCAGAAAAACCTGAAATCAAATTTGGCCTCGGTTACTACTTAAAACATTGCCTGGCATGTAGTAGGCATGTGTCCATCTGTCCATTTCCATTCTTTTACCCCTCCCTTGCTCCTTCCCTTATTCTTCTCTTCCTCCCTAGCTCTCTGTCAAATCACAATGCAACTTCAGAAAAAGAAGTGGCAGATACAGCTATTTCAAGAGTAATTTTCTTTTCCAATTGCTACTGCCTGATCTGGGGCATTTCATTGGACAGATTGCATTACTGGATTAAAAGGTAACTAACTTGCTAGGACAATTTAGGACAATGCTTAGCTATTCCATAAAAGGGAGCATAGTTTAAAGTACATGAAGGGATGGAGAAAGTAACATCTCAATAAATTAAAATGAGCTATTCTTACATACTCTCAATTGAAGGCAGATTACAGTCAAAAATCTGATCTTTAGTTTGTCATTCTTGAGCACATCCAGCACCAAACCATATCAAGTTGAAAAATACCACATAATTCATTTTAGCTAACATGGAAATGTGTGCATTGTGCAAAACCGCTGGATTATCAGCGCTGGAATGAGTTTTAGCCAGGTTTCTAAGTAACTCATTAAAGATCACATGGGTGATTCTCATTCATGATGTTGTATTTCCACTGTCTGCCCATACTTCCTTTTTTTGGTTTGCTTCAGGACTCAGCTCAAATGTCACTTTTTACAAAAGGCCTTTCTTGGTTCCTCCTACTACTTGTGACTTCTCACTGAGTTGACCTCCCATTTACATTGAATGCGTCTTGTATGTATATAATTATTTAAATGATACCCCCCTCCCCATTAGAATGGGACTTCTAGATAGTGAGGGCTGTGCTTTTTACCTTTCCTTGTTTCCTCAGTGCTGATCCAGTACCTGGCAAATATTAAGTGCTTTAATAAATGCTTGTTCGCTAAGTAAAAGAACCAGGATTCAAACTGAGGTATTGTCACTGAGTTCAGCACTTTCCCCATTGTATTATGGGAATACTGTAGGAAAGACCCTTAAAACTCTGCAAAGCCTTCTCTTTCACTCATCTAAATCTTTACATGGGTAACATACAATGAAAGTCAATCTCTCACTTGGGGAAGCATTTTAGAAAATGGTTGTAAGAAAAATTATAAACTGTTTGCTATCTATGGATTTATGTTATATTATCAAAGTTTAGAGAAGAATGAAGAAATCATTTTGGGCACTCAAATCAGCAAAAGAACCAACCACAACTATACCTGGGATAACCCTACAATGCATTACATATCATATCTATTCAAATTCAGAATTGGTTCTTGGTCCAGTTGCCCCAAATTTTGATTAAAGCAATGATACAGCAATGTGGTCTTGACTATAAAACTATGAATATAAGTTTCCCTGAAAATTCTTCGCTATGTGTCTTCTGTCTCCGCACCCAGTGGGAACAAGAATAAATTAGAGAGTAAGGGAGACAGAGTTAGAAGCAATGACTTCCCCTCCCTCCCTCCAAGCAAGTGAAACTCAGCTATATAAACATTTACATGACTTACAGCTTCAGATTTCGGAGGCACTGGAGGTGGAGGTAGGGCCACATCTGAAGATGTCGTGGCTGCCAGCATCCCAGCAACAGGGAGAGAAGTGCCACATTTTGACCGGATAGAGCTTCTGTAATTATCACATTTGGTTTTTTCGCTCAAGGAAGCAGTAAGGGGTTGGCTGTCTGTCTTGCCTTGGTCAAGCCACAGCTCTTCATAAGGGAGTTCTGGCTTTGATGGGAAACACACAGATTCATCGCCAACTTCAGGGAAAAGATAATCACTCCCACTGTCACCGGAGTCCTGGTACTGGAGGGGGTCATGAGAAAAGGGAGTCCACTCCCCTCCCAGATCCCTACAGCCATGGAGGTTCACCTCACTGTTGCCATGTAGGTTATTCCCGTACACACAGACAGAGAGCCGGTGGAAGGACTGTGTTAGCTCGTCCCGGGCGTAGCTGAGGGAGTTGGGGATGTGGTTGTGGCCGGAACACCGGCTCTTCTTGGGACTCTTACACTCATCGTTCCAGTCCGTCTTCACGTCACGGACGGCACGGGAATACTCATCGATGTCAAACTGTTCTTGGCAGACACCGAGCCAATGCTGGACCAGGGATTCAGGCCAGACCTCTCCCTTCACAAGGTTTTCTGGGAGGCTGAACTTGGGGACCGTCAGGTGCAAAGGAAAATGCATGGGGAGGACTTTGCTGCCGCGGAGCACGCAGCAAACCACCACCGTTTTAGTCTGGATGTTCACAAACTTGTACCGGTGACCTTCCCGAATGAAGTGAAGATCGTACGGGTTTCTGGGCGGGGGGCTCGGCACAATCACATTGACAGGCAGCCTGGTCTTCTCCACGATGTTGCGGATGGTATGTTCGCCCTCTTGCATCTGGAGCTCCAACGGGCTGCGGGTACTAAATCGGCCCTTGCACTGAAATGGAAGGCTGATGCTTTCATTGGTCCTGTGATTCATGCAAATGAGGCAAGGCATTTTGCCTTTACCCAGCTTGCCGATGGAATTGAGTTTTCCAATCTTCTTGAAGATTGTATTGAATCGTGACTTCTCCTTATATGTTTTTGCATAAAGGATCTCTGCCTGCCCCATTAAAGTGAGTTCATCTCCAGTGCAAAGAGTGATGTTGTAAACTTCTGTATCTTCATTGCATTCTCCCGCAGCAACCTGCAAAATACAAAGATCAACTTTAAGGTGGTTGATTTTCCTGCTCAGAGAGAGAAAGACTTTCCATTAAGAAAATTAAAAAAACAGAGTTTTACTATTAGCCAATGAGGTAAAGTAAATAAGACTGTTAAGATATTATTATTGGGCAGCTACAGCACCAGCTTGAAGTCAGGAGGACGTGAGTTCAAATCTAGCCTCAGACAGGCAGACAGGTAATACACTAAATAGAGCATTGGACCTGGAGTCTGAAAGACTAGAATTCAAATTCAGCTTCTGATGCTTACTTGCCATATGTCCATGAAGGAGTCACTTATTTGCCTAAATTTCCTCAATTGTAAAATGGAGATAATAATAGTACCTATTTCCCTGAGATGTGTGAAGATCAAATGAGATATTTGTAAAATTCTCTGCTGAGTGGCTGATCCATAAAAGGTATTAATGCATAACTTTCATCCAAATAAAAGTCCAGATAGTTATTGAAATAAAGCTACAAAAGATAACATCTATTCCACTGGTGTTGTGATGTTAGATAAGGGTCTTAACGACAAAACCTGGAATACTAAATGAATTAAATAAAACCTGAGTGACATTTCTTTTTCTTCTTGATAAATGGAAATAAATTTGGGTAATCCACAACTCTACATGCTCTAAGAATCTAAACTTCTTTAGGTCAGGGATAATTTTGTTTCCATCACTATGTACTTCTCAGGACTTGGCAAAGTACTGACGCACAGGGGGCATTTAATCAAAGCTTATTGAATGATCTAAAAGATTGGGAATGGAGAGTTTGCAGCACAGATAGCAATTTACACTCTATCTACACTAGTAAGTTTAGTTCTACAACTTTCTCCTGAAGCAAATAGGTTAAGCGCTTATAGCTTTATTTCTTAAGTTTTATGGAAAATCTTTACATTACTGTACTACTTTTGAGTCTACAGCAGATATTAAAAAAAATACTTGGATAGTTGATGATAATGTCCATCAAGTAATTGCTCTCCTATTTCTGTTTTAGTAGGTTAAAATTGGACCAAGACTTTTGGGACCCACAGGATTTCCAAGATAATTCTTTAAGAAAGAACATTTATTCCATATATGAGAAAATGGAGGTTAAATGATTTACCTAAAATCACAGAACATTATTATTTGCCAGGTCCTTGATTAAAACAAATGAACTCTATTCCCCAAAGTCACTATAATTTAAAGAATTTTAGGATTACTATCTCTTACATTTTTCTAAAGGAAAAATGGATATTCTTTATGATCCTATTTCTTGGATTATATGTTTAATTTTTTCAAGGACTTCACATTTCATTTCTAGTATTTTATAACATGTCCTTTACTACATTTTGCTAGATAAATTTCTATGGTATAATAGGAAAAAGTACTGGATGATGCTCCAGGAGACTTGGATTTTGCTTCTTATTGGTTCTATCTAATTTTACAGGAATGTTGAATGACTTTAAAAATATTATGTTCTTCATTGTCTTAAAAACAAGGCTAATAATTAGTATCATTATCATAATTACAAAGGCTAGAATCCTCCCCTTTCCTTCCTCTCCCTTCCTCTTCTTTCCTCCATTCCTTTCCTTCCTTCCATGGTATTTTTCCAATTACATGTAAAGACAATTTTTAACATTCACTTTTTAAAAAAATTTTGAGTTCCAAATTTTTCTCCCTCCCTCCCTAAAGTGGTGAGCAATTTAAAACGGGTTATATCTGTACAATAACATCAAACATTCTTCCATATTAGTCATGTTGTGAAAGAAGAAGCACATCAAAAAGGCAAAACCACACAAAAAAGTGAAAATAGTATGCTTTGATCTGCATTCAGATTCTAACATTCTTTCTCTGGATATAGATAACATTTTGCTAGGATACTTGTAGAGAGCTGAAACTATTGGGTTGATGCACTGAAGTCGGGACTGCTGAGCGCTTGAGGCTAACTACTGATTGGACAATACTCTATGAGCATATGCTTGGAAAATGGTCCTTTCCACTATCCATACTGGTTCAATGATTGGTGCATAAAGGATTGTAGAAGGGACTAGGGGGTAGAGTAAAGCTAGCCAGGGACACATTCTCCAGGTAGACAAGCAAGAATGTGGTCCATGGAGAATCTGCTTCCATCCTGTTCAATTCTGCATCTAAGACTAAGAATAAAGACTGAGGACTTTTGCTTATCCCAACTTCAGCTGATTCTGGGGTGTCCTGGGTGCTAGCATGGTCATTGCAGATACTTTCTTAGTATTCTAGCAAAGATAAGATTACAAGAGTTAAAGCTTGTTGTTGTTTTATTTATTTTTCTTATATTAACAGAACTGACTGATAGGAAGAAAGGTCAGGAGCCCAGTCTTTGAAAGCAACTTCTTTGCTGCTAATTTAGTTCCTGTCTTATTTCCTCTCTAGAATGGGCAATTGGATAACATAATAATAAGAGGAAGATTTCTGGTATGTTGTTTGATAAATCCCTTTTTAGAAGATGATATATTTAGAAAGAGAATGAGCCTTAGAGGTCCAATACTTTAATGTGACAGAGGAGGAAACTGAGACTCAGACAAGCAATTTGTTAGGTCTTTCAGGTAAGGGAGAGTTTGAAGCCAAGCTCTAGGTCCAAAGCAGCTGGTGTTCTTTCTACTATGCTATGATCACCAATAGGGATAACTGGGTGATGTAATGGATAGAGTGCCAGCCTGAAATTAGGAAGACTCCCCTTCCTGAGTTCAAATCTTGCCTTAGACACTTAAAAACTATGTGACTTCAGGCAAGTCATTGTCTGATTGTCTCAATTCCTCATTTGTAAAATAAGTTGGAGAGGGAAATGGAAAATCACGCCAGTATCTTTGTCAAGAAAACCCTAAATGGGGTCATAAGGAGTCGGACAAAACTGAAATAACTGAACCAGCATAACAACCAAAGAGTTGGGCCAGATCTCTTCAAATGTTTTCTAGGAAACTATCTATCTGGTGCTATCATCTCAGGGAAAAAGTGAATCCTACCCTTAGATCATGAAAATTCATCTCGGCTAGAAGAGATCAGTTGGCCCAGTCCCTTCATTTTTTATATTTTAGAAAACTGAGATTCACAGAATAATGTGACTTCCTCGAGAGTATATAGGTAGTGAATGCTGGGCTTCTGACTCCAATCTCCTACAAGAGTTGCTTTCTTCTATACTTTACCTTTCTAGTAATAACAATGCTCAAGTAACATAAGTAAAACAGATTTGGGTTGTAGGGATTTTAGATACTTCTATGACTTATTTTACTTAGAAAATATCTCACCATTACAAAAAAGACAGTTTATTGTTACTTTTATTTATTTTAGGTATTCTGTATATACTCCAATAGATCTCTTCATCCTGGATAAGAATAGGATCAAGTATCCAGAAATGAATTAGCCTTAATTATTTTAAAAGAATAGGATATTTACGTGTCACTATAGATCTGGCACTGGACTCGGAATCAGGAAGATTTAATACTGACTAGCTATGTGACTCTGGGTAAGTCATTTAACTTTGTCTTGGTTTCTCAACATAAAATGAGCTGGAGAAGGACATGGCAAACCACTGCAGTATCTCTGTCAAGAAAATCCAAAAAAAATGGAGGTGTGGGGAGCCAGGTACCACTGAACACCAACAAAAATTTTAAAAATAAAAAGATCATCAGCAAACAATGGCATCAACAAAAGATTGGGATCTAATTTGCTATTCTTATACAATCTACAAAGAAACTAACATTTAAAGGGACTGTTTTCAATATTTAAGGAAGCATCTCAGCTTTGAAGTTTTGACTATCTTTTGACTTCAAATGCAGGAGCTCATTATAAAGATTAGCTTGCTATTACTCCTAACCTTTCAGCCTATTATACAATTATTTTGAAAGCTTTCTCCTTTTATCTAGAGTCAATTAAAAAGGAAATCATCATATTTCCGAATATAATTTTGCTTGTTATGTGGGCTCAGGAAGATATCTCATTACTTCTGCCTTTCCAAAATGCCCATCTACTCTACCCAATGCATCAACCTCAATCACTATTCTAATATATTAGTCTTTCCTTTGCCAAGCAGGATTATTGTAGACATATTATTTCACAAATTGTGCAAGGTTCTTGCTTTCCAGAATTGTCTTGGATGCTTATGGGGGAAGTATAAACGTTGGAATGATCTAGAATATTTTTCACAGGACAAGGAGGAAACCTCAAGACCTGAGGTACTGCTGCTTTTCTCATTGCAAATCTGAAGAAAAATTTGCTATTTATCCATTTGTTTTAAGTTAAGGATAATGACATCAATGTCTGAACCACATGAACTCTGCCTACTCCTGAAAGTCATGTAGTGAACGCCTACCAAAAAGTAGTGACATAAAACTCTACTAAATTTTAAGTTAAGTTTATATATTTCATAGGATCCCTAAGCTTTCTCATGTGCAAAATGAGGAGGAAGGCTAAGGTGTCTTTTGGCTCTAATGTCCTATGAATCTACCAGTCTTTTATCTTGAGCACTTTTTGTTATCTTAAGAATTGATCCTAAGAAATAACAAATATATCCTTGTCCTAATTTGCCTCTAGCCACCCATATTGCACCCATCATCTCCCTTCCTTCCTGTCCTCCCTCCAACCCCCAGCTTAGAGAGGTTGCTTTCAAGAAACACTAACACATCCAGTGAACATTGGAACTAGTCTCTGAAAGTTTCATGTATTAATTTTTATGTTGCAAGAAACCAAAAAATAAAGAAGCTAAATGCAAAAGTTTGCAAAATGCTATCTAGGTATGTTCAACAAGAATTATATTTGTGTGCGTCTGTACACGTATACATGTGTTTGTTTCTAAAAAAAAAACAAAAAAACAAAACTGTTGCTATTTCCAAACCGAAAAGAAACAGAACCTATGTGAACAAATCTGTGATTATTTGCTTCCCCATCTGATATCATCATTCATGTTAGCAAATTAGCTAGTGCATAAATTATGAGGCTATCTTACCAATTTTTGTGGTTAATGCTTGTGACCAATAAAGAATGCCATAAATAAATGTTCTTCCTCTGGCAATGGAGGCCAACAATCTGCCCAGATTTGTGAAGAGGTGATTGATTTGCTTCTGTGTTTCTTTTTGCAGCCAATAGAAAGAATGCATTCCTTCTAAGTGCTTAACTATATGTGCCTGGTTACCATTTTTTTCTTCCAGTTTCAATGTTTCCTGAGAGGAAGTCATTCAAACTGTGTTATCTAAATAACCCTAATAGGTCTAATCCAGGAAACTATCAGGATTTTATTATCCATAATACCCAACCAGAATTTATACCCCATGGTAAAGCAACATTTTTAAACACTGATGTAATAAAGAAATGTATGTATCTATTTACTAAGAGCTTTGGCAACCATTTTCTCTGAATATCAGTTCTGCAAAGATCTGACCTGTATAAAAGAAATAGGAATTCAGAATTAACATTCAGGATCAATTGCCAATAGTAATGCATATTTTATGAATATCAGGATACTTCTTCATAATAGCAATTTCAAAAATGTATTTCTTTGTGAATTTCTTCTCAATATTACCATTTTTTTCTTTTTTATATTTTTTTTTCTGTAAAGTAATCAGCTCAAAATGGCGAAAAAGCATGGTGATGTTTTTGCTTGAAGTAGTAACTACTGATAGCTGAGAGACTAGTAAAAGATTTGCAAAATCTTAGTAGTCAAAAACATTCAATTATATCTTAAAATACTAAATTTATTAACTATAAATTTTCAAAAGTGTTTATTCATTCCTTAATGAATTATAAGAATAAATTACAAGTCTTATTAAAAATAAAAGACTTTTTTTAAAGAGAGAAAACATAAACCATAATTAATATTAGCTCTACCTTTGAAAGTTTTTTTTTGGCTAATTTCCTTTTTCTTTCTTTCTTTCTTTTCTTTCTTTCTCTCTCTGTCTGCTGTCTGTCTCTCTCACCCACCCCCACCCACATACATATACACACAAGAAGGAGCTGAGAATGGGGAAAAAAAAGTTTTCTAGATAGCTGAAATAGTCATACTAAAGCTCATGAACTTTACTCTTACAGCAGTCTTATGCATTTATTCAGAGTCTAATATTTACTGTTTCTTAGACATAATTGTAACAAGCTTGGTTGTCTGGTTTCCAAGTCTACATTGGATTAAAAAGGACAAATCAGAAGGGGAAGGAAGGACCCTTCTAGGCAGACATACCAACAGCAGCAAAAATTCACAACAATTTTAGAAACAAAAAAATGCTGTAGAACTAAAAAATACAGAGATATGTAGTCATGGCATAAACATGCCCCAACCTCAACAGGCCCTAAGTATAATTATTAGGTGACAGTACATGATCATGACCACGAATCATCATGAAAATATTAAATTAGGTTCAACATGTTCTGTTTAGGAAAGCAGAGAGGGAAGTTGTGACATGTACTCTGGAAAGGTTTCCATCCAAAATGGTTAAAATTAAAATATATTATTCAGAATGAATCATTGAGAGTTCTAATTAAATATTTTACTATGTGCTAGCATTTCTGAAATTAATTTTATGGATATTTTGGTAAATATGAATTTATTTATAACATTTCAAAATTTGAATGTATTTTAAGAATTATGAATAACTTTCTGGCGTCATTAGATACTTGCTTTGTATTAGACAAGAGAAGAAGATTCTCTCCTGAACATAAAGAACAGGATTGTTATTGTGGCAGTACTTAGGAACTAATAAATAAGAATGAACTGTGTTGGGAAAAAAGTATTGAAGACTTCTTGGAACATCATTTCATGATATAATAAACACTGACCATGGATGATCAATTTTACTATAGAAAGCCTGCTACTAAACTTTTCATGAAAAATATATTTTTAAGCTGGCTTTTACTTAAAAAAAATACATTTAATGCTTTAAAAAAAAAAAGACCAAACCAGGACATGTTGAATTTTTGACAACAAACAAAAAGACATTCAGTTAGTTTGCTATTATAAAATTTAAATAGTGACTTTTCTGCATTTTTTTAAACCTGGTTTTTGTCTGTGGTAGTAACTATTGTTAACTGGGAATCTACTAAAAGATTTACAAAATCTTAGTAGTTGAAAATATTTAATTATATCTTAAAATACTAAATTTATTAACTCTGTAAATTTTCAAATGTTTAATTCATTCCTTAAACAATTATAAGAATAAAATTTTAAAGATAGAAAGTATAATCCATATTTGATACTAGCTCCACCTTCCTTCAGTTGCCACTACTTTGCTGCTTTGTTATAAAAATGAGAGGACATAATTAACCGTTCTATAAGAGAAGTAATGTCTTTTCTGATTTTAACTTCAATTCATCAAGAAGTATTTATTCAGTACTTTCTATGTGCAGATATGCTACATGCCCAGGTTACAAATACAAAGAAGGAAATAATACCTCTTGAAAATGATCACCTGTAGGTGAAGATGACAAGTACACACCCTGCCACATAGTCAAGGTTCCTAGGGTAACTGAGAACTATAGAGATAAGAACAACTATGATTAAGAGTTGACTTTCATTTCAGTTGCCAGGAAAACTAAATTTCTTAGTTAATTGTACTAATCTCATTAAGCTTCAGGTCTTAATTAAAATTTCAATGGGCAATATTTGGTGCTTAGTCATCTCTTCCAAAAAACTTTTTAAAAATCTCTGCTTCCAGTAAAAATCTCAAGGGCACAACTTTGTTAATTTTGTTCTACCATGAAAAGCAGCTGTTCACTAAATTTAAATTTTTTTTGAAAGTCCGGCACTGCAACTTCATCAGTTTCTCAGTATAGGGAACTTCCTCATGCTATTCTACAACTCATCCTGCAATGTAGCCGCTTTAGGGTTGCCTGGGGTACTGAGAAGTGAAATTGACCTGTCCAGGATTACATGGTCAGTGTATGCTTAAGGCGAGTTTTAAACCCAGTTTTTCTTGATTCCAAGGTCACTACATAATGATATCCTGAAAAAATTATTTTTTTAAAAAGCGATTTTGGAAGCACTATGTAATGGGCTACTTCTTGCTCATACTGATGATAATAAAGATAATGACAGCTAGCATTTATACAATCCTTTCAAGTTTGAAAAGCACTCTAGAAGTACTATGTCATTTAATCAACTGAGGCTGAGAGGTTAAGTGACTTGCCAAAGAAACACAGCTAGAAAGTGCTTGAGGCAGTATTTTGAATCTGAATCCAAGTTAAGAATTCTCAACTGACAAAATGATTTTCATTCCTTGGATGATTTTTCTCTCATTCTACTGAAGGGTAGGATAGTGGAAGACATGAAATGTGCCTATTTACAAACAATTCTAGTTGCCAAATCCTGACTCAATCTGTATTATAAATTAAGTATATTATAAGTATAAGTGAATGGGAAATAAGGATTTGTGATCCAATCATTTGCCAAATTTCACCATTTCTATCTCCTATCATCCCTTCTATCTAACCTCTTCTGTTATATTAACATAGCTATCACATTAGTTAAGGCTTTCATAACTTGATACTAAAACAACTTCCTGGCTGTTCTCTCTGCCTTAAGTCTCTAATCGCTCCAGATCAACCTACACACTGCTGCACAAGTAATTTTCCTTAAGCGTACATCTGAGTTACTTAATCAACTCCAGTGGCTTTCAATTGCTTTGAGAATAAAATGAACTTTTCTGTGCATCTTTTAAAACCTTACATATCCTGACCCAATTCTGTGCAGCTTTTAAAACCTTACATATCCTGACCCCAACTCATCTTTACAATTTCACTGGAAATTACTTCTCCTGAACTTTATTGTCTTCTCTGTTCCTCACACAGAATGCTACTATCCAGACCTTTATAATAGCCAAAGGCTGGTATTTGACTCTTAGAGCTCTTCATAACCTGCTTCTTTCTTACTACCTTTTCAGTCCGTCTTACACGTTATTCTCTTCTATATGCTCTGATCTTATGACAGTGGACTCCTTATTATTCCTCAAAAATGACACTGTTTTACATGATTACACATATATGACTATAGTAGATTCCTTATCATCTCAGGGAGAGAGGCAGGGAAGAAGAGAGGAATAAAATTCAAAACTTAAAACTGAATGTTAAAAATGTTTTTACATGTAAATGGGGGGGAAAGAACATTTTATTTAGAAAAAAAGAAACAAAAATGATACAATCTCTCAATAATGGGCATTTTTGTAGGCTATCCAGTGCCACTGGAATGCTCTTGTTCATCTCTGCCTTCCAGCTGTCCTGGTTTCCTTCAAGACTCCGCTAAAATCCCACCTCCTGCAAGAAGCCTTTTTCAGTCTCCCTTAATCTTATATCTTTCCTCTCTTCTCCTCTAAACCCAACCCCGATTTATGCTGTATACATCTTGTTTATATGAAGTTGTTTTCATATTGTCTTCCTCACGTAGACAGCAAATTCCTTAAGGTCTCAGACATTTTGGGGCCTTTTTTTGTATCGGAAGGACTTAGTATGCTGCTTGGCACATGGCATTTAATCAATTCCAGTTGACTAAACAGCAGACCTCTATTCCTGAGCATGCTCCTTTCTTTACCTCTTTCCTACTGAGGCCCCCTATTCCTTTGAGATTCAGTTCAAGTACCATTTTCTTCATTTAGCCTTTCCTGTCAACTGCTTGTACCCTCGTTCCCCAACTACCTTGTATTCAACTTTGTGGTTGTTCAGTCACGCCAGATCTTTGTGACCCCATTTGGAGTTTTCTTAGCACAGATACTAGAGTGGTTTTCTATTTTCTTTTCTAGCTCATTTTACTGATGAGGAAATGGTAGTAAACAGGATTAAGGTAACTGACCTAGTAAATGTCTGTGATGGGATTTGAACTCATGAAGATGAGTTTTCCCAACTGCAGACCTGGCATGCCATACATATTTGCATGTGAAAAGGAGGTTTCCAGCCTCCAGGTCTGCAGCTCTATTGTATTTAAGTATTGCCCCTTATATTTAACTACTTTGTATATTTATATTGTATTTTTGTATTATCATTATACTGTATTATATAATGTTATTAAATATAATATTATATGTTATTATATATTAGAATTGTATTAGTTATAATTATATAATATTGCATTATATTGTATATTTGCATTTATTCACTTAATATTTATACTACATGTATCTAATTTGCTTCTCTTAGTTAGGATTTCTTTCATTGTTTATACATGCATCCTCTGTTACTAGCAGTGTTTGGAACATAGTAAATATTAGATGAAGCTATAGAAGGATTGTGTCAAGTATGAAGTTGGGGAGAAAAAGGTGCTCACAGCAAAAGACTAAAAATTAAGAAGAAGCTATAAAAGATAAGTGTCAGAGAATTGAAGAGAATGGGGAGCAGAGGGAGAGAGAAATTATCAACAATACTGAAGGCTATAGTAAGGCCAGGGAGTTTCAGTCAAGGAATATCAAATTTTCAGAAAGACTTAAAAGTAAAATATAATGCATAACCTTGGATCATAAAGGTGGGATTAGAAATTAGACTGAAAGGGGCTGAGAAATAGTGTAAGCAGTAAAGATAGTTCTCACAGATGTCTGGCAGTGAAAGGAAAGTGAGATAAAAGCTTGAGGGAGGATAGAATCAAGTAGTTAATTTTTATCTTTCTTTCTTTCTTTGTTTTTTTTTTTTTTTTTTTTTAAAGTAAAGTAAGTCTCAAGGGTCAAATACAAACCAGCCTACCATTCCTGCCTTACACATTACTTCTTCAAGAATTATAAGGTCCAGCAGAACTGGCCTCCTTGTCTTTCTCACACAGCATTTTATGTGATATCTCTATCCCTAGAATGTATCCCTTTCTTACCTCTTCCCTACTTTCCTTCAAAGCTCATTTCAAAAATCAAATGTGAGGTGGAGGGAAGGAAGGGAAAAGTCGGAACATAAGTGAGTGCAAGGGATAATGTTGTAAAAAATAACCCAGGAATATGTTCTGTCAATAAAAAGTTATAATTAAAAAAAAAAAAAAGAGTCAAATTTACACATGAGGACTCTAATGATCCTCCAGCTACCAGTGCCTCCTTATAGCCTGCCTTAATTACCTTTGATTTAGTTTGTATATATTTTGTAGTTACATGTGTATATTGTTTCAGGATACTTCTCAAGTCTACTTTGTCCCTTTCACACCCACTCTATAGTATAAGGTAAGATTAGGTTTCCTGCTCTAAGCAGCACTATGGCACATTAAGGGTTTACATTTTTTAAGTGATTTATTCATTCATGGAATTTCCACCTGATAAAAATAAATTCCTTGAAGGCAATAGCTCTTCACTTTTTACTTCACTATGGCTACTGGCACATATTGTTGTTTAGTTGTTCTAGTCATGTTGTACTTTTTGTGATCCTATTTGGAGTTTTCTTGGTAAAGAAACTGACGTGTTTTCCCATTTCCTTTTGCCATTGAGAGAAGGGGCATGAAGACAGCATGAAGAAGGAGAAATTTTGGAGTGGGACAGAATCAATCAAGAGAAGAAGAGTTTTTCTGTGCATCAGTGAAGGACAAATTGAGATCTGATAAAACAAATTTATCATGGACTCAGTTGACATGGAGACAAATTTATCATGGACTCAGTTGACATGGAATTTCATCTAGTGGCATTCAGAAGCCTGGGAGAATGATTAAGGAAAGGAGATGGTGAAGCTGACCTAAGGCTGAGGATAGATAGAACATGAGAACCAGTATGCAGTCCATATCAAAGCTTCTTAAATTGTGGGTTGTGACCCTATGTGGGGCTGTGACACCCCACATATGTTTGTAACGAATGAATGTGATGAAAAATTTGGCAAGAGTAAAAGATAGTATTCCACCAAGATTTAATTCTTTATGGAAAAATAAACTAGCACATCTTATTAGTATGCAAATTTGCTTTCACCTTTAATAAATGGTAAAATCATATATATACACACACACCCCAAAAATATTTTAAATGTATTTCTTTATGATTTATTATCAGTAAAAGTTTGAATTGCATACTTATTTTACATACCTATACACACAGGATCATGGAAAAATTTCTTGGGTGAAAAGGGGTCATGAGAAGAAGTTTAAGAAACTCTTGGTCTACATAATCATTATAGATATTTATAATATTTTCAAGGTTTTGTATTAGGTTTGTCTGTTGTACTCATAATCTATCACCCACATATCTAAAATCCATACCAGAAACAATGCTGCATGGAGGGGAAAAGAAGGCTGATGAAATTATAAAGATCTTAGTTTGACCCCTGGCTTAGCTGCCGACTAGCTATGTGACCTTAGGCCAATGACAAACTAGAAAAGAAAAGGGCAACACAGATATGACACTGGATTGGAACCAGAAAAATCTGGATTTAAATCTTGACTAACTGTGATTCTGGCTAATCATTTGATTTTTATGTCTAAGTTCGCTGCTCTATAAAATAAGCATGTTAGATTACTTCTAAAGGCTCTTTTAGTTCAATTATCCTTCAAGTCTATAAATTCAGAGTTCAATTTTTAAAACTGAATGTAAAAATTATCTTTACATGTAATGTAATTGGGGGAAAATAAAATAGTATTTAGAAAAAAAGTAAAATAAACCTATAAAAATTCAGCATTCATATGTTGCCTAGTGCTAGGATTTTATAATATCTATTAAACCGTTTTTACCATCTGACTCTTACTCATTTTTCCCAATAAAGTTATACTCTCAATTGTCCCTAATTTTTCTGAACCTGACCTTTTAAAAATTTCACCTGTCAAAAAGGAGGCAACACTGAAATATTTTCCCATATTTTTTGGTAGTTATGGTGATGAGTACTCTCTGTCTTGCCAAAAGCTAAATGCCAAAACGAATGACCCAGACAACACATGGGTAAGCCAGGGCCACTATCATGTAGCTCCTCCAGAGGTTACTTTGGTTTTCAAGTCACATGAGATAGAAGTGGTCCTCCAAATCTGAGTAGACAAGGGTAACTCCATCCTTTCCTAAAGCAAGCCCTTTAAATCAGTGCCAAAGCTCACAATTCCTGAAAGGATCTCTATTCCCTTATTCCAAGAACTGTTTAAGTATATGTTCTGCCCTGAGAAGTTGGTGATGAAAATATTCAAGAGTAGGAAGTAGCACTGCTTGGAATCATAATATCTTTATGTAATTTTAGAACAAAACAACTTCAGAACATTCAGGATTTCCTAGGTTTAGGACTCAAGAGAGTCATAGATTTAGGGATAGAAGGATCTCAGAAGTCATTCAGCCCAGTTCCCTCACACAAATGAAGAAACCACATTCTAGAAAGAAGTGATTCATGTATGGTCACAAAGGAATTGAGAATGTATAACAGATCAATTGAAAGGGATTTCAGAGGTCATCTTGTCTAATTTCATCATTTTTCATTTGTAAAATGTGAATCCATCTAATACAGAAAATAGAATAGATATAGAATGTGGGAATCTATGTTTTTATTATGAGCTTAGCACTGGCTTCTAACAATTGCTTCTCAATTCCTTAATAAAGTGTTTTCCTCCATGCAAGTATGTAGCACCAAAGGTGCAGTGATCAATCAGCGAATCAGGAGTCACATCTCTTTCATTCAGTGTTACAAAGAAGACCTTAAGGAAAATCCTAGGTGTGGGCAGAAATGAGATGAACTACTAATATGGAAAAAGGAGACCAGAGAAATTAAGTGAATTCCAAGTGACTCCAGTAGTAAGCAAGGGGTGGAAACCCAATAGTTCTCACTCCAAACCTAATTGTCTTTTTATCATGGTAACTGGGATTTGAACGCAGTTTTTATTTAGTATTTAGTACCTGTTTTTGTTTGTTTGTTTGTTTGTTTTTTTTGGTGAATCATGTTTCCTCTATCAAGTACAGAACAATAGATTCCATAATACCAATGGCTGCCACTCTTTCCTTTCCTTCCCCCAACCTGCAAAGATGCTGATAAAACTATTCAGGCAGTTTTTAGCTTTGATTAAAAAAAAGTATGTTTGGCAGCTAGAATGTCAAGCCAGAGTTAGGAAAATTCATCCTCCTGAGTTCAAATCTGGCTTCAGACACTTTCTACCTGTGTGATTCTGGGCAACCCTGTTTGCCTCAGTTTCCTCAATTGTGAGATTAGCTAGAGAAGGAAACAGCAAACCACTCCAGTAACTCTTGTCAAAAATAGCAAAAATGGGGTTATGAAGAGTTGGACACAACTGAACAACAAGAAGTATGTAGATGTGGTACAAGGAAAAGAACATGGGATTTTGAGTCACAGTTCAAATACTGGTTCTTCTACTTACTATATGATGGTCCACAAGTCATCTAAGTTCTCTTAGTTCCCTCATCTGAAAAAAGGGTAGAGAATGAGATTCTAGAACCTTCTAAATTTCTTTCCCTAATCATTATATTTCATCTGGTGATAGAGCAAAAATAATTCTTGCAATATTATCATCAAAGCTACTTACAGAAAGTGGCATTCAAAAAAAATAACAATCACAGTGACTTGTCTGCTACATAGTTTTAACTGAATTTCTTAGATTTTGCATTTTCAAGAGATATATGATATTCATTTGGGACTGGACTTTAAAAATATTGGAAAGTTTAGAACTTTAGGATTTAAAATGAACTTTTTTCTTTTTAAAATACCCCTTTAATGAAGAGTATGGTAAAGAATCTTATGGCTCATAAAGCTCAAAGTCAGGACACATTTTCAATAAGGCAGTAGATCAAATTATCAGTTGGAGCAGCTGACTCAGATAGGCAGATAACTTTTGACTTTCAGAGTGAAGTGCAGAAGGGTATGGAAGAAAGTTAAGACCAAGGAAACTATCAGCCCTTCCCATGTCCTTCTTCCAAACCAAAATAAACCCCTCTAAACCAACAAAACAGAATAAGGTGATAAAAATCAAAACTGGTGATATGTCCATCAAAGATAACAAAACTGGCAAGGATAAGAATTTTTTTAAAAAGAAAAGACACATACTTCCTGTTGTTCACTTGTGTCCCATATCTTCATGATCCCATTTTTGGTACTTTTGATAGAGATACTAGAATGGTTTGCTGTTTCCTTCTCTAGTTCATCTCATAATTGAGGAAGCTGAGGCAAACAGGGTTGCCCAGAGTCACATAGATAGAAAGTGTCTGAGGCCAGATTTGCACTCAGGAGGATGAATTTTCCCACTCTAGGCTTGACACTGTAGTTGCCCAACATACTTCTTTTAATCAAAACTAAAAACTGCCTGAGCACTTTTACCAGCATCTTTGCAGGCTAGGGGAAGGAAAGGAACAGAGTGGCAAGTAGCCATTGGTATTATGGAGCCTGTTGTTCTCTATGTATGTCCTGCTATAGTTCTGTATAGTGTACAACACCTGTTGTACTTGTTCATAGAGGAAGCATGATTCAGTAGAGTGTAGGACAGTGAGAGGTCCTATGGTCCATAAAGTAGAACCAGCTTCAGAAAATCAGAGGACCTAGGGTTCTATGGTCCATAAAGTAGAACCAGCTTCAGAAAATCAGAGGACCTAGATTCCAGTGCCATCTTTTACACATGCAGGCTTTATTACCCTAGGTAAATGCCTACAGATAAATGCCTCAACATCTCAGAGCACCAGACAACTTTCTAAAACATGCTGCAGAAGAGTCGATGTTAATATTTCCCATCCTGCCATTCTTTGATCCATCTCTCAATGTCTTGCTTTACCATTGGCTGTACTTTATGACCAGAATGTTCTTCGTCTTGACTTCTGCCTACTGAGTTTCTTCAAGACTTCATCAAAATTCGGCCCAATTCTCACCTTCTGAAAAAAGCCATTGCTAATTTTCTTCCCTTAATGCAGCTAGGTAGAACACTGGATAGAAGGCATGTCTAGGAGTTGGGAAAAACCTGAGTTCTATCAGAGAAATGACCTTAAACTCTAATCCTAACCCTAAAATTTCATATTAACCCTAAGTTTCTTATATCTCTGGCTCTGCTTCCACAGAGAGTGATCACAAGCAAGTCACTTAGACTCTGACTGTCTGTTTCTTTAACTATGAAATGAGGACAACAATAGTACTTATCTTAGAGTCAAATGAGATAAAACTCAAAAAATGCTCAGCAAAATGACAGTACACAGTTAGCTCTTAATAAATACTCTTTTACCTCTTTCCCTTCTCTCCAACCACTAGTGTATCCCCTCTGAGATGACCTTCCATCTTCTCTGCATATATGCTGTATGTGCATGGCTGTTTGCATCATATCTCTCCAACTATTATCTGAGTTCCATAAAGGTAGGGTCTATATTCTGGCCTCTCATAGGTACTACCTAGCACATAGGAAGCAAGTAATAAATGAATAGTGAGTGACTCATCTGCATTAGTAGAGAGATAAGTCATCACAAGCTCTTACAATGATAAAATTGCAAAGAGAAGGATCTGTCATATTTATCTATATATCATCAGCATCTGGCATGGGGCCTTACCTAACATGAAGTAAGGAGCCAATTACATATGCTGAAATGAATTATATTATCTTGCATAAGAATCTTGAAGAAGTGACTCTTAGTTTCCTCATCTATAAATTGAAGAGCATTTAAGGCTCCTACAGAATCTCTAAGATCCCTCCTAATCCTATGATCTATGAACCTATGAAATCCTGTGGGTTTTGTAATTTAACAACGACAATAATGAACATTTATGAAACTGCTATAAAGTGCTTTTATATGTAATACATAATCATTTGTGTCTAGAACAACCCTGTGAAGTTGTGATGCTCTTATTATTATCCCCATTTTCAAATAAAGAAACAAAAGTTCAGTGACTTGCTCAAGTTAAATAGTTATTAAGTGTATAAGAAGGATTTCAATATAGATCTTCCTAGCTTCAAGTCCATTACTCTCTACATTATATAACCTACCTCTTGTTAAGCTCTATGGTCCTCAATTTCCTCATTTGAAAAACAAGGGGGTCAGACAAGTTATCTCACGACAATAACAACAATTTATTGGCATATACATATTGGGGTGGGGAAGGTGTATAACATTACATCTTATAATTGTCCATGAGCTGAATGACAACAAAGATTTATTAAGTACTTATATACTAGATTAAAAGCTGGGAATACAAAAATAGACAAAAACATCATGTAGAAAAACAGAGAGAAGATGGGAACTGAGTCTTGAAGGACGCTGGGGGAATTATAAGGAGGAAATGCAGATGAAGAACATTTTAGGTATAGGACTATGTCTGTTGGCTAAGTTATTATAATTTTTAGCCATTAGCTTTACCTTTTAGTCTCTTTAAAATCCCATTCACCTCATTTGGTCTCATTTATGGCTTTGCTTGAAGTGAAACAAGATGAAATTCTACTTCTTACAGTTTAGTAGTAAATTACCATGTCACCTGCCAGCTATTTGCTTTACATGCCAATCAATGAGTGTTAGCCCATTTTCTTATTTTTTTCCAATGGTAATAACACACAAAATGCATATTTTTCCATTATAAGTACCACATGTATGTGTATATCTGCATGTTTATCAGTGTAATATCTCTGAAAATTCACAAACAATGTATGTGCTTGGTGAAACAGCCTCAGTTTGCTCCTTTCTATTAGGAAGCTAGCTCATGAATACCACAGTTCAAACATGCCCTTCAGACACGTAGTAGTTATGTGGTCCAGAGAAAATAATTTAATTTCTGCCTAGGTTTCCTCATTTGTAAAATCGGGACAACGATAGCACATACCTCTCAGGATTATTGTGAAGAGAAAATGGGATGTTTGTAAATCATTTCATAAATCTTAATGTTATATAGAGGCTAAATACTGTTATTATTGATAACTATTAGTTCTTATTAGCACAGCTTAAAAAGCTAAGAACTATCTAAACAAGAGTTTACATGTGAACATAGTTGTGTATCATTTTGCTAATGAAATCGGTTATCAATATTTCCTCCTAGAGTACTTTATGATTACTTTTTTTTTTGGGGGGGGGGGGGCAATTGGGGTTAAGTGACTTGTCCAGGGTCACACAGCTAGGCCATGTTAAGTGTCTGAGATCAGATTTGAATTCAAGTCCTCCTGACTTCAGGACTAGTGCTCTATCTACTACACCACCTAGCTGCCCCTGTGATTACTTTCTACAACAAAAGAATATCCTGGCTTTATAGAGAGTTTAAAGTGGTTTACTTTAAGTATTTTAAATTGTTTTTCTTTTTTAAAGAAGCTTTGACAAGGGTAGGGATAAAGAGAAACAGTTTATTTCACCTCATTACTCAAATATTTTTCAAAATTCTCTAGAAAATCAGTATAATGTAAGGAAAGATAACTTTTCAGTCCAGAAGACCTGAGTTAAATCCTGCCTCTAACACATAATGATTGGGTAACCCATAGGAAGTAATTTACTTTTCTGGTGCCACAGGTACCAATCTCTTAGATCCCATATTGCAATGGAGATGCTGATTTTATTAGCAGAAAGAGTTTGAGAACACTTCTATCTAGATCTTAGATGAATGGAAGCATCAATTCTCAGTGGATTTAATGACATTTCAGTGATATGATAAAAATACCACATAGATATACCATATTGTAACTGTCATCCATGAATGTGCATATTTATCCTATACAAGTCTAACCAAATCTACAGATGCTACCGAATCACTCTTTTAAATCTTGGTCTTATGTATTTGTAATGTATAACAAAAATTTCCAATGTAAACTCAGGCTTCTAGGACAGAGCATCAGGCCTAGAGTCAGGAAAAATTCAATCTTCCCAAATTTAAATCTGGCCTCAAACAGTTACGAGCTGTGTGACTCAGAGAAAGTCTTTGCCTTAGTTTCTCATTTGTAAAATGAGCTGAATTAGTAAATGGCAACTATCTCAAAAAAACCTCAAAAGGGGTCATGAAAAGTCAGGCACAACCAAACAAAAACATGAAAAAAATTTTTTAAACAATGGTGATAGAAGGATCTATTATTTCATTAGGGTAGCTATTCCTGCTACACTGAAGATAGAGTAAACTCATAGATAACAATATCTTTTTAACTTAGTAAGTAGTCCTTAAGAATTGAGAGAGCTCAAAACTTCACCAAATAATAATTAACCTAGTACTGAAGCTCTCTGAACTTAACTAGCCTGGTCTTGAGCTTGAGTAAAGCTAACAGATATTGTTTTCTTGTTCTCTAATACCTTCCTTACATTGAGTTATAAAGTGAAATGATTTAGGAACTTTGTAAAGCAGATCTGTAAGAAAGTAACAGGCTGATTTCAAGCTCATCTGAAAAAACAATTTCTTTGGACTGTTAATACTCATACTGTTATTATATTCCTATTTGAAGGCTTTCTAGCTTGGTAGGATCTTCCAATTAACTAACTAGTCAGCATTTATAAAATAATTAAGGGCCTTGTGCTGGCCTTGAAGGCCCAAGGTCACTCTTAATGAAATATAGAATCAGAGTAAAAATGTACTGATTTAAGCTTAAAGAGAGAAAAAATAGGTTTTTTAAAAGAATGAGGCAAATTAGGATGTGACAAATGAATGGTTAAGAACTGTGATAAATGAACAGTTACTGTTATCAATCCAAGAAACTAAAACATATCTTTATGCTTTATTCTTCATGAAGAATTTTTTTTTTAAATATAGAGAGAAATTAATGAAATTAAAGGTTTTCGACTTGATTCTAAAATATAATTTTACTTATTTCTATGACATTTAGATAATAAAGAACTCTTTGTAAATGAAGAGATATCAGATATTTTTAGCTCCAGGAGGGCAGAGAAGATTTCAAATTGGGCAGTTAAAAATTGTGAAAAAGGTTCAGTCCTGAAGTCAGGAAGGATCTGAGTTCATATCTGACCTCAGATACTTAACAATTCCTAGCTGTGTGACTCTGGGCAAGTCACTTAACCCCAATTGCCTCAGCAAAAAAAAAAAAAAAAAAAAAAAAAAAAAAAAAAAAAATTGTGAAAAGATGAGAAAAACCTTGAGAGGTTCCCTCTCTCTAATGACTTGAAAAATAATACTGAACTTCAGTAAGTTTATTGAAAGAGCATTTCCCATCATACTATTGAGTTTAACTGCAGAAGGTTATATAATATATAGAGAAATCATTTTGAAGTACATAAAATATGGATAGATTTGGAAGAAGAGATACAGAGATCTGGCTGGACTTCTGGTTGGAGCCAACACTAAGTACCATGGATTAATATAATAATAGTTTGAATTTATAAAGCATTTTGAAGTTCATTTACAAAGTACTTTACAATAACCCAGTGAGTTTAAGGGTTATTATTATCTTTATTTTAGAAATAGTGGAACTAAGTTTCAAAGAGGTGGCCTAGTAGATTAAGAATACTGGTAAGGAAATCTCATCTTCCTGAATTCAAATCTTGCCTCAGAAACTTATTAGCTGTGTGATCCAGGCCAAGTCACTTAACATTGTTTGCCTCAGTTTCTTCATCTGTCAAATGAGCTACAGAAGGAAGTGACAAACCACTCTATTATCTTTGCTAAGAAAATTCCAAATGGAGTCACCAAGAATTGGACATAATTAAAATGAATGAACAACAATAAAATACCTTACACGGGATCACCTAGTTAATGAGTATCTGAGACAAAATTTGAACTCAGATTTTCTTGATTCCAAGTATAGGACTACATACACTCTGTCACTTTGCTGACTCTAGTATTACTAAGCTATAAATGTGTCATCTGTCTAACCTGTAATGGAGCTTATTAAAATTCCAACAACTCTACTCATAAGAAAGGTGAAAAAAATTGCAATTTTAAAGAAAAACACATACACTTTCAGAAAACACATGGTAAAATGAAGACAACCTGAAGACGGTATCCATTATCTTGGAAATAAACAAAAACAAAAAACTCTCAAAATTAAAAAAAGTCCAATCCTAAATGTAATTTATTTTCTGAAGGGTCTGCAAATAAGTGAAAATGTATTCTCTTATTTTTCTTAAGCATGACCATTTAAAGGTAGAATATGACAGTTGTTTTTCAGGACAAAAAGTTAAAAAGTCAATTAAAATGAGCAGATCAACATATCCAATTAAGAGGTTGTCTTAGGACATTCTTTCCCCTTCTTTTTCTAAGAGGTGTAGGTGGAGTGACTCACTCGATTAAATGTTGGGGCACACTTGAGCTCAGACACCATTCCACATAAATGGTAAGTCTGTTTTACACTCAGTGCAAACTTCCAACAGTTGGAAACCTGCCATCATACTATAAAAATACAGTAAAACCTCAATTACCTGGAATGTTCAGGGAATGGGGTGGTTCAGTTTAATAATTTCCTGCTTATCTCAGTAGTAATCAGAAAACTCTTTATGTTTTAACCCTTACAGTCAAAAAATTTCAAGGTATAGTAATATGATTTCTTGTCTTTGTAAACATATAGTCGACCAAATTTGAACTTTTTTTGATGACTAGACAGCTTTCTGAATAAAACGAGCTTCAAAAACTTAAATGAAGCACTGAATTCAAGAGTTAGAAGATCTAGATTCAAGTCCTTTGAAAAACTGTGTGACTATAGAGAAGTTAACTTGAATACTCAGCCTCGGTTCTCTCATCTATAAAATGAAGTTAATATTACACAAGATAACATCAAGTTGTTTTTTGGGGGGGTAACTTTTGTAAACCTTAAATTACTGTCCTACTGTGAGTTATCATGATTATTATTGAATCAATGTAGAAGAAGGGGTAAAGGGATAAGATGGAAAGGGTAACTGAACTCAAGGAACAACCTGACAATATTTTTTCATAAAAAACAAAAAAAAACATAAATTGCTGATATTATATCTTTCTTTTTCTCCTATCCTAAAAAGGGGGAGGTGGAAGATGTCACAGAAAATAAATCATTAACTGAGAATTTTGGCTTACCCAGATTTTATTTGGAACCTCAAAACATAACAACATATGTTATAGACCAGATTTAGTATTAAGGAGATTGTCTTTTTAATCTTTTTTTTGTTTTGTTTTTGAAAACAACATTTCATTGTAATCAAATGTGTGAGAATATTTGGGGATAAACAACTAGTTTCGCTACAAGTGGGCCCTACACATTTCAACCTCTGGTCTCAGTGTGCTATATTTCCACAAACCCCAACCCATAAGTAAAAGTCAGGCTTCGTAAATACTCTCTGTAAGCCTTCCTATGTGGGACAGATGTGGATTTATTATGTTCGTGAAGGCTTAAAAGTTAAAACACTCAAGCAGGGATAAATATTTGTTCGTCAAGGACTACCTTCACGTTGAATGTTATTTCCTCCATGACGTAAACTCGTTCAGGAAATGCTTTCGCCACCTCCTCCACACTGTTAAAATACTGCACTGGTTCCTTAATATCCCGGTCTTGTTCCAGAAGCTTAAACTGCCCTGAAAACAGATGATAAACAGAAGTACTGTGAGTGAGATGTTTACACTGGACAGCTGTCACTGTGGCAACTGCACACATCTCTGATCCCTATTATCCTTTGGGGAAGTCTTCTCTTTATTAGAAAAAGCACTTCAAGGAAAAGCTTGAAAATGAATGAAAAAAAAGCATCCTCATTTATATTGTACACATATTCTATTACAGTGAAAAAAGAGTCTCCATGGTTAAGTTGAATAAATGTCTACTGGAAACTTCCATTTTGAAATAAAATAAACTATTAACTCTTCCCAGACAGTGAATTTATTCTAAATCTTATAGATTTAGTCTACCTCTTATAGTAAATTAGTCTTAATTATGTTTCATATATATTATTAACCTTATGATCACATAAACATAAATCCTTAACTCGTACATCATGGACCAAACACAACTTAATATATTTCTAGATAGTTTCAGCACTTCAATGGTAGCACTTTTTCTATATTAACCCCCCCCCCCCCCATCTTTTAAGGCTTTGACTGAGAGCATGGGACTAAATAAAAGCTTTTAGCTTTTATCAATAGTTATTTTCTGAATTCTGCTTGGATTCTAATACTTGCAGAATCAAAGAAAGGAGTTAAGAGCTCTGGTGAAGCAAATTTCAAACTGTGTGAGAAACAAACATTTTTCAATAGATAAATTACCTCAGGGGTAGGAGGTTGCATTCTTGCTGGGCTAATAGAAGTCAGAGAATATGGTAGAATCCTGTCAGAACATTGGCCTGGTTAGACAAGAATGCTTCTGGTTAAGGGCCTCTATGCTACAATGAAGGTGAGGCATTCTTCTTTATTGTGTAAATTGAAGGTATTATTTGATCCAGGGTATAATAATTCCTAGAAATGCAGGTCCTTGGAAAATAGGTCTTACTCTCATTCTAAGCTGTGGAATAAGTGGATTTAACATAATTCAGGGATTCTTCCCCTTAACAAAAAAACCAGGTTACAAAGAATAATTAAGGGAAACAGTGTCTAAAAACACACTTTAAATAATTTTCTTTTATGCTCAGTACTAGACAGTTATTATATATAAAACTTTTGTCTCACAGGAAAGATTGAGCCTAAGTCATCACAAATGTATCCCTCTCTTCACAATTATAAATAAATATCAACAAATATCATTATTATAAATAAACATCAACAGTCTAAGAATAGTGCATTAAAATCTTCATAAGCAATATTGCTTTGAGATGGAAGTTTAGAAGTTCTGAAGTTCAAAAATTCCCAGACCAAAATAAAAAGAATGGCAACATGGCATGGCACTACCACTGGATGTGTCCTTTGTTGAGTTCAGTGCCCTTGTTTTATCACCCATCAGGGAGGAAGGCTTTAAATTTGATTCACATGAGGATTAAAGGATCATAGCTTTGGCACAGGAAGGAATTTCTGAGGTCATCTAGGCCAATCCCTTCAGTTTGCAAATGAAAAACACTGGGATGTAGAAGGCTAAAATAATTTGTCCCAAAGTTTTTGTTGTTGTTGAGTCAGTATCTGTCTCTTTGTGATCCCATTTAAAAAAAAAATTAACAATACTTGATTTTTTTCTAATTACATATAAAGATAGCTTTGAATATTCATCTCTGTAAGATTTTGAGTTCCAATATTTTTTCCCCTTCCTTCTTTACCTTCCCTCTCCCCAAGAGAACAAACAATTCAATATAGATTTTTTTTTTATATGTGTGTGTATGTGTATATACTCATACAGACACAATCATTTTAAACGCATTTTCACATTAGTCATCTTGTGAAAGAAAAAATCAGAATAAAAGGGAAAAAACCTCAAGAAAGAAAAACAAAAAAAACCCAAAAGGTGAAAAGAATATGCTTCTTTCTGCATTTAGTCTCCAGAGTTCTTTCTTTGGATGTGGAAACAGTTTCCATCTGGATTCTATTGGAATTGTCTTGGATCATGGTTTTGCTGAGAAGAACTATGTCTATCATAGTTGACTATAACATAAACTTGCTGTTACTGTGTACAATGTTCTCCTGGTTCTGCTCACTTCACTCGGCAACAATTCATGTAAGTTTTTCCTGAGTTTTCTGAAATTAGCCTGCTCATCATTTTTTATAAACAATAGTATTCTATTACATCCATGTACTATAGCTTATTCAGCCATTCTTCAATTGATGGCCATCCACTCAATTTCCAACTCCTTGCCACCTCAAAAAGAGCTGTTACAAACATTTTTTTGCACA
This sequence comes from Antechinus flavipes, assembly GCF_016432865.1. NCBI lineage: Eukaryota > Metazoa > Chordata > Mammalia > Dasyuromorphia > Dasyuridae > Antechinus > Antechinus flavipes. The sequence continues at coordinate 483,044,478 of NC_067398.1, read as the reverse complement.
TGTGGTTCCTTTTCTTTTATGACCTCTTTGGGATACAGACCATTTGGGGTTTTCTTGACAGAGATACAAGACTGTTTTGCTATTTTCTTTTCCAGTTCATTTTACAGATGAGGAAACTAAGCCAAGCAGGGTTAAGTGACTTGCTTGGGATCACAACAGCTGATAAGTGCCTGAGGCCAGATTTGAACTCATGAAAGTAAGAGTCAGGAAGACTCCAAGCCTGGTACTCTCATAAGCACCCTCTGAAAGAGAACACCTCAAAGATAGAAGTAAATTATTTCCTATGGATAACTATTCTGTCTGCCTCCCAATATCTTCTGATCTTGTCATATAGGGACTACTAGAGTTGGAAGAGATCCTCAAGGCCATCTAGTATAATCTCCTCATTTATAGATAAGGAACAAACTAAGGTTTGGGTGGTAATTTATCTCTTGGTTGTTACAGTTATATAACTCAGTCTCCCTGACTCCCTTCCAAGGTCCTTATAGCTACAGATGTGTAATTTTAGTAACTGACAATAATGTACAGCATTTATCTGTTACTATCTCCCTAATACATATACATGGGAACATTTCTATAGACATATTGTAACATTTCTATAGATACATTGTATATATACCTACACCCACACAGCTTCTAATTGGTGAGTCACTCACTAAAGGTTGGGAAGTAGGCCAGGTGAAAAAACAGTTGGGTAAACCTGATCCAAATCCATTTATTCAACATTTTCAAAATAAAGCCCACCACCCACCCCCACATAGCTAAATAAAAATGTTTTCTGCTAAAACAGCACATGTCTTAATAATTAAAACTCTACCACAGGTTTGTTGGAAGACTCCCTGAAATCATATCCTATGCTAGCCCAAGGATAGCTCATGATGGCAATTCTTTTCAAGTTAATAAGGGTAAAAAAATCCCTCCAGTGGACTTCTCAAGGGAAGGGGTGAAAAAAAAACAATTGCCCAACAGGAATGCTCAAATTCCCCCAAAGTATTTGTTTAACTAACTTTCTGAGAACTCTGTTGGGATTCCTGTTTTTGACAAAAGAGGCTTGGGACACAAAAACCAATCCATTTTGGGCATCTGAGCGAAGAGGACAAACTATTTTTTCACAACATGTCTATGAAATCTGCCAATCCCACAAACTGGAAAACTGAGTCGGTGGAAGCTAAATCCCAGAGACCACCTAAAGAGTTAAATGTCTCCTCCTCTCAACCTCAATGTGAAATCAATTTACACACATATACACACTACCTCAACCTCTGTATAGGGGAACGGATTATTTAACAGACCATTCCAAGAAGAACAGAGTCTTTGTGCCACCAAACAAAAACATCTGGAGGTTGCTGAGACATCTGTTCTAAGATGTTACTGTCAAACTGTGTTCTGAGTGAGGGAGGAAGCTACATTGTCTTTGATGGATAAATAAAACATCTCCATTTCTAAGAGGCTGCTCCATCTGCAGAACCAAGAGTCTCATAAGAATTAGTATATTAATAAAATGTTCATTCCAAGGCAGTTAAAGCAACAGAAATAAGAATGAAGGAACCAAGTTTATATCCTGAATACATTCTTGCTAATGCCTTAAAATCTCTACCAGTAAAATTTTGCCCAGTAAAAAATGATGCCCGTGGCTGATAAAACATCAGTTTGCTTCCTCTGCCTGAGGTAGATCACAGTTGATAGCACTTAAACTCATCAATCTAAAGCTTAGGCAACATGTTCAAAATCTGGTTACTAGAGTTGGAGTTTGGAAGAACTCAAGAGTGGCTTTAACACTGGACAATGGGAGAAAACATATTTGTAGTCAGAAACAAAGAGAGTGGAAAAATGACTTCCTAAGAAATAAAAGCTAGCAAAAGGAGGGCCACACAAAGGAAGTCAAAGCCAGATGTAGACTTTGCCACTTGTCAGATGATTTAGTAAAACATGCCTGGTTAGGAGTTGCGAGGTTGGGAAGTTTAGGGCAATGAAGCTCATGAAAACAGATACTGAGCATTATTTATGTCAAATCCTTTTCTTAGCTATGACTGTGCTCGTTGCTATCTATTTAGCAAAATGCAGTTTTAATGAAGGAACAGAAAAGGAAGCAAGAAAAGTTATTAAATTAAACAACAATCTAGTGGCTACTTGGACATCCAGAGAGCCAAAGAGCATTCTACTGAAGTGTGGCCTGCATCTGGCCTCTATAAAATATCACAGAATAACAGAAAAGAAGCTTCCTTCAAAACAACAAACACTGATCAAAGTATAGCAGAGATCAAGAAAAGCGCTGCACAGGCAATAACTATGAAACTTATTAACTATTATCTCTAGGCAAGTCACCATTTTTTCAGGCCTTAACTTTTCTCATCTATAAAATATCAATAATAATATCAGTACTGGTTCCTTCACAGTACTGTTGTTAAATTAAAATGAGATAAATGTGTGTACAATGCTTTACAAACTTTGAAGTTCTATTGAAACACCAACTGAAATCTGAAACTGATATGCTTTTAAATGCCTTTGAAATTGGTAATAATACTCTGCTCATTTAATATTGTTATCACTTAATAATTGTTATATGTGTTTCTATGTATGTATGTACATATCTTTTACATTTAAAAGTACTTTCCTTACAACAATCCACAGAGCATGTTAGCAGTAAACAAATTATAATCACCATTTTATAGATGAGGAAACTGAGACTTGAAGAATTTAAGTGATCTGCCCAAGGAAGTGCCAGAGGCAGAGTACAAAACCCACATCTCTGCCAATTTCAATTTCAACACTCTTTTTACTAAGCCTTCTTTAGGATTTGAGACAGGCAGTTAGAGCATTTAAAGTTATCTGAAGCTTGTGGAAGAACAGCATAAAGTACTAAAGGAATTGTTGATGAAACCCCTGAGCTGTTACTGACTATATATATATATAATTTTTACAAAATCACATATGATTGAAAACTTAGTAAGTTTCTATTCCAAAAGAAGAAGAAATCAAGTTAAGGAAAGTGTTGAGAACATTCTAGTCTGGAGGACTTAACTTCTCTATCTGGAAAGATTTGGGTGAATTTCTTTTGAATATCTGACTTGTGTATTTACCAAATAGGAGCAGCATGATAGTCTTCCAAATAAAAAAAAATCATCACCTGCTCACTAGAGATATTTGAGGAAGGGAGACAAAGAAATAGCCTCACACAATAATAAAGGAGCTTCGGAGTTAAACATCCGGGAAAGCTTTTTGATAGCTGGGTCAGTTGACCTGAAACATTCAGGTCAGTTGACCTATGGCAAGCCTCTCACAAAGATAGCTTTGAAAAATTGATGAGGTGATCCTTCCAGAAGGAATGGTTTTCGTCTGGAAACTTGAGCCTGTTCTATTGAGGGAGAGTTGAATTATGTAAACTGAATGGCCCTTAGAAGTACTAATTTTAAGTTTGTCTGTGACTCACTGTACTCTAACGTGAAACACGCACGGGTCAGAACTACTCCATCATTCTCCCAAGCATAATACAGTAGTAAATAACATAGCACACATAAATATATACTAATGAAGAAATGGTCATTATTTTCTTTCTCTTTCCTAATGAAAACTCTTAAAAATAATTTGGACTTTCCTCATTGCTAGTTATACTTATGATCTTTGGCTCAAGCTGATATTTTACTGAAAGAAAATAACTGGTTAAATAAAGCAGAAAGCATCTGATGACTATAGTTAAAAAATAAAACCAGATAATAAATAAGTTTAAGTAAATAAAAAATAACATGGGAAGAAGGGGGAGGAGGAGAGAAACAACATTCAGCCTAGAGGTCAACATATTCTTAGGACACATTCTCCCCCAGGCTGGGAAGGATTTTAGCATTTTTAAGTGCATGATCATTAATAATCAATAGATAATTAGAGCATGCTAAACTGCCTTTCTGTCCCTATCAACAGCTGGCTAAGTTGAACTGGAAGAAATTGGAGGTGCCAGTCAAGAAAAATATCTGTGAAAATCAAATTAAACAGGATAATAACAGGGCATAGTCTGTATCTTTATACTTACACTGTACTGACCTTTATCCATATTACCTGATTGATCTGTTGTGAGAATAACATTTTATTTGTACATGATAGGACGACGCAAAACTGTTCCAGAAAGCAAGACTTATAGTTCAGGAGCAGAAAACAAATATTCAAGAAAAGAGTAATTTCATTGTAAACTATCTTGAAGTTTTCGTAGTTATTCCCTGAAGAATATATATTTGAGATTTTATACATCAACAGAAAATGGTGGTCAATTTTGAAACACTAGGCTTCAATTAAATACCCTTGCTGAGAGGGTTTAAAGTAGAATCATTCTTTGGTACAGTATAGTTGACCAATCTGTTTCCTGGCACAGAATTGTTTTCATCCTGGTTTTTTAAGAACAGAAAATTGAATTTTGGTTGTTTACTTTATCAGTATTAAATGTGCTGTTTTTGTTTTGGTGGTGAGAAAACAAATAGCAATTAAATTTTTTTACAAAAAGTCTTCTGCACATTCAATCCTAACCTTATGCTAACATTATGAAATACTTCATTTTCTTCCTTTGAAATGTCTTTCCTCTCCATCTTTGCATAAACATGGTCCTTATCCCCTCACACCAATATTATTGCAACAGTTTCCTAGCTAGTCTGACTCTCATCACTCCTACCTCCCAAAGTCCCACTCTCAATCCATCTTGCATAACCCCATCAAACTTCTTTTCCTGACACATGGTTTTCATCATGTCACTTCTACTTTAAAATCAACAATGGCTAATATCCACCAAATCCAGTCATCTGTTAGGCTTTCAAGTACTCCATAAAGTGTAGTCCTACTACATTGAATGGATTTCCAATCTTATTTTCCAAGTCAAGAAGTATTTATTAAGCACTTGCTATGTGACAGAAACTATGTTGAGTATGTGGGATACAAAAAAAATCAAAGACAATTTCTACTCTCAAGGAGCTTACAGTCTAATGGAATAATAAGAATCAGTATATACCTCTTCTTTTCATATTTCTCTACACTGCTTCAGAATTAACATCAAATAATAAGGTGCTTAATTAATACTTGGTTGATTTGTATAAGAATAGGAGAACAGGTTAAGAAATGATATATGGTAGAGATCTGTGATAAGGGAGTGCTATTTTTTCCTTCCTGGAGTTCATATTACACATTGAAAGAAAGGGTAGGGAGGATTTCTTTGGGTGGTTCCTTTTATCTTTTAGTACAGGGTCTAGAAGTCAGCAAGATCTTTTAAACTACAGGTGGAAGATTCTGCTCAGATCAAGATAGAATCGGCAAACAATCACTCTATGTGTTGTCACATGGTAACATTTGGGAGTGTCAGAAAAGGCCTTGTTTAGGAGGTGGTCCTTTAGATGAACCTTGAATACAATAAGAATTCTAAGGTTGGAGGTGGGGAGGGACAGGCACCAAGGCTAGAGATGAAATGCCATACATGATAAACACCAAGCACACTATTTTGGTTGGTATACAAAGTAAGAGTGGGTATCATCAAACCTTTCTATCTGTACTCTCCCAAAAGATGTACAAAAGCCCTAAGAAACATAAATGAAAAATGACAAATCTGAGATTTCTCTGCAATTTCTAAAGTCATTCAGAATATAAATGAAGAACGTAAATGTTTCACTTAGCCTATAGTAGAACTATCTGTGAGGGAATGAGATAATCACAATCAATCAAAATAAACCACTTGCTTTATGGGAAAAGGTCTGCGCTACTTATCTGTAATCAATCAGAGAAAAGACTGGGATTGGAAAAATGAAGTATGATTTGGAAAAAGAAAAAAGGGGGCAGGGATTGTAGCTCTGAGTCAAAGTTCCTAGGACTTTTGGATCTTTTCAAAGTAATAGTTAATATTTTGTCATATTAGTCAAAGAATTTTAGAATTAGAAAGTCCCTAGTGATAATCTAGTCCAACCTTCTTATTTTAAAGATGTTTTAAGAAAGTATGTCATAAATAGAGTTACTGCTTTGTAGAGGGTAATCATCAAAAGACAACAGAATCCTCTTTCAGTTTAGCTGAGATGAAAGCAGAATATTTCAAAAAGAAGCTTTGCTTTGGAAACTAGGAAAAACTAAAAGAAAATTAGAGGAGCACAAATCTGCAATTTCTATGCTTGTTCATTTTCAACTCTCTGGAACTTCTAAATGTTAATTCCTTTTAGAGATGCAGAGAAGAAGCTGGATTGATCTTCCACATGAAGTCCCCTCAAATATCTAAAGGAATCTACCTGCCACCCAAACATCTTCTCTAGGCTCAACATCTGGTAGGTCTTGACATTTGAAAAATTTCTAATTCTCTTAACCACCTGGTTTCCTTCTGAAGAAACTCCAGTGTGTTAGTACTTCTAAATGTTGCCTGGGCTTTTAATTTTGGTGAATTTTAAAAAACATCTAAACTCTCTATTGCTTCACTTATTTTGTATACGATAATTTTATTAATGATGAAATGAATAAGAGAAACACAATATAAATATACTTATTTGAAACAACAACAACAAAAAAAAGTGACAGAGACAAAAAACATAAATCTCAAAGTAATAGCTCCATTTTGTAACTTCTGAAGGTAGATTTTCAATGATTTCATTTTGCAACTACAGGCATAAATCCTCTTAGTGAGGCTGTATCAAATTTAGCTAGTGGCTAGAGGTGCTCAACCTCTAAACTAGACCCTTCCAAAAGTCTTGTTACATAGCTTTTCAATCATTTAAGAAAGCATTAAAAAAAGAAAAAAAATAGTTTATTTATCTGTAGCACTAATATGGTCAATAAAGTATTCTAGGATTTTAACAAAATTCATGACCATTTTTGCTAGTGAAACATAATACTATTTATGGTTTCTTCTTTGCTCCTTTCAGCACACTGCCATGTAAACACCCACACACCAATGGGACCCCAGAGGAGAGAAAAACACAAGCAGCTGTTCAGACTATGGTTTTAGCCAGAAAAAAAAAAAACCCTCAATTATGAGAGATTTATTTTTTAAATTATATGCCAAAACTGAAGTGAATAATATTTAATGTACAGAAAGCATGGATGGCTATCAAGTACTTTACTTAATGTACTAACATTTAAGGAGGGAAAATAAATATATGTTGAAATTGTAACACTCATATTTACTCAGTTTACTGAAACATTTTCAAGAGTACCTAGTTTCAAAATATCCCATCCCCTCTCTCCCTCTGTGTAGATTAATTCACCTCCGTATAAAGCTCTGGGGGTAACTTTTGTGCCCTAGTATGTTTTAACTTAGCCCTTCAACAAATCTACTTTATAGAATAATTATGTTTATCTATCAACGTCCATGTGATTCTACTCTAGCTGCACCAAATTGTGACAAATAATGGAATGGCAAAGTTCATCTTCTACATCTTCCTCCTTCCATTAGGGTGATTGTTGTATCAGCTTTTCCATTGATCTGTGCATTGATGGAAATGTGACTATTCCTCTATCACCTTTGTTCTATGTCATCATTCTATCAGATTGACACAAGGTCACTAACTCCAAAATTATAGGCTTTTCCTCACCAAACATTTTTAAAATTATTAATAGCTTGGGAACTCATCTCCTCCTGAAACTTATATTCAGCTTTTGGGAGTTTTTGATTTAATAAAATTTCATGGAAAAGGCATGGTAAAATATAGAAGGTGTTTTGTTGTTGAATTGTTTCAATCATGTCTTAATTTTTTTGACACCATTTGGACTTTTCTTGGCAAAATCACTATTTCTTTCTCCTGTTCATTTTATAGATAAAGATACCGAGACAAAAAGGGCTTGTGGTTGTAAAGTCTTTTAAATAGGTTTCTAATTTGATCTTTACACTAGTCCTGTGAAATAGTTAGGGTTAGTACCCCCATTTAACATATGTATTTTAACCCTCTATCTCCTATTCCTAGAATTCTCTCTCTTTTCTGTCCCCTGGCTTTCTAAAGACAGCTCAAATCCCTCCTGCTCTCTTTCTGCTAGTACCTTCTCTCTGAGATAACTTTCTATTCTCTCCTTCATAGTTCTCTCTCACACACAGTTATTTGCACACCATCTCTCCTAGTAGAATGTAAGTTCATTATGAGTAAAGACCATATTTTTGCCTTTCTTTGCAAGCTAGAAGCTTAGTACAGTGACTAATACCCAGTCAATGCTTAATACATGCTTGCTGACTAAAAAAAAAACCTGAGGTTTATAGTGTTAAAGTGATCATCCAATCATAGCACTTTAATCAAAGTGCTTATTTTGTGCATTGTACTAATCATTTGCACATTATGCTAGTTAAAACAAAAGAATTCCTACTCTCAAGGAGCTTATACTATAATGGAAGAATCTTATATATGAACAGATCTGTATTCTTATACCTCTATAAGTGTTAACTCAAGGGAAAAGAAATAGGGAAGAAGCATGGGGATTGAGTCTTGAAAGAATCCAAGGGTTCTAGGAAGTTGTAGTAAGGAAGAAGGACATTCCAAGCATGTAAAATAGCCTCTGTAAAGGTAAGGAATGAATGGATTAATGGATAAAAAGGCAGTATGCCAAGTTTTACTATGCACTGGAGCACTGGGCTAAGTGCACTGAGAGAGAAGAAGAATTGCTGAGTTTGGCAAACTGTAAATCAGTAGGCCAATTTGGCTAGAACATAATATGCATAAAAGAGAGAAACAATTGAAGAGGCCTAGAGAGAGAGACTATAGAGCCAATCTGAGAAGGACTAAGAAAGCTAAGCAAGTTTGTATTTTTTTTTCTCTCCAAGGTAATATAGAACTGAAGGATCATGAGGAGGGAGTGGTACAGTCAAATAGGGTTTAGTGAGATTATTTTAGTAGCTCTACTAAGTTGATCATTCTTTTTTTTCCCCTAGGTGTTTGTGACTGCTCCTTCTCAGTCTCCTTAGCTGGATTATGATCCATCTTGTACCCCCTAAAAGGAGATATAGCCCCAAATTATGTTTCAGTTTCCCTTCTCTCTTTATGTTCTCCTACTTAGTGATCTCACCAATTTCTATACATTTCATCACATCTTTATTAAAATTATTTTGAGATCTATACACTCAGTTCTAAACTTTATCCTGAGCTCTAGTACCTTGTGACTACTTGCTTTTTTGGTCATTTGCAAATGGATGTCACATAGGCACCACAAGCTTAGCATATCCAAAATTAAAACATATTCTCTTTCCTCTTAAATCTATCTGGTCATATTAATTGATCTATTTCAGTTAAAACAGTAAGTATTTTTTTCAATGATATTTAAAATCTAGGAGATATGCCAGATTCTTCATTCTCTCATTCCATATATCTAATCAGTTCCTCAAATCTCATCACAGCATCTCTCCTTTCCATCTCCTCTCTTAACACTCACGGTCATTACTATGCTGTTTTAGGTTCTCATCAAGCTTTGCCTGGACCACTGCAATATCTGTAAAACTGATCTCTGTGCCTTAATTTCTGCCCAACTAAAATCAATCTTCCATACAGCTATTGAGGTTATTTTTTCAAAAGTAAAAGTATGACCATTTCACTGTCCTCAATAACCACTAGTTTATGGAGACTCCTTATTTCCTTAAAATCAAATGTAAATTCCTTTGTATGGCATTTAAAACCTTCATAACAGGGCTCCAACCATCTTTCCAGGATTAGATTATTTCCCTTTATACAGTCTATCATTCAAACTGACCTTCTTACTGTTCCTCATACCTGGCACTTCATTTCCCATTTTTATGCCCTTGCATTTTCTATTCTTGTTCTTGGCATTCCTGATGCCAAGAACACTCAATTTCTATCTCAATCCTTAGTGTCTGAGACTCTAGTGCTACCTTCCACATAAGACCTTACTATATGCTCATTCATTCATTAATTGGAAGATGAATTGGAGAAGGGAGAGACAGGGGACTTCTCATTAGGAAGATGCTGTAACAATTTAGGTGAGAGATGACAGCCTGAATTTAATTGATAGACATTTGAATTAATGAACTTATGAAACTATAAAAAGTAAAGGGGAAATAACATGAACGATTTATTAAGTACTTGCTATGTACAAAGCACTGTGCTAAGTATTTGAGGCCGGAAGCTTATATGTGGAAGCCTGTAGCTCCAAATCTGATGGAAAGGTCTCCTATAGCCCTTAAGGTACATAAATAAAGTCAAAAGGTAAGATTCAAGAGTTATTTTGGAAATAGAACTAACAATACTTGGCACCTTGGGTATGGAAGGGGAGATGAGGGAGAAGGAAAGAAGGATGGTAATACTCCTAACAAAAACAGGAAAGTTTCAAGAGGAGTCAGTTTAGGGGAGAAGATAAGGAATTCTGTTGAGTTTGAAATACTTGTAGACATCTATATGATGATGTCCAGTAGGCGACGGATACTGTGAGATAAGAGCTTAGGAGAGAAGAGGGATGAATATAGAAATTGGAAACTGTCTGAATAAAAATAACTGAACATAGGGAATTGATGAGATCACCAAGAGAGCAAGTAAATAGACAAAAGAAAAGAGGACCAGGACAGAGCCTTGGGTGAATACCCACTTATATTAGGTCACACCCAGATAATATCTGGCTAGGAATTAAATTCAGCTTTTCTGATTCCAAATTCTGTGTTTTTTCTTCTAAGCCAAGTTGCCCTAGAAAGTAGGAAGAAATTTCCTTGAACAACATTCCCTTCTATTCCCTCTACCCCCAGATTAAAAAAAAAAACACTTCCTCATTTTCTTTCACATAAGTCTAAAAATGATTAACGCTGACTATCCTAAGCCATAATCCTTATAAATACAACTGGTGTCCATTTAAAAAGAAGGGTTTGATTTAAGGATATTCCACTGAGTCTAAACACTTAGAGTTAAACAATGTAATTCTGACTCAACTTGTTTTGTGTAGATAATATAGGAAAAAGATGCTAGGATATTATTACTATCTTTCAGCAGTTCTTTAAAAATTTTAATTTTAGTGAGGCCTTTGTAAATAACCTTCATTTTCTATATCTCCCACCCCATTCTTTATAACAATGAATAAAAAGAAAAGAGAAAAAAAAAGCCATTCATCAAAACAAATCAACTTATTTTTCAAATCGTAAAGTCTCTGCAGTATTCCACATTCATAAGACTCCACATTCATAAGATGCTGCTTAGCCATGTGGGTATTGAAGAGTTAGATCTTTTCTTTTTGAATTGGTTTTGAAGATAGAAATCAGATGGAGCTTCAACAGATTTGAAGATATGAACAGGGAGAACAAGCTGATATGAAAGTGCTACAGTCTTCACTATTTGGGAAATGACTGTGAAAGACAGGGTGAGCATTTTGAACTCCAGATACATTGTGACAGGAAACCATCATGAGGCCTCAAGGCTAATATTGGCAGAATTTTAAAGTTATGGGTAGAAAAGACAATTTTTGTAGTAATTTTGAGGATTAATAGGAACTAATTAATAGGGTCTAATCAAGGTAGTCACCAAGAATTCAAGGAAAAAGATAAAGATAGTAATCTTAGGCTTCATTTTGCGAGGCATAGTATCATGAAAATGGAGCTATATTTCTACAATACTCTGCCAGATACTCTACAAATATGCAACAAGTGGTTATCTAGCATTTACTTAAAGATCTCAGGTTTGGGAGACTTTCAAAAGCAGCCTATTACTCTACTTAGTCAGTTTAAAATGGTAAGTTTTTCCTTTTGCAACTTCTATCTGTTGCTCCAAATTCATCCCTTGAGGGTCAAATAAAACTAAGTCTTATCACCTCTCCAACAAGACTACTTTTAAATACTTGAAGACATGAATCATGCACTCATGCCCAGTTTCAGTTTTCCCTTCTTCAGGATAAATCCTTTTGATTCCTTCATCTTATCTTCACATGGTATGATAAGGCAGAATGTTTTGTTTTATTGAACTAAATGGCCACTATCTCTGAAATTCTTTACTTTTCTTACCTTGAGCTCTTCATCATCTAATCCTTCTCCTTTGGATACTCTCCAGTAATATGATAGCTCTTTAGTTCTCTGTGATGTTTCAAAGATCACTGACACTAGTCCTGCAATTACATATTCCTGTTCTCACAATACCCAAGGAGATGTTCATCTAAGTCAAATGACAGTCATCAATCATGGGCTGCTAGAGGCTCTCTGGCTATCACCTTAGTTATCTTGGGATTTAACTCCCAAGAGCTATTTTTGTCTAAACTTTCTAGGCCAAAGCTCATTTTCTTTGGCATAGAAATCAGGAGCTGAAATAAAATGGCTGTAGCTAACTCAGCCTTTTATCTTCCATTACCACGAAGTAGCAGATGTTAGAGAAAGGTTTTTCTCATCTGTAATGGAAAGTGTAGGCAATGGAAAGGTTATGGCTTTAGAACAGGGGTGGGAAATGTCTGGCTAGTGGGTCGTATAAGTCTCATGAAATCATTTGCATAATCAACCCCAAGTGATGATGAACTGAAATGTAAGTGGAACAACCTCCCACTGCTTGACTTCCATAAGCTGATATTTTGTATGTCCCCTGAATGATGTTATTAATACCCAAATGGCCCTTGACAGAAAAAAAATGTTCCCCAGCCCTGCTTTAGATTGTATAGCTCCATCTTGGCCCAGACTAGAAATCAAATGGAACCCTATATCCATTTAAAATTAATTTCATTCAAGTGTTTTCATGCTTAAAGTAATATTAATACAAGCTTAATAAATGACTATTGATGTTTTATTTTTATTAATGAGAGGTAAGAGGAGATGTAAGCACTATAAATGATCAGAACTTAAAATTTAAACATGCTAGGATACAATTTAAACATCAAAAGAAGTCCTTATCACTTCATCAGAATTAGTCTTCACAATAGGATTTGGAACTGAAAGACACTTTAGAGATCATCTAGGCTAACCTCCTTATTAGACAAGGAAGTTAAGATTCAAAGAGTTAAAGAGAATTTCAAGTCACAGGGGTGATAATTAGTACAGCTAGGATTCAAACCAAAGTTCTCCAACTGCAAAAACCAGAGTTCTTGACTTATATTTTTAATATTAAAAAATAAATTGAAATTAGATAAGAAAATGGCCATACTGGTGATATGTTTCCTTTTGGCTGGTTTTTTTCCCCAAAAAATGTTTAATGAGCATACATATGAAAAAGTCAATATATTCTTTCATCTACTATTAAAACCAGTTAATAATTCTCCTTTCCCATTTTGCCACTGTATCCCCAAAGAATTGTTCTCTCTCTTTCTTCCTCCCCCTCTATCCTGCCTTCCCCAGCTTTTTATTCTTTGCTGACAAAACTCCCCAGCACTTGCTTCCCACGTCTAGTACCTCTTTTTTCATTAGAATGAAGTAAGCTTCATTCACTACGATCTTGCTTATTGAGCATTCTCTGCTTGCTGCCTTTCAGGTTTTGACCCTGTTCCATGTTAAACAGGCTGTGGTGCAAGTGTAGGATGGTGTTGGGTAAAATATTCCATCTAACAAGGACAGTTATGCAAACAGTGCTGCTTCTGGTAGAAATGTTTGATGGGACAAACAAGGCTAGGAAAAAAAATGCTGAGAGAGACAGAGAGGCAGGGAGAAAGTGACAGAGAGAAATACAAAACACATGGAGACAGAGATAGACAGACAGAAAGAGAGGGAGAAGAGAAGGAAGAAAGATAGAAGGTAGAGTATGAGGAAACAGGGGTGGGAGGGAAAAAGAAAAAAGGGAAGGAAGGAGGGAAAGAGAGGGACGTAGGGATGGTTGGAAGGAATCAGGGAGAGAGGGACAGAGGAAGAGAGAAAGGAAAGAGAGGGAAAAGAAGAGAAATAACAACAACAACAATAATAATAGAGAAAGCAGTAGCAGCAGCAATTTCATACGTGAATAAAGATATGCTTCAAATACAAAGCACTTTTGTTCTTTGTAAGAGATCAGGCTTCTGAAGAACTTCATTGAGTAGGAGTGGTTTTTAAACACAGGAACAAAGACTGAGTCAGCAACTATGATTTCTGATACTGCACAATATGCAAAGAAAAACTGCTCACCCTCATTTTTTTTGTATTTGCAAAGTTACTGCTCATTTAAAGAAAAATCAAGGTTTTATAAATTCAAACTCCAACATCTCTCTGCTATATTTATTTACTAAGTAATTTGGGGTAAGTCACTATGTCTTTGGGCCTCAATTTCTTCAGATGTAAAGTTGGGCAGTTGGACTACATAGGCTCTAGGGTCTCTTCTGATTTTAAATCCTAGAATCATTTCATTATAATCATAATAAATATTTATGCACATTAGGTGGGAGAGATACACTGAGTTAAGGATAAAAAGATAAAAAATAATATGCATATTATTTTATAATATTCCACATAAAGGAAGAAGATGAATTAAAGAGACTGAAAAATAGTAGTCAGAGAATTATAAGAACTATGAGAAATAATTATGAAAGAATTTGAGAAAGCAGGGAATATCACAGAGGAAAATAATGGTCAATAGTATTAAATGAGTACAACCCATGATGGCTGCCCTCAGGAATTCTGTAGCCTTAGTATCTTAATCTCTCTCCCTCTGCCTCTCTCCCCCCCTCTCTTTTTTTCATCCCCCCTCCTCTCCCTTTCCCTCTCCCTCTCTAGCTCTCTCTTCCTTTCTGTCTCATTTTCTTACACCACCCCTCCCTTCCTGAGGAGCACAATTTTGGTATACAAATATAATGTAAGAGTTGTATGGATATCAAGTCAACTTTTGGATCATTCAATGAGACATCCAATTTATAGTGCTTGGGGAATTATTATACCTTCAATATGCTTTCAAATGAAAGCATTATTATTGAGTTTATCAGCTCACACAACTGATTGGCTATGGTTTTTCTCTTTTAAATAGTACAAAGGTCAATAGAATGATCCCAAAGAACAATCTGCTTAAAGTTCTGAATAGGGCAGAAACTTCTCTGGCAACTAGCCAATTTTTCCCCCCAATGGGAAAAAAAAAGCAAGATAGACTGGCTATGTTGGAGAGTATGTTACAATATGCTGCAAGGGCATGGGAATGAAATCAAAACTGCATGAGTTGTATTCGCAGATCTTTGGCTGACTTGCTTTATGGCCTTGGACAACTGACCTGAAATGCCATGTGCTCTTGCACATAAGACGGCGTAAGGGCTCTATAATTTTTTGACAAAGGGCATTATAATAGTGGGAATATAAGATAATGACTTTTTAACTTCAAAAATTAAAACAATGTTTAAAAAAATCTAATAACTGAGTTAAAGATTGGAAAAAAAGCATGTTTCCAAATTCATAGATATAATTTAAAATTTATTAAATTCTAGTTACCTATTTTCCTGATCATAGCTAAAAAACAGTAGATTATTGCTACATAAGTATTCCCCAGATAATCCATAAATAAAGGGTGATTGTTAATATATATAACAATAATTCACAAAGCTTGAAGGTTTGAAAATAACTTTACTCATAACAACTCTTTCACAGAAAAACTATATAGTCCGAGTTCCAAATAAATAACTTACAAATTAATTTAATTTTAAGATGGATCCTCCCTATATATACTGATCTGGACTTTAGGTAAGGGCAGATACAACTTATTCACAGACATTGTTGTTGCCTGAATAAGCTCAAAGATGATGTTCATAAATAGCATTTAAAAGCCTGAATGTTTTTTTCAGGAGGTGGGTACATGACTTCCACAGCCTTTGCTGGAACTAGGAATTCAGACTACTTTCCTAGGTTTGGGCCTTCTACTTCCTTCTACTTCCAGGCAGTTAGTTCCCTGCTGCTCACTGTGAGATTACTGGCTTCCACAATATCACTTCACTGTAAGTAAGTTGTTTTTAAAAGTTCATTTGTAAGTCAATGATGTGTAACTCAGAACTGCGACTTTTCTATGAGAAAGTGTTAGAAATATTCAAGTTCCCAAGCCAAACCACAAAAACCTATGTGATCCATAATGTATGTTTATAATTAAACAACAATGTTGCAATATTTATAACAATCTCCTCCCCCTCAAAAAAAGGAATTAGTTAGGAAAGTCTTCTCTACCTTTAGAAAAAAGATTTATTTAAAGAATGATTAAGTAGTAAGAATTCTTATGGAGATTACAATGGGGGTTTCTGGGAATATCCATAAGGGATTGATGGGTGGCCAGCTTGTCTTCAGGGTGCTGCTATTGCCAAGGGAGACCACCCATGCTTATGTATTTGTGTTAGTTATCCCAAATATTAAGTTATGTGAAATAAAACCAAGGCCTAGTCAGTTAGATATAATCATGATTGACTGAATATATATATATATAAAACTATATCAAATTGCTTACCATCTCAGAAAGGGGTGGGGGGGGGGGGAATGATGAGATAGAAAATCTGAACTCAATTTTTTAAAAAAGTAAATGTTAAAAATTGTCTTTATACCTAATTGGAAAAATAAAATATTATTTAGAAAAGAAAAAATAGATGGTCATGATTGATATAATTGAAAGCTCTGTCACTGTAAATACATCCCATGTCTATTTCACATTGCTTGTCTAAGGCAAGTGATTTTATTTTTAATGACTTCATGATGTTTATCTAGCAATTTAAAAGATTCTTCCTAGCAAATATCATTGTTTCTCGAAGCAGCAGCTGCCTTCAAGTGTTCCTTTCTATGTTCCAGATAGGCCCCTACTGAGATATAATTGACATAACTACATACTAGCTTTTGAAGTGAATATGAAATTCCTCAAGACTTAACTGAGCTCAATTCACAAGGAACCAGTTTTTTGCCCTTTCCTACTTTCTATGGCTTCCATCAAACTGAGGTCATTGAAAGAATTATCTACTTTCTCATCATAAATCCTTTTTTTTTTTTTAAACCAGAAAGCTTTACTTCCTACAGAACATTTTGTCTGCAAAGAATTCTTGAAAACAGAGAGAAAAAACACTCCTTAAAGTTATTCATCTCATTGCCAAAAAAACTCAAGAACTAGGAAGCCTAGATACACAGGGCTCATATAATTGTGCAGGATCTAGTATTCTGCATGAGTGCTATGATTCCCTAGCAACTCAAGAAACAATTCATTGAAGACTGAACATCAGTGCTCTATGCACCCATTATATATATAAACCCATATTAAAGCATATACTCATAGTATTGTTATGTTAGATACCATGGCATATAGACAAAAGTAGACAAGCCCTGCTCCTGGAAGAGTTAGGTGGAAAAGAAACATTCTCATAAAGTTCAATTATTAACACCAGGCTACGTATGATCAAGAATTGTATGGATAAATCTCACAGAAAGGAAAATCATCACTGTGCCATGGTTGGAGAGGACATAGATAACAAGGATCCTGGGAATGGAAAGGATTGGGGGGAGATTTACATATGCAAAAGCTCAAAAGTCAAAATACATAGTAGAATACACATTGGAATAAGGAGAGATAATGTTGGGAGGCAGATTGTTCCAGGTCAGATTTCAGTTTTTCAATCCTGCCCAATTCTTTATGATCCCATTTGGGGTTTTTTGACAAAGATACAGGAGTGGTTTGTCAGTTCCTTCTCTAGATTATTTTACAAATGAAAACACTAAGACAAACAGGATCAGTAACTTGCCCAGGGTCACAAAGCTCTATCTGAGGTCCGATTTGAGAAGGGGAAAAGCAGTCTTCCTGATTTCAGGTCTGGTGCTCTGGTTGCCTGAATGCAGAAGGGACTTTAATGTTGAGTTAAGGAGTTTGATTTTATTATTTTTAACCTTTATTCCTGTGAGTAGAGAAATCCGAGCTGGACCAGCTCAGTTAATGACTTGCTCTGTGACCTCTCTGAGCCTCAGTTTCCCATCTGTAAATCAAGACGTTGGATAAGAGGATCTCCAACATTCTTTTCAGTTCTAAGATTCTATGACATTTCTTTCAGGATATATTTTTCCTAGGAAAGACTGATTTGAGGGAAATGACCAATTTGGTTTCAGATATGTTATAGCCAAATAATTATGACACATCAAAATGATAATATTAAAAATCTAAGATATGAGAAAAAGTACTTTGGCAATCAATCTTCAAGAAAAAATAGTTTCTTCAAAATGGTAAATCTGAAAGAGTATAGGGAATTAAAATTATTGTTGTCATTGTTAATATTACAATTATAATAATTATTGTTACTATTATACCTATTGATTCAATAATAAGAATTGACAAACAGTGGTTTGAGGTTTGCAAAGACCTTTCTATACATGATCTCATTTGACACCATAAAATTACTTGTCCTACATATGTCATTCAGTTTTAATAGCGAGTCACATTTATCTCTTACCTGCTGGTGCTAATAATTTGAATATCCTGAGTAATTTACCTTTTCTTTCTTAAGTTGAATGCATAAAGTATATATGTTATATAAAAGAGAAAAAAAACCCAAACTAATTGTAAAAGAACTACTAGCTCCCAAATCTCTTTTGAAGAATAGGTTTAATAGAAGATCCTATCACTCTCTGAAGCCTTAATTGCTCTGAAATATTTTCTTGGGTTAACAATAGCCCATAAACGGTTCCTTTATTAATTATCTCTAATTTCTTTTAGTTCTCTTTTCCATTTAATATTTTATTTTTTCCAATTACATGTAAAACAAAATTTTAACATTTGTTTTTAAAACTTTGAGTTTCAGGTTCTCTCTTCTTCCTCTCCCTCCACACTGAGAAAGCCTAAGTTATGCAAAATATTTTCATAAAAGTCATGTTGCAAAAGAAAACATAGTTCCCCCTTTGCATCCCCCCCAAAAAAAATCCTCAAGAAAAATAAAGTAAAAAAAGTATGCTTCAATCTGTATCCAAACACAATCAGTTCTTTCTCTGGGTATGGATAGCATTTTCATCATGTCTATCTCTTAAGTATTCATCCTAAGTAGAACTAGTACATGTAGTAGTCTTACATGAGCTTTTGAGATTTAAGACAGCTTTTCAGACATTAACTCTACAAGAGGATAGTATTTTTAAAAAAAATTTCACCTGTGCATCATATCATTAAGTACTTTGACCAAAAACCTGAAGTCTTTAGCAGGAATAATTTAGAGTAGCCTTAATCAGGAATTCTGAGGCCCACATTGTGCTCTGAGCAGTTAAGAACGTAGTGAAATGAGCACTCAGGAATAATCCAAGTGTCTGGATGAGGAAAGAATGATAGATACCAAGCCCACACACACACAAACCGGACTGAATCCTTCCAATTCCAGCCTACTTTAGTCATTTTTTTCAATTTGAAAAATCCATGAGAAAGGAATAATCTCATAGCAGACTTGCTCAGTCATAACCCTGAGAGGGCCAACTTAGTGCAATTATTGGAGAGTTTCTGATGGGTGATGAGAAAGCCTGCTGGGGCCATGCTGTGCTATGGCCTGGAAATATATTTAGCTTCCACTAGGATCAAAACATTCCTGAGACTGACAACAAATTTTGAGTTGTCAAAATAGTTTATAGAACTGAGAACTAGTATACCTAAGTTATTTACCAAACTTTACTAAAAAAAAAAAAAAAAAAAAAAAAGACTCCTCACCATAATAGCTAAATATTGAAGTGGGAAGAATAGTATTTAAATGAAAAATAAAAGTGATTATAATTTTTCAATTAAAAAAAAAACCTCCAAATACAACTATTCAGCAGTGAGGTCACATGAAAGAAACTCAGTTTCTTTCTATATATGGATCCAACAATGATCTGGGAAGATAGAACTTAAAACTTAGATACCTATCACCAAAGTGTCCCTTCTTTTTGTCTCCACCAGTCTTATCAACTACAGATTCAACAACTATTACAGATAGATCTCCTATCCTCATGCTTCTCTTCCTTTCCTTTTTTTTTTTTTAACTCAAAGGAGAATTTTATATGTCAAAAATAATAAAGCTTTTCTTTCCCTTCTCCAAAGACTGAGTTACTATTTTTTTTTTTGCGAGGAGTCCTCATCTTTTATCAGAGAGGAAGCATGAGGATATAGGGACATGGATGAGAAGGGCTCATGAGTCAGGCCAATTGCCAAATGAAAACGGAGGAAGCTAGGAACACACCACAAAGTGGAGCTTCAGTAACTTTATTCATTAATACAGCCTCCCACCTTCAACTTGTTGGATTTTTTAGATTCGCTCTCCTCTGCTCCCACTTCTTCCTGCCTTCTCAAACACAGTAGCCCTGCCAATGTCCAATCCTCGTGGTGATTCATGACACTGGCAGGAACTTAATTTCCTGTCCAATAGTACAAGGTTGATCTCCAGTCAAAAAGTTCACTCAAGAAAATTATTTCCTCTCCATGGAATCTTTCATTCAGTTGTGAGCATTTTTTCCTCTTCATTGTAAAAACTAAATCAATTTGGTCCTGTCATATTCTTGCAATTCAAAGGAGAATGAAAACTTGATAGGATTTTTTTTTCTATTTGCTTATTTGTGCACAGATCCTCCCTGGAAGCTTAGAGAGCTTATCACTGCATTTTAACCCAGTAACTAAATCTCAATGAGAATGTCTCTAGACATGAAAAGCTAGATCCTCACAAACTAAGATCTATTAAACTTTTTATTTCATAAATACAATTCACACTTTCATTTACATTTTTTTTTTTTTGCATCCCTTACATGTCAATATTGCCACCATTTCTAATTTCCACAATCTGCACTACAGTTTCTCAACACTTCCATTCATTTCTCAGGAGTATTTTATTTCAAAGATGAGTAATTTTCTTAAGAGTAAAAGTAATCCCCTTTAGGAGAAATTCTAAGGCTTTAGTTCTTTTAAGAAGCCTTATTCCTTCTATTGAGGGAATAGATTACAAACCTTTCATGACATAATAGATAGTTTTCAAGAGTCAGTGTGACCTAAAAAAATTTATTACTTGTACCCAGCTTTCTACATATAACTAGGTTTTTCTTTGGGAGGCAAACAACTTGCCACACACTTGAAGCCCTTCTAACTTTTGTTAGAACTTGACAGAATTTGTGCCTCGTTGCCATAAACTTCAAAGAAACATTATAGCAAGATGATAGCTGAACTGGAGATCACAAAAATGTTTTATTATTACCTCCATGATTCTTAGTAAAACCAAAAGAAAAGAACAGAGGTTTCAGGTAGCAACTTCTTTCACTGGCTATTAATTGTCTCTAGACCACTAAACTGGAGTCTGTGGATTTGAAGGGGAAATTTTAAAAAAATTATTTCAATATAATTGGTTTATTATGTAATCCTATGTATTGCGTGCATTTAAAAACATTATTTTGACTGGGACAGCGCTAAACCAACTGCAAGAATTTAACTCTTAAAAAAATACATCTCTTAAGCTAAAGCCCAAGACAACCAAGATAAAAGGGATTGAAGAGTCATTTCAAGCATTTATAAAGTACTTTAAGATTTATAAACTTTGCAACATTATTCATTTTATCCTGGAAGACTATTATGTTCATTAGTCAGATAAAGTAACTGAAGCAAAGATTAAGTAACTTTCAAGGGCCACTCAGTAGTCATTTCTGAAAGCTGGATTTCCTATCTCTAGGGGTCCAGGACTCCATAACTGTGCCATCCAACTATCTTAACTGAGAACATTAAATTAAATGAATTGTTATTATTTATTTACCATGGTCAAGCTACTTAACCTGTCTCAGTTTCCTTAACTGTAAAATGGGAATAATAATAATAATAATAGGGCTTCTTGTTGCTCACTTCAGTTATGTACAACTCTTCATGGTCCTGTTTGGAGTTTTCTTGAGTGACTTAGCTTGGTCACATAAGTCTCTGGGATCAAATTTGTACTCAGAAAGATGACTCTTTTGACTCCATCTCTAGCTGCCAATAATAGGATCTACCTACCTTTTCTTGATGTTGTGAGGATGAAATAAGAGAATATTTGTAAAGTCCTTTACAACTTTTAAATTATTACATATATGTTATTGTTGTTGTTTTTAATTTATTGTTGCTGTGAATAATGTGAAAGCATTTAGAATTTTCAAAATGGAATCAATTTATAAACTATTATGCATTTATACATACATACATACACACATAGACTTCATATGTGCAAGGCACTCAGGAATCTGCATGCATAATTTTTAAAGATGTGGTTTCATTCTTTAAAAAAAAGTTTATGAGGTTGAATTGGGACATCCCCAAATCCATACATAATTATCTTATGAAAGGCTTCATGTAGAAACATTACCTGGTACAGCTGTTTCATGCAACTTATGGATATAGACTTAAAAAGTTTATCCATGTGATCCATCATAGATGAACATTTTCAATTCATGTAGATTGAGAAAAAAAAAGACCTACTAAGATGAGACTGTGGTTATCTAGTAAAACCAGGAAACTGATCACAATTTGGTGTCCTATTTCTTACTCTGAAAAAGCCACTATGGCAAAACATCATGACTTTGGATGCTGCTTTCACCTGGCTCAGTGACTCAGATGTAAAATGGTATCTTGTACTTTTGTTTTTAGCTATGCTTCTATATAAGCAAACATGGACAAGTTGTATTTTCATTATCCTGCATGTCCAGATGGTCTTCAACTGTGGACTGTTAATTTAATTAATACTATGTGAGTGCTCAAAAATTATAACAACAAACAAAGTTTATAACTTTTATAGTTAAGATGCCGGAAACAGGAATCTCCTCAGAATGAATGTCAGATGAGGGCTAATAGATACTTTCCAATGGTTATAGTAGGTCTTAAGAGAAAATTGTTTCCTATTGAAAATTCAATTTCTGTTCCAAGCTTCCCCAAATTAAAATTAGTGGATGTCTTGCACAGTCATCATTCAGAAAGCTCAGCCAGTCTGCCATTCATAATTTGGACATCATTTGCATCCTCGCTGGCTCTCAGAAAGAAACAGTATTTTGAACTTCCTTGGTTGAACTCAAAACCCATTAGCTAACTAACTAAACAAAGTGGAAAGAGGCAAACCACAAGACCCAAATCCAGCAGACTTTGGATTGTGAAAGCACTCTCAGAAAATGCCATCTTGGAAGGAAAAGGCAGAAGATTCCTTTCAACATTTGTTCATCCAGAATTAAGGCCACCAAAACTGCAGAACCCACTCAGGAAACCAAGAAAAAAGGACAAACAGACTTAAACTTTTCTAACCACAAAGTAGCATGCAGAAAGATACCCCCCAAGACTGATGGTGGGGTGCTGTCAAGCATGACATACAGCCAAGGAAAACTTATATTCTTCTTGGCCTCTGAAGAAATAATCTTCCACTTATGGTAGAAAGAGATTGAATATAGTAATTTCCTGCATACTTAATAGTTCTTGAGGGTAGTATAAATGCTCATGGTGCTTATGGTGAATATTTCTCTGGTTATGGGATAAACAAGGGAGGAGATGAAATAAAACTCATCATGATAGGTGAAGCATTCTTTTATGGGTGATCATTCCTCAAAGTCTTTACTCCCAAAGTGGATGGAAAGGCTCAGATTCTACAGAGGGAAAGAATTAGGAGTTGGGCTGGGCAGAGATCAGGGAAAGGATGAATGCAGGTTTTTTTTTTTTTCTTTAAGACAATATTGTAGATGGATATATGGTAGAGAAACTAAAATGGGAGCAAGGTAAATTATTAGCTTCTCCAGAACAATTAGGGATAAAACAAGATCAGATATAGAGGTGGAAAGGATATTAGAGGCCATATAGTTCATTCCTCTTAATTTAATGAGGAAGCTGAGATCCAGAGAGGTTAGTTAAGTTGGCCAAGGTCACCACAGCATATAAATGACAAAGATAGAATTTGAATTCAGGATCATGAAGAGTCAGGCCAACAACTACTACTCCTGGTTCCAAATCTAGTGTCTTTCCTATTGTCCCAAGATGCCTATCAATATCATCATATTCATTAATAATAATCCCAGTTCTGTAAGATTATTTTATTTTATTCTATTTTCTTCAAGGGCAAATTCTTTGTAAGCTTCTAACCTCTTCTCTAAATCCATTAAGAGAAATTAGGGAGAGAAAAGTTTTCCATGCAATGCAAGAGAATTTCGAGGAACTGGTATACCCTAAGACAGGGATGGATGACAGGACAAGAGAGATTTTTATAAAAGGAGCCTTCTTCCCTCTAAGCAATTCTAGGGATAGAAAAGGAAGAAATCCTTTCATAAGGTTGTTCACTCAGAAAAAGAATATTCCCACAAACCATTCTTATTTCTTCTTGATCAAAAACAGAATTAACTGGGGAAAAAACCCACAGGCTTCTTTCCTGACTGTGGAAGGGTCTGAAATTTAGATGGTGAAATCATTTTAAAATTTAGCTTTCAGAAGATCTAAATGGCTCAGAACTCATAAAGGAGAGGCTACCTTCAATGCCCTGATGACCATAACTGGAAGTAACTGGACTGTTTACATTTTGGCAATTTAGTAGAAAAAAACCACTTTTAAAAAAAAAATTAAAGTTATTTACATTGTTTGATTTTGTTCTAACTTCTGAATGGTAATGTTAGGAATAGCATATTTAGATACTTATTCAAAATTTTTTGTTGATTACCTATTATATATATAGAGAAACATGGGTTTCTGAAGAGCATGGACAACAATGATGAAGGGTCTCATACATGGTTCTCAATAAATATGAAGACTTGGATTGAAATTCACTCCTGATACAAGTCTTTTAAACTCTTTTATATCTCTCTATATCTTCATCTGGAAAAATGGGAATAATGGTAACAGTAACAGCATAAAATTATCATCAGGATCAAAAGATAATGCAAACAAAGTCCTTTGCAAAGCTTCAACTGCCATATAAATATGGTTTATAATAAGTATTACTAATTGAGTGAATAAAGATCTTAAACTCTTTGGAGAAATATAACTTCTAAGAACTGAAAACAACCTAGTGTGAATTAGTCAACAAATAAGCAATTATTAGATATACTTACAATGTGCCAGGTACTTTGCTAAGGGCTGGGAATACAAGTATACAAGCAAAGAGATGGTTCCTTATATTCTAATGGAGGAAAACACATCAAAAGAAGCTAAAATGATGTAAGGAAGATGAAGGTACTTCATTTTAAGGCATGATAAATCTGGAATGGCACAGGGTGGGCCTAAATGTACTCCTCAAATGGAGGTTCTGAGAGGATCTATCTAATTAAAGGAAGAGTAATCAGGGATGGAGGATACTTTCAAAGTGTGAATTCAGGGGTAAGGAATGTCCACAACGAAGCTATTAAATAAGATAAGTCTTATCTTATTAAAGCAGTAAAAAAGCCAAGAATTTTAGTTTGTAGAAGAATATGTGTATGGATTTGTATACATATTCATCTTGTGAAAAAATTTCTATGGTTCAAAAATGCAATGAAGAAATCAACATGGGCTGGAATTGTTTTCCCCCCAGTCTGCAAACTGGTAATGAATGATTCCTCCCAACCCCTATCTCCCTTTAGATTTTAAATATTTACTATGATACTTCTCTGAGACACTTAAGCAATATTATTTAAGGTGACTATCTATAACTTGTCCACCTATTAGACTATAAATTCTCCCCAAGGACAGAGGAGATTAACTAAACTTTTTCTCTCCTTACTATGAAACAGAGTGGGCATTTCCAATCTGTGGACTATTTAAAGCTATCTTTGGTGAGTGCTCCCAGAAGGTCTCAGTCCTAAATCATAAGCAAGGAGCACGTGAAAAATAAATAAGGTCATTCTAAAGGGAAATAGGAGAGAAAAGTTAGTAGAGAAGCAGCACTCAAAAGTATACAAAATGCTTTGTGGTAGTGAAATACAGCTTTGCCATAAAAATTTTTATTTGCTTTTTACTTGGCCAGCCAAACCCACCTCATTTACATTCTCCTCCACCCTGTGTATTTTTCCATGTTGCCTCCTAATTTTTGGTGTAATCCTGTCCCAGTTACCTGGAAATGTTTCTTCTTCTTCCTCTAAATTAGGCCCCTAGATCCTTCTCTTGGGACCCCGCATTAGAATTCCTATTAAGTTTGGGTTCCAAGAATACAATTAAAATGACCAAAATTGGATGCCAAATGTATTCCCTTTTTCTCATCTCTGGAGCCCTTAAATAACTTGTACTTGGTCAGTATCCAGGGGTCCTCAAACTTTTTAAATAAGGGGCCAGTTCACTGTCCCTCAGACTGTTGGAGGGTTGGACTATAGTAAAAACAAAAACTTTGTTTTGTGGGCCTTTAAATAAAGACGTAGCCTTGGGTGAGGGGGATAAATGTCCTCAGCTGCCACATCTGGCTCGCGGCCGTAGTTTGAGGACCCCTGGTATAGACCATAAACCCCTAAAAACAGAAACTGCTCAATGCTAGGTGTAGGTGGGTTTTATCTGATTTAAAGCACAAAGGGACCTTAGAGATTTACACTAACCTATCTCATTTTACAAATCAGGAAACTGAGGTCCAGAGAAGCTGAATGGCTGGGTTAATTATAAACTAGCAGGGACTCTTAGGGGGTCAAGTGGATCAACAGAGGTTTTGGAGACAAGAAGAACTGAATTCAAATTCTGTCTCAGAGAAGTGTGTTTTTTTTTGGGGGGGGGGGGGGCTGAGGCAATTGGTGTTAAGTGACTTGCCCAGCGTCACACAGCCAGGAAGTATTAAGTGTCTGAGACCAGATTTGAACTCAGGTCCTCCTGACTTCAGGGTTGGTGCTCTGTCCATTGCCCCAATTCACTGCCCCCTTAGCTGTGCAATCTTGGGTAAGCAAATCACTCAATCTCTCCCTGATTCAGTTTCCTCATCTATTTAAAAAAAAAAAAAAGATTACACTAGTAATAAAGCAGCAGGGCTAGGCTTTGTAAAGTCCAGAAGGTTTACTGGCTCCAAATACCTCTGTCTACTCTATCAAAATCCCTCAAAACATAGTTCATAATGGAATATCTGGCTTGATATACCTTTAAAGACCTACTTACAATTAGTAAGACATGTCTTGCATATGGAAATGGAAAAGAAAAATATAATAAAGCAGATGTCAGCAAACTGCTGTCTGTCTATACTTTCAAAATATCTCCTTTTGGTCAACCTTATCTTTCTTATAAATGTAAAGATATGCTATTCTTGAGGGGTATCAATTATAATTTTATAGGACTGGGTATAAAAAATTTAAGGAAGAAGAGCTTTGAATAATATTTGGATATTGTTTATGTCAAACCTGACTCTTTGTGACTGTATTTGGGATTTTCTTGGTAAAGACACTTAAGTAGTTTGCTTTTTCCCTCTCCAGCTCATTTTACGGATGAAGGAAACTAAAGCAATAGGGTTAAGTGACTTATCCAGAGTCATACTACTTTTAAGTGTCTGAGGCCATATTTGAACTCAGGAGAAGGAATATTCTTGATTCAGGTCCTGGCATTGTATCCACTGTGCCATGTAGCAGCCCAGATTCAGATATTAGTGTTCAGAAAGTAAGTGAGCATTTTGTTCAGTCCTGCCTGGCAAAGTGATCTTGGTGTCCAAACTATGGCAGAGACTATCACTGGTCCTATGTTCCCACATCCAAACGCTGCTTTTATGAGTCACCATGTACATAACAACCATATTACATGGAAAAGGACTGCCAGGTAATTTCTGGTACAATACAATTACTTTCTCACTGACAAATGGTAAAAAACTAAGGAAGACAGTAAGTACTCAGAGAAATTAGTACAGAGCCTCCAGAGACTGATATGTAATATGGAGCAATGCTGAACTCATGCTACTGAAGTCACAGGGGGTAAATTTAATAAATAACAAAATTAACAACAATCCAAAATTTTCATATCTCTGTGATGTTAAGGAAAAAAAAATAACAGAACAGAGCTGGAAGAATCTTAGAGATCATCTAATTCAACAGCTTCAATTTATAGATGGGGAAAATGGACCCAAAGATTATTTACCCAAAGTCACACAATTAGTAAGGAGCAGAGCTAAGATCTGAACCCAGATTCTTAGATGCCAATTTTAGTTCTCTTTCCATTTTACACATTAATTCCAATTTATAAGTAATTAAGTTTTAAATTTTTAGCCAGTATCTTCTCATTATGGTAATTACAATGTTTTGTCTTATAAATATGTATGTTATTGTTCAGTCATTTTCAATCCCGTCAGACTCTTCATAACCCTATCTGGAGTTTTCTTTGCAAAGATACTAAAGTGGTTGGCCATTTCTCCTCCAGATCATTTTACAGATGAGGAAATTGAAGCAAACAGGGTTAAGTGACTTGTTCAGGATCACACAGCTAAGTGTCTGAAGCCACATATGAGCTCAGGAAGATGAGTCTTCCTGATTCTACTCTTAACTGGAATCTATCCACTGTACCACCTAGCTGCCCCTAATAAATGTTAAATAAATATTTATAGCCTATCATACTTTTCTGTGTGTTTGATCATCATAAAAATAAAGCTGACATTTATACAGCCTTTTAAATTTCATAAAAAACTTTACATAGATTATCTCAACTGAGCCTCACTACAGCCCTGTGAGGCAGGTATTATTATATTTCCATATGGTAAATAAGGATACTGGCCCATGGAGGTTAAGTGATTGCTGCACAGTTAATAAAAGTTAGTGGTGACATTTAAATCTAGGTTACTTGTGACTCTGTGTTCAATGTTCCTTCTACTATATTATGCTATAAATATCACTATATGTTTGTAGCATGATACATTAACCTGAAAAATACTTTAATTTTTAGAATTTTAGAATCATGTGATTCAGGCCAGTTCCAATGATCTCGTGATGAAGAGAGCCATCTACACCCAGAGAGAGGACTGTGGGAACTGAGAGTGGATCACAACATAGTATTTTCACTTCTTTTGTTGTTATTTGCTTGCATTTTATTTGCTTTTTCATTTTTTCCATTTTTGATCTGATTTTTTCTTATGAAGCAAGGTAAGTGTATAAAATATGTATGCATACATTGGATTTAACATATTTTTTTACTATGTTTAACATATATTAGATTGATTGTCATCTGGGGGAGAGGGGAAGGAGAAGGGGGAAAAAACTGGAACACAAGGTTTTGCAAAGGTCAGTATTGAAAAACTACCCATGCATATTTTTGAAAATAAAAAGTTTTAATTAAAAAAGAAAACAATTAGAAGTATACATATAAAAAAGAAACTATACCATATAGAAAATTTTAGAATTTGGCTGCAATAATTCAACAGAAGGGATTATGGGTGGACCGTGAAAAGAAAAATTATTAAAATTATATTATCAAATAATTAAAATTCCTTTTTATGAAGTCATGTGAACAATTTAAATTGAACAATACAATTTTCACACAGGATTACAATGCTTCATACTGCTTACTATTAGATCAAAATTACATATTTGTGATGTAATTTCATTAAATATATGAATCAATTATATAAGATCAGGAAATTGGAGAATGAGATACTTAGAATGAAACATTACAATTAGTTTCTTTGAAAGCACAAAACAATATTAGAAAAACAAAAATCGATGTTTACATGATTGCATACATATAACTTCTATCAGATTGCTTTCTGTTTTGGGGAAGAGGGCTGAGAGGAAGGGAGAATAAAAACAAACCTGGAAATCAAAATCTTATAAAAGAGAGTGTTGAAAACTACCTTTGCATGCAACTGGAAAAAAAATACTATTTACAAGAGAAAAAAAAGAAATATAAAATTGGAAAGAACTATGCTTTATCACACTGTATTTAGCTATCCTCTGAGGGGGCAGGGGTGGTTAACTATCTTAGCAACAGTAATCTGCTGTGTAAATTTAGTTTATTATACTCCCAGAAGTGCATAATTATTCAAACAAATTTCAGTGAGATTTTATATCACAGCTAAAAAATGTCTGGCATTGATTGATAGCCAGAGCTCTACACTTGAAGAATTTTCAAAGATAAAATGCATTATGTAATGTTAAACCAGATGTTTAATTTTACATATGAATTTTTAATAGTGTACTTATAAAGCAAGGAATTGATGCATGAATAATAAAACATTTTAGTTTGAAATAAAGTGGACAGATTCTATTTATAAGCTACATAAATTTGTTTACACAGTATTTCATAATTTAACAATATACTACTTAATGAGAAATTTATTTCAGTATTTAAATAATGGCACATGATTAATATGAAATGCAAATGCTCAGCAAATCTATAATTTTAACAGGAAGGATCAGAGATAAATTCATAAATTTCAGGAATAGATGCATAAATGACATAATTTTATGCAATAGAAGAGTAATGATAAAATGATCGCTGTTAACTGCTTCAGATGGAAGTGTGTGAGAACAGTAATTAGATGCAAATCTGAGAATATAAATTTTGTGGGTTTCTTCTACTTTGTGAAGATTTTCCAACACAGATCAAACTCTATGCCAATAAATACATTACAATAAAAAAAAAAACCTTTATATAACAAAAATCAATTTAAAGCCTCAAAACTTATTTCAACCAATGTTTAACAGAACAGAACTCTAAATAATAAAATAATTTGGCTTAACCTCTAGAGTTCATAATAATAAAATCTGATCTATTAATTAATGGGAGAAGAAATGGTTTGCCCTCTTCCTGAATCACCTTTAAGAAAAAGGTGTAGTTGCCTCTGATAGTGATTTTTTATAATAGCAAAAATAAGATTAAAAATAAAAATAGGAAATAGTGGGTGCTTACTTATTAAGGCATGACTAACCACACAATTATCCCCAAGAGGAATACTACAACAAGGAGAACTGATGCCTAATAACTATAAAGTTGAGGACGAGTAAGTAAGGAGAAAGAGCTGGCTTCAGCCTAAAGCCAGAGATGGCAGCCATCCTACACAAAGGCAATCTTCAGGAGAGGGGCTGGCAGATTGCTCCTGACTACATTTTATCCTGCTAACCGTCAGTTCTGGCAAGATTGCAAAATGTAGGTTTTATGTTTTAGCTGCAGCATTGTAAGGAGGATGAGGGTTAGGGGAATGAGGGCAAGGAAAGAATGGGGGAAAGACTGAATTGAAGAAGGTCATTTGGGGGATTGCTGCTGAGGGAGAAAACAGATTCTCAAATTTGTTGTTCTCAAGACCATTTTACACTCAAGTTATTGAGGACCCCAGAGGGTTTTTGTTTATGTGGATTATATCTATTGATGTTTACCATATTCAATTATAAGATTCTCTAACTCTAATATTCTCTAAGCATCCATAATAAACAAAGCTTCTGAAATTTCCTCTCAGTAAATCCTTTGGGACTTTGCTATTATATCTTTGGAAATTATATCATCATTCTGCAGCATCCTATTAGCCCTGGAACTTACACGTCATCAATACCCTCTTGCCCTTGGCGCCCCTCTCTTTAACATGCCTGTAAACTGGATTTAAGTAAGGCAGAATTGCCCAAAGTTACAGTCATCAAAGTCCAGTAATAGAACAAAAGTCAGGACACTGGGAGATATCGCAGGACTCAGTGGATGATCCTGGCATTTTTGATGTCTGATCAAGCTCTGAGCACTATATAATACCTGCTTCGGGTGCCTTCATGACTGCTGGAACAAACTGTTCTCATCCACCTATTCTGTCAGGAAAGTCTTTACTTGTTTAGGGTAGATATCCCCTCACTCACTTAAGGGTTTAAAATCTATTGGTTCTTTCATCTGGATTAGCCAGACTGCCACGATAGTTTTATTAAGGTATGACTACTGAGCATGCTACAGCTTTTGGAGGCACAGGTAAGGAGGTGGGAGATAGATGGATACCAATGGTAAATGACCAGCTCAGAAAAAGGCTTGAGCAAGTTCTTACTCCAGAGTTGCTAGTCTTCCTTGAATACTCACATATCTCACTTTATAGGTAGGTAGATGTATACCAAATTAAAATAACACAGTAAGGATTTTATTGGAAGAGTACTAAGTGAGTAAATCTAAACAGGGAGAGACTCCTGGAAGCAAGTTAATTTTTTTTTAATCAATATAGCATAATTTAAGAAAAACAAAGTTCTAAATTGAAAAGAATTTAGATATCAGGGAATTCAAACATCTCTTTGTAA
Source organism: Antechinus flavipes (assembly GCF_016432865.1). Lineage (NCBI taxonomy): Eukaryota > Metazoa > Chordata > Mammalia > Dasyuromorphia > Dasyuridae > Antechinus > Antechinus flavipes. The sequence continues at coordinate 483,012,593 of NC_067398.1, read as the reverse complement.
AATGTTTTATTTAGCTTTAAGAATTCAATATTTGAAATCACTGAAAAAATGTATCACAATTTTTTTTCTGAGACAATTGGGGTTAAATGACTTGCCCATGTCACACAGCCAGGAAGTGTTAAGTGTCTGAGACCAGATTTAAACTAAGGTACTCCTGACTTCAGGGCTGGTGCTAAAAAAGATTTTTGTTTTAAATCACCATTTTAAAAAGCCCTTCATATATCTATTAGGTAAGAGGTGCACAGTTGGTAGGTGGGGTACAAATTCATAAATGAGACAGCTCTTGCCTTCAAGCTTATATGCTGGAAGATCCATTACATTATTTTCAGAGTTGCTTGACTTTAATTTAGGATCTTCAAGAATAAAAATCAAGAAAGTAATTTTAATTGTATTTTTTACATGTTTTCTTTTCCCTCTAGTTCTCTCATGATCTTTGCCAATCATTGAACATAAAAAGATTTCCCTTTTAATTTTTCCTTTTAGGTATATAAATAAAATACACACACACACACACACACACACACACACACACACACACACACACACAAAATTTTTCTCCCACTTCATCAAGTAGACACTTTGGAACTCTAAACTGTAACTTTGCTATAATGATGTCCATTCATTAAGAATACCAACATTTTATATGTCATGTACAAGTTCTCCAAAGATCCCAAAATATGCTATTTTCAAGTCCAACTAAGGTTCAGAGGCCTGAAGTGGTGTATAGATAGCATACAATATTAGAAATGATTTAATGAGGGAAAAAAAGGGACAGCGAAAAATGAGTTCCAAGTGTCTTCAGAGCCTGACTCTAAAAAAGGTTTTTTTTTTTTTTTTCTCCAGCTTCTAAGAAAGAGCACTTTACATTCAGTAGATAATGAAGGCTGGGTGAATTATATTTCTTGTACTCTCCCTCTCATGCAGTATTTAGCAGGGTGCTCTGAAAAATTACAGCTACTTAATATTGTTTTTCCCCCCACAATGAGTGGAATGACTTTCATGTTGAAGGATAAGATTTCCTTCTTCTTTAGAAAATTATGACATTTCAAAAACTGTTTTAAACCTGATTCAAAGTATATTAGCTGGAAGGGTGTATATAGAATTACTGAGACAAGATAATTGTAGTAAGCTTTTTAAAAAAGTTTTTATAGCTCCTATTTTCTTGAATATTTAGTCAATCAGAAGATGTATAATTTTCTAATGATGTTTTTCTCCATATTATGCTAGGGGAAAATAATAATATCAATGATATTTTGATATTCTAATAGATCTGTGATGCATTTTGCAATGGATTCAAATTGCATCCAACCTATACTTTGTCAATCTGTGAGGAATTTGTCTATCTTCTCCCATAAATCTTTTATTACAGGCCTAGCCAATATACTGTAAAACTTCCTTGAAAAATCAAGATTCTTAAACCAGGTTTCTTGAACTTGATTCTTAAGGATTTTTTTGTAACTACTTCAATATAGTTAGTTTTTATTAGCAACTATATAATTTTATTTTATGCACTGAAAAATACTATCATGAGAATGGGTCTATAAGCTTCACACTTCCAAGGGGTCTATGACTCAAAATAAGGTAAAGAAGCCTTGTTCTAGATTTTTCTGACACTGAACAGACACCTGGCACATGTGCATTCTTCATTGGTTATCTTTCACTCTTGCTATGGCACTTTCTGACCACAAAGTCCAGTACATATTAGACGCTTAAATAGTTGATGTCAATGAGCTGATCCAGGCCAGTTCCAATGATCTTGTGATGAAGAGAGCCATCGATACCCAAAGAGCGGACTGTGGGAACTGAATGTGGATCACAACATAGCATTTTTGCCTTTTTTTGTTATTGTTGGCTTGCTTGTTTTTTCTTTCTCATTTTTCCCCTTCTGATCTGATTTTTCTTGTGCAGCATGATAAATGTAGAAATATTTAAAAGAATTGCACATATTTAACCTATATTGTATTGATTACTTGCTATTTAGGGGAGGTAGGAGGGAAGAGGAGGGGAAAAAAAATTGGAACACAAGGTTTTGCAAAAGTGAATATTGAAAACTATACCTGCATGTATTTTGAAAAATAAAAAGCTATTAGTATTTTAAAAAATAAACAAACAAATAAATAATACTAGTTGACTGATTGTTGGACAGACTGGGCTGGCTCATCTCCTTTTCTAAGCATATAGTTCTCCACACTGATCACAAAGATCTCAAAAGCACATACTTTGGAGGACTGGGGGGAAATGGTACCCTACAGCTTTGATTTCAAATGATGATATTAGGCTCTAAACTGACCGATATTTTACACCTTCGAATTTAATTTGAGGTAGTAACAGGGATATGAACCACAAAGTTTTAATGAAATTTCACTTTATTGAGGTCACAGATCTATCTTGTTTCAGCATTTGCTGCACCAGCATTTAAGATGTGGCAGATATTTATACCAACAAGAAGATGTAATTTAGCAAAATAACTTTTAAGTGCTCTGTTAAATGGGATGTAGCCCAAGAATGTGCTTAAGAACTGCTACCTTATGCCAATTTCCTCATAATATGATTAAACTTCTGCCAATGTTCCCATCCAGTTCTTTACACACACACACACACACACACACACACACACACACACACACACCCTTTCTATATAATGAGTTATTACTGTTGCATTATGTGAAAGTGTGTTACTACTGTAGTTTAATTTCAAGATTATTTTTAAATAAATTAAATCATTAGGAAAAGATAAAAGCATTCTACTCCTCTTATTCAACTTATGAGTTGTACTTGAGTATATTCGTTACACACTGTTTATTTAAATTATGCTATTCATTTACTTGGTTGTCCAGTAGCTCAAGATATCTTTAAATGCTCATCCATCTGACTCACAATGTATTAGCTAGAAGGGTCTAAATACAGCTATTGATTAAAGCAACCCAATTACGACAGATTCATGTTCTTATTTAACTTAAATGTGGACAATGAAAAAAATAATAAAGAACCAGATATTTTCCCATGGAAAACCCTATTGCCCTGTAACAATTCTTAAAATATGAGTTCTTTTTCACAGGAATGAAATTTGAATGAATTTTTAATAGAAAATTGGTCCCAGGGCCTCTTCAATCACACACAAACAACACACACACATATATATACACATATACTTGTAATAGGTCTATGAGGGCCATCTCTTGTCATACTGATCTATATCTGGACCCAGATGGCTCTGGAGGAGAAAGTGAGGTTGGGACTTTGCCCAGCCCTCCCTCACTTAAATTCAATTCACTTGCATGTCATGGCATCACCTTTCTAATGTCATAGTCTTTTTTGAGAATGAAGGACAAAGAATAACAATAGTACATATATACACATATATGAAACACATTTATAAATAGAGAAAGAGACAGACAGACAAACACTGACATCCTTTACTGCTTAAGGGATAGCCTGGTTCTTTTCTCATTAGAGGAAAAAAAAAATCCTCACTTAAAAAAACCCAAAAAAACTAAAGCAGCATTTTCTCTCTTCTCTTTAACCATTTTTCCTTTTTGAGTGGAAAACATCATTTCGTAAACAAGAATTAAATTCTGCTATGATGACTATCCTGATTTACCACAGCTTAGCTAAGGCTGGGCAGTTACCACACATTAACATTTGTTTCTGTAAATTTTCTTAAAAGATGAATTAAAATTCTTGACTCCATGTAATGAAGGAAATGAGACTCAAAAGAAACAGTTTCTTCTATTTTAAAAATGCAATTGATGACATTCAAACCTAAGAAAGGGCACTGATTTGCCAATGATATGTTTTTCAATATAATGAAACATCACAAATTCCTCAGTCAAATAATGATATAGATATAGATAGATAATTACAAAGGTACTTTTATATTTTTAAGATATACTAAATAGCAATGTGAACAATAATAAACAAAAATTGTAGTTGCTGTTGTTATCTGGGTTTTCCATTCTCCCCTGTCCTCAATCTGATCTCATTTTCTCACATTATCCCAGTGCCTCTTCCAAGGTAAAGTATTTGTGTGTGTATATATGTATGGTGTGTGTGTGTATGTGTGTCAGGATGAACAATGATAAAGGAGAAAAGAAACAAATTCTAATTCCACTCAAAATGCCCCATTTCTAATCTGATTCACCTTCCTTCCCTTACCCTGCCCAATGACCAGTTTACTATTAGGGAGTAAAGGAAGCAGGGAAACCTTAGTTGAAAGGAAAAGAGCATACACTGTTGCTCTTTTTTCTTTAATGGGAAAAAAGAGGATTTATAACGCCAGTAAATCATGAAAACTATTAGGTTAGGGTCATTTAATACCGGAAAGATTCTGGGGCTGTTCATTAATAGATTAACCTTAATCTGATTAAAATCATAAGATTAATTCAATCTTGCATTCCTAAGTGCCTTCTGGACATTTCAGTCTGCTTCTCAAGCTCAAAACAGAACTCATATCACTTTTCCTTGTAAACCTGCTCCTCTTCCAAACTTCAATCTTTTCCCAAACTCCACCTAATTCTAATAAAGCCTATTCTCCAAGCCATATAGGCTCTCAACATTTAAATAATTCTCCACTCTTCCTTCTCTTTAATCCTGGAATATGCAGTCAGGTAACAAGCCCTATCATAGCTATCTCTGCAACCTTTTCTCACATTCAACCCCTTGTTTTCACTTATAAGATCAACACCCTAGTTCCAAACCACCTTATGTCTTAGCTGGATAGTCATAATAACTTCTAATCTGTTTTCCTGCTTTCAACATCTTCTCTCACCAATCCAGTGTCAAAATAAGCTTTCTAAAGTATGGGTCTGACAATAATACCATTCCCTTCTTAACAATCAATAATGGTCCATTGCCTCTAGCTTAAAATATAAATTCCTTAGTTTGGCATTCAAAGGCCTCCAAAAATTGTGATCCAATTTATCTTTCTAGTCTTATTTCACACCACAGAGAAATTGCATCTTGTGCACATTTAACTTTCTGAATTCAATTATTCTGTGCTCATCAGAGCAATGGAAATAGTGAGAGGGAAGATGGAGGGGAAAGAAAGAGGGGAAGAAGGGAGGTTGGTAAATGGTGAAAGAAAAAAAGAAAACAGAGAGGTAGGCAAGTGGATATGATGAAAATGGGAGAAGACAGGTCAGGATGAATAAGGAAGGAATAAAAGGAGGAAGAAAAGAGAAGAGAGAGAACAAGAAGGGAGGAAAGAGAGAGAAGGAAGCAAGGGTGCTTTGATTCCATTCCCATTACAACACAATACCTTCATAAATATCTAAATTCCTTAAAAGTTATTCACCCTTATTATCTAAGATTGTATGATCTGGATATAATCATGATAAAACAGCTCAAAACATAGTTTGTAAGATCACAGATTTGGAATTTTATGATACCTTGTATGTCATTCAAGCCCAAATTACTCATTTTACAGATTAGAAGATTGAGGCACATAGAGGTAAGTGGTAATATAGCTTAATTGCCCAAACTCTGCTTTTACCAATATTGATAGTCTAGTGCCATTTGCTCTGAGTCTCCAACTCAGAAAAGTACATCTTTTGCTCTTACTTTCAAATTCCTATTATTGCTAAATATATTATTCAGAAATATAAATGAAGTGCAAAAATAAAATTCTATTCTTCTTATAGACTCATTGTAAACTTTTGTTGTTATTGGAAATTTGATGGGAAAACCTAAAAATGTAATTTTAAAACATATGAGCTAAATCTTGGTATGACCATAGTACATGAGGCATTTTTTTTTTAGCTTCTGTGAAAAACACGAAACTACTGATGCAGATGACATGTAAATTGGATCTGTTGAGTAGGGCAAAACTCAATTCTTATTGACAAGGAATTCAGAATGAAAATATGAGAGTTGATAAGGATCTCAGGAATTGGAAATAAACTCTTCATTTTAGAGATAAAGACAGAATAAAGCCAAAGTTTACATGGGATTATGTGAAAACAAAATACAAGATTCACTGACAGAAAGAAAATGAACTGCCACTATGACAGAAAAAAATTTAATTAACATTTAATATATTTTAAAACATCAAAAAAAGATTTATGAGATTACTATACAAGGGCATGCTGGAGACCAACTAGCTTGCAAGACCTTTCATTAAATTTTTAACATGAACATATATATATATATATATCTTATAAATAAGCAAACTTTATAAATTAGGGCTTGATTGTTTATTCATTTTATAGACTTAGGTAATGGGGGAAATGCTACTAATGTAGATTAAACTTAGTCTGAACTAGAGAGAGATCATTAAACATTTAGCAATCCACTAGGGTTGCTATATTCACTGTGGATATTTTAAGGTACTACTAAGTATGTGGGGAGCAAGTGATAATAAAATTTAAGAGAATACAAAGTAATTAAATATAAAGACTTTTTTTGTAAATGGAAGCCAACTATTATCAAATGAGATAATATTTGCAAAATGCTCAACACAGTACTTGACATACCATAGGTATTATACCAATGCTAGCTGTGATAATGATGATAATCATGTATCTTCTGTTATTCAGTTATCACCACAATGAGAGAGCATTAAGTTGAGTCTCTCTGAGGAAACTCTATATCTAAAAGGCTAAGCATGATTTGTTCAAGGTCACACAAGGTCGCACAAGAAATGGACATTATCTTGGAAAGAAATCAGAAGTCATAGACGTGATTTAAAAAAAAAAAGGAGCTATAGAAGACGCTACTATACTTCAATGAACAACTAAAACACTCGTGTTGTTTATCACAAGTTGTTAGTAATTAGTAGTATTTCTGCAAATTAATTTTTAAAAGAAATCTCTAGTCATTATGCCATTTTATAAACATATAAGAGATTCCTTTCTTTAGAGAAATAAATAAGGGAAGAGGGGGCCCTTTACAACTAAAAGTTAGTAAAAAAAATATTCTCTGGATTCCCATATTTGATTGAGTCAAAAAATTTTTGGTTGTAGGACTTCCTGATGTTGTGACTGCTGCCATTTGTCTTTCCTTTTCAAAAAGGATCAATGATATCATGGCTCATGTTTTCTTCTAGTCATCAAAATCCAGTAACAGGACAAAATTCAAGACAACTGATGATTTCTTTGGATACAGTGGATGATCCTGGCACCTTTGAAGCCTGACCAAGTTCTAAGTGCTTCACAGTGCCTACCTTCAGCCATTTTGATGGCCACTGGAACAAATTGTTCTTGTCTGCCCATTCCACTGGGGAAAGGTTTTTGTATTGACTTTGGAAATATTTTTTGCATGAAAAATTTAGCTAACATTACCATTAATACTAGCTCTTTATAAATTTCACTTGAGAACAGCAGCTATCAAGTTTCCAAGTTTATCACTTGTTAAGTAAAGTAAATATTATACCCAGTTATTCATCTACCAATTTACTACCAAATCTACCAGTATTTATTAAAGAGTTAGGAGTTTAAGTCTTGTATTTTTTTCTTAGAAAAAAATCATAAATCATGATATATTAATAATTAAGATTTATATAGAGCCCTAAGGTTTGCAAAAATACTTTATATTTAGTATCCCAATGATCCTCATAACAATCCTGTGAGGTAAAAGTTCTATTACTATCCTTATTTTATAAATAAGGGAGGCTAAAGAGGTTAATTTTTTTTGCCTAATTCTTTGCCAGTTAAGTGACTGGGATGATATTCAAAGTCAGATATTCCTGATTCCAAGACCAGCACTTTAAGCCATTATTTATCAAGATATTTTCAAATGACCCAAGGCTTTCTTAATGTCCCTCACTTGTCAGTATTCTGTGCCGTCCTCCGCAGTCAGAAATTACCTTTATTTTGTTTATATACTATATTTACTTATCTACATATATGTTGTTTTTCCTCAGCAGAATATAAGCTCCTTGAGGGCAGGAATTGTTATATTTTTCTTTTTGTATTTCCACTACTCACAGGGTCTGGCATACAGAAATGGTTGTAGAACTGAAATTATTTTTCTCAACATGGACAAATAAAGTCTTTTTCTTTTCTAATGTCACTGATACAGCCTTGAAATAAAGTTATATTAAGTGGCAAAATACTAAGCAAAACAAAATTTTTTCACATGTACACGTACTTGGGTCAATCCAAATTCTCTTTAGTGGAAAAAGAAGCCTGGCAAAGTAAATGGCGTATTTCAGTGAGTACTGATGATTAAGGGAGACTTATTTTAGAAAATTAAATCATCCATAAGCAGTACCCTTTTATGTATGAGCAAGCTTCTTATTATGATATTCTAATGAATGATTCTTGGCATGACTACCTTCCAAATAGACTCATTTCTCTTGAAGAAATGCTTTTTCCTTCATTCATGATTACTAAGGAAACTGATTTCATCTAGGCAACCAAATATATGACTTTTGGACTTGCTTCAAGGAAAAGAAAAAGAATGAATCACTGTGAAGTTGGTCAGGTCAGTCATTTGCTCCATTTTCCAAAAAAAGTCATAGTACCCAAAAAACTTTTCATGAGAAAGTGAGGTCTTTCAAAATCCAGTGATAATTACATATTATAAACCTCAAAGGTCAAACTCAAATATTCATTATTACTGCTCAAAATAATATCCCATATTTATTTTCTGAATACTAATACATGAGGTCAGTTTTGCTTTTTCATGCTATAATATAAACATTTACAAATTAAAGAGAAAGGAATACAATTATACAGGTGCTCCTATGTATATTAAAAATTATTAAACTTTTTCGAACATCAAAACCAGTTAATTTTTTTTCACTCCTCTGATACTACAAAGGAAGTGAAAGCAGCTTTCCCACCTCTGCCTTTCTTCCTTCCTAGTAGACCTACTTCATTAACTTTGTTTTTTGAGGTTCTTTTACATATCCTTAAACTTTCTTAACTTTTTCACTGTCACAGCAAGTTTCAGGAGTTGGATGATTTTAAATACCTTATGGGCTTAATGGTAAATGTTAGAGAAAAAAATTTGATAAGATTGTGTTTAAAACATATTTAACATGTATTGGACTATTTGCCATCTAGGAAAGGGGGTGGGAGTAAAGAGGGGAAAATTTGGAACAGAAGATTTTGCAAGGGTCAATGTTGAAAAATTACCCATGCATATGTTTTGAAAATAAACAGCTTTAATGAAAAATTTTAAAAAGGATTGTGTTTGAAAGCAGGGCAGTGACAGCATATAGACAGACATTAAAATGGCCATCTTAGAACACTGGGAAAAACCTTTTATAATATATAATGTACTATGTATGTAATCCAACAACTTTTTTTGATGTAGAAGTTAAAAAATGAGGAGTCACCTTAAGTTTAAACTTTAAGAGCTTAAGACTGGAACACCCTGTATATAAGGATCTAATTGGATTAGGAATGCCATGTCGAAAATATTTTAGTTAAGAGTCAGAGAATAAGGTAAATGTATTGCTATGTTTTCCACTGAAGCATGAAGGTATCAAATTGTATGAGATAGTCCTGAAGGAATTACTCAGAGAGCAGAGTTCTCATCAACACATTGAAGGACCTTGGACAAGCTATTTAAATTTTGTATTTTAGTTTCCTCAGGGGCAAAATGAGGGACTTGGATTAGATGGTATCTAGGGTCCCACTTAGCTCAAATTCTATAATTCCAGGTAATAAAACATGTCAAATGATTTCTATTTATGGAACCTACTGTCTATTCATTAAATTGGTTTCCAAATGCTTTCTTCCAAAGCTTATCTTTAAACCCTTATGAAAAGATTATTTAAAGTTGCCCTCTTGTCTTCCATGAGCTTAAGAATTTATACAGTCCCACTCTGACAATCCTGATGCACAGCAATGTACCATAGCCAAGTTGCCAGAGTTAAAAATAAGAAGCACTAAACATCAGAATGAGAAGTTACTTGTGATATAATAAAAACAGTAGATTTAAGAAAAATCACGAGAAAAAAAAGAGTTTGATTTTAAAGGAGCTTATGCATTTGAAGTAGCAGTACAGAATAATGACTGATAGAGTGCTGAATATAGAAAAGAATAGAATGCTGTGACTTTGGGTAACCCACTTAACCTGTTTGTTCATTTGTAAAATGAAAGGGTTGGGTTTAGAAGCCTCTGGGATTTTTTCCAGCTCTAAATTAAATTAAATTCAATAAACATATACTAAGCACCCAATATGTGCTAGGCACTGGGTTAAAGCACTGGGGATATAAACAAACAAAAGACAGTTCCTACTCTCAAAGAACTTAGAATCTGATGCAAGAGACAATATGCAAACAGATATATACAAAACAAGCTATATGCAGGATAAATAGGAAATAATTAACAGAGGAAATTAGAGAGAGAAGATTTCAGACACGGGGGTCAGCCGAGCAAATGTCCAGAGTCAAGGGATGGAGAGTCTTGTTTGTATAACAACCAGGAAGGAAGCCCCATCACTGGATTTAACATATAAGTCAGGGAGTAAAGTTTAAGAATATACAGGCAGCATAGTAGAGTGGAGACAGGCCCGGTGATAAGAGCCACAAGAAACTGAGTTCCAGTCCACATCAGACACATAATATAGCTTGTGTACTTACTAACAGTACAATTATGGGTAAGTTACCTAATTTCTTTCACCCAGGCCACTCTTTAAGACAAGTTGCCCAATTTGAATCATTAGAAAAAATGTCCTTGCTATGAAGCCTATATTAATGAAATCACTCCCTTCCCTTTCCCACCTGTTGCAGGTAAAAGATAAAAAGGCTAAAAATATAAAGGTTCAGTCTTCCAAGTATATCAATTTATTAAGCAATGCACGGCCCTTCCCCAACAAACTGGGATCAGACCTTCTCAGCTTAGGCCTGGACCCCAAATACAGGAGGAGACAGATGCTTTGTACAGTAAAGACAATTAATCAATTATGGTCAATTAATTAAAGGAAAATAATATAGTATTACCTAATACTAGAGGAAAGTTGCAATTTCCTAAATTTGGAAAAAAGAGGTGTCTTACTCTTCCCAAGTGTCTGTGAACAAAGGAACATGCAAACAATAACTGATTGGTCAATAGGAGCTGTTTTCAAATAGGACATATGGGTTGCTTGATATATAGAATTGCATCAATTATATTCCTTGAATCAGTCTTTGAATCTGATTGGGTGTCTGTTCTGCAAAACCTAATAAAGGGTCTGTAAAGCAGTAGGTAGAGGTAGTCCAGATTTCCAATCCACAAAGGGCTAAGTTCAAACAATGCAATAGTTTTCTTGAGACTCCCATAACTGAATAGTTTTTTCACAATAAAGAAGTTGAATTAGACCATCACTGAAAAGATAAGGAAGTGAGTTAGCTCCATGACTGAGTCACAAAAAAGAGTCAGTGTGGTTCACTCAATTCCCACTATCACTTTATGTTCTAATACTCCCAGTTCTCTAAATTTCCTCACACCATATACACAAATAGAAATTCAACTTCATAAACCAGGCTCCAAACATGAATACTAAAAAGAAATGGTGAAATCTTCATAATAAAAATATATTTTTTCAAGTGGATACTGGTTGCTTTGCTATTATAGCTAGTTTGATTTCTTGGCAAAAAGGGATAAAAATGGCATCGTGAATATTGGTCATTAAGTCAGAGGTTAGTCTCCAATGATTACAAGTGTTGGCTATTTATTATAGAAAGCCATTATAATGATCATACACACCCACTTGTAGGTGCTCAATAAATACTTGTTGCTTCACAGACATTCCAGTAACTGGCTATGCTATAAACTAAATATGTCCACGAATGGTTGAAACATGACCTCTCAGACATTTAAGAATGTATATTTAAAACAACAATGTCTAAGTCTGTCGACATTCATGAAAACCAGTGAAATCCAGCTTTACTTTGCACTTTTTTTGTTACACATCCTGCCTCCCTTCTCTCTGCCCCTTGGCAATTTCCAGATTTTGTATGGCTATTTTGGAGGGGGATAACTATTACCTGTACACTTCTAAAGGAATATAGGTAAATCCCCACATTTACAATAGCCTATATTTTTAGAAAAGAGGCTGCAAGATAAAATTAGGTAAGTGGGGATCTAATTATTCCTATAAAAACAGTCATCAACATAATTTCATTGTATTGTCAATAATACACTGGCCATATTTTTTAATCATTTAAATCATTTTTAATGCTCAAGATTTAAAAGTGATAACCACAAGCACCACATTAAATCAACACCAAATAATACATTTAGGATTACCTAGGAAGGGGGAGCTTACTATTTTAGTCCAACTAGAGAATATACTGGTAAATATTTAACTACCTACTTTTTTGAGGGTAGTAGAATACGGATACATAGCACACTTCTATGTTTAATCTCCATTATTAACACTATGCCAATTATTTTGTTAAGTCTGAAAATCAAAAAAAACCATAAATTAGGTCCTTATTTTTACTACTACTACTGCTACTACTACTAGTACTACTACTACTACTACTACTACTATCCTGAGAACACCAAACACTAATGCAAAAGGAGAGGGTTCATTTGGATGAGAGAAGGCCACTTAATGACTTTTTAAGAAACACATTCAGAGATTTATTTTGTGATTATTCTACAGTGAATCTCACAGGGATGGATATTAGAGAGTTATAGGCCAAATATTACTTGGTTTGAAACAAAAAAGACTTTTTGTTTTCTTGAACTACAATTGCACCATCACTAGCAGCTTCACTTTGCACCCTGGTTTTATGGAACATCCTGCTTGGCTATATCCACAAAGCTATCCCTCTTGAGAGAGGAATGAGTCCAAGCAGTTGGAACACAGCAGGTAGAAAGCAGACAGATTTCATTTATGTATCACCTGTCAGAAAGCAGGTGTTCCATGTAATAAGACACATGTCATCAGCTAAGTGTCAATTTACAAATCACTGGAAATGAGAGGTCCATGAATAATAAGCTTCCTTCAGAGTATTATTTATTCAAGATGAACAAAGGGAAGCCTTCAATTAGATCATTAGGCCTTGGAGGACAGAGATCATGTCTCATGCTTCTTTATATACCATAGACTTAGTTCAATACCCTGTACACATAGAAGATAATTAAGTTTTTTTGCTGGTTTTTCCCAATTATATATAAAATAATCAACAGAACTCTGAACTTGAAACAAAAGATTCTTACAAGGTACTAAGTCAGTGGAATTGATAGAGACGATAGTTATCTAATTTAGCATGATTCAGTATGACTGATTTAATCCTACAAGGAGATGTTATGAGCCAGAACTTGAAACAAGGTACTAAGTGGAATTGAGGAGACAATGGTTAAATCTAGGTTAGCCCTGATTTAATCCTACAATAAATAATGGTTTCCTAGTGATACAATGATTGGTGTATACTCAGTGTGGAAGGAAGAAGGTGTCAGGGCCAGAAAGGCAAGAGCACTAGAAGTTCTCAGAGACTGAGACAGATTCATTCCATTGTCCATCTTTCTGGTGGCTAGAGGCTGAAGCACAAACCTTTGGATTCGGAAGAAGCCAGAGGCAGAAGCTGGCAGAGGCAAAGGATTGGCGGCAGGAACTTCAGCTCTCGGAATCAAGGAGAGACATAGGCCTCTAAGAAAGCTAACCAGGCCCCAGAAAAGAGACAAGGACTTTAGATTTGGATTTTAACTCCTGGCTGCACTTGTGGTGATTACTGAACTGAAAGGAAGGCTGTTCCCAGAGACCCCAAGAAAACCTCAACAGAGAACATTACATTTTAGAGAGAATATTACAGATTTGCTTTGTAAAAATTCTAAATTCCTTTCCATCCTCCCTAAGACAGTAAATAATCTGATATAGGATAAATATGTGCAGTCAGGTAAAACATTTCCATGTTAGTTTTGTGGAAAAAGTAAAGAAGGGAAGGAAAAAAGGAAAGGAAAAAGAAAAGGAAAGGAAGAAAAAGTAAGTTTTAGTTTGTATTCAGAAACTATCAGTATATCAGAAGCTATCAGAAGTGGAAGTGGATAGCATTTTTAATCAACATGAATCCTCTCGGATAGTTAGATCACTGTATTACTGAGAATAGTTAAATTATTCCTAGTTGTTCACAGTACAATATTGCTTTTACAATGTACAATGTTCTCCTGGTTCTGTTCCCTTTCACTCTGTATCAGTTCATGTATTTCCAATATTTTTTGATAATAGTAGATGCTTAGTAAACCTTTTGCCCATGATTCTCATAATGATGTAAACCCTTTCATTTACTAAAAGGGAAAAATTTAAAATTTTTGTTCAAAACACATTCAAATTCAACCAATATTTATACCTATTGTGTGCAAATCACAGAGGAAAATATGATTTAAAAGATTTGGTCTTTGTTCTCAAAAGAGTTAAAGGCTATTAAAAGGAGGACTTCTATCCTGCAGGTTAGAAAGCTCAGGGAAGGAATCTTTCATAATTCTTTCTGAACTTGATAGCATGCCAACCTCTCTTCTGCATTTGCCCTAATTTATGTTTAAAATTTTCTCTATTTTAAATAAAATCATTTTGTTAAATCAGCACTTCCTGAATTTTTTTAATTTTTTCCAAATATACATTGTTCACAGAATTATCCATAAATAGCTCCTAACACTGCCTAGTCCAACAACATTTGCTTATGAAGGCACAGACTCTTTCAATCTAGTCTTTCTCTCTTTCCAAATTCTCTATTCTTTTTCCTATTCCACCCACACTTTCACCTCTCACAAAGATGGCCCACAGAGCTTTATGATGCTCTCTGCCTTCATTTTATTCCTGCCTCCTCTAAACCAGATGTTCTACCTTCCATTGGGATCCACCCAAGACACGAAGAGAAAGAGGAAACAGAACTACTTCTCCCTTGGAGGTCATCACTTCCATTCCAAGTCTGGTGAGCAGAAGCAAATTCCTGAAATGTGACTTTTTAGTTAAGTAGGGATAGTCAATTCTCAATTAGTTACATGTGGCAAATTCATTTTGGGGAACTTCTGAAATGGATTCTGCATATCAAACTGACTTTCCTTCCTGGTGTTTATGGAATGGTATAAGGAGGTTGGGACTTAGAAACTGAAGACCTCAGACACCAACTATTTATGTCACTCTGGAAAAATCTACAAACTCTCTGAGTCTCCGTTTTCACATGAGAAGTCAGAAACTTGCATTTTGTCTTTGTGGCTCAGGACCTAGCACAGTCCCTTAATGTAAATGTCTTTTGACTGATTTGTAGAATGAGAATATCTGTCCTACCTATCTTTCTTTCTTTGTAAATCCTAAAGCAATGTCCAAGTGTGACTTATTTCCTTCTTTCAACTGATACCTATCCAAGGAATTGTAACTGACTTTTAATATCTGATCTAAATGAACACAATTAGGAAAGTAAACTGGCTGCAAATAAAGTAGACACCAAAAAGCCAATTAAAATAACTTTTAGATTACCCACTGTTTAGATTATTTGCAGCACTATAACACAACTGATTTTATCATGGGTGCTGGAGACTGAAATAGCACTTTTGAACAACTGCATCTCATCAAACTAATTAATCAAATTATTTGATCACTGGCAAAATTTGGCAAATTATTATCTTAAAGAACAGATTCAGGTTGAACATTTTTGGGAAATGGACATAAATATTTTTCTCTAAAAAAAGTGTTTCTTTAACAAGAAATAAATTACATTCCCTGAATACCCACATAATAAAAAATGTATTTCACCAATTTTCATATCCTGTTCGAACTAAGTATGTACCTTGGAAACTGTATAAATTGCTTGCTTTTTCTTTTTTTGTAATAGTTTGTAAAAAAAACACTATGTTTAACTCAATGAAAGTTGACTTTAAAACATTAAATCTGACTGGTAAAACTCAAAGCCAAATTTTTCCATACCCTTACTTTTGAAGGGAAAAGTGGCCCATATCTATAATTTTATCAGCAGAACATACCCCAACATGAAAATTTCCTCAAACAATGAAGACTGGCAACTCATCTATAATCTAATGGTCTTGGCATTCATGGACCACTGAAAGATTAAGTTATTTGCCTATAAAGATAGTCACACAGCTGCTATTTGTCACAGATAGGACTTGAACCTACTTCCTAACTCCAAGATCAGCCCTCTCACATTAACCAGAGTGATTAGTGCTGATATTTATCTTTACTGATTTTATGGCAAGTTATAATACCATTCCATCATTGAATTTATAAGAAAGATTAAAAAAATCAATCAGTAAGCATTATTAAGGACCTAGTATGCAAAGTCCTACAAGAAATACAAAAAGAGGCAAATAGCAGTCCCTGCCTTCAAGGAGCTTATATTTTAATGATGGATACTACATATAAACAACTGCATAAACAAGATACATAAATGATATAGAGAAGATAATCAACAGAGGAAAGGCACTATTATTAGGGGAAGAGGGAGGCTTCTGCTAGAACATAAGATTTTAGTTGGAATAACCAAACCTTTATTTAGCACTGACTATTTGCCACACAATAGCTTTCTCCAAAGCCATTTTGTAAGCCCCTAAACACTTCTGTCTTCAGACAGAAAGCTCTCAATCGTAAGAACTTCTAAAGAAAATCCTTGTAGGGACAACAACCCAATTTAGCTGTTTAAAGATCAAATTTCCCTGCAGCTCTCATGAAAATGGCATGCTGATCGTAATTTAAATGAGAGCTCTTTTCTAAGTGACAGGTTCAGGTTACTAGAAGAAACTGCATCACATTCGGAATGTGTGTGTGTGTGTGTGTGTGTACATACATACACATATTTAGTTTTAGCTTTTAAAAAAAGTCTTATTTTAGTTGCTATGCCAGTTTAGAAATAAAATGCCTCCTTTAAGATAATTTTCTCCTGTGTTTTTTTCCTATAACAGAATGTGTTGATTTATATTACTATTAAAGAATAGGAGGAGCAGCTAGTTGGTGCAGTGGATAAAGCACCAGCCTTGAAGTCAGGAGGACCTGAGTTCAAATTTGACCTCAGACACTTAACAGTTCCTAGCTATGTGACACCCTGGGCAAGTCACTTAACCCCAACTGCCTCAGGGGAGAGAGAGAGAGAGAGAGAGAGAGAGAGAGAGAGAGAGAGAGAGAGACTATGACTCTAGGAAAAGATATAAAATAAACTTCATGATATATAAAAGTAACCTATGCGACCTATATACTTAAAATTTACTACTTAAGTTTGAAAAATGGTGGTGCTACACATCTTAGGGTCATAAAATAATAAATAATCATAACCATAATAGCTAGCCCATATATAGATAGATAGATAGATAGATAGATAGATAGATAGCCCCTATTTTACAATTATCATCTCATCATGTTCTCACAACAACCCAGGAAGGCAGGTACTTTTATTGTCTCTACTTTACAGATGAAAAAAGAAGACAAGCAAAGTTTTGTCTCCCCAAAGTCATACAGTTAGTAAACATCTTGAGGTTAGGTAAGAACTCCAAGCCCATTTCTAATCTAGGGCTAGAAAGAACATTAAGAAATCATCTAGTCTAGAACTTCTTAAACTTTTTTCCATTTGAGTCCCCTTTTTGCCTGAGAAATTTTTACATGACCCCAGGTATTTAGGTTTATAAAATAGATATACAAGAGAATTAAATCAGGAAGGAAGGAAAGAAAGAAAGAAGAAAGGAAAGAAGGAAGGGAAGGAGGGAGGAAGGAAGAAAAAAAAAGAAGGGAAGAAGGGAGGGAGGAAGATATTTGTTCCAATCTATTATATCTGTGTTTATTTCTTGTTTGGGAACAGTATGTCTTGGTTATCGAGATCAGATAGCTCATCAGCTGGGAAATTTGTTAGGGCCACAGGAAGCTATGATTATGCAAAATCTATAATTATCTCCCCATCCATTTGCACAACAAAGGATAGTTATAATATCATAAAATGAGATTAGATGAAGGAAATGAAGATGTTTATCCTAGAGAAGAGGAGACTAATTAGGGTTGGCAAGTGGCAGATAGGGAAAGCAGAACTGATAGCCATCCTCAAGAGTTTGAAGGGATGTCTTATAAAAGAATAATAGATTAGACTTAAGCTCAAAAAACACAACTCCAAGCACTGAGTAGAAGTTGGCAAAGACAAGGTTTGGCTCTATAACAGGGTAAAAAATTCCTAACAAATGAGGTGCCTTAGGAAGTAATGAGTTCTCAGACATTGAAGATTTATAAGAAAGGGCCCACACGACTGGTTTCAGGAAATGCTAAAAAGAGGATTCTTGTTCAGGTAGATGAGCTAAGGTATCTTAATGATTGAGGATTTTGTGATGTGAAACCTTAGTTAATATGATTATGTAAGATTTAACTGGTTAAAGAATGAAGAATAGTAACTGAAACCATCCATTTCTTGAATGCCTCAAACATACTACTCCTGCTTTAACTCTCCGATTATTCATTTACTCTAACAAAGTATTCTCGTCACAGAGGAGTGTCAGTAAATGCAAACAGAACTTAGCTTTGCAAAAATATGCTCATATTATGATTTATTCAATAGTGTTTTCTACTGTCAGCATAACCTTTTCTGGCATATATTTATGCATCTGCTCTATATGGTTGTGTGTACACAACATGCAGTGAGATCTATGCCTTCTCAATGTAGTTTATTCACAAATTCTCCCCTTTAGCTCGCTAAAAGCAATAGTGCTAAGACAAGAATCTGATGTGAAATTTATCTAACTATTTGGGAATATTCATTATTAGGTAATTGTCCCTGACCTAGACATCTCCCTGGTCCTCATATCTAACGCTGTCTTAGCTCTTTCACCTTCCCATAGCTTACAGGATAAAATTCAAACTTACAAATCAGATATGCAAGATCATTTGCAGTCTTCCCTTCTACCTCAAGTTTTCATCTTTCACAATACTATGAACATTTTTGCCTATATTTCTTTGTGATCACACTGTTCCTACTTCTGAGAACACTAACCTTTCCCCTCCCCTTTTTGCCTACCCCCCAACCCATACCCAAAGTCTTAAACTTCTTGTATTTATTCATTCATTTAGGTTTAAAAAATAAAGTAAAAATTAATTTTTATTATGTTTATTTTTTAACATCAAAATCTTCCCCAAGAATACTCCTCTATATTAAATAAAATGTCAAATTTACTTCCTTACAACTTTCACTCATGACTCCAAATTCCTTCCTCTGAAGCCAAGCCAACTTCCATGTGACAGTATTTTAAGTATACTAAGGTGTCTTCCTGATATGATTTCTTCTCCGGGCTAAACTTCCTCAGTTCCTACTAATGACAAAAGTTTGCCCTTTCAACCATCCTGTCTACTCTACTCTGGTTGCTCTCCAGCTTACTGATGCCTTTTCCTTAAGGAGAAGAGCAAGGGTTCAAGAATTAATTAAGATGGCCCCACATAACCCCTTATATCTTTGTTATGGTACTTTTATATTTTTCTCTTTTCTCCCTTTGTCATTACATATCCCAAATAACCTGATAACTATTCTGAAAGAATTATAACTCAGACTCAAAACATTTCTTGACTGCAGTTAATATATCAAGAGTAGTTAAAGCTGGCCACTTCTTTCACAGATTAGTATAAAAGAC
This sequence comes from Antechinus flavipes, assembly GCF_016432865.1. Lineage (NCBI taxonomy): Eukaryota > Metazoa > Chordata > Mammalia > Dasyuromorphia > Dasyuridae > Antechinus > Antechinus flavipes. Next base: position 482,993,112 of record NC_067398.1, on the reverse strand, counting down.
AGATAAAATAAAAAGTGGCATATAGAAATGAAGACTTAGTTTGAGCAGTCAATGAAAAACTATTCTATGTTGTTTCAACATCTGTTTTATATATTCCTTAAAGGTAGACAATTTCATAAGACTTGAAATTTAGAGTAGTTGCCAGTCTGCACCACCAATAAAGGGATTTTCCTCACTGGGAGTGAAATCAAAAGTCTTCAATATTAATAAGAAAAAAACAAAGAAACTGCTTCTCTATTTTGAGATACTAAATTCCCCCAAACACCTTAACACTGTGTATAACATGGATCCAGTAAACAAACCATTTTAATCTATATAGGTGTCTATACCATATGGAGAGACTTGCAATTAGAGAGAGAGCAGAAAATTGGGTCAAAATTTTAAAAGGAGTTTTTCAGATAAAGGTCTCATATCTCAGCTATATAAAGAACTTCATCAAATCTATAAGAATACAATTCATTCCCCCAATTGACAAATAGTCAAAGGATATGGAATGCAGTTTTTCAATGAAGAAATCAAAACAATTTATGGTCATATTAAAAAAAAATACCCTAAATCATTACTGATTAGAGAAATGCAAATTAAAAAACCTTAAGATATTATTTTATACCTATCAGATTGGCTAAAATGATTGAAGGGAAAAGAGACAAATATTTTTCCAAATATGGAAAAAATTGGGACACTTTCACTATTGGTGGAATTGTGAACTGATCTAACCATTTTAAAGAGCAATCTGGAATTATACCCAAAGAGCTATTAAACTGTCTATATCCTTTGACCCAGTAATACCTCTACTAGGTCTGTTTCCTAAGATGATTAAGGAAAAAGGAAACAAAACTATACATTCTAAAATATTTATAGCTGCTCAGTTTATGGTAACAAAGATTTGTCAACCAGGGAATGGCTGAACAAGTTGTAGTATATTATCATGATGAAATACTATGCTATAAGAAATGATTTGTTTATTTTAGAAAAACACGGACAGACGAACAAAATAATGAAAAGTGAAAGAAGCAGAACCAAGAAAACACTGTATATAATAATAGTAATACTGTCATAAAAACAACTTTTGAGTGATTTAAGTCATTTTAAATAGGAGCATCAAATGACATAATTCAACGTTTCCTGATTCCAGTTCCAGCACTATATCACCTGAGGCATTTGGATCCAAATTAGTGGAGAAGGAAGATGGGGAGATGTCTATTCTGATAGAATATTGTCCAGAAAAGATCCTCACATATCATTCTGCTTCCATGGTTCAACCCTGAAAAGGGAAGTGCGTTTTCTCATTGATTTCACTGGATCAGTTATTAAAATTGATATCAATTTAACTGCCTTTTAGAGAGTTTCTGTTTACATTATTTAAGTCTTTGAGTATATTTTGTCCTTCTAGTGGTTCCTTGATTCTACACCAATTTGCACAAATCTTTTTGCACACTAGTATTTATTACAGTCATACATCCAAATTTTGTTCAACTGTTACCTAATGGATGGGCATCCACTCTGTTTCCAGTTTTCTGCCTGCATAGATTGGAATCTCTGAATGGAAAAAGGAGCATGAAGTAAATGATTTTTTTGGGTATATTCAGTCCTATGAAATAATTATGGTTGGAAAAAAAATGCTGCCTAAGAGAATGAAGACTCGTCATTAGAATATCATTCCAACATTTGATTATTTTCATTATTATCAAAATGTTCAACTGGATAAGATGATCTGGTCATTCCTCAGGCTGATATTCCTTGTCCTGAGATGAACTATAAAAATGAAGTGTGAGAACAGAGTTTGACAGCTCCTCCATCCTCTAGTCTGTATTTCTAAAATGATTTATACACATTAGATGTTAACAGGAAAATATTAAAAGGTAATATAACCAGCAGTGCCTTATGATAATTTAGCCTTTTACCCCACATAAAGTGCAGCATCTACAAATCCATACACATGCATAAAGTAAACAATCAAAAATTCCTGGCTACCAAACCTTACTTTCTTAGAACACTAACCAAGAAACCATGAAAGGGAGAGAGAAAAAAAAGATAGAAACAAAGAAAAAGGGAGACAGAGAAAGAGAGCAGGAGAATATGCATCAATTAAAGGCTTATTATGTGACAGGCACTGTGCTGAGTGCTACAGAGATAAATATAAACAAAGACATTTCTAACCTTCAAGGAGCTTACACTAGAAGGGGGGAAACATATAAAATAAAGCTGGAAATAGAGGTGAGGCACAGAGCTGGCTTCAAAAGGAAGTAGGGGAGAAATGAAGGGAGTTAAACCTGGAGTAGAAAAAACAAAGCCTAGGGGATCAAATCAAACGGACTGGAATCTCACATGTGGGACAATCAACTAGGTATCTATTACATACAATATGAAAACAAAAATATTACATCTAGGAATGATATGCTAGAATGGGTTAAGGAAGAAGTTGTAGAGTCTTCATGCCTGAAGATTCTTCATGTATAAGAAAAAACAGAAACATTTGTCCTGATTGGGTGAATCATTCAGCAGCCTGAAAGGGATTAGAGATTTTTGTAGGGTTGCTCCTAAAGGTGCTTTCCTCACAAGCCTGTGACATAGGTAGTGCAAATACTATTATCTCTATTTTAAAGACAAGGAAATAGGTTCCAAGACATGAAGTCTGTGCCCAAGATCATATACCTACTAAATGTCTTTGCAATGACTTGAAGCCTAGGCTCCTATGTTTTAATCATTTTATTTTTCTTATTATCTTTATTTTCAATATATTTTCCCCTAAATTCACCCCTCTTCTGAACTTCCTTTACTATCAAGGTTCCACAATTCCCCTAATCACTCAGACTCGATCCATTTGGACCACTGCAATAACTTTCTAACTGATTTCCCTCGATCAAGTGTCTTAACCCTTTAAGTCTACCTTTTCCTCAGCTGCCAAAGTAAGTTGTTCCAAAGTACAGGTCTGATCATATCACTCTCCCCCCAAAAAACCTTCCGTGGTGCCTATTACTTCTAGTATCATCTAATTTGGCAAAACTTCTTCTTTCCATCTTTTCAGTCTTGTTCTACATAATTCTCCCCCGAAGTCATAGCATCAGTGTCCTTTTTATTATTGCTCACACATGACATTCTACCTTCCACTTCATGCCTTTGTATTAATCTCTTCTATCTAGATGTTCCCCTCTTTACCTTTCTCTCATTGTTCTGCAGAAGTCATTCCTCTATTCTTCTGTTAGTGACTTCCTTCTAAAATTACTTTCCATGGGAGCAGCTAGATGGTGTAGTGGATAGAGTATTCACCCTGAAGTCAGGAGAACCTGAGTTCAAACTTGGCCTCAGACATTTAACCACTTCCTAGCTGTGGGATCCTAGGCAAATCACTTAAGCCCAATTAACATTCTACTGGAAGGAAACAAGATGTAATTAAGAATTAATCTAAATTCAGAGAGACTTTTGGGCTACATGATTAACAAGACAAAGGACTAGATATTTTCTCCAGTCTTCCGTGGCTCTCAAAAACTTCCCAAAAAGAGGAATTATGCATCAGAAGAAAAGCAATTACAGCTGCATCTGAAAGTCATGATACCAAGAAGCCTAACATAAATAATGAGTTAATAATAAACACTCTATGATAGAAATTGTGCTAACTGCCGGGAATGCAAAGGCAGGCAAAAAAAAAAAAGTTAACTTCTCTCAAGAAGTTTCTATGTACTCTGTACATATCATGTATAAAATACAATTGTTGGCATGCTTTTTCCTCCATTAGAAAATGTTTTTTGAAGACAAAAACCATGTTTTTGCACTTTTTTGAATTCCCCAGAGGCCTGATACATACCAAATGTTTAATAAATGTTTATTAACAGAACACCGAAACAGTGTTAAATGTTCTGGCATTTTAAGAGATCAAGAAGAACTGAGAAAAGGCTATTTGATTCAGCAATTATGAGAGATACTGCCAAATCTGGAGAAAGCAGTTTTGATCCTCTTGACACTCTGGGAGGTAATGAAGTCAGTATTACAGATATTATCACCCTTATTTTCTTAGAGTGATACACTTAGGTTCTCTTTTACCTAGCTAATAGAGATGTCAAAAGTTTTAGTTCAATTCTAAATTTTGACAGTTTAATGCTGTATTGAACATTTGGAACATCTATCTATATTTTGTACATAGTTATTTGCATGCCATTTCCCTTATTAGATTGTAAGCTCCTATGTGCAAGAAATATACATAGCCAGATATGTATATAGACATATAGACATAGACTAAATATATAATAGAATACATACACATAGCTCCATGTTTATGTCTATGTTTACATCTCTGTCTGGTAACCTAATAATTCAGTGAATAGAACACTGGGCCTGGAGTCAGGAAAACTTGAGTTATCCTAGCTATGTGACCTTGGACAAGTCACTTATTCTTTGATTAGCTAACAAAACCGATCCACTGAAGAAGGACAAGAAAACTCCAGATTGGGTCAGAAAAACTCAGTCATGACTGAAACAAATGAATAACAACAACAAAATTATAAGGGAAGGAAGGAAGGGAGAGAGGGAGAGAGAAAAGTAAATTTATACACATATATGTATTTGGTTTAGTTTGTTTCAATCATATTCAATTCTTCATAATCCCATTTTGGCTTTTCTTGGCAAATATAATAGAGCAGTTTGCCATTTCCTTCTCCAGTTCATTTTAAATATGAGGAAACTGATTTCAGACCCAGTGTTCTATGCATTGTACCACTTAGCTGCTTGTGTGTGTGGGAGTGAGGGTGGGTGGGAAGAGGAAGTAGGGATGGTGGTGATGTTTTGGAGAAAGATGCTTTCTTTGCATCCCCAGCACTTACCTACTACAAGGTGTGGAACATAGTAGGCATTTAATAAATGCTTCTTGATTGGAGAGAAAAGTGAATTGCATGCATTTACATAGCTAGAATTTTGCAGTCAGAACTTGATTTTTTCTCCCACAATATGCCAGCAATCATTATATACAAACAGAAAGGTATATGACCCTGTATTCCAAATATAAACCAAAAACATTTATTATGGGGAGTAGCACTCCACCCACTGCTGACATGTTTTAGGAGAAACAGAATATTTCACAGCCAGTCAAAGCTGGAAACAGACACCACCAAACCTTGAACACACCAAGAAAATGGTCCTGGTCAGGAGGCAGATAGCAATTACCTAGTTGGAATATGCCCAAAGGTTAACCCCCACCCCCACATGAAAAGGGCCCAAGGATCCACACCCCCAGGAGCAAAGGGCCTCCCAGTGAGTTGCTGGGGGTCATGATGCAGTAGCAAATCAGTGCCACCCAATGAGTCACTCACTAGTGACCAAGTCCCACCCAAGTAGCTTCCACACCTAGTCTTTGTCTCACCACCAAAGAAAGCTGCTAAACAGCCCTCCAGTGTGGTGCTGCAATACAAAAGCAGCTGGGAGGACCGGTTCTACTGGCACAGCCAGCTGTCTGGCCAGAGGCTGGCATGGGATCTCCCTACCAGGAAATGGGGGCAGGGAGGTGGGAGGTCAAAACTGTGGCATGGGGAATTTATCCCACAGGGCTTTTGGAGAAGAGAACAGGGCTGGGCCCCTCTCCAAAGAAGGAACACTGTGCTTTGCAGTTCTTGAACTACCCAAAGCAGTTTCTCTGTTTGTTCTCGCCTTTCTCCTAATTGCTACTCCCACCCATCCACTTTTCAAAGGACAAGTGGGTTTAATTGTTATATCAGAGGGAACATTTTTGATACCATTTCCCAGAATTAATTAGATAATATGTTCCCCCTGAAATCCACAGTTTTTGACCTTTTTTGTATGTCACGGACTCTTGGCAATATGGTGAAGCTTTGAATTTTTCTCAGAATCACTTTTAATGTGATAATAAATTACATAAGATTACAAAAGGAATAAATGATATTCAAAGTCAGTTATCAAAATATAAAAAAAGAGAAAAGGCAATTCATACACTCTAGATTAAAAATCACTATGCCATAGTAGAAGTATAAAATGATAAATTTTGATTTCATACTTAACATGAGTTTCCTATTTCTTGACTTCTAAGGGGTGGGAAGTAGAGAATTTGGAACTGAAAACAGTAATATACATTTTTAAATTATGAATTCATCTGATACTTGGGCAAAATAAAGAAATCTGAAATTTACTATTCAATTAGAGAACTGAACATTAAGCAGCTAAGTGACATAAGTGAAGCATGCCTATAATGTTTCATTGGGAGCATCATAAATGTGTGAATTTGTTTTAATTCATAATTCTAAATACTGCTCTTTTTGGAGGCATCAACTGTTGGTGACATGGACTACAAAACCAGAATGAATTTTAAGAGCAATGACATTTGTAACTTCCCTTTTGAAGCATGGTGCTAGTTTTTTCATGAGAAATGGTTTAACCCAATTACTACCATCTTGTTGGCACATGGTGTAAGATTAATGAACCATGAAGATCCTGAGCACAGCCCTGGAGGGAGCTCAGAAGTGAACACTCAAGGTCACTGATGGCAGCCACAGCTTTCTTTGAGGTGAGGAATCAAAGGGGAAAGGAATGATAACATGCCTTTCCTAGTGGGCATTTTGCTTCCTGTCTAGCTTGGCTGAGTTCCCCATGGGGAACAATGGGCCACTCAGCCCCTCAGCCCACTCCCCAGTTCTTCACTCATAGAAGGAAGTAGAGAACAGAAGAGATAGGAACTTTGTCATGGAAGGGGAAGATAACTGGCCTATCATTTTCCCAAATGGTGATTTTGGCTTTTCCAAGACTAGGAAACATATCTGTGTATGCTTATTTCTAGGATCATAAGTAATTCTGTTCATAACAAGAAGAAGAGTAGAACTTTACCCTCAGGAGAAGAATTTATTAGGAAAAAAAGTAGAGATAGTAATCATTGATTCAAAGTCAAAGTTATAAAAGATCAAATCAAAACAGGAAAAATCTGCATTATATATGTCAGCCATATTAATATTGTTTAGAGGTAAATATATGTAAAAAATACAATATATGTATATGTATGTAAGTATATGTATATAAAAATAACCTATATATACATAAATATATCTGGGCTTAACTGTAGCCTGCTTGGGTGGGGGAAAGAGGGGAAAAGAATGAAATCAAAAGTGAACTGCTGAGAAAAGAAAACCTACAAGGAAGCAAAGATGGACAGTTCTGGATACAATGTGTTCTATTATTGTATACACTTTTTAAATTTGTTATTACATCTTTTGAATCTTTTCTTGTTATGCTGTGTACATGACAATATTTTTGTTTTCCTTTTCCTGTTTTTTCTTTTTTTCTATTTTGTATTTAAGTTTTAAATAAATACATAAAAAAGAAAAAAATAAGAAAAGACACCAATTAGCAGCTGATATTTAAAAATCACTTAACATTATCATCTCACTTGATCTTCAACACAATTCCATCAGATAGGGAGTATAAATAAAATACAGTAACTATTTTTGTAGTTAAAAAAAAAGTTAATTATAGAAGAAAGTGTTCTGTGACTTTCCTAAGATCACAATATTAATAAGTGGCAAAGTCAGGATTCAAATCTAGCCTCTTGCTTCCCAAACCCTGAAACCCAAGCAGGCAGTATTTTTGTGTCTGCTAAGTGCCAGGCATTTGTTCCGGGGAAACAAATACATTTTACTTTAAAGACTAAGTGCCCAAGAGTATGATGACATCTGTACTGAGATCCTACTTCACTAAAAAGAAGAGTCATTTTATCTTCTAGGAGTTTTCATAAACTTGCTTACAGTAATAACACTATAGAGATGTACTAATATTAATTCACCTCAGCAAAAGTCACTCCAATCGAGAAAATGTGGATGAGAACAATGTTACATATAGCATTTTATATCATGCCATGCCCAATGTTTAAGTTATTCCAATTCTTTGCAGAGAAGAAGTCAACAATTGCATTTGGCAAAATACATGAATTTGACACTTGCCTTTGGATTGGGGAAACTAAAAAAAAAATCGGGCAATTGAATCTTCCTCCTTAATTTTCTAGAACAGACTCTGAGAAATGAAAAATACAAATACCTCCAAATGCCTGCCAAGAGTTACACAGTTAGCAAGTGTCTAAGGCCAGATTTGAACTAATAAAAGTCAATCTTTTTTTTAAAAAGTATTTTATTTTCCCAAATATATGAAAAGATAGTTTTCAACATTCACCTTTGCAAAACTTTATGTTCCAAATTTTTCTCTCTCCCTCCTACATATCCCCTCTCCCCAAGAAAGCAAGCAATCTGAAATAGGTTAAATATGTGCAATTCTTCTAAACATGTTGTGAAAGCAAAATCAGATCAAAAAGAAAAAAAAAAAAAAAACGATGAGAAAGAAAAACAAACAAGCAAACAACAACAGCAAAAAGTTAAAAATACTATGTTTTGATCCACATTCAGTTTCCATAGTTCTCTCTCTGGATGTGAACGGCACTTTCTATCCCAAGTCTATTGGAATTGTCCTGAATTACTGCATTGTTGAAAACAGCCAAGTCCATAACAGTTGATCATGACATGATCTTGTTACTATATACAATGTTCTGGTCACTTCACTCAGCATCAATTCTTTTTAATATTTCCAGGCTAGAAAAAATATAGCTAGAAAAATAGCTAGCATAAAAATTAATTTGCCAAGGAAATATGCTACAATATACATACTGCCATGCAACTCTCTCTGAGAGAGTTTGGTTATATACAGTCAAGTCCAACTCCTCATGACCCCATCTGGGATTTTCTTGGCATAGATACTGTAATGGTTTGCCATTTCCTTCTTGAACTCATTTTTACAGATGAGGATTCATTTAAGTAACTTCCCCAGGTCACACTGGCAAATGTCTTGAGGTCAGATTTGAACTCAGAAACATGATTGTTTTCCTGTTTCCAAGTTCAGCACTCTAATCACTCACTGTGCCACCTACTAACTGATCACTAAGTGTTCCTATACAATTTGCCAATTATTCAATTCTTACATACCATGCTGACCCTTTATTAAATTATTTGAATCTTCAAAAATATGTGAACAGGACAATTTTTTCTATCTTTTATTTTCATGCAGTCTAGATCCCCCCCCAATGAATGCCAACTTAAAGAATGATTTAATGCAAATTTGTTCACAAAGCTATAGTTTGAGATTATTAGTAAAGTGAAAAATCCAAAATAAGCTATGTATACAGTGTAAATTATTTATGAAACATATAAATACAGTTTTCATTTTGCCAATAAGCTTGATTGGTAGTTTTCAGTGCTTAAGACTTGCAATGTGATGTTGTTGCTTTAATAAGCAACACTGATAGGAACAGATTGGGTTCCCAGAGCTTTGGTTTCCATGGAGAGGAAATAAAACTCAATGGTCACACTACACATTTCCTATCGGGTACTTCAAGCATAGTATGCATTGAGAGAAGGAAATTTTAAAGTAGATGCTAAACAAGTAACACTATGTTTAAAGCTAAGTGAGATCACAGCAATAGAAGTCTATTCCTGGGCAGCCGGCCAACATTTTGCATTTTATGTTCAGGAATGACAACCCATTTTACCCCTTTGTTTTTGTATATTAATTCCAGTATTTCCTTAATTTATTCAGGTGAGTTTTTGTTCAATTAATTTTAAAAATTATTGTTATTTCAAACTTGATAAACTACAAAAACTAGCATTTCTATATACAAAGAAGGGAAGAAAACAATGATTTTATAATTTCCATTCTATACAACTTTCTCTCTTTTAAAGTGAATTTTCTGAAAGCAAGACAGAATTATGAGAGATTAATGGCTTATCCCACCTAGTAAATGACATACACATTGCTTGCATGTGCTCATCTAAAGTTCAGGCTCTTTAAACTGGACAGATTTCATAATAATCAAACCCAAGATATGTGTGCCCAGAATGAGAAAAAAGGCAATGCTGCTGAACAATACTCCATTCCAAGTTCTTCTTACGGGAAAAGATGACAATGCAAATATACAGCAAGCATTTATTAAGCACTTACTATGTACCAGGCACTATGCTACAATGACGGACTTTCAAAGGAGCTCATAGTTAAGAGGAGCAATAAGAAAAACAAAAACAAAAACAAACAAAACTCTCTGTGCCAGTAAGATATACACAACAGAAATTGAGACGCATCTCAAAGAATAGACACTAGTATTACGAGAGATCAGTAAAGGCTTCTTATAGAAGAAAATGATTTTCTCAGGAGTGAGAAGTGATCTATAACTAGAGGTCCTAATATAGGCAGAAGAAGGAAAGTGGAAAAGTAGAAAGGCTGGAACAAAGTATAAAAAGTTTACATATCCCCCAAATTAGCAAAATCCTAAGGAATATTTCTATGCAGTAAAATTTCTAAAATGATAGAAGCAACTGTTAATTTTTAAAATGACTTAATTTTGAATATGTTCTTGAAGAAAATACATAAATATTTGAAAACATAGAGATTCAAAAGCTAGAAATTTTCAACGTTTTACATAAGCAAAAATATTCAAAATTCAAGTTGATTAAATCACAACAGATAATTGATCATTTTTAACTTCCCTCAATGATGCTATATGTAAAATCCAAACACACAAAACAAGTATGAAGAGGAAAAGAGTCAGCAGGAACATTCACAAATACACATATTTGTGCACTAATTACAAACAAGTCACTGAACAGGATGTTGTAATGGGCTGAGGCTTGAGTTGATGCACTGAGGTCCCAAGCACATGAGGCTAAATAGTAATTGGACCATACTCTATTAATATATAAGCTTGGAGAAAGAATGGCCCCCGCCCACTCTTTGTGCAAGTCCTGATGTGTTGTATAGGAAATGACGATTTTGGTGGGTGGAGGCAGGGGAGTGGAAAAGGAAGGGGAAGGAGAGATTTTTGGGATTGCCACTGCCACGGTTGGCTCAGGCCTCACTTTCTCTGCTAGCTGGCTTTTTGCCATTGCTTTTCTGTTTGTTTCTCTTCTTCTTTTTGCTTTTTTGCTGAGGCAGTTGGGGTTAAGTGACTTGCCCATGGTCACACAACCAGGAATTGTTAAGTGTCTGAGGCTGGATTTGAACTCAGGTCCTCCTGAATTCAGGGCTGGTGCTCTACCCACTGAGCCATCTCCTCCCCTTCTTTTTGACGAGCATGAGACTCTTAATCTCAGGGTCGTGGGTTCGAGCCCCACGTTGGGCGCCAAATGTAATGACCGCGTATTTAAAATCAGCCGGAGTCAGGAATTCAGGTTAAGGGAAAAATCTTCAATATTTATTGAAGTGAAGAGGTGAATAAAGATTGCGATAGCAAATAAGGGCAAGAAAGGTTGAGATAGCAATATGGACAGTTGCAACAGGAAGCCTGCTAACAGAGAGAGATGTGAGCTGAGCAAACCGTGGAAAGGCAATCCCTAAAGTCTCTCCTTCCCCTTCCTTTTCCACTCCCCTGCCTCCACCCACCAAAATTGTCATTTCCTATACAACACATCAGGACTTGCACAAAGAGTGGGCGGGGGCCATTCTTTCTCCAAGCTTATATATTAATAGAGTATGGTCCAATTACTATTTAGCCTCATGTGCTTGGGACCTCAGTGCATCAACTCAAGCCTCAGCCCATTACAGGATGTAGATAATGAAAGAACTAAAAATGGATTAATGAACTACATTTTTAATTTTAAAGATAATATCTACAAGCTAGTTTCTTCTATAAATGTGGATTGATGGCCACAGATACTGAGCACATAACTAAGTCTGTACTTTAATCAGTATTCATTAAATCCCTTCCAATAACAGGAGATTTATTTAGAAATTGTCCAATGCTGTAAACTAGACAGAAAACACTAATCCACATCTTAAGGGAAATGGAGGAACAGAACAAAAGGATGATTAGTGGCATATTTAGAAGATTTAATTTAATATTAATTCCCTTAATCCTTTTCATATTTCAAACATTCCAAACACAGAAATTAAGTTGGGGTTTTAAGATTGGATTGCTTTCTAGAAAACCAATTCTAAAAACCAAACCCAAAGGAAAAGTGAGTTCTTGGTATTGTAAGACCATTTCCTATGTAGATTTCAAATAATTTGATACTTTGCAACCAGATCTATTATTTTCAGTAAATAGATACTTGTTGAATAGCTGTCTTTTTGCTAGCTACTCTGCTAAACCCTTTGATTCCCTCAATGTCTTCTCTATGCCCTCTCTTTCAAAGAGATTTCAAAAATTGAAGTCTAAGAGAATTTGAGCCTGTTTCTAGATACAAGTGCTAGGTCATTGTACAGTTTTACATGAGATGCTAATCTGTACAATGAAAAAAAAAATGATTTTGCTATAAATAGTTTCTTTGAATTTCCTTTTTGAGGATGAATGAAGCAAATATAGGGTCACATATGGGAGTGAGGTAGTAAGAACAGAGAAAATCCTAGAATCCAGAGGTACAGCATTAACTCAGAAGGTGCTTAAATATAGGTCTTTAAGGCAAAAGCAATTCATTTCCCCCCACATTTGTTCCTATAACTCCTGGACTGCTCAGTCTTTAGATCTTTAATGTGGAGTTAAAGATTCTCTAGTCCTGAACTTCTTAAATTTTTTCCATTCCCAACCTTTTGGTGTCCAAGACTCTTATGTGACCTTGGGTGTAAATGTATATATATAAGATATGTCTTCAAATCAAACATTTAATTTTAACAAATTATAATCTGTTAGATGAAAAAACTGGAGACCAGGGAATTATGTGGCTTGTGATGGGTGACATGGGTAGTAAAGGAGCAGGGACAGGTTTTGAACACAGATCCTATCATTTCAGAAGTTCCTTCCATTATACTACATTAAGGGCAATTATTTCTTTTCTCCAATTCCTTGGAAAATCTGAACTTTAGATGATTCTCTACTCTAACTACTGCCTTTTTTAAAAGTAAAAACTTTCCCCCAAGAGTCAATCTATTTATCTATCTTACTCTCCTTCCCCTAGAAACTGTTATTTTTCAGCAGTCAGTTAGATGGAACAATGGATAAAAAGCTAAATCTGGAATAAGGAAGAACTAAGTTGAATCCTCCCTCAGATTTTTATTCTGGGCAAATCATTTAACCTGTCTATCTCAGTTTCCCCATTTTTTAAAAAATAGCTTTTTATTTACAAGTTATATACATGGGTAATTTTACAGAATTGACAATTGCCCAACCTTTTGTTCCAATTTTTCCCCTCCTTCCCCCCACCCCTTCCCCTAGATGGCAGGATAAAGTATTGGTGTATATTGACTAATGGTCTTTTATATCAGTCTACATCTTTTTTTTTTTTTTTTTTTACTTTGTTTATTATAGCTTTTTATTTACAAGACATATGCATGGGTAATTTTTCAGCATCGACCCTTGCAAAACCTTCTGTTCCATCAGTTTCCCCATTTGTAAAAGAGAGAAAACAGTATTTATCTCCTAGGCTTGCTGTTAAGAACATTTGTAAAGCACATTTGCAAATCTTAAAGCATTATATAAATGCTAGCTATTATTAAAATTATTAATAATTTTTTTTCCAGTTTTCTGAGGAATCTTGGTCTCTGTCCCGAGATCCACATCCTCTCTAGGTAGAGAGCTCCTGGAATAGATGTATGAGTTTCACTTGTAAGCAAAGAAAATCCTAAAGACCATTTTCCTTAAGGTTATAAAACTTTCATTAAGACCACACATATAAGAACACAAGTCAGTATTAATAGGTAGAGAAATGTGAAAACCAGAAATGGCTTTATAAACTAGATCAAGATGTTTGATGCCTACTATTGTCCCTTCTATTATTCACACTTAGTAAAATCTTTTCCTGTAGGAGACCCTGGAACACTTCAAAGCAAATAGTATTTATTTATTATTTCCATTTTTTTTTTTTTTTTGGTGGGAAATAGGCATAGGAAAATCAGGCAAAGAGTTCAAGATAAGATAAGAACACAACTTCTAAACCATCTCTGGTCTGCTCTTCTGCCCCCTCAAACACTCTTCCCTCTTTTCAAACCATTTCAGACAAACTGAAGTTTTCAATTACAAGTGAAGATCATTTCAGGAGCCAAGTTATTTAGATGTAAATTCTACACTGAAGCAGATAAGTGAGGTCTGACAATACCCATGTGAGGTTCCTTTCACCTGTTTATTCTAAGCATTTGGTAGAAATTCATTAATTTTATTTGACCTGAGAAAACAATTGGACCTGAAATGATTTTAAAGATAGAAGTAGGAGATGGAAATAAGGAGACTGCCTTTGTACCACAACTAGATAATTATAAAGACAGAGAAACTGCATTATTAGCAGTCTTATACAATGTGCATTATTGGACAATGTTAATTCACAACCAGGTCAAACCCCATTTGAAAAATGGCTTACTGTGCCTGAAAAACCAATTTCTTTAAACTACCCATGCATATGTTTTGTAAATAAGAAGTTTTAATTAAAATTTAAAAATAAATTTAAAAACTATTTCTTTAACATCTTTTTTTCCCTTAATTCACAACTAACTCAAATATTGTCCATTTGGAAAATTTTTTGTATCCAGGAAACCAATTTTTTGATACTAGTTTTTTCCTAAGAGAGGAAGGATAGATACTTCCATCCTCAAGAGTGAGGGTTTCTGGTCTTGACAGTGGTAGAAATTGATAACCAATAGTAAGTGAGTGATACTTATATTTAGGTGCTAAAAGTTACATATAATTCTTTTTGATTAACAAAAATCAAAAGTAACATAATGAATACAATGCTAGACTTTGAGAATCAGGAAAACTTAGATTCAAATTGCACCTCAGCCACTTATTAGCTTTGTGACCCCTACATGCAAGTTATTTAATCTGTCTTGACTTCAATTCTTCCATACAATGGAGAGGGTCTACTTCCATGGTCTCTAAGGTCCATTCCAACTCTAAATGAGGCTGTGATTCTCACTCACCCTCCTCCAGGATACCTTGATCTCCAAGGAAAAATATGTGAAACATTGTTCTACATCTTCTGAAGAAGATGTATTCTTTTTTTTTTTTTTTTTTTTTGAAGTCGTACTCTTTTACACAAAGAGATCACAAAGACACATAGAAAAACATTTATCATTGCAGGAGAAGAAATCTCCAATTTCCCAATATAGAAAAACAGGCACACTGTTTTACAAGAAGAGATCTCCAATTTCCCAGTTTTATAAGTATTCAAAAACAGGAATCTAACAGTGATTCTCATTAATAACTTGCTTTGTGTGTAAAGGCTAGGTAAGGTCACCAGTGGCAAACTAGCCCTGCTTACCATTAATTTATTCATGCAGCTCTAGTAAACTGTTGTTAGAAAACCACTGAAAGTTCAGATTAAAGTACTAACAAGATCACAACTATACTTACAAATAAAAAAATTTATCAGACTAATGTAAGGAATCAATTGGAAAAAGGAGGCTATCTGCATCTCTCTTGAAAATGTATCATTCTACTTTGTTTTCAATCTGTCATTATATGTTTATTAAATATAGGAACCATGCTAGGTACTAAGGAAATAAATATTTAAAAAATGAAAGAGTTTAAAACAACACATACACAAAGCTTTGATAGAACTTCAGGGATACTTTGTACATTTATTTTTGCATGTGTGTATATGTACATGATGAATTTCATGTGTATACATGAATAATACACACACACACACACACACACACACTGTGTCCTGTGAAGACCGAGTTAGCACCCGGATGCCTTAGAATCAGCTGGAGTCAGGATAAGCAAAAGTCTTTGGTCTTTAGGGAGAGAAGTAAAGGAGATGGACGAAAATTCCACAAGCTCTCCACTACCTTCTTTCTCCTCTTTATCCACAGCCAAAGTGACTCGGGCTTCTCTTACTCTACCCCCTAATCCCACCTACAATTGTCTGTATACACCAAAAGATTGATTTAGCAACAGAATAGTGAGAAGGGCCATTTTCCAAGCATATGCTAATAAAGTATTGTCCAATAGGTAATTAGCCTTAAGTGCTAGGTTGTCTGATTCTAGTGTACCTACTCAGCGTTTCAGCCCTTTACAGTATTTAATGTTTAAATTTTTATTCTCTATGTAGATGTATGTATATATACATGTATACATGTACTATGTAAACGATGTATATACATGATATATAAGAAAAATGTATTTTTATCTGTTTTGTAGTTACATGTAACATGGGTAATTTCTTTGTGTACTATGGAGGCAGAGGCAGGTAAAGTTGAAACAAAATATAAAGCTTATGGGTCCAAAAAATCAGCAACATCTTATGGAACATCTTTTGTATGAAATATTCCAAAATGATAACAAAGTAACTTGAAATTTAATCAATGATTAATTTTGAACACTTGAAGAAAATACTGAATATATAGGGACTGAGGCTACATGTAGACATACACACACACATACATACACACCACACACATACACACACACATATACACAAATATATTCTCCCTTCCTGCAATAAATACGTGTTACTTAGAGAGGGAAGGCAAAAAAGGTTCAGTGCGAGGAGATGATCTGTGAGCTGCTTCTTGAAGGAAGAAAAAGACTGAGGTGGATGTGAGAAGGACTATCTGTATATGGCTAATTTGTCCTATAAAAATATTTTGTTTCTCATCCTTTGTTTTTGAAGAGGACCAATGACCAATGGCAACCAGAGTTTCATAATCTTCATCTTCACTTTCTCCTTTGGAGTAATCAAAGTCCAGTGGTAAGACAAAAGTTAAAACTGGTGATGGCTCAGAATGCAGAGAATGATCTTGGAGTCTTCAGTGTCTGATCAAGTTCTAAGCACTCTACAGTGCTTGCTTTGAAAGCCTTCGTCACCATAGGAACAAATTGTTCTTATCTACCAACTCAACCAGGGAAGTCATCACATGCTTGGGGTAGACATCTCTCTAACTGACTGACTTAAAGCCTTTCCATTAGTTATCCTTAAACCTGCTTTAGCCTGTCTGATGAGAAAGTTTACCAGGGTGTGGCTGTTATGCATGCTACAGCTACTTGACGTCAAAGGTGAAAGTTGTTTGCCTAGTGAACACCACAAATGGATGAGCTTTTTAAAAAAAATTATATAAAAATGTATTAAGTTTCTTGAAGACAGAGCCCATGTCCTAATTTTTATAGCTCCTACAGTGTCTAACACATTTTATATACAAGAGTTCCACAAGTGAATGAAAGCAGAGGGAGGGAGATTGGTCTAGGGTGATAGCTTTGAAAATTAAAAGAAGGGGAAAGATAAATATTTTGGCAACTAACTGAATGGATACATGAGGATTAAAAAATTAATATATTTAAAGATTAAAACATTAATGTTAAAATACTAAAACTTTTAAAAAAACAGTAAAAGATGATTCCTTGTTTTTAAATTTGAATATCTAGGAAACTAGTGAATGATCTTGAGAGAAAGAGGCAACTCAGGAGGAAAGATGGCCAACAAGAGATATAATTAGCCTTGAACACTAGGCTCTGAGGTCAAGAGATATGAGTCTAAGTCACAGCGAATTAGATATTTCAAACATATCTTACATGTAGTTATATTACATATAGTTTGTATTTTCTTTAAAGTTCTGTAGACTAAAATTCTATTTAGGATTCAATAGGATACTAACATGGAAGGCAAACCTAATAGAGATAAGTTCCATGATTAATACACCAGTTCCAACAAGTTCAAGTTCTCATACAACGAAACATCCCAGAATATCAATATGGAAGTGTATGAATCATTTTATCTGCCTTAAATACCACTGAAGTTCACCTGTCACACAGATTTGTCCTTTTTTTCTACTTCAGAGCATGCTGGGAGAGTCACTCCAACAGGTAAGCAGCTTACCAGGAGTATACAACTTCAGTGTTTTGTGAGTCATAAAAACCAGATGACTCCAGCCCCCAAGAAATATTATTATTAGGGCATAGTATACCCAACAGTGAAGGAGTTACTTAAAGAAATTTAACCCAGTGAGCCCTCTGGGAACCCATCATTAAATCTATTCTGTGTGAAGAGAAACAACTGAGGTTCCCTTTGGCTAAAAGTAATATCTGAGAGCAAAAGTTAACCCTTCAAAGCTCCAAGGAGTTACTCAGATGGATAAAATGAATGAGAAATGTGAATTCTCAGGATAAAAAGATCCATTTCTGCCAGTGAGAAAAACACACAGACTCTTATCTGATTTCAGTTATATAATCCCATGTATTGAGTTAGACTTGAGCCGAGATTGCCCGTGATATGCGCCTCCCTCCAGGAGTTGCATTCAGCTAGCATTACAAGAGCAGAAATCAAGGGGAAATATGGTAAATTCAAAGTTCATATTTACTCTCTGTTCTATCACAGAGTTATTTTAGACCTGTGGGCCCTAGATTTTCCCATTTATTGACTAAGTATGCTCTGTAGGGACCAAAGGAACAAATGAATAATGTGAAAAATAAAGTCATAAATGACAGGCCATGTGTATTTTGGAAAGATGGCATATAATATTAGCTTCTGGGTTTTTTATTAAACATGAATTTATCTCTCACCTGATGTTCCCTATGAAAAAAAGGGAAAAAAAAAAAACTTATTAGAAATACGTAGAGTCAAGCAAAGCAATTTCCACATTGACCATGTCCAGAAATGTGTATCATTCTACATATATAGTCCATCACTTGTCAAGAAAAGAGTATCATGGACTTCCTAAGGAGTCATGATTGATCACAGTTCTTACATGTTTCCAAGTTGTTTGTTTTTACAATGTTCTTTTAATATAAATATAATAAACTATTAAATGTTGTACAAACATCAGTTATTACTGTTATGATTTACTAGATCTGCAAACTTCAATGTTATCCAAGGAACTGCATTATTTCAAACATTTATTAAGCATCCTACTATATGTGGTAAAAGGTCTCAAGGGAGAGTCAAAGAAATAGAATTGAGTACCAGCTTTCAATAAGTTTACAAAATAGGTATGTAAATAAATAAAAATTTCTACAAATATGAAATGTGATTTTAAAAGCAACTTTTAAAAAGTAGATATGAGATCAGCACCCTTATGTTTAGATGCTTAAGAAAGTGTTGGTATTTGCCTTTCACTAAATAAACTTTGTACCATGTAATAGGCAAAAAATACTCATATAAAACCTTGTTCAACACAAGTAGTTACTTTTTGAAAATGGATGATTCATGCTAATTAAACTCACAACCCAGGAG
Organism: Antechinus flavipes; assembly: GCF_016432865.1. Classification (NCBI taxonomy): domain Eukaryota; kingdom Metazoa; phylum Chordata; class Mammalia; order Dasyuromorphia; family Dasyuridae; genus Antechinus; species Antechinus flavipes. Next base: position 482,973,994 of record NC_067398.1, on the reverse strand, counting down.
AATAAAATTAGCTTGTTTCAACATTTCCTTTTGTTCTGTAATTACAATCCAAGGTTATGTTAGATGCTGCATTACTATAATTTTGCCCGAGAGACAGACATTGCATATCCCACGTTTTAAAAACAGCCACCGCCTTAAGAACCCAGGTGCTTGCTGAAGAGCTCCATGGATTGTGCAAGAAGGGGGAAAAACAACTTTTTTACCATCACAATGCCTATGTGTCATTTACCCTCTTACAGGTATCCATTTAATTTAGCTTCATAGATCCTTAAAATACTAAAGAATATAGCAGGTAGGAGAAAAAAAAAAGGGACTTTTGTTATTGTTCAAAAGCATCTGACTTCTTGTGACCACATTTGGAGTTTTCTTGGCAAACATACTAAAGGGATTTGTCTTTCCTTCTCCATCTCCAATTCATCTTATAGATAAGGAAATGAACAAACAAGATTGACTTATCCAGGATCATAAAGAAAGTAAGTATCTGAGATTAGATTTGAACTGAGATATTCTAGGCCAAGCAGTCTAGCTGCTCTGGAGAGAAAAGGATTAGGATGCTTTATTTTACATTCAGAGAGTAGGTAGGAGGATGAAAATTTAAAAATATAAGGCATAAGAATAGTTAACCATGATGATAGTAACTATAAGTTTCAAATCAATTATCTTAAAATTTTTTGAAAATCTGGTTGAAATTGTTTGCTTTTATTTTATTCATGAAACTATTGTGGAGAAAGTCATTTATATACCTTAAACTGATCCATCAATATGAGTTACTATCATGATTTCCTTCCACTCTCAAAAAGAAGGAATTTCCTTCCTTTTAACAATGCATTCCCCTAAAATTAGGTTAGTGAAAAATTGATCTCTTGAATCTTTTGTTGAGGAATGGGGAGGTGGCTTACAGAATTCTATATATTTTACTCTTCAAGAACTTCAAGATCATTTATTACAATTCCTTCTTTTTAGATGGAGAATAAGGTCTAAAGATATTCAATAACTTAACCACAGTCACACAGGCAGTAGGTAAGTAGTCAAATTCATATCAGAACCCATTAAAGGACTCCAAATCTGTTGTAATTTCTATTGTACTACTATAAACATATTCAAATGCTATTGTTCAGTCCCGTACAGCTCTTCATGACTCCATTTGGGGTTTTCTTGGCAGAAATACTTAGAGTAGTTTGCTATTTTCTTCTCCAACTCATTATACTAATGAGAAAACTGAGGCAAACATGGTTAGGTGACTTGCCCAGATCCCATAGCTAATATATCAGAGGCCAAATGGCATTCAGATCCTTCTGATTCCAAGCCGAGAGCTATTCAATTGATTTTCAATTAAATGCCTACTACTAATTGTATAGTACAGTACTAGATCTAGAGGGGAATAAATGATAATAAGATTTAAACAGCACATAGTCCTGCACCCAAGGAGCTAACAGTTCAGAAAACTTATACATTCAATTCAGGACTAAGAAGAAACTGTTTTGGATCAAAACAGCAAAAGAAAAGGAAATCAATATCAAAAGCACCAGAATTTATAAGGGAAGACTCTTAGAATAATTATTTTTTAAAATTTGATTATTGAAGGAAATCCTTCTCTGCCTAATTCCTCCCATCCTCAAGTAAGCAATATTAAATGCCTAAAAATGGGTGATGACAAGAATAATAGTAAAATTTAAAAGTCTGACTTTCATTCCAGACTTATAAAAGTAAATCTCTGCACTTTTGGTAGCCAAACTTTTTCAAGAAGGTTTGGATAACTTCACTTACAATACCTTTTATCTAAATTGAAGAATAAAATTATGGAGCAAAGAAGCAATCACTTTCCTAGTTGTTAATGCCAGCTTTTCTTGAGTAGTTTCTCTGTGGGTAGCAAAATATGCTATGCAGACTGAGCAGATTTCTGCTTTTGGTGTCAATTACTTGTCACTGAGAAACTTTTTATCCAAACTTCAAAACTTGTTTTGCCAGGATGGAAAGAAATTTTCCATCTTTCTCAGGGCACAGTTAATGACTTCAGGATCAATTTCAATTACAGGACTTTAAATCAGCATTCACTTTCCAATGCAATCTCAAGTTTAGCTTACATATCTCAAAGCCATGTGGTCAGTCCTTGAGCCTGAGTCAGGTTCTTATTCACAAATGAAATTTCAGGAAAGCTTTATTGATTTTAATGTTTAGCACAGTATGAATTGGCCAAGATTTTTAAAAATTACAAAATCTTTAAAAATGGATACAGTTTAATTATTTTTAAAAGTACATGATGATAATGACAACATTGATAAAAATAAATCTCTTTGGGGGCAGCTAGGTGGCGCAGTGGATAGAGCACCAGCCCTGAATTCAGGAGGACCCGAGTTCAAATATGGTCTCAGACACTGTCTAGCTGTGTGACCCTGGGCAAGTCACTTAACCCCAATTGCCTCAGCAAAAAAATAAATAAATAAATAAAAATAAAAATAAAAAAAAATAAATCTCTTTGTAAGTTTTGGAAGCAGCAATACAATGCTATGGATAGAGGTACAAACCTGGAGTCAAGAAGACTCATTTCCCTAAGTTTAAATCCAATCTTGGACGCTTACTAACTGTGTGACCCTGGACATTTAACCCTGTTTGCCTCAGTTTCCTCATCTGCAAAATGAGCTAGAGAAGGAACATCCCAGTATCTTTGCCGAAAAAAAACCCCACCCAAATGTGATCATGAAAAGTAGGGTATGACTGAACAACAACTCTAAAGTTTGCAGAACTCTTTATATATAATATTTCATTTTTCTTCTCACAACTGTCTGTGAAGGTGATGCTAACAGGTATTATTATCTCCATTTTCAGATAAGCTAACTGAAAGAGAATATGGAACTTGACACATGTCAAACACAGGATTTGAACCTGGATCTTCGTTTCTTAACTCATTATCAATACACATTAGTCTGTCTCTGTGATAATGTGAATGAACTGCTAACAAATAATTTGGGATGGCAGAAGTGACTGGGTCTGCATTAATAGGCAGAGATTTACTTGTAATTAGAAGAAATTTTTAAAATGAACATTTAAAATTCTTAGAAACAATAGATTCTCATTGGTGGTTTTAAAATATCCAACAGCTCTAGGAGATTCCTTATTTATTTGCTTATCAAACTTCTTCAATGACATAAGAAAAAAAAAGTAAACTTCTGCCCAGGTGATCCTAAATTTGCAGTGTGAATCAATGAAGTTTTCTCATGCAAATAAATAGGACAAAAATACCCCTTGAAACTGGAGCTTCATTTTCTATTGTCAATGATCCACAAAAGTAACACAAACAACTCTATACAGGAGATGAAAACAACACCTGGTATGCTTGTCAATGAGAACAACATTTTATATTTATATAGGCCTTTATGGTTGGAAAAACACTCACACTAGCTTATCATATTTGAGCCTGCTAGAAGCACTAAATGATAAACAATAAGAGTATTATGATGTTTCACTTCTAACAAATAACAAAGTCAGATCTAGAATCCATATCTCATCATTTCATCTTCCATTTTTCTTTCTATCACATTACACTGCCTCTGATTTTGTTCTGGAGTCTCACTTTCCAAAAAAATCCTTTAAAATCTGAAATAATATTACCTCTTCCCAACTGAATGTGGTTCTTCCTAAAAACAGGAGGAGGCCCCTAATGGATCCCCACATCTCTTTTCTATGTTTGCTATTCTCCAAATCCTGCAATCTCTTGATTATAGATTTCAAGACTCCTATCCTTTTTGTTGAACTCAATACAAACATTTATGAGGCACCTACTGAGTACAAAGTACCATGCTGGGCACTGGTGAGATATCAAAGAAACAAAACATCTCAAGCTAGAGGGGTAAGATAATGAGAGGTAATCTAAGGAGTGTGGGAAGGTTGGAAGGGGATGATGGAAGGCTAGGCTGAAGAGAAAGCATCTGAACTGAGCTTTAGAGGAAGAATAGGATTCAGAGCTGTGGAGCTGAGGAGTATCTGCTCTTTCAAAGGCTTCACAAGAGGATTTTTCTGAAGTGGCTTGAGAGTTTAAATCACTAAGACCTGAGTTCCAATCCTGCCTTAAATACTTACTAGTTCTGTGATCCCAAAGCAAGTCACCTTAGTTTCCTTATCTGTAAAATGAGAATAGCACCTTCCTTACTGGTTGCCATGAGGATCAAAATCAAATTATGTGTAAAGTACTTTATGAAACTTGGAATGTTATAATAATATTAGCGATTGCAGTTCTTGTCCTTCGAGAGCTTACATTCTACTGTGGGCAAACAAGAAGTCCACAGAGAAAGAGACAAAGTGAACACAAAGTAATTTTAAAGACAACTACATGGCACAGTGGCTGGAGAACTTCCTTGGCTGTAGTCCGAAAGACCCGAGTTCAAATTCTACATTAGGCATTCAAATTCTACTCTGTAAAACCATGGAAAAGTGCCTTAACTTATCAGCTTTAGTTTCCTTATTTGTAAAATGAGAGGTTAGCCTCAATGGCTTGTATGAATTCTTTCCACCTCCACATTTATGATCTTATGAGTCATGGGGAATTGTTTGTGACACCAACTTTGTGAAGGAAAGTGACATAAAATAAGGTAGAAAAGGTAGATTATAAGCAAACCATTAGGGACATCAAATTGCAGGCTGAAGAGTTAGTTTATATTTTATTCTAAAGACAACAAACAGAGAGCCACCAACTGTTTTCAAACTGGGTAGTTCAAAAGGCAAGTACTCGGGGGTAAGCCATAATCCTTTCCATGTCTGACATTCCATATGGTAGAGAATAATGTTCAAAAGCCCACTAATCATTATCATGTGTTGCTGTTTAACCCTTCTAACAGCTTCTTCCTTCTCATCAGAAGCTTCTAAATACCTAGCAGCACATAGCATTGCATTAAGCTAGGTTAAAAAGAGGGAGCCTCTGACCTTTGGAAGCTGATAAATGAGGAGAGACAACGTAACCAGAAAGATATTTCAGGAATTATATATTTGTTTGGAAGTATATCAGACATAAAGAAGCTGATGCTGCTGTGTGGTCAGGTCATTAGTTGCCTTACCCAAAATAGATGAAATAAGTTCCAAAATTCAATACTGCCATTTTCCCCCTTTGATTGTACTGGATAGTTGTTTTGTTTTATTTTGTTTTTTAAAGAAATGGCTGCTAAATGAAGAGTCAAAGTTTTTCTTGCATGCCGAACTAGAAAAGAAATTCTAAAAAGAGAAGGATGAACTTAAAAGTATGTGACACTATGGTCATTTGCTGAAAATTTCGCCTACTAGAAAAAGTCATAAGGAATCTGAAAGGTTTCCTGAATTCAAATTCTGATTGTATTGTGTAAAGATAAGGTAAACAATTGCTTTGAAAGAAGCTAGCTAACTTATGAACTGAGTCAAAGAAACGGGAGCTGTCTGAAACTTCTGGTAGTCAAGGGTTTACATTATAAGGAGTAAATAAATTCACTATTAATGCTGTTGCCAAAGGTCCCACAAGATATGAAGTTTCAACATGAAAGATCTTAGAAATAAGAATATCATATAAATTTCTTTTAGAGAAAATCAGACTTTATAGTTATTTCAAAAGGTTAATAAATTCTTAGGAGAGTCATGAGTTTTACTCGAAACTAGAGACATTCTTGTTATTTTACTTTCCAGTTGTCATTTCAACTATTAATAATGAATTCTGAAATGGAGTGCAGTCAAAATAAAAGCAGATTTAAGTAGACAAAAGTAGACTTTTTGGAGCTATGCCACAATAAATGGGGATTTTTTTTCCCTATTATTGGGATCATGGGATTATATACTTAAGCCTAGAAAAGATCTTAAGAGTTTATCACATCCAACTCCTTTAGAGATGAAGAAACTGATTAGGAGAACAATCCAATATCACATGCATAGTTGAGGCACAACTGTAATTAGAATTTAGATCTTCTGATTTCCAAATATAACATCCTATCCATTATATTGCACTTTACAATGAATCATTGTTTAGTTTATCTTAAAATAAAGATAGCAAAGTATGGTGGTAATAGTGTTAGGCTCAGAAGCAGGATTTGAAACCAGGTCCTCCTAACTCTGACATTAACTGCATGATCCTGGACAAATCATTTATCATTTCTGAGCTTACGTTCTTCATCTGAAAAACTTTATGGGGTTACTGTGAAGATGAAAGGAGATTATAATGTAGAGCATTCTGCAAGACCTTAGAATGCTATAGAGCTATTTTTTAAGACCATTAAGCAAGATTTACAATAATACCAATTAAAGGTGTTCAGTGATTCTGATAAATTAATAAACATTATCGATACTTTGGGGACTTTTTATATTAAGATAATTCTTCCCAAGAAGCTTCCTCACCTCTCAGAAAACCATTCCAAATTATAAATAATATTTTTAAAGAAAAAAAAGGGGGGGAATAAAAGGTCAATAAATCAATCAAAATAGCACCTTTAATGTGGCAGGCCCTCTGTGCTAATGGCTTTATAAATATTATCCCTTATAATTTCTATCTGCATCACAGAACTAATAAATTGAAGAATGGTTTTACAAAGAGTTAGAGATAGAAACAGAGGTATATAAGTATGTGTGTGTGTGTGTATATATATATATATATATATATATATATATATAAATATTTACAGATACACACACATTTGTGCTTAATGGGAGTTATCTCTAATCTCTAGGGTAGAGGAGTAGAGAAGAAAAAAAGGGAGAAAACTACATGCTAACTACATGTAATGTACCACTTTCATGCTTATTTAACTTCTGCAAAGGAGTAGAATGGGGAAAATGAGGAAGGGAAACATCTCATAGTTCTTTTTGGGGTCAGGCTTGCTCTTTGTAACACTTAGTTTTGGTTATTTTATTGTTCTTTTCACTTAAATCATTACCAGCATGATCTGAGGATACTGAATACCATCTATCATTTCAGTCTTAATTCACATTATTCCCTTTCTGTTTCAAGTGAACTGCAGTGTTCTCTGAATATGATAATTCATTCTGTCTTTACTCCTTTGTTTAGGCATACATGTGGTTCTCCCATAGTGAGAATGTGTTCCCTTTCCATCTCCATATCTTAAAATCCAAATCTTCCTTCAATGCTCAGATAAAATACCATTCCTATATGAAGCCTTTTTCTGATTTCCAACACACCCCACCAAGTTGTAATCATTTTCTTTTTTAAAATCATTTTGCATGATTTTATATTTACATGTATTATATGCTGTGTATATTCTTATTGGCATGGAATGGTGTGGGGAAAGGAAGAAAGGAATAAGCATTTACATAGCCCCCATTTCGTGGCAAGCTAAGAATTTATATAGCACCTAGAATGTGGCAGGCCCTCTGTCCTAATGGCTTTACCAATAATATCCCTTATAATTTCTATCTGCATCAAAGAACTAATAAATAGAAGAATGGCTTTACAAATAGACTTAAGAGATAGAAACAGAAATATATAGGTATAGATATATACATAAATATTTACAGATACACACACATTTGTGCTTATTAGGAGCCATCTCTAGTGCAGAGGAGTGGAAGAAGAGAAAAGGGGAGAAAGCTATATGCTAACTTTATTTTATGTTTAAAAGGAATATCAAGTTGATATCTGTATGTAGTAGATTTGCAATTTCAAGTACTATCATTTTTTTTCCTATTTTATGTTATGGAAATGATTGTTTTATTTCTTAAATTCAAAATAAAATAAGTAATTAAAAATACTAATAATACTTATTCAGTTTTCTTCTCTGGAATATAAGAAGATTGTACTAAATCGATTCTAAGATTCCCTTTACTTTTAAATCTCTGATTCTATAACTCCCTGAAACCCCTAAAGAAGACTGTCATTTTTTTGTCTTCATATCTTCAGTACTCAGCACAATGCCTTCCAGGTAATAAGCACTTAATAAATGTTTGCTGAATTAATTAAATCTTAGCTGGAGAGGAATGTAAGGGAGTGGTGGGGTGGAGAGACAAGGAGGGATTTAGATGTAAGATAGAGCCATTTTAAATCAAGGAAACTGAAAGCACTTGAGGCTTTCTATGAAGAAAATGATGGGTTGAAATTTGTGGAGTGGGGGAAGACTACTGACTATGGACTGTTTTCAGCTACTTTCTATAATCTGAGCAATTATAGTTATCAAAAAAGATTAATACCAATTCTCAGAGGAGTCATGTGTTTTCCTGGAAAATGTCACAGAGCTTTTGTTAAAGAAACTATTTTTCCAACATTAGTTGAAAAAGATTGTTTAGGATTTCAAAAGAGACCAGTTACGAAGTACCACTCTGGTTAATGAAATGTCTCTTTGAAGACATTAACATGTATGCCATCACATCAAAAGAGCCACTATCATGTCCCACAATAACTAGCTAATTAGCAAAATAAGTAGAGAAGGAGTTTAAATGAAGGTCATTTTGTTGCATTATGTAAACTGATTTTTACTTTGTGACATTTTTTATAAGCAACTCTTTATAGTATGTTGCCTTTGTACTGAAGTCATTTCACCTTCACTCAGAATGAAGCAAAAAAGTGTTCACAAGCCTCAGCATGAGTTGTCACCATGAAGAAGGATTGAGGTATATTCCTTGTTTCTTGTGATGCATGTGTCTATATTTTAATGATTTGTTTGGTAGCAAAAATAATAAGAGATTAGAATTTACATAAATGTGTACAGATTGTTTAACAACAAAATGGGTTATGACTTAATCCAAGTAGTTAACAATTGAGTATCAAGTCATCAGAGGAGGATAGAAAATATTGTTATCTTCAGTCATTTCAGTGGTGTCTAACTTTTCATGACCTCATTTGGGATTTTCTTGGCAATGATACTGGAAAGCTTTGCCATTTCCTTTTTTCAGCTCATTTTACAGATGAGAAAACAATGGCAAACAGGGGTAGGTGATTTGACCAGGGTCACCTGGCTAGTGTATATCCGAGGTTGGATTTGAACTCAGATCTCCCTGAATCCAGACCTGACACTATTCACTGTATTACCTACCTTTTCAAGACCATAGAAACCAAGAAAACTGATGGTGCTGTCAATATTTTCATTTACAATACCTAATAAAACTCTCAATCTAGCTACACATATGCCTTACTTTTGGAGTTAGGAGACTTGAATTAAGAAAATAAATTTTAAAAAAACTATCAAAAATGTTGACTGTAACCTGTAATGTCAATAGGCATCTCAAAGGAAAAGTTCTCACTTAGTCTCTTCCCTTCTTTCACTGTGGAAGAAACAAATAAGTCTCATTCCCAGTCCCTAGTTATGTAGAAGAAAAAAGTATCATACCTGCATAATGTACTGGGATTTCTATCTTTGGCCCAATGACATAGTGGCCTTCCTCCAGGCTATGTGCTGTGATGGTGGTCCACTGCCGGCAGGAATGAATCAGAAGATAGTCATTCTCTCGAAGACCTTCTATGGATTCTCCTAGAAAAGAACATTTTGTGTTAGACATACAGAACATTCAATTTAGTTCTATATTTTATAGTAAAATCTCCCTAACTAGAATTTAATTCAGATTAGAAACATGAGAAGTTCTGAAGTTTATTCCCTTTGTCTTATGGAGTAAAGTTTAGCTTTGAAATCTTGGGATTTCAGTTGGGACTTCAAAGAAATTGGGAAGGTCAGTAGTAAGAATGGATTCTAAGCACAGCAGATAGCCAGGGAAAATGTCTGAAGTCACTTCTCTCTCCTTCATCAAATTAATTTGGTTTTCAATAAATAAATAAATTCAGATAACTTTGAATTATTTTAGCAGCACATCTGATAGCAAAATTTATGCTTCTGGGAGGCAGGTATTCTATCATATTTTTCTCTAGGCTCTCAGAGGATAGCACAGCCTATATTAGGCACCTCTAATTATTTGTTGAATTGAATTAACTATGAAGTTATTTTGTACTACATTGTCTTCTCCACTATAATTAGACAAAGCTTTATATAAAGAGCTTTGTAAACCTTAAGGCATTATATAATGTTATGAGTTATCATTAATTATTATTAAAGACTTATAGTAAATACCAACAGTTTTTTTTTTTTTTAACCAAAAATCAAAAATGTTTTGAAAGAGTAAAGAACATAGTTTCTGCTCATGGTTTCATTGATAGATACAAATCACAACAAGGCAGTGATCCAGAAGAACCAGGCACAAAATAAATGTCTACATAATTGTCAATAAATGTCTATATAATTGGATTGGAGACAAGGAAGGTTTCATGGAGGAAGGTGGTACCTGAGCTGAGACATGAAGGAATATGAGAATACTCTGAAATAATCTACTACTTTAGTGTTTATATGTAAATACTTAAAATGTATTATCTAGAGAAGACAAATTATCTTTCACAAAGATTTTAAATTTAACTTTTCCAGAGTCTTATCTTTTTTTCACTGTGGAGGGGGATGAACAAGATGATCTATGAGGTCCTTTACGTATCCAAGTTTCTGATCCTATGAAATGGTCCAGGTGCAGTGACTACATCATTAACTAGTTATATGATCCTGTCACTTAACACTATTTGCTTCAGTTTCCTCATTTATAAAATGAGCTGGCGAAGGAAATGGCAAACAACTCCAGTATCTTTGCCAAGAAAATTCCAAATGCAGGCAAGAAGATTCTACCACAACCAAAAAGCAATTTAATAAGAATTATTAATAGTTTTACACACACACACACACACACACACACACACACACACAGAGTATAATTTCTCTCCTAACATTTGAGATAATAGTAGTTATTATTAATTAATTTATCAATGCAACAACAGCCAAAAAAGAAAAAAAAAATCTTATTTTTTTCCCATGCCACATGCAGTGGAACTATCTGTTTTACCACTTGTAAAAGCTCTCTAACCTTTGGAAAGGAGAGACCAATGCAATAAACAAAACTCAACGGACAACTACATTTAAGATTCCTGAATAAAATTCATTAAAAAAAAAATGATGAACATTACTGCATATATTTTCAAAGGCAAAAACAGATATTCATTTGTGAGAACAAATGCTCATTTATATAAATAAAATAAATATTTTTAAAAAACATTGTACCAAAAACTACCTTACTTTTGTTTCACAGTATCCTTTAAAAACCAAGTGTGTAAAAAATAATTTAATAGACTTAAAGAAAATGAAAGCTTAATATCAAAAGTTTCTGCTGCCTAGGGCTATAAATAGCTACACTAAGAAGATGCCAAATAACTTCCACTAAACCTTGATAAAGTAGGAAAGTAACCAATGCCTGTCAGAGGAGCTTACAAACATCTTTGATAGCTGATATTCTCAGGAGAAAAGGGAAGTCTTCTTTGGTAAACACCAAAGATGTGATTTGCAAGAAATGCTTCAATATCAGTATTTTAGGAAATTTAGTGATACTTTAAATCAAGGTTTATTATCCTGACATCTATTTTCTTTTAAAAATATTTTAATATAATTGGTTTCCTTTGTAATTCTATGTATTTTATTTTAATGTCTTTAAAAATACTATTCTGAGGAGTCCAGGGGCTTCACCACACAGCCAAAGAAGCTGATGGTGGGGAGAGGGGGAAGTAAATATTATTAGAAAGTGAAACATATTTCTGTGATGCAAATAAGCTACTCCAATAGATCAAATTTATTAATTTGGATGATTTTATATTTCAACATTATATTTGTTTTACATATAAGGGTTTATATTACATATATGCAAGCATTCAGAAGTTAAGCCATTGGGTACATATATAATATGTATTAATATATTTATATTGGGTATATATATTTACATTACATCTCAATAAGTGTACATGTCTCTGTGTGTGTGCATGTTGGAAAGGGTGGGGGAGTTTATGCAATATATACAATCTCACATAAATACAATCAGCTTAATGAAATAAGATAACAAAATTTTTCCTGCAGCCTAGATTTTCTCCCATTGAGCAATGATTTTAGAGTGTTCTAAAATTTAGAGTGGTGTCCTTGGTCTAGCACTTATTCTTTCCTATTAGTATTATACTAACATGGTTTCAAAATTGGAAAGGACCTCAGAGGTCATGTGCTTCAAAGTCACAATTTTACAGATGAGGAAACTGAGAAACTAAAGATGACATAGTAGATACTGGATTCAGAGTTGGGAGGAACAGAATTAGAATCCTGCCTTTGATATTTCCTACATGTTTGATTCCAAGACACCATATATCACTGACTCTTGGGTCCCTCCTCTGTGAAATAAGAACAATATAATCTGTAGGATTATTATTATGATGATGATGATTTTGCTGGAGCAATTAGGGTTAAATGACTTGCCCAGGGTCACACAGCTAGGAAGTGTTAAGTGTCTGAGAACAGATTTGAACTCAGGTCCTCCTGACTTTAGGGCTGGTGCTTTATCCATTGCGCCACCTAGCAGCCCGAAGATTATTAATCAAATAATAAAAAGATTATCAGGATCAAAAGAGATAATATATGTAAAATGCTTTAGAAATCAGTGCTCACAGCATAAAGAACGAGATTATAAATAAATTAGAGGAACATAGGATAGTTTATCTCTCAGACTTGTGGAGGAGAAAGAAATTTGTGACCAAAGATGAACTAGAGACCATTACTGATCACAAAATAGAAAATTTTGATTATATCAAATTAAAAAGCCTTTGTACAAACAGAACTAATGTAAACAAGATTGGAAGGGAAACAACAAACTGGGAAAACATCTTTACACTTAAAGGTTCTGATAAAGGCCTCATATCCAAAATATATAGAGAACTGACCCTAATTTATAAGAAATCAAGCCATTCTCCAATTGATAAATGGTCAAAGGATATGAACAGACAATTTTCAGATGATGAAATTGAAACTATTACCATTCATATGAAAGAGTGTTCCAAATCACTATTGATCAGAGAAATGCAAATTAAGACAACTCTGAGATACCACTACACACCTGTCAGATTGGCTAAGATGACAGGAAAAAATAATGATGAATGTTGGAGGGGTTGCGGGAAAACTAGGACACTGATGCATTGTTGGTGGAGTTGTGAACGAATCCAACCATTCTGGAGAGAAATATGGAATTATGCCCAAAAAGTTATCAAACTGTGAATACTCTTTGATCCAGCAGTGTTTCTATTGGGCTTATATCCCAAAGAAATACTAAAGAAGGGAAAGGGACCTGTATGTGCCAAAATGTTTGTGGCAGCCCTGTTTGTAGTGGCTAGAAACTGGAAAATGAATGGATGCCCATCAATTGGAGAATGGCTGGGTAAATTGTGGTATATGAATGTTATGGAATATTATTGTTCTGTAAGGAATGACCAGCAGGATGAATACAGAGAGGCTTGGAGAGACTTACATGAACTGATGTTAAGTGAAATGAGCAGAACCAGGAGATCATTATATACTTCGACAACGATATTATATGAGGATGTATTCTGATGGAAGTGGATTTCTTTGACAAAGAGACCTAACTGAGTTTCAATGGATAAATGATGACAGAAGCAGCTACACCCAAAGAAAGAACACTGGGAAATGAATATGAACTATTTGCATTTTTGATTTTCTTCCTGGGTTATTTTTACCTTCTGAATCCAATTCTCCCTATACAACAAGAGAACTGTTTGGTTCTGCAAACATATATTGTATCTAGGATATACTGCAACATATCTAACATATATAGGACTGCTTGCCATCTAGGGGAGAGGGTGGAGGGAGGGAGGGGAAAAAATCGAAACAGAAGCGAGTGCAAGAGATAATGTTGTAAAAAATTACCCTGGCATGGATTCTGTCAATATAAAGTTATTATTAAATAAAATAAAATTTAAAAAAAAATCAATGCTCACGAAAAGTTGTGCATGTCTGTTTTTCTGCAGAAATTTCTGAGTTTTTTTAATGAGATATAAGTTTTATAAAGATGAGTTGAACACTCAGTAATTACCAGAAAACTATATCTAACTTTTCTAAAATCCTATTGAAGTTCTTAACATCTTTCTTATTTATTTTTAGTAATTAGAATAAATTGAGGAAGTTCTATTGTCAACATCTTATAATTTATTAATTTTTTCCTTTAAGTTAGACTATTGGGTACATTTATAGTAAGTGTTGAAATAAATTTATTTTCTGTTACCTTTTAGCAAAACTCCATCTTTATCTCTTTTAATTACATCTATATTTGCTGTTGACTTGTCTGAATGTAATTGCTTTTCCTGTTTTTGGAAGTCCAACAGAAATACAAGTAATTTTGGTTTTTGTGGGTTTTGCCTTCACTTTGCTAAATTACAATTTCTCTACTACTTTGGGGGTGACTTCAAAGAGTTTACTGAAGCCTAAAAATTTATCCTCCTATTAGGAAACCCTATTTGTTTCAGATTTGATACCAGGATAAAACAAGGCATTCACAGGCACTGAACTAGTTAACAAAAGAAGTTTCCTTATTCTAAACATTAAAAGGATCTATGGTATCAGCTAGTTCCAAAAGAGACACCCAAACACATTTATTTTCATAGGGAAATATGAATGATGAATGGAATAGGATATGGAGACCACCAAATCCAGTGGGTAAGTATTAATTCCATATTGATGGGGTATTTTATAGCCCTAGATGACCAAAAAGCTACTTTAACAAAGTCAGAAGGTACCAGGGATCACCATCAAGGCAGACAAAGCTTAAATATTGCTCTACAGCCAACTCAATGAAGAACACTTCTCCAAACTCAGCTAGGATGGTCTTTGGACAAAAGACAAGGTATGACTTTTCAGAGTTTTTGACCTAAGTTTGACCCAGTAGCCTTCAAGAAACAAGATTCTCCTGCAAAAGTAGGAATGGGAAGGAATCACAGTAAGACTCCACGATAGATTTGAACATAAAAAGTCAGGAGATAATAAAAATAGGGGGAAGAAAGAGAAGAAGATGAGATGAGATTTTAAATTTCTAAAAGCACAGAAGGAATCACAGGCTTTCAATCTGATGTGTTACGGGAGGCCAGGAAAGGATTCTGAATTGGGAATAATAAAAAAGAAAGATAATTTTGACAAGAGCATTCTAAGCCAACTAATTAAAAGGAAGGCTTTAAAGGGGGCAGAATGAAGAGTTTCTGGAAATGACTGAAACACCAAAAATGGCTTTAACATTAATGGACATGGTAAGTGAGGGGAAGCATAAGCTCTTGGGAAGAAAATGGAATTACCTAGTTGGCAGGAATTTAAGTGTAACTGACTTTTTAAAAAAAGAAAGAAGAATATGTTTTTTGGTCTTTTACTTGAGCTGACTAAAAAAAAAATCTATTTTGGAATTATAGGACTGGGTGCAAAAAAAGAAAAAGAAAAATCTAGAAGCATAATCTTGATAATCAAATGAAGATAAAAAAAAAAAAACCAATGGAAGGTAAATCCCTCCTGAAAAGAATATAGAGAGATGAAAATAAAACTTTTAGCGCAATCTATAGTGAACGAAAGAGAAGTGTTAATCTGAGCATCATTTTCATGTCCTAATAAAGCACCTCAGATAATGATTATGCACATCAAAAATGACAGAAACACTCATCATATACATTTGCCTGAACTTCTTCATTCAACCAATACAATTCTGAAGCAGAGAGCTGAGTCACCAATTTAATACATGCTAGGGCATTCTACAATGCATTAAAAAAGAGAGCCTTGTGGGGAAAAAATACAAGAGTTCTAGTCATGTCTAAAATGAGAGTTTGTTTATAGATTCACTATGTTCTTTACTTCTCTAAGTACTTTCCTTTTATTGAGACTCAACTTAAATTTCTGCTCTTCTATGAATTCCTAGTCTGCATACACATACCAGTACTCTGAATATCTGAGGTAGGATTTCAGAATATCAAAGTTGCAAGGGACATCAGAGATTACCTATTCAGTATCTTCACTCTACAAATGAGAAAACTAATCACCTTAAAGTTGAAAAATGACTTACTCAAAGTACACAGAGATAGAAATCTATCGAACAACCTATCAAATCCATCAATTCAAACTCAGGTTTTCTGACTCAACTGTGGCTGTGCTGCCAATATAATACCTATACTTATTAGATATTCAATAAATATTTGGAACATGACAATTAATCCATAATCACCTATCCATTCAATTGTACCCAAATAAATAGCTTTAACATTTCGGTGAAATTATATATGTTTTCCTTCTGTAAAATGTTTCCATTTTTTTTTTTATCAGGGCAACATGTTTTCTCAATTCTGTCTTTCCCTTTATGCTTCATTTCTGACATTATTTATAACTGTCAACAATTAGCCATTTAAGAAAAGCAATGATTGTTGCCTATGATGAATCTGACTATGACTATGAATAGAACTTCTGGCATTTTTTTCCTTGAAAGTTACCCCTCCATAAGAATCAGGTCAGTGCAATGCAGGAATCAGATAACCAAAAATAGTTGGATCAGTTCCTAACTACAATTGGAGTTTTCAGCCTTAAGTTTTAATTTAAAATTTCAGTTTCTGAAATTATTGGTTGATCTGGCTCCTTGAAGTGAAATGCTAAAATTATAAAATGTAAACATAAATGTGAAAATGCAAATACAGCTTTAACCTTCAAAAGAATCCTACTACCTTTAGTAGGAGTAAACATAAAGAACTAATTACACATGTTTCCCAACCATTTTCATCTAAATGAGTTTCAGCTCATATATTTTAGTCATGACTCCTCCTACAACTCCAGAACAAATTCTTGGTGAACTGAATTGAATCTCCCATTTGGCTTTTCAGTGCAATTTCATACCGGTTTCTCTACTCCTTACTAGCACCTACTCTAACTGAATTATAGTACTCTATTACATTAACATACCACAATTTATCCATTCCTCCACTGCAAACATTTAGATTGCTTCCAGCTTTTTTTTGTAAGTATAAATAATACTTTTATAGCAATCAAACTTATTTTTTGGGTCATACTTTCAGGATATATTTTCAAAACAAAGGATATATATTTTTGTATTACTACTAAAAAACTGCTATGCAAAAAAAATTCTATGAAATCACAATTCCACCAAAAGTTGTTTTTGTATTCACAATTCTACCAAAAGTTGTTTTTGTATTTTCCAAAAACTCTTCCAGAAGAGTTTTACAGCTTGCTGTTGTTTAATTTTTTCAGTTGTGTCTGGTTCTTCATAATCGCATCTAGAGTCTTCTTGGCAAAGATAACTCCCAACTCATTTTACAGATGAGGAAACTGAGGCAAAAAGAGTTAGATGACTTGCCCAATGTCAGATAGCTAAAAGTGTGAGAGACAACATTTGAACTTAGATCTTTCTGACTCCACTTCTGGTGCTCTAACCACTATCATATTAAGCTGCCTCTGAATAAGCATATATGTTATTTCTTCCAAAGAAGCTCTTTGAAGATAAGCAATATTCTTTTCTGGATATTTTTAAATCTCAGTACCCAACATAGTACCTACAGATAGTGGGTGTTTAACAAATGCCTGCTACTTGTTTGGTTCATTTTTCTAATTTTTGTTCACTTTTTTTCTTATAATTTTTTAAATAACTTTTTATTGACAGTACATATGCATGGGTAATTTTTTACAATAGTATTCCTTGCACTCACTCCTGTTCTGACTTTTCCCTTCTGTTCCTCCACCTCCTCCCCTGAATGGCAGGCAGTTTTATACATGTTAAATATGTTGCAATATATCCTAGATACAATATATGTTTGCAGAACCTAACAGTTCTCTTGTTGCACAGGAAGAATTGGATTCAAAAGGTAAAAATAACCTGAGAAGAAAAACAAAAATGCAAACAGTTCACACTCATTTCCCAGTCTTCTTTTTTTGGGTGTAGCTGCTTCTGTCCATCACTGATCAATTGGAACTGAATTAGATCTTCTCTTTGTTGAAGAAATCCACTTCCATCAGAATACATCCTCATACAGTATTGTTGTTGTATAATGATTTTTTGGTTCTGCTCATTTCACTCATCATCAGGCTTTCCAAGCCTCTCTGTATTCATCCTGCCAGTCATTACTTACAGAACAATAATATTCCATAACATTCATATATCACCATTTACCCAACCATTCTCCAATTGGTGGGCATACATTCATTTTCCAGTTTCTAGCCACCACAAAAAGGGCTGCCACAAATATTTTGGCACATACAGGTCCCTTTCCCTTCTTTAGTATCTCTTTGGGACATAAGCCCAGTAGTAACATTGCTGAATCAAAAGGTATGCACAGATTGATAACTCTTTGGGCATAATTCCAGATTGCTCTGCAGAATGGTTGGATTCATTCACAACTCCACCATTTTGTTCACTTTTTAAGAAAACCTAAATTTCCTTACATATCCCTTCAAAATTAAACCCAAATAATTTAATGGAAATTAAAATTTAGTATGTTGTTGTATACCCAATTCCTAAGCTATTGTTTTTCCTACAGTCATAGACATAAATCTCTTTTACATAAAACTCATCCAACTAAAAGGAAAAAAAAAAAACTTTTGACACAAAATAATAGTCACAACTCTATCTTTAAGATAAAGAAATTATAAGCCACATTGAATTAAACTATATACTAGAATCCAAACCCCCTGAATAGTTAATTATTGACTATAGTCAGATAAATTCACACATTTTATAATCCTTAACTTCAAGTTATTTATTAACTCCCTGACTGGATATAATGACTCTAGACTGGGTACTATCAACCACTTCAAATTCAAAAGAAAAACACACTAATCTTTGTGTGTGTGTATGTATGTGTGAGAAAGAGAGAGAGAGAGAAATAGAAATCCTAAGTGGAACCAGATGTGTAATTATTGCCCGCTGAAGCCCCACACCAAGAAAAGCTCAAAGCTAGCACACTGCAATATAAGCCAACTATACTATAAAGATATTATAGTAATCCAATTTAACCAATACACAAACTAACTTATTAGGAATGATGAAGTAAAACATTCCCAATATCTGTTATTGACTTTGAGAATGAAGGCTGAAGGATATGGGCTGAGAAGGCAGGATCTAGAAATTCTCCATAATTCATAAAGTCAGGTGAGATATAAGACTTTTCTGTTTCCCCCCAAAAAAAAAAAATTATTTTAAATCTTCAAGAAAATGAAAAGGAAACAATTTAATGACTAAAAGCAGAATCCACAAGCCTTTATCACTCCTGTTAAGTGGAGTTTATGGTTTTATTCTTCCACCAAAATGTCTTTATTCTTAGAAAACAATCTGAAACAGCTAAATATCTGCTGTTAAATCATTCACATTTCATTTCTATTTTCCTCAGTGGCTAGGAAAGAGAGAATAAAATAAATGCTCTATGATCATAGAATGTGAGCTTAAACAGAACTTAAAGATAGTTCAGTGCCCTCCAGTTTAATGTCCTCAATTTAAAATATTTCAAAAGATGTAGAAATGTAGAGCAATCCCCTCAAAGGTCACCAAGAAAGCAGCAGTGAGAATTTGAACCCAGGGACCATTAACTAAAAATGCAGTGCCTATTTCAATGGCATCTGATGTTCCTTCTATTAAAATTATTTTTTAATTTTTTATTCTGAACTTTACAGCAAAAAAAAGAGAACATTCCATACACATCAGGGGGAAAAAAAAATTCTCTATGAAATGTGATTTCTACTTCACATCATTTTGCTTTTTTTAAAATGTAGAAATTCTACACACTCCTTACAAAACTGTCTTATCTCTGCTTCATTTTGAACTTCTGTCCCTTTTTGTGCATTTAAAATTTTTCAATAGAGAGAGAAACACTATTTCCAGTCCTCCCTTCCCTCCCATCCCCCAGAAAATTCTCCTATTAGCTGGGAGAAAAGGTAGGGGAAAAGAACCTTTTGCAGATAAACATAATTAGCAAAATGGACCCCCACGACATATATCCATGACCAAAAACATGTCTTTTTCTGCATCTTTATGCAGATCACTTCTCTGTCAGGAGGTGTGTACCATGCTTCATCATATGTCTTCTGGAGAAATGAATACATTGATCAGAGTTCTTAAGTCTTTGAAAGTAGCTCCTTGAACAAATTATTCTCCTACTTCTGCTCACTTCATTCTTCATTACTTGATACCAATCAGGATTCTCTGAGATTGTTTCTTTTGTCATTTCTTAGGGCTCAATAACACTCTATTACATCAATACCACAATTTGTTCTGGCATTCTTCAGTTGTCTAAGAGGCAATTTATGGCATCCTTTTGATTCTAGGTTTTTGCTTTTCTCTTTTTTTCCTATCTTTTCAGTTTTCTTTTCAAAATCACAAAGTTGTTTCATTTGTGATTATTCTCTCCCTGGGATCATCTTCCTTTTTAACTCCCTCCTTTTCTCTATCTCTTCGTTTTCCTCTTTAGTTTTATGTGTTTACATCAAACTATATATGTGTCTTCAAACCTCCCAATCCATTTCAGATAAGGATGAAATTTATGTGCTATCCTCTTCTCTACATTTATATACTTCTCTATTTATACACGCCTCATTCCCAATTATAAGAAATATTGTTGTTTGGCCTCCTTCTTCCTTCTTTTGTTATATATCTTTCTCTTTTTCCTCTTTAAACTTTTAGAATAGAACCAAGTGACTGAAAGTCCTTTATTGTATTAAAGATCTATTTTTCCCCCTGTAAGAGTATACTCAACTTTTCAGGCTAGGTTATTTTTAATTGTAAGCCTATATCTTTTGCCTTCTGGAATATTGTATTCGAATTTTCCTATTGTTTGCAGTAGAAGCTGCAGGTCTTATGTGATCTTGACTGTAGTTCTTTGATACTTAAATTACTAGTTTCTGAATATTTGCAGTATTTTTTTGTTTTATGTGATAATTGAATTTTAACTCTGACATTCCTAGGACTTTTCCTTTTAAGGTACATGAGTTAATGGGTTTGTTCTTTGCTTGCAGTTTTTAGTATATCTGGGTAGTTTTAATTTATGATTTCTTAAAACAAAATGTCTAGAGCTTTTTTCCCCTTAAAATCATGACTTTCTTTGAAAGGGAAAATTTCAACGCTCTTAAATAATGTCTCCTTGACGTTGTATCAAATAGACTGTATTTTCTTCTATTTTTTCTTTTGTTCTAATATTTCTTGCTTTCTCATGGAGTAACTTATTTCTCTTTGGTCTATTCTAGTTTTCAGGGAATACAACTTTTCAATAAGGGCTGCCACATTCTTCTAAGTTATGTATTCTCCTTCCAATTTATTATCTAGAATTTTGACTTTATTTTTTTTTTAATTTTTAATTTTTTTTGACTTCATTTTTTAAACCTCTTAACATATACTATAATATCTTCTGGCAAGCTAATAAAGCCTATGGAGCTCATCTCAGATTTTTTTTAATTCATAATTTAAGAAAGTACCAAATTTAATTTTGGAATTAGTAAAAATCAATATATGTATTTTCCCCAACCAAATTCACAAACTTCCTGAAATCTGCCTAATGACCAATCACTTGACACAAGGTTAGATATACTTGTTTTAGGTTATTTATATATATATCCTTTATTGGAAATTCCTTTTTTTTCTTTTATTCTCTGCTTATAGTGGTTATTTATTCTCTCCTTTAATGTTGTTGTTGAGAGAAGGAGGTTTTCCTCTAGATTTACATTCTCTTTTTTGTTGATCATGTTTTCTTTAATTTACTCTTCACTCCAACTTTTTTAGTTCCTGAATTGTGGTTTTGTGCCATGATGAGGTTACACTCAGCTTTAGCCCATCTTTGGTTAGGCTTAGAGAGCTGAATTAGTGTTGGTGTTGATTTTACTGAAGGTCCACTATCTTGTTACCCTTGGGCTTCTGGCTGACCTTTTATAGTTTTAGGTGTAAGTTTTTCATTTACTTACTGATCATTATTTGTCCTCTTGCAAAATTTCAAGGTTTTGTTGGAATAGGTGTGTGAAAGCTGGGCAAACTGCTTCTCTTTCAGGCAGCCAACATGGCCAGAAGTATTGCTGTTTTTACTTTTGTTTTGAAACATGGTCTAATTTTTTCATGAATATATATTCTCACCAAGTAGCCAAGTATCTCTTCTACTTTTTTCCCATAATGCAGGGATAGAACAAGGACTTAGTAAACACTTTTGAATGAACAGGTCTGTCTGGGAAGAAATGGGATGTTATTGTTAAATAAAATTGAGCAATTTTAAATTCATCTTACAATTCAATCATACAATTCTTAATCATCCTGTAATTGGTCTGCTAAGGACAAAGTATCTTTCACTGTTCTTTGGGAGTGGGGTGAGTGGGGATATAACTGTTTACAAACATTATTACATGATGCAGGTCCCTTCATTTTCTTTAAGAGATCTAAAACTCTATATGACCCTTGTCAACTGAAAAAGGTTTTCTTTGTTCTCCTTTCTGCATTAAGTAGAATGGTTTATTATAAAATCCCACAAGCAAATCAGGAAACAGAGATTAATATAGAAAAGACATTAAGTGGTAATAAAGTAATGGAAGAAAAATGTAAGTAAACATCATGGCATAAAACAGGGAAAGATATAAAAAGAAAAAAGTGATGGGCCTATAAATCTCTCTTTAGTTCTCTTCAAATCATTACTAAAGCAAAACAAAACAAAGTCCTCTTCCTTTTCAAAAGAATAGCAACTATGTGGTATTTTATTTTTGTCCATAAAGAGATTTTTGTTACAAAAACATAAGTATTATGTTCCTTTGAGATATAACCAAAGTTTTAGTTGTGAAATAGCTCATTTTAGCTTATTGTTTAGTGAACTGAGGTTAAGTGACCTGCTGAAAATTATACAACCTGTCACACTTTAACCCACATCTTTCTTCCTTTGAGGTCAACTCCTTTTCCACTGCATCACATTGTTTTTCCCATGGTTGTAAAACCCATTTTATTTTAAGGAGGGAAGTAATCGCCACTACTAAAGAACATCTTGATATCCCAGTGAGAACAAGTATAATTAGCTCCTTAATTATCAACTATTGAAAATACAGACAGATGAAAAATGCCAAGGTATCAAAGAAAAAAAGATTTCGATTCAATAAGGATTTACAAAGTATCTATACCTACAATACACTGTGCTAAGTACTAGGAGATAGAGACCAAACAAAAAAGCAATACTAAAATTCACTTTATTCATGATTTATTTAATTCATGGTAAAGTTTATGTCCTAATTGGTGTAAACCCTTTAAAACTAAAAGAGGTGAATAAAGATAAGTTCAATTCAAATAGTCATTATATGAATTAAGTCCTGAAAAGAAAGCCAAAATAAAACAGTTCTGGCTTCAAGTAGCTAATGGTAACACTGAAAATATCAAGTAACAAATAAACCTAGTCCACTTTTACTCACTAGGATTATGCATTGTATATTCACAATTCATTATCACTTTCTTTCCAGTAAAGAAACTAAAAACAATCTTTTTTCTCCTTCTTATTTTCCTTCTTCAGCCAGAGAGGGCAGCAGAGAACAACAGGTATTAAGAGTTTCACCTCTCTTTCTTAAATTCCTGTATGTGACGCTGAAGTTTTCATCCAAAGAGTACTTCTAGTCTTTCTTCAGCCAATCAGGACTCTTGTAACTACAATTTTCTTTGTATTATTAGCCATTCTCAAAGATGTTTCTTCACCTAGCTCCAATGGGGATGACATTTGTATTGAGTTTCTCCTTCTTTGCCTGTCCTTGACCATTCCAGGTAAACTTCTTCAAACTCTTCCCTAAATCAGACCCAAATTCTCCTGCTACTAAATAACTCACCTTTCTCTTAATATCTAAAAATTCACCAAATCTTTCATAGAAAATCAACGGTCCTTATATAATCATCCCATTCAAACAATTATGATTTTTTTTTTCATTTTTCCTTATGTCTTCGGATAGTTACATGCAAGTGATCTGAGGGAAACACACATTTATCAATTTTCAAAGTTATCCTGATCCTCTTCCACAGTTTGAATTTCTAAAAAACTGTTTATTCATACTTATATTTTATAAGCTTTTGATAAACAATATCTTTATCTTTCAATCAAATTATTCATATACAAAAGAGGAATCCTCCTACATTATTTTCAAGATGATTTAAGCCTTTATATTTATGGCACAGTTAATTTTTCTGTTCCATACTTGCTCAGCTGTGTTTCCTTACACCTGGATTCTAGCAGGAATCATTTTGTTTTATTTTGTTTATTAGAGTTCTTTCTCCATTCCTTTTCTTTTTTTTTCCTCAGTAGCCTTTTCCCCCCAATCTTTATTTTCTTTGACTTTTTAGCAACACTGGAGAATGTTAACGTTAACTATTCGCTCCTATCTACTCTTTCTTCCCTTGCTTTCAGAAACACAACCCTTTCCTTTATTAATTCAACTTAATTCACTTCCTCAATCCAACTAACATTTCTTTGAGTACTTAGTAATACAAAGATTTCCTAGTCCTTTCAGGCACTGAAGAA
The DNA here is from genome assembly GCF_016432865.1 of Antechinus flavipes. NCBI lineage: Eukaryota > Metazoa > Chordata > Mammalia > Dasyuromorphia > Dasyuridae > Antechinus > Antechinus flavipes. The sequence continues at coordinate 482,949,654 of NC_067398.1, read as the reverse complement.
TTCACCTATAAAAGAAGCAACTCATATTCTTTACCAGATAATTTATTCTCTTATCTTCTTGCAACGGTACTTTTTCTGATCCTTTTAGCACCCTAACAAAGAGGAGAACTTTAAAGAAAATACCTTATAGAGGCAAATTTATTTTTGTTTTCAAGATGAGAATGATGCCATTACTGTGCTAATACAAATGACTAAGTAGATATGGATTTTTTTCCCCCTCCGGGGATTAAACACTGACTAATTCTTTATGGGGCATTGCACAAGAAACTAAAATTATTTTGTGGCTTATTTCTGACAGTCGAATAAAAATAATTGTGTATACAATCTCTCATTGGCAGATTTCAAGATCTAATAACTTAATATTTGAAAACTGTTCTGGATGCTGATGGAACTGTCCTTTTATAAATGCCAAACATCTTCATGTTGCAAAATCCTTCATTTTATTCACTCCAGACAAAATTCTTCAATTTTTCTTTGACCACATATATTCCTCCCTACCCCCCATCTCCTACAAAGAGAAAGGCTAATTTTATTGCACTATATTTCAAGAGAAGAATGGCAGTCCAAGTAACTTTTGCAATATTAAATTAACTCTATTACAATTAGGGGGGCAAAAGACCGGTATCTCAATCTTAGAAAGAAGTCTGTTTTAACTCCGACTTTTATGTTGTGGGCATAACATAAATATTTAAAAACAAACAGTGATTCTTGATTAAGGCAATCAAATTCTATATTACTTCCTTACATATTTCTTTTTAAATCTACTGATACTTGATTTATTTTATTTCAGTTTGGTCAGATTTATATTAAAAATATAGAACATACATAGTCAGAACAACACTGCAACAAGATCAACTCCAATAGACTTATTCTAAGCAATATAATGATTTAAGATAACTCCAAAAGATTCATAATGGAAAATGCTATCCAATCCTAAAGAACTATGGAGTCTGAATGTTGTTAATGAAGCACACTATTTTCACTTTTTTTTTTTTTTTTTGCTTTTTATTTCTTGTGATTTCTCCCTTTTATTCTGATTCTTCTTTTACAACATGACTAATGTGGAAATGTTTAATATGATTGTACATGCACATCCTACATCAGATTGCTTATCATCTGGGTGAGTGGAGAAGAAAGGAAGGGAGGGAAGAAAAAAATGGAAATCAAAATCTTATAAAATTCAATGTTGAAAACTATCTTTACATGTAATTGGAAAAATAAAATACTAGTAAGTGGTAAATAGCACATAAAATTTTTGTTAAAAATTGTAATTTGGATGTAAATTGGAATATGTAGTCCTTTAAGAGAATTTCATCAAAAATTAGTTATTTGACTATTATACAATATTGAGAATTTCCTCTAAAATGTATTTAGTCTTTATAAACTACAGAAAACCAAATCAGATGTTAACCTGTACAATCTTTACCCATTAAAAATGAATTTGGAAAAACCACATTTTCCTTCCTCCAGGTCTAACACCTAACAAAGTGCTATAAATTTTCCTCACAACCATTGTCTAAAAAGTTATTTCATTAACATTTCAAAAGCAAGAGGTGAGTGAGAGCTTCCAAATTCCATATTTACTAATTTTCCCCTAAGGCAAGAAGCGTACTAGGATGGAGGTTCTAAAACACATTTGAAAAATGAACTGCATCACACACAGACAATAGAGCAAGTAACCGAAAAAGACTTTTCCTTCTGTTAAGTGGTCTAAGTGAAGTGCTTTCTTTCTGTTTGGCACTCTCAAATTCATCGACTAGGTTCAGCTGCCTGAGTAACTACAGCCATGCAACTTTATTTTGCATGTATCCTTTTGTTGAATAAAAGCAACAGTTCTACTTTTTGAGTAGTGTATCAGAAAATATTACCAGCAGGATTTCAAAAAAGTAAAACTCAATTTGTTGGATAATGTCCAATGGGCAATACCTTCAAAGTATTTAAAGCATAATAAAGTTATGTACAAAATATCTATGGTAGACTATCATAAAATATTAAAAGATGAAGCTATGGAAGAAGTACAGGAAAAATTGATAGAATAAAAAAGATACTGAAAAGAAGATATACACCGTCAAACTAGAGCCCTTACTTTTTATTTTTATAACTTCTAACATATATATATATATAAAACTTCTAATGAATTGCAGAGGATCATCGAATTGAGGAGAAAGGGACTTTAGAGAACATCAATTCAAACTCTACATTTAACAAATTAGGAAATTTGGGCTCAGAGATATTATCTGATACTTTCCTAAGGTCACAAAGCTGGTCAGAGACAGTATCATAGTCAGAATGTCTATTTTTGTCCTGATTCTCAATCCAGAGCTGGAAAAGCCTTTAACACTTTATAAAATCAAAATGATTTCTATTGTTATCACAGATACTTTAGATTTGAAAAATAAGAATGTAACAAAGATAATGAGCTACTTTAAGTATTAGAGCCAGGCCTTGACTTTAGAAGGACTTGTGTTCAAATCTGACCTCAGACACTTACCAGGCCTAGCTGTGTGACCCTGGGCAAGTCACTTAACCCCAATTGCCTCAGCAAAAAAAAAAAAAAAAGTTAGAGCCAGGTGCAAAAACTACAATTCAGAGTTCCAAGTTCCATTAAGCATTATGTATCTCTTTTAAACAGATATGGTTCATTCATTCCATTTGCTGTCACTGGACTGCTTAAGAGGGAAAGGGAGTCAACCATGAAGCTTGTCTGGTCTTTATCTTTAATAGCTGAATGATCCTGGGCAAGTCCCTTTACCTCTATTTAACCTCAGTTTATATGAGTTTATTCATCCATAAAATGGGAATAATAACAGTACCATCAAATGAGATGCCAATTATAAAATGCTTATTAGCATGGTGTCTAACACAGTAAGAACTCTATAAATGTTATCTACTATCATTATTAGGAGAATACATTTCACCCACAAGATCAGACTACCCAAAGATAGAGCAAGAGATGAAATGCTGAAGCTTGGGGAATTGCTAGCTGGCCAAATTGGCTAGGAACAACATAAGGTAAGGGAAGCCTGGAAAAGGAAGGTGGATCCAAACTTTAAGTGTCAAGCCAAGGATTTTGTATTTTCTTGTGGAGGTGAGAGGGAAGCACTTGTAGTTTTTGAGCATAAAAGAAATATAACAACACTTGGGCCTTAAAAAGAATATTTTGACAGCTGTATGAATTGAATAAGAGGGGAAACTATTAGCAAGGAGACCTATTAGGAGGTTTTGCAATAATCCAGATGAGAAATGTGATCTGAACTATTGTAGGAATAGTCACATGAGCGGTAAGAAGGTAGAAAAATGAGAAATGTGATAAAGATGGAGTCGCCAGGCCTTGGCTTTTGATTGGTGACCAGGGAATAATGGAGGCAAGGATTTTTTTTCTTTTGGTTGCTGTGTATTTTATTTTATGGATAGTACCTCATAATTTCAAAGATTTCTCAAGATTTTGAACTTTCATGATTTGGAAATACACAGAGAAATTTGAAGGAAAGGAAGCTAAAGAAATGTAATAAGTTGCATTTTGGACATGTAAAGTTTGAGATATAAACAGGAGGACATCAAGGCTATCATGTCCGGTAGGTTACCACTATCAGCAATGAGATAACTCAATCAGTAGGAGTAGATGGGTTACCAAAATAGGGAATAAGAGGGAAAAGAGGGTTCAATGTCCCCCTGTTCATATGTAATGCTGGGTACTACAGAGACTTAACCATATCCAGTAAAGATGGACTGAAAGGAATTAATGACACTTAGAAGGGAAAAGGGAAGATTAACAGGCATATAAAAGAAGTCTTTAAATATCTGAAGCCTATTCCATCAATCAGTGAAAAGACAAGATGATACATTTATTCTACTTGGCTGGGTTTGGGAAGAAGGGATAGAATAGGGATCAGGGGACCAGGACCAAGAAAAAGTTACAGGGAAACTTATTTCCACAAAATAAAAGGAAAAATTTAAATTTAGCTGATAGAAAATAGAATGGGTCTTCCCATTCCAGTGCTAATTTCATAATACCATGCTGTTTAATTTATGTGACAAATATATCATAGGTGTGGTGGGCATTATGATAGTAACCTAAAATTATTATTTGCTCTTAGGAAGATTCTAATCTTGTTGGATAATATCAGACTACATACAATTTTATTGTCACTACTTCTTTTATATATATATAAAAAGTGTCTGATTTTGCAATACAGTCCATAAGTAGTTAACAAGATCAGAGAAGTTCAGAGAACAGTTTTAGCTTGATAGCTTCCCTCCCTCCACTTCACCATCTCTCCATCCCACTACAACCTTCTGTCCTACCATTCAAGAAAGTCAAGAAGGAATTATGTGAAGTTGTCTTAGACTCAGATGGGCTTTCTCTACAAAACCGATCCTCCTCCAACACATGCTTCTGTATGTTTTACATCACTCTTCCATGGGAACTTAAACCAACTTCCTTTCTTTCAGCCCTTTATGGAGATAGCAAACAAGTGCTCATAATCCCTCCTTCTAATAACCCTTCATAGATCTGAAGACAACAATTAAGTGGCCTTCTCATCAAATTAAAGATTTCCAGCTTTTTAACCTTTCCATATATGTCCTATTTTCCAAGTTTCCAAGTTTGTTTACTTAAATATTATTTTAAATATGGAGCCAAGCTTTTAAAAAACATTTAAATATGGCCAATAGTGAATAAAGCAATGAGATTATTTTGATCTTCTTAAATGTCATTTCCCCATGACAACATCCTAGTACCAAGGTTGAAAAACAACACTCCAATCCACTGCTGACTTATGGTCAACCTGTGGCTCATTATCACTAACAAATCTTTTTCTATTGGATTTGTGCCTAGCCTTTCATTCTCAGTCTTGTACTTGATGGAATTGCTTTTCAGTCCCCAAGTCTATCATTACCCTTCATTTGTCCCTACTGTAACTTTATCTTCTTATTGCAAGCTCTCTCTAATGAGTTTTCAATCTCTTGTCTTCCAAGATTTTAAGTGAACCCAGAAAATTTTGTGTCATCTTGAAACCTAAGAAATATGCTACCGAAACCCACTAATATTCCCCTTTTCCTTCTTTATTACATAACCTCTTTATATTATAACATCACTAGAAATCAGCCTGCTAGTAGGAAACAAACACACTGTTTAACTCTTGAGGATATGCCAGCTAAAAACTAGGATCCTAGACATATTTCAATGTGACTAGGAAATTAGGAGCTGTTACTCTGAGTAAGGTGGTAGTTGTGGTTAAGTTCGAAGTAAGTATAAAAGGCATGTTTGTTACCAGAAACTATCTGTGCGCTGAAGTTTTCCACTCAGGTGCTCAGCTTCTTAGATTCTACAACGTCACTGAAATGAGTTTAAAAACAAAGTACTGTTTTCCATCATGGTTCTATAATATTGACATTCAACTCACTTACAAGACTGAAATGATTCACACAAACATTTCTGATTTCCCAACTATAAAATGTGACCTTTCAAAATGTCACACCATTTTCCAGTGTAGTAAAGCTGTATTTTCTGTATTTGAAATTTAAGATTTTAGAGCTCATAAAGAATATTTCCAACAGAACACATAAGGGTGAGGCGCGCACACACACAGTTTACAAGAGGGGGAAAGAGCAGGATTTAAAAGCATATGAGAGAAGAGGAGTACCAAGGAAGGCAGAAAAGTAAATTATGCGCAAGACTACAACTTTGCAGAATGATTGCCTAAATGGGAAGGAGCACTGATAGGTGATAACCCATGAGTTCTGCGGGTTAAGGGTAGAAAATTGGTGGAATAAACTATGGGCAGCTAAGTAGCAAAGTGGATAGAATCAGGAAGACTTGCCCTCCTTGAGTTCAAATCATACCTAACTCAGTTGTTCTTTGACTCTGGGCAAGCTACTTAAGCCTTTTTGCCCCAGTTTCCTCATCTGTGAAATGAGGTAGAAAAAGAAATGGCAGTACCTTTGCCAAGACAACCCCAAATGGGATCACAAAGAGTGGAACCTGACTGAACAAAAACAATATAATAGTTTCTGACTCAGAAAGTCATCTCAAAACACACAACTATGAAAGACAATTTTGCAGGCTGAGGTGCACAAAGTATAAGAGACTTGAATAATTTACCTGCTTGAGTTGAACAGAGTGTACATTTCCAAAAGTACTTCTAACCATTAACTCTGCTTTTACACTGCACTATATAAAGCAAAGAGAGCAAAAATGAAGGCAACATTATCTTTCTCACATTAGCCAGCAAGTTCCAAGGTCAGTTTCTGGAAAATTCTACATTTTGAAAAGCTCATCTTAGGCCTTTTTTTCCCTCTATGATAGAATAAAGCATTTTCTATTCAATATTAGTCTTGATTTAGATCAACAGCAAAAACAAAGCCTCACACCCTCAACATCCCTTCCCTGACTTTCTGGTAAAGATCTTAAATCTTCACTTATTGAGTGCTAGTGATTGTGAACCACTTACTCAGCTTGATATTTATTATGAGAAACAAACATATGAATGTTGTAAAGTGGAGTCTTTCAAAGCAAAACTGTTCCTGTGCAAAGGTTAATGAAGGAAATTGAGTCTCAGCATTATCATTTACAAGATGGGACCAATAATACTTCCTACTTGATAGGGTTAAGAGGACAATCTTGTGACAATCTTTAAAGTGCTATAGAAATTTTAATAATTACAGTATATATGAAAAATGGGTGTGAATGACTTCACAATGTACATTTTCTAACCAAACTAAAGCCATACTTAGATGACCTGACTTGGGATGAGTCAATCTTGCTTCTTTGCTTAAGACCTTGGGGCTCCCAATTTCACACTAGTTAAACACATATTATCGACTAAATAGATGAAAAGTACATGCCTGGTTAAGAAAAACTGCCCCTATATTCAAAGCTATGCATTGTTATTGCTCACACCTTCAACCTTCAAGGTATAATTAAATATTTTGGTTTAAACAGATAATTAAAGTCTTTAAGAAGACTTCATGTGGAAAATGGATTAGACATTCATTGTAACTCCAGAGGGCAAAACCAAGACCTGTTAGGGGAAGTTAAGTATTTAATAAATGCTTGTTGATTGGTTGATTAATTATAAGAAAGAGCTCTCTAAAAATCAAAGCTATTCAAAATTAGAATGGATTGCTCTGGCAAGGACTAGATGCCAATCTGCTAGAATAGAGAATCTGACTACTGTAGACTAGATGAATTGTAAGAGACATTTTAAACTCTGATTATGCAATTACCAATCAGTACTACTCAGTGTAGTAATAGCTTCTGTTTATACAGTACTTTCCAGTGAAGAAGGCAAGGCAAATAGCTCTATTGTATAGAGAGGTGGTGGAATGATTACAGTGGCAGGTCTGGAATCAGAAAGGATTTAATTTAAATCTGACTTTCAGCAGTTCACTTCTTTCTGCCTCAATTTCCCTGCCTGTAAAATGGGCAATTGAGATTTTCTACCTCACAACGTGGTTATGAGGATCAAATGGGACAACAATTATAAAGTATTAATCACAGTGCCTGAAATATAAATGCTATATAAATGTTGCTATCAGCATCATCATCATAACATAATTTTTATTAATAGGAAATTGAGTATGAGAGACTTTCAGTGACTTGCCGGGGCTCAAACTTAGACCTTTCACATCCTCTTCACAGCTTCCAGTCCAAGTTTTTTCTACTACCTTTGAAGTATGAGAAATAGGGATTAGCAGACCCAGCTTCCTAAGCCTACTATGTCATTAATTATGAATGTCACAATCCCTCCTAAAATGTTTTCTCACCTATAAAACAAGGTAATTAGAGTGCATCATCTCTAAAAATCCCTCCAGCATCAACGTTCTGTCATTTGTGGATATCACTATCAATAATAACTGAACTACTTAACAAGATTTAGAAAGCAGTTTAACATGAACAATCCAACAATATGGACACAAGCTACAATTACTAGCATTTAAACAAAATAAACCCAAGGAAATTTTTTTAAATTAATGGATCTTAAAACGTGACATTGGAGGAAAGTTAATTCAAGGATGCTGAAGAAACAGCTGAATATATAAATTCTGAAAGGAAATTCTGGACATAATCATGTATAGAAATTAAAAGTCATGGGATATTAAAGTAAAAAGAGACTGCAGGGATCTTTTCGTGAATTTATGTATTTATATATATATAGATGTACACACACACACAGTCACTTCAATTCCAGATCAGAGTATCAAATTAGATTGTATGATAATTCATAGTTAGACCTGAAAGATAGCATGATTTCTTAAACATATTTAATGTGACTTCTAAACTTCACAGTTTTCCTTTCTTCAATAGAGGTAAGCTATTATTTAACAACCTAAATTTATATATGGTACTATCAGGTTTAGAGATCAATTTCCTCATAGTGTCAGAATCAGGATTCAAATCCTTATCTTCTGTTAAATCCCAATTCCAGAATAATCCCCATATTCTGTAATGCAAGCACAAGTGACACAGCTGATAAAAAGTCAGGAAGTCAGGAAGATTCCTTTTCCTGAGCTCAAATCTGGTCCCAGACACTTATTAACTGTATGACCCTGGGCCAGCCAATTAACTCTGCCTCAGTTTCCTCATCTGTAAAATGAACTGGAAAAAGAAATGGCAAACCACTGGAGGATCCCTGCCCAAAAAATGCCAAAAGGAGTAAAGAAGAGTTGGACATGACTTAACAGTTTCATACTACACTCTCACAATTACTACTATTTTATCAGCTATGATAAAGATTTTTAACAAGTAATCATGAACAAGAGGAAGAAGAAGAAAAGGAAGGGTAAAAGAAGTAAAAGAGAGGAAAAGGGAATGAAAGCAGAAAGGCAAGAGAAATTTTCCTGATATAAATGACATAAACATTCCTTAAGAGGAAAGAAAGATAAAGAGTTATCAAGGAAGGAAAATGACAGAATAAAATCTGTAAAATTTCTTTAATGATTAAGAAGAAGAGCTGGGTCAGATGATTCTCTCATACTGACCACCATATAGTATCTGCCTAAAACAGCAATAAAGGTGGTCTAGAAAATACAAAAGCTTTGGGGAGGTTCAAATTGAAGATTTTTTATGGAAAAGTTATTTTACATATATATATATATAAATTATACTTCTGAAATAATTCACATTTCTTTTCGCAGAAAAATATCAAAAGACTTTGCTCATAGAAATAAAACAGTCTGTCACAGAGTTTTTCAGTGGATTTTTATGGATGTTGTACCAGCCTTAATAAAACACTCATTATAATTACTGCCAAAGTTCTGCATCTATTGGGAGAAACACAGGCAAGACAGATAACAGCTTTTCCATTAAGAGGGCAGCACATATTTGCCTATATTTATCTAACAGGAAAGGAATACTTCAAAGAATAAGTCACACACAAGCTGGATTAAGTCACTCACACACACACACACACACACACACACACACACACACACACACAAAGAGCTTGGTTATTATTATTTTTTTTAATCACCAAAGCTCTGTTATCTTTCCTGTAATCATTCCTAATTAGTGAACTTGGAAAAAGCTGTTAATGTCATATGTTCTCTCTAAATCATTGACCAGGTTTTTGTTTTTGTTTTCTTTCTTTTCTTTTCTTTTCTTAAGATCACGGCTCATACTAATTCTAATGATTTTTTTTTTCAAAACATTAATTTAAAAATGAAATTAAGGCAAACCAGGATTCAGTTGAAAAACTTTTTACATACCCACATTTTCTTTAATTAGACAATTTTAGATTCAAAATCACAATTTCTTGACCCAACGTGGTGAGTCTTATATATACATTAGATTTAGCAGAGATGAAAATCACATACAAGGAATCCCCAAAGTCTTCAAGCAGTTTTAAAACCCCAGCAATATCCTATATAATTTTTCTTTATTTCAAAGCAATAAATCTTTTCAATTAAGAAGTCAGTCATATTTATGGTTCTTCATATCAAAATATGTATTTAACAAGTATCATAGCTCCAAATTTACAGCATATTGTCCAGAAAATTCTACCATAATACACTTTTAAAAACAGGTTTAACCCCCTTTTTAGAGAAAATTTAAAACAACACTTAAGCTTCTTTCAATCATGCATCTTAAAGATTGAGTAAGACTAAGTCCATGACAAAACCCAAACTTGTCAAAATTTATAATAATCACTGATATGAAGTCATCCAACTCAAGTCAGAACATGAATTCCTTCTATGATATAACCAACAACTGTTTACCCAGCCCTTGATTGTTGCTGCCCAATATAAAGCAGTCTATTACCTTCAGAGGTAACCTATTCTACTTTTAGACAGCTCCTAATGTTATAAAGGTTCTTGTATTATTCAGCCTTCATTTGCCACTTTACAACTTTTATTCATTGCTCTAGTTTTGCCTGCTTCTGAATGACAATCTTCAAGTTTATTTTCACACCTGACTCAACATTCTTTTGCAGCTTATTTTAGGACTATCATAATCCCTAACTCTTCTTTAGGGTAGGTGTCCTGGTTCCTTCAAATAATGGTCATGACATCAAATCAAGCTTCTTCTTCAACTTGACTACTGTTCTCTAAGCATTCTTCAATTTACAAATAGCCTTCTAAAACTATACTATCTAGAATTGAAAGGTAGTGTCCCAGATATAGTTTGAACAGGACAAACTACAATGAGGAAACCACCTTCCTGGAGCTATACAAGGCCTCTCTTGATGAAGCTTAAGGTTGAATTTGTTGCTCTAGCACACAGTTGACTCATACTGAGCTTACAATTCACTAAAATCTCCAGATACTTTCCAAAATAAAAGCTCTCTCATCCTCCATCTTGTACTTCAGAAATTGATTTTTTAAAGTCCAAATGAAGACTTTGCATTTACTTCTAGTAATCTTCAACTTTTAAATTTGGCCAGATGTCCTAACCTGTTAAGACTGCTTTGAACTCAGACCAATCCTTTCCAGTTTTGTGGTATTTACAATTTTGATCAGCATACCAACTGTACCAATCTCCAAGTCACTGACAAAAATGTTAATTAAACAGCACAAGGCCCTATGATACTTTATTGAAGACCTTCTGACAATGGAATCTCTCTCTCTCTCTCTCTCTCTCTCTCTCTCTCTCTGTGTGTGTGTGTCTGTCTCCTCTCCTCTCCTTCTCTCTCTTTCTCTCTTCCCCGATAGCAAAGATTTGCTAAAATCTGAGTAAACAATATTAAGTTAAAGTACAACATAGCATCCCCTCACTGTTTTAATATTATGTTCCAGAATACAGAAAATTCATATCCTTTCACCCACCAATATACCTCCGTCGAAAACAGCAACAACAACATTATGGAGTAATAAAATAAAAAGAATAAATGTTGCCTAATAGCTCAAGCAAAAACACAGACCTATGAAACAGACTTGAGAACACTCCCTTAACTCCTTCCAAGTTTATGACGAGGCCATAGTAACATCCTTAAGTTACCAAATCTGACTGATGGGAAATCAATAAGAGTAAGGCACTAAATGGGGCTGATTGAGGAAATTTTTTTAAAGTGGTGTAGTTTTTAGCTCCAAATCTGTTATTATCTCACTCACTCACCCACCCAACCTTATTTACCAGATCTAGTTCTGAAGATTTTGGTTTCCCAAGTCTAATCTTGCCATGAGAAACAGAAATTTGCCACCCTCAAAACTCACAGGCTCTGAAGGCAGTTCCAAAAGAAAAGCTCCCCAAGTATCTAAGGAAATAGCAACATCCCTGGAATACCTATATCTTCCCAAAGTGCTAACTTCTTTGGGTATCAGTCAGTTCTCATGGGCTGGTTTAAAAATTTGCTCTCATCATGATGTCTTTGCATCACAGTACCGAACTGCTAAAACAGATTCAGAAAGAGCTCTAATTACAATGTTTTTCTCACCCTTGTGACACACTCCAAATATATTTGTTTTTGCCCTTAGCAACACAAGCCCTTCCTAAGATAAGCTTTGATAGCATCAGCAATCAGGTGTGAAGAACAGAGCTAAATCTCATGCAGACACACTTTATAACGGATACAATTCACTGGCCTGTGTTCTTTCACTTTTAGAATGTGAAAATGACCTAGAATTATGTTAAGCTTCTAAAACAGGAGCAGGAAATGCATAGAATCAAAGATTTAAAGATGATCCTGTTCACTCGTTTTAAAGATAAGAGAACTGAATTCCAGAAAGGTAAAGAATCCTGACCAGAAAATAAATTTCTAAGGTGAGTCAAACCAGGTGTCTTCCTGACTTCCAATATAGCATTCTCTCTACCATATTACATTGCCTCAAGGTTCTGTCTGAAAGCAGTTTGTAAAACTCATTTAGGAGTTGAAAAACAATGAATTGACCTTAATAAGAAAAAAAAAGCACAAGTGACCAATCTAATATTAACAGCAGGATTCCACTCCTGGAGAAACAGTGTAATACAGTAGAAGGACTGTCAACCTAAGACTCAGGGGAATTGAGTTTTTGTTCAGTCCTATTAGCTGTGTGATACTAGATAAGCCACTGGCTCTCTGAGTCTCAGAGTTTCTTCATCTGCAAAATGGAGATAATAATAGCACCTACCTCAAAAGGGTTATTGTGAGGGTCAAGTGAGATATTTGTAATAAGTGCTTAGTAGAGTGCCATCCTACCCTCCAGAACCAGCTACTGCTTTTATTCAAATGGTCCCACATATTCATAGTAATTATCATTTTTCTATCAACTATCGTTTAAATGTCACTTCAAAGTCTATCTCCTCCAATAAGTTCTCTGATTGACCCTACATTATTTCCTACACAACAGCTTAATCTCCAATGACCCTATCTTCATAACAGCTATTTAGAGTTACTTAGATAAATTACAAGTCTGGCACTTCTAGTCTCTTGAAGGTGTGGACAGCGTCATTCTTAAATACTTGCTTCTAACATTTAGGATGTTCTTCCCCCTTAGCATAGGTATTCCCAGCACACACACACTTTCTCCCTTCTTCTCTTTCTCCTTTCTTCTTCTTCTCTCTCTTCCCGTCCCCATGACAGCACACACACAAATATGGGTATATAAATGTAAGGTGTCCGCCAAATCTTAGTGCTTAATTTCTATCTCTAGTTATAATTTCCTCTCTTTTTTGTCTTTTGGCTAGAACAGTAAATAAATAAGTTTTTAAGGAAATCTTGACAAACTTAAAGATTGATTTAAACAGTTATCCTTATTAGTTTCCTTTGTTCAGCTAGTCAAATATTCATTAAATATTTACTATGTACAAGGCACTGTTCCAGGCATTAAGAGAAACACAAAATAACATAAGACAAGGTCCCTGGAATAAGATAATTAAATCAATCCTTCCTTGAAGAATAGATATCTGAACTTAGCTTCTTTAAGAAGGAAAAGGAGGGGGGAGAGGAGGAGAAAGTGAAAGAAGAGGAGGAGGAAGAGGAAGAAGGGGAGGAGGAAGAGGAAAATAAGAGAACTCTGTTTTGGAACAGAGGGGGAAAATGAACTATTTTACTTTATCTGAGAAAAGGAAAAACCAGTAAAATCCCTGGCTAACAAGAATCCTTAGGGAATGAGTCACTGTGAGTAGCCAAGTTTTCTAGACAGCTGAGAATTTGCCCTTTTACAACACCTTACCTTTTAAAAAATCTTAACCCCTTTTAGATGGTAAACTTTCTGAAGTGAATGGTATCCATTTGTACCATCTGTAACAGATTTTTTTTTTTTTTTTGGCCTGACTAGTCCTGAGAGTTGATTGTTGGAAGGAATTCCCATTGTGGATGTTTCTTTAAGCAATGGAGATCAGATTTGAAGCTACATTTTCTTAACTACGGCCAGTTCTCTTTTGGCTACATGGTATTACCACTCAAAATTGATTATAGGGAATACAATTTAACTTTTTTTAGATGACTCAAAGGTATTATTAGAAATATGTTACAGTATACAGCATTGCATTCATAGCCTGAGATGATATGATTGTTTATTCCTATTTTTAAAGATCTAACACTACTGTTTTCCTTTTCTTCTTATGCCTATTTTAAATATAGCTTTCCTATTGTCTCCCTTGCTTTCAGGAGGCAGCTGTCACTTTTTCATTGTTGATACCAGTTCTCTAATTTGTTATTTCTCTACTTAAACTCAGAAGATAATTTTTGCTACAATTATATCTAAAATAGGAATGAACTTTCTAAAAACAATGATATCTTGAGGGACTCTCTTATAAACTGAGTAATTAATTCAGTCATTGGATTGTGTCATAACTATTTGGCAAGTAGGTGGTACAGTAGAAGTCTCATCTTCCTGGATTCAAATCTGGCCTCAGACACTAGCTCTGTGACCCTGGCAAATCACTTAACCCTGTTTGCTTCAATTCCTCATCTGTAAAATGAGCTGGAGAAGGAAATGGCAAACCGCTCCAATATCTTTGCCAGGAAAAGCCCAAATAGGTCATGAAGAGTTGGATACAACTGAAAATAATTGAACAACATTTGGCAGGGCAGAAATTTTGGGAGATTTACTTCTGAGTTCTCAACTACATTTCAAATTAGGTGGAAAGCCAGCTGTCTTCTGCAAAGGTGAGATATTACTGCATTTTCTTCTGGGTATTGAATATTGCTCATGGTTTTTCTTTTTTTAAATAAGCAACAGGATTTTGGTCTCATTCACACTCATCTTACTTGCCAAAATGTTGCTATCTATTATTGCATCTTGCACCAAAATACTGCTCAGTGCTGTTCTTAACGTATTAAACACATATTCCAGAATTTTTCTCAGCAATATTTGGCCAGGCTGGTTCTGAGAAAACAACCTATTACTGAGACAAGTCAATTGATTAAGTACTAATCTTTGGGCATGCAAAAGAAAAGAAAATACAATCCCTGTTCTCAAGGAGCTAATATTCTAACAAAATTGAGAATCAGCATGGTAGAACCCGCCCAACAAAGCTCATGTTCTGCCAGCATAAACACCCTTGACAATCCAAGGGTCAGTTCCATATCATGACTAGTCATGATATATTTTTTCCCAGAACATCAGAACAACTGAACCTACTGACACTGATACCAGGAATACAGACACACTCTATCCCATTGAAATGGATCCCAGGACAGAGCTGCTTTGTTCAGTATGGCAATCACTATTTATATTCAATATAATCTTTGCTAATATTAATCAAGCACATTCTAGTGATGCAGTTATTATTATTATTATTTTTTTTTGCTACCCACACATTAAATAGCTGGAAAAGGCAAAGAGATTCTGACTTTTTTGTTCCTATCTCTAAGCCTAGAGTAATTAAAAATGACAATTAGTAGCAGATGCTAGAAAGGGTGATGAAAATCCCTTAGGCTTCAGGTCCCTATATTTCTACTTGAGGGATAAAGAGTCCCTTGGGAAGCTGAGAAGCACAAAACAAGCTCTTCCAGAATTGGCATTTAATTAATCTGCACTTAGGTATCACAAAAGCTCTGTAAGACTGTACATCTAAAATTTAAAAGTCTAAATATAACTTGTATAGAGAACTTTCATATGTTCTATTTATAGTAAGAAAACATACTATTTCATATTTAATGTTATAGCTTACAAAAACCTGGGATTCATATTTTTCCTTATGTAGTTCTCTATCCTTCCTAGCATTATTCTTTATTCTCTCCTACTTCCTTTTGGTCACATCAGAAAAGGGATCCCACCTTCTCACTAAAACTGATCCTTCCATCTTTACTCCTTGCTGCTTCTTTTGGGGCCTTTGCTTCAGCAGTCTCTCATGATCTTTCATTCTCTCCTTTACTACTGGCTTCTTCCCATTTGTCAATAAACCTAAGTAAGGAAAAAAAAAAGAGGGAAGGAGAAAGGGAGAAAGGGAGGGAGAAAGGAAGGAAAGAAGGAAGGAGGGAAAGAAGGAGGGAAGGAAAGAAGGAAGGAAGGGAAAGAAAGGAAGGGAAGAAGAGAGGGAAGGAAGGAGGGAGGGAAGCAGGAAGGGAAGGAGGGTGGAAGAAAGGGAGGGAAGAAGTAAGGAAAAAGGGAAGGAAGGAAGGAAGGAAGGGAGAGAAAGAGGGAGGGAGGAATGAAGAAAGAGAGGAAGGGAGAACAGGAGAGGGAGAAAAAAAGAAAGAAGAAAAAGAAATGAAAAAGAAAAAAGCCTTTCCTTGATGCTACTGACCCTCTCTTCATCCACTGAATTTCTGCTCAATCAACTAACATTTTTCTCTCTTTTTCTCTCCCTCAAAAACCCTGTAATGAGTTTTCTCTAGAACCTCACTA
Source organism: Antechinus flavipes (assembly GCF_016432865.1). NCBI lineage: Eukaryota > Metazoa > Chordata > Mammalia > Dasyuromorphia > Dasyuridae > Antechinus > Antechinus flavipes. The sequence goes on along the minus strand of NC_067398.1, from coordinate 482,933,442 downwards.
AGGACTCTTATTCTATCTTTAGAGCAATCTTGAAGTAGAAAGGGCTATAAATATGCCCTACAATAGACATCTTCCAGCAAAGTCTAGATGACCACTTTTCAGATACTGTAAAATTCTTTGACTAGATAGCCTCTAAGTCCCAATCATACTCATCATAATCATTTTAACACCACTGTTCACCTCTTATATATCTATGTAGCATCCGATTTATGTCCTTTCCCTTTGGACTGTAAATTCCCTAAGGATAGAGACAGATTCTTATCCAAACTTTTTATATTTGGTTTAATAGTTTTTTTTTTTTAAGTTACTGAACAAATGAAAGCTATCCTACACTTTCTTCAGCGATCCTCTCTTTAAATGATTTTTTTTGCTAAAGACAAACTTAAAAAAAAACAAACAGGCACCTAAGCAACAAAATCCCCATCATTGTTTTATAACTTTGCCCTGCTCCTATTTTGGTAATTGAATCCAAATCTGAAAGGGCTCCTTCTAACTTTGCCCTGCTCCTGTTTTGGTAATTGAATCCAAATCTGAAAGGGCTCCTTCTAAACACAAGCCAAACCTACAGAGCCTTTCTTTTAACATACAACCAACTCTCCAACCCACACAGAAAGAAAAGTGCTCTTAAAGTCATCTGGAGAAACAATGTTCCAATATTTTTGCTTGCATTCCGAAGTACAGTAAACTTCCTGTCTCTGCTATAGCCCACCACTTTATGTAGTTAGGTCACTGGCATAGTACTTAAAGGCAATTCACATCTGGTCATAGACCACAATTCAGCTCCACTGAATGGCAGTTTTGTATATATTACTGGAAGTCAGGTGCAAATTACAATATTTTTTAGCAAGAGAAATATTAGGAGAGATGCTAAGGAACTTACTAAGTCACTAAAGAAAAACTATTATTTGGCTTGCTTTGAGTTGTAAACACCAAATATTTCATGATTTTTAAAAAGAAAACCACAGAAATAGCATAGCTGAAAATCAGTTTAATCATGCTTAAATAATTTAAAAATATTATGACCTCATAGTTTTTCCTCCTCAAAGATCTCTACAGTTGATAATGATAGAATAATGCCATTTTTCATAGATGTAATTTCATTAAAAAATTTAAGTTCATAGGTTAAATGTCTGTGGAACTGAATTTTATTGAATTGAATTAAATTGAACCCAAGAAATATTTATTGTGTTGTTTTGTGCAAGGAACTTATGTTGTATACTTGGGACATGAAGGTAAAATGAAAATGAAAATAGTCCTTGCCCTCAAGAAGCTCACCTTCTACTGCTAAGACAGTTGAGGAAGACTAGAAAACAGAATAAATATTAAGGAATACCTACCATTCAATAGGTAAATCAGCCTCCCTCTCAAGCACATGTGAAAGAGAAAGACAGTTACAGAGAGAGGAAGGAGGAGAGGATAAAAGAGGGAAAATATATATTTTCAAAAACAGAACATATATCTGCATTAAAAAGCACATACACATATATATATTCTACAAATACGATGCAGTATTATGAAAACCAGTCTCAAAGACTCTAGCTGAGCTTCACAATCTATTTGAATTGATCAAAATTCCTTAAAAGATACAAATCCATTTCATTTGAAATAAGTCAACATTCTAACTTAAAACAGCTGACAATCATAATAGCATTCAGAAAAAAGTTAATGTTTAATTTCATGTTATGCTAAACCAGGCACTAACATTTTAGAGCAGACAGAATTAGATAAACTTAAAAAAATGATCATTTCTACAATTTACGGAAAATAGTTTCCTAGGATAAACCGGAATTACAGAGATGAATTTTCAGGATGTGCAAGTAAATGGGATGGGATATGACTACCCCAGAATCATCTCCAAATCTTAAGCTTTCTTTTCCTATTCCTTGGTAGATTGTTTATTTTATAGAGAAAAAGATTAACTGGGGGTGGGGTAGGGGGTGGAGAATGGTGTCATTGACAGATCCAAAAAAACATTCCCAGAAAAATGAAGATATTGTTCTAATACAGAAGGCAACTGTTCAGGTTAGCAGCAATAGCCTACAGTTCTAACATGTATTTACAACATATTATTTTAGAGAATATATAGTCTCATGAACATTCGTAAACAATCAGCAAAACAAAACAAAAAGATAAGAAATTGGTAAGGTGGATGCCATAAAAACAAATTGTTACTGTTAAGATATTTTTCAGTCCTGTTCAACTCTCTGTGAGCTCATTTAAGATTTTTTTTGGCAGAAAAATTCAGTCGTTTCAGCTATATCCGAGTCTTCATGATTGCATTTGAAGTTTTCTGGGCAAAGTTTTCTGTGCTTTGCCATTTCCCTTTCCAGTTCATTTGGAGGATGAGGAAACTGAGGCAAACAGGGTTAAGTGACTTGTGCAGGGTGAAACAGCTATTTTGGGACTATTCTGGGACTAGATTTGAATTCAGGCATTCCTGATTCCAGGCCCAGAACTCTACTCATTCTATCCACCTAGCTGCCCCTTAAAAACAAATACATCACTGTAAAAGAGAAAAATGTAATTTCTTATAAAAGAATAAATATATCAGACAGTTCCAATGATCTTGTGATGAAGAGAGCCATCTACACCCAGACAGAGGACTGTGGGAACTGAGTGTGGTTTACAGCACGGCATTTTCACTCTTTTTGTTGTTGTTTGCTTGCATTTTATTTTCTTTCTCATTTTTTCCTGTCTGATTTGATTTTTCTTGTGCAGAAAGATAACTGTATAAATATGTATACGTATATTGAATTTAACCATATATTTCTATCATGTTTAACATATATTGGACTACTTGCCATCTGAGGAGGAAATTGAAACACAAAGTTTTGCAAGGATTAATGTGAAAAAAAAATCTATGCATATGTTTTGAAAATAAAAAAGCTTTAATTTAAAAAAGGAATGAATATGCCATAGAATCAATTCAATATATAATTATTATCAAAGAACTACACAACTTCTTTCACTTAAGAAGTTTCCAGTCTAGTAATAAAATGAAACTTATACACAAATAATCCTAAATAACCAACAACATGATTAAATACATAGAAAAGGTCAGAGTGGTATAAAAGATTTAAGGAGAAAGGGATGACTTTTTGTTAAGGGAGATCAGGGAAGGCTTTATGGACAATGTGGCACTTTTTGCCTACTATGGTATATGGATTTCTTCCATGTAAGAGTAGCGTATATCAGATCCAGTCCAGGAAGCACCTGAGCTTAGCCTTGAAAGAAGCAGATTTTGGTCAGGGATGGTGGTAAGGATATCATTCCAGGTATGGAATATTCAAATTATGAACAAAGTAAGAGATAGAATGAGAATGGGAACTAGTGATCTTCCACTGAAATAATTCTCTGCTGCTCAAAAAGTTTTAGTATTTCAAGGGAATTTGGGGGAATACATGCACTGAAAGTTCAATGAATCAACAAGTTGATATGGTTGTCAAGATGGTTAATATAATCTTAGTTTTATTATTAAGAAAAATGCATTGTTCAGGAATAGTTTTGAAAATATTGAACCCCGAGAGCAATGGATAAGTTTTGTGATGGGCAATATAATACAAATAATAAATCATGCATGAAAAATTATGTAAGGAGACCATTAGAAAAATATATGATTGGAGAATATATTAGACAGTCACATAACCTTTGGCAAATATCCAAAGGCCAACTAATGTACTCAACTGAAGGTCCCCAGCAAAGTGGAAGAGAATAAGAGAATCTGCATAATATATCAGGAAAAGAAAACTGGCTAAGCTCAATCAAGCCTTTGGGAATATATCCAATGATCGGTCAATGTGCTCAACAGAAGGTATTCCATAAACTGGGTAGAGAAAAATTTGTGCAAAATATAATTGGAAAAAAAAACCGGTAAGTCAAATAATCATTGGGAAGACAACTAATGGATTGTCAATGTGCTCAATATACTGGTCCCTAGTAAACTGGATTAACCCCGCCCCGCTCTCACTCCCTGCAATGGTAGATTTTACAAGAGGACTTTGACACAACATGGACAAAAAGAAAGGGGGTGCACTATGCTTACTTAAATGGAGTTCCTACAAATGAGATAATATTTCTATTGCATTATTTATTCCCTGATCGGGTCATATCAAGAGCAACATGTTTAGTGAGAAGAACCTCACTTTGGGAAGGACAATGATAAACTGGAGATTTGTTTAGAAGACAATCATCTCGGTAGAAATTCTACAACCCATGCCATATAAGAATCAGCTGAAAGAACTGGGATGCTTAAAGTAGAAAATTCATAAGTACATGAAGGCAGTCTTCAAGTATATGTAGGGCTGTCATGTGGAAGAGCAATTAAATTTTGCTGTGCCTCTAAGGACAAAACCCAAAGCAAGAGGGGAATTGTGAAGAAACAGATTTAGATTTGATACAAAGAAAAACATTTTAATAATGGTGCTATTTCAAGGTGGAATAATCTGTCTCAAGGAGTCATAGGATCCTATGATCATAGATTTATAGCTATAAAGGACTTAAGAGGATCATTTATTTAAACCCCTTATTTTATAATATAAATGGGACAACTAGGTGGTACAGTGAATAAAGAGCCAGGCTTGGAATCTGGAAAATCTGAGTTCAAATCTAACTTCAGATACTATATTAGCTGTGTAACCCTGAGCAAATCTGTTTAATTGTTTGCCTCAGAAACAATGTGAAATGATCTGGAAAAGGAAATAGCAAACCACTTCAGTAACTTTGCCAAGAAACCCCCAAATGGAAAGGGACTCACATGTGCAAAAATGTTTGTGGCAGCCCTTTTTGTAGTGGCAAGGAACTGGAAACTGAGTGGATGCCTATCAATTGGAGAATGGCTGAATAAATTATGGTATATGGATGTTGTGGAATATTATTGTTCTGTAAGAAATGATGAACAGGATGATTTCAGAGAGACCTGGAGAGACTTACATGAACTGATGCTGAGTGAAGTGGATATAACCAGGAGAGCATTGTACATGGCAACAAGATTATATGATGATCAATTCTGATGGACATGGCTCTTTTCAACAATGCGATGATTCAGGCCTGTTCCAATGATTTTGTGATGATGAGAGCCATCCACACCCAGAAAGAGGACTGTGGGAACTAAGGGTAAATTACAACAATAGCATTTCATTCTTTTTATTGTGGTTTGCTTGAATTTTATTTTCTTTGTCATTTTTTATCTGATTTTTCTTGTGTAGCAAGATAACTATAAATATGCATGCCTTTTTTTTTTGATTTAACATATTTTTACCATATTTAGCATATATTGGATTACATGCCATCTAGGGGAGTAGGGTGGGGAAAAGAGGGAAAAATTGGAACACAAAGTTTTTCAAGGGTCAGTGTTGAAAAAATTATCCTTGCATATGTTTTAAAAATAAAAAACGTCAATTAAAAAAGCCCAAATGGAGTCAAGAAGAATAGTACACAACTGAAAATAACTAAACAACAATTTTATAGATGAGGAAATAGAGTCCCAGATACTTCTCTAGAGACATACAGGTAACAGAGAGCCAGAATTTGAACCCAACTTGTTTTCAAAATTATATTAGATGGTGTCAGAGGTTTCCAACTCTGAGATTCTTTGAATAAATGGGGAAGAAGCAAGAAATAATGGAAATGTTTTGATTTTGAAAAAAAAAACCCATAAAATATGCTATTTGTGCAATGATAGCCAAGTTTATTGGCAGTTCTGCTGGGTTGTGGTACAAATCCTGTGACTGTTACACACTTTATATGTTGGTCTAATTGACCAAAAATGTAAGTAAGGCCATTATATGAAGGTAGCTATTATGTAAATAAGACTACTCCTGGCTAAACAACAGAAATCCCGGGGACATGAATTTTCCATAAGAATCAACTGACAAACTGCATTTTCCTCCTTCCGGCACCCCTTGGGGGCCATAAATTGTCTAGCAAAATCAGGTCTCCCTTAGTCTTTTTCACAGATGTAGACTTCCCTGTGGCAGTCCTCTCTGATTATGTTAACCCACTGGCCAAAGTTCTACCCAACCTGGATAAACATCTCAAATCCCAGGTAGCCTGGCCTAGAATTAGAAAGAAGAAATGGTTAGAACTTACATAGCTCCTTCTTTGATCCCCAACACTCACAGATTATTTTATCTGAGATACTAAAAATACAAATTATTACACAAATCAAACACAGATGGATCTGCCATCAGGACACTGTTCTCTTCGTTGGGCCATGATAACCAGAGCATTAATAAATGCAAGCAGCCCCATGAATTTTATGAGGTAATTAAAAAATCTCTCCCATTGAATTACAGGTATAGTATGTGAGGGCAGCCATGACATTACTAACAAGGCAAAGTAAAGGGTACCATAAATGTACAACCCAGATATTCATAATTTTAAGGCACTAAACCAAATTATCCATCTAGATTCCTATATTCTTATTAGAGTAAAAACTAAGTTCAGGGTCTTCAGTGATATTTGCAAGGCTTCTTGATATATGTGGAAAATAGAATTTAAATTTTCATGGATTTTCAAAATCATCCCTATAGTTTAAGAATTAAATTGTCAGTCAATCAGCCAGGAATTACAATGGTATAGTGGTTTAATGACAGTTTTATTTTCATCTCTATGTTAAACCAACTAAAATTCAAATACATAACAAGCATGTTTGTGGGTTTAGGAATGACAACTCTGTCATTACAATGTCTTCTCTGGGCAAAGGTAATCCTTCTTCCTTCTGTGGTAAAAAATTACCCAACTATTCTGCGAGGGAAAAAAAAAATATTAACTGTCTTTTACTGGAACATTGGTCAATTAAGACGGTCTGCATTAGCAAAATACTAGGCACAACTGGGGGAGGAAAGTATGAAAAACTAAGATTCTGTATTACATAAAGTAACCTCTAATGCGCCTATCATCACTTGTTATAAGACTTTATATGTATATAGTATCAGTTCTTGCATAGCTTTAGGTAGGCTAGATAATGAAGAAAAATTTCACACATACTACATTTTTAGAAGTTTAATTCTGAACTTACAGAGTATGTTGTTTATCCTCAGCAACAATGAGCACATGTGGTATGGTATGACCTAAACGCTAAGTCCCAATTAGCGCCAATAATGAATCCCCTGAAGGGGCTGCCTGTAAACAGATTCAAATATTCAAAGGTATAATTAGATAATATATAGTAATTGATTCTAAACCAATGAAAATAGGTTGTATAAAACTGAATAAAGTGACCACTTCCAAGGATTTTTTTCCAATGCTAATCAGGACCTAGTTTACAGAAATAAACTGGCTAATTTAAAATCTTTTCTTTTCTTCTTTCCAGATGAAAAACTGAGTTCTGTCATTCTTATTAGAAAGTTAAAAAAAAAAAAAACAGTTTTATTGATGGAATACATTGTAAACTGAAAAACATTCTCACATTCAACTTCATTTTCAGCTACCGGAAGTGCATTTCCATAATGCCTATAATATTATTTTTAAAATCATCTTATCATAGACTATGAAAAAGGAAGGATTTTTAGTGAAGGCAGAATATTTTAGACAGCAAAATAAAAGTTATCCTTCATTAAGTAAATGAAGGTGGTGACATTCCAGATTTAAAAAGAATTCCTAATTTATATTATTTGTTTTATAAAAGGCATTCTTTCAATTTTTCAGTGTGTATGTAAAATCTCAATATTGGTTCTAGCATAACTACTTACAATTGTACAAAACAAGATATCTTTATAAAAAGATCTGAATTCTAAGCTGTAGCAAAATTGGATCCATGTAACAAAGCCAGACTAGGGTGGTCCGTATGAATTCGTAAAAAAATCTAAAAAAATAGAATTTTCTTAAAAATATAAAATTAGCATTTTCTGTATTAACACAATGGTCAATGAATTACTTAGTAAAGTTATGAGGATTCTTGTTTATGTGAGAATTATTTATGACTGGAAGATGTTTCTGAAGTGCATAAGAAAGGCAAACACTCTTGTAATCTTGTTTAGGATCTTGTATGTGCTCTTAAAATTATTTAGCAAGCTCTTATTCATAAATAATACATAGTCAAATGTTGATCTTGTTACTAAATGGAAGTAACTAAGATCTAAAGTGGGTATTCCAGACCCAAGTTAAAAGTTATTTTCCTAATGTCATTGATGAAAGATGGCTATTAAGTCTGGCTAAAGATTCAAAGTTGATATAACCAAAGTATTTATAAAGATGTCATGTTGTTTTATATAAATCAAAACAACAGACTATTAATAAAATGTGGTGCTCACCAAAAATGATTTCTTTTCTCCTACCTAAAAATAGTTCAGAGAATCAGACTGAAGAGCTGTAAAGGGCTTCTCATTTTATTAAATGAGGGGATCAAGACTCTACTACACACAAGTAGTAAACTGTAGAACACAAATTTGAAAACTGATCCTCTGACTTCAAATTCAGTGTTTTTTTCACTGCAAAACTCTTTCAGTAAAAACGAAACTAGTTAACTCTTCCAAAAGCAAAATGTGTTGACTTCATTAGAAACCATGGAAAATTTTAACTCAAACAAAAGGTAGTAGAGCATAGAGAGTCAGCCTCAAATCCAGGAAATCTAGTTTTATGGTACAGAGGAAAAAGCATTGACTCTGGAATCAAAAGACCTTAGTTCAAAACTTACCCTTTACACTCCTACCTATATAACTAGTAGCTAAATGGCACGGTGATAGAGCACCAAAACTGAGTTCAAATTCAACCTCATATACTTACTTCACTATGTGACTCTAGGCACATCACTTAACCCTGTTTTCTCCAGTTTCCTCATCTGTAAAATGAGTCAGAGAAAGAAATAAACTATTCTATTGTCATTTTAAGAAAATCCAACTGGGGCCATGAAGAGTCGGACACTAGTGAACAATAACAACCTATTTATTTTAGGCAAATCACAACCTTTCTGGGTCTTTGTTTCCTAATTTGAAAATTTAAGGGAATGCAGTAAATATTCCAAATCCAGGTTTTTGACCTTAAGTCCTGTCCTTCAGAAATGCTGGCTATTATTCTTTTAACATCTCCAAGACATGGACAATTCACTAAGACACTATATATTCAGGGAGAATTTCCAAATAGAGGAACTTTCTACATCAAAACAATTGAAGGCTGGACCAAAAGAAAAACATTATGTAATTGGTTAACAATATTCCTAATATAAAATACATTGCAATGTATAAAAATGTATACAATTACAATTGTATAAATCATAGCTGGGTTGACAAATTATATTTTTAAGTAACATATTTGTGCCAAAAAATGTGCCAGCTAGGCAATATCCTTTTTGTTCATAATTAGTAATGCCCTAAATAGCATTTTACCAGAAGAGGACCACAGCCTTCAAGGTAATTCATGTAAGAGAAAGGAATATTGAAACAATAGTGTGTAGTTGCTTGAGGAAAGTTGTACTCTTATGAAACCATCTGAATTAAAAATACCACAGTAATTGTAGCTTTCAACATAATGTGAATGCCATTCCACACTGTATGGAAGATTATCAGTTGGAATGCTCTTCAATTTTCAGAAAAAAAAAAAAAAAACCACAACTCTCTTACATGTATATATCAAACTCAAAATCTCTCACTATTTTTTTTTTTTTTTTTACCAAAGTCAATGTGAATCACTCAAGTGGAGTGCTTAAAATTTTCAGTAAGAAAGAGAAAGACGGCACACTTTTGCTCCAACTGGCAAAATTTGCTCCAATTATCAAATGTGGTCAGCTGTGTGTAATTCTCATAACTGAGATATAAATGAAAATAGCCCTGGATTGGAATTCAGCAGAGCTGATTCTAGTGATATGCCTTCCATATGATTTGAGGTAAGTCACAATCTCTATAGCTTCCACTTTTAAGGATTCAATCATCATCTATGCAAAGATGTTCCAAATATATAAACCTTAAAATGATTCCACTTAAATTCCACTCATCTCTTTCTATCTCTGTCTGGTTTTTGGACTAGCACCTTAAACCAACATGTATAAGACTAAGCTCATCATCCTGTCTTAAAACTGTCCTTCCTCCTAACTTTTATTTCTGATGAGGGAACCATCTTCTTCTGCTCAGTCAGATTCAGAAATACAGTTACCTTCCATTCTCCCCTCTTCCCTCACGAAATACATCTAATCAGTTCCCAAGTTCTAGAACTTTTAGCTCCATCATATTTTTCAGATTTGTCTCCATTTCTTTATTACTACATTCTAATGTAGGTGAAGAAAAATAAGGTCCCCTTACAGCTTATTCATTAATCTCCCATTCTCATTTTTCCTGGTTAAACCATCTTGTTTATGGTTGGCGTTCAGTCATTTCAGTAGTGTCCAATTCTGTGATCCCACTTGAGATTTTCTTGACAAAGATATTGGTGACAGTTTCTTCTCTGATTCATTTTACAGAGGAAGAAACTGGAGTAAACAGGGTTAAGTGACTTGCCCAGAGTTTCACATTTAATAAGTATCTGAGGCCAGATTTGAACTCTAGAAGATGAATCTTCCTGACTCCAGGCCTGACACTCTATCTACTGAGCCACATCGCTGCCATTTTGTCTATACAGCTACCAAAAAAAAACCTTTAAATGGTACAGATCTAACCATGTCACAGCCCACTCACAAACCTCCAGTGGCCCACTCTGACCTCTAGTACAAAAATACAAACTCCTCAGTCTGAATCTGGCTCTTATTTTATATTACGTCTTTATTCACATACTCCATGTCCAGGCAAAGTGTACTACCAGTTCTCCAAACCCAATAGGCCATTTTCTACACTTTCACATATCTAGCATGTACACTTTCAACTCCACCTTTCCTAATTTACTTTCTTTAAAGGCTTTAATTAAAGTGCCAACTCTTTTGAATAGCCTTTCCTATCCTTTCCAGATGCAAGTATTCTTCCCTGATCAAAGTTTCTTGAACCCCCATTCTAGAATTCTGTTGTCTGGCTACATGTTCCCTTAAGTAAGCTTTTTTTGAGGGGAAACACTGTTTTTTTTTTTTTTTTAACTTATTTTTCTCCTAGTATTAAGTAGATACATAATAAATATGTGTAAATCTGAAAATAACATGATATCTCATATTGACAATAGTGTTTTATAATCTACACAGAATTTTCCTGAAACAAGATTATTACCAGACAAGCTCACAGTTTCCTCCCACTTCTAAAATTCTCCAGTTCTCTGGTTCATATTTGCTTTAAGTCTCTGGTTCTAATTCTCTTGCAATTTTACCTAGACCCTGCTTCCTGTAATTTCATTAGGTAAATAAGCAAAGGAATTTCATTTTCAAGACATTGATGGAGAAGCTTTATCCATAATTAGAGAAATTTTAAAACCCAGCTCTGGTTAGTGTTATTATCCAGTAATCAAAACTGACACTAGCTGACAGGATCATCTTATGATACACATACATGAAATACCACAACCATGTGGAGCTGTTGTGGGCTCATCAATAGCCTGTTTTGTATGACTTGCATACAGAACGTTTTGCTACAACTTCTCAGCTTCAAAGATCTGTATGTATTGGTCTTGTCCCATGCTTGATGGCACGGTGAAGGTAGTGTTTGACACATTTTTCAACACTTTTACTGCTATGGAGCTGATCAAATTTGGCAGGCTTTATTTGCAAAGTCTAAACGATGTAGTTAATATGGCACTACACCTGGAGTCAAGAAAACCAGAGTCCAAATCTGGCCTCAGACACCTCCTAATTATGTGATATTGGGTAAATCACATGACCATTGTCTCCTTCCATTTCCCATAAAATGAGAAAGATAAGAGGGCCAACCTCCCAGTACTGTCATGAGGATCAAATGAGTTTACATATATAAAGCATCTTCTCTAGTCTAAACTAGCTATGATTAGGGTTTATTGTATACATGCATACAGGCACACCTAGTAGCTGCAACTATTTTGAACACAGCTATGTAACAGACATCAATTTATCTGTGTATGTTATATTGTTTAATATAATTCAATTTGGTAGACTATTAATAAGACATGTTGATAATAAAATGGTTTATATAATGGGTTTCTGACTTAAGGGGGAATATAACCTCCATGTAGAAACTATAAATAATTGAACTTTAAAGAACCTTAAAATTACAATTTAGCTATAAGGCCTAGGATTTTGGGACCTAGGATTAACAGTGGAATCCGAGAGGTTGCTTTGGACATTTAACCTCTGGAGCCTTGGTTTCTTTATCTTTAAAATGAGATTAAACTAGATGATTTCATAAGTCACCTCCAATTCTAGAACCATTAGGCTTCATCTAATCTAGTTTATCATACTTTGAGGGGAATTTCCTCTAAACCATCTGGATCTTGCAGATAATTGTCTGTATACTATCCAAACTCTGAGGGATGGAAAACTGACTCACAAGGCAGACTATTTCACTGGTCAACAACTCTGTTAGGAAGATATTTCTTCAATTGGACTTCCTCACTTCACAGGTCCAACATCTGCCATCTAGAGCAACACAAGATAAATCTAATACTTTTATATGGTTTCTGCCTTCAAGACAGGTTTTTACACATTCCTTAAATTTCTTCTTCAGGCTAATGATCAATATTCCTTTCAGCTGTTCTTTATGTGACACTGTTTTGCTTAAATTTTGCTTCAAGGGAAGTAAGATATTGATACTAATCTTCAGGCAAAGACATTTCTCAGAATTGAACAGAACACATTTATTTGAACCATTAAAACTTACAAAGCACTTCACTAAAACTAGTAAAAAAAAAAAAAAAATCAAAACTAGCTTTAAATTCCAGCCTTCCTTTATCCTATACCTATGTGCAAGGGTGGAAGGGGGGGTTGGCTCAGTTGCTCCACTTGTAAAACAAGAGAGTTCATCAAGTCAAGCTTTTCTGAGATCCTTCTTAGCGCTAATTATCTGATCCTATGATCACTCACACACACACACACACACACACACACACACACACACACACACACCCCACTAATGATTCCCTATTACTTCCAAGATCAATTATAAAATCTTGTCTGGCTTTTTTTGGTAACACAGTCACTTCTTAACTTCTCAATTTTCTTATAATTTACCCCCTCCTTAACATACTCTTAAGATCTAAGAGTATTCTCCATGACATTCCTTGAACATTCCATTTCATGACTCCAGGCAATTTTCCTGGTAGTTCCCCATGCCTAGAAAGATCTTCCTCCTCATCTAATCTCCAGGCTTTTCTGGTTTCCTTCCATCTGAGATAAAGTTCTATCCAAAACAAGAAGCCTTCCTAATTCTCTTTAACTTTCCCTCTGAGATTAATCTCAATTTATTCTGTTTGTATCTTGTTTTTATATCATTGTTGGTATGTTATCTTTCCTGTTAAAAACTGTGAGGTAGGGCAGTTTTTGCTTTTATTTGAATCGCTAGAATTTAGCATAGTGCTAGGCATATAGTAGGCATTTAATAAATGCTAGTCAACTTAGTAGCTAACTGCATAGATAGTATAATTATTACCATTTCCAATTTAAAATTTAGGAAACAGATTCCAAGAGGGTAGATGATTTGTTCAGTGTCATGTATATTTCAAATGTTTCATTCAGCTAATACTTGATTCTAAGTTTTCTGCACAAATATTGTTGCATAATGTCTCCAACTTAGGTGCCATAGTGTATAGAGTTCTAGGCTTGGAGTCAGGAATGCCCAAGTTGAAATCCAGCCTAAGACATTTACTACTGTGTGACCAGGCATGTCACTTATCCCTATTTTGCCTCAGTTTCCTCATCTATAAAATAAGCTAAAAAAGGATATTGGCAAACCATTCCTATAGCTGCCAAAAAAAAATAAAACAAACAACTCAAAAACCTAAATGGGGGTCACAAAAAGTCAGAAATAGTTGAAATAAATGAACAACAAAAATTGGACCAAAGGATCGCTCATTTCCTATAACTCTAAAATACCAAGTCTAAAACAAGATTTTTTAAAATGAGAATATTACACTCAAAATATAAAATATATGGAATAATAGAGGAAAAAATAAGTTAACTGTGATTGTTAAGTGGTATATGGGTAGATGGAATTTAAATTAATCTGCAAATGTTTTTTCAATTCTAAACACACTTAGACACATGCCAGTTCAGCAAAGTATTATTTTAAAACAAACTCTTCCCTAGGGAAAACTTGTGGCCAAGGCATCTGGCCTATGATTCCAGAAGGCATTTTACAAGTTACTATCATTTTCACAGACACCCTAGGGTAGCACTAGCTTTAAAATGAATTAAAAGTTTCTTTAGAAAAACAAAATTCTCAAGCCTTCCACAGCCATGAAAATAGAAAAGTAAATCTCTATTGGCAAGATGCAGTTCTTCATTGCTTCTCTTCTTTGCAAGAAGATGTCTTTCAGATCCTATTCACTGGCTCTGTTTTTAGATATAACCCCAAGGCATACCCTAAAATCCAAGCATAACATCAGGTTGATGAGAAAACTGCTGTGAAATGTTAAATAAGTCACATATTGCACTTCCTCTTCTATTCTCTTGTCTCCCAGTTCCAGTGTAGCAAAAAGTTTAGCTTACAATCTATCACACAATAAAAATTATTCACAATGCACTTATACAAAGTGTTAAGCGGGGATAAAAAAAAAAGCAAAAATGAAAGCATCTTCTGCTTTTTTAGTGAACTTTAAAATAAGTTCAAGGCTGGTTCTTTGGAATACAATGAGCTCTAAAAATAAAAAGTTCCTGAATATAGTCTCCCACTTTAGTTCCAACTATACAAGCAACTCAAATCCTGATAAGCTTAACTATTTATAGCTGTCTCAGACCAGAACTAAATGATGGCACAGCAGGTCCTTGTCTACTTATGGGTTAATTATTCTGATACTATGCTGTCTTCTTTAGCACTATTTAGCACTTTTCTTTATCATTATTCTTTAGCACATTTCAGTAATATTTAATATTTGCAGAAGGAGGAGAAATTAAAAGAAAATTAAATTTCAAATAACCAGTTCATTGCTTGGGGGCAGGTCAAATAGGGTGGGAATGGATGGGAGGAGACTTATCTGAGATGGATAGTTGACAGTGGCTAGGCACAAGATCTGGAATCTGGAAATGACATTATTTTTAAAGAATAAAAAATGTTTGTCATCAAAACAAAGTAAAAGATCAGATATCTATCTAAAGCTCAGAGGGGAGTGTAGTGGATAGAGTGCCTGGTCTGGAATCAGAAAGATCTGAGTTCAAATTTGAATGTAGATACTTACTAGTTGTATGAAATAGGAAAATCATTCAACCATTGTCTGCCTCAGTTTCTCCACATGTAAAATGAGGAAAAATAACAGCATCTACCTCCTGGATTGTGAGGATAAGTGAGTTGATATATGCAAAGTGCTTCTTAAGTCTTAAAGCCCAATGCAAACCCTAGCTATTATTATCGTTTATGGATTTCAATTATGCTTTAACATCAGTAGCACAGATTGTAAGTTTCAAATCTACTCCTCAATATTTATGATTTACTCTTAACAAAGAAGAAAAGAAATGCAAGAGGAAAAATGATTTCTTTTGCCCAATATCTAAACTACCAGAAATATGGCACTTTACATATGGCATTTTACATAAAATCCAAGTAAAAGCTTTTCCAACAGCATTAAGTATTAAAGCACTCATAAATATGCAATGAGATTTGTATCCATTTAATTCTCAAAGGCAGAGAATTTCTGGTTACAATCTTGATTTTGTTTAATTTGAAGCAAGTTCTTCCAGTGTTCTCTTTCCTGGATTCTAGAGTCTACACTTGCAGTCTCTATTTCCTTATTCAATTCCATAAGCATTAAGTTGCTACCTATTATGTGCCAGACACTGTGCTAAGTGCTTTTCAAATATCATCCATTTAATTTTCACTACAACCCTAAGAGGTAGTTCCTATTAGTATTTCCTTTTTATAGTTTTAGAAACTGAGGCTTTACTTCCTCCCCACTAAGCTCCTTGCAATCTGGCTTTGACCCAACCATTCTACTTAATATCACTCTAACAAATATCAACAATGATTCCAACTGCTATATCTGAGTTGTCATCTCTTCTATGAAGATTTCTCTGATTCTCTAAGTTGTTAGTGCATTTTTTCTCCCTCAGTAAATTACGTTAATATATTTAACTTTATATTAACTTACTTGTGTTCTTGTTGCATCTTGAGGGAAACTATAAAGCCCCTTGAGTTCAGGGACTGAATATTCCCAATACTTAGCACAATACCGTGGTCTGAGAAGGCATTTAAAGAGAATTACAAAGTGCCACAGTTGTTTATTTGTTTCTTTTAACTCATTTAGATTTCTGATACTCAAAATAATGAAAAGCATTTGTTATGACCCCAAAAAATGAGGCATCCATATCCAGGCTAATGGCACGTCTTTCAAAGACAGACTTTAACTGAAAATTCCTTCAGTCCTACTGGGATCAAACTTGCCTACGGCTAGAAGTTAAGTCAGGTTCATACTGATACAAGATTAGACATTATATATGGAAATGACTGCTGAAAGGATGGCACTGTGGAGTTGCTTTGGAGTTAAGTTTTACAGGTCTCCTTGGGACCACAGCAATTACTAATTAGTCCTTTCAAGCACGGTCAATTACCCATTTCTTGACATGGGTCAACTTGCCCTGGAAGAAATTTCTTATTAGAGCAACATTAGTCAGTCAACTGCCTCAATCCCTAGCCAATCAATACGGGCCAATGAAAACAGGGATGGATGAGCAGCAAATGTCCAAGTAGAATATTTCTCTTAGCCAAATTGAATATTTCAATGTTACAAACATTACAACAATTGAATGTAATTGATAATCATTGCCTATATTTGTGCTCCCAGTCAATTTACCTATTCAATACAAATACGTGTTCTCTCATCTATAAAGAAGACTGGCTCTTAATCCTTTTTTGTGTCATGGACCCCCTTTGGCAATCTGGTAAAGTTTGTGGACTTCTCAAAATCATGTTTTTAAATGTATAAAATAAAATGCACAGGATAACAAAGGAAAACAGTTATATTTAAGGAATTATGAGATTTTCAAAAACCCACAAATTAATGGACCCTATTTTAGGAATCCCTGATTTAAGACCAAATATAAACTCCTGTTGGGAAAGTCTTTCACAACTTAGCTCAAATTTACCTCATTATACTTTATTTGCCCTATATGTTTAAACTATTCAGCTAAACTGGCATTCTTAATGCTACTTCATAAAACAGTCTACTTCCCACATACACTCCTTTTTGCAGACTATTTTCCACAAGGGAAGGCACTTTCTCCTCATCTGTGCCTCTCAGAATGTCTAATTTCTCTCACAACTCCGGATCAAGCATCCATTTTCTGCATTAAGCTTTTTCTGATTTTCTCACCTAGTAGAACCTCTGCTTTCTTATCCCTAACCCTTCTCATGGTATTGATTTTCTATATATTTATATGTGCTCTATAAGAGTAGAACCTGTTTCACTTCTGTTTTTCTAGCAGAATGTCTGGTACATAGTAGGTAATTAATAAATACCTCTTGATTTATTGAAATAGTAACCATAAGCTACACATCCTTTTATGGAAGATAATCCAAGAGTTAATCAACCAGGCTTCATTAGACATTTTAATTACCTTTTCTGGACCAATTCATTCCTCCCAATGATTCTCTGTCACCCACATTAGCCATAGCTAAATACAAAACCACTGCATAAAATGTCAAGCTTTTGCCCTCCTCCAACTGTGTCTATTTTTCAGAATGACTTTTCAGATAGAAATAGCAGCTGTCAAGGCAAGTTCTCATTTTAAACACTAAAACTAGAAGAGGTGTTTCGAAAATCATCCTAAGAAATACAATTGACCAAATTATTTTTTCCCATGGGGTAAAAATGCAGAATATGAGTTATATAAAGCTATACAATAATACATACTTAATTAAAAACTTCTAACAGTCGATAATATTTTCCTTTAAGCTTTCAATCAAACATGCTGACTTAATAAGCTAAGTAGCATCTTTTAATGATAAATATCTTCATAACTACAAAGAATTCAATATTGCATTTTTTAATCAAGATCTCAAAAGTGTTTAACAAACATTCATTAAGTCTCCACTGCTCAACAAGGAGCATTTAAATTCTTCTCTTGAACTGAGAATTAACAGAATCAGAATGCCCATAATTGTAGGGAGTGAGTCAGCAGAAGAGCTGGGAAGAGATTTAGGAGCTCTGATTTCTTCATTCACCACTGTGGAACACTCATTCACTGGCATAAAGGAAACTTATTGTCTGGGAATAAAACAGAGAGCATGGTTTCAAGTTAGGGTTGAGACAGCCTAGAAAGATGGGTCACTGAATAATGTAAGCAATTATACTTTTTTACAAACAAGTCCTTACCACTAGGAATAAGGAAAGGAGGACCTGAAGTTTGCTTCAAAGTAAAAATTTTGTTCTCAAACTGAAAGACAATGGGCAAATAAATGGTGTACAGGCAAATATATAGCTAACTTTTTGCTTTATATATGAGTCAGCCATATCCTTGGATTACTGGTAAAAATAGATCAAATAAGATAATCCATATAAAACACATAGCAAACCTAGAAATGCTAAATGTCCATTAACTTTATTTTTAATACCCTCATACCATTCTTTCACAAGGCTGTTTGTGAAAAGCAATATGATAATTTAAAGAAATGCTATATAAAAATAGGTTAATAATAATAATGACTCAAAGAAACACGCAGGGCCTATTCAAGAGAAAAGGAAATCCAGTCTTCCAAGAACAAAGAACATAGAACATGTACAAAGGAATCATTTGGAGCCAGACTGAGGAGAGTTGGAATGTTATCAAAGGTAGTTTAGATTTAACTGGTAGTGCATAGGAAGCCACTAAGGGTTTTTGAGCAGAGAGTAACATATGGTTGTGTTTTTAGAAAGATTAATCTGACAATGTGATAGAAATAGTTTGGAGAGGAAAATAAAGTTAGTGAATTTATACACTGTCTCTATTTTAAGAGACATATCAAATGAGGATAATAGTTATGACAACTACTTCTCTAAAAAGTATACAGTAAATAAAACTGAGTTTGTTCACTTTTTTTTTTTCACACCGAGTGCCTTCTAATATGACTAATTTAGGTAATCAATTTCACGTAACTGCTTTAAATTCCTATAATTGTGTCTGTACAGAATGGATATCCCAAAAGGGTTTCCCAGATCTTTTTGGCTTAAGCATTTATTACTGTTTTCTCCCACTTCTACTAACTTACACCCTATACTCTTCTGCTGTAACTGAGATTTAGCCAAGTTAGAGTCGTGCATGATAAGCACTCAAAAAATGAAAGGTTCTGATGTGAAAGGCGGAAACCCATCTGAAAAAATTATTTCAGTTCTTTCAAGTGAAGGGGATTTCTTTTCAACATCTGGGATTTACTGACCACTCACAACAAACTCAAGATAGTATAAGATGCCCAGCTTAATTCTGTTTTATACAATTAAAGTTCTCATTTATACTACTACTTTCAAAGTTATCCTGGATTCATAGTTTCCTCTAAATTCTTACTCTTGCTTCCCATTTTCTCTAATACTTGGCTATTAAAAAGAATATTAGCCCAGAATTACTTGTTTTGGTGTCTATTTTCTTTTATGTACAATAGGAATGATAATATTTTCCCTATCTGCTTCCAAGGTGTATTGTGACATGTTAAAAGGTGGGGGGTGGGGGGGAGAGAGAAGAACAGGTTTCAAATGAGATACTGCAATATTGCTCTGAAAAGTATGAAATGCTGTCATCTAGTATATGATACAT
This sequence comes from Antechinus flavipes, assembly GCF_016432865.1. Classification (NCBI taxonomy): domain Eukaryota; kingdom Metazoa; phylum Chordata; class Mammalia; order Dasyuromorphia; family Dasyuridae; genus Antechinus; species Antechinus flavipes. The sequence continues at coordinate 482,913,695 of NC_067398.1, read as the reverse complement.
ATTTCTGTCCACGGTTCCCATTCATCTAGTGGACAATCTGAAGAATTCAATTCTGCTCCTATGCAATATCAAGTACAACTCTGAAACACAAGACAAGAGCTGGTACATAGCTCCCCCAAAGCCATGCAGGAGTTGAGGTAAGGAGAGGGATGATTTGGAAGCAAAGCTCAGATTTCTTTTTAACATCAATCTTTCTTAAACTGTTCGCTGAGCACTGTTGCTTTGTGTAATAGGAATAGAGATTCATCTATCAGGTCAGATTCAGATGTATATCTGAAGGGTTCTATTCTATACTATTAAATTCAAAATTATAAAAACTACATATGGCAATCATCAGTGTGAAAAAGAGCTTTAATCAAATTTTGCTTTCAAATTTCCTTGAGCCATATCATCCCCTTTATCAGAGATTCTCAGTGTTAGAAGGACTTCAGAAGCCAATTAATCCAACTCATGTCCAAATAAGAATCACTTCTCAAAAATCCCTCAAAAATGGTCATCCACCTATGGCTTAAAAGACCTCTGTGAGAAGAAACCCACTATTTAATCTAGCAAACAATTCTACCTTGGGATAGCTCAGAGAGGAGGTTTTCCCTCAAAATCTGCCACTACTTACTTGTACCCATTGCTGTTAAAACAAAACTCATTTCATAAGATAAAGCTTTCAATATTTGAAGACCATTATTGTGTGCTACCCTTTCAGTCTTCTCTTTTCTAGGCAACCTGATAATCAAGTAACATAGTCTTGTCTTTCTTTGGATAACTTTTTGCTCATCCATTTCCTTCCATAAACATGGTACCCAGAAGTAATCAGTTTCTACAGATAGAGTCTGACTAGGACAGAGTTCAACAGGATCATCACCTTCTTTCTGGACATATCTTAAGATATCTCAGAGAGGGAACTTATTTCTCAAGGCAGTTTATTCCCCTTTGGACAATTCAAAGATATTCTGTATCCTCAGATTAGCAGTGCCTCTGGATTCTGTTATTACATTTGTAAATCCCAAAGTATTCTGAAGTCAGTTTAGAAAAAAGTCACTTTTCAAACTTTAATCAAAACAATTTGAAAGGGAAATTACTGAAACTAAGTAGAGAATTCTTTTCCTCCCCCTCACCTATTGGCAGGTAATTACTGAGAGAAATGGGGGGAGGAGAAAAGAATATTATTGATGTTCTTATAATTGTAACCAAAGGAGAAATCTCCCCTACTGATCAGGATAATTGCCACTATTACCAAATAAACTCTTGCTTCTATTTAGAGCAAATGCTATCATTCACACCTTTTATCAGCTGCTCTAGACCATTAAAAGTTAAATTCACTAATCCACACATATGGATCCCTGCATATGCCTAAACAAAACAAAAGATACCACTAATCCACACATATGGATCCCTGACTTAGTTTTAATTTATGGCATTGTTATTTGACTTGTAATTTATTTTTCTGTCAAATAATCTGATTCATGAAGTTTAGACAGTTTTGGCTTTACATTAAGTGAACTCAGACCTCGGCCTGAAGCAATTCTTACAAAATGAGAATCTACCCATGTTTGTGGAGAAGGGAGGAAAGGAAAGAGCCAGAAGTTCAAGAACAAGAAGCAGGGAAGGAGAACAGGAGTTGGAATATCTGGGGACCAATATCTACAAAAGAGGACAGATATATGCCAGGGCTGGGATAAGAGAGGTGGGAGAAAAGACCTACACAAAGTGCCCAACCTAAAAGGTCTCCTCTGGTCTCAAGCCAAGCCCCCAAAGCCAGAGAAGTGTGCATCCCAGTGCTCTGCTTTTACTTGAAGGGTTTGGTTTTTTAAAAAGATTTTTTTGTTTGTTTCTTTTGGGTGAGAAGGGTATGGGAGGTCAGGAAACAGCTGAAGAGCAGGAGCAGAGAGAGCTCACAGTGATATACAGTAGCATTAATATAGTTGAGTTTTTGGAATGAGGATTCCTTTCAGAATTAAGTAATGTTGAATTTGCATAAGCTAAATTTATGTAAAGCAAGAACTGTCTACGCTAAGGAAAATTATAGGTAAGCCAGATATTTGACAGTTCTGTTTTAAATCAAGCTTTCTGCACAATTCCCACTAAATGAAAAAAAAGCTTTTTGTAAAAAAAGGGAGTAGTGGGGGAGGCTATTGGAGAAGTAGAGGCAGATGGGACCCTCCAGCAATAAAAAAGTGCAAATTCTTCACCTATTCAATTTTTAGGATCACATATGTAAAACATGGAGAGGATATGTGTGATGGTGATGGTTGTGGGAGAAGGACTAAACTTGAACTCCCCTTTCCTCTTCTTGTGCAGAACCTTTATCTATGGTTTCCATTATAATTTCAATATAATATACTCCATCCAACTGTAGGATATTAGAAATGACATGGTCCACCTTCCTTACTTTACAATTCAGAAAATTGAACCAAAAGGAATTAAGTGACCTTGATGAAAGTCACATAGCTAGAATAACAGCACAGGAACTCCTAATTAAATACATTATTAGATACTAATCACATGCAAAGTCCTGTCTTGGACCCTGAGAATACAATGATAAATACATCTTGGGATGCTGTCAGAGAATCTATAATTTAATGGGGAGTAGATAAATAACTTTGATAAAAAGAGAAAAATAGAAGCACATAAGGATAAAAAAAAATGCTGTGCCAAAATTATCTGGAGTGAGATAACTCTCTTCATAATGAGATCACTCACTTCAATGAAAGCTTCCTTCCATGCCCAATCAGAAATTTACATATTATTTGGTAGGCCACAGGGAGGCACTGAAAAGTTTTTCGGTGTCACTACCTTGGGAATATTTTGTTAAAGTGGATAACAAAATAGGATGGTCTGACTAGAGCATCCAGAGGAAAAGGAAAAAGAGGTCTGGTTGGAGGCTGAAGAAGAACTCTGCAATTGGCCAACAATATAAAGTTACAGAGAAAAAGGAGTGGAGGGAAAAACTCCCAAGTTATGAGCCTGAGTGAATGGCAGAATGGGAGACCCATTAATATATATAGTGAAATTAGAGAACAATTTAAGAGAAGAGTAGAGTTTAAGGGAGAAATGGTAAGTTAAGTATAGAAAGGATTCACTCCAAGACGCTAATGGTATATCCAAATGGCTATATCCAGCAAGCAATTAGAAATGCAAAGAGCTCTAAGAATATTTTGTAAAGTAATAAAGAAATCTGGACTCAGGAAGATTCTTTGTGAGTTCAAATCTGGACTCACTTATGACCTTGTTTGCTGTATGACCCGGAGTATTTAACCCTATTTGCCTCAGTTCCTCATCTGTAAAAGAGCTGGAGAAGGAAATGGCAAAACCATTCTGGTATCTTTGCCAAGAAAATCCCATATGTGATATATGTGATCACAAAGAGTTAGGAGTGAAACCAATGAGCAAGCGAGATATAAATTGGAGAAACCCATGAATAAAGATAGAGGTAATAACTAAAACCATAGAAGTAAATATAATCAAATTAAATAATTCAGAAAGAGAAAAAGGCCTAAAATAAGTCCATGGAGACTCACGTCTCAGATACTTAATTTGCCTCAGTCTCTTCAATGATAAAATTGAAATTATCTGGAAGAATTGTTGTGAGTATTAATGAAATATTTGTAAATGTGCTTAGCACAGTGCCTAGAACATATTAGATGCTATATAAATGCTTATTCCTTTCCCTTTATGACTCTTCAGAATATTTTAAATGCATAAAACAAAAGATTACAAACGAAACCCATTATATTCAAATACAATTATCAAAAAAATTTTTAAACAAGTTCACAAACTTCATATGAGGAATCCCTCTTTAGTAGGTCTCTTGGCATTGCAGGGCTATTATATGTTGACCTTCCACTGATTACTACTTCCCTTTACCATCCAATCAGCCCTCCTTTTCAGGTCATACATCACCCGGACACAGCTATATAGCATACTTGGAAGAATGTTAAGGTTAGAGATGGACCTTTGTTTCAAGAAGTTTAGGCTCATTCAAAAACATTATTAGTAATCCAGTTCAATCTGCTCCTATTTCATTTTGGTTCCAACTCACTGTCTATCCACATTATCTGTCCAAGAATTAGATACTGATAGAAGAGTTCTAAAGGTTGTCCATCCAACTGTCTAGGAAAGTTTGGACAATAGACATTTGTCCCTGCTCCTTGTTTTTAAAAAATAGCACAGTAATGAGATGTTTCATATATTTTCATAATTTTCTTATCCAGACATGCCCACTACTTCAATAGCAGCACCCTACACAGTAAGCATAGGGTAGAAAAAATGCCAACTTATCCTTTCTGCAACTTGTTCGTACTCTCCCACTCTGCCCCACAACAATTTTTGAAGACAGACAGTAATCTAAGAAATTATGAGACAAGCATTTCATTGATTGCACGTGGTTTTTGTTTGTTTGTTGTTTTATTTTATTTTATAAAAGTTAAACTGCCTTGATTCCAAGTACCATGAACTATGTTTGGAAGACATGATGTTGTAGGTGAAGAATAACACACTTTTTGTCCAATATCAGAAATAGTAGAGTAGCCAGCTCTCTTCAAGTATTACTTTTAGGTTAGGTTTTTGCCACTAGAAAAGTTAAAATCACTACTGATGAGCCAACAAGGATACATTTTTATCCTTCTTTTCCCTTCTTAAAAAAAAAAAATTAGGAAAGTCAACTGACAAGGAGACATACTTTACATGTACATGCTATAAGTTATTAAATACATGCATAGCAATATGAGATCTCATTATTTCCACATAATGATGAATGGAGACTATTACATTATTATAACTATCTGCTGGTGTTTTATCTTCCTAGACTGTGTCCTCCATGAGAGCAATGATCATGTCTTATCTAATTTTGCTTCTCCCACAGTGTCTGTTCAGCATACAAGAGAAGTTTAATAAAGGTTTGCTTAAGCTGATGACTACACAGATGCTCAGCAATGTTGTGATACATGTCTAAAAAAATCTATTCAGTGCTTAACATAGTATCTGGAACATATTCAGTCATTTTGCAATAGTGTCCAACTTTTCATGACTCCATCTGAGGTTTTCTTGGCAAAGATACTAAAATGGTTTGTCTTTTCCTTCTCCAGGTCTGCAACATAGTAGGTGCTTAATAAATGCTTGCTGACTAAAAACAAAAAAACAAAATAAAAATCAGACCCATGTTGGAACTGAGGCTGACTGAGTCATCTAAAATTCTACCCTAATTGTATTACTTAAGTATCACAATGGCCTAAAACTTTATGATGGGAAATATACCAACTATATAAGCAAAGCTTGGGGGCAAAAAAGTTTGGGTGGAGAAGGGAGGTAGTAAAATGGGCAACCTAATTAGTAAATGATTCAGTATAACCACTGTAACCAAGAAACAATTCCCTGGATAAACAAACTTTGCATCTTCCTAAGTGCCATGGCAGGGGCACCTTCAGATGTTCAAGTGGTATGACTATAATAGCAGACAGTCACAAATACTGCCCTCCAAAGATCAGAGAGTGAAAGTTAAAAATAGGTGATTTCAAAGAAAATAATGTTTTTTAAAAATCCATAACTAAAAATATTCTAATATTTACTGTTACAAAACAGAGAATAAGGGAGTGAATTTCTGATTTAAATCTACAATGGCAGGTAAGGAAGGAAACTATGTACATAAGGCAGGTCAAGGACTGACACTGAATTGTAAATGTATTTAATTCCACCTTGATGTCCTTGTGGGAACTTTGCTCCAGCTAATTCAATGCCCTTTGCTTTTTAAAGAGAAATTAGTTCATAAGGATCCCAGAAAAGCAAGAAATGGGGGTTGAGGGATTGCATAACACCATATTGGGGCATGCAAAGAGGAACCTAAATTAGATTGATTTCTGCAGAATATTTATACTCTTGCCTTTCCCCATCAATTTAGGAGAAATATTTCACCAAAGCACCTGTAGTGCTTTCACTCATACCTGCAACTATACTCCCCCTCAGTTAAGCTAAGAATTTATTCTTAAAAAAATCTCACATTATTTACACAACCTTTCAAGTCAGTCTAATTGCCTTCAAATAAGAATCCTGTTTCAAAATTCTCCCCAGCTCCTAGTAAGTTTTTTTTCTTTTTAACTATGCCTCACATGCTGGCCTTAAGTTCTGAGCAGAGATAAGAACAATGTGAATAAAAATTCCTTTGGTGATTTATAAATCTCATGTTTCACAGAGTTTCGTATACCTTTTGCTCCTGAAAACAAAGAGGAGCAACCCAAGCCCCTCTGACTTGAAATGGAATAGCTTTGTTTGGTGTTCCTTTTGACGTGGCCTTGATGTAGTGACCAGAATATTACCCTAGCTGCCTGAACCCCAGATGTCTCAGGTAGCCTAAGAACAACAACAGCAGGGTTCTGCAGTCTGCAGTGGCATAAACCTCTCAAATTCAGTCCAGTTTCTCAGAAAACCAAGAACCAAAAAGCTTGTCTGAATTTACACCTTTTAATTCATTCCAGCTCTTAAAAGGAAAAACATTACAGGAAGGTGTGAATCGTTCTCTGTTTGCAGATGTTACAAAGCCAGAACAAATAAGTCTTGTTTTAAAGAGGAGCCTGGAGTTCCCAGTTACGAGCTCAAGTTCCATATGGGTACATATACAGGTATGTGTATGTATGTATATATTACACACACATATATAACATATACATACACATATATAATTGTGTTTTGTTTTTATTTTTAATCCCATGCTGAACACGATCAGAACTAATAATTAACTGCATGCAATGTTTTCTACACTCAGGTCCAAAACACTTTCAATTCAGGTAAAGGATGCAGATGTATAGTAATAAAATTTTTTTAAAGGGATGTCAGATACTCGATTCATTTCACTGGTCACTTTCCACCTAAACCTGCTGCTGAGTTCTGCCAAAAGCTGGCCCCAAATAAAGATGTTATCCAGGGTTGCATGCTTGCCTGCAATTGACAAATTACTTCTTTTAAAAAGTTGCTTTCGATGTGCACCTTTTTGGATTTTCCCAGATTCAGTAACTTGGACAAACAGATTGGGAAGACCAATTGGCTTGCAACATGACCATCTGTTCTGTAAGAATGAACTAGTTTGATTTGGGGTTGGTTTCTTTTTATTGGAGGGAGGGGGGAAGAAGACGGGGGCTTTTTAAAGCAAGCCTGAAAAAAGATATGACTTCTAGCACAGGCGTCTCCAAGTTCAGGGCACTAGCTAGTGTCCCTCCCCTCTCAACTACAATGCGGGCAGTCTAGACGCCCTTTTGCTCTCCGGCAGTCCGTCCCACCCTCGGCTAATAGACACACACATACATACGTACACACACTTAGACTGTGGTTTGCAACAACTTCCCTCCACCCCCAGCTCCATTCACTGCATCTGGGGAAGGGGCAAGGGGGACCAGCAGCGGGGCTGGGCCAAGGACAGCCGCGGTCCGGCCCCGGGGCTTAACTCACCGCTGTCCAGCCGGGCGATCTGGGGCAGCCTATAAGTGCTGACCAGCAAGTCCAGCGGAACGGCCCCCGAACTCCACTTCACATCCTTCAGACTGTAACCCTGAGAGGGGGCTGGGTCCATCTTCTTTGCCCCCTTCTTCAAACACCCCCCCCCTTTCCAGTCCACTACCACCACCTCCTCCACAGCCTCCTCCGGCTCTTGGGAGTGGGGTGCGGTGGGGGGGCTGAAGAGGGAGGACAGACAAGTCTCCCAGGCTGCCGGATTCAGCAAAACTGGGGGAAGGGGGCTTTGAGGAAGGGGGAGAGCGCTTTGCTCGTGGTTCAGCCGCTGCTGCTGCTGCTGTTGCTGCTGTTGCTGCTGCGGCCGCTTCTGCTGCTGTTGCAGCTGCAGCTGCGGGACATGGCTGAGACTCCCCGGGTTCCCTTACAGAAAAGGACTAAGGAGAAACCGTAGCGGCGGTGCTTGCTGCTGCTGCTGCTGCTGCTAGTTTTGCTGCTGCTGTTGCTGTTGCTGCTGCTATTCCTATTCCTGCTCCTCCTCCTCCAGCCCCCCGATTGCAGCTGCGGCGGCTGCCCGCTGCTCTCCTCCTCCTCCTCCTCTTTCTCCTCCTTCCCTCTGCTTCTAGTGTGTGAGGAGGAGCCGCTGGTCTGAGAAACGCCATAGCAGCGTTCCCAGTACTGACTAATCAACAAGGTGCGAGCAACGCCTGCGCAGCTCCCGGAAACACCGCCTCCTCCTCCTCTTCCTCCTCCTTCTTCTCCTTCTCCTCCTCCTGCTCCCGCCCTGCAGCAGAGCTGGAGCTCCCGGCAGGCTGCATCCGACTCTCTCCTCCCTCCCCGGTGCTTTCCTAGCTTTTCCTTCTCGGGGATACACTGACATGGGCGCTCTGTGCAAAGTCTTTAGCTCTCGCTCCACCCTCTGACCACTCTGGCACCCTGCAGGACTCCTATCAGCCTGGAGGGGAAGGAGCTGATTTGATTTCTAGCCTTGACTGTATAGAAGTATTTTTACAGACTGCACTGGAAAAATGCGAAAGTTGAATTGCGACGTTCAATTTGCCCTTGGAAATCTACAGATTAAACACAAAATCACGTAGTAGGATCTTGTCTGTTTGCAAAAACTGGAACATGCGGTGATCTTACTAATTATCCTCTTAAATGTCAATGCGATTCCCTGCAAAGAACATCTATCTGCTTAAACACCCAGTATGTTCAAGATTCTGTCCTGGGCGCTGAATGAGATACAAAGATAGAAATGACACAAATTATGCTCTCAAGAAGTTTGCAATCTCACCACAGGTAAAAACAGATTAAAAACAGCTACACTAACAACAAACCCCTGTGTTACTGGGTGAGTGTGATTAAAATGTAAACTCCTTGAGGAAGTCAACAAAGCACTTATTCGGCTCCTACTATGTGCCAAGCGCTGTGTTAATTGCTAGGATTATGAATAAGGACAAAAAGATAATTTACTAGGAATTTGCAATTCCTTGTAGAAGACAATATTCGAACAATCGTATACAAAGTATATAATTTATATATATATGTATATCTATGCATCAATATTGAATGGAAATAGTGTGTATATGCCCATATATCCATATAAATAAATACATATACATATAAGTATACACATATTAAATTGGAGATAATCTCAGAAGAAAACCAGTAGCATTAAAGGGATATGAAAGGCTTCTTGCAGATGGGATTTTGGCTGACTAGAAAGAAGGCAGAAAGGAGACAAATTAAAAAGGAGAGAATTTTAGGCATGGGGGACAGCCAGTGAAAATGCCCCAATCAAGTGATGGAATATCTTTTTTTGTGGGAACACAAGAAAACCAATTTCACTGGATCATAGACATTTGGAGGGGAGTAAGATGAAATACTAAAGGTAGGACAAAGATTGGATCATGCTTAACATAATGCTTGGCAAATCATTAGGCTTAGTAAATGTTTGTCAATTGATTAATGAGGGAGCTCTGGCAGAGGAGAGGGCCAGAAAGAATGTTGTGAGAAATCTAAGAAGTCATTTACTACTGTGTAAGGATAGGGGATAGGAAGAGTCAGGGTGGCAGCAACTCCTGGGAAAGAGGAAGAGAAATGGGATCACAGAAAGTTTCATGGAATTTGTAGCGCTTCCTCTTTCCCCTCCCCTCCCCCCCAACCTGCTTCAAACCTTCAACATTCATTGCTGGAAGCCAGAGTAAAGGAAACACAACTCATTTTTTACACCTTTTGCCTTTTGCCCACATTCAATCTAGATACTTGATGATCAAAAGGTAACTCCTCTCCAGAAAACAAGCAAAGCCTATCTAATATGATTGTCAAAACTCCAGAGAAAGTTGCCCAAGAGAAGCCAGTCGTTTCACACATGCTGTAAGACACATGAGTTTAGTTTTACCATTCGAAGGACAAGTGAATTGAAGGAATAAGAAATCAAAGATAAAAAAAGCAACCAAGGGATAAGCCAATATCGACTATGTACTTTACTCACATTTTGCAGATGAGTAAACTGAGCACATAGAGAAGGAGGTTAAATTCTTTACCTACTCTCATTAAATACTGACAATTTTCAACTCTATAATCCTAGTAAGAAAAATGCTTGAAAGTTAGATTTCCAAAAGCATTACAAGCTTTGAGGTAAAGTGAAATAGTGGGTACCACTGACCAAGAGATTTTAGAATGTGAGAGGTTAAGGAAGATTAGGATTCACCCAATAATTAAGTGATCAATAGAAGCCTGGAACAAAGAAGAAATTGGGGGGTGGGAGAGGGGGGGGGGTTGGAAGGCACAGGTGGATTCAGCCAATCAGAAAGACTCTTGTGGTTTTCAGAAAACCACAAATTTAAGATAATAGCCCATTGGCCCAAACTAGTTGGGGTCAATGACCTCACTTAAACAAATCACTACTCTGCCTGCTTAATAGGCTAACTGAATATTAAACAATACATGCCAGAGGAGGAGTTTTCTGCTATTTTTGAACATGGGATGTATGATGAGGGGGGGACATGTTTTATACATATTAAAGGAAAACATGTAATGGTATCAGAAAGACTGTAACCCAGATAAAAGGGACCAATCCAGTCTCTGAAGGGAGGAGCTGCATCACTTGAGCTAATATAAAAGTTCCCCTATTTCTGTATTCTGGGCTCCCTGGTCCCAAAGAGGAGTGGGGCTTGCTTCTGGCCAGAAAGATTAGGATGATACCTTAAGATTATTCTTTAATAAATTTTCCTTGATATCTCATTTTCAGTAACAAGAGTGTTATTTTTAACAATAGGGTACTACTCTCCCCACCCCTCTTTTTAAAAGAGAGACTGGAACCATCTCATTGCTTTTTAGTGGGCTTGTTTAAAATCATTTAATGTTCTGGCATACTTCATTATTTTCCCCATCATAACAACATGCAAATTATCCTATTTCCACTTCTCTTTTTTGTCTTATTTGCTAGCACTGGTTATTTTTTGTAGGCTTTTTTAGTCAACAAAAATTTTCAGGTGAAGGTTATAACCAATTGTTTTTGCTAAATATTCAAAGAAGGAAATGGGAAATGAACTTAAAGCACATTTATCTTACTCAGGTGGCAGGACTCTTTTTGTCTTAAGAGTTGTCCAAATAAGACTTCAAAGTAAAAAGTATGAATAATTTTGCTAACAGTCTATTTAAATAAGTAATATCTAAAGCTTAGATTCCAGAAGCACAATATTAAATATCTTTGTAGTATTGGATCTGAAAGGGATCTTAGAAGGCAATGCTAGTCCAACCCTTGAAATGTGTCTTTGGAATACTAGAAGAGCCCAGTAATGCAAACTCCTCAGAATTCGTATCTTTTGAGTTCCACTTCTGTGCACTTCCAAGGATTCTCAATCTTTTCCCATTCTGCTACAAATTGACTTTCAATAAACCTTCCCATACAACTTAATCAATATGAAGATTGAGTTTAAGTTTATTATGCACATAAAAACCTTTCCCATACCTGTTATTCAATGTGAAAGGAAATAAATTCCTGAGTGTGCCATGCATCTGCCTACAAAATTAATAAAATAGATTAGTTAATTTCAATTAGATTTATAGTATTTTATCAAATGTTCTCATACCATTTCTACAAATTCCTCATATCCTCTGGCATTATTTCCTTATCATAGAATGGATATAAAATTTATTCCTTCTAACCCTGACTTGGATGATTGTCCTGAGGCTCCAATACCCCAGGAAATCCCTGTATTCCCTCATGTCTCTTAAGTCTTACATGGTAGCTCTCCAAACCAATTGTCCCTTGATAATCACATTCCCCCCTGTCACAGTTTCTTCTTGACAATTTCTTGGGTTCCTACTAGGGAGAGGACAGAATCATATGTTGCCCCCACTTTACTCAAGTTATATCAATATTCCTTCTTATCTCCCCCAATGTCAAAGATTTTTAAAAAATAAACAGTTGTTGGTCTTTACAAAAATCAGCATGAAAAAAAATTAAAATGTAATACAATCAAAGCTATCTTACTGCAAGTCAAACGAAGGGTTACTATTCTAGTGACTGAACAAAAAGGAATATCTAGTTCTTTGGTTCTGTCAAACTGGCCTTCTTGCTGTTCCTTAAACATGAAGTTCCATCTTCATGTGCTTGTTTTTGTGAAGGCTGTTTTTCATATCCAGAATGAATTCCTTCACCACCTCAACCTCTTTCCTTCAAGATTCTGCTCAAGAGTCACCTTCTATGAAAAGTTTTTCCTGATTTGATATATTTTTCCCCCACTGAACCTTCTACCTAGGATTATTTTCTATCTGTAATTTTCTCCACTCAAGAAACAAGAAAGAGATGATTCTTTAAGTAAAATTTTATTTATATCATCCATATCTTTATAACTTAGATAGCTTTACATTTCCTAGTATGTCCCTAGTTTTTTCCCTTCCCTAAAAGCTGTATTATAACAAAGAATGAATTAGAAAAAAAATATATGGTTCAGCAAAATTAACCATACTTCAAAAAAATGACATTATATGCATTGTTTCCTGTCCATAGCTCCCAATTTCTACAAAAAATGGGGGAGAAATGCCTTCCCCTATCTCATCTTTGGGAGTAAGCTTGGTAATTAAAATTTTACTACATTTAGCTTAAATATTTTATTGATCTTCCATTTATATTGTTATAGTTACTGTATGTACTGTTTCCCTGGTTTCACTTTACTTTGAATCGATTCATATATCTTCTAATATTTTTTCTCTATCATCAAATTAGTTGTTTCACATAATATAGAAATATTGTTACACTTATCCACAACTTGTTTAGCCATTCCCCAAGTTGATAGATATCTATTTTAATATTTTTTCCAGATCTTTGCTATAATAAAAAGTGCTGCTAGAAATATTTTGGTGTAAAGGGGATCTTTTTATCATTGACCTCTTGGTAGTACATCCTAAGCAGCATCCACCCAAAAATTTACAGAAACTCAAGCCTATGGTGGTAGAGTAGAGATATTCTACAAAACTTGGGAGATAGGTACTATTTTATCCTTATTTTACTGATGAGGAAACTGTGGCAGCATTATGGTAATCAGATACAGCTGCTTGGCTCTGGAAGAGAAAGCCAGAGCATAGAGTATGTGAGACTTTTCAGTTCACTTTACATCTGCTGCTCTGCCTGGTTTTCAATTACACTCTTATTAGAAGTAGGAAGGTGGAGTACCAAACCTCTCCCACTGCCTTTCTTTACAGAGGTCAAAACTGGATTTCTCTGGCTCACTGTATTCTGCGTCTTCTGCTATACTTAGATTTAACAACACTAAAAAAGATCCTTTCTGGTTTTCCCTTCTCCTGCTTTCCTACTTTCTTTTATATGTCTTACCATATTAGATTATAAACTTTCCAAGGGCAAAAAGTCTTTCTTTTTTATTAATTGTATCTCCAGTGCTCAACACAATTCTTAATATATGGCAGGTACTCAATAAATATTTATTGGGATATATGACTATACATGACTGAGAAATTATACAGATCTTTTGGAGAGTTTTTCAGTGGAAGATTTCTTAAAAATTATTATCTAAGAGACTTTTTATGAATTCTGGTTTGTATTCTTAGCCCTGTTGATAAAATTTCTATTTTTAATTTTGTAAACTGCACATTTGCCAAAGGAGTTGGCATCAGTACAGTATATGAAGTCAGGGAATGATTTTTCCAAGATTCTCTGGATAGGATCTATTAGTCCAAACATTGACAAATTCCCCAAAGTGAATCTGAAGGGCTTTTGTGTTGTGAAATAAGGATTATCCTCTTAAATATAGTATCTGGAGGAACATTAACCTAAAATGATATAAGAACTTTTTTCATGTAAAGTATGCAACAAGTATCATATAATTAGTACAAGAATACAACTTTTATTGAAATTACCTCTCAATTCATGGATTTGTTTATTCCAACAAGGCTTCCAGCAAATAATTTATCTATACTGTACTTAATTTTCATATTGTCTTTCCTTATAAAATATTTCCATGAATGGGGTAATATTCTCATTCTCTCTCTTTTCTCTTTTACTTTTCCCTCCTTATTTCTCTCTGTCTCTGAATCTCTTTCTCTCCATCTCTTTCTGTCTCTCTCTGTTTTTTCTTTCTTTCTCTCCCACCCCCTCCAGAATTACTAAAATTGAAAACAGTCCAAGATTCCACTGCTTCTTCAACATACAGTAACCATACCAATAGACTGCATGTGAGAGGATATTGAAGCTGATATTATAATATGATTTGAATTTCAGTGGTATCTGGGGAAAGAATATGAGGTTGGAGGAGTAAGGTTAGGAAAAGAAGGAAAAGAGAGGGGCACTGGCAAAGATGGAGATATCAGCTCGTGAACTGAGCAAAAACATAAAGGAACAAGTCAAGAGTGTAGTGGGCTGAAGCTTGAGTTGATGCACTGAACACATGAGGCTAAATAGTAATTGGACTATACTCTATTAATATATATCCTTGGAGAAAGAATGGCCCCCCCCACTCTTTGTGCAAGTCCTGATGTGTTGTATAGGAAATGACAATTTTGGTGAGTGGAGGCAGAGAGGCAGGAAAAGAGGCCGGGAGGGATTGCTGGCTGGGTTCTGTTGCAGCTGCTCACATTGTTATCGCGATCCCCCTTCACCTCTGCTGACTGGGTCCCATCCCAGCTGCCTATATTGCTATCGCAATCCCCCTTCACCTCAAAAAAAATAAAGATTGAAGATTTCCCCTTAACCTGAATTCCTGACTCCGGCTGATTTTAAAATATGGGGTCATCACACAAGAGCAATCCTGAGAATTAAATTTTTGATGACCCATTTTGTGGGACTTTATAAGCCCTAGCTAACCACCTAGTTCCTACTATCATGGAATGCTAGAAAACCTTAGACTCAGAGAGTAGACCTTGAGGCTGCCTTACTCCTGAAGCCACTAGTGGCTTATCCTGAGCTCTGCCAAGGCCATTATCCCACTGACTATAATAAAAGTGGTAGTAGCTCAGGGACCTACTGTTCAATTCTATAAAGCTAGTTGTTAAGAAAAATTTTGAACTGCAGAAATAGGCAAATAATTATGAGAAAATTATTATTTTGTAGATTATCTAGACAAGAAAATGATAGAAAAATGTAGATTAAACTCAAAAAGTATGTTGTGCTAAATTTTCTCTCAAAGAATGTTAAGACATTTACCAACATAACTCCTTCAGTCATTCCTTGATAAGCTGAATGTCTATATTCAAATTCCTGTGAGGGATCTTAATCTCATACTCTATTTTTAAAGTATAGGAGTACTGAAAGCAGGAATTAGAAAATTAGATTCTTCTGTTCTTACACTTGAATAAATCATTCAATCTTTCAGAAACTCATCTCTGAATTGTAGAGATCTAATTGAGTTGTTTTGAGAATCAAATGAGATAAAGTATACAAAAGGTCTTTAAAAATTGGAAAGAACTTTGAGGGTATGTCTATTAGATGGGAATGGCTGAAGTATATGATTGTGATGGAATACTATTGTTCTATGAGAAATGATGAAGCAGGTTGATTTTAGAAAAATATGAAAAGACTTTTATGAAATAATGAAGAGTGAAGCAGAACCAAAAAAAGGGCCAAGGTTAAGTTAGAAAGGTAGTCTGTGACCCAGGTTATGAACTCCCTTTAAAAGAAAATGATCCAATTGCTACATAATAGTCACCAGTATCTGCATCAGTGTAATATATTTGATTGGAATATACATCAAAAGAGAAGAGGGCATTCAGTGAAGATGGTAAAAAGAAAGGCCAGAAAAAGTAAGAAGCAAGAAGCATGTCTATTCCCCTTTCTGGATAAGTGAATAAGGAAAGGAGGAAAGGACAAGAGGCATACATTGCCCATTTCCTTTTTAAATAATATTTTTGTTTTTACACTGCTTATATTTTTCCCAGTATGATTTACCTACTTCCTTCCAGAAAAGTATACCACATAATAAAAAATATTTTTTAAACAGGGGAAAATATATTTAAAGGTTAAGCTGTTTACATCCCTAGATGGAAAAACTGCATAACTTTTTTTCTGAAAGTTTTTTTTATTTTCCAAAATATATGCATAGATAATTCTGCAACATCAGCCCTTGCAAAACCTTGTATTCCAGTTTCCCTCCCTTCTTCTCACCTCCCTCCCTTAGATGGCAAGTAGCCCAATGGTAGAAATATATTAAATCCAATATATGCATATTTATACAATTATCTTGCTGTGCAAGAAAAATCAAATCAAACCAGAAAAGAAAATGATGAAGAAAATAAAGTGCAAGAAAACAACAACAAAAAAAATGAGACTGTTATGTTGTGAACCACACTCAGTTCCCACAGTACTCTCTCTGTGGGGCTCTTTTGATTGAAATTGGTCTGAAATATCTCATTGTTGAAGAGAGCCACATATATTAGAATTGGTCATTGTATAGTATTGCTCTTGCCGTATACCATGATTATACCATGATCTTCTTGTTCTGCCCATTTCACTTAGCATCAGTTCATGCAAATCTCTGTAAGTCTCTCTGAAATAATCCTGCTTATCATTTCTTATAGAACAATAATATTCCATAGCATTCATATACCATAACTTATTCAACCATTCTCCAATTGATAGGCATCAACTCAGTTTCCAGTTTCTTGCCACTACAAAAAGGGCTGCCACAAATATATAAAACATATTTTAAAGGGAAAAAATAAGAGAAAACCCCCAGCCAAAACAACCAATACACCAAAAAAAAGTCCGAAAACACATCCAGTGTTCTACATCTATGCTAAAGAGCTTTGCTGTATTTTTTTTTAAGGTATGGCTTATTCCAAGATTATAAATAAATTAGAAGAACATAGGATAGTTTATCTCTCAGACCTGTGGAGGAGGAAGAAATTTCCAAAGAAATTTCCAAAGAAGAACTAAATTGATTCCAAAATAAAAAATTTTGATTATATTAAGTTAAAAGGCTTTTGTACAAACAAAACTAAGGCAAACAGGATTAGAAGGGAAGCAATAAACTGGGAAAACATTTTTACAGCTAAAGGTTTTGACAAAGGCCTCATCTCCAAAATGCATGGAGAATTGACTCTTAATTTATAAGAAATCAAGTCATTCTCCAATTGATAAATAGCCAAAAAATATGAACAGACAATTTTCAGATGAAGAAATTGAAAAGTCATATGAAAAGGTGTTCCAAATCATTATTGATCATAGAAACGCAAATTAAGACAACTCTGAGATGCCACTACATGCCTTTCAGATTGGCTAAGATGAGAGGAAAAGGTAAAGAGAAATGTTGGAAGGGATGTGGGAAAACTGGGATACTGATGCATTGTTGGTGGAGTTGTAAATGGATCCAATCATTCTGGAGAGCAATTTGGAACTATACTCAAAAAGTTATCAAACTGTGCATACCCTTTGATCCAGCAGTGTTACTTCTCAAAATAATTTATATCCCAAAGATATATTAAAGAATGGAAAGGGACCTGAATATGCAAAAATGTTTGCGGCAGCCCTTTTCATAGTGGCCAGAAACTGGAAATTGAATGGATGCCCATCAGTTGGAGAATGGCTGAATAAATTATGGTATATGAATGTTATAGAATATTATTGTTCTGTAGGAAGTGATCAGCCGGATGATTTTAGAGAGGCCTGGAGAGACTTACACGAACTGATGCTAAGTGAAATGAGCAGAACCAGGAGACCATTATACACAGCAACAACAATACTATACAAAGATCAATTCTGATGGACGTGGCTCTCTTAAACAATGAGAAGATCCAAATCAGTTCCAGTTGTTCAGTAATGAAGAGAGCCATCTACACTCAGAGAGAGGATTGTGGGAGCTGAGTGTGGACCACAACATAGCATTTCTACTCTTTCTGTTATTGTTTGCTTGTGTTTTTGTTTTTTCTTCTCAGATTATTTTTACCTTCTTTCTAAATCCGATCTTTATTGTACAGCAAGATAACTGTATAAATATGTATACATATATTGTATTTAACATATATTTTAACATATTTAACATGTATGGGACTATCAGCCATCTAGGGAAGGGGGTGGAGGTAAGGAGAGGAAAAGTTGAAACAGAAGTTTTTGCAAGGGTAAATGTTGAAAAATTACCAGTGCATATGTTTTGTATATAAAAAACTATGATAATAAAAAAAGGTATGGCTATTCCATTTCATTTAACTTAAAAATTCATGGTAATTATTGAATTGGGAATGGAAGCTACAACAGGCCAGTAATCAGAATTAAGAGCAGGTATGTCAGAAATAATGTAATTAGAGATTTTAAAAATGGGCTAATCAAGTAGGAATTTAAAATTTGGTTAAATTTAAATAAATACAGCTTCAAGATCTGAGGTAGTATCTTGAAATCTTTTGACAGTATGGTAAAGCCTATGGATTCTTCCTTAGAATAATAGCTTTAAATGTATAAATACTATACTGAGGATTATAAAAGAAACCAATTATATTGAAACGCAGTTATCAAAATATAAAAAACAAAACCAAAGTTTAAAACAGTTTAGGTTTCTAGATAATAAGGATCAAGTGGAGATTGTTTCTGAAATTGAGAGCAGAGTCGAATCTGAGTCCAAGATTATTTTTGCTTATGATGCTCTGTATTAAATATATCATTCAACAAATATAAATTCAATTGTAGCTGAACATGTGCAAAATTTATTTTCATAATAACTCAGTAGAACTAAGTGAAATTCAGTATTGTTACATATTATTCAGCAGAATATTTAAATGCTTTAACAATCTCATTCTAATCTGGCTTTTCTAAACTTAGTGTATATTACCCTTTCCTTTCACACATACATTAAAATTAAAGTATCCTAATTGCTGTCCTATATATGAAATGTTATCTTCTACTTCCATGTCTTTACCTAAACTGTCTTCGTTCCTGGAATACTCTTTCCTTCTATCTCTTAGAATTGTTTCAAGTTTTCACCTTCTCAGATCAATACGAGCTCAGCATGCTCTGCTATAGGTTGGACTAAGTTGGACACAGTCCTTACAAACATTCGGGGTGGATTCTCTAACTTTGCATATCAAGTATTTCTTCTGAGCTAATTCAATTCTTCTTTGTTCATATAGCATAGCATCTTTTCTGATGAGAATTCACCATGTTGGGAGGTCCTGTGTCCGTGTCTCCAATGCCATACAACCAATTCTATACTTCTTAAGAGAGACCTCGAGAGTGTTCTTGCAACACTTTTTCTGACCCCCTTGTGAGTGCTCACTTTGTGTGAGTTCTCCATAAAATAGTCTTTTTGGCAAATGTACGTTTGGCATTTGAACAATTGGCCAGCCCAACAGAGTTGCACTCCATGCAGTAGTGTCTGACTTCTTGACAGTTTAGTTTGAGAAAGGACCTCAGTGTCTGATATCTTATCCTGCCAGGAGATCTTCAGAAGCTTCCTAAGAAAGACAATTCAAGTGGAAGCAATTTAGTTTCTTGGCATGATTCTGTACCCTCGCCAGGTTTTACAGGTACACAATAATGACATCAGCACAACAGCTTTGTAGACCTTTAGTTTGGTAGTTAGTCTAATACCTCTCCTCTCTCACACTTTTCCATGGAACTTTCCAAACAGTGAGCTAGTTTTGGCAATGCTTGTGTCAACCTTATTATCAATGTGTACATTACTGGAAACTATAGTGCTAAGGTAAGTTAACATCCACAACATTCAAAGCTATTCCATTTGTTGTAACTAATGGTTCCACATATAGATAATGTGGTACTGGCTGATTGAGCACCTGTGTGTCTTGGTGTTATTTGTTACGTCAAAATTAGCACAAGCAACAGAGAATTGATACGTACTTGGTTGCATCTCAGCTTTGGAGGCTGCATCATGTACTAACACTTCCTCTACTTTAGTTTTCATAGGGTGTACCAGCAGGATAGTTCTTCCATCTCTAAGAGCATGATGGCATTCAATTTGATAAAAAATAAAATGCAATCAAAACTTAGAGAGATTCAGGATTCCTGGTTCAATCAGAAAGCAGATGAAATTCATTTTTATTCAAATAGTAACAATCCAAAGTGCTTTCATGATACACTGAAAGCTATTTATAGGCCACAGACTTATAGTGCATCTCAACTACTCATTGATTAGTAATAATCAATAAGCCCATTGATTAGTAATAAGAACATGATTCTAGAGAGATTCCACAGTTTTCTCAACAGACTATCATTAATTGATGATGAAATCAATGATAATCACATACCTCAGGTTAAAATCAATCATTCTCTAACTGAAGCTCCAACTAAAGAAAAGATTTTTCAAGATTATTATGCTACTTTTATGTGGCAAAGCACCTGGTACAGCCAGTTGAGATTTACAAGATGAGGGGGGAGGGAGGTCTAGTACATATACAAAAGCTGACTGAAATTTTCCAGATTATATGACAAGAGGAGGTTATGCCCCAGAAGTTCAAGGATGTCTCCATTGTCTATCTCTATTAAGGTAAAGGAAATAGATTGTCCTGTGGTAGTCAGAGGTGAGGATCTCTCTCTTAGTCATTGCTGGCAAGGTTCTTGCCAGAATCCTCCTTAATAACTAATCCTTTATCCAGAAGAAAATCATGTACCTGAAATCCAGTGTGGCTTCTGAAGGCTCTAGGAACAGTCAATATGGTGTTTGCTGCCTCACAACTCCAAGAGAAATTCTAGGAATAGAACAGATGTCTGTAGGCAACATTTGTAGGTCTGACTAAGGTCAGTCATGAGGGCTTATGGAAAATTATGTCAAAATTTTGATTATCTGAAGAATTTCATTTGTATAATACATCAATTCCATGATGACATGCTTGCCTGGATTCTGGACAATGGACAATGACCTCAAGTTTCCCAGTCACCAATGGAGTAAAAGGCTATGTGTTTTCTCCCATGCCTTTTAATATGATATTTTCAGCTATGATGTCAAATGCCTTCAATGAGGACAAACACGGTATCAAAGTCAGTTATCACACTGATGGTAAATTCTTCAACTTAAAAAGACTACAAGTGAAAATTAACTAAATTACAACCCAACAAATGTCATAATTTCTATGTCATTCTGAATAAGATTCGATCATGGTTCTTTATTCATTCCCATTTACTTTTCTTGTTATAGAAGTAATATATTATGATCCTATTTCCCCCCCCCCCACTAAATTTTTTTTCATAAAAAAATCTTTCTGTGTTCCTTTGTAATTCTTATAATTATTGGTCTTAATTTCACAAAAACAGCATATAATGGCTGGAGGGCTGAATTTAGAGACAGCAAATCTTTAGTGAGATATTTTCAAAGATGTAATTTAAATCTAAGTTTTCTGACTTCAAAATCAGTGCCTTCTTTCTGCACTGCCTTGAGACTTCAGTTTTATGATATTCCACCTGTATGTACTTAAAAATTCCATTGATTTATCTACTATTACCTTAATTATTAATAGTATAATAATACTATTACCAAACATTCCATTATAGTAGAAAGAGTGATTGGAAACCATTCTTTGTTATATGGGATGACTTATTTAGAAATAAGAAAGAGGGAGAATAAAGATGATTTAGAAGATTTTAAAAGAAAACATATCCAAAAAAATTTATATGGATGGAGTGGAGAAAAGAAAGGATGGCTGGAGTAGGGGATAGAGAGCTGATTTTGGAGCTAGATTCAAGTCTTGCATCTGAAGAACACTGACTATGTAAGCTTAGGCAAGTTATCTCTGTTCTCAGCGCTCCCCAAGTAACTGGTTAAGGCTGTATATTTTGAAAATCAAGTTTTCTTTTCAGCTCTGGATTTTGTATCAAGAATACTTTTAAGTTCTGTTTCATTAAATATCCATTTTTGCCTCTGAAGGATTTTTATTCAGTTTTATTGGGTAAATTATTCTTGGTTGTAATCCTAGCTCTTTCCTTTGCCTTTCAGAATATCATATTCAAAGTCCTCCATTCCTTTAGTGTGATATTTGCTAAATCTTATGAGATCCTGATTGCTATTCCATGATATTTGAATGGTTTGGGGTGGAGCCAAGATGGAAGAGGAGACCCATCTTTATCTGAGCTCTCCCTAATATCCCTTAGAGCAACACCAAATCAAGCTGCAGAACTGGTTTTGGAGTGATAGAACCCACAAATATTTGGAATGTAACAAATTTCCAGCAGGAGATATTTTGGAAGAACTTCAGAAAAGGTCTGTTTCAATCAGACATGAAGGGAGGCAGCGAGTGGAGACACAATGCCTGCCTCAGACCCAGTATTGTGGCCCTGCATGCTGGGGAACATCACAAAAGGAATCTACAGTAGTGCTGGCTACTCTGTCCTGGTTGCAAGCCAGTAAATTAGCAGATTAGCTGTCAGATATAGAACACAGATATCAAAAGGAAATAGTGAGCCCTTGAACCCCAGAATAATGCAGAAGCCCACCCAGCACTGGAAATTAGTTAGCACCAACCTAGTGCAACCAGTGTGGCCTATAGAAGAAACTTATACAATCTCCCCTTTGTCTTAAAAGCAGATCTCAACCTTTTTTAAAAAAATGAGAAAAAAAAAAAAGCTAAAAGAACTCTGACCATAGATAGTTTTATGGAGAAAGAGAAGAACAGATTTCAAATCCTGAAGACACTAAAAGTAGATCATTGTGGTGTTCTTTTTCTTTAAAATATATATGATGGTTTTCTCTGGGAGGGAGCAGGTTTCTCGGGGAGGTTTTCTGGAGGCACCCTTAGTTTTGGTTAAGAGTAATAATCACCCAAAATGCAGCCAGCTGATAAAAATGCAAACGTTTATTTTCTCCTTCCAAAATAGTCCGGTTAGTTGAGGTCTATCTCTCTGCTTGGTTCCAAGAGCTCTTGCAGATTATCCTTTGCTTCTGCCTCTGCTTTCTTCAGCCTCCAGCCAGTCAAGTGGAAAATGGAATGAATCTCTCTTGCCTTGGAGAGAGGGCTTGTGGGTTTCCTCCCAGAGTGCTCCTCTCTGACCCCAGTCAATGTTCCAAAGTAACTCTCTCTAACCCGAAGTAACTAACTAACCCGAAGCTAAGAGCCTCTTTATATATGATCTCCCAAAGGTTGACTCCTCCTTCTGCAGGCACACCTAAGGGAGGTGTGAATTCACAAAGTTTACTTTGTGAATCTCCCATACTTGTGAACTCCAATGAACACAGTTCCTTCCACCTTAAAGGATTAAAGAACCTGGAATCTGATATTCTGAAAGGCAAAGGAACTTGGATTTCAGCCAAGAATCAACTATCCAGAAAAACTGAGCATTGTTTTTCAAGAAAGAAGATGAACATTGAGGTGAACTTCATTTATTTCTGATGAAAAGACTAGAGCTGAACAAAAAATTTGATCTCCAAATACAGAACTCAAGAGAGGCATAAAAAAGATTAAAAGGAAAGAACTCTTGAGAACTATATCTTTGTTATGGGTAAACTTAGAGAGTGCAGGTATAATTTGATTTTATTGTGATAATATAAACAAGAAACTAGCAGTGGAAAGGGGATTGTACTGGAAAAAGAGAAAAAATAGATGTAATATGAGGGAAATTACATCTCATGAAGAGGCAAAGAAGATCTATTATAATTGAGAGAAAAAAGGGATGGGGAAGGACATTGTGTGACTCTTATTCTCATCAGATTTGGCTCAAAAAAAACCCTATCAGTCACATTTGGCTTCAAAGAGAAACTTGTCTCACCCTGGGAAGTGGGAGGGGAAAGGAGAAAGGAAATGGGGAGGGTAGTAGAAGGGAAAACAGAAGTAGTATAGGAAAGGTAAAAGAAAGGGGGAGGGGCTACAAAGAGGAAGAGCTGTTTGAGGGAGGTGGTGTTCAAAAGGAAAATATTGGGAAGGAGGGAAAGTGGGAAGGAAAACCAAAAGCATAATGTATTAAATAAGATGGCGGGAAATACAGAATTAGTCATTTTAACTATGAATGTGAATGGGATGAACTATATTTCAGAACTATACAAACACAATTACAAAACTCTTTCCATACAAATAAAGTCAGATCTAATCTCTTGGAAAAATATCAAGTGCTCATGAGTAGGTGGAGCTAATATAATAAAAAACAACAATACTACCTAAATTAATCTACTTATTCAGTGCCATATCAATGAAACTCCCAAGAAATTACTTCACAGAGCTAGAAAATTAATAACAAAATTCATCTGGAAGAATAAAAGGTCAAAAATTTCAAGGGAATTAATGAAATAAAATGCAAATGAAGGCAGCCTAGCATACCAGACCTAAAAGTATATTATAAAGGAGCAATCATCAAAACCATTTGGTGCTGGCTAAGAAATAAAGTAGTCAATCAGTGGAATAAGTTAGGTTCACAGGACAAAATAATCAATGACTATAGTAATTTAGTGTTTGACAAACCCAAAGACCCCAGCTTTGGGATAAGAACTCATGATTTTGCAAAAATTGCTGAGAAAATTGGAAATTAGTATAGCAGAAACTAGATATTGACCCATATCTAATACACTATATCAAGGTAAGATCGAAATGGATTCATGATTTAGACATAAAGAGTGTTATTATATGCAAATTAGAAAAATAAAGAATAGTTTAACCTCTCAGACCTATGAGAAGGAAGGAATTTGTGGTCAAAGAAGAGCTTGAGTACATTATTGAATGCAAAATGGATAATTTTGATTATATTAAGTTAAAAAGTTTTTGAACAAACAAAACCAATGCAGACAAAATTAGAAGGTAAGTAATAAATCAGGAAAAAATTTTCAAGGATTTTGATAAAGGCCTCCTTTTTAAAATATATAGATAATTGACTCAAATTCTCATGTCACAGATCTCTTTTTCTGTCCTAAATTGTGTTGACCTAGAAGAATATCTCACCTTGACCTTTTATTGGCTCTGCATTCCAGAATTCTTTTTGTAGCCTTCTTTTAAAGATGTGAGGAGGGGAATGTTGGGGAAACTCTGCTGAGTGTTTCCTCTACTCTGTCATCTTGGCATCTCCCTCAGAAGTGCAAGACTATATGTAAAGAAGAAATGTCAGCCTATGCTGGTAAGGGGATTTCTTTCTTAGAAGTTTTCTGTGCCAGTGAAAAGGAATGCACATCCTTATGCTTACTCTAAAACATTAATATGTCATTTGTTATTATTATTATTTTTTTTTTATTATTATTCCCTTGTTGTTGGACATTTACTACCTATAGTTTTTTAGGGTTTTTTTTTTTTTTTAATAGTTACAAAGATTGCCTCTCTGAAAATCTTTGAACAACTTGTTCAAATAGTAATTTAAAAAATACCTTAAGTATATTCTCAAAAATAGAATTGTTGAATAGAGGGGCATGATTATTTTATTCATTTGATTATGTATTACCATGTTACGTCCAAAGAGATTCTGCAGTTTTGCAGTCCCATCAGAAGTGAATAAGTGCACTTCTCCCTCTACAACTCTGCTTTTATTTTTACTTTTTTGCCCATTTTAAAGTTGTGAGCATGTAAAACAAAATTAAAGAGATTTTTTCCTTTGTATTTTGAGGATCAGCATTTTTCAAAATTTATTTTTTATTCACGTCTATCTTTTTGAAAATTGTTATTTAATAGCCTTTAACTATATATCCATTATGAATTGGGGGTTACCTTTGTAAATTTTAAACTGCTTCTTATATATTTAAAATTGGTTTTTAATCTCTCATATTTGCTACATAATTTGTTACCAATTTTTCATTTCTTCTGATTACATATTTTGCTATGCAAAAAAATGAAGGTCTAGGTTTAGGTTTAACCTTTACCATATACAGGTTGCATGGCCTCAAGCAAGTTTTTCAACCAAATTTCAATATATAATTTGCAGAGAAGATGATATGTTATCCCCCTGGGAAAGTCTGCTAGGGGCTTTGTTTATAGTCTCCCATCTGTGCAAGGAATCTACCATTTCCTATTGTTGCCTTATAATCAGCCTCCTCAGATGAGAAGATTTCAGACCATAGGTGTGCTAGCACACTGAACCTTCCATCTCCTAGATTATATCCCTAGGAAAGACTATAAAGGGTCAGACTGGGCACCTTCCATCAGTCCCAAAGCAACCACTTCCATCTGTACTAGTACAAGGCATCTCCCACCTCCTGCTGCCAGCCCAATCTTACATCTGGGATATGGAGAACCTCAAGTGCAAAAAAAGAGCATCCTTTTCTTGGATTTCATCTTCTATTGCTTCTTTCAGTGCCTTCTACTTGACAATGAACATTTTCATACCTGTTCATACTCTTTACATCCCTTAAGAAACTTACCTCAATTCCTTTTCCATTTCTTCAGTATATAATTAGTACTTATTGAAACCTGGTTTTCTCCTGGTGACATAGCTTTCCTAATCACCTTTTTCAGTTACTGGCTATACTTTCACTTGCAATGCTGGAGAAACTGAGGCAAAATAGAGATTAGAGAGTTTTTAATATTTTATTTGGATTTCTGAGAGGGAGAGATTGTGCTGGGGGCATGTTGCCCCCAGGGCTGATGTCTCCCAGTAGTGAATTTTAATTCCCAATAACATATGTATGACTCTAAGCTCAGGTACACAAAGAGGGGTAGAGTCCAAACTCTGGTGAGTGGGAATCTCCAGGCAGGGACCATCAGTCTGGTTCTGGCAGGTTGGGGGTAAGAATATAAATTCTTTTTTATTATTATAATAATTTTTATTTGCAAGATATATGCATGGGTAATTTTTCAGCACTGACAATTGCAAAATCTTTTGTTCCAATTTTTCCCCTCCTTCTCTCCACCCTCTCCCCCAGATGGCAGATTGACCAATACATGTTAAATATGTTAAAATATATGTTAAATACAATATATGGATACATAGGAACATAAATTCTTACAAATTGGGAGTTAAGGAGGTGTCCAACTAGAGGCAGGAAGTCTGGACTTAGAGGATACCAATTAGATATCTGAGATAGGACATCTGAAGTTTTATCTTTTGGAATGCCAGATCTCCACAGCCCTAATTCTCTCAGTTCTAATCAGCAGAAAAAGGGGTTTGTAACTAGGGAAACTGAGGAAGGACAA
The DNA here is from genome assembly GCF_016432865.1 of Antechinus flavipes. Lineage (NCBI taxonomy): Eukaryota > Metazoa > Chordata > Mammalia > Dasyuromorphia > Dasyuridae > Antechinus > Antechinus flavipes. Next base: position 482,886,770 of record NC_067398.1, on the reverse strand, counting down.
TAAAAGGGAGCTGTGGCACAACATACTCATGCTCCTTGATTTGAATACTTCTTGCTATCTACTGATACTTACAGATTCTTCCTTGTTGGAATCCTTACTAACTGCTAAGTAATTAGAGTTGATCTAATCTTACAAGAAGATGTTTTGGGCAGAACCTGAAACAAGGTACTAAGTAGAACTACCCATAATCCCTCTCTCTGGAAGGAGCATAAATAGTCCAATGGGCCAGTCAGAGAGTTCTGGAGAGGAAGACGCTACAAGTCGAGATTTCACCGGAATGACATGAAGACTGGAGCTGGCTGGAGGCTGAAGAAAGCAGAGGCAGAGGCTGAAGGACCAGACCTTTGGATTTGGTGACATTCGGAGAGAGCTCTTGGAACCAAGCAGAGAGATAGGCCTCTAAGCTAATCGGGCTATATTGGAGAAAATAAAAGATCTGAACTTTCATCACCTGGCTGTATTTTGAGAAGAAAAAGCTCACCACATTTTGGCGCCCGAACAGGGACGATCACAACATTTTGGCGCCCTGAACGTGGGACTAACAGACCCCTCAGTGGATTTCAGTGGAAAAGCTCCAATCCTGATTCAAGTGGAAAAGCCTCTGATCCTGATCCAGTGGAAAAGACTCTTCAACCCAGAAATTAGGGTGAGTGCAACAAAGAAATTTTGTTAGAAGAGTTAAAGTAGAATTTCATCTAAGATGGGACAGATATTTAGAAAACAGCCTGTTTCTGTTCAAGGAAAATGTTTAGAGAGCATTGTCAAAATTATGGAAAGCCAAGGTTTAATTATAAGTTTACAGCAAATCACTGAATTTTTACAAACTGTAAAGGACATATGTCCTTGTTTCTCTCTTGATAAGGAATTAGATCTAAATGAATGGAAATTGGTTGGAGAGGATCTTTGTCAATTCTATAATAAAAATGGGCCTAACTCAATAATTAATACATATAATGTAATACAATTGGCTATAAGAAGTTATTTAAGTGATAGAATGATGAAAAGGAAAGTACAGGAGGAAGAAGTGCCAGCTTTACTAGGTGAAAAGGAGGATGAATCAGATGAGAATGGAGTTAATTACAATTCTGAGTATGATACTTCACAGCAGGAGGAATTAGGTGATTCCACATCTCATGACCCTCCCCCCGCAATTAACCCTTCATGGGTAGAACAAGGGGGAGGGAGAGAGACAGAAACACAGTCAGCTTCTCCTGTAAAGCAGAATTTGACAAGATTAGAAAAAGCATTAATTAAAGCAAAAAATGAAGGAGAAGATATATTTGATTTTATAAACGCATATCCTGTAATTGAAAAGATCGACTCTTCAGGTCAAAAAGAGAGAAAATATACTCCTTTTAATTTGGGAAAAATTAAAGATTTGAAAAAGGGTTGCACTCTTTATGGGGCTACATCATCTTATGTGAAGATGTTACTGGATAATTTGTCTAATGAAATCCTAACCCCGAATGACTGGAAATCCATAACGAAAACTTGTCTAGAACCGGGACAAAATTTATTGTGGCTTTCGGAGTTTCATGAATTATGTAGGATTCAAGCCCAACGCAATAGGCAAAAAGGAGCTGTTGTACAAATCACTTTTGACCAACTAGCTGGTGAAGGTCAGTATGCAGAGAGTTCAGAACAGATTTATTATCCCATAACAGTGTATGAGCAAATTTCTAAGGCTGCAATAAAAGCTTGGAATTCTCTCCCTGGACAGAAAGATGGAAATAATGCTTTCACAAAAATAGAGCAAGGTCCCAATGAACCTTTTGCAGATTTTGTGGGACGTTTACAAACAGCTGTAATAAGAACCATTGGAAATAATGCAGCCACAGAAATAATGACTAGACATTTGGTTAAGGAAAATGCCAATGAGGTTTGCAAGAGAATTATATGGGGGCTAGACAAAAATGCTTCTTTAGAGGAGATCATTAGACGCTGTGCCACAGTGGGCACAAATGCTTATTATACCCAGACTATGATGAACATGGAAAGACAAGGTCCTTCTTGGCAAAGGAATTATAGAGAAACTCATCGATGTTTTCAGTGCGGAAAAATTGGACATCTAAGAGCCCAATGTAGAAATGGAGATAAAGTGAGAAGACAGGGTGAGAGAAAACCCAAAACCCCATGTCCAAAATGTAACCAAGGCTTTCACTGGGCTTCTAAATGTATATTGACCCAGAAGAATGAGAGGCAAGGCCCAGCTCCAAAGTATCAATCAAAGGACAGGTGGGGCATGATAACAGCTGAGGTTACACCCAGAGAGACTTTAGAAATTCAGAACTCTGATGTCATCAACCAACAGAAAAGCAATCAGGATTACAGTTGGGAAGAATACAGGCCTTTTAAGACAACAAGACAATATCCAATGCAAACAACTCCAATGTAATTACCAGATGATGAGGAGAAATCCCAAAAGTGGTAAATAGAAGAGAATTAGATAGGTTAACTGCTTGGGGAAGAGGATCTGCTTATATTTCCACAGGTGGAAAAGGAATCAGATGGCTAACAATGAGACTGTCAAAAGAACTTTAAAATCTTCAGCTTTCAGTTCCTGAAAAACCAGCAAGAATCACTGGATTCCCTGAGATGAAAAATGGTTGATGAGACTTTTTGCAGTACTTCAGAGCTTACAGGAATTATTAGATTCCTGGTACATGAACTAATGGACAATGGATTCCTTATGGACTATTTCTAGGACTTATGGACATTTGTAAATTTTCAGGTTGATTTATGTTGTTACATTACTACTAGCCTGTGTTATATTACTATGTGCTTATGTATTTTAAGCAATTGCAAGAATCATTGGATTTCTTGAGATGAAAGATTGTTGATGAGACTTTTGCAGTAGTTAAATTTTCATGTTGATTCATGTTATTTGTTACATTACCACTAGCCTGTGTTATATTGCTATGTGCTCATGTAAATTATGTATAATGCCTCCCATATTGATGGATTTATGTATACCATGTATATCTGTTACAAAGTTCTGGCCCATATTGATGGATTTATGTGTACCCCCTTAGAAACCCCCTATGTTTTAAAACAAAAGAAAGGGGGAGATGTTGGAATCCTTACTAACTGCTAAGTAATTAGAGTTGATCTAATCTTACAAGAAGATGTTTTGGGCAGAACCTGAAACAAGGTACTAAGTAGAACTACCCATAATCCCTCTCTCTGGAAGGAGCATAAATAGTCCAATGGGCCAGTCAGAGAGTTCTGGAGAGGAAGACGCTACAAGTCGAGATTTCACCGGAATGACATGAAGACTGGAGCTGGCTGGAGGCTGAAGAAAGCAGAGGCAGAGGCTGAAGGACCAGACCTTTGGATTTGGTGACATTCGGAGAGAGCTCTTGGAACCAAGCAGAGAGATAGGCCTCTAAGCTAATCGGGCTATATTGGAGAAAATAAAAGATCTGAACTTTCATCACCTGGCTGTATTTTGAGAAGAAAAAGCTCACAACACTTCCTCTTTCTCTCTCAGCAATCTCTTTTCCTTTAAAGTTCATGCTATTATTATCTATTGCCCAAACAAAATCCATCTAGTTGTGATTTACAGACTTTCAAGTCACTTTCTTTCTTTCCTCAGTCTGTTTGCTACTTGGCCCACAACTCTTTTCTTCAATCCTGCTCTCATATTAGGAGATTTCACTTTTTCCCAATTCTTGTCTTCATCCTAGGGGATTTCAGCATACTTAATGATTCTCTACCAAATGCCCTAACCTCCAACTACTTATCTCTTATGAGCTACTCCACCCTATTTCAGCCACATACAAATGTACTACCCTTCGTTTTCAAGAATTCTGAAATCCTCTGATCCAACCATAATTGATTGACTTTTCATAAATTTTTCTACCTTCTCTTACGTTATCCTGCTCTTCATCCATGAACCTCCAATTCCTTGACTCCTTAATTCTTTCCCAGATCATCTTCCCTTCACTAGTCACTTCTCCCCATATTGACTTCTGGGTGAACCAATTCAACTCTACATTGTCCTCCTCTTTTGAATTTCTAGTTTCCTTATCATATTGCCAATTATGCTCAGCCAGTCCTCATCCTTGGATCACTCCCACCATTTATCATCTTTGCATCCTACACATGTAAGGCTAAACAAAAGTGCCGTGGCTTAATCAAGTGTTATTTTCTCCCTTTACCCTCAAAGTAGAAAAGAGACATTTGAGATGACATTTCTTCTCTTTCTACAGGAGATTGGAAATGAAGCAGAAGGTCTATTTTTATTACAAAAGTGTGTAATGTTTTTATATTATGTTGGCTTTTGGCTTAAGGTAGATGCTTTATATTGTATTAAGGGAAAGAACCAGTTTTTTTTTTTTTATTTGTTTTTTTCCTCTCTTCAACATAAAAAAAAAAACTTAAATAAGTTGAATAAAAAAAAATTTTTTTTTTGGATTCTATTCGTCAAACTATCTTTGCTTAGGTAACTGAGGTAAGTTTATTAACAAATTTTAGATATTGTGCTAAGATTCTAATTTCCCTTATAGAAGATGTCAGGTGTCAGGAATCATCGACAGACCTTTAGGAATTTTATTTTTTTGGTTATTTTATTATAAATATAATATAAATATAAAGCCTTGCAAAGAATATAGAAGATTAGCATAGTCTTGCTAACTATTACCTTGGGAGGTCTTAGCATGTGTGAAATTGAATTTTTATTATGTTTTGACTATTTGGTGGTATAGTCAGAGCAAGTTATTGTATGTATCTTCTCCCAGGAGGAAATAGGGCAGTGTGGATATATCTGAAGGCAGACAAATAAGACTTCAGACTTCTTTTTCTTCTGGGCTGAGACTAGCATGTGATTATTAAAAAAAAAAAAAAAAAAGGAGGGGAAAGAATTATAAAAGTAAATGAAGAAATGACCAGAAAGAAAAACTGAAGGACAGTTAAGACAGGATTTATAAACCATTAGCAAACCATTATAACAAGAAAAAAAGATAACAAATCAGCGAAATCATGAATACTAAAGGAGAGATTATAACAAATCAAAAGAAACTAACAGGAAGTATTGCACATACCTCTATTCTGACAAACTAGAGAATTTAGAGGAAAGAGGTTATTATCTACAAAAATATAAATTACCCAAACTGAACCAACAGGAAATTCATACTTTAAATAGACAAATCCCAGAGTAAGAAATAAATTCTGAGATTTACTCTGAAAAAAAGAAAAACATGCAAAAATATAACTCCCATTCTTTTCTGAAGTGATTATTTTTCTAAGATATATTATCTAGGATTTTATGTAGGATAAATTTTCACATTTCAGTTGACTGAAATAATTTTCTCTTTCCCCTGGCTTACGCACAAATTTATTTCCTTCCTTTTATTTATCAAATATTTAAGTAATTTGTACTTCAAAACATCAACACTGGGTTTATACAGTCGGTTTATTCTTGAAGTCATTTCTAAGAATTCATTCTCTTTTATTCATTTTCTTCCCTCCCAGGATATCCCTTGAGAACCTCAGATTTTGACTCATTTTCCCCAATCCAAGGTCTCTGCTAAGAGCATATGTGTATACACACACACACACATATGACTCACATCTATACTCCAAATTAATCAAGACAGCTACTTTTCCCCCTCCAATGAGTCCCTGTTGTGGCTTATATATTTTTCTTCTTCCTTTTCTCCTCTTCCTTCTCCTCCTCCTCCTCCTCCTCCTCCTCCTTTTTCTGTTCCTCTTCCTCTTTCTGCTCCTCCTCCTTTTCCTCTTTCTTCTCCTTCTTTTTCTCCTCTTCCTCTTCCTCTTCTTTCTCCTTCTCCTCCTCCTTCTCCATTTTCTCCTCTTCCTTCTCCTCTATTTCCTCTTCCTTTCCTCCTTATTCTTCTTTCTTCTTTTCTTTTTGTATCCCCAGTGCTTAGTATAGTATCTGGCACACAATAGGTACTTAATAAATATTTCTTGATTGATTGGCAATCCAGCATTATAGTCTTTTGGCAATTATAGCAGAATTACTACAATTCCAGTCTCTTTTAAAATCTTCTTCAGAAATAGTTTGAACTTAGTAATAGAGGGCACTACCTGGACCATTCCCTCAAATTTCCAGGTGTCAGCTGAACTTATCCTAGGGGCACATCAAAGTCAAAATGACTAAATTGAAACTTTTTATCTTTCTCTTCTTTTATTCCCTAAACAACTTTGCTTCCTATTTTCCTAGTTTCTTTTTTAGTCTTTTACTGACACATCTAATAAGTGGCTAAATGAATTCATTTATATATATCTATTAAAATTTAATCTCTACTGAGCAGTGAAAAAAAATAAGAACAAAGGAAAATGAGGGAAAGCAAAAGATATGGACAAATTTTAAATATTTATTTTTCTTAATTACATGTTAAAACAATTTTTAAACATTTTTTTAAAAAAAGTTTTGAGCTCCAAAATTTATCTCTCACTCCCTTAACCCTTTCCTGAGATGGTAAACAATCCAATGTAGGATAGTTTAGCAAGAAGATATAATAAAATTTGAAAAAGACCAACACATTCTCCCAGATTCCTAGACTCTCAATTTTGGAATCATCTTTGGCTCCTCCTTTGTAGTTCATGTACATCCAATCAGATATCAAGTCCTACTAGTTCTTCCCTCAAAATGCTTTTCATCTATATTCCTTAAATTCTACTTCAACCATGCTAACTTTGACCCTCCCTACTTCTACTCTGTATTGTTGGAGTCTCTAAAATCAATGGTCTTGATTCCAGGATTTCTCCAAACCAAGGGACTTGGGCAATAAACACCCGTCATCCACATGGTCTTTCCTATTTAAATGGTCAGGCCAAACTCTGTTGAATAGTTACAGATTTCTTCCTAAAATGTTGTGGGATTTTGTACCACAAACACAGCATCAGTAAATAGGAATAAACCTCTGGAGAAGGTAAAGTGGATAGAGTCACTTGGATTTAAAGTCAGAAAGAATTGAATTAAATGCCTTTCACAGACACTTACTGTGAGACATAATCTTTGTCTGCCTCAGTTTCCTTATCTTTAAAGTGGCAATAACAATAGCTCTTAACTCCAAGGGTTGTTGTAAGGCCAAATGAGATAAAATTTAAAGGCTAGCATAGTGCCAGGAACATTGTGGGCACTTAATAAAGGTTTAAAAAACAACAATAAGCACTTTACACTGGATCTTTTCCATTACTGTATTCAAGACCATTTGCAAGTATACTTTTGCTTTGCCTGATATTTCTAACCACAGGGTCATATGAACAGGATTATTGCAGTAATTGTATCTTTCATAGAATCTTGAATTGGACAAGTTTGACCTATTATGGAACAGAAGGAAGATAATTGCTTGGATTGCCTTCAAGAGACTGCAGTGTTTCTTTCATGATCCCAAGCTTCCTATGGAACTAAAGGGTCCATTTTCTTAAAACAAATGTTATACCAATATTACAGCATGGCTACCTGATGCTGATTACAAGAACCTTTGAAGGATTCAAAAGAAATATTATAAAGAAGGTGGAAGATGATGGGGGTTATGGACAGGCAGTGGATCATGATTGTGTGACATGGATGAGGGATGGCTGATAAATGGAAAATTAGAATGCTCCATTGGTTCTTTTGCAATAGTTGGGTAAATTCTTTTATAGGGAGTTTAAGGGAAGACGTTGATAGAAGTTCCTTAGGATGAGCTGGCTTACATACAATCTGCATCTATCATGTGAGCTTCCAAAAAAAGAGATTCCAGATCCATTTGAGTTTCTGAGAGTTCTTCTTTGTCATATAAAATAATTTTCTTGGGGATAAAGTCATTGGGAATAACAATAATGTGAGTGAAAAAAAAGATCACTATCAAAACCAGATAGTGCTATTACTTCAAAACATTTTTTTTAGAAATAGATATAGTAACAGGGATGTATTGAAGCTGTATTTGAGAGCTTTCTCAAAGAGTCCATTATTAAATTTTCAGTGTGAGCATTTACATCTCAGAAACAGACAAATGCTAAAATCAAGGCTTGGTTTATTGTTTTGTTGATTGTCTAGAGAATAGAAAGCAATAGAGAAAATGTTAATGATACAGATTAAGCTTAAAACTGAGTCTTGTATGCATTTTTTGTAGGAAGGGGAGAGCTGATTGTTAAACATTTAACAGCACACACCTGTATATAAATTAAGACAACAAGCTTTTATTAAGTCTCCAGTATGTGCCAGGTACTGAGCTAAATCCTGGGGTTACAAAGAAAGGCAAATGACAATCCTGTCAGGAAGGTGATATTGGAGGAGACATGCCAAAAGTATAACTCAAAAATGAGCAAATAGGCAGGAGATGCTCAAAACACACACACACACACACACACACACACACACACACACACACAGAGCTAATGGTGCAATTTCAGGCACTAGTGATTAGTCAGTGGGGAGATTTTTTTTTTAAGGTAGAGTCCTCAATATCCTGAAATTGTACTTCAGCTGCCTATTCTAAAAAAGTATATTTTTAAAAGGACCATTGTTTTCTGTTCATGGAAGAGTGTTCACATATGATATTCCTGGACCCCATTCTCTTGTGTGGTGGCAATTTTGAGTTACCAGAATTTAGCCTTCTAGGCCAAATAGAATAATTTATTTCTCTCCCCACTGCTGCACTGGGGACACTTTCATATGGTCTGTGAGCATAGTTTTGCTGCTGCTTCTGTGTATTTCTAAACTTCCTGGTGATAGATACAATTTTGTGGATTTGAAAAAATCAGAATAGTAAATCCTGGAAGTGGGAGCTTCATGCTGGGATTTCCCAGAGGCTAAATATTGGTAAATTGGTAGCTGAGGGTCTGAAGAACAACTTACTGACTGAATCCAGTGAAGATATGGACACATCACTGGCTATGTTGCATTTGAAAGTGAACTTGGTAATGATAGGTGCCTTATAGATATTGTTTTAGCTTTGAGCTTATTCTTCCCCCAGGTGCTGAGGAGGGAAAAATTTGTAACTTCTATTTTTGCTATAGGTATACAAATTAGGTATGGGATATAGGTGATAGAAGAAAGAATGTTTCAAGTAATTGGAGGGAAAGCTTTGTAAATTCTATTTTTGTTATAATTTTTCCATAAGTATTCCTTTGTTTAAAAAATACTCAAATACTAAGATTCAGTGACTTTGTGGGTGTTAAAAGCAAAATATGGTGGGAAAAATGATTCTAGGATCTTGAAGAAGGATCTAAGAGTTGTTGCCTTATACTATTATGAGTGAGCAATTTGGAACAAACACAAAGTTTTTATAATCGTTTAAACATGTAATGATTAAGCTCTGACAAGACAAGACAGAATTATATTTTTAATCAGTTATAACATAATTTCCTTCTCAAATATATTTCTTTATATGTAGACTTCATTATCAAGAATCAGATTAATAGATACTATCACTTTTTTCTGTCAATGAGAAAGTAAAATTTGATCCTGTTTAACTCAGGTCACATTATTTTGCCAAAAATAGCCAAGCAGGTTTTATTAAAAAATGAATAGGAGGTAGGAGATAAAGGATGATCAGTATTTATTCCATATGCAAGCCTGCAATGCTTATGAAAGATACTTAGTACTTGGAGAGGTTAACTAAATTAAATATTGCCACTTAGTTTATGCAGTATCAAAAGAAAATTCCACATCTGACAGTATGCGTGTAATTCTAAAAAGGGTTTGACCTTTTAAAATTAGTCATGGTTCCATCCAGGAAAAAGTTCCCAGAAATTTTTTTTATTAATAAAACTTTTATGGGAAGCAATTGTGCAAAGTCAACTGGATTCATAGTAGTATATGGCATTTCCTTTCATTTGAAGTATGGCACTCTAGAGTCTTGAGACATACACTTGTGATTTAGTGCTTTTTCAGACTAGTAGTGATTTGTTGGGGGTTAAAAAAATAATCGCATGGGAAGCACAAAGAAACATGAAATCTGAAAATGTGGCTCTCTTTCTCCCTTTCCCTCTGCCTTTTCTCTCCCTCTCTGTCTCTCTCTTCTCTCTCTCTCTCTCTCTCTCTCTCTCTCTCTCTCTCTCTCTCTCTCTCTCTCTGTCTCTCTCTGTCTCTCTCTTCTCTCTCTCTCTCTCTCTCTCTCTCTCTCTTCTTCTCTCTGTCTCTCTCTGTCTCTCTCTGTCTCTCTCTCTCTCTCTCTCTCTCTCTCTCTTCTCTCTGTCTCTCTCTGTCTCTCTCTCTCTCTCTCTCTCTCTCTCTCTCTCTGTCTTTCTCTGTCTCTGTCTGTCTATCTGTCTGCCTCTCTCCCCTCCTTTCCTCTCTCTTCCTGGACATTGAGCTCCCTTTTTATAATTTATTAGTCCATATGAGCAAGGTTTAAAATAAAATAGGTCACTGACTTGTGAGTGCATCTCCCTTAGACTTAGCATGAAGGTAAACAGAACAAAGGCCATTCATAAATTATTTTTTTCTATTTTGTTTTTGAGTCAAGAGCCAGGAGATGGAGAATGCAAGAGGAAGAGTGGGGAAAGGTACCAATAGAAAAAGAGAAGAGAGGACACATATAAGGAGAAAAACACTAAATGGAACTGTGGTGACCTGGGAAATAAACTTCCAAGGAAAAAATTAGGTAGCTAGGTAAGGTGTTTATGGAAACAAAAGGAAAGAATAATGATGAGTAGCAAGGGGCCAGTGAAGGTTAATGGAATGAGAACTGAAATAACTCAAAACAGAAGAATAAATGAGAGGCAAAAAGAGAAAAGAAAACACACAACAAGTGTTACAACACAAAATCACCTTTTGGCCATCATGCTTTATTCTTTCTTGACATAAATGGAAGGCCTGGAAGGTAGACATTACTTCAGGACTTGAAAATCTATCATTTGTCTCTCAGGGTTTCTTCAGCTCATTCTTAAGGTCTGCCATAGAAATATTGCTGACGTTTATGAAAATTAACTAAGGCTGACACCAAGACTGGTATTTTAATTAGTTCTGTAATTAATTTTGTGGTCAAATACAAAGATCATGATTATTTCCTCAAAACTGGAGTTTCTATTAGTTTGACAACACAGATTGTATTTAAACATCACCTGGCAGTACTGAGCCAGTTAGGCTTGTTTCAGAATTTCCATAACAAAACATTATTGAGTTTTATAAGTTTTATAAGTTTTATTTATGAGTCATCTTATAAACTGCTATTCCACCAACATATATATATATATTTTAAGTGATGAAATTTAAAAAATGGATCTGATAAAACAGAAGTTTAAAAAATTATTTTTCAATAGTGTTTAGCTTACATGATATATTTCTATCTTGCCAATATATATGCTGCTTTTAAATTATTAATTCTGCCACTCTTTATAGCTTGGCTGGAACCTCTTAATGTTTTATGAACAATAGAATTTGGAGGATAATTTGGAAAATTGTCAATTTTTTTTAAGTTACAGAACTTCCAAGCTGCTTTCTTTATTTTAGAGCAAATTCTAAAGAGAGTGAGAGGCTAACTGTAATTTAATTAGTAATAGCATATGATTGAGAGTTTCAACACAGCTGTAAGTAATCTATCCAAGAAAGGACAATATAAAACCCATTTTAATCTGTTTAACTACCATCTTAAATGACAGAAGAGTGCTTTCCCCCCACCCTATTTCTCAAAGAATTATTGATATAGAGTTGACAGAGATCTTAGAGATGATCTAGTCCATAAGTCCTTAAAGTATGGGCTGTGGAACCCTGGAGATCTCTGAGACTTTTTTTAGGAACCCATGAGATGAAAATTATTTTCATAATAATATTAAGATATTATTTTTCTTTTGCATTCTTGTTCATTTATTGATATTGATATTGATACATTATAACTAACCTGAACTTATAGAGTTTGGGTATAGTATCAAAGAAGAATAATTGCAATTATCTGAAAAGATTATTAAAATATTCCTTACTTTTTAAATATGCATATATCTGAGGGAAGGTTAGTTTTTTTATTTTAATAGTATTTTATTACATGCAAATATGGTTTTCAGTATTAACCTTTGCAATACCTCATGTTCCAAATTTTTTTCCCTTTCCTACCCTCTCCTCCTTCCTCAAAATAGCAAACAGTCTAATATAGATTAAATGTGCAATTCTTCCATATTTGTCATGCTGGTCAAAAAAAAATTAGATTAAAACAGAAAAATATGAGAAATAAAAACAAACAAACAAACAACAACAAAAAGGTGAAAATACTATGTTTTGATTCACATTTAGTCTCTATAATTCTCTCTGTGGTTGAGATTGGTACTTTTCATCTCAAGATAATTGGAATTCAAAGCTGAATTTTCTTCATGTTCTTCAACAAAAACAACACATTGCGAGAGATTAAATGCTCAAGATTGAATGTTGAAGATTACAACTATCTTATGCCAGACATTAACAATTTTTTTGTTTCAAAAATATAGTTATTTTTTATAAAATATGTATTAAGATTGACATGAAATTTTAAAGAATTAATAAATACACTGATCTATTTTAATTTTTAACACAGGAAATTTTCAAAAATATAACCAATGCCAACAAAAGCTCTTTGGGGAATCTGTAACTTTTAAGAATGTAAGTGGGTCTTGATACCAACTGATTTAGCTTAACAGAGGCTCAGAGAGTAAATGATTTTTTCCATTACACTATACTGGGCATGGCATGTCACTGAAACATTTGGAAAGAGTGTTTACTCATCTGTAAAATGGGGATAGTAATACCTGTCTTATAGGGTTATTGTAAGGATCAAATAAGGCATGTACAAACATATAAAACTATAAAAAATCATTTTATATACACATACTTTTATATGTACATACACATATAATTTCCTTTTTCTTGTTTTTTTTTTTTTTTTTCTTTTCTTTGAAATAGAGTTTCTCTGTTTCCTAGGTTGGAAGTCCAGGGGCCACTTTGCATTCATGTCAATGCTGATTAAATCTGAAATTTTATTCCACTCTATTTCTCCAAATTTGGGGCTGTTCTCTTGTCCTTAAGCAAAGTAATAGGCCTAAGCTCCTACAAGCTCATGATGTTATTGCCAATAGTGTGGGTCATTCCCAATTAGTTTTAGCGTGACTGTATTTCAGAATCCCCAACTCAAGTAATTTACCTCCCCTAGGTGAGCCACCTGCAGCTGCAGGGATTATATTCCCAACTACAGATCAAATGAGATAATAGAATAACAACAGTAATATTTTATAGAGTCTTAAGATTTAGAAAGTTATTGATAAATATTATCTCATTTGATCTTCAGAAAACCCTGCAAGGTAGGTTCTATTATTATTCCCATTACAGAGGAGGAATTAGCGGCCCTGAGTTACACTAGAAAATGATACAGTATTTGAACTCAGATATTTTTCCAATTCCAGCTCCATTTGTGTACCACCAACATTCCCCTTTTAAATGTAAAAGGACATTGTAAACCTTAGGCCATAATAATAATCATAAGTTATTATTGCTTAAAGTTGTACAAGCAATAAGAAAGATTTGAAGGCATGTCTTATAAATCCAAGTTTCTTTATATTCAACCATCTGGCTTTCTAGTTATATTATTATTATAATTATTATATTACCTTCTCACTTGCTAGAAGGAATTTAAAATAAAAAAAATTTATGACTCCATTGAAAAAATATCTAAAATTATATTATAAAGCAGCAGTTACTAAAACCATCTGGTATTGGTTAAGAAATAGACTAGTTGATCAATGGAATAAGTTAGGTTCAAAGGACAAAACAGCCAATAACTTTAATAATATAGTGTTTGACAAACCCAAAGACACCAGTTTCTGGGATAAGAATGCATTATTTGACAAAAATTGCTGGGAAAATTGGAAATCAGTATGGCAGAAACTAGGCATTGACCCACACTTAACACCGTACACCAAGATAAGGTCAAAATGGATTCATGATCTAGGCATAAAGAATGAGATGATAAATAAATTGGAAGAGCATAGGATAGTTTACCTCTCAGACCTGTGGAAGAGGGAGGAATTTATGACCAAAGAAGAACTAGAGATCACTGTTGACCATAACATAGAAAATTTTGATTATATCAAACTGAAAAGTTTTTGTACAAACAAAACAAATGCAAACAAGATTAGAAGGGAAACAATAAACTGGGAAAACATTTTTACAATCAAAGGTTCTGATAAAGGTCTCATTTCCAAAATATATAGAGAACTGACCCTAATCTATAAGAAATCAAACCATTCTCCAATTGATAAATGGTCAAAGGATATGAACAGACAATTCTCAGACGAAGAAATTGAAACTATTTATAGACATATGAAAATATGCTCCAAATCATTATTAATCAGAGAAATGCAAATTAAGACAACTCTGAGATACCACTACACACCTGTCAGATTGGCTAGAATGACAGGGAAAGATAATGGGGAATGTTGGAGGGGATGTGGGAAAACAGGGACACTGATACATTGTTGGTGGAACTGTGAACACATCCAGCCATTCTGGAGAGCAATTTGGAACTATGCTCAAAAAGTTATCAAACTGTGCATACCCTTTGATCCAGCAGTGTTTCTACTGGGCTTATACCCCAAAGAGATACTAAAGAAGGGAAAGGGACCTGTATGTGCCAAAATGTTTGTGGCAGCCCTGTTTGTAGTGGCTAGAAGCTGGAAAATGAAAGGATGTCCATCAATTGGAGAATGGTTGGGTAAATTGTGGTATATGAACGTTATGGAATATTATTGTTCTGTAAGGAATGACCAGCAGGATGAATACAGAGAGGACTGGCGAGAACTACATGAACTGATGCTGAGTGAAATGAGCAGAACCAGGAGATCATTATATACCTCAACAACGATACTGTTTGAGGATGTATTCTGATGGAAGTGGACCTCTTTGATAAAGAGAGCCTTAATTGATCAAAGATGGACAGAAGCAGCTACACCCAGAGAAAGAACACTGGAAATGAATATAAACTGCTTGCATTTATGTTTTTCCTCCCGGGTTATTTATACCTTCTGAATTCAATTCTCCCTGTGCAACAAGAAAACTGTTCAGTTCTGCACACATATATTGTATCTAGGATATACTGCAACCCATTCAACATGTAAAGGACTCTTGCCATCTGGGGGAAGGGGTGGAGGGAGGGAGGGGAAAAATCGGAACAGAAATGAATGCAAGGGATAATGCTGTAAAAAATTACCCTGGCATGCGTTCTGTCAATAAAAAATTATTTAAAAAAAAAAAAAAGAAAAAATATACTTTGTCTGTATATCCACATATAAGAGAAGT
Source organism: Antechinus flavipes (assembly GCF_016432865.1). Lineage (NCBI taxonomy): Eukaryota > Metazoa > Chordata > Mammalia > Dasyuromorphia > Dasyuridae > Antechinus > Antechinus flavipes. The sequence goes on along the minus strand of NC_067398.1, from coordinate 482,871,556 downwards.
GACAATTTTCTCAAATATCCTTGTTAAAAACAAAATATATGTGTGTGTATATATATATATATATATACATACATACACACACACACAGATACAGACACACACACACACACAGACACACACACATATATATAATTTCCCCCAATTACATGTTAAGACAACTTTAAAAAAAAAGTTTTAAGTTCCAAATTCTGCCCCTTCCTCTCCTTCCTTCTTAAATTCTGATATAGTAATTATCCTCAGCAATAAAATGATCCAAGACAATTCCAAAAGATTCATGATGAAGCATAATATCCACTTCCAGAGAAACAACTAATATTGTTTGAATAGAGTTTGCAGCATGGTTTTTTTTTTTTTTTTTTTTTTTTTTGCTGAGGTAATTAGGGTTAAGTGACTTATTTAGGGTCACATAGCCAAGAAGTATTAAGTGTCTGAGGCCAGATGAAGCATCCTATTTTTGACTTTATTTCATTGTTTTTCTTTTATTCTAGTCTTTTTGTGCATAATGACTAATATAGAAATCTTTTACAGAAAAACCTGGAAAAACTTATATGAACTGATACATAGTGAAGTGAACAGAATTAAAAATATTTCTAAATTGCAAAAAATGTTGATAGATAAAGGATCAATTCACCTAAATAGGTTATGGTGTTATTCACTCATTTTATTTATCCATATCTTCTGATCTACCAATAGCATGGAAAATACTTAGTTTATTCCATAATTTTGTGGTTGTTGGGAACTCTCAATGAGGAAATCCCACTCCTATCACCCAGGGTACTAAGAGAAAAAGTGATTTGACCAAGATCATTCTGTGTTATAGGCATAACTTAAATCCAGTTTTTTTTGACTGCTACACACACACACACACACACACACACACACACACTCAAGAATAAGTAAATTTATCAGTATAAGAATTCTTTCCACCGAACCTCATCATAACTTAAGAGATGGTATTCAAGAATTATAGGGGAAAAATGGTCCATGACATCCAGTATAGTGATAAGCTTACTCTCTCTAAAGTTAGTGAGGCTTGTCCTGAGACATTACATACTGTTTATCCTCTGACTTGGCCAATACTTGGAACCTTTCTACCTTGGGAGAAGTTATTAGAATTCATGTTCTGGAAACATAGCTTTAAAAAAAATTCTATCCTGCAATGAGACGTCAATGTGGAACTTTAGTGGAGGATCTGATATTTACATATTTGTGTTTATGTGTAAATGAGCTTTAATAGACATCCAGATTACATAAGATGGAGGCACCCAAATGGGAGATGCTAGGGCCCTGATTCTGGGGGAAGCCATTATATAATCTCCAACCACATAGGTGGGAGCATCCTTTTCCCACTGGATGCATCTTTAAAACTGTAGACTGCAACAGTCTTGCTTTCTTTTTTTATGGCATTCAGGGATGAAGTTCTTGTTCATCCATAGCTTGAACATCAAGAAATGATCATTTTCTCTTTAGCAGGCTTGGAGGTTTGATGTACTTCATTTGTGCTTTTCAGTTCTAAATGCAAGGAGTAAAATCTGGGATCCATGAACTTGAATCATGTTGAATTTAGAGCTATTATTCTAGAGAGGATATTGTTGCAAGTCCAACAGGAAAGTCTTCAGAAAGGCCCAGGTTGTTGCAATACAAATCTAGGGAGACTATGCAACTTGTTGAATTTGCAACTTATTGGGACTCTGATATATTGGAAATGTGATAAACTGTGATTTCTTTCTTCTTCCTAGAAACAGGGAGTATAAGAGGATTATTTCCCTGAAATGTTAGGGTGAATATTGCTTTGTTTGTCCTTGTCATACTTCTGAAGTAAATATTTTTTGTCAAAGTAATTTGATTATTAAATAGTTATATGAACTGTATGTACACATGTAATATATGTATACACACACACACACACACAGACACACACACAGACACACACACAGACACACACACATATATATAATTTCCCCCAATTACATGTTAAGACAACTTTAAAAAAAAAGTTTTAAGTTCCAAATTCTGCCCCTTCCTCTCCTTCTTCCTTCTTACATTCTGATATAGTAATTATCCTCAGCAATAAAATGATCCAAGACAAGCCCAAAAGATTCATGATGAAGCATAATATCCACTTCCAGAGAAACAACTAATATTGTTTGAATAGTTTGCTGCATGGTTTTTTTTTTTTTTTTTTTTTTTTGCTGAGGTAATTGGGGTTAAGTGACTTATTTAGGGTCACATAGCCAAGAAGTATTAAGTGTCTGAGGCCAGATGAAGCATCCTATTTTTGACTTTATTTCATTGTTTTTCTTTTATTCTAGTCTTTTTGTGCATAATGATTAATATAGAAATCTTTTACAGAAAAACCTGGAAAAACTTATATGAACTGATACATAGTGAAGTGAACAGAATTAAAAATATTTCTAAATTGCAAAAATATGTTGATAGATAAAGGATCCATTCACCTAAATAGGTTATGGTGTTATTCACTCATTTTATTTATCCATATCTTCTGATCTACCAATAGCATGGAAAATACTTAGTTTATTCCATAATTTTGTGGTTGTTGGGAACTCTCAATGAGGAAATCCCACTCCTATCACCCAGGGTACTAAGAGAAAAAGTGATTTGACCAAGATCATTCTGTGTTATAGGCATAACTTAAATCCAGTTTTTTTTGACTGCTACACACACACAAGAATAAGTAAATTTATCAGTATAAGAATTCTTTCCATCGAACCTCATCATAACTTAAGAGATGGTATTCAAGAATTATAGGGGAAAAATGGTCCATGACATCTAGTATAGTGATAAGCTTACTCTCTCTAAAGTTAGTGAGGCTTGTCCTGAGACATTACATACTGTTTATCCTCTGACTTGGCCAATACTTGGAATCTTTCTACCTTGGGAGAAGTTATTAGAATTCATGTTCTGGAAACATAGCTTTAAAAAAAATTCTATCCTGCAATGAGACATCAATGTGGAACTTTAGTGGAGGATCTGGTATTTACATATTTGTGTTTATGTGTAAATGAGCTTTGATAGACATCCAGATTACATAAGATGGAGGCACCCGAATGGGAGATGCTAGGGCCCTGATTCTGGGGGAAGCCATTATATAATCTCCAACCACATAGGTGGGAGCATCCTTTTCCCACTGGATGTATCTTTAAAACTGTAGACAGCAACAGTCTTGCTTTCTTTTTTTATGGCATTCAGGGATGAAGTTCTTGTTCAACCATAGCTTGAACCTCAAGAAATGATCATTTTCTCTTTAGCAGGCTTGGAGGTTTGATGTACTTCATTTGTGCTTTTCAGTTCTAAATGCAAGGAGTAAAATCTGGGATCCATGAAGTTGAGTCATGTTGAATTTAGACCTATTATTCTAGAGAGGATGTTGTTGCAAGTCCAACAGGAAAGTCTTCAGAAAGGCCCAGGTTGTTGCAATACAAATCTAGGGAGACTATGCAACTTGTTGAGTTTGCAACTTATTGGGACTCTGATATATTGGAAATGTGATAAACTGGGATTTCTTTCTTCTTCCTAGAAACAGGGAGTATAAGAGGATTATTTCCCTGAAATGTTAGGGTGAATATTGCTTTGTTTGTCCTTGTCATACTTCTGAAGTAAATATTTTTTGTCAAAGCTAATTTGATTATTAAATAGTTATATGAACTGTATGTACACATGTAATATATGTATACATATTTATAGTATGCCTTTTATAGCATAGATGTGTTTGTATGTTCACTGACAGTGTCTATCATCTATCTATCTACCTACCTGTCTGTCTATCTATCTATCTGTTTTTTCTTCTGCTCCTTCTATCTGCATGATTGTATGGATACATACTTTTTTTTTTTTGCAATCCTTATCAGTTTTTATTTATTTCAGTCACTTATAAATTTGATACATTGGTTCATAACAAAAATTAGGGTATTATCTGTTTAACATTCTGTAGAAAAAGATTGTAATATCAACTTTACCAACTAATATGAGAGTTGAAAAACAGACATTAAAATAAAAAAATAGATTTTCAACTTAAGCTATTCTCAAAAGTACCACCATAATAGAAAGATGTATGACTTACTGTAAGAATTCACAATATTATATGCTGAAATATGAGAGTTTTTCAAAGTTGGCTGGAACCAAAATGATATTTAGTCCAATTCTCTCATTGTTCACAAGGGGAAACTGAGACCCAAAAAGTTTAGTGACTCCTCCAATGTCACATATCTAGACATGGTATGAGGTAGAATTAAAACTCTGGTCTCCTAGGGACAGTCCAGTTAAATACTCTACATGTTTCCTTTTCTAGGTCTTACCTACCTCTTAATAAATCATCAATATTTCAAAAGAAGTTAAAAACAGTTATCCTTTGTCTATAGGAATATTTTTCTAAAACTATATGTTTAAGCATTTTAGAGCTTTTGTAGATCATAAAAACTTTCATCCAGTAACTGTTCAAGATATTTAAATCACCTTGAGACAGTTACAAGTAGTTCATGATAAATAACAATCTAAGATGATTTCTATCCACACGATTAAAGAACTCAGCTAAAAATTTCTATTATACTTTCAGTGCAGTTGTTCCTCAGAGATGAGTAACACAGGCTAACATTTATAAATATTTAAGTATTTTCAGTGCATGTTTCCAAATTTAAAATGGAATGAAATTATTTTAATGTCATTGCAATAACAGCAAAGTGAAGGATTTGTGTCACATTTTTAGTTAAATATTACCCAATGGTTATAAGTATACACAAAATAGAATACAAACATTGCCTTTTAATACATTTTAAATACAACAGTCACTTTAAACTATGCCAAAATACTTGTCTTAATGCAATATAGCTCTTATCTATATTCTTTTATCAGAATGACAGAAAAAGGTTAATCCATTTGGATCTTCTGATGTATCATCCTATAAATAAAATTACCATATCCAGGACCCATGTTTTCAGGTCACAGGAGACAATGATCAGAGGTAAGGCTAAACCCAACAATATCCAAAGAATTATGTTGAATACTACTGTGTGGGGGCAGCTAGATGATGCAGTGGATAGAGCACCAGCCCTGAAGTCAGGAGGAACCTGAGTTCAAATTTGACCTCACTTAACATTTTCTAGTCGTGTGACCCTGAGCAAGTCACTTAACCCCAATTGCCTCAGGGGGGAAAATACTACTGTATAATTTACCTTGTACATATATGCAAGATTGTATGGATTTTCTGGATTGTTATTCTGTTTGGTCTGAAGAACAGAATGAGTCTTTCTCACTGGGGGTAGGGGCAGAGGGGAATCAAATAACTTTACTGTTAATATTTCCACTTCTGCATTTCCTCCTTAAAGGTCATATGTTTCATCTGCAAATCTAAAGTCGGTAAGGATTTGTGAAGTATCTTTGAATTATTGAGAATTTTCTCTATAGCGGTTTTTTTTTTTTCCCCGAGGCAATTGGGCTTAAGTGACTTGCCCAATGTCACATATCTAGATATGGTATGAGGTAGAATTAAAACTCTGGTCTCCTAGGGACAGTCCAGTTAAATACTCTACATGTTTCCTTTTCTAGGTCTTACCTACCTCTTAATAAATCATCAATATTTCAAAAGAAGTTAAAAACAGTTATCCTTTGTCTATAGGAATATTTTTCTAAAACTATATGTTTAAGCATTTTAGAGCTTTTGTAGATCATAAAAACTTTCATCCAGTAACTGTTCAAGATATTTAAATCACCTTGAGACAGTTACAAGTAGTTCATGATAAATAACAATCTAAGATGATTTCTATCCACACGATTAAAGAACTCAGCTAAAAATTTCTATTATACTTTCAGTGCAGTTGTTCCTCAGAGATGAGTAACACAGGCTAACATTTATAAATATTTAAGTATTTTCAGTGCATGTTTCCAAATTTAAAATGGAATGAAATTATTTTAATGTCATTGCAATAACAGCAAAGTGAAGGATTTGTGTCACATTTTTAGTTAAATATTACCCAATGGTTATAAGTATACACAAAATAGAATACAAACATTGCCTTTTAATACATTTTAAATACAACAGTCACTTTAAACTATGCCAAAATACTTGTCTTAATGCAATATAGCTCTTATCTATATTCTTTTATCAGAATGACAGAAAAAGGTTAATCCATTTGGATCTTCTGATGTATCATCCTATAAATAAAATTACCATATCCAGGACCCATGTTTTCAGGTCACAGGAGACAATGATCAGAGGTAAGGCTAAACCCAACAATATCCAAAGAATTATGTTGAATACTACTGTGTGGGGGCAGCTAGATGATGCAGTGGATAGAGCACCAGCCCTGAAGTCAGGAGGAACCTGAGTTCAAATTTGACCTCACTTAACATTTTCTAGTCGTGTGACCCTGAGCAAGTCACTTAACCCCAATTGCCTCAGGGGGGAAAATACTACTGTATAATTTACCTTGTACATATATGCAAGATTGTATGGATTTTCTGGATTGTTATTCTGTTTGGTCTGAAGAACAGAATGAGTCTTTCTCACTGGGGGTAGGGGCAGAGGGGAATCAAATAACTTTACTGTTAATATTTCCACTTCTGCATTTCCTCCTTAAAGGTCATATGTTTCATCTGCAAATCTAAAGTCGGTAAGGATTTGTGAAGTATCTTTGAATTATTGAGAATTTTCTCTATAGCGGTTTTTTTTTTTTCCCCGAGGCAATTGGGCTTAAGTGACTTGCCCAAGGTCACACAGCTAGGAAGTATTAAGTGTCTAGGTCAAATTTGAACTCAGGTCCTCCTGACTTCAGGGCTGGTGCTCTATCCACTGCACCACCCAGTTGCCCTCTATAGCGTTTTTCAATTTCATTCAAGCCTGTTAGCTCCAGAAAATATAGCTTAGGAGAATAATCTTTGGCTAGATGCTTGTGTCGGGACAATAAATTTTCAATATCATGTAGAACTTGTAACTCAGGAAAAAAAATCGACGTATTCCTGCTCAGAGAATTAAGGGGCAGAGAACTAAGAATGGAGTTATCTTGTAATAGGTGATTCCGCAACTGTCTCAGGTAACTGAAAGGTCTTCAAATCCGGCATTTGCTTTACCTGCCATATACACTCTTTACTCAGGAGGAGTCAAATGCAAAATTCTGTTTCCTCAGAAAAACAAAAACAAAAATGTGTGGATAGAATTTGTAACACTATGAAGACTGAAAGGAATTTCATTTTCAAAAAGCTAGGAAACAACACCATTCTTGAGTAAAGCCAAAAATTATCCATTCCTTTCACTCAGTAGCTCAGGATGGAATAAGTTGCCCACAGCAATTCAAGACCATGAAAGGCCTTGTATAATGCAGCCGCATCTGGAATTCTGGACATCCAGCATTTTCCATCTTGGAAAACAACAGATTCTGGTGATCTTAACACACCAAACTTATTATGCAACACACTGGAAAGGAGCAAATCATAAAAGTTAGCAAAGCCAGGGTCACAAGTCGTCAACTATTGCAGCAACATCGGGAGCAAGCACCGCAGCTGTAGCCTCAGAGCAAAAGAGGAAAGGAGAATGTTTTCAATTCAAGGAGAATAGTTTTCAATGAATTAATTCCACTCTTCCCATCTATCCTCCAGTGCATATCTGCAATTTACAGTTACAGGCAACTTTCATGGGTACTTAAGAGAAAAAGTGATTTGATCAGTCAGTCAGCAGGTGTGTATTATAAGTATAATTTGAATCCAGTTCTTGACTCCAAAGTCAGATTTGTATTCTCATTAGCATTCTATCTATACTTATATAATAAACAAATGCATGTGTATATGTATATAGATATGCACATTATAAAATTATATGTAAACTTATATAAGCAAGAGAGAGATGGGAAGACTATCTTCCATCCAATTTCTTGTAAAATTCTTAGATGTGAAAGTATCCATACATCATCATATCTTGCCTGTTGGAGAAATCTGAGAGTTATCCTTCTGTAGAAAACTGCCAGATTCACTAAAAAGAGACTTGATTTTGTTTATTGCCTTAATCTCCTTTGTCTTGTTTTCATAAACAATTATGTAGAGAGCTACAAATAATGTATCTGCTCCAACGGAGCAGCAACTTGCTTGCCTGTGCAGTTAGTAAAATGTGAGTAAAGGGATATTAAATCTAGGGTTCCCTTTTATTTTCTTGGGCAAACATGGAAGTTAAGACAGCTTTAAAGATAAAGAAACTAAAGAAAAATTTTCTGTTTTTTTTTTTTTTTTTGTTTAGAAATTTTTCTCTTGAGGAGGAGTCCTGGCATAGTTAATATAGGAACATTCTTATAAAGATATTATTTGTGGAGTATTTTAAAGTTTGGAAAGAGCTATTGTCCATACTTTACAGATGAGGAAACTGAAGTTGAGAGGTTAAGTGACTTTACTTATCGGGGCACAGCTGCTAAATGTCTCAAGCAGGATTTGAATTTGGGTTTTCCTAATTCCAAGTTTAATACTCTAAGGACCCTCCTAGTAACCTTTTATTTTATTAGGTATGTGGTATACATATGATATAGTGTGGGATCTGGAGGCCATAGAACCAGAGCAAATTGAGTGGGTAATAAAAAATTTTATAGATTTTGAAACATGTAAACCTTATTCTTGGGTACGTGACTAATTTCTGAATTTTGATCTTGTTTTAGGAAAAAATATTCATATACAAATTCTATATGTGTAAGTCATCTTAATAAAATAAACAAACATAACAGAATATGGATTTTTGCCTACTTAACTTTTTTATTATTATAGCTTTTTATTTATAAGATATATATGCATGGATAATTTTTCAGCATTGACAATTGCAAAACCTTTTGTTGCAATCTTTCTTCTCCTTCCCTCCACACTCTCCCCCAGATGGCAGGTGACCAATACATGCTAAATATGTTAAAGTATAAATTAAATACTATACATATATATATACACACACACATATATATATATATATATATATATATATACACATACATGTCCATCCAGTTATTTTGCTGTACAAAAAGAATCAGACTTTGAAATCTACTATTTTTGAAGAAAAAGATTATTTGGTTTGGAATCAGAGAACCTGAGTGCAGATACCCCTTCTGTCCCTTATCCCCCTTTTGTTAATTATTTCCCATTTATCATACACACACACACACACACACACACACACACACACACACATATATACATATATATACATACACATACCCCTATATACACATATATATATGTACTCATACACAAATATATAATTACTTTGCATGTATTTATTTACAGATTGTCTCCCCTATTAGATTATATATTCTCTGAGGGTAGGGATTGTCTTTTGCTTCTTTTTGTATTCCCAGTGCAATACCTAACACAAAGTAGGCATTTGATGAATGTTGATTGATTTTAGTCCCTTTAACTTCTCTGGACTTGTTTCCTCATCTATAAAAAAAGGAAAAATTTGGCCCAGATTATCTTTATCATTCTTTACAGCTTCTATGACTTTATAAACCAGTAATCTACCAAGTCATGGACAAGTTATAAACTGAACTGATGGAGAATTCCTCATACTGGTGAAATCATCCAAAACACCTAGATATGATGCTATGTTGGAAACTATGAAAAACTAAATGAACTAAGAATCTGCTCTCCATATTTATTATGATAATATGAGAACTTCACATAGATTTGTCATTAATGATTATCAACACAATGATAAGGAATTATCCTCTTACATTTTTGATTTTATGCAATAAATCTCTATACATTTCTTTCCCTCTTCAGATAGTTTTATTTTAAAATAATTTTATGTAATAAACTTTCATTTCATCAATAAATACTAGTGTTCAAATATATAATCAATAAAAATTAGAAAAGCGAAACAGAAAGAAGTGATTTACAAATGATGAAACATAAAATTATAAACATTACTTGTAGACAGTTTAAAAACCTCTGAATATTAATATTAACTTTGCCAATGTTAATAGCAAAATCATGCTGGTTGTTTCTATGGCTTCTTCTGAACTATCCTCTCTCAATCTTTCTCTGTGTCTATTTTTGTGTCTGTCCATCTCTCTCTCTCTCTGTATCTCTGTCTCTCTGTCTCAATCCCTCTGTCTCTTTGTCTTTATCCTATTCCCTCTTTCATTATAATTGTCTTTATAGAGTTGTAATCAGTGTGTATACATTCTTTTGGTTAGACACCTTATTCTACATTGTGGCTCCCCATATTTTTCATATTTGTCATATTCATTATTTCTTATAGCACAAATATTCTTATAGCAAGAATAATCATTACATTAAAATATGACAACATGCGCAGTCCTTCACCAATCATTGCACGTGAAGTTTGTTACCACTATTTCTTTATCTCGCTCCTAGTCCTCACCTTCCACCCTATACACAGTGTTATCAGGAATAAAAGTTTTGTACAGGCATATTCCTTTTTTCAAGCTCATAATTTCTTATAGTTCCAGTTGTGGAATGGCTAAATAAAAGGATATGAACATTTTGGCATTTCCTATTATATATTTCCATATTGCTTTCCAAAAAGATTGAAGTAGTATACTATTCTATCAGCAATATAAATGTCTGCCTATATTTCTACAGTTGCATCAGCACTGAATTTAATAGTTGATAAAAATAGTAGAAAGCTTTTTGCAAACTCATTCTACAGTATACTTCATCTTAAGTCACACTAAAAAATTTAGAGAATACAAGAACCTACCATCCTCACGGTCTTTTGTTGACAATAAATAAATATTTGATTCAGTAGAATAATATGTAAATATGAATTTTGTTATTACATATAATTATATGATGTATCCCATTGATTTTTATTGGTTTTGTATAAATTGATATAAAATGAATTTGGCAATATCACCTATACTATATTAGCACTATTCAACCATGGATACCGAGTATATTTTTAATTAATTTTTTACCTTTTTATGTCTATATAAATTGTTTTATGGTCATATTTATATAGGTTGGGTATGCCTAATAGATTAACTATCAACTATTTAATATTTTCTGTTAATTTATTTTTGTTAATTTAAATAGCATTTCTATTAGTAACTTTTCTATGTTTGTTTATAATATATAGAAATTCTAATGATATCTGTGGGTTTATTTTTTACTGCTAGAACTTTATGTTAATTAGAAAATAATTTTTTTAAGTTTTTTATTTTCAAAACATATGCATGGATAATTTTTCAACATTAACCCTTGCAAAACCTTGTGTTCCAATTTTTCCTCTCTTTTCCCCCAACCCTCTCCTTTAGATGACAAGTAATCCAATATATGTTAAATGTGGTAAAAATATGTGTTAAATCCGATATATGCATATGTATTTATGCAATTATCTTGCTGTATAAGAAAAATCAAATCAAAAGTGAAAAAAAAATGAGAAAGAAAATTGTGATGACCACATATTTTAAAATCAGCTGGAATCAGGAATTCAGGTTAAGGGAAAATCCTTGATCTTTATTCTTTGCAGAGGTGAAGGGGATGATGGTGATAGGAAGTGAGAGCAGTCGCTATACAAACCTGACCAGCAGTCTTTCTGCCTCTCTCTCTCTCCCCACCAAAATCATCTCTATGTTATTTCCTATACAACACATCAAAACACAGAGAGTGGGTGGGGCCATTCTTTCTCCAAGCATATATTAATAGAGTATCGTCCAATTGCTATTTAGCCTCACGTGCTTGAGACCTCAGTGCATCATCTCGAGCTTCAGCCATTACAGAAAATAAAATACAAGCAAACAACAACAAAAAAGAGTGAAAATGCTATGTTGTGATCCACAGTTCCCATAGTCCTCTTTTTGGTTGTAGATAGCTCTCTTCATCACATCTCATTGTTGAAGAGAACCACATCCATCAGAATTGATCATCATATAATCTTGTTATCGAGTACAATGATCTCCTTAGCATTTCACTTAGTATCAGTTCTTGTAAGTCTCTTCAGGCCTCTCTGAAAATCATCCTGCTGATCATTTCTTATAGAACAATAATATTCCATAATACTTATATACTATAACTTAATCAGCCATTCTCCAAGTGATGGGCATCCACTCAGTTTTCAGTTTCTTGCCACCACAAAACAGGCTGCCACACACAGAAAATAATGTTTTTCAAAAGCCCAGACAAGTTTGATTTTTCTAGGATCTTGGAATTTAGAGTTGCAGGATACTTGAAAGATCATAAATGGAACCCATCCCTGTCATTTTATAGATGAGGAAACTGAGCTCCAGAAAAGTCATTTGCCAAAACCACATAGGTAATCAATAGCAGAATCAGGATTTAAACCCAGATCTTCTGATTCTATCTCTTCGGATCCCTCCATTGCAACATTCTTTATCTCTTCATATCAAATGTTTCTAGCAAGCAGTTTTTTATTGAATGTGACTTCCTAGAAATCAGATGCTTTCAACTTTATCCAGGGACAAAAAAAAAAAAAAAAATTAGTCAAAGATTTACTGACACACAGGCATCATTTCCTACTATTTATGTGCAAAAGTTTATTGAGATAATAAAAAATGAGACCAATTTTATACATATATTTTACATAATACATAAATAAGATTAGAATTTGTTTATTTAGTAATAACTGCAAAATTAGTTGTGGGCATTTGAGATTAGTTATTGTTATGGTTCCTTTCAATAAACAAGTTCAGAAAAAATAAATATGCTCAGAACTTTATTCCTTTTAGACAAGCTGTTGATTGTAATATTCTTCTTTAAAATGTAATCTTCTCTGGGAGCAGGTTTCTTGGGGGGCTTCTGGAAACAGCCTTAGTTTCAGTTCAGTAATCTCCCCAAATGCAGCCAGGTATTAAAAGTCCAAATCCTTTATTGTCTCCTTCAAAGTCTTGTCTCCTTCACTTGGGGCTCTGCTAGTTTTTCTTAGAGGCCTTCTGTAGTCTTTCAAGAGCTTAAGCTGCCTTCTCTAGCTTGTGAATCTCCTCGACTGAATCCTGGCTGAGGCTCTGAGAGCTTCTAATGGGCTTCTCCTTTTTGACCCTGATAGTTCCTCCTTATATATCCCACACTAAGTATACACCAATCATTATATCACTAGGAAACCATTATTTGTTGTAGGATTATATCAATGCTAAACTAGATTTAACCACTGTCTCCTCAATTCCACTTACTTAGTACCTTATAAGAATCTTAACAATTGATCATGATTAAAAAGAAATTTAGTTTTTTATTTCTTGGTGTTTAGAAGTTTTTTTGGAAGAAAGCAGGTAGTAATGGATCCTTAAAGACAGATTCCCCAGTAAATAAAAGTGGAGGAATAGCTTTAAAAACAACAACAACAACAACAACAACAACAACAACAACAACAACAACAATGCTCCAACAATTTGATGCTTAGAAGAAACAACCTTTAAAATATGTAAATGTGGGGGGTATTGGCATAGGAACTAGACCTGTAATTGGTATGGGAGACTCCAGATGAGGAAACTGATTTTACTAAAATAGATTGGCACCTTCTCTGAAATTTATAGTCTTGGGCACTTGCCTAGAACACTAAGAGGATGAATTATCCAGGATCACACAGCCAGTATATCCAGAGAGGCGGGAATCATGTAGAAGGCAGAGAGGAGCTTCAGATCCAGGAAAACTTTGGTTCATAGCCTATCTCTAACATGTATAGGTAACTAAAGAGTGAAAATGATTTCGGAACTTCAATGATAAAATTGAGAATGTCAAGAGAGACAAACTAGTAAATGGTGTAATGTTTAATACCAATAAATATAAAAGAATGTTATTAAATATATTCATATCCAACAGTATAGAATTTAAGTTTTCAAAAATTAGGTGATTATCAAAAGATATTGATAGCACGACTATAAAGATAGGAGACTTTAATATTCCCTTCTAAGAACTAGATAAAACTAATAGGATAAATAATAAAGATAAACAAGAAGGAAAATATATAGATGAATGAACTATTGGAAAAATTAGATTAGACTGATGTATGGTGACTTTATTTTTTAGATAATGAAGTAGTTTTTTAAAAAATGTATACAAATCTATATGTTTCCATATTTATCATGCTGCACAAGAAAAATCAAATCAAAAAGGAAAAAAAAAAAAGAAAGAAAACAAAAAGCAAGCAAACAATACTATGTTGTAATCTATATTCAGTCCCCACAATCCTCTTTCTGGATGCAGATGGCTTTCTCCATCATAAGTCTATTGGAATTGACTTAAATTACCTCTTTCTTGAAAAGATCCACATCCATCAACATTGATCATTGCATAATTTTCTTGTTACTGTGTACAATGTTCTCTTGATTCTATTCACTTAGTATCAATTCATCTAAGTCTCTCCAGGCCCTTCTGAAATCATCCTGCTGATCATTTCTTATAGAATAATAATATTTCATAACATTCGTGTATAGGGTGACTTTTAAATGATGAAAATAGATTTGGAAAAAAAAGCATTTTAAAAAATGCAGTGTGCATTCATCTTAAAAATTCTAAAAAAGCATAAGCATGGAAGGCTCATTTATTATGTTCAAAAGTACATATCTAAAACAAAGAGGTAATATTACATACAATGGACAAATACTAGAAGTTTCCCCTCTATAAGCAGGGATGAAGCAAGACTGCCTATCCCACTCTTATTTGATATATTTTTTAAATTATTAACTATAGAGATTCAACAAAGAAACAACATTAAGGGACAGCTAGAAGGGGAAGTGGGTAGAACATTGGCCTCGAAGTCAGGAGGACCTGAATTCAGATGTAGCCTCCAAAAAACTTCACAAAAAACAAAACCAAAAAACTCCATGCCAAAATTCATTTTGAGGAGGAAAAAGCATAGAATTTCAAGGGGAAAAATGAGAAAAAGCATGCATGAAGGGATCATAGCACTACTAGAACTCAAACTATATTATTATTCCATAGTCATCAAAATTATTTGGTACCAGTTAAAACAAAATAAAACTCTATCAGTGTGATAGACAAACTAAGAAACAGAAGCAATGGAACATGGTAATCTAGTGCTAAATTAGACCCCCAAAATAAGTTACTGGGAGAACTTTTTTGACAAGAGATATTAAGAAACTATAAAGAATTTTGGCAGAACTTCTCTACTTTTAGATCTTCAGAACATCTGGCTCAGCAGAACCTCTTATTTTTAGATCTCTAAAACATCTGGTTTGGAGAGAACTTTCTCCTTTTATACAAAGTATGACCTAAAGTGTGACCAAATGCCTGGGATTAAATTGGAGGAGGTCTTTAAGCCTAATTTATATTCATTTTTTATTAACCAATTCAACCAAAATAATTCCTTTTAAATAGGAAGATTAAATGGAAGTCTTTACATAAGAAGTTTATACAAATATTTTACAACATAGATCATTCTCTAGTAGATAAGAGGTCAAAGGACATGAAAAGTTTTTAAAAATTGTCTCTAATACATTATTAACATGTCCAAACCACTAATATTTGAGAAAAATCTAAATCAAAACTTTGAGTTTCATCTTATATCCTACAAATTATTTAAGGTGATGAAAACATGGAAAGAGATAATGAAGGAGAAGCTATGGAAAGACAGGTACACTAACATGCAATTAGTTAAACAGTAAATTGGACTGACTGTTTAGGACATTAATTAGGAATGATATATAAAAAAGTGATTAATTGCTCATATTCTTTGAACAAGTGGTCCCACTCCTTGGAACAAGGAAGTCAAAAATAGAAACAAGGTCTACTGTATATCAAAATAGTCACACTACTTTTTAAAGTAGTAAATGCCTGAAAATAAACTGGATACCTATTAACTGGGGAAACACTGAAAACATATGGAATATGGATGCGATGGACTATTATTAAGCAGTAAGAAATAATCACTATGAAGAATTAAAAGAAACATAAAAATATCTGTGTGAAAATGGAGAGTGAAATAAGCAAAATGAAAAAAACAAACATGACTATAGCAATGTAAATGAAAAGATCTCTAAAACTCTGAATAATTAGAAAATTGATAAAAGATTGATAAAAGTTCCAGAGAACAGTTAAAGAAGCATATCACTTTCTTAATTTCAGAGAGATAAGAGATTACTATGGCAGAATGTTGCATATATTGTTAGAATCAGTCATTGTTATCAAATATTGTTGCTTTTTTTTCCTTAAAAAAAGGAAGGTTCTATTTTTTGGGGGGGAGGGGGCTATTGTTCAAGCATGGCCAATTCTTTGTAACCCCATTTGGGGTTTTCTTGACAGAGATCCTAGAGTCATTTGCCTTCTTTCTCCAGCTTATTTTGTAAATGAGAAACTAAGGCAAGCAAATTAAATAATTTGTTCAGGACCACACAACTAGTCAGATTTGAATTCATAAAGATGAATCTTCCTGATTAAAGTGTAAAACTTTACAGTTATGTCTACTGAATTTAATCTTATTAGACTGAGTCCAATGCTTTAATCTATAAAAATCTTTTGAATCTTGATTTGTTATTTAGGATTAACTATCTGACCTTTCTAACTTTGTGCCATCTGTAAGCTTGATAAGTATGTCATATGTGCCTTTATCTAAGTCACTGATAACAGTGTTAAACCATACAAGGCCAACCTCAGATTAGAGAAGGCAATGGCAAAGCACCCCAGTATCTTTGCCAAAAAAACCACAAATTAGATCACAAAGAGTCAGTCATGACTGAAACAACCACAGAAGCCTTGAACTCTACTGGCTGCTGAATTGACATTGAATCAACTCCTCTTTGAGTTTAACTATTCAACAAGATACAAATCTATCTCACATCTATGCTATCATGTAACCACATCTCTCCATCTTTTTTTCCCCACAAGAATAATATTAGACATCTTGTCAAGTGCTTTGTCTAAAATCCAAGTAAACATATTACTAAATCTGTTAAAGAAAGGGAGGAAACAAGCAGTACTTAATTGTGCTAATACTTTGCAACTATTATCTCATTTGATTCTTGCAATAATTCTAGAAGATAAGTGCTATTATTATTCCCATTTTACAGATGAGAAAATTCAGATAGATTGAAGTTAAGTGATTTGTCCAGAATCATGGCTAGTAAATATCTGAGGCTGGCTTTGAAATCAGGTCTTCTTGATGCTAGCTCCACCACTCTCCATTGTGCTAGTCAACTTTTTAAGATCTTCTAAGGCCTCCTGCCTTTAAAAAAGTTTAGTCTATCATAACATATACTTTGTTTAATCATGCTGATTCTTTGTAATCACTGCTTCTTCTTCTACTTGTTCATTAACAACTTTTTAAATGATCCTTTCTAGAAGGAAATTGAAATCAAACTCAATGACCAATATTTTTTGGACTTTATTGTCTTCCCTTTTCTGTAAACTCATACATTTGCTCTTTTCCAGTATTGTGGTACTGCTCTTGTTCCTATGATCTTTTAAATATCACTTATTATGGTTCAACAATTATATTAACAGATTATTTTGATAGTTGAAGATGCAGTTTATCTGGGTCAAGTGACTTGACTTCACCAAAAGAGAGCTAGGCTTTGTTTATCTTAGATATCAACTCCCTATAATTATTTTTATTTTGTCCTTTGTACTACAAAGGTCATTCTCCTGGACAGAGAAAAAAGAAGCTGTTATAAAGTTAATCTCTCTATATGTGTCTTTAATATCTTTCTTTCTGATTTCTTAGAGGACTTTGCTCAAAACTCACTTCCCTTTTGTTAATTTGACAATCTTGCTGAAAACACCATACTAAAAAGCATGGGAGCAAGCACACAACCCTGTTAAACTCGGTGACTGAGAAAGCACAGAAGCATGGATATTATTCAGAACCTGTTCAAGCATACCTTCATGAAACTAGTATACAATACTTATTAACTTCTCTGGGTACTCAAATTTTGCCATAATTTTCCACAAGTCCTCATGACTAACAGTGTCAAAAGCTTTGATCATATTGACAAACATTGTATACAGATCTCTGTTCTGCCCCTGGTATTTTTCCTGGAGTTTTGACAGCAAACACTATATTGACCACTCTTCTGCCTTTTATGAAGTCACTCTTGCTTTCAGGTGGATGATCATTTTCTAGGTGAAGGACTTGCCTGCAATAATAGAGACCACTCCTCTCCTCCAATGATTGTAACAGGACAATCTATTTTCTTTACCTTTATAGAGATGAACAATGGAGGTATTCTTGAACTCCTGGGAGATAATTTTCTCTTGCCATATAACCCAGAAAATTTTAGTCAGTTTTTGTGTGAGCAGTGGATCTCCTGCTTTGTAAATCTCAACTAGCATAGAATCAACACTAGGTGCTTTGCATACTAGATGAGCCACTCAAAACCTCTTTTTCAACTGGAAGTTTGTCTAAAGAGATATCGACTTCAACATGAGGTATATGATCATTGGCTTCAATATTGACTGATGATGATCTGTTGAGAACACTATGGAAGTGTTCAGACCATCCTCCAGACTCAAGTCCTTATCACTAATCAATGCAACTCCTTCAGCACTGAGTATTTGAGATCAGGTTGGCCCATAAATAGTTTTCAATGTGACATAAAAGTGAATTTCATCTGCTTTTTACTGAGTTAAGAATTCTGCATCTCCCTAAACTTCTATTGAACTTTACTTTTAATGGAGTTAAATGTTGCCTTCTTAGAAATGGATGAATTATATTGCTGGCAAATCTTGTTGAGTTCTCATTTTTATAGGCAGCTTATGAATTTCCCTATCATTTAAAAAAACAAACAAACCCAATCTTGATATTTGCACGTATTCTGACCCAGATAAATCAATACAGTGTTTTACACTAAATCTCTAAAAACTGAATTTTCATGACATTGTCTTTCACTCCTTTTGGTGATCATACAAGCTCGTTAACTAGATTGGTTTTGATTGCAAAATCTATATCAGCTTTATGGTGCTCCTATACTCTGACCACGCCAGAAAAATGTTCATCTAGCTTTGACTTTAGTAAACTGGTCTTCATTTGCCAGCCTTGTTTCATTCAGGGGTGATATTTGGATATGATACCTGCTGAATTCTGTAGCAACAAGAGCTGTTTATCTTTCATATCTATTGGATTTTGTGTTATCCTCAAGTTTGTGCACATTTCATGTACCAATGGGGAGCAAAATCATCTATGTAAAAGTTTTTGTGCTTTTTTTGTGTATGTTTCAATTACAGGGTGGGATCCCTGCCTGCCATGGTAAGAAAGTCAAGATTGGGTGAAGAAAACATTTTTTTAGAGCATCTTTCCTAGCCCTTTAATTCATACCAAGAGATAAACGGAAGTGGTCCTTCAAAGAGTTTGCTCAGATACCCAGGGATCTACCAAATCCTACTGCTATTTCCAATCTGTGAGAAGATGATTGATTGGGTTACCTGTGTTCATAGTGGTGACTACAGTTCTCAGTATATCTGTACCTGCTGCTTCATCACTTGCTTGTCACCTTTGAGGTAAAAATGGTAAAATGGCATGGGTGATATCTTTTGATTTGTGCATAATTGTATTAAATGAGGCAGAATTGTGTTAAGTTATTGGCTTTACTCTCTCTTCAAGTCATTGAAAACAAGTAGCAAGACAAAAACTGAAATGATCTGTGATGACTCAGGATGCACTGGATAACTTTGACGTCTTCAATGTCTAACCAATTCCCAAGTGCTCCATGGCTTCTATTTTAGCCCTTCATGGTTATTGGAACAAATTGTTCTCATCCACCTATTTCACTGCTTGGGGTAGACACTCTCCTAACTCACAAAAGGATTGGAGACTCCTGTTATCTTCAACCTTGCTTAGTTATCTGCTGAAGCAGATTATCAGCATAACATGGTCACTGTACATATTACAATTTCTTGGAGCCAGGTATACATATATACACACATATATCCTACATATATATATTTGTATGCACATACATGCACAATACATGTATACACACAAATTTATATGAACATACATATACATACACATACATATAGATATATATAGATACATATAATCATATACGTATATTCATTCATATGGATCTTTTAAGATCTTTAATATGATTCTTTGTCCTGTTTCTCTGAAAGTAGATAACATCTTCCTTCATCAGTCCAAGTCTTTCTATATTTCTCTAACTTTAGCTACTCATCATTTCCAGCATCACAGCAATATTCCAATCTTATGCTCTTTATCAATTTTCATTTTGCTTTTTAGAATCACTTCATACTCATCTTTATCCATCTTTCATTTGAACCACCCAATTACTAATGACAATCTTAGACATATGATTTACATTTCCACATATAAAAAATAAACAGTTTGTACTTATTAAGTCCCTTGTAATTAATCTTTAATGTTTCTTTTATATTTCTCTTGGTTCTTAAATATCAAAGTTTCTATTAAGTTCAGGTCTTTTTGCAACAAAATACTAAGAATCTGTCAATCCATTTTTCTTTTTTGTTCAGAATAATACTTAACTTGTTGGGTATGATATTTTTGGGCACAGCCCCAGTTTTTTGGCTTCAAAAATTGTGTTCCAAGACTTGTGGTCTTTTAATGTAGCCCCTGCTAGGTCTTATGGGATTCTAATTGTGGCTCCACTGTATTTGAATTTTTTTCTTCAAAAAAAATTTCTTTTTGTTGCTCATGTGATCTCTTTGACTTAAGGGTTTTAGAATTTGACTATGATATTCCCAAAGGTTTTTCTCATAGGATCTCTTTCAGGTGGTGATCCATGGCATATTATTATTATTATCACTATTTCTACTTTCCCCTCTTGTTCTAACACTTCAGGATAATATTATTTAATTATTTCTTGTATCAAAGACAAATTTTAAAAACACTATAAATCCCACTTCACTTTTTAGGGGGGCACTAAATACCTTACCTAAAGATAATACTAGATATTAAAAGACTTCCAAATTAGCACTTTCCTCCCTTACCTCCATAATGTTGAAAATAATGGCAGAGACAGAATTGCTTGCTGGAATATAAAGGAATATCAATTTAGCTTGTTCAAGAAATTCCTGTGTTGGGAGAGTGGCATTCCTTTCTTTGACAGTTCATTCCAAGTAATATTTTAACTGTTTACAGAACTTTTTCCATATTCAATTAGTGCTAACAGTATATAGCTTAACAAATTATATTTACATAATTGGAAATGACATGGTGTCACATAGAATATATATGATTAATGATGCTTCTTTCTAGGCTTACAAGAATCCTAAATACACAAAAACACAATGCTATATAGACACAGCCCATCCCTTTACTGATCTCTCTTTCTGATACTACTACCACAACTATTATCACATGTGGGCTCAGAAACATAGTGGAATTAAGGTAGCAAAATATTTGTCTTGCCCTTGGAACACATGTGAATATAGCATGAATTTATAAAGATCAAGAACACTGATTGATTAAAATATAAACACACAATGCCACAAGGGCTGCTAGGAAAGCATATATCCAGCTGTAAGCTACTTCAAACATAGTACTATATTTGCAAACTACAGCAGTTTAGACCTTTCTGTTCCAAAGAAAACAAGAGTTCGCAGACACTAAATCTGAAAAGTCTTTGGTTGCCTGAAATTGCTTTTTCTTCATTAGTCACATGATTTTTATATCCTTACCAACTTTGCTTCTGTTTATGCATCTTTTTACTGAGATATTGCTCTAATGGTTTTGATAGCAGGATAAATAATAGTTCTGTTAGTTGTTCTCCTATCCCACTCTTCACTAGCATTTACCCTAGCACTATTCTCAGCACAGAGTTGGCTTCACTTCCTTTTCATCATTCATATCTACATAACCATGCTCTCTTTCCAAGCTAGGCAACTGACTCTACAACCTTAAAAAAAATGAAAAAAAAGTATAAGGGATAATGGATTCTTGATTAAGGATTATTGATTTAGTGCTAGAAAGGACCTAACTGGCCCTCTATTCCAATCTCCACAAATTACAGATGAAGAAATTAAGTACAAGGGGATATAAATAGGAAGTAGCAAAACAAAGATTCTTTTGTGAGGATATGATATTTGTCTTTCATTTTTGAAGAGGACCAATCACACAGTGATGTTTTAAGTTGCATGTAAATTGGATCTAAGCAAGGCAGAGTTGCGCCAAATCATCAGCCTCCTCTCTTACAAAGTCATCTAAGTCCAGTGACAATATAAAAAGCCAGGGTAACTGGCAATGGCTCAGAAGGCAATGGATAATCTTGGTGGCTTTGTCCTATCAAAGCAAGCAACTTTTGTACTCATAACTATATTTTCTTATTCTAGGAAGTCTTATTTAGGCTATTTTTAAAAATTAGGCATCTTTTCCCTCTGCCTGTTTTTATGTATATACAGGAAAAAGAAAAATAGAAAACTGATGCAAATGTCCATATGATTCAAGCTAAGTAGAAGTAGGATTCAAGTGCAAGTTCCCTAACTCCAAATCCATTGTTCAGTCCATTACTTTACTCTCCTTGTATATGATATGTTTCCCTGCTGTCCTTGTCTATCCCAATAGGTACATTCACAGCTTACATGGCATATTAATAAAATCTAAATTATTTATATATAATTCAAGCCATGACTTACAAAACAAGTTTTTAAGTTTTTTATTAAAGTCATTTGTTGGGTTCTTGTTCTTCTTTATAATAATAATATAAGATGAGATGGTTTTCTTTGGGGGAGAAGGCAAGTTTCTCGGGGAGGTTTTCTTGGAGGCAGCTTTAGTATCAGTTCGGATCAATAATTATCCTAAATGCAGTCAGCTGGTAAAAATACAAACGTTTATGTCTCCTTCCAAGTCTTGTCTCTTTCCTTGGGCCCAGATAGCTAGATTCTTAGAGGCCTATCTCTCTGCTTGGTTCCAAGAGCTCCCTCCGAATGTCTCCAAATCCAAAGGTTTTGTCCTTCAGCCTCTGCCTCTGCTTTCTTAAGCCTCCAACCAGCACAGAGATGGAATGAATCTCTTGTCTCCTTCACTTGGGGCTCGGCTAGCTTTCTGGCGAGTCTTTTAGACCAGCTTGGTTTCAGTGGGGGAAGTGCAGGAGCCCAGCCACCACAGAGAGCCTTCTCAATCTCCCGCTCAACTCTCGACTCTTAGCTTCTTCTTCCCAAAACTCTCCTTCCGCCACCAGCCAGCCAAGTGGAAAATATATTCGAATGAATTACTCTTCACTGGCTTATATAAAACTTTTCACTGGTTTATATATGACTCTTCTGAGAGAATGGGATTATGGATTTTCTCCCATAGTGCTTTCTGGCCCTAAGAGCTTCAAGGGAGGTGTGAATTCAGATATCTCATACGAAACCCTGAAATTTCCCAAACGTGTGAACTCCAATGAGTAAAGGTGCAAACACAAGCATTGTATCAATTAGTTCTACTTAGTACCTTGTTTCAGGTTCTGGCCCAAAATATCTTCTGGTTATCAACTCTAATAAGTTAGCAGTTTGTAAAGATTCCAACAGTCATTAAAGATAAAAATATCTTCTTTGATATGTTTAAAAAAGTTTCATTCAAGATACTTGTGAGGAAGGGCCTTCTTAGCTGAGAATTAGAAATTCCACACGACAGTGTCAAGAGAAATTTAAAATTGATTAGAAAACATCTATAGAAATTATTGTCTACAAACAAGTGAAGGACAATAGAGTATAAAAAACTTACCTTAAGCACAAAGTCTGTCTTTTAAATCAACTCAGGAATCCCCTCTGCACCACTCCTTGCAGTGACTGAGAATTACTGTCTCAGAAAGCAGTGTATTCCATCATAGGTCAGTTCTAATTGTTAGGATATATTTCCCTAACACTGCTCCAAAATATGTTTCTTTTTAAATTTTTGATAGTATTTTTTTCTAATACATGCAAATATAGTTTTCAACATTTACTTTTGCAAAAGCTTATGTTACAAATTTTCTCCTTCTCTTCCCTAAATAGCAAGTTAAACATATGCAATTCTTTTAAATATAGTTCCATATTCGTCATCCTGTGCAAGAAAAATCAGAACAAAAGGGGAAAAAAAAACAATAAGAAAAAATGACTAGCAAACAAACAACAACAAAAGGTGATAATGCTATATTTTGATCCAAATTCAGTCTCCATAGTTTTCTCTCTGAATGCAAGTGGCACACACTTTCCATCCCAAGCCTATTGTCTTGAAACTTGTTGAAAAGAGCCAAGTCCATCACAAAATCTTGCTACTTTGTACAATGTTCTCCTGGTTTTGCTCACTTCACTCAGCATCAGTTCATGTAAGTCTTTTCAGGTTTTGCTGAAATCAGTCTGCTCATCATTTCTTATAGAACAGTAATATTCCATTATATTCATATATTATAACTTATTCAGCCATTCTCCAGTTGATGGGCATCCATGTAATTTCCAGTTCCTTGAGACTACAAAAAGAACCGCTACAAACATTTTTGCACATGTGGGCCCACTTTTATGATCTCTTTGGGATAAAGACCTAATAGAGGGGCAACTGGGTGGCGCAATGGACAGAGCACCAGCCCTGAAGTCAGGAGGACCTGAGTTCAAATTTGATCTCTAGACACTTAACACTTCCTAGCTGTGTGACCCTGGGCAAGTTACTTAACTTCAATTGCCTCAGCAAACAAACTAATTAATTAATTAATTAATTAAGACCCAATAAAGACACTGCTTGGATCAAAGAAAATGCATAGGTTGATAGCCCTTTGGATATAGTTCCAAATTGCCCTCTAGAATGGTTGGATCGTTTCACAACTCTAACAGTGCATTAGTGTCCCGATTTTCCCACATCACCTCCAACATTTATCATTATCATTATCTTTTGCATTTGTCTAATGGTGATTTAGAGCATAAAATACATTTCATTGGAACTTCCAAACATTAATCCTAATTTTAACCTTTGAAGTTATGCAGAACATGTCTAATCTTTTTTTCCTTTGACAGGGCCTGAAACATTTGAAGAACATTATCATGTTCCACAACTTCCTTTTCCCCTAAATCTTTTCAGTCAGTTAGTAAATATTAATTATTTACTATGCTAAGTGCTAGGGATACAAAGAAAGATAAAAACAGTCTCTGCTCACAAGGATTTCACACCCTAATGAGTGAGACTATGTACACGTAAGATATCTCTGTGTGAGTGTGTGTGTGTGTGTGTGTGTGTGTGTGTGTGTAAATGGAAGGTAATCACAGAAGAAAAGGTGGGGGTGAAAGAGAGAGAGACACCATGAAAGTTAAATAAATTGTCTTTTCACAATTTCCTGGAATTAAAATAAAAAGGAATGATATTGAAGGAATTTTTATTTGGCCAGAGAATGACCTAAAATTTTCATGTTATTCTTTCCCAGATCATTTCCAAAGCTGCACCAAAAAAAAAAAAAAAAATACCACCCACGATCATGACAAGAAATGAGGTATACTATTTAATTCTGGATATAACAATGAGGCTTAATGAAGCAGAGAAGTGGATTTCCAGAGAAGAGATAGGATACTGATCTAGGGGATTAAAAGCCAAATAATTAACATGAGGTCAGGGATCTTAGCAACCACAATCCAAAGAGATAATATTCAGTCTGCTGAAGAATCCTAACATAAATAATTAGTTTTCAATATGAGTATTTTAGTATAAATGTTGCTGTAAAAAGCCTGAACTTTGAGGAATTTTATTTTTCCTGTGAGTTTTGGCTGAATGTTATGGAAGCTGTAGTAAAATTTATGTTTCTGGCCCTCTGAAAACCAGAATCCACTGAGAGAATAATAGATGTTTGGTGAATATTTGTAAAATTGTAATGAGATGTGAAACACTTTGCAAAGTTCAAAGAACCATAGTTATGGAATATATTTTTCTTATTTCATGTGAAAATTGACTTCAACTGAAATGAAGATGCCTATATTTTGAAATAATGGTAGCCCTCTTGGTTTAATTTTAGATCAATAAAGAAATGAAAGACATTGCTGAGATATGAATTACAATTAGGCCAAGTTAATTTAGTTTTATTTTTTAGTGAGTCAGTCCATGATCAGAAGTAAAGTAAAAAATTAGGGTGTGCCAAGAGAATGGCAAGCTGTGACATGCTATGTCTTACAAAAATTGCCATATCAGTTGCAAAGCCTAAGAAGTATCTGATTGTCTTCTCATCATGGATTTGTATTTTGGGTAAATGTATCTCTCTCTTCTGTCCATATATCTCAAGAAGAGTACTAAACATACAACATAAACATATGTTGTATGTATGGCATACAATATAACTAATGAAGAAAATAGACATAAAAATTTCCATAATCCTTTTCCCAACATTGTAGATAACGTCCCACAAACAGGGTGCACAGAAAAATGTTCAAATTGAACAAAACATTCTGGGAGATTCATAATTTAAATTGCACCACTTCTGAGCTCTCAGACTTTATCTGAGTCAAATCCTCTCCCCAGGGTTAGCCAAATCTGTGCAAAGGTAAAAGGGAAACAATCATCTTAAAATCAACAGGATGCTTCCTTCATCCTCCTTATAGAGCTAAAAAGAGATGGTGTTTCCTAATTATGTTGTTCACTTGCTTTTATGGCCCCTCTGGATTCCCCTAGCTATTATGATATCAGCATTCTCCTCTTATTATTTCTCTCCCTCCATCCATATAGAAGGTAATGGGGGGTGGGGGTGGGCGTGGATACTTCTGGGGAAGGCTAAGTCACTCTAAGAAGTGTTTTGAACATTTTCTTCTAATTTCCATATGTAATCAGTCCTGTGGATACAATGAAAGGCAAAAAAAAAAAAAGTTTTTGTTCTTAAGGAGCTCACAATGTATTGGCTATCTTTATACTGGGGAAGGGGCAGTGTATTCCCTTTATTTTTTCCACATGGGATATCCAAATAACTGAAGTATAAATCTAAGATATTGTGCTTAGGTAAATGCTACCTATGTGACCTTTTGTCTTCCAGGCAAGGTGTACTAGTAGACCAAGTATAGGTGTCTTTTATTAGGGAACATTATGAGGCTGCTCTTGATTGAGACATTTCCATAATCAATGATAGCTGATTCTTAGGATATCATAAATACTTTAAATATGAGTTCTTAGCTATTCATACATATTATAACAGAAATATAATGTAACCATTGTGATGTTAAAGATATTAATAGCAAATTAATTTCTTTTTTTTTAATTTTTATTTAATAATTACTTTATATTGACACTCGTTTCTGTTCCGATTTTTTTTTTCCTCCCTCCCTCCACCCCCTCCCCTAGATGGCAAGCAGTCCTTTATATGTTGGATATGTTGCAGTATATCCTAGATACAATATATGTTTGCAGAACCGAACAGTTCTCTTGTAATAGCAAATTAATTTCAAGAGGAATAAAATAATTTTAGTTTTCAACAGAAGTATTTTAATGAAAATGCACTAGCTGATTGAAATATTTAGGAAGGATTTAAATGAGACATTAAAAGTCTTTTTTCCTTTTAAGATTAATAAAGTTCATACTTCAGCTCAGTTACTGTTTGGGTAAAAGGAGAAAATTGAAAACTTGTGAATCTAGAGAAGCAGCAGCAGCTGGAGGAGATATATGAGGGGAGTTTAGTTTAAGATCCTTGGACATCCACTGCTGTGTTTTTGTCATTGAATTTCCAGGACCTACACAATTCCTGTTACACAGTAGGTGTTTAATAAATGTTTGTAGAATTAAATTGAACTTATTTTGTATAGAATACATGGTTTTCAAATGTTATCTTTTGACTCTATTCAATGAAATGTTCTTCTACTTCTGAATTTTTTGAGTTGTAAAATCTGACATTTTTTCATAGCACCTCTGTCATTTTGGACATATTCTCAGTCATATTCTAAATTGTCTTTTGTCATTTGTTTTATTGATTTTTTTCTTTGAGAGTTCTGATCCCTGTCCTAAATTCTGTCCAATTTCAACTTTTACTTTTCTTTTAAAAAATCTTATTTTTTTGCTGAATCTTTCCAGGATTTTTTTCATACTATTTCTATAGTTTTATTTTTGTTTTTTGGGGGGAAGGTTCTGTAGAATTTGTTGTCTTGCTTTCTTTTTTCTTGTTTTAGCACCACTATCCTTCACTATACTTAGTTGTGGTTTTATCTAGAATATACTTTTTTCCTTCATTCATGAACTTCACTGCTGGTTTATCTGCTTGAAGATTGGGTTTATATCCACACTTTCTCTCTTGGTCTTTTTCCCTTCAATCATTTTTTCTTTTGTTCAAATTAGTTTTATGATAGGCTCCTTCAGTGATAGTTTCCTTTACTATCTATTGATGCCAATTTTCTTCAGTTCAAGAACAGGTCTAATTCAATACCTTCTAGCTTTGTAGTGACAAAAAATAAAGTTATATCTTCATTATGTGGAAATTCTATAGGTAAATAAGCACAGCTGACTTTCTGTCTCATCTCTCTCAGAAAATACTGTTCTTATCAGTCAATTTTATGCTGTTGGATTTCTTCCCATTCCATTACTGCCTTATTTCTCCATCTTGGAGTTGGGCCAATCTCTTCTTATTGTGTTGCGTAGAAATTAGATTAAGTCATATCAAGGACAAGATAGGAGCTAAATTTTGAAATGCAACTGTGTCAGGTCAGTCTTACTGGTATGAGATTTTATCTAATTTGTGTATATTCCATTTGCTGATGTATATTGTAACTTCACCATACCTTTTCATCGTAGCTTATTCTATTTTAATTTTTTATCTTTCCTAGAGAATATACCACTCAAACTAATAAAATAAAAATTCCCAGGAATATTATAGACAAATTTTGGAACTCCCAGGTCAAGGAGAAAATATTGCAAGCATCCAAAAGGAAACAATTCAAGTAGAACCACAATCAAGATAACACAAGATTTAGCAGTTTCTACATTAAAGAGCCAGAGGGCTTGAAATATGATATTTTGGAGAGCAATGGAGCTAGGATTACAATCAAGAATCACCTATCTAGCAAAACTGAGTATAATACTTCAGAGGAAAAGGTGGTCATTCAATGAAATAAAGGATTTTCAAACATTTGTGATGAAAAGACCAGAACTAAATGGCAAATTTGATTTTCAAATATAGGATTCTGGAGAATCATAAGGAGATAATTAGGAAAATAGTATCATAAGGGACTTAATAAAGTTTATTTACATCCCTACTTGGGAGGATGATACTTGTAATTCATTAGAACTTTCTCATTATTATGGCAGTTAAATGGAGTGTATATAGACAGAGGGCACAGGTGTGAGTTGAATATGAAGGGATAATATCTTTTTCAAAAATGATGAAATTAAGGGGTGAGAGAGGAATGTATTGAGAGAAAGGGAAAGGGAGAAGTGGAATGATGCAAATTATTTGCCATTAAAAAAAAAGAGGCAAGAAAAAGGTTTTACAATAGAGAGAAAGAGGGGAAGGAGAAAGTGAGAAAGTGAGCCTTAGTCTCATCAGAATTGGTTCAAGGTAGCTAGGTGGCACGGTGAATAGAACACCAGCTCTGAAGTCAGGAGGGACCTGAGTTCAAGTGTGACCTTAGACACTCAACACTTCCTAGGTGTGTGACCTTGGGGAAGTCACTTAACCCCAATTGCCTCCGCTCAAAGAGGAAGTAACATACATACTCAACTACTCGACAGATATGACTATCCTGCCCTGCAGGAAAATAGGAGGCAAATGGAATGTGGGAGGGGAAAGGATTGGAGGAGAGAGTGGTCAATACCAAAATGCTTTGGGAGAGGGACAGAGTAAAAGGAGAGAATAAATGGGGAGAGGGAATACAGTTAGTAATGGTTTTTGCAGGAAGAGTTTCTAAGCAAGTTTCTCTACTGGACCTCATTTTCCAAACATAGAAGGAATTGAGTCAAATTTATAAAAAATAAGAGCCATGACCTAATTGATGAATGAGCAAAAGATATAATCTGTGCCCAAAGGGTTATAAATTCATCCCCGTCTTTTAACTTAACAACATAACTACTTGGCATGAATACCAAAAGAGATTTGGGAAAAAATAAAGGAAAAATGACCTATATGTACAAAAAATATTTGTAGCAGCTGTCTTCTCAAGACTGAAGAATTGGAAATTGAGGGGATGGGCATCAATTAGGGAATGACTCAATAAACTGTGGTGTGTTAGTTTATGATGGAATATTGTTGTTTGGTGGAAAATAATGAGCAGGCTGCTCTTAGGAAGAAAAAGAAAAACCTAGAAAGTCTTCCATGAACTCAAGCAAAATAAAATATATTGTATAAAATAATAGCAATATTCTGGGATGACGAGCTGTGAATGACTTTATTATTCTCAGTAGTACAATCATCTAAGACTATTCTGAAGGATTTATGATGAAAAATTGTATTCCTACTCAGAGAAAGAATTGATCATGTCTGAATACACACTGAAGCATTCTCTCTTTTTCTTTTTCTTTTTTTTTTTTAAACTCAATTTTTCTTGAGTGTTGTTATTTTCATTAGGATAGGAGATATATGGTTTTTTTTTCTCTACAATTTGACTTTTGTGGAAATGTTTTGCATCTTAATTGTTACTGGTGGTAAGGGAGAGAACCTAGAACCCAAAAATCTTAGAAACAAATGTAAAAAAAAATTATTTTGAATGTAACTGGGGGAAAATATTAAATAAATAAAAAAAGATAAAGAAGGACATGGAGTCAGAGAATAGAGTGTAACAGTGAAGTTTCTAAACAGGCAAAGAAAATCTTCATTATGAAATACAAAATAGTTAAAGAAAAAAGATATAGATCTTAAGCAAATAAAATTTCACCCAGGCCCACATCATCTTAGAACTGTATTATTACAACAACCTTTTAAATAGTTTTTGTCGTTAGTCTGTTTATACTGAAATCCACCCTGCATAATTGATAGAATAGTCTTCATCAAACAATATTTTCTTTCTTTCTTTTTTCCCCCAAGCAGCTTAGAACTGACTTTATTTCTTACAGCTTCCTTTTCATATCCCACCATAAGCATATTTTCCCCTGTTATATGTTACACATAGGCCAGAAAACCACAGAAAATATAACCAAGGCTGTGACATATCCTTGCTCTTTTTTAAAAAGTTATTTATTTTTATGAATCATGCTGGGAGAGAAAAATCAGAGCAAGAAAGAGAAAAACTATGAGAGAGAGAAAAAAAAAAAACAGAAAAAAGAAGTGAATATAGCATGTGTTGATTTACATTCAATCTTCATAGTTCTTTTTCTGGATGCAGATGGCATTTTCTGTCCAAAGTCTATTGAGGATTGCTTTGGATCACTGAACCAATGAGAACAAAGTCTTTCATAGTTGATCATTGCACATTCTTTCTGTTATTGTGTACAATATATTTCTGGTCTTGCTTATTTTGCTCAACATCAGTTTGTGGAAATCTTTCCAGCCTTTCTAAAATCAGCTTGTTCATCTTTTTTTATAGAACAATAATATGACATTATCTTCATATATCACAACTTAGTCATTCCCCATTGATGAGCATCTACTCATTTACTACAAACATTTGTGCACATGTGGTTCCTTTCCCCTTTTTTATGATTTCCTTGGGATATAGATCTAGCAGAGGCACTGCTGGATCAAAGGGTATGCACAGTTTTATAGTCCTTTGGGCATAATTCCAGATTGCTTTCCATAATGGTTGGCTCATTTCACAACTCCACCAATAAGGCATGTGTCCCAGTTTTCCCATATCCCCTCCAATGTTTATCATTATCTTTTCCTGTCAATCTGAGAGTGTGAGGTGATGTTTCAGAGTTGTTTTAATTTGCATTTCTCTAATTAATAGTGATTTAGAGCATTTTTTCGTATGACTATAGATGCCTTTAATTTCATCATTTGAAAATTGTCTGTTCATATCCTTTGACCAATTATCAACTGGGAAATGACTTTTATTTTTATAAATTTGATACAGTTCTTTATATACCTTAGAAATGAGATCTTTATCAGAAACAAAGAATATAAAGATTTCCCCCCCTCCCCTCTGCCACTTTGTACTTCCCTTTTAATCTTGTTTCTGTTGGTTTTATTTGTGCAAAAACTTTTTAATTTAATATTCCATTGTGCCTTTCATAAATGTTCTCTAGTTCTTTTTTGGTGATAGAGTCCTCCCTTCTCCAAAGATCTGATAGGGAAATTATCCCTTGCTCTCCTAATTTGCTTATAGTATCATCCTTTATGCCCAAATCATGTACTAATTTTGACTTTATTTTGATATGGGGTGTAAGATGTAACTCTATATTGAGTTTCTGACATATTATTTTCCAGTTTTCTCAGCAATTTTTGTCAAATAGTGAGTTCTCATTCCAGAAGCTGGAGCTTGGTGGTTTATCAAATACTAGATTAATATAGCCTTGATTATTATGTCATGTGTATCCAATCTATTTCACAGATACACCACTCTATTTCTTAGCCAGTACCAAATGGTTTGATGACTGATGCTTTATAATATAGTTTTAGGTTTGGTACTGATAGGCCACCATCCTTTTTTTTTTTTTTTTTTTTTTTTTTTTTAAATCATTAATTCCATTGATATTCTTGATCTTGTGTTCTTCCAGATGAATTTTGTTATTATTTTTTCTAGTTCTATAAAATAATATTTTAGCAGTTTGATTGTATGACAAAAATAGACCATTTTAGGCAGAATTGACATTTTTTATTATATTAGCTCGGCCTACCCATGAGCAATTGATCTTTTTCCAATTGTTTAGATCTGACTTCATTTATGTGAGAAATATTTTGTAATTATGTTCATATAGTTAGTTTATCTTGGCAGGTAGATTCCTGAGTATTTTATTTTGTTTACTGTGATTTTAAAATGGAATTTCTCTTTCTATCTCTTGCTGGTGAGTTTTATCAGTAATATATAGAAATGCTGATGATTTCTGTGGATTTATTTTATATACTGCAACTTTGCTATAATTGTTACTTGTTTCAAGTAAGTTTTTAGATGATTTTCTAGGATTCTTTAAATATATCATAATATCATCTGCAAAAAGTGAAAGTTTATTTCTTATTTATTCTCATTCCTTTAATTTCTTTTTCTTTTCTTGTTGCTAAAGCCAAAATTTCTAGTACAATGTTTAATAATAGTGATGATAATGGGCATTCTTGTTTCACTCATGATCTTATTAGGAATGTCTCCAGCTTCTCTCCATTACAAATAATGTTTTCTGTTGCTTTTAATTAGATACTGCTTATTATTTTAAGAAAAGGTCTCTTTATCCCCATGTTTCCTAGTGTTTTTTATTAGAAATGAGGGTTGTATTTTGTCAAAAACTTTTTCTGCATCTATTGAGATAATAATACAATTTCTGTTGGTTTTTTATTGATATGATCAATTATAATAATAGTTTTCCTAATATTGAACCAGCCCTGTGTTCCTGTAATAAATTCCATTTGGTCAAAGTATATTATCCTCCTGATAAGTTACTGTAATCTCTTTGCTAATATTTTATTTAACATTTTTGCATCAATATTCATTAGGAAGATTGGTCTATAATTTTCTTTCTCTGTTTGGCATCTTCCTGATTTTAATATCAATACCATATTTGTGTCATAAAAAGAATTTGACAGGACTCCTTCTTTATCTATTTTTCCAAATAGTTTACATAATATTGGAAATAATTGTTTTTTAAATGTTTGGTAGAATTCACTTGTGAATCCATCTGACCCTGGAAATTCTTTCTTAAGGAGTTCTTTAAGAGCTTGTTCAATTTCTTTTTCTAAAATGGGGCTATTTAAGTTATTCATTTCCTCTTCTGTTAAACTGAACAATTGATATTTTTGTAAATATTTATCAACTTCGATTCTATTATCATACTTGCTACCATATAGTTGGGCAAAATAGCTCCTAATTATTGCTTTAATTTCTTTTTTACATTGGTGATAAGTTTACCCTTTTCATTTTTGATGCTGGATTTGTTTGGGTTTTTTTCCTTTCTTTTTCTAATCAAATTAACCAAAGGTTTATCTATTTTGTTGTTTTTGTTTTCATAAAACCAAATCATAGTTTTATTTATTACTTCAATAATTTTCTTAGATTCAATTTTATTAATTTCTTCTTTGAGTTTCAGAATTTCTAATTTGGTATTTAATTGAGGGTTTTTAATTTGTTCTTTTTTTTAGCTTTTTTTTAAAATTATAACTTTTTTATTGACAGAACATATGCCTGGGTAATTTTTTACAACATTATCCCTTGCACTCACTTCTGTTCTGACTTTTCCCTTCCCTCCCTCCACCCTTTCCCCTAGATGGAAAGGAGTCTTATACATGTTAAATATGTTATAGTATATCCTAGATACAATATATATGTATAGAACTGAACAGTTCTCTTGTTTCACAGGAAGAATTAGATTCAGAAGGTAAAAATAATCTGGGAAGAAAAAGAAAAATGCAAACAATTTACACTCATTTCCCAGTGTTCCTTCTCTGGGTGTAGCAACTTCTGTCCATCATTGATCAATTGAAACTGAGTTAGATCTCTTTGTCAACGATATCCACTTCCATCAGAATACAGCCTCATACGGTATCGTTGTTGAAGTATACAATGATCTCCTGGTTCTGCTCATTTTACTCAGCATCAGTTCACATAAGTCTCTTCAAGCCTCTCTGTATTTATCCTGCTGGTCATTTCTTACAGAACAATAATATTCCATAACATTCATATACCACAATTTACCCAGCCATTCTCCAATTGGTGGGCATCCATTCATTTTCCAGTTTCTAGCCACTACAAAAAGGGTTGCCACAAACATTTTGGCACATAAAGTTCCCTTTCCCTTCTTTAGTATTTCTTTGGGATATAAGCCCAGTAGTAGCACTGCTGGATCAAAGGGTATGCATAGTTTGATAACTTTTTGGGCATAATTCCAGATTGCTCTCCAGAATGGTTGGATTTGTTCACAACTCCACCAACAATGCATTAATGTCCCAGTTTTCCAGCATCCCCTCCAACATTCATCATTATTTTTTCCTGTCATCTTAGCTAGTCTGACAGGTGTGTAGTGGTATCTTAGAGTTGTCTTAATTTGCATTTCTCTGATCAATAGTGATTTGGAACACTCTTTCATATTTCAAATGAAATAGTTTCACTTTCATCATCTGAAAATTGTCTGTTCATATCCTTTGACTATTTATCAATTGGAGACTGGCTTGATTTCTTATAAATTAGAGTCAATTCTCTATATATTTTGGAAATGAAGCTTTTATCAGAACCTTTAACTGTGAAGATGTTTTCCCAGTTTGTTGTTTCCCTTCTAATCTTGTTTTCATTAGTTTAGTTTGTACAAAGGCTTTTTAATTTGATGTAATCAAAATTTTCTATTTTGTGATCAATAATGATCTCTAGTTTGTCTTTGGTCACAAATTCTTTCCTCCTCCACAAGTCTGAGAGATAAACTATCCTATGTTCCTCTAATTTATTTATGATCTCATTCTTTATGCTTAAATCATGGGCCCATTTTGATCTTATCTTGGTATATGGTGCTAAGCGGGGGTCCATGCCTAATTTCTGCCATACTAATTTCCAATTTTCCCAGCAGTTTTTGTCAAATAGTGAATTCTTATCCCAAAAGTTGGGATCTTTGGGTTTGTCAAACACTAGATTACTATAGTTATTGACTATTTTGTCTTGTGAACCTAACCTATTCCACTGATCAACTAATCTATTTCTTAGCCAATACCAAATGGTTTTGGTGACTGCTGCTTTATAATGTAGTTTTAGATCAGGTACAGCTAAGCCACCTTCATTTGATTTTTTTTTTCCATTAATTCCCTTGAAATTCTCAACCTTTTTTCCAGATAAATTTTGCTGTTATTTTTTCTAGGTCATTAAAATAGTTTCTTGGGAGTCTGATTGGTATGGCACTAAATAAATAGATTAGTTTAGAGAGTATTGTTATCTTTATTATATTCGCTCGGCCTATCCAAGAGCACTTAATATTTTTCAAATTATTTAAATCTGACTTTATTTGTGTGGAAACTGCTTTGTAATTTTGCTCGTATAATTCCTGACTTTCCTTTGATAGATAGATTCCTAAATATTTTATGCTATCATAATTTTGATATCAGTTATTTTGAATGGAATTTCTCTTTGTATCTTTTGCTGTTGGATTTTGTTGGTGATGTATAAAAATGCTGAGGATTTATGTGGATTTATTTTGTACCCTGCAACTTTGCTAAAGTTGTGCATTATTTCTAGTAGCTTTTTAATAGAATCTCTGGGGTTCTCTAAGTATACCATCATACCATCTGCAAAGAGTGATAATTTGGTTTCCTTATTACCTACTCTAATTCCTTTAACCTCTTTCTCGACTCTTATTGCTGAGGCTTGTGTTTCTAATACAATATTGAATAATAATGGTGATAGTGGGCAATCTCGTTTCATTCCTGATTTTCCTGGGAAAGGTTCCAGTTTTTTTCCCATCGCATATAATGCTTACTGAGGGTATTAAATATATGCTCCTGACTATTTTAAGGAAAAGTCCATTTATTCCTATCCTCTCAAGTAGGAATGGATGCTGGATTTTATCAAATGCTTTTTCTGCATCTATTGAGATGATCATATGGTTTTTCTTAATTTGGTTATTGATATAGTCAATTATGCTAATAGCTTTCCTAATATTGAACCAGTCCTGCATTCCTGGTATAAATCCTACTTGGTCATAGTGTATTATCCTGGGGATGATTTTCTGTAATCTTTTTGCTAATATTTTATTTAAGATTTTAGCATCAATATTCATTAGGGAGATTGGTCTATAATTTTCTTTCTCTGTTTTCAACCTATCTGGTTTAGGTATAGTACCATGTCTGTGTCATAAAAGGAATTTGGTAGGACTCCTTCAATCCCTATTTTTTCAAATAGTTTATATAGCATTGGAGTTAATTGTTCTTTAAATGTTTGGTAGAATTCACATGTAAATCTATCTGGTCCTGGGGATGTTTTCTTTTTTTTTTTTTAATTAATTAATTAATTAATTTTTTTAAAAAAAATTATAACTTTTTATTGACAGAACCTATGCCTGGGTAATTTTTTTTTACAACATTATCCCTTGCACTCACTTCTGTTCCGACTTTTCACCTCCCTCCCTTCACTTCCCTCCCCCAGATGGCAAGCAGTTCTATACATGTTAAATATGTCACAGTATATCCTAGATACAATATATGTGTTCAGAACCAAACAGTTCTCTTATTACACAGGAAGAATTGGATTCAGAAAGTAAAAATAACCTGGGAAGAAAAACAAAAATGCAAACAATTTACATTTATTTCTCCTGGGGATTTTTTCCTAGGGAGTTGGTTAATAGCTTGTTCTATATCTTTTTCTAAAATGGGACTGCTTAGTCTATGTACTTCTTCCTCTATTAATCTGGGCAAGCTATATTTTTAAAGGTATTCTTCCATTTCATTTCAATTATCGAATTTATTGGCATAAAGTTGGGCAAAGTAACTTCTAAATATTGTTCTAATTTCCTCTTCATTAGTGGTGAGTTCTCCCTTTTCATTTTTAAGACTAACAATTTGATTTTCCTCTTTCCTTTTTTAAATCAGATTTACTAAGGGTATGTATATTTTGTTGTTTTTTTTTTTTTTTTCATAGAACCAACTCTTAGTTTTAATAATTAATTCAATAGTTTTTTTACTTTCAATTTTATTGATCTCGCCTTTTATTTTTAGAATTTCAAGTTTAGTGTTTGACTGGGGATTTTTAATTTGTTCCTTTTCTAGCATTTTTAGTTGTAAAAATTATTGTAAATTATTGTGATTTTCTTGGGTGAAGTTATTAATTATGTCTATGATTTACTGTTTCACCCAATCATTCTTTAGTATGAGATTATTTAGTTTCCAATTATTTTTTGTCTATTTTCCCCTGGCTTTTTATTGAATGAAATTTTCACTGCATTGTGGTCTGAAAAGGATGCATTTACTATTTCTGCCTTACTGCATTTAAGTTTGAGATTTTTATGTCCTAATATATAGTCAATTTTTGTATAGGTTCCATGAACTGCTGAGAAGAAAGTATACCCCTTTCTGTCTCCATTTAGTTTTTTCCAAAGAGCTATCATATCTAACTTTTCTAGTATTCTATTTACCTCTTTGACGTCTTTCTTTTTTATTTTGTGGTTTGATTTATCTAATTCTGAGAATGCAAGGTTGAGATCACCCACTATTATAGTTTTGCTCTCTATTTCTTCTTGCAGCTCTCTTAATTTCTCTTTTAAGAATTTAAATGCTACACCACTTGGTGCATATATGTTTAATATTGATATTGCTTCATTACTTATGCTACCTTTTAGCAAGATATTATGTCCTTCCTTATCTCTTTTAATTAGATCAATTTTTGCTTTTGCTTGATCTGAGATGAGGATGGCTATCCCTGCTTTTTTTGGCTTCACCTGAAGCATAGTAGATTCTGCTCCAATCTTTTACCTTTAGGTGTATGTATCGCCCTGCTTCAGGTGTGTTTCCTGTAAACAATATATTTTAGGATTCTGGCTTTTAATCCAGTCTACTAACCACTTCCTCTTTATGGGGGAGTTTACTCCATTCACATTTATGGTTAAAATTACCAATTCTGTACTATTTGCCATCTTGTTAACTCTAGTTTATGCTTTTCTCCTTTCCTTCCTCCTTACTCTCCTCCCCGTATTAAACTTGTGAGCACCACTTGCTTTTCATAGCCCTCTCTTTTTAATATCCTTCCTCCAACCTTAGAGTTCCTCTCCCTATCTTACCCCTTTTCCTCACAATTTCTGTATTCCCTTCCACTTAGCTTACTCCTTCCCTTTTCACTTTTCCTCTTCCACTTTTCAACGAGGTAGGAGAAGTTTTACCATAAATCGAATATTCCTAATATTTTTCACTTTAAACCAATTCTGATGGCAGTAAGATACACACTCTGTTCATCCTCCTCCATTCTTTCTCTCAGATATAAGTTTCCTTTGCCTCTTTGTGAGGTGTAGTAGCTCCACTACTCTTTTCTGGGTACAATTTCCTTTCTACTCTAGTTTCTAGAACAAAGTATACATGTGTTCTTTATATATCTTTATAGTAGAAATATAGTTCCCAAGAATTCTTTTTACCTTTTTAGGTTTCTCTTGAGTTCTATATTTGTAGATCAAACTTTTGTTTAGTTCCAGTTTTTTCATCAAAAACAGATGAAATTTGCTTATTTTGTTGAATGTCCATCTTTTTCCCTGGAAAAAGATGCTCATTTTGGCTGGGTAAATTATTTTTGGCTGCATATCAAGTTCCTTAGCCTTTCAGAATATCATATTCCAGACCCTTTGATCAGGTCCTTTAATGTGGATGCTGCTAGGTCTTGAGTAATCCTTATTGTGGCTCCTCTACGTTTGAATTGATTTTTTCTATCAGCTTGCAGTATTTTTTCCTTCGTCTAATAGTTCTGGACTTTGGCCACTATATTTCTTAGTGTTTTGATTTTAGGGTCTCTTTCAGTAGGTGATCAATGAATTCTTTCAATTTCTATTTTACTCTCTGTTGCTATAATTTCTGGGTAGTTCTCTTTAATAATTTCCTGGAAAATAGTGTCCAGGCTCTTTTTTTCATCATATTTTTCAGGGAGTCCAATAATTCTCAGATTGTCTCTCCTAGATCTATTTTTCAGGTCTGTTGTTTTCCCAAGAAGGTATTTGACAGTTTTTTCCATTGTTTCTTTTTTTTTTTTTTTTTTTTTTTTTTTTTGGTTTTGCTTGACTGATTCTTGGTGTCTCCTTGAGTCATTCGATTCCATTTGTTTGATTCTGATTTTCAATGAAGTATTTTCTTCACTCATTTTTAAAATATCTTTTTCTAATTGTTCAATTGAGTTTTTAAGTGAGTTGTTTTGTTCTATGGAATTTTTTTCCATTTCACCAATTTTATTTTTTAGAGAGCTATTTTCTTTTTCTAACTCACTAATTCTGTTTTTCAAGGATTTGATTTTTTTATCCACTCTATCTTTAAATGAGTGGGATGACTTATCCAGACTCTCTTGCCAAGCTTCCCTTCCCTTTTCCCATTTTTCTTCTAGCTATCTTGTGAGAGCCTTTTTAATTTCTTCTATGAGAGTCTTGAGTGTTGAGGATCAGATGATATCTCCTTTTGGGGATTCATCTGAAGACAGTCTGTTTTTACTCTCCTCAGGGTTTAAAATCTGCTCTCTGTCCATATAAAAGCTATCAATGGTTTGGGTCCATTTAAATTTTTTGCTCATTTTGTCAGAGAAGAATCAAAGAAGACAAACTAGCCAAAAAAACCCAAAAACAAATGCAGTCTGCTTTTTTTGGGGGGGGGGGATGGGGGTGGCTGGATGATATCACTGAGCTTCCTCTACAGACTGCGGGGGGGCGGTAGCGAGGCACTAACAGAACAACCATGGCTATGCTGCATCTGTGCTCTGAGACTCTGAAACTCTGAGAACGTGCTGAGAAGCTCTGGGTGTGTGTGGCCAGGTCCTGAGAGATCCTAGCTTTTCGGGGTTATAGTCTTTATCCCCTATGTTTTTAGCTTCTTTGCTTGTCTACTGGCTTGCTGCCAGGGCAAAGTAGCTAATACTATAGTAAAGCTCTCCCCACAGAATCAGCTGAGATCACACCCCATCCTCCTCCCGTGTGCTCAGTGTGAGCTGTCTGCTGTGATCTTACTGCCGCTGCCTACCCTCAGCCTGTGCCTGTGCCCAATCTAACCATCTCTGCTCTTACGCAAAAACAGACCTTTTCTGGCGAATTTCAAGGATGTCTTCTGTTGGTAATTATTTGTGTTTTTTTTTTTTTTTTTCAGTCAAGCACTAATTCCAAGGCTTGTCATAAAATAAATTCTGAGAGCAAAGATGGAGATTAAGTAGATGTGTGTGTCCTCTCTGCCATCTTGGGCAGAAGTATTATTATTATTATTATTATTTTTGGCTTTTTTAATTGCATGCCTAATTCATTGATCTCCTCTTTCTCTATTTTATTTATATTTGGTCTTCCCTGTCACAATAGTAGCTTTCTATGGTCAAGGTTCTTGTCTGTTTCTTGCTCATTTTCTTTCCTTTTCTTTTGGTATTTCTACTTTTTTATTTTTATTTTTATTTAGCTCTCCTCCTGGGATAAAGAGGACACTGTCCCAAGCTTCCTGTGCAGTTCTGAGCCTTGGCTCAGGAACCCCTTGTGTTTTCTGGGTGGAGTTTTACCTGCTCTTTTCAGGAAACACCCTGGTTTCCCAGAGTTTCCCTTTCAAGGTGGGATTGGAGGCTGCCCCACTGATTTACTCTTCTACTGAGCCAGGAATGAAGGTCTTAGTTGCTGATTTGCTGTGATTAAGACTCTCTCATCTGTTTTTTCAGAGTCTGTCTGAACTGGGCTGAATATCATGTTCACCCCACTGAGACTGAATTCTCTTGAAGTTTTTTCACTCTATCTTGAGTTGGAGATGGTTTCATTCCATAAGACTGTTCAGAGGCTTGGTTTCATGTGGTGTTTGAAGAAAACTAGGAGAGCTTGAGCAGTTTTACTCCACCATTTTGGCTCCATTCCTGGATGCCATCAAACAATATTTTCTTCAGGTGACTCTGAATTTTAGAGTCTTTAAGGGTTTTTTTCCTTTTTCTTATTTTTAGCTTTTTATTTTAAAAATATATACAAATAGTTTTCAACATTCACTTTTGCAAGATCTTGTGTTCCAAATTTGTTCTCCCTCACTTCTCCCTATCGTCTCCCTTAGACAGCACATAATCTTTGTTAAACATGTGCAGTTCTTTTATACGTAGTTCCACAATTGTCATGCTGCACAAGAAAAACAGATCAAAATGGAAAGAAAATGAGGAAAAAAAACAAAAAGTAAGCAAATAGCAACATAAAAGGTGAAAATATTAGGTTGTGATCCACTTTCAATCCCCATAATCCTCTTTCTGGATGCAGATGATTCTCCCCATCACAAGTCTATTGGAATTTGCCTGAATCACCTCATTGTTTAAAAGAGTCATAACTATCAGAATTTATCATCACATAATCTTTTTGTTGCTATGTACAATGTTCTCTTGGTTCTTCTCATTTCACTTAGCATCAGTTCATATGAGTCTCTCCAAGCCTTTCTAAAATCATACTGGAAGGTTTTTTTTTTTTTTTTTCAATAAAATGTCAAGTCTGCTTCATGAAGTTTGCTAATCTTTGCAGATTGGTATTCAAGTCCCAGTTTTATGACTCCACATGCTATTCCTACCATCTAGATTGCCTTTTCTCCCTCCACCACCCAAAGATTCTTCTTATTTATTTCCAAAATCCAATTCAAAACATATAATTTCATCTTCTTCAGATACCTGTAATGTCTAATCTCACCCAACTTATAGAAATATATATTTGCCTCAAGTACCTTTAGGACTTGTGTGCTTCCTTTTTATTATGCAAATCTATGTCAAATTTAATGTTATATTACACTTAAAAAGAGGACTTCTTATGGTCTTGGTTCTGGCTAGGAAGTTCCTAACTGGGTGTTAGATATGTCTGACCTTCACTTTTTGATGTTTGCACCTTTACATAGCCCTAACTCTACACTTCTGACTCCAGTCTAGTAATCTTATCCTACTTACTAACTGCTCCCTTGACTGATAGTTTGATACTGGCTTTGCTGATCCTGAATTACTGTTTGACTATGACATAATCAGATCAAAGAGGACCAAACTGAAGGATCTAAGTGCCATACTCTGAGCAGATCTGTAAGACATGAAAAAGAAACCAGTGTTGAGAATTGTGAGGCAAGAGGCAAGAATCATTATCAAATTCAGTTTGATTCCTCAAGCATTTATTAAATGCTGACCTTCAGTAAGCACTGGAGAAACATAAACAAAAATTTAAAACTTTGTTCTCAAGAAGCTTACATTCTTTTGAGGGATACAGTATGTAAAGAGATAACGATGCACTATACAGATTGTTTGAGAAAAGAGAGTGACTAGAGATACTAGGAAAGATTCCCTATTGAAATTGGCAACTGAGCTGAGCTTTTAAGTGAGCTCAACATTACAAGAGGTAGAAAAGGAAGGAAATAAATTCCAGAAGTGGAATTTAAAGTCTATACATATTTTGCTTCAGTCAGGAAAATTATTTTCTGTCCATATTCCCTGCCCTTTCTTACCTTTGTGCCTTTGCTCATGATATTTTCTGTACCTAAAGTGTCTCTCTTGCCTTCCTTCCCTTTCTCCTGCTTGCTGAATTTATAATTACTCCT
Source organism: Antechinus flavipes (assembly GCF_016432865.1). Classification (NCBI taxonomy): domain Eukaryota; kingdom Metazoa; phylum Chordata; class Mammalia; order Dasyuromorphia; family Dasyuridae; genus Antechinus; species Antechinus flavipes. The sequence goes on along the minus strand of NC_067398.1, from coordinate 482,828,468 downwards.
TAAATGCCAACATAAATAGGCTTTAAATTCCAGGAACACTTTCCCAGTCATCTCAGTCACTAATGATCTTCTTCTACACCCCATATTCATAGATCATTTTTTATTTCTCAAAAGAAAGAACTTAAGAATCAGATGACATTTATTAAAATATGTTAAAAATATTTATTAGCACTTTACTTCTTACTTCTAAGGGATATGGTGAAGATACTTATCTATATACAAGATGATTTGAGTAACTGATTTACCCTTTCTGAGCTTTCCTTTCCTTATCAGTAAATGGAGATATTAATACTATATTACCGATTTCATGCATTTTTGGGAGGTATTGGGAGGAAAGGACTTTGTAAATCTTTACACTACTATGTAAATGTGTATTATTACTTATATCTTACAAATATCTTTGTAAATACCAGGTCAGGCATTATTTTTTATCTAAAACTTTTATATCTTTATAACCATCTAACTACCAACATTTTATTATTATTTCTAGAATTGTAATTATTCTTCTTTAATTATGAATCAGCTAGGTAGCATAGGAAGGGGGATCTAGAACTGAGATCAAATTCATTTTACACTATGTGACTGGCCAAGTCACTTATCTTCTCTTTACTTCAGTTTTTTTTCAACTGTTAAAAAGGGATAATAATAGTACCTATCTCCCAGGTGTAGTGTAAGGATAAAATGAGATAATATTCATAAAGGGCTTTGTAAAACTTAAAGTATCATGTAAATATTGTTAGTATTAGTATTCATATTTTATTACCATACTGTAATATCTGTGAAGTCAGAGAATATTTATGTGAAATTTTTTTTGTCCCTCCTATTATTCAGTATAAGTATCACTAATAAACAATTTAATAAATTGTTTAATAAATAAATTTAAAAAAGGAATTTAATAAATGTTTGCTGAATTTAACCGAATTGTGTAAAGTCCAAGGGTAATTGGGAGTACAGTGACTAGAGTGCCAGACCTGGAATCAGGAAGATCCATTTCTTGAGTTTAAAATCGACCTCAGATACTTATTAGTTCTGTGACTTCGGGCAAAACTTTTTGCCTCAATTTCCTCATCTATAAAATGATATTCAGAAAGAAACGACAAATCCCTCCAGTATCTTTGCCAAGAGAGCTCCAAAGGGTCCATAAAGAATAAGACACAATTGAATAAACAATAAAATAAAATCCAAGGGTTCCGATCCATGTTAGAAACTTTCTTCAAGATACCTTGTCATGGAAAAATAGATAGACTAAAGTAAGTCCTATAGAACCACTGGAGGAAGTGTAATGTGGAGAAAAGAGTGCTGGATTTGGAATGCCTGAATTTGAATCTCTACCCTTCATTTACTCCTTGCATAGCTGGGCAAGTCACTAAATCTTTTTAAATTTCAGTTTCCTCATCTGTAAAACCAAGGGAGTGGACCAGGATACCTTTGATTCCTTGAAGCTCTAAGCTTCTAAAGGAACTAGAGATCCTAGGAAATAGGGTCATCAATCCAAAGCCAGTTTTCCCATTTGGAGCCTGTATCAAGACAGAAAAAGGTACAGGAAAAAAAAAATCAGGAAATCAGAAAAACACAGGTAGAATGATGCCATTAGAATTTCAGAACATGGAACTCTCACTCTAGAAAGAGCTCTTAACCTCAATGGAACAGAGATCAGTAGATAGATTACTCTGCCATTTTCCCATCATGAGTCCTATAAGCCAGAGTTCCTTGAAAGATATTTAGGAAGATTTGTGACAATATTTATCTTTGAGAAACGAAGGGCATATATAATCATAATGAAATATTACTTAATTAGCTGGTTTGTGAATATGAAGTTACTCTTTTTTTGGTCACTACAACCAAGATACATCCCTAAGAAGCTAACTTTCTAATGTGAGATACCTCCAAAACTGACATGGTACTACAAATAGCTTACAGTATATAGTAATAGATAAACAACTTTTGAATCTTATGAAATCATGTATCTCTAATCAATATAAAGACAAAGAAATCTTTTATAAATAGTCCTCAGCAATAATCATATGCAATTACAACATGTCAACCATCCAAACAAAGCCAGGTCATTAGTCTTATTTGCATAGAACCCACTTGGGAAAAAATATCAGAAAGCCAAAAGATTGCTAAAGTGGGTCTCTGAAGATAATTATTGAAGAAATAACTATCAAAGAGGTTTTTCTCATTTTTTGATTTGTAAAGATGTGATACATGGCATTTTGAGATGTGATTCCATGTTTGTAGCTTGTTTGTCTGCTTCAACCTTAATTTATCCATCCTAGCCTTGTTTTCGTGTTGCCCATTGTATAATTTCTCAGACTTATTTAGGTATCTGAAATATTTTAATTTTGTTTTTTGCCTTTTGTAAAATAAAAGTAGCTTTTTAATCTTTTTTCTATGATACGAATATTCTTTTTAAAAGAATTTTTTATTTATAAAATTTATTTATCATTTTATTTTACTCCAATTATATATAAAAACAATTTTAATGCTAGTTTTTTAAACTTTGAATTCCAAATTTTCTCCCTTCCTCCTTCCTCATTTCTATCATTGCAAATGCAAAGAAATTTGATATGTTATACATGTGTATTCATGTAAAATATTTCCATATTAATCATGTTGTAAAAGAAAATATAGGAAAAAAAACCTCAAGAAAAATTAAGTTTAAAAAAAAAAGTATGCTTCAATCTGTATTCAGACCCATTAGTTCTTTATCTGGGGATGGATCACATTTTTCGTTATAAGTGCTTCAGAGTTGTGTTAGACCATTGTATTGCTGAGAACAACTAAATCTTTCACAGCTGATCATCTTAAAATATTGCTGTTACTTTATACACTTTACATTTCACTTTGCATCAATTTATGTCTTTCCCAGTTTTTCTGAGAGCATTCTGCTCATCATTTCTTTGCATACAATTTTACTCCATCACAATCACATAGCACAATTTGTTATGGCATTCCTCCCAATTTCCAGCTCTCTGCTATCAGAAAAGAACTGCTATAAATATTTATATACATGGACTATACATAGGTTCTTTTCCATTTTTTAAATCTCTTTTTGGACATAGACCTAGAAGTGACATTGTGTAGTTCCAAATTGCTCTAAAGAATAGTTGAATCAGTTCACAATTCGAACAACACTACATTGGTATCTCACTTTCTCCACATCCTCTCTAACATTTGTCATTCTCTTTTTCTGTTGTAATAACCAGTGTAATAGGTATGAAGTAGTATCTCAGAATTGTTGCAATTTGCATTCCTCCAATCAATAGTGATTTAGAGCACTTTTTCATCTGGCTATACATAGTTTTGATGACTTCATAAAAAAACTGTTTATATCTTTTGATCATTTATCAATTGGAGAATGGCTCCTATTTATATAAATTTGATTTAGTTCTTTATATATTCATTCTTTTGGCTGTGTTTTATTGTTCCTTGATTTTTTCATAAAGACACTAGCTTCATTGCTTAATTCTAATTTTTAAGAAATTATTTTCCTCAGTGAGCTTTTGTATCTCCTTTTCCATCTGGCCAATTCTACTTTTTAAGAAGTTTTCTCTTCAAGAGAATTTTTGTGCCTCTCTCTCCCCCTGGCCAATTTGCTTTTCTTTTCCTCAGTGGCTTTTTGTACCTCTTGTACCATGTGGCCTAGTCTATTTTTTAAGGTGTTGTTTTCTTCAGTATTTTTTTTTGTTTACTTTACTAAGCTGTTGATTCATTCTTCATGATTTTCTTGCATCCCTCTCATTTTTCTCTCCAAGTTTTCTTCATTTTTCTTTACTTGATTTTCAAAATACTTTTTGAACTTTTTCATGGCCAGAGACCAATTCATATTTTTCTTGGAGGCTTTGGATATAGGAACTTTAACTTCGCTATCTTTTTTATGAGTGTGTGGTTTAATTTTTTTGTCACCTTTCTATGAGCAGAATTTTTTTTCTGTTTGCTCATTTTCCCAGCCTATTTCTTGACTTTTATCTCTGTATTAAAGTGAAACTCTTGTGTAGCTGCTTTTTGAGATACTTCTGGGCATCTGTAAGTTTTCAGTTCTTCCAAGGTGATATGATCTATGGAGAGGTGCGCTTATTCTTTTTCTGGCTTGTGCTCTAGTCTGTGAGCAACCACAAGCATTCTATTCTGCCCTGGAACTGTGAAGAGGATCCCTGCTCCACTATGGCTACAAGCTCTGATATGCTTCTCCTCACCCTGGAACTGCCATCCAGGGCTGTGACCCAGATCTGAAGATCCCAGGTAGCTTTGTAATTTCTAAGCTATCATGAGAAATTCTTTAAGAAGTTACCATCTCGGGTTTGCATTTAATGGTTCATCAAAATTTGAATAGAAAATCAATTATAGCTGTTGAAATAGATTATTGCTCCCAAGATGTTGAGAACCATAATGATTAGAAACTCATTAGATTACCATGAATCATAATCTTTCAAATTATTTCTCATCAAATGCATACATTTAGGCAAACTCCAATTACCTAAAAACACTGGATAAAGATAGATCAATTTGCTTAGTGCTATTGTTAGGGGCTTTTAAAAATATTCAATGAGTCTGAGAGGCTTATATTAATTTAGAGAGGATTTTTTTGACTCATCACCACTTCACAATCCAAATTCTTTTATCTAAAGGAATTTAAGAATATCTAATGATATGCAAATATTCATCAAATGGGGAAAGACCTTTAATCTCATCAATTATTTTTAACTTGCTATGAGTGAGCTTCTCAATTCCTTTTTTCTGAGAGTGTGTTCTGAGAGGTGGGGGAAGGGATAATTCATGAGGAAGAGGAAAAACAGCAAGACAGTAGAAAAAGGAATTTCTGAACAAACTTGTTAAATTCCCAGGATCTCAGAACTGAAAGGGATTTTAGAGGTTAATCAGTTCAGCCTAAAGCAATATAGGATTTCCCTCTACAACATACCAACCAAGAGGCCTTTATTTGAAGACCTACTGAATTCCTGAGGCATCCTGTTACACTCTTTGGATAGTTCTAATTGTTAGGAAATTTTTCCTAATATCAAGCCAGAGCTCTCTTTTCCATAGTTTATACCCATTGTTTCTCATTCTGCCCCCTGAGACCAAGTGAAATGAAAGAAACAGTCTCATTCTTCTATAAGACACTTCTTCAGATATTTGAACAAAATTATCATGTATTCTTTTTTTCTTTTTTTCATTTATCTCCCTCTTTCTCATCTCTCTCTCTCTATCTCTCTTTTCCTTCTCTTTTTCCTTATTCATTTTTCTTTTTCTCTCTCATTTCTTTCTCTCTTTCCCCACCAGTCATTCTCTCCCTCCTTCATTTTTTTTTGAGCCCAACTGTTGTACCTTGCTGTTATAGCACTATTCTTGTCATTGTTTTACCCTGAAAAGACCTTAATCTTTCATCTAGTGTATGAGTTGTCCCTGAATGCTTTATGTCATCTGCATAGTTGATAACAGTGCTTTATCCCAGAATTAATTATGTCAGAATAAACAAAACTATTAAATAAAGATTGTATAAGATTTTATTTATTTTTAATATTATTTTTGTTTATTAAGGATCTTGCTAGAGACTATCTGGCTCAGTGAATAGAACACTGGACCTGGTCAAGAAACCTAAGTTTGACTGTGACCTCAAAAACTTCTTATTTGTGGTACCCTGACCAAGTCATTTAATTACTATCAGTTTCTGTTTCCTCAACCATAAAAAGAAGTGGGGACTGCAGGTGATACTTGGAATACCAGGCCTTAAGTCAGGAAGACCTATCTCACTGAGTTCAAATTTGCCCTCAGACCTTAGTTGTATGACCCTGGGCAAGTCACTTAACCCTGTTTGCTTCAGTTTCCTCATCTGTAAAATGAACTGGAGAAGGAAATGTCAAACTACTCTAGTATCTTTGCCAAGAAAACCCCAAATGGGGTCACAAAGAATCAGTCATGACTAAATAATAACAAAAAATGGGGATAATAATAACACTTATCTCTCAGGCTTTTTGTGAGAGATTAAATAAGATGCTTAGCACAGTGCCTGGCACACAGTAGGTACTTAAAATACCTGTTTTCTTCCTTCTTTCTTGATATTTAATAAAAATTCTGAGATGATTTTTTAAATCTCTAATTTGTGTTAAATGTTATTTTATCTGATAGTATCCATGAAGTCATATCACAAAAGGTTTTGACTAAATGAAATGTTCAGTAGGAAACTGGCAGTTAAAAATTAGAAATGTTACTAAAATTCTTTTGTAGGGGGATCCCCGAAGCATTATACTTCTTTCCAAACTTCTTTCCAATTTGACCCTGAGCCACTGATTATCTTTTGGTTCCAGTTATTCAGTCACTTCCAAATGCAATTTACTTATGCTGTTTTCTAGGCCATATCTTTCTATCTGATCCACAAGGAGGTTGTAAAAGATGTCAAATATTGTGCTGAAATCTAGATAAATTAAGGTTCTAGCATTCCCCTATTTTCTCAGTTGGTATCTCAAACTTTTCTCATATGATTTTGATCTTATCTGTAAAGTTTTAAAATATTGAACATTTTTTATTCCATCCAACACAAAGATTTTGAGTAGTTGATGTGGTAACATCTATTTATAATATTCTTAAGATTTTAGATATGATTATATGACAGCCATTTATTTGATTTTTTCTTCTTGGTTTATATCTTCCCGCTATCAACTGGTACAGCTTTCTGGCTAAAATACTATATAAAATGCAATAAGATGTGGCAATCATGTCATAATCTTGCTTTAACAGAAAAAAAGTGGGAGACTGAGTCCAAGAAAGCAATGCAAATCTTAATGTGAATGGCACCCTTTACCTACAATCCCTAGAGACTAGCCTCCTGGAATTGCTCCAAATTGAGCCTACCCACACTTCTGAGAATGGATCAAAAGAAGATTTACCCCTGAGGGTAGAGATGAAGCATCATTTCCTCAGATATTCTATTTGTGTGAAAATACAATGCTAGTAATCTTACTTTAAAATGGAACTTTTCAGCTTGAAACCCATCTAGAACAATGAAAGAAGATTTTATGCAGAGGTATTAGAATCCTAGAGTTAACTCTCATTTTTCTTAAACAGGAATTTTAATTTGGGGCAAGATATTATAATATGTCGACATTCTGAAGGGATAATTTGATTTTGTTTATTTTATTATTGTCATTTTGCAAGACAATTGGACTTAAATGACTTGCACAGGATTCAAAGTTAGTGAATATTAAATGTTTAAGGTTAGATTTAAACTCAGGTCCTCCTTTCTCCACAGCACCATTTGGCTGCCTCTGGGATAATATGATTTTAAGATCCCTCAAGGAAACTCAAATACCTCTCCTGATTTGACACTCAAGGAAAGTTATTTATTCATTTTATTAGTATAGCTGACATTTATTAGCCTTAATGTGTACAAAATCATCCTTTCAGGTCTTCTGGCTCATAACCTAGGTGTCATTTTCACTCTCATCTTGCTATCCAATTAGTGTTCAAGTCCTGTCATTTCTACTACTATAGCATCTCTTATAAACTGTCTACTTTTCTCTGAATTTGGCACCACACTAGGATAGGTCCTCACCATCCCACATCTCTCTCTGTCCCATGCTTTCCTCCACTTTCCTCCACTCCTCCACTTTGAGTCTTAATGCATGGCCTACCTGTATAAAAACCATTTCCCAGGACTTCTTAATTTTAACACAGTCTCTTTAGTATTACCTGTCATTTATTCTATACATAATTGTATAGAATTGCTTGCCCCCAATTAACTGTGAGATTTTTGAATATTCCTGATATATTTAGCATGTGGATACATTGTACATGAAAGACTCTTATTAAATGTTAGTTGAATGACTGATACAATTTATCACCTTTGATCCTGATAACCTTAAGAGGCTGTTAAACTGAGTCTTCTAAAAATTAAAAAACTGTGCTAGGGTTACACAGCAAGGTATTCTGAAGTAAAATTATAAAAGGGATCTTCAATGGAGCAGAATTTGTCCCTTCAATAGGACAAACAATTTACTCAAAGTCAATGTTTGATTTTATTTAAGTTATTTAGCAAAGAGCTACCTCTTTGACAAATGCTGCTGAGACAATTGGAAAGTAATCTGGCAAAAGTTAGGCTTAAATCAACATCCTGTGCCATTTCACAATAAATTTCAAATGACTTAATTCATACGCTCTGCTAGGTTGAATAAGATGGGTGCAAAGGAGAAATCCAAACAAAAAATTTTCTAGGAAGCTTGTGTAAAGGAGCCATCGGAAGTTTTCATGGAGCAGGTAGCAATTGAGCTGAACCTTTAAAAAAAAGAGAAATATTCTACTAGAGAGAGATAAGGAAAGAATGTGATGGATTCTGGGAGCTGGGCCTCTACCATGTGAATAAATCTCTCATATTTAATTAGGCAGAACATATTTATAGACAAGTGAATTTTAGTTTGGAGAAAGACATTATTTTTAAAAAATGAACAACAATAATCTTTCACTAACCAAAATGAAAGGATGGGTATAGCTTGAACAGCATGAAATAAAACTTTGCTTGAAGAGAAAAAAAGTTAGGACACTTATTCTTATTGAATAAGACCTTTGAAACCTAAGGTCTAAATGATTTCTACAATAAGACATTTAAATTCCAAATATGATAATTGATAGATATAACCCACATAAGCAAAAGTTCTTGGTGGAAGATAGTTTTCAATAATTTTAAGAGTGTAAAGGTGTTTTAAGAATAGGAGTTCAAAAGATTCAAAAGAAAAAGCAATCTATCAGCCAAAAGTGATTATTAAGTGATTACCATAGATAAATTACTTGTTTTAAGAGTTGGGGTACAAAGAAAAGCAAAAAAGATAAAGTCTTTACTCTAAAGAAGCTAATATTCTAATGGAAGGAGATGGAATAAAATTAAATGTATATCTAGGGACATTATTTGTATGTGCTATCCCATATACGTACTAAATACTATAATTGGCAAAAATCCAGATACATACACCACATACATACACACATTATATATAAGTATGTATTATGAAATATCTATCTAGATATAGATGGATGCAAATATATACATATATGTATATATGTATTTTCAATTATCCTTCTTCCTCTGCCTATTACTTTCTTTGAGGTTCCTGTATATATTTATGTAGAATAAAGATAAATTGAAAAGGGAAGGCATTAGCAGGCTAAGGGGATTAGAAAAGGCTTCTTACAGAAGGTGACATTTTAGCTGATTCTTAAGAGAAACTAGCTAAGAGATAGAGGTATGGAGGGAGAACATTATAAGTATGGAGGATAGTCTTGCAAAGACAAAGAGATGGGAGATGGAGAGCATTAAATATGTGCTTATAGTCATTTAGTTATAAATGACATCTTAATGACTTTATTTCTGTATTATACTAAAGAAAAATTTCAGTTATGTTAAACGTATTTGAATTTCTTGGTAAATACTCTGCCATTTATACAGTGCTTTAAGTTAGAGAATGAATGGAAGAGGTTTGCTATAACAATAAAAAGCCTTAAGATAATGTCTTTGATATTTGGTGGAGGAGCTGGGATGCTTAATCTGGAGAAAAGAAGAATCAGGGAAATAGAAGGAATCATCATCAAATCTGAAAGGTTTCTGTGCAGAAAAAAGGATGAGTTTTTTTCCCCCCTGCTTGTTCCTAGAGTAGGAAATAAAGGGCAATGGTAAGAGTTTCAAAGAGACAAACTGAGATTTCATGCAAGGAAAAACTTCCTAATACTTATTGTTTTCTGTCCTTTATTCTCAGTGAACCATGACAACAGGAAAGTGATGTCATGATATGCAGATGAATTGGATTTAAGTGAGGAAGAGGTATGCAAAGCCACCAGCCTCACTCTTCCCCTACTAATTCTTAGAGTTGATTAAAAGTGGAAAAAGGCTGCTTCAGGAAGTAGTGGATTCTATTTTACTAGAAATCTAAAGAAAAAAGCTATAATTGACAAATAGAGAGTACATAGCACACATACATATTATTTATGGGCATGTATTGTTATATATTCTATATCCATTGATGGATGGAAGGCTTATATATACATACATATGGATGACCTGGTCATAAATGATCACATAAAGAGTGAATCTCAGGTATCAGAAATAGCCATACAAAGGTAGAGTAAGGGAATAAAGTGTAATGAATGTGGAGCAACAAGAAGGCCAGATTAACTGATTCTAGAGTTCGTGAAAGGGGAAATTTAGTCTGGAGCCTGTGAAGAACTTTAAAGCCAAACATATGTTACTAAATAGAGGAATTATATGGTCCAAACTGTATTAAGAATATAAATTTAACAACTGTGTAGAGGACAGATTGGAGAGGAGAAAGGCTCAAACCTGGGAGACCAACTAAGAAGCTATTGCAATAGTCCAAGAAAGAAGTAATGAAAGCATAAACTCACATGTGGGTCGATTGTTCTGGAACACCTAAAGATGAAGAGCCTGAATGAGGATAATTGTATCAGTGGAAAGAATGGAACTGTGAGCTCCTTGAAAAAAAGAGACTATGTTTTTGTCTTTCTTATTTTTGTTTGTCCTTCATTCTTGAAAAGGACTGTGATATCAGGAAGATAGCGTCATGATTTACAAGTAAATTGAATTTAAATGAGGGAGGGCTGTGCAGTCACTAGCTTCACTTTCTCTTCTAGAGCCCGCTGGATCCATTGGCAAAATTTAGATCAGGATAACCAGAGATGGCCCACTTTTCTTTATATCTCTACCCCTTAGTATAGCATGTGACATAAAATTGGTGGTTAATAAATGCTACTTGAGTGATTGTGAGATATTGTGGAAACAGAATTGACAAGATTTGGTAACTGATTGGCTATGTGCCCTGAAGAGTTGGGAATGATTTGGAGGTTTGAAACCTGTCAGAACCAGTAGGAAGCTGAGTTGAAAGGACATTGGTTAGATAACCTGGAAAAAAGAATGTCTTGGGGGACATGATAGCTCTCTTCAAGTATTTTAAGAGTTGTCATGGGAAAGAGATTAAATTTATTTTATTTGGCCCCACGGGGCAGAACTGTTAGTAATGAATAGAAGTTTCGGATAGATTCTAGCTTGATAGAAATAATAGCTAATATTTATATAGCCCTTTATATACATAGTTTCATTTGATCCTCTAAAAGAGGACACATACTCAAAATCTGAGCTGTCAAAAGTGGAATGGCTTACTTCAGGGGCTAGTGGGTTCCAAAATTTTTGAAGTCTTCAAGACATCATCTAAGACTGGATGACTAAGAGATTCCCATTATGGTTTAGGTTGGACTAGATGGCCTCTGGCATACCTCCTTGTTCCTTAATGCTGTGATTTAAATTCCTGTTTTTGCCAAAGAGGAAACCATCATTCCAGTGGACCCTGACTTAAACCACCTTGAAGTTACTCTCAATTTCATCATCTTTTGTTCCACATATCTATTTATTTGCCAAAACTTGTCAGTTTTCCTGGTACAGTATCTCTTCTACTTTTCCAACTTCTCACTACTCTCATAGATATCACTATAATTTTGACCCTCATCACCTCTTTCTTAGACAATTGCAATAGTCTTCTACTGGGTCTCCTTTTCTTGAATCCTCTACCCTCCAAGTTGTAAGAAGGTTCCAGCTGACAAAGGAGATGGAAGAAAACAAGAAAAATATGGACAATGAAGCAAATGCTTATCCTATGAGAGTTCCCCAGTACCTTGCCTGCTTTTAATCCAATGTAACATACACTGAGAACTTCTATGTTAATTTTTATGTAAATTTTATCAACTTCTCCATTAAAGCAAAGCTGGTCTTATGCAATCAACTTTGGAGTATTTGTATGCCAAATGTATTCCTTGTATATTGAAGTGAAGATAGGTAGCACAGTGAGGAGAGAGCCAGCTTGATATTAGAAAAAACCGAATTCAAATCTTGCTTCAGACATTTATAGATTCTGTGATCTTGCATGGGTCAATTAAATTCTCTAAACAACAGTTTCCTAAAACTATAAAATAGGAATATAATAAATTAAGGAAGTACCTTGAAGAGATTTTCAAATGTGGATAAACATCTTGTAAATGGTTGTAGTTGGTTGAGGGAAGAGGTTCTTTCAATTGACTGTATAATCAGAAGTGTCAGTATCTTCAAAAAGTTTCAGTTAGCTTCACTAATTTCCATTTTTGTTTCATTCATGTTAGGAGGGCTAGATGATTCTCTTAAAACACACAGTAACAGACTATGTGAGAGCTTGTTGAGATCATAACTATGTGTTAAGCTTATTCTCCTAAAAACTAAGGTGATGTATAGTGAGAGTATATAACTCAGATATTTGAAAAAATGTCTGTTTGCCAGGATCTTTGAAGTAAATATCTCTTTGTAATTCATCCTGCTGTTAAGTGGTTAAAAGAAGCTGGGAGCAGAAGTCATAAGCTCTAACACTGGGGGGAATAAAGGCAGTATCAGCTAGAATCTAGAGCAATAGAAAAGAAAAAATACCCTATATATTTTTCAAGATTCCCTGGAACCAATGAAGTGCTGGTAAATGTTTAATACCTGGCTCTTCCACCTCCCCCTCCCCCCCCCCCCCCCCCAAAAAAAGTACAAATGACAGTTTTCATGTTTAATCTCAATTGTTAACATTTTCTTAAGTCTTGACGTCAAACAAAATGAATCAAGCCCTAATTTGTTGCATTTGCCAGTTTCTCAGGTGTAAATGATCACAATGTGTCAACAATAGGAACTGATTATAGCACATCTCCATTTGGAACTCCAGGGTTATGTACTGGGACTGTCCCTCAAAGATTAGAGTCAAAGACTATAAATTAAATTAGAAAATGTTTTGCAAACCTTAAAATGTTACATAAAGACTAGCTCTAGAAATTTAAATGCTAGTTATTGGAAAGATAGGACAAGAGCATCAAATAGTCCTGGAATTACCATGGATCTATGATTTGAATGATTGTTCTACATGCAAAAAAGGAACATGGAGATATGATTGATGAGTACAGGGGATTATTGTGCACAAAGTGAATCCAGGTATTAGCTGCTCTGAATGGAGAAGTTGGAAAATCCCTGGAATTCTTATGTCTATCTTTAACCATAGGCAGGGTTAAAATCCATCTTCCAGAGAACTGACAGTAATATTCCTAAAACACAGGGTGAGCCTTGTCATTCCCAGGTACAGGTAAATGGCACAGCATGATGTATTCAGAATGAATCAAGAAATGTACTTACTAGTTTTGTGGGCAAATCATTTAACTTCTAATTGACAACTGTAAAATAAGCATAATAATACTATCTTCCTCTCAAGGTTTCTGTGAAGATCAAATAAGATAATATTTGTAAAGAGCTTAGCCTAGGGCTTAGCATTCCATTTTGCATGTGCTGTCCAGTCTGTTTTCAATCTCTACAGAACAGAATGCCCCACACTGCACAATCCATTTTGCTTCCCCTCCAACCCGCATCTTCTCCTTCCCATTTTTTGACTCCTTTTGTGTGTTCTCCCTGGTTCCCCCTTTTGATTGCAAATTTTCAGTGCAAAAGTTTACTTTGAAGAAATGGGAATAAATCTGCTAGGACCATTAAATCTTAGAAAACGAATTGGCTTATTGGAATGGTGGAATAATTCCAGGAAAGGAAAACCAGTGGCCAAAAGGAAACCACTAGGAAGGGAAAATAAAAGTGGTTCATCAGTGAAAATAATGTTGGCTCTGTAGTTAGAGGATCTGGATTTAATTCTTTCTACTTATGTGGACAATTTGGTCAATCATTGTTTTATCATTTGTAAAAAAGACATAGTCTCCATGCTCTAGGCCTATACCTTTTAAAATTGATTCCTCATATCCTACTAGATGATTATATTCTAGAATACTTAAAGAATTTAAAGAATAATCTTTAAGGAATTATGAAGAAAGAAAAATAATCTGGAAACAGGATATTTATCTGTAGAAAAAGACATCTGACTTTCATTTGACAAGCAATAGTCACTGAAAATTTTTGATCAGAGAAATGACATGAGCAATGATAATGCAGTTTGTGTGAGAAAGATTAGTCTGGAAATGCTATGGATTAGAGAGGAAAGAGTGTAGAGACTGTATGGTCCATTAAGAGAATATGTAATAGTCTATGTAGGTGGTAATGGGGACCTGCATCAAAATGTTAGAGGAGCATATGGAATGGGAATGGATAGGAAGTATTGCAGAAACATGAGTGCATATGTATATATATCTAAATTTGTATCTAGAGAAAAAGATAGATATTAATGGGTATATGTGTATAAATACATATCTAATATTTATATATGTATATGTGTATATATATATATGTATTTACATATATATCTACCTATCATCTCTCTCTCTCTCTTCTCTCTCTCTCTCTCTCTCTCTATCTCTATCTCTATATCTATTTACTATCTAGAGTAGATAGAGTGCTGGGCCTGGATCAGGAAAACTTATCTTCTTGAGATCAATGTGACCTGACGCTAGCTGTGACCATGAACAAATCAGTTAATCCTGTTTGTTTCAATTTCCTTGCCTTTAAAATGGTCTGGAGAAGGAAATAACAAACCACATTAGTATCTTTGCCAAGAAAACCCAAATGAGGTCATGAAGAGTCAGATATAACTAAAAAAAGACTGATTAATTTATATATATATGTATATGTATATACATATATGCAAATATGTATATATACATATGTGTATATGTTTGTATCTTTCTATATGTATCTGAATATGTATAATATAATTCAACTGGACCAAGAGATTTGAACTTGACCTTGTAGAGCAGCACTCTTTGCCCATGTATTCACCTACTTTGTGCTTACATTTTCTTCTTAAACAGAGGGTCATGGGATCATAGAGCTAAAAGTGACCCCAGAGGCCATATTATCCAGCCCTCTCTGGAAGTACAAAGGACAGAAGGATATAAAAGATGTGGTAAAAAGGAGAAATGATAGAACTTGCTGAATGCTTATAAAGGGATTGAGAAGGAATGGAGTAAGCATGCATATGCTGTCTACTATGTGTTGGACATTCTCCTGAGTGCCCCCCCCCCCTTTTAAACAAATATTATATTTGATCCTCACAACAACTTTGCATTATTATTCTTCTCATTTTATAGTGAGGAAATTGAGGCAAACAGAGGTTAAGTACTATCACACAAATAGTAAGTATCTCAGGCAATGTTTCACCTCAGTTATTTATCTACTGTACCATCAGCTTCCTCAGTGGGATGAGCGAAAAATAATCCCACATCTTTAAAAGGAGACACAAAATACTTCAATGTTGTGTCTTTGATAGGAATACTGAGGTTAAAAAGAAGACTTAAGAGGAGAGATAACAAATTCAGTTTGGAACATCTTTAGTTTGTGTTAATATTGTAACTTCCAGGTGGAGATATCCTGTAGAGACAGTTAGAGAGATGGGAAAGAGAAATTAGACCTAGAGATATAGATTCAGAATTTGTCTGCAAGCAGGTAATAGTTGTAACCATGGAAATGAATAGAATTACCAAAAGTGAGTAGAGAAGGAGAAGACAAGGATAGAAATTTGGAGGGCATTTAGCTTAAAAGGAGAGGGAAAGGAGTCAACAAAGACGGGTAGGAAGACGGGGCATTTAGAGAAATGGGGATCACTAAGCTGCAGCATCTCTGAAATCAAGTAAGAAGAGGCTTCCAGAAGGATGGGGTAACCAATAGTGCCAGTGCTAAAGAGAACTAAATGAAGCTAAGGCCTGAAAAACGATATTAAATTTGATGTTAGGAGAACAGAAATAAACTGAGGGTGCATATATTCTAGCCTAGATGACTGTCATCTAAATAGAAGAATCAAACCTGGAAGATGGAAGAATGATGTCACATGAGATTTTCTATCTTTGATCTCTAGTACACTATGTGTTGGCTGATGATGCATGGTTTATTCTGTAATAGTCTAATGTTTGGGTTCAAGAGAAATTTTTTAAAGGTTTATTGATGCTCTTAAAAAACCAAATAAATATCATTTTAACTTCCCAATTTTACTTTTCCATAGCTAAATGACATAATAGAGTACTGGGGTTGGAGTTAGGAAAATCCTGAGTTTAAATCTCTCTTCAGAAACTTACTAGCTGTATGGCAAGTCACTAATCTGTCTGCCTCAGTTTCCCTACAAACTGAGGATGATCATTTTGAGGATCAAATAGTAAATTGCTTACAGACTTTAAAACACTAAATCAGTGGTTCTCAAAGTATGGTCTAAAGAATCCTGGGGATCTCTGAAACCCTTTTAGAGGGTTACAAATTCAAAAACAGTTTTTATTTCCAATATGGTAAATGCCTATAAATATAACCCAGATAAACAAAAACTCTTTGGAGAGATCCTCAATAATTTTTAATAGGATAAAGATACTGAAAACAAAAGTTTGAGAACCACTGCACTAAATGAATGCTCAGTATTGTTGTTATTATTGTTATTCCTTCATAAATAGACTCACCTTTGAAACAAATAAATAGGGAAACAAAACAAATCAACAACTGGCCTTTTCTGAAACCACATGCTTCATTTTGTACTGATAGTCTGACACTTCTTTGCCAAGAGGATTGAAGTATGATTCACTGCCATTTCTCTTAAGTCATGATTAGTTACTGCATTGTTTGGAATTTTGAATTCTTTCAATATTTTAATAACTTTTATATCATTATGTTCAACATGTAAATTGTTCTCTCTGTCCTTAGTTCAACATGCATTTTTAGACAATGGATCATTCCTAAGTTTTCCAAATTCTTTGTATTCATTATTTCTCAGAGCACAATTCTGTCACATTTCTAGACCACAATTTGTTCTCCAATTTAGGGGCATCAATTTTCCTTCCAGTTTTTGGATACTCCCAAAAGGTAATAATACTTTTTATGTGGAGATGTTCCATGTAATTGCTTAGGAATAGTGGTGATTTTCTTCCAGTATATCAGTATGGCTTTATTCAGTTTTGTGAAGTTTGCATGTGAACAAAGTACTGTATAGGGAGATCTACAAAACTCCTTCAATCCCTCCTAATTCTCTGAGGTCCCAAGAAAATTGAAACAATAGAGTTAATCATAGAGTTGCTGTCCCACTAAAAAATGATTACCCCCATGATAGAAGAAAGCTATGAAGCCATTCATCCCTTAGACATTTCCTAAAGAGATTTTCTGGTTATATAATATCCTTTTACATACACTTGATACCAATGTCCCAAGATTTGTATCATGTTTTTGGCCCATGCTTTGTTTCGTTTTCTAGGGTAAAATATCATCCTGCACCACTTATCATCAAGGAAAGCGTGGTTAGGGAAAAAAGTAGAAGGTTTGTAGTTGGAGGACCTGCAATCAAATTTCAGCTCTGAGACCTATGTGACTTCAGGCAAATTATTTAAATTCTTTGAGATTCAGTTTTCTTCTCTGTCAAATGAGGGAATTGAGCGAGTTGAACTTTGAGGGCCCTTTTAGCTCTAAGTTTATGAATCCATAAATTAAAAAAAAAATATGATATTCAGTAAGAGAGAGTCAATCAGATCTGGAGCTTGCTCCTTGGAATCCATTATTGTTTGTTCTATCAACGAAATGATTAGACCATTTTCCTGCCCTAAGACATGCTTGGATATAACAATATTATAATTTTAACATTATCTTTTCATGAGAATGATAGTTTTTTTTATTATAACTTTTTATTGACAGAACATATGTATGGGTAATTTTTCAACATTGACTCTTGCAATCACTTCTGTTCCAACTTTTCCCTTCCTTCCCTCCACCCCCTCCCCTGGATGGCAGGCTGTCTCATACATGTTAAACATGTTAAAGTATATCTTAAATACAATATATGTGTATATATTTATACAGTTCTCTTGTTGCACAAGAAAAGTCGGATTTAGAAAGGTAAAAATAATCTGGGAAGAAAAACAAAAATGCAAGCAATCCATACAATCATTTCCCAGTGTTCTTTCGATGGATGTAGCTGGTTCTGTTCATCACTGATCAATTGGAACTGAATTGAATACTCTCTTTGCTGAAGAGCCACTTCTATCAGAATTAATCCTCATATAGTATCGTTGTTGAAGTGTATAATGATCTCCTGGTTCTGCTCATTTCACTCAGCATCAGTTCATGTAAGTCTCTGCAGGCCTTTCTGAAATCATCCTGTTAGTCATTTCTTACAGAACAATAATATTCCATAACATTCATATACCATACTTTATTTAGCCATTCTCCAATTGATGGGCATCCATTTGTTTTCCAGTTTCTAGTCACTATAAAAAGGGCTGCCATATACATTTTTGCACATACAGGTCCCTTTCCCTTCTGTAATATCTCTTTGGGATATAAGCCCAGTAGTAACACTACTGTGTCAAATGATATGCACAATTTGATAACTTTTTGAGCATAGTTCCAAAT
Organism: Antechinus flavipes; assembly: GCF_016432865.1. Classification (NCBI taxonomy): domain Eukaryota; kingdom Metazoa; phylum Chordata; class Mammalia; order Dasyuromorphia; family Dasyuridae; genus Antechinus; species Antechinus flavipes. The sequence continues at coordinate 482,810,107 of NC_067398.1, read as the reverse complement.
TGCTCTCCAGAATGGTTGGATCCATTCACAACTCCACCAACAATGCATCAGTGTCCCAGTTTTCCCACATCCCCTCCAACATTCATCACTATCTTTTCCTGTCATCTTAGCCAATCTGACAGGTGTGTAGTGGTATTGTTGTCTTAATTTGCATTTCTCTGATCAATAGTGATTTGGAACAGTCTTTCATATGAGTACAAATAGTTTCAATTTCATCATCTGAAAATTGTCTGGAGGGTAATGGGAAAAGGTAATTGGAATGTCTTGACCTACATGACCTGGTATAGGACTAAGCCTGGTCTGGATCGAGCCTACCAAGTAGGGGAACTGAGTCTTCTTAGTTCAACTTGGAATATGTGAAGGGAGGAAGTGGAGGGTTTTGTCAATAGCACCAAAATAGAAGAAAAGGCTTAAGGAACAAGGCAATCAGACATCAGTGCCCTGATCAGTGAGACATCAACAAGAAGAATAGAGAATTGAAAGAAAAAATGACAAACAACTCTGAGACAGAGTTGGATAATATTAGATAACATTACAAGGTATGGGGTGAACTAGGAAGGAAATAGATCTTGGCACTAATGGTTATTTATTCTATTTTCCTATACATTTATGGTGAATTATATTATCATGATAGATATAGTATCATTGCCAGAAATAGGGAAAAGATGCTGACATATTCTCAGAAAAGTGATGGGGGACTCACTTCTATTTTGAACCTCTCAGAAGTTGGCCCCAGCATTGTTCTGTAATTTGATTAAGGTCATAGGATCACAGAGAACATAGTTCTAGAGCTGGAAAAGTCTTCAATGGCCTCATCACTTTACAGATGAAGAAAATAAGATCTCATATTTCAAGAAACTAAGTTCCCATTAATATGTAAACTTGGGACTAATAGGTGCAGCTTGATCAGAGTGGGTGCCATGAAACCATTTCTCTAAAGCCTTGCAAACACTGTATAGCTTGCTTCCCGCTTTGTGCCATTCTGGAATTGCGTAGTTACCAAAATAGACTCCCCCTCTGTGCGTGACTGTTAATAGAGCAAACCTGCATATGACAGAGACTTAGCTACATTACCAAATGCTCTAATGATTATGACCTGCATTGCATTGCAATGACTGTATACCTAAGTGCCATCATACTGTCACCCATGAAATCTTTCTGCTTAATACTGTTTACATGATCTCCTCTCCTAGGGATTCACTGTTCACTTAAAGTGAAGCAAGTCCACTACATTAAAAGAAACCACAAGCTCCCATTCTAGAGTAAATAAGTATTCTGTTTTTAGACTACTTTGTTGGAGGTTTTTGAGCTTTGGGGAGGGGTAGCATCTGTAGTTGAAGGAGTTGAAGCCATTGTACTAATAACTCTCAAATTGTGCTAATAACTTTAATGAACCTTTTTAAACATCCTTATGCTCTACTGACATTTAGAGAGAATGGAAGCAATAGAGGAAAAAGAGAAACGAAGGAAGTGAATTTGAACAAGAAAGTCTAAGAACTTTTCTTTTTAAATCAAGAAGACTGCTTTTTGTGAATTAGGATGATAGTGATAGAATTGATAATTGATTTTTATCTCAATTGAACTTCACAACAACCCCATAAAGTAAATACTGTTAATATTTCTATTTTACAGATAAGAAAACTGAAACTATCCAGCATCACATGGCTAATAAAAACACAAGATATTTCTAATTCCAACTCTATCCAATATGCAACATGGTTTTTCTTTTTCTTTTTGTAAATTGTTTATTTTAAACTTAAATACAAAATGAGAAAAGGGCTAAAAAAAAAAAATTACTATATACACAGCAGACTATGAGAGAGGATTCAATATAGAGCAATACATTTCCATTTCAAGGAAACTTATATAATAAATTCTACATATCGTTTTCAAAGCTATTCAGCTTTTCTTTGATTCCTTTTGGTTTTCTTTAGTTCTTTACTGTGCATTGTCTTTCTTTCTCAAAGTAGAGAGAAGGGACTTTCCTCTTGTGGAGCTAACTCATTTTAAAAAAAATCTGATTCTAACATATCCCCACTCTTTGCAAATATTATCTAAATATATACCTTAATTCATTCATCAAAGAGACAAAGCTCTTTTTAAAGACTTCTGGGAGTTGTCTATAAAGAGGATTCATCCCTGCATCTCTCAGATTTAATTGAGATTAAATTTCTTAGCAACTAATGCTTAAAGAACTGCTTCCTTGTGGTAGTTATGTTACTGAACTGTATTTATCAAATTGTTGATCCTATATTCAAATACAGACTTTTTAAGACAGTAACAGGGTGTAGTTTGCATTTGTGTCTGATAATTTTTGGTTTAGAAGCAAATTGATTTTCAGTGGTTAGTACTTTAGCTAATTAAGACTTTGAGATGATTTCTGATTGAAAGGCTAAATTTTGGTGAATTCTTATACTAATGATGAATAGTAATAACAAAACAAATAAGGAGGTCAGTCATTTTTCTATAGTAACTTTATTACAAGAAAATAATTGTTTAGCCAGTTATCAAGAGTGAAAAAATAAAGCAAATATTTCTGTGACTAGTAAAACTCCTTTATCCAGGAAGTGCCTTCATAATAACACCAACTTTTAATAGACTCACTCCAACAACAAAAATAATTTTTATATAATTGTAAGACTTGTATTAATGATGCATTCAAATAGAGAAAGTTTAATTTATAAATCTGTATTTGAATGCTTCATCAAAGTATCTTAATTAGTGACTCAAATCATTAAAAATTAATCCAAATATGTTATGTTGTAGCTAAGTATATAATATCTATCACAAGGAGCCTAACTCTATTTGGTATTCAAAGAAAATTAAAACAATGGAAAATGCATCCAACATAAGATTTTATTTTCAATTTTATGATCAAAGATTTTTAGCTGAAAAAGGGCTCAGAAGTTATTTAGATCAAGTCTCTTATTTTATAGATGAGAAACAAATTACAGAGGTGAAGGGATTTACTCAAAGTAATATATTAACTGGAAAATCCTGGATTTTAATCCAGGGATTTTGATCCTAAATTCAGTGCTCTTATCTTTTTATATTGACTTGATAAAATTTTATTGTGTTTTAATTTACATTGAAGATTAGCCAGTTATTCTGACTAATGTTGGACATTAGTTGGCTAATGTTAGGTATTAACTATAACAAATGTGCTGAGTACATTTGCTTCTACAGTCACCTTCTTTCCCTCTTATAAAATGAACATATCCAATTTATTATGGAAAAAGCATTGTTAATTTTGACAATATTTTCCTATTAGTGTTTAACAAAGAAGAATTCATATTAATAACATTTTTTTAAAAATCAGGGTTCAGGAGTTATTTAAAAAATCACATTTATTTTAAAGACTCATATAGCCAAAGTGGGAATGGAAGCCAAAGTGGACCCTGATAAAATGTGCCTTCTAACATTTATAAGTTCAGGTAATGTCATTTTAATATTTTATCAAAGCAATGTAAAATATATATATTAGGCCATGTTCAAATGCTTATATGCATTCTTAAACATTTTATTTATAAAGATATCATTTCTAACTTATCTCTGATCAGGCATTTTTTGTTATATTTTGCTGATATTGAAAACATATTTTTAACATCACTTAGGATAATAGTATTTGAATCTTGCCATCCTCAAAAAAAATGAAGTATATATGTTAAGTCAACAGCACAAAATTAGTTTTACAAGTGGCTGCATTAATTTTAGGTATGAAAGTATAATATGATAACCAAGTTTTATATGGACTCTACATATTGTTAAAAAAAAAAAAAGGGCTAAATACAGAGACCTGTTTATAATGTTCTTGTTTCTTATAAAAATTCAGTTTTAGACAAGAATTTAACTCTTTTCCCCCTCATCTCTCATATACAGTTGTCTTGTTCTGTTAGTTCTACCCCTATAGCATCTTTATGATAAAGCCATCTTTTGTATCTTACTGTTTCTACCTTGCTTCAGTCCCTTCTTCACTTGCTTTTCCCAATTGCCTGTTTCTAGGGGTAGTGAAACAGCCTTTTGAGCTGGGCCCTTTAAATTTAGTTTTGGACAAGATAAAATATGCTTGCATAATCTGAGGAAATTTACCCTTTCCTTTAGGATCCTCCAATCTACCGCATATACTGGTGCCTGATTAATCTTCCTAGTCTATCTTTCCAGGAACATCCAGCTTTTTGATTCCTTTTTGCTTACTGAATAAAAGCCTAGTTTCCTAGCTTCACATTTTAGGTTCTATACAATCTTGTCCTAGCCTATTTTTCCTATGTTTTACATGAATCCCTTTTACATATGCCATGTCTAGTCAGACTGGACTATTTGCCATTCCCCTGGTTGATCCTACATTTTTTCTCTTGCTTTTATTGTCTCTCTACCTACATCTAGAATGTACTCTCCTGTCATGTGGTTCCTATTGTTTACAGTATTTTCCCTTTAAAAAAGATGGAAAGCATGGATGGGATACATAACTCTTTCACCAAAAAGGGCTTTTTCCAGAGGGCAAAATGTCCATCTCAAATATAGTTAGTAGTGAAAATTCTGCTGGAAGCATACTTGCTATGATTCTAACTCTTAAATTGTTTTGGTCTCTGTGGAATAACTTATTCTAAACTCTCAACTCCCACAGTTTGTTTTTCTTCCATAATGGTGTGATATTCTGATTTCTTGGATTGGATCATTAGCTTTCTGCTCTATCTCCCACTTTGCTTTTATTCACAGATGGCTGGCCTCTTCCCTGACCCTGTGCAACATAGCTACTCCCATCAGCTTCATACTTGTTGTTAACCCCTTCCTAATTCATACAGATGACCTGGATATGATACTTGCCTTTACCTTTTCAAATCTCCTTTATATTCCAGATCCCAGTGCTTTTGAGAAAAAGTTATTTCATGAAATCATGCTTGGTTCCAGCAGGGGTAGAAGTAATCATTTCTCTCTCAAATTTTTCATAGGAATTGTCTTGTGTTTATATGCAGATTTTATTATTATTTATGCTATCATATATTATATAATTATATTGTGTATAGTATACTTATTATTATTAAACCTGAACCTGTGATTTCATCTATAGAGGGAGCTCCCTGGTATGTCAGCTGCCTCCCTTGATAAAACAAACAGCTCATCTGTAAGTTAAAATGCTCAGAGAGTAGAGGTAATTTGGGACACTGAAAAATGAGTTCATGGAACAAATATGTGTCAGAAACTGGATTTGGATCTAGGTCTTTATGGCACCAAAGCTGCCTTTCATTCTATCCAATTCAACAAGCACTTACTATTTGCAAAGCACAAATTCTAATTTGCATTAAAATCATTTGTACATATGCCCTATCTTCCTTACTAAGCTGTAGGCATAGCTTGAACATTTAACATCTCTTAAAGTACTTTGCACTAATAAACACTACTTCACTAATGATTGTTGAATTACATTTGTTGAATTGAATGCTTGCTGCAACATGTTACTAATTACCACTGAAAATAATTAAGCTTTATTGAAAGCATTTTCTAGATTATATGTGCACATGTATAAATTTGCACATATGCACATATACATGTTAATCTATAGCTCAACACTTTTGTGGATCAGTGATCTTATCAATATGGAAGTCCTTCTGAATTGGCAGATGGCAACTCATTTATATCTTTTTATTCTGTGTGACTTTTATCCATACCCTTCCTTGGGGGGGGTAGGAATATAAAGGTCCCCAATGTGTAGAAGATCTTCCTTTATGTTCTTTGTCATTATAATGGTACCACATTATATTGGTGTTTGCATACACACATACACACACACACACACACACACACACACACACACACACACACACACAAGGTTAAAATTCGTAATCACTTGAAGTCTGCAAAACTCCTGATCAGATAAAAATATAATTGGCCAATGTTAAACAAAATGTTTATAAATACAATAAAATTCAACATGGTATTTTAATAGTGCTTAAAATTTTTCTAAATAATATTTCGCCTCTCCTATTACATGTTAAAATAATTTTTCATTTAAAAAAAGTTTTGATTCTACATTCTACTCTTTCCTTCCTTCTTTCCTCTTTTCTCTATTCCCTGAGACAGTAAACAATCTAAGAATTATATATGTACAATCATGTAAAAACATTACCATATTATTCATTTTGTACAAGGGGATTTGAACAAAAAAAGAAAAAAAAGTGAAAAATAATATGCTTCAGTTGTATTCAGACATCAATAAATCAGTATGAAGCCTGCAAAGAAATATTTCTATTTGAGTTTGACACAATTGGTGTACATACATTACACTCATATACATTAGTGCAGATCACACATCATGGAATGTATTTTCATACTTACTCATACATATAAAATATCACAATATTTAAGCATGGAAAAGGACATCAGGGGCTATCTAATTCATCTCATATTTGATGAAGAATTCTTTTCTACAACATTTCTCATAAGTCTTTTTCAGGCACTATTTCCAAAGAAGCCATTCCATTTTGGATTAGTTTAAATCATGATGATATTTTTTTCTTTATGCACATTAAGAATAAATCTCTGCCTCTTTGAAGTTTCTGTCTATCATTCTTTGAACTAAATAGAATTATCTAACCCCTCTTCTATATATTAATGCTTAAATACTTGAAAACAATTAACATGTTTCTTCCAAAGTTTTCTCTTCCACAGACTAAATACTTCCAATTTCTTCAACCAAATGCTTGTTAAGGTATATATTTTTTAGTTCTCTCATTATCTTTTCAACATCCCACTTCTAAACATGCTTCAGCTTGGCTTTATCTTCCTTAAAATAGGATATTCATAAAAGAGCATACATGTTATATAATAGGTGGCTCAGTAAATAGTATGAGGCCTAGAGACTCATTTTTCTCAGTTCAAATCTGGCCTCAGATAGTTACTAGCTGTGTGACCTGGACAAATTATTTAATCCTGTTTGCCTCAGTTTCCTCATCCATAAAATGAACTAGAGGAAGAAATGTCAAAACAGTCCAGTATTTTTGCTTAAAAAAAAAAGACCCAAATGGGATCATGAAGAATCAAACATGACTGAAACAACTGAATAACAATAAAAATGTTATATAAGATTATAGAGTATAATAGAATTATTCTCTCCCAGTTTAGTATTAGTTTTGTTGACTGTCATATTAAACTGTTGATTTATAGGATTATAAATTTAGAACTGGATGGAAGGGATTTAAAGCTAATTGAATGTTCCTATTTTTTAAAAAAAAGGTTTTTTTTTTTTTTTTTTTTAAACAAATGAGGAAATCGAGATTGAGAGAAATAAAATAACTTGTTAGAAGTTAAATAAATAACATAGCTGGTATATATCTGAGGCAGGAGATGAACTCAGATCTTCCAATGCTGAGTTCTAGTCATTGAGACTCATAATGAATTAACGTGAAAGTCTACTAAAACCTCCAATCATATTCATACAAGCTGCTTTACAGCATGTTTCCCCCTGTATTTGCAAAGTTGATTTTTTTGGGACCAAATTAGAAAACACTGTATTTATTTTTTCCAATTCAGTTTGGACCACTGAGATTTGGTTGGATCTGAACTTGGTCACTTAATGACATGCTTTATGTCATTTGAAGACTTAATCAACATCCCATCTATATTTTCAAATATATAATGGGTAAAAATGTTGAATAGTAGGGAGTTGATTACAGATACCTGAAACATTCCTCTAGAAACCCCTCTCCAAAATTACATTGATTTAAAAATGACTCCTTGTTGGGACCTGTCATTCAACTAATTCTAATTTTACCTAGACCATATTTACCTAGACCATATTACATACATACCATGAAAGACTTTAACCAAATCATATAATCCCAATCATATACACACACACACAGCAAATGCAACAACAACAAAAAAATCCCTAACCCATCTTAGATGGTTCAATTTAATTATACAAACATATTATAGGACTATGATATGCAAGCATATATTGGGAATACAAAAGCAAACATAAAGGGTTCTTTCCTTTGAAGAATTTCCATTAGGTGATGCAGTGGATAGAGTGCAGGATCTGGAGTCAAAAGACTTGAATTCATATCTAGCCTTAGATACTTATTAGCTGTGTGATCCTGAGCAAGTCATTTAACCCAGTTAGCCAGTTTATTGATTCTAATACTAGACTTTTACCTATTGTGCCACCAGTTGCCCACAGAGTAAGCATCCAAATATTTGTTGAATGAATATTCATCTTACTTTCTTTTCAAAACCAATTATAGAGCTGTCATCCATAAATTTATCTACTTGTTTAAAAATTGATTCATATTTTAAGCCGATACCATCTCTTGGCATAAGTTCTGTATTGCCTGCTGTGTGACATAATAATAATTCCTTTTACTAGTCCTAAATTACTTCACTCAAGGTGCCCTCCAAGACAGATAATCAACTACCTAAAATAGTTACTTGTTACCCACTCTGGAGGCAAGGAGTTTAGTGGGATGTCCTAAAATTCTCTCTGCCTCTATGATTTTGACATAACATACAAGTTAAAAAAGTTTTTTAAAAAGCATAATTCAAATATGAGTTAGGGTTATTTCTTCTGCCCTTCACTCTTTGAGCCTGGGAGGACACTGACTAAAAAGAAGTGGAGAAATTGTTTTTCACTCTGTCCTTTTCCTCCTCTGCACTTCCCCTGTCTCCCTCTTTACAGATAGGGACCATGGCTTTTATGCCTTCAATTTCACCATAATGTCAGCATAAAGCTCTGCACATAATAGAAATGTGTCATATATACTTTCAATTTCACCATAATGTCCAAGAGGTGTGTCATAAACATTTATTGAATGAAAGAATATAGCAGAGCCTTGGAGTTGAGCCAGAACTATTATTGGCCATACGTACTCTATCCTTGCCCATCACATGCTATGTCCCTTTTCAGTCATGGATAGAGCTGAATTATTCCTATATTATGATAACTTTCCCTTTGTGCAAAACAAACAAACAAAAAATTCCCTCTGCTAGCATGGAAGGGGAGAATGATAAGCCTGTGACTGCATTTGGGGTATTTACTTTGATTCAATACAGGAAAGATCTGTGATTTCTTCAATGTGGGAACTCTGCTTCTCACATATAATTGGAGGCATAATTTGGGGAGTACCAATATGAAATGCTGTCAAACTGTTGTATTGATCTGAACACTTTGGCTTGCCACTAAAACTTTTGAAGGACAAGTTTTGTGTTATGTAGTTTCCAACAATAAGAGCTTTAGAACATAGGCAAATCTAAGAAAACCGGAAACTGTTTGATAGATAAGGTCAAAACCCTGGGCTGACCATAGTCTTAAGTGTGTCTAGGATAGAAAATTGTGACAATAAGTTGACCTGAAAGAAGGAAATTATAGGAGAAGGCAGCAAGAAGAAAACCTGAAGGATTTATCCAATTTCATATTGAAAATAGTGATAAATTATCCGAGTTTCAGGAAAATAGGGCAAGAGTCAAAGATGTACATTCTTTTAAAAAACAAAATAGAATTAGACTTCAAAATTACACATTCTGAAAACATAATGAATTTCAAAGATATTCAGGACCTAGAAAAAGTTATTAATAAAAATGTACAACTAAAGAAAGTACACTAATTATTAGAAGAGAAAATTCAAAGTGAACAAATAAATGATTGATTAAATGATTATTAAAATAATACAAGGCTATAAGTAATTATAATAAAGATTTTGCATATATGCATATAAAATAAATAAGGCATATCTTTTCTAATGGTAATAAAAATGATGAAATTATAGAATAGAATAAAATGGGTAATAATAATAATAATGGTTAATGAAAAGGCAAAGAAAGGAAAGCTAGATGGCACAATAGATAGGACACTGGGCCTTGGAGTCAGCAGAACCTGCCTCAGACACTTAATACTTGCTAGTTATGTGAGACTGGGCAAGTCACTTAACTCCAATGACCTTGCAAAAAAAAAATAAAAAAGGCAAAGAAAACAAAAAAGATTCTTATTTGCTGTTAAAGTGCATTTAATATAAATAATAGCAATAAGAAGGGGGTGGTGGAAAAAAAGTAGCCCAAAATGTCAAAGGCAGAAGTTCTTTATAATAAAAAGTTGACTAAACATCAGAGCAGCAAAAGACACTAATTTATTGTACATGACTACAACTTGTTTTATGAAGTAGTTATAGAAAATTGAGCATATCATAGATTTAGAGATATAAAGGATCTTAGAGGCCCTCATTTTACAAATAAGGAAGGTTTTTCCCAGGGTAAACATGTCTGATGCAGCATTTGAACCCACATTTCTTTGATTCCAACCCAGTAACCTATCACTAAGCCTTGATGTCTTCTTAGGAAACAAAGTGAATACCAACAAACTGGGAAATAGCTAACCTCTCTACCTCCAAACCCAAAGCTATGGTATATGAATATATAGTGAAATAGTATATGCAGTTAAAAATGAAATATTAGAAACCACTAGGAAATCAGAGAAACATGATGTTGCAGGCTAGGGTTGATCAGGCTGATGGAATACCTCAAGTTGGAAATTGGAACAAAGTGAAACATACATTTATAGAAGACTTGATTGTTTTGACAGTTAACAAATGAAGGCTTGTTTAGCTGTGGCAGGGAAAGGCTATTTCACAAAAATTTTGAGTGAGCAAAGTCTATTGATTCAACTGAGGACAATTTTATTGCCCTATTATGGGCAGGTGCTAATGTTCTCTCTATTTCTTTGTACTTGGGCATCAGGAAATAAAACTAGAGTTTTTAACCCCCTGAGTTAATTAAGTCTGGAAAATCGTTTCAACACATTTTAAGAAGAACTAACATAGCTCCCATGGGTAGAGGGAATGAAAGAAACATCAATAGATATTCTTCCTACAGCACCTGGGAAGAGCTATACACCTAAATAAAGAGAACCAAGAGAACAATATACACAGTGACAACAACAAAATAAATATAAAGACCATTAAAAAAAAGGAAGTAAACTTTGATTAATGGAAAAACCTTTTTTTTTTTTTTTTGGTTTTCAGAGAACAGATAATGAAACATATCTCATCTTAAGACAGAGAGGTGGGGCATTACTATCACAATGTTGCCTACCTTGTTAGATAAGATAATTTTATCAAATGTTTTTGTTCAATTGTTTTTCTTCATCACATGAGAGATTTCTCTCTGGAGGGTAAGTACTGAAATGGGAATGATATGATGACAAATGATCTTAGCAAAACATATCAACATATATTAACATGAGAAAAGAAGATATAATAATTTGACCTAAAATATATTGTGCAAATAAATACAAATTCAAAAAAGCAGTAATGGCACTAATGATAACTAATAAAATGGAATTAATTTTTTAACACTCATATCTATCTATTATCATCATCATTCATTATCACCAACTTGAGTTTATAACAAGTATGTAAGAAGGGCTCAACATGAAAAAAACTCATAAAAAGCATAAACAAAAACTTTCAGTTCTACATTTTATATCAGTAAAAATAGTTTGATAAAGACTATCTTTCATTCATTGTAAGAACACTAAAAAGAAAAAAAAAAGACTAGCCAGCGAGGGATTTTTCCTTGACCTAATGAAAATTATATATAATATACCAAAGAACAAAATTCCAAAAAACAATGGAAGATTACCAGAAATAGGTACAGAACATGAATATTGACTTTCAACATTTTATAAAATTTTGTTTTGTGTATTTTTTGGTGGGGAAGACGTAGCATTAAAAATGCTAGCAACTGCAATGTTAGTATTAAAAAAAAAAAAAACCCACATTAAAAGGATTTACATTTGAAACAGAAAGGTCAAACTATCTTTACTAGGTCGTGATATGGTTATACCTTGAAAAAAACAATCTAACCATCTGAAGCAGAAAAATTGATAGTTAGAATGAATAAATTCATCAGAAAGAGGATACAAGAATCCACAGAAATTGTTTGATTTTTATTAACTAGCAATAAAGATGAAGAAAACATGATAAAACATAAACTATATTAACAGTATCAACAAAACTCAGCAAAGCTTTGTGAATAAAAGTACTTAGTTATACCTGTGCAAGGACATCTATAAAACAATAACTAAAATAAAGCAAAACCAAAATAGTTGAAGGAACATTCAACTTTCATTATGGGTTAAATTAATATAGCAAAGATGACTAATTCCAAAATTAAATATTTAATGAAATACCAATAAAAATAGCAAGGGGTCATTCCATACAACTAGATAAATTTACATGGAAAATCAGATGGGCAAGAAAATCTAGGACATGTTTAAAGAGTTTATGAAATTGATTTTGTACTTTAAAATATATTATCAAATGGTTATTACAAAAAATCTGATAGGGACAAAATATGGAGAAAGTTGTCAGTTGAAGAGAATAAGTCTGTATGTGAATTAAATCAACATATCCAAAAGATGTATAGACTTATTGGGAAAGTAAACTTCAGGAAATATATTCATTCAAATGGAGCTGTGATCTCATTGATTTGCATGTTCTTCATATGATACCACTTGCCACCTCTTACTATCTGCCCTTCTTGAATGACTCTTGTGCATGCCCTCCTAAAAGTTGATCACAGATTGATCCAAGTGCTGAAATAGGAGCATTCTGTCTGTCCACCTGCCAACTCTTATTCTTGATAAGTGACCAGCCTATCTTCTCTATCTATAATATATTGCTCTAATGCCATTTTCTTTTCAAGGTCCTCCTTGAAACTTTCTGCTTTTCACATGTTGCAGTTTTTTCTTACCCACCTAACATGCATGTCTCCATTGTCTGAGAAGTACGATACTCATTTTTAGAACTTTGGAGGTTTTTGAATTCCATGATTTGTTTCCATACCATAAAGTATAAATATTCAAAAGATGAATCTTTGTTTCTAGGAGAATCCTGATAGGTTAGGAAAGAAGCTTTGCTAGGGAAAGCCTCCACATACTTAGGATAGACATCTCTCTAACTCACCGACAGGTTTGAGGGCTCTTACCCTCAACCTAGTTTAGCTTGCCTAATGGGTCAGTTTTCCAGGATATGACCATTACCCATGCTACGTTTCTTGGAACCACAGGTGAGAGTTGAGTGAACCAAGTGAACATCAAAAGGTAGATGATCAGCCCTGAAAAAGGTCTTGAGAAGCCTTCATGCCAGAGATGCTAGTTCTCTTGAATACTCCATACATCTAACTAAACTATATCTAAACTGCATAGGGTCTGGCCTGTGATTTTATTGCCCAGGGAACATCCAAGTATGGAAGTTGTGTACTTAAGCAGATTGTTTATCAGCAACTAAAACTCTTACAGACTTGTCTACCACAGATATAAATATAATACAGCAGAAATAAAGTCAATCTGGGGTTTTCTAAGTCAATGTGTTTCCTGAAAGGATCCATTTCTAATTGAATTTGACATCAGGGAGCTTAGAGCTTAGTTTAAAGTTAGTTTAAAGTTTAAAGGACTCATTCAGATTCACAGAACTTGTCTCAAGTAGAAGGGATACTAAGCCATGCATGAAGCATATATGTATGTATATGTATATGCCAGACTTGTCATTTTATCTACTGTTCCATCTAGCTCCCTTTCTGAAGGACAACTTAACATCTATTGAACTGACAAAAGAAATTAAAAGCAAGAAAACTCAATGCTGATGGAGTTTTGGAGAAACAAGTGCTTTTACTTTGTAAATCAATAAAGACTTTGTGGAGAAAAATCTGGACAGACATAATAAAAGTTACAATTATCATGTCCTTTCATCTAATACTTACATTGATACTAATTGACAATCTAAATATCTGACAAGAAAAGAATGGTTAAATAGATTCACAGAATCACAGATTTTTAGCGTAGGAAGAGATTTTAGATACCATCTAGTTCATAACAGAAAAAGTCTTCTTTACAATATTTTTGACAAGTAGTCATCTTTAGTGATAGGAAACCTCCAGAGGCTACACATTACACTTTGGGATACTTCTAATTTTAACTGTTGTACATAAGATCTGATTCACTCACCCAATCCTTTAATTATCAAGTTAAGTCCCCAGATTTAGGCCACTACTTTTCTCTTCTGTATAATAAGATTCTGGGGTTGGCTTCTAATACCTATCACTCATGAGCTTCCACCTGATATGTTTTCCCCCAGTATTTTTTAAACTATCTCTTCCCCACAGTAATTAACCACTTAACATAAATTAATTCTTAAATAGGGATATCTACTGAGGTTTAGCAAGGACCAAAAATAAAAAATATTTTAAACCATAAGCACATTCTCCTTTCTATATACTTAAAATGGATTCTGTCTTAAAATGAATGTTAAGAAATCCTATCCACTGGCCTTGGCTCTTTTCAATAGTAAGGTGATTCAAGTCAATTCCAATAGACTTGTGAGAAAAAAAAGCTATCCACATCCAGAGAGAGAACTATGGAGACTGAATTTGGGAAGCATAATATTTTCACTTTTGTTGGGGTTTGTCTGCTTGTTTTTTTTTCTTATGTTTTTTCCTTCTACTGATTTTTCTTGCTCAGCATGATGAAAATGGAAATATGCTTAGAAGAATTACACGTTAAATATATATATATATATATAGATAGATAGATAGATAGATAGATAGATAGATAGATAGACAGATTTGCTAGCTGTCTTAGGGAAGGGGGAAGAGAGGAAGAAAAATTTGGAACACAAGGTTTTACAAATATGAATGTTGAAAACTATCTGTATGTACTTAAAAGAATAAAATACTTTTAAAATAAAATAAAGAAAGAAAGAAAGAAAGAAAGAAAGAAAAAGAATAAAGAAAGAAGGAAGGAAGGAATAAAGAATGAAAGAAAAGGAAAGAAAGAAAAGAATAAAGAAAAAAAGGAAGGAAGAGTGGGGTGGGGTCTAGACCTGAGGTGAGCACTATTAATCTAAGAGGAAACTTGTAGAGTTCAAAAAGTCATAGTTAGAAACAGAAATGGAAAAAAATCTTTTTATGGATGACATATTTAAAACAACATGCCCTTCTTCAGATATAATTTGGATGAAAAAGTCCTGAATGCTCCTTCAACTTCCTGTGCACAATGCATTATACTAGGTGCTGGCACACTACACAAATTAAAGCATATATTTCTAATATGGAATTATACAATTATACAATTTGAGAGCTAGAAGGAACCTACTCAAAAAGATTCCACGCTATAGCATAAGTGGCCATTTGGTTTCTGGTTGAAGGCCTCCAGGGAGGAAGAATCTACTGCCTTTCAAAGTAGCTCATTCCAAGGTAGAATCATTCTAATCATTAGAAAGTTTTCCTGGCATCAAGATTAAAGTTGTCTATTTACCATTTATATCCATGGCTTCTGGTTTTATCCTTTAAGGCCAAACAAAACAAGTCTACTCTCTGTTCTTTGTGATAACAGGATTAGACTTCAAATACTTGAAGGGTTATCACATGTATTTGATAACCCATGTATTTGAATATGTATCCTCCCTTAAGCCATCTCTTATCTCAGTAAAACATTCCAGTTCCCTCAGTTTGCCCTCATACACTCTAACCTACAGCTTTTTTCCACCTTGGTTGCCCTTTTTTGAATTCTTTTAAGCTTATTGACATCCTTATTATACTATGGCACCTGGAATTGTAAATAATATTTCAGACGAAGTCTGACTAGGACAAAACTATAAAAGGTCTATCATCTCGTTGTTTCTGGAGATTATGCTTCTCACTGTAGTCCAAGATCACATTTATTTTTTGGTTGCCACTCATACTGCTAACTTGTATTCAGCTTGAAGTCCACTGAAATACTCATTTTTTTTTCCCTCCCAGGTAACTGTTCAACCATATATTAGAGAGAGTTATCTAAAGCAGTTAAGTTAGGGGAGTAAACAATGTGTCAGAGGTGGGACTTGAACTCATGTCTTCCTGCCTATGAATTCTCCTCTCTATCCACCATGTCATAAAACATATCACTACTACTTTAATAATTCTGCCCCCTAAAAGGGAATAAACATCCTGTAAGAGAGTGAAGGATTCATTAGTATGTTGGGACATTGAACTGCTGGCCATTCCAAGTTCAATTCCTTTCCAAGAGGATTCCAAAGTGGGATAAGTGCAACACTAAATTGGAAAGACGCTTGGAACTGGAAAAGTGGAACCAATCAAAGAGGAAAGAGAATTTTATTGAGTGTTTATAGACTACTGTTGTTTATATGTTTTTTCTTTCTATGTATAAACTCCTGTGAGTCCTTTGTGCCTTTTGAATTTTCTAGGGGATAAAATAAATAATTTTTTCTATACCACATACATTTATTACCTCAAGTATTTGTAAAGGAGCTGGGAACCCTATTACTTACAATTGTGGAAACCTAGACATGAGCTATTTGTAATTTTCCAGAATTTCCCAGAAATTCAGATGAGACCATAAATAGATGGTTAGATACAGGTACTTATGGATACTTTAGGACCACCTACAAGATTGGTTCTAGATTGCATTTACTTAAATATCTGGAGGGAGGGGAGGTCCTCTAACAGTGAAAAGTATTTTATTCAATCTTGGTGTTCTCCTTTATCTTTTGTTGGGCCACAGTTCTTTTAAAGTCTTGACCCAGTTTCCCTAATTGTCCTATTCAATTCGCACCTCAGGTTATAATCATTCCCTCTTAATGTTTGATGGAATAAAGGTCTTTATCCATTTTAGATATCATTAGAATATCAGGAGCCTCTTCAGTACCTCTCCCATTATGTCATTGTTCTTGTTATCCTATAAAAGAATCTTGTATCTGACATTCACAGCTGGATTCTTTGAGACGATTGTCACGTTCAGCCCTGGGACCAAACCATGGAACCATTGGTCCCAGTAAATCTCTCCCATTCAATAAATTATTAAATTGTTCTCTAATCTCTATCTTGCTCAGTTTCTCTGGCATTACGGAATGCCAGAGTTTGAGTTTCCAAGTTTTGAAGGGACTTTTTGCCAATTTGCTGTATTGGTTTAACATGGTAAATTATGGAATAGAAGTAAGTGAGGATGAGCAGAAAACAAGGCATCTTTGACAAATATAGACAAATTCTTCACAACATTTATGGAAGCATCTAAAAATCCCTGGTTTAGAACAGCTTTTCGGCTAAAATGACATGGAATCTTCTTGCAAATGAACTTGTTTAGATGTCCTAAGAAGATTCTATTTAGTAAATGTGATATAGTAGAAAGCACAAGAGCTTAGAATAAAAAACAAACAGGATCATTATATATTTAATTTCTCTGAGCCTCAATCCTGCTTCTGTAAATTAGGGATAATTGTTCTACTCATCTCAAGGGCTTGTTGTGAAAGAAAAGCTTTTAAAACATTAAAATATTATCTAAATGTATTCATTTGGTAAATATTTGTTGAGAGTCTTTTATGTGTAATCCACCATGATAGGTACTTTATAATCTAGTCTACAAGTTATTGAGAGGCAGTGTTACATAATGGATAGAGATTGAGCTTTGGAACCAGGAAGACCTGGATTCACACTTACTGGCTTTTCATTTTAGGCAAGTTCCTTGTGTCTCAGTGCCTCAAGCAACTTTTTAAGATTATAAATTGTAGAAGAACTGGGAGTTCCCTACACTAATGAACACTAATGAAATAACAAAAATATGTTATCATTGTTATATTATTATTCTTCATTTGAAACATGTTCTCACAGACTGATATGTCATATAGCATCATTACAATGATGACCTTTTAATGCAGGAATTTGTTTTGCTGGATTATACCTTATATTTTGTGAAGAATTAAAAAAGTATTGATTTGGGGAAACAGTAAAAGGTAGTGATAATAAATGTGTATAAAATAATAAAAAAAAAGAGAAAATAAGTAAAAAAAGATAGACCTTTGTTTTAGGAGAAACTTTAAACTAATTAAAATGATCTATAATTTTCCAAAGGCAATTAAATCTGCTCTTGTCTTGCTCAATTTGGGACCCAGCTCTTTGCACAATGTGATGGACTAGAGGTAGAGAGCTACAATCTCCAAAGAGCTAACACTGAAGGCCACTCAAAGGGCACATGAGGAGATGGATAATGGACATAACCAAGCTATAAAACATTTTCAGCTAAGACATATGGGAGAAAAGTGGTATAAAGGATGTCATCAGAATGATATGAAGTAAGGATAACCAATGGCCAGCAAAGCCAAAGTACATAGAAACAAGTTGTCAGTGCATTGGAAGTACCACACCAGTAAGAATCACTCTGGATGAAAGGCCACAGAGGTTAACTTTTTATCTCCTCGCATACACATGTGTTTAATAAAAATTGGCTGAAATGCATTATGAATTGCTCAAGATAATACTGCAAATCAATGATAGAACCAAGACAATAAATGACTCAGTTTCCTTGACTTCTGGCCCAGCATTTTTTTTTTTTTTTCTACCATGCTTTACTGATTCTTTAAACCATATCTAAAAGCATTTGGCTTTCTCAAAGCGACAGAGCACCTTCTCTACTATTTCATTTGGGATACATTGCTAGCTAAACTCTCTTTTTACAGGTATTTATTTTTTATTTTATTTCATTTATTATATTTATATTTATTCTTTATATATTATTATATATAAATAATCATAAATTTATTAATTTACAGGTATTAAATTTTACAAATTTAAACTTTGCCCTAATCTGAATTAGTGAGGTCT
This sequence comes from Antechinus flavipes, assembly GCF_016432865.1. Lineage (NCBI taxonomy): Eukaryota > Metazoa > Chordata > Mammalia > Dasyuromorphia > Dasyuridae > Antechinus > Antechinus flavipes. The sequence goes on along the minus strand of NC_067398.1, from coordinate 482,791,471 downwards.
AGCTCCTTTTTTCATAAGGTATGACTGTGATGTTTGATTTTTTTAGTCACTGTTATTCTTTTGTTGTTTGGATCCTCTCATGCTCTAACCCCCACCTAGATCTTCTGTCTTGTTATCAAATATTCTTTGAAAGAACTATATAAAACTGGGCCTCTATGTATTTTAGTAAATTACCTGCTATGAATATTTAGCATTTATTTTCAGTTAGTAATCAAAGACAAATTCAGAGAGTTTAATATGATCTATTATTTCTTCTAGTGAAATGAAAATTGTATTCTGTCCCTTTCCAATAACAGTCAAAGAGTTGAGTCATAAGCCAAGCTAAGATTCTCTGGTGTTTGGAAATAAGTCATATCAAAACAGTAAAATAAAGCAATGTGAACAATATTGAGAAATACAGAGGGTGGGCAGGCTGGTGAGCAGCCTAGCATGGGGGTGGAGATTTATCTTTTATTAAACAAAACAAGTTACGTTGGCCAGTGAGAGGCAGATTTTGGCATTTCAACTATGTCAGCCTTTGACCTGCCTTCCTTCCCCCTCAGGGATTCTATCCCTAGACTTCAGATGAGCTACTTTATTAGCTACCTGGCTGAGAGCTGCTGCTGCCTACTGGCACAATGACTGGTGTGGGACTGTTTTCTCCTGACATTTGTCCTGAAGGGTGTGGCTCCTCCTGCCTCTCCACCCACTACTTCCTGCTACTGCTTCTCTCCTTGATGGCAATCTTGAAGCATATATCCCTCTCTCCCACCTTGGCTTCCACCCACTGCTTTTTTCCCACAGCCAGAATTCCTCTCCTCTTCCAATGGGATTAAATGAATGGGTGGAGGCTTCTGCAATGTTTAAAGTGGCAGAGTTCCCCTATGTATAATACAAGACCCAGTGTGTTCCCACCCTCTGTAGTCCTTACTGGTGTTCCCACAAGTAGTGAGGTGGTTGTGATTTTCTCCAAAGACTCGGGCACTCAGTTCCTAAACCCAAGAACCAAATGTTTCCATCACCTTGTAAATGAGATCTCCATTCCAAGTCACAATCAATTGTAAGAACATCTTTTGCCAAGATGCCTCAGTTCTTCCTGCCTTCTATCTTAGATATGCAACTTTTATCTTGTCTAACTTTGTGATTTGACTTTCAAAGCTTAGTTTTTTTAATGAGATAAATAAATAAATAAAGCTTATTTATTATTCTGTCATCATGGCTTTATCATCATGGAATGAAATACTGAATAATGAAGGTGCAAACACCCATTTTATGAGCCTCTTGCAAGCTTTCCTATATAACTAATATCCATCATTAGGTGAAAGTCATATCATTTCCAATTTGATGGAGCTTTCTTTAGGAATTCTTGATGACTCTAAGGTATTTTATATGCCAGTGCACCTGTTGCTTGTAATCAGTTTTATTAGATAAATGGGCATCTAGTTTCCCCCCACACCTTTTTAAAAATCTTTACTCATTTTATCCTCAAAGGACCTCTGTTAGAACTAATATACATTTATTATCACTTTTTCATGAATAGTAGTTCTCCCTCTTTGTCTCTCTCTCTCTCTCTCTCTCTCTCTCTCTCTCTCTCTCTCTCTCTCTCTCTCTCTCTCTCTCTCATTCCTGTTTCTTTGTCTCTTTCTCAGTATGTATCTTTTCTCTTTCTTTGTCTTCTTATCTCTCTGTCTGTTTCCTCTATTTCTGTCTCTCTGTGTGCTCTTTCTCTCTTTCCCTCCTTTTAAACACATTTCTCTCAAATGGCTTTCTTATAAAGTTAGGAGTATGGTATAATATATTTCCCTTCTCCAACTCCCCCTCCTCCAACAGAAAAGTAGCCTCAGCTTCCATTGATATGAGAGAATACCTTTGTGATTTCTTTAAATCCTTCCTTCCTTTCTTCCTTTCTTCCTTCCTTCCTTCCTTCCTTCCTTCCTTCCTTCCTTCCTTCCTTCCTTCCTTCCTTCCTTCCTTCTTTCTTTCTTCCTTCCTTCCTTCCTTCCTTCCTTCCTTCCTTCCTTCCTTCCTTCCTTCCTTCCTTGCTTCCTTCCTTCCTTCCTTCTTTCCTTTCTTCCTTCCTTCTTTGTTTTGGTTTTTGATACATTTTGAGATATAGATATTATGGAAATATATTTGCGTAATTTCAAATCTAGACTTGATATATTATTTGGCTTGGCTTCTTAATGAGTAAGGGTGTGGGGGGGAAGAGGAAGATAATCTGGAAGTCAAAATTTAAAAAGTAAAGAATGTAAAAAAATAAATACTATTTAAAAAAAAAAGGAAAATACACAAGCAATTACTGGGACATAGTAAAGCATATTAGGTAAAGAGCTAGCCTTGGAATCAAGGATGCTTGGATTCATGTTCTATCTCTGATATATGTTGGTTGTGTGATACTGGGCAACTAATTGACTTCTCAGTGTCTGATAACATTTGCTCAGGCTATATGTGATCAAGCTGCTGATTGGCTTTGGAAGAGAGTTTCTTCTTCTGCTCAGTTCCTTACATTATTGATATCACAAGTTGGACCAAAAAAAGCATAAGACACTGTTTTGGGTGACAGATTTAGAAGGGAAAAAAAAAAAAAAGGAAAAGTAGTTACTGATTTCAAAGAGCTTACATTCTCCTGCACATTTTTTATTATACTTTTTTGTTCTCAGCTATTTTTGTCAATCAATGAATGCCGATAACATTGTGTTGTGGAGGGGTCGGAAGATTTTTTTTTTTGATATTAAAAAAGTCTGGAAGTCACTGGAATATAGTAATTATGTATATCACTGACATTTGTTGAGTACTTTATATATATTTATCTTATTTTTTTCCTCACATCCTCATGAAATAAGAATTAAAGATATTACGATCCTCATCTTACAAATGAAGAAATTATTTTTTCTTAGAGTTTCATTTCTGTTCTCCCTATCATACAAAGCCAAACCAGACTAGCATCTCACATATTTTGAATCCATATTCCTCCTTTGTTCTTTTTTTAATTTAAAAATTTTACTTAATATTTGTATTTCCCTCAATCATGTAAAAACAATTTTTAACATTTGGTTTTAAAATTTTGAATTCCAAATTTTCTCCCTTTTTCTCTTCCCCCACCACATTGAGAAGGCAAGCAATTTGATATAGGTTATAATGTGCAGTCACATAAAATATATTTCCATATTAATCATGTTGTGAAAAAATATAGACTAAAAAAATCTCAATTAAAAAAAAAAAAAAAAAGATATGCTTCAATCTGCATTTAGATACCATTCGTGCATTGTCTGGGGGTGAATGGCATTTTTTATTCTAAGTCCTTCAGCATTGTCTTGGATCATCATATTAGCTAAGTTATTCACAGATGATTATATTGCAATGTTGCTTTTACTTTGTACACAGTACATTTGAGTTTGCATCAACTCATGTAAGTCTTTTCAGGTTTTTCTGAGAGCAAAGGGAAATTGATTCTGGAAGAGATTAAGCGAATTGCCTAGTGTCACAGAGCTGGTGAGAGTCTGAAGTAGGATTTGAATACAGGATTTTCTGACACTAGTCCAAGTCAGATCTAGCCATTATGCTACCCAACTGCTTTGGATGTGAAGGATGGCCCATAAGCATGCTCTGAATCACAGAAAGATGATTAATGTAATTGGAAGAACCAGAAGTCTCCAATAGTAAGAGGCTTATGACACATCTACACTTTTCATTTCACAATTTCCTTATTTATACAACCTCAGAAACCTCTCTGTTCTTCACTAAAAGTTTTTTTTTTCCTGATGCAAGTTTTAATATCTATATAGTTCCAAAGTGATGTAACTTTTTAATTAATTGTGGGTGGAATGTCAATTAGTCATTTGTAGGAAGTATTTGTGAAAGAACTTCCTGTCACTCTGAGATCGAAGTTGTTTAGGAAACATAAAATTAAATTGGTTTCAAGTGTATTTTTCAATTCCTGCATACCTAAGAGACTTCTTTCCTCAGTTAACTTATCAGTTTTAAAAGGCATTCCTGAGGATAGTACACCTAAAGGCCTCTGGGCCCCTTGAAATTGAAATGTGAATCCAAGAAATGAGTATTCCTGCTAGCATCTGATAACTGTGGAGGAGAAAGTAAGATAAAAGGAAGAGCAAGCTCTTATATCAATCTCAGGGAAATAAAGAAATCTGCCTAAGCCACCCACCTGGTCTTTTGTCTTTAGATCTTTCTTTAAGAAACATCAAGATGGTTATTTATAAAATGTAGCTTTAGTGAGCTTGGGGGGAGGGAAAGGGGAAGTTTCAGCCATTTGCCTGGTCAAGACTACTCTTAAGTCAAAATATACTGTAATTAAGCCAGAATTAATTTTCCTCTGTTTGTGAAAGTGTTGTTCAAGGACCTGTTAAAGACTCATAAAGACCCCTTGCAGTCTTGTACTTCTACAGAAGAAATAGAGGCAGATTCCCATAATTATATGCTATTGTGCTTTCTGGCTTATAAAGTACTTTTCTTACTTGAATCCTGTGAGGCAGGTAGTTCAAATATCATGATTCTCATTTTTCAGATAAGAAAACTGAGACATGGAGAGGTTAAATGTAAGAATTTCTGGATTAGATTCTTGATTTCTACTCTTCCTTCAATCCACTTAACACATAAGCTACTAAAATAACTAGGGTAGCTAGATGACACAGTACATAGAGTACCAGGCCTGAAATCAGAAGGACCCATTTTTCTGAGTTCAAATCTGGCCTCAGACACTTACTAGTTGTGTGACTCTAGGCAAGTTACTCAACCATGTTTGCCTCAGTTTCCTCATCTGTAAAATGAGCTGGAGAAAAAAATGGCAAAGTATTCCAGTATTTTTGCCAAGAAAATCCCAAGAAGAGTCCCAAAAAGTTAGGCAGAACTGAAATGACTGAACAAAAACAATCAAAATAATATTCCTACAACACAAATATGGTGCCTGAACCTTCAGAAGTTTTCTATTGTTTTAGATGAAATACACATTTTTCAGTTCGGCATTTAAGGTTCTTCATAATCTGGCATCAACCCACCTTTCTAGGCTTATTTCTCATTACTCCCACACACTCCACATTCCAGCCTAACTGGTTTATTTTTTCTTCCCTATACTTGGCATCCTGCCACTGTGCCTTTCATTGGCTGCCCCTTGTACCTGGAATCTGCTCTGTAGTCACTTTTACCTCTTAGTATCCCTAATTTCCTTCAAAACTCATGTGTCCCTCTCACAGAAAGCCATTTCTGATACCCTTAGTTGTTAGTTCTCTCTTCCTTCTCAAATATCTGTAATATATACATAATTTTTCTGTTCATCTATTGTATTTCTCTTGTGAAATATAAGACCCATGAGGGCAGAGAATGCTCTTTATATCACCAGTGCCTAGCATTCTGCCTTCTATATAGTAGACAATTAATAAATACTTGATAGATTGGATCAAAACTATTAATCACAAAATTAGAAAAGTTCAGAATTGGAAGGGATTTTGGCAGCCATCTGGTTTAACTCACCCCTGAAAGAGAATCTGTTTTTGTTTTTTTTTTTCATACAGCAGTTAGATGGTGCAATGGATAGAGTGGATAGAGTGCATTAAAGCGCAATGAATAGTACAGTGGGCCTGAAGTCAAAAAGAGTAATCTTCCTTTTAGGTTAAAATCTGGCCTTGGACACTTTTTAGCTGGGCAAGTCACTTAACCATGTTTGTCTCGGTTTCCTCATCTATCAGATAAGCTAGAGAAGAAAATGGCAAACCACTCCAATATTTTCTCAAAGAGAATTCCAAATGGGGTCAAGAAGAGTCATATGTGCCTGAAAAATAGTAAATGGTACTCTGGACTTTTCTTGAAGACTGCCAGAGAGGAAAAATCCATCCTCCCCACTTCCCCACCCCCTGCCCAAGGTATCCTATTCTACTTTGGGATTGTGCCAATTTAAGGAATTTTTGTCTTATATAAGTCTAAAATTACCTCCTCAAACTTTTACCCACTATATCTTGTTCTGTTTACAGGGCCAAAGAGAAGTCTAATCTTTTTCTACATGTCAATATTCCAAATACTTAAAGATAGCAACACACCTCCTCTGAGTTTTCTCTTCTTTGTGTTAAATATCCACTTTTCTTTCCAATGATTCTCATATGACAGACTCATCACTTCTCAGTTTTGGTTGTTGTCCTCTGAACACTCCAGGTTGTTTGTGTCCTTCCTAAAATGTGGTGCCCATAACAGCACACAATACACTGAATGAGATCTGACTAGGGCATAATACAGCAGAATTCTTGCCCAGTTATTCTAGATAATGACACCTCACATCATGCAGCCCAAGATCACATGGTATTATTGACCACCATACTGTTTTCTCATATTAAGCCTGCAGTACACTGAAACTTGGGTTTTCCCCCCCAGACAAACTTCTATCTAATCACATCTCCTTCCTCTCATGATTGTGAAGCTGATTTCATAGTTTCAATCAAGCCAGATTGCAATGTTTAAAAAGTGATTGGGAGATGAAGAAATACAGATAATGGACATAGAGGGTTTTTTTCTAGGAGGTTGAGAAGGAGGAGAGACAGACAGACAGAGATAGAATCGCACAGAGAGACAGACAGAGAGAGAAAGGAGAGATAAAGACAGGGAGGGGGGAAGAGAGAGAGAGAGAGACAGACAGACAGACAGATACAGAAAGAGAGACATAGAGAGAGAGAGACAGAGAAAGAGAGAGAGAGATACAGAAAGAGATAGAGACAGAGAGAGAGAGACAGAGACACACACACACACACAGACAGAGAAAGAGAGAGAGAGAGAGAGAGAGAGAGAGAGAGAGAGAGAGAGAGAGAGAGAGAGAGAGAGAGAGAGAGATGTCAGGGTCAAGTAAAAGTGAAGAGAAGTAAGGATAGGGAACCAGGGACCAAGTGGAGGCTTTGAGTTTTGCAAGGAAGAGGATCACCTACCTCTTCAACAGAAGCTAGAACAGAGGTGGAATATCTCCCTTTACTGATAAAGGACTTGAGGCTCAGTTGGGTTAAGGTCACAAAACTGATAAATGGCAGAATCTAGACTTGAGGTCACAAATTCTGACCCAGAGATGCATCTCTTTTACAATATTGTTTACAATTAATTTGTTTACTCTAAAGTTGCTCTATGTTTATTTTAGGTTTTTTCTGTTTTTCTCACAACCTGAAGTCTTTCACTAAGAAGCCAAGCCCTTTAATTTCCTGGTGATATTATCTAGATTATTGAAGGCTAATGATCTAAAGCAGGTGTCAATGGAAGGGAGAGAGACAGTTTTTGCTAACTAGTAGCTAATTACCTGTTTTCCCCTTCTTCTTAATGTATTTGATTTAAACTGTGTTTAAAAATATGCTTAAGGAGCAGTTAGGTGGCTCAGTGGATAGAGCACCAGCCCTGAAGTCAGGAGGACCTGAGTTCAAATCTAGCCTCAGACACTTAACACTTTCTAGCTGTGTGACTCTAGGCAAGTCACTTAACCTCAATTGCTTCAGCAAAAACAAACAAAAAGCCCCAACATGCTTTAAAGGGTTCAAAATGAAAAAATAAATGCAATTTGTAAAACAAAATCTACAAAATGCTTTACAAATATTATCTTATTTACATCTCACTAATTATGAGGTATGATGTCCACTTGATAGATATCATTGTCTACAATTTACTAAAGGAACCTACTAAAGATCAGGTGATTCTTTGTAAGTGTTTACACACTATTATTAAATACCAGAGGCAGGATTTGAATACAGGCCTTATATCCTTTTCTCTGTCTATTATGCCTTGCTGAAGCATAAGACTCTCTACACAACTTTTTAATGAATGTTTGTTGACTTTGAAGGGAAGAAATTTGGAGAAAAGAAAAAAAATCTTTTTTTCAATAAAAGATTGCTCAAGAGTGGAAAAAGTTAAAAGTTATGAGATTTGAAACAATAAGAATCTGATTGGTTATATAAATATTTATTTAGGTGCTTGCCCTGCAGCTGTGAGTGTGTGTGTGTGTGTGTTTGCATGTATATGCGTGTGAATACATGTTGGTTGAAAAAGCAAAGGGCAAAGCTAACACAGCCACCAGAGAAAACAAGGGCACCCCAGGGAAAGGTTGGTTACCCTAATAACCAGAAGGGTGATAAAATTAAGGGATAACTAGTAGAATTTCTCTATGATTTTAGAGATGGTCAGGAACAATGGAAAAGATCATATTAAGGAGGTGCTAAAAATGTCAAACTTTGGAGGGGGGAGAATTAACTCAGTAATGTTAAAAAAGACAGTTTGGGCTTCTTCCCTACTTTCTGCTTCCCTCCCACTTCCAGGGTAAGCCTCACCAAGCAAGTTTGAAGGCTAGCTCCTGTAAGCTCAGCCCAGAACTCTGGAATGGGAAAAAAAAAAAAAAAGTTACAATTAGGCCCTGACAAAAAGAGCCAAGAAACACTGAACTTGCATCAGGAAATTTGGGCTTGAATTCTGACTTTGCTATTTATTAGCTAATGTGACCTTGGATTGGTCACTAACCTGTTCTAAAGCTGAGCTTTTTCATCTATAAAATGAGGATTCTATCAGTACTTCCATCATCATTGTACCAAAATGCCTTTGTAAACCTTAAAGCATTAGGGAAATACAAATGATTAATAATGTTAAGTTAATCAGTTACCAAAACCCCTTTGAATTAGTTAAGGGGGAAGAGGATTTTACTTGTTACTTCCTCTATGTCTTTAAATGTTATTTCATAAATATATTTTCTTTTATTAGTATTCATTCAATTCATTCAGTTCCCAAGTATAGGAACTTCCATATTTCAAGGATCTGTGATTTTATTAGTGTAGGTCATGGGTTCTTAATTTGAGGACTATGATTTTTTTTTCTTTTTTCTTCACATTTTGATAATTATATTTCAATATAATTGGTTTTCTTTGTAATCCTATTTATATAAAAACATTATTCTGAGAGAAATCCATAGGCTTTACCACACTACCAGAGGAACATGTGTCATGTCCATGAGAAATGAAGAACTACTTAGTCCTTCCATAAACATAGTTCAGAGCCTTTGTGCGATTTTAGTAGATGGCCTTCAAAAATTATTCTGGTTATAAAATCAGTAACTTGTGACCAGTCTTGTGATGAACATTTTAAAAGTTTACTGTATTGGTCCTTAGACAGCAATCAACAGGTCCATAATCCAGGTCTTTCCAGTTTGATAGAACCTGCCTGGGCTTGTGCTCTGTTGATATGGCCTTCCAGAGCTCAAGTTCACCTTCACATCCTGCTGAAACAGAGAGCAATACAGAACATAGTACCATGCATATATCAGGTACTTAAAAACACTTGTTGGATGTTAATGTATAAATGTAAATAATTGCTATTTCATTCCATGCATTAACATAAAGCTATGCTTTTACAAACATAACACATAACTAAATAAAATAAGCAGGATTAAACTTACTCTAAAGAATGAGTTCTTAAGGTAAATTTGTTCTTTTTAAAAATAAAACATTTTTATAATCATATTTTAATATAATTACTTTCCTTTGTAACGCTATGCATTTTATTTTATGTGTTTAAAAAAACATTATTCTGAGAAGAAGTCAAGAGACTTCACCAGACTGTCAAAGAGTGCCATGACACACAAAAAGTTTAAGAACCCTTGCCAAAAATCATTGTCACTACATTTGGGAGAATATAAAAATTGTGCTTAAGTCTAAGTATCACCACCACCACGTGGCCTCTTTTAGAATTGCAGGTCTGGTGACTTGGAGGAAATAATTTAGAATCTTAGATTCAAGAAGGCATTAGAGACTCATATTCCAGCAAGTCAAACCCAGCAAGTCAAACCCATCACCGCCTACCATGATTACTGTCTCCCATCAGATCACGATAGAAATAGCCTAGGACTCTGAATCCAAGAATTTTGGGAATAATAGTGTTTGTTCACCAAATCACCAGACTGTCTCCCATAGTCATTAAAGGGAGAAATTATAATAGAGAAGGTTCCACCTTTGGTATTCCACTTTTCTCATCACTACCATTACAGTGTCTTGTCAACAACAGATTGATGGGCACAGGGAGAGGAAGCACACATATCCCAACCTGGGATACATGTCCTTTTCCCAGTCTGGTCCTGGCTATCATCATCCTGGGAAGAAGTTTTGTGGAGAAAGGGCCAACAATCCCTGCCAACTGTCATTTCACAGCTACAAGGCAGGCAACCCAACCTACCTGAAGAAGTGAGAAAACCTGAGGAAGAGATAGGAGACAGCATATGTCAGTAGGAATAGTTAAGTCACCTGCCCAAAGTCACACCTGGGATCTGTTAGGATCTCCTAACTTCAGGCTCAGTAATCTTCCTGTTATATTATACTGTTATAATATATTGCTACCAACTCTTCATGATTTTACAAATCTAGTAAATCTTAATGATAGCAAAATACAGATCTAGTAATAGCCCAAGTACCCCTATCTTGTAGAGGGATTAGAGTTTATATATAAATATGTGTGTGTATATATACATATTATATAATATATAATAAGTTATATAAAAATCCCCAAGAAAAATAAAGAAAATAAAAAAAAATAGGTTTCAATCTGTACTCAGAATTCATCAGTTTTCTCTGAGGTAGATGGCATTTTTCATCATAGTTTTCTTTGGAATTGTCTTGGATCACTATCTTGATCAAAGTAGCTAAATCTTTCACAGTTGACCCTTCTTAGAGTACTGCCACTGACTGCATATAATGTTCTCATGGTCCTGCTCATTTCACTTTGTATCAGTTCATATAACTTTTCTCAGATTTTTTTTTTTTGATATCCTTCTGACTGCCATTTCTTATATTTCATCACAACTATATAACTCAACTTATTCAGCCATTCTCCAATTGATGGCTATTCCCTCAATTTCCAATTTTTTGCTACCACAAAGGAGCTAATAAATGTTTATAAACACACAAATCCTTTATACAGACCTACTAGTGGCATTGCTGGGTGAAAGAGTATATATAGTTTAATAGCCCTTGGACAAAGCTCCAAATTATTCTCCAGACTAGTTCACAACTCCACTAACTATAGGAAACTAGAGTACTGGGTATTTCGGGGGTGTTACTACCTTTGGATTTTTTCTGTGGCAACACTTAGACACTAGGTTAGGGATGTTTATATGTTTATACACTAGTTTCTTCTTATCTCTTAGAATCCCTAGATTTCTTCCAGATTAGCTCAACCTCTATCTCCTACCTGTTTGCAGTTGTTAATACCTCTATCTTCCCCTTCTCCCCATTATTTGATATTTGCTTTGTACATGTGTACATGCTTAGTGGAATACTAGATCATTAAGAGGAAGGACTCTTTGCTTTCTGACTTTGCATTCCCAGTGTCTAGCACATCTCAAACAATCTTCAATCTCTCAAACAATCAAAGCTTGATGAATCAATTAACCAATTAGCAAACATTTATCAAGCACCTACCATATGTTGAATACTAGACTAAATTCTTGGGGATACAAGAAGAGGCAAAAGACAATCCTTACCCCCAAAATACTTAGAATAATATCCTTTATTGTTAAAGAACTTGATTCCACACTGATTCAGAGTTAGACTGTCCCATCCAACTTTTCTGTGGTTTGTCTTTAGTTTTCTCAGTTCCCATTTTCTCTTTATAGTTGTTCCACTCAAAACTGTTTTAGATTTCTTATATATTATTTTGGATAACTTGGTTAGAGTTTGGATTTCATTTGTATTTGTTCTCTAGTTTTGGTACTTTAGATTCCCCAGAGGTGTGAATGATATGGTTACATTACACTCCAATCTTCCTCACACTAAAATTCCCAAATATTAACGTTTTTGTTGGCTTTATTTGAAAGATCATATTGATTTCTTCCCTTTATCCTGGAGGCAACAAAAGATTGCATAGGAACTGTAATTATCTTCAAGATTATTTTTTGCTTATGCCATCATGAGTACCGCAAAGGTTAACAAGTACTCCACGAAATTGTTTCTTTTTGCTTTAGAATTCTAAATGAAACCAATTTCTTTTTTAGCCTCTTCCAAGAAAACCAATTATTTCTTCTATTCTTCTATTTTCTGGTTTTATTTACATTGAGAATGCCGTTATTGATAGAGTTCACTGATATATTGATCACTGAACAAAGACCTCATCTTTACAGTACCAATGGCCATTAGTATGTATAGATGCTCTAATTCTTAGTGCTTTTTAAATCTTTCCCCACCAGTTTCATAGTATCACTGGAGGATGAAAAGAGAGCCAGATGACTGAGGATCTTTTTTATATATTTTTTTCTTTTGTCTCAGAGGTTGCCATGTCTGAATAATTCATCACTTATATTGTACTGGTGATGAGCCTCTATGTATTTATTTGGCTTGGTTCTTAAATTATAGATATGGACTGATCACCAGAATCATGCTCTAAGCCTCTTTGTACTGCAGAAGCTGCCAGAGGTTGTGCTCTATTAGTATAGCTTTGAAGAATTTAAGGCCAACTCCATACAATGATGATACACTGGAATAAAATTGTTGCAGAGGTTTTCCATAGCACCCAGTAAATTTCCAAGCAAATAGTGGATGCCACAGTTCTCATAAAAGAGATTATTCTAGGTAGATGAATGGACTGTGAAAGTATAATTTAATTATGTGACAGAAAGTAGACTAGTTCAAATAATTCAATGGAATTAGGAATTCAGTTGATAAGAATGGTAACATTTATGATGCTATTCCTGGGTCTAGTTATATATTCCACCTGTCCATTAGAGTGAGGGAAATGTGCTTTGAAGGATGAATGTATGGAAAACTAATTAGTTCAGTTTAGAGATATAAGAGAGTAGGATCCTTGATGAGGAGTTGATATGATACAGAATATTTGAGGAGCAGTCAAAAGGTTTCACCAGTGCTAGAGAGTCTACTACTTCCAAAAAGATATTATAATTTTAGGTCAGGGGCAAGTCTAAGATGAAATTCAGTCGTTCTTAGAATTGAGTACATTATTCCAAATGTCATATGACCGGCAATGACTCTCTCTCAGTACACATTTCCTAACTCTTAACATCGCCAGTTCTTCAAAAGTCTACACCAATTTCTTCTTTGAGTTCTTTTGTTGTTGGTGTGATTTAGTTATTATCAGTCATGTCTGACTCTTGACCCAATTAGGGGTTTTCATGGCAAAGACCTTTGAGAGTTTTGCCAGCTCATTTTACAGAGGAGGAAACTTAGCCAAACAGGCTAAATGACTGGCGCAGGGTCACACAGATTGCAAGTATCTGAGATCAGATTTGAACTCATGACTTCCTGACTTCAGGACCACTACACATCAAATTGTCCTTTACTACTACATATTGTGAACCTAATCTATTTCAATGATTCATCATTCTCTTGAGTTCTAAAATCTGACTATTTGGTGCTTGCAAGATAAGAACAATTGTCTGCTACAGCTATGCAAGAATGAAATTAGATTATACTTTTGTGTCTTTTCAGGGGAACAATCACTTGATTGGAAGGAAAACGTCCTTTTCCTCTGTAATGGGAACAGTATCCCAAGTCCTGCTCACGCCATGCATATCAATGCAATTATTAAGTACTCACTATGTGCATGGAATTGTGCTAAACATCAAGGTTTAAAAAACAAAAGACAAATTGTAGTCTCAGAACTCATGGATTGCATTATCTAAGATTGCATTATCTAAGTTGGGCTAGTTTTCCCTTAAAAGATAGTTGTGATTGTCTTTGAGGTTTAATTTGCTCATGGGACTAAGGTTTATGTCACTGATACAGCTTTCTGGTTACTTATATACAAAATATTAAGGCCAGCAGGGACTAGTTGGACCAATATCCTAAACAAGACTGTGCTGTGCTCAATGTGTTTTATCTGGAATGATAATGTCCCTTCCTTGCTCTGGACATCTGTCCCATTCTATGGCTAAATAAATGTTTTATTAACTGTTTGATGGGTTATCCATTTCTCAGTTCATTTCATCAAAATGACTAAGAGAGTGACCTGGGTAAGAGTCAGTTTTGCATACCCTCTTTGGGGAAAATTAGAGTTCAAGTGAGATTGTGAATTAAAAGCCAGAATTGGATCAAGGATTGTAGTTTCTTAAGAAAGTCAAAGCCTAAAGTATGTAGCAATGGATGGAAGCCAGAGTTTACAATTTACATTTCAAACCTGAGAAATCCACACAGAAATGAGGAAGAGTGCTTAGGGTGTCAGCAATATGACTCCATCTTTAGGATTCTTCTTCCTAAAAATTTCATTCACCTTTTAATATCAGTGATGTATATATTCCAGTCCTCTTTTGCCAGCTCTATCTGTGATGCTGAGGAAAAGATGCCTATGAGGAAATCCCAAAATATTTGCAAGTGTTTGTCTTGTAACAGACAAGAAACAGTATTAATTGAATAACTGTTTATAGTATTCAATTATGAATACTATAATATTCATTATTTTAGTGAATGGAATGCCACAGGTAATATCATCATTGTACAATAGTGGTCCATCCATTCTTTTTTAAGGGAAATGAATCAATTTCTCTTGTGTAAAGTATATTAGGACTATACATTAACCCAAGTCATCTTATCTTGTGATTGCATGTTATTAATCATGAAGGATACTAGTCAAGAAATTGCATGGTCTTATTTGTAGGTATATGAAAGTAAATCTCTTACATGTTATGATTTGGAGATGCTAGAAATATTCCTAACCCACTCACCTTAAATTCTACTCTGGACACTTTATAACTTTAGTTTGAGACTTTGTTAAAAACAGAAAAGTACTCCAGAAGGAGGAACATTGCAAGCTCTTCTGAATCATTTGTAATATAGTGTGATTGAATCTTTCTTGAGGCTTAAGTTCTGATACTTTGTGATATATCATGATTATTATATATTTTTAAATCATTAAGGAACATCTTGCTATGGCTTCATGCTTGTTTGAACAGGAACAAAAATAAAAATGCATTGAGTACTTGAGAAGGAAGAAAAGAAATGAACCAAGAAGGGGGAAAGGTCAAAAATAAGAAGCCAGAAGCCAAGGAAGATTTAACTTTGTATACTTCATAGCTTTGCCCAGGATCAGTTTTTTAAGCATGTCTATAATGACATAAATTCATCATCAGTACTAAACATCTACTCCTTAATAAACCAATCTCTACCATACCCTGAAAAGAACAAGGAGGAATAAAGCATAAGCTAAAGGCAAATGAATAGGGTAGCCTGTATTTGTTCAGATTGTTTGTGCAATAAATGGTTTCAGAAATAGGGAGAGTATACAATGTTTTTTTAAGAAAAAAGAAGAAATTTTTATGATTTTTAACATTCTTTTCTGTGGTAAAATTATATATTATTTTGCTCATCCATTTAAAAACAGACATTCTAAAGTCGATATATAATATCAAAATGATTTTTCAATTTAAATATAAATTAATAAAAGCATAAGAATATTTCTTTTTTGGGAATGAGATTAGAAACTTCAGATTATATGTATTTAAGAGTTCATAAGATGTCAGGTACTAGACTATCATTTTATTGGCTTAGAGAACTCTTAATGAAATTTCCTGTAGCAATGTAAATTATAAAAGTAAGAGTTAATTCTAGAATTAACATGCTCATCAAACTTCATTAAAACAATATCCATGAGCTAAAAATATCTTTTTAGCATTTGGAAAATCAAAGAACTCTTAAAACTCTCTTAGAGCTCCATAAACAAGATGATTTGAAGCATGGGGGAAAAAAACCAACAGTTCTCTTCCTCATCTTTCTAACAAATCATTCAATCAACCAATGAATCATTAAAAAAAAAAAAGTCTGTGTATGTGTCAAACATTGTGGTAGAACTAAAAATACAAAGACAATCATAAAATAGTCTCTTTCCTCATGGAACTTACTTTGTATCTGGTGAACATTATAAATAAATCCAAACAATGTACCAAATACAAAATAAAGTAATTCTAGCCTTATGCCTATGAGGGTACAACTTTTTATGATAACAATACTAAAAACATATGTGTGTAAATGTCTCCCACCTCTTTTTCTTAGCACTCTATGAATTTATAAATGTAAATGACCTTAGGTGATCTCTAAGATCTGGCTCTATAGCTCTAATATCATGATTATTAATAAGTGCCTGGTAATTTTTTTTACAACATTATCCCTTGCACTCACTTCTGTTCCGACTTTTCCCCTTCCTCCATCCACCCCCTCCCCCAGATGGCAAGCAGTCCTATACATGTTAAATATGTCATAGTATTTCCTAGATACACTATATGTGTGCAGAACCAACAGTTCTCTTATTGCACAGAAAGAGTTGGATTCAGAAGGTAAAAATAACCTGGGAAGAAAAACAAAAATGCAAACAGTTTACATTCATTTCCTAGTGTTCTTTCTTTGGGTGTCGCTGCTTCTGTCCATCATTGATCAATTGAAACTGAGTTAGATCTTCTCTTTGTCGAAGAAATCCACTTCCATCAGAATGCATCCTCATACAGTATCATTGTTGAGGTATATAATTATCTCCTGGTTCTGCTCATTTCACTTAGCATCAGTTCATGTAAGTCTCTCCAAGCCTCTCTGTATTCATCCTGCTGGTCATTTCTTACAGAACAATAATATTCCATAACATTTTATACCACAATTTACCCAGTCATTCTCCAATTGATGGGCATCCATTCATTTTCCAGTTTCTATCCATTACAAACAGGGCTGCCACAAACATTTTGGCACATACAGGTCCCTTTCCCTTCTGTAGTATTTATTCAGGACATAAGCCCAGTAGTAACACTGCTCGATTAAAGGGTATGCACAGTTTGATAGCTTTTTGAGCATAGTTCCGAATTGCTCTCCAGAATGGTTGGATTCGTTCACAACTCCACCAACAATGCATCAGTGTCCCAGTTTTCCCGCATCCCCTCGAACATTCATCATTATCTTTTCCTGTCATCTTAGCCAATCTGACAAGTGTGTAGTGGTATCTCAGAGATGTCTTAATTTGCATTTCTCTGATCAATAGTGGAAATCTCTTTATTTTTAATGTATTATTTTAGTTTTATAGATATTTCAGAAATACTACAAATTGGAGAAAGTACTTAGTCCTCCATCTTGTTGATCATGTGACCTAGAATATATGAAGCACTTTTTAAAGGTGAAGCAATATACTTAGGACGTGAAGATACAAATAGAAAAATAAGACAGTCCCGATTCTCAAGGAGTTCACATTCTAAAAAGAAGGAAAAAAAGTAGAAAAACATGAGGCTGTATACTTGTGTGTGTGTGTGTGTGTGTGTGTGGTGTGTGTATCAACAATGAGGACTTTGGCAATGAGAGAATGAAGAAAACATTTTTTTAAAAGAAAGTTGACTAAAATAAGAAAAAAATATTGTTATTCCTTGTTTTCCTCACATCCCTCAACTATAATGAATAAAAGAATACAAGTTTAGAGGAGACATTTTACTGGTCACCATGGAATGGTTTATAAAGCAATGACAAACCACCATTATTATATAGCTTGAACACATTTTCTAGCAGAAAAATTTATGAAACAAGACTTGAAATGTGGCTAGTAGGAAAGCAAAATATTACTCGTACTTTTTTTTTTCCCAGACAAATTATCTGATGGCAACTAAAACATATGATTTTATTTTATTTTTTTACCTGGTGAAGTTATTTAAATGTCATTGTACCACTTAAAATACATGCCTAATAATAAAATTTTAACAGTTTAAGAAAAACCTAGCATAAAAATGTTTTTTAAAAAGCATCTTCCCAGGAGAAAAAAAATCAATATTGGAGGAGGAGTCTAGGAATTGATATTTGTGAACTTGGATAGGAAAAAATTAAACTATTTTCACTTTTTTTTAAAGGAAATTTTTTATGTCCTTCAATTATAATTTGTTTAAAAATATTTTGAGAAGGGTTCTGTAGGATTCAACCAAATCATTAAAGTGATCTAGGGGGAAAATAAATTAAAAAATCCTTGTTCTATAGTTTCAAAGTTACAACCACAGAGAAAAATAGAAAAGCCTATTAATGAAGGAGAAAGGACGTTTTGAAAAGCATAATGTTTCAGAAAAAAATAAGACTTCAGGTCTGGAGTTGAAGAGTGAGTCATTTTTTGAAAAGTAGAAAAATCGGTGTGACATTAGAGATACTTGCAGAGAAGATGGACTCAAAATAGCTGAGCACATTTAGCACAATTGGTACCTTCCTTTCATTTCAGAGGAATGGTGTCACGGGCCGACAGGCAGAGCTCGGCACAGATGAATTCAAAGCTCTCGCTTCTTGATTTTTGTTTGAAAGGCCAAGAATAAGAAAAGAAAAAAAGATGACATTTAGAATGAGAATGACATCAGTGTCCTCAATGATTCATAGACAAGGACAAATGCTCCACGTGTGTATCCCATCTTCTGACTGCATCGAAGCTTTCTCCAGTGACAAAAAGCAACCAGGTCACTTAAGAAAGTAGTGGTTTCCTTCTCCACCCCTATTTTCTTCTCAACTGTCTAACTTCATTACTATCTTGTCTCAAGCATTGACCTCCATTCACCCACATCATCCCCCTTGCTCACAATCTACATGCCTCTCTTTATTTATGTCATTATAGATGCATATTATCATTTCTATCAGGATGACTCTCACATTTATATCTCCAGCTCTGACTTCTAAACCAAGCTTTAGTCCCACTTTCCAAACCATCTATTTCATTTTCAATCAAACATCCTGTTATCTTAAATTTATCCCATCCTAAAATGAGCTAATCAACTTTCCTGTAGATAAGTTCCCCCTTCTGATTTAATTGTCTCTGTCAATAGCAATACTATTTTCACTGTTTGTTAAGTTGCAAATCTGCCCTGTGAGTGACCTAAGTGAGACAGGGGGACTTTGTCTTAAAAACAAACAAATTTTAACATGGGATAGCAACTAGAGCATCCCAGAAATGTAGCCCTAGGTTTGAAGTACCTTGTGAGTCAGCCATTACTCAAAACTCTCCCATGTTTCGGAGTACTTCTGATCTAACAGGTCAATGGCCAGTCACTAACTGTAGTTGGAGGAAGGAGTAAGGTTTATAGAAATGTCAGTATGTCACCTTTGTAGGGGGAAGTCCCCTAGGGACGAGAGAACAGCAATATTACCCTTTTACAAGGAATAGTTCAGACATATTTTTGAGGGAACAACCTGCTTTAAAGGAATTATACTCACCTACCTCTTAATTGGACAGGGATTTGCTATATTGGATTAATAAGGCCAAAATTTTTCTTTCTTCCTGAACAGGCAAACCAACATTTAGGGATTCAGTTGTACGATGATTTGGGAAAGGGGAAATGGGGTTTAGATACCTCCATTACTCAAACTGGAGATGCAAATGGTTGGGGTGATGTCTGGCCTACAGAGAGAACAGTTAAAGAGTATGAACCAGCCACCTGGCCTCAAGATGGAAGTTGGAGATATAGAACCTCTCCTTCTCTCTCTTTCTCTTTCTCTCTCTCTCTCTTTCTCTCTCTCTCTCTCTTTCTCTCTCTCTCTCTCTCTCTCTCCATATATATATATATATATATATACACACATATATGTAGGTGTATGTGTGTGTTGAACAGGACAATTAGGCTTCAAGCAGTTGTAGAGATTATCACCAATCAGACAGCTAGATTTTTTGACTGATAGCTGTCAGTAGTGTTATATTACTCTCTATCTTCATACCTTGTTGATCCAATTGATAACCAGAATAGTCCAAAACTCATCTAGAATGATTAGCTTGGAAGAGAATGCTGAAGGGTCTGTTAGATTGATGATGTTAAAAGGACAAGGATGGGAGCCAGTGTTCCAAGAGGACCAACAGGATCCAGAAGGAGATGAGGAATTCGATAGGGAATGTGAAGTTATGTTACAAAATTTGAAGAGATCTCAGTGTACAAATAAGAGGAGGGACTAAACGAGATAAGGTGAGATCTTTCAAGACAGTTGTGAAAATCGAGTAAGATTTCATCTACTTCAGAGTTTGAGTAGGCCTGAAGGACTTTGAAGATTGAGTCAAGGGCATACTTAAGTCCCCTTCCGGCTATCCTCCTATGACATCAGTGTCTCCCTGGGCAACTATGTACTTATTGGTCAAGTTCAATTTCTTGGATAGTTCCCATGTTTAGAATGTAAGATCCTCAGCCAATAAGGATGAGGGTCAGTGATGGGAGGGGGAATATGCATTAGGGATTAAAAACCTTGACCCTGCCCTCTATGGTGCTTCCTCCCTTCGATTGTCTGCTAGATGGGTGGGATGCCAGATTCTCACGTGAATGTATAATAAACTTTGCTTTGCTTCTAGAGATCTATCCAGTCTTTTTTTATTAATGGTTTCTGACCCACACACTTGGAAGCCTTTGTGTCTTCTGGATTGCTAGTTGTGATAGAAGCAGCACCACCAGCGGCAGGGTCAATATTTTTAATCCCTAACACAAATACCCCCTCCCACAATTGACCCTCATCCTTATTGGCTGAGGATCTTACATTCTAAATGCGGGAACTATCCAAGAAATTGAACTTGACCAATAAGTACACAGTTGCCTATATTTGGTCGAAATAGGGAGGATAACAAGAAGGGGACTTAAGTATGCCCTTAGGAGAATAGCAAGGAGGAGACACTTTAAGTATGCCCTTGACTTAATGCTTAAAGTCCTTCAGGCCTAGTCAAACTTTGAAATAGATGAAGCCTTACTCGATTTTCACAACTGTCTTGAAAGATTTCACCTTATCTCGTTCACAAGAAACTCTCTCACTGACATGCAAATGAAGCTGAGCAAGAATAAAAGCTAGGAGAAAAAGAGAACTTCCACCGTTGTCTTGCTTTCCTGTTGCATGATAACAACAATAATTTTTTTAAATCCTGACTTTTTCCCCATACCTCAAATCCCGGTAGCACAAAACCGTGCTGTCTCAACAACAGGAGGCCATTTTCTTGTATTTCTTTTTTTTCTCAATTATCATCTCCATGTAGATGATTCTCAAATCTATTTATCCAACTATAATCTCTCTACTGACCTCTAATTTCACATCTCCAACTGACTATTGTACATCTGGAACTAGGGGTCCTATAGACATCTACAATATGTCCAGAATTGAGCCCATTATCTCCATCCATTAAAATCTCTCTTCTTGTATTGGTAGTATCAAACTCAAATAGAAATAGATACTTGTGGGCCACATATTAACTTAACAGATGCAAGAATAATAGATGAAGTGGGGAAATGAAGAAGTAATTGGTCAGATAGGAGGAGTGCTATGAAAAGCCTGAGAATAGAAAGTTTGCTGGGCTTTGAGAGATGAGCTTTCACCTTATCTTACACAGTCACTTTCCAAACCTCACAACTGCCTCCCCTTTCCATTTCCATGGGTTATCTCTCTCCCTGTAAATTCATTGTGGGGGAAGGGTTGTCTTGCTTGCATTTATATAACTTCAGCTTTTAGCATGGTGGAGGCACTTTATAAAAGTTTTTTTTTTTCATTGATTCATTATTATGTTATTCCAAAGTCATGATGCTTCCCTGTCCCTAATTCTGTATGTCCAATTAGTTGCTAAGTCTTGTCAGTCTTAACTTCACAGTCTCTCTACTCTAAAAGCTTTTCCCTGGTGCAGATTCCTATTTTCTCTTACCTAAACTTGCTCCAGACTCTTCTCTCCAAACCATTCTCCACACCTTAAATCATAACTCTGATCAAGTCACCCAGATTTAAAAAAAAAAAATCTCTAATGGCTTCTCTGAATTTAATACAAATTCCTTAGCTTGTCATTTAGAACACTCCACAATATGACTCCCACTTACCTCTTTAGTGTTATATTAGTACTTATAGGAACATTTAAATCCAGAAAGGAACTCAGAGGCCATCAGCTCTAACCTCCAAAATCGCAGATGAGGAAAACCAGGCTAAATGAGGTGATCTAACCAGTCTCTCATTTTTTGGAATGTATTGCCTGCTAATTTCTATCTCATTGAATTGTTTGCCTTTTTCAAACCTAACACAGCTCACTTTCCCCACTGCTTCCCCGTTAGTAGCAATCTCTCCTAATTACCTTGTGTTATTGGCATTTATTTTAAATGTACATGCATTTTTTTTTCTCTCTTCACTCCAAGGATGTAAGCTACTAAATAAAGGAGATTGTTTTGTTATTGTTTTCATGGTGCCTAGCATTGTGTTTGGCATAGATTGTAGGAGGCACAAATGTTTATTGAACTACATCAAATTAGTGTATGATTGCTTCTGTTCTTCACATAAATGTTTAACTTTCAAAGCTAGTTATAGGAAAATGAATGATCCCCATAGTCTTTGTTTTCTCTTTAAGTCTTCCCACATTCTTAATGAAAGCAATAAAAGATTGTGAGGGGCCAAATGACATTGCAGAAATAGCATTAGACTTGGTTGTAGTAGACGTGTGTACATATGCTGACTTCTATTCTTGAAGTCTCATTTTCCTCTTAAAAACAATACTAATTAGGAATGCAACCCCAGATCTTTGATAGGAGCCAGCTTACTTAGGGCTCCCTAGTCCACTAGTTCTGGAACCCCTCCTCATCAGTTATGGACTCCTGCATCCCAAGCAACAAGTCTCTCTCTAAACTGGTATTCTTTTTTTTTTGTTTTTTTTTAATTTTTATTTAATAATTACTTTATATTGACAGAATCCATGCCAGGGTAATTTTTTTTTTTTTTACAACATTATCCTTTGCACTCATTTCTGTTCCAATTTTTTTCCCCTCCCTCCCTCCACCCCCTCCCCTAGATGGCAAGCAGTCCTTTATATGTTGGATATGTTGCAGTATATCCTAGATACAATATATGTTTGCAGAACCGAACAGTTCTCTTGTTGCATAGGGAGAATTGGATTCAGAAGGTATAAATATCCCGGGAAGAAAAACAAAAATGCAGATAGTTCACATTCGTTTCCCAGTGTTCTTTCTTTGGGTGTAGCTGCTTTTATCCGTCATTTATCAATTGAAACTCAGTTAGGTCTCTTTGTCAAAGATATCCACTTCCATCAAAATATGTCCTCATACAATATCGTTGTTGAAGTATATAATGATCTCCTGGTTCTGATCATTTCACTTAGCATCAGTTCATGTAAGTCTCGCCAGTCCTCTCTGTATTCATCTTGCTGGTCATTCCTTACAGAACAATAATATTCCATAACATTCATATACCACAATTTACCCAGCCATTTTCCAATTGATGGGCATCCATTCATTTTCCAGTTTCTAGCCACTACAAACAGGGCTGCTACAAACATTTTGGCACATACAGGTCCCTTTCCCTTCTTTAGTATTTCTTTGGGATATAAGCCCAATAGAAACACGGCTGGATCAAAGGGTATGCACAATTTTATAATTTTTTGGGCATAATTCCAGATTGCTCTCCAGAATGGTTGGATTTGTTCACAACTCCACCAACAATGCATTAGTGTCCCAGTTTTCCCGCATCCCCTCCAACATTCATCATTATTTTTTCCTGTCATTTTAGCCAATCTGACAGGTGTGTAGTGGTATCTCAGAGTTGTCTTAATTTGCATTTCTCTGATCAATAATGATTTGGAACACTCTTTCATATGAGTGGTAATTAAACTGGTATTCTTTATGTCCCTTATCTTCCCCACAGGACCCCATGTCTTGTTACATGAACAGGTGTGGCTTAAGGGAGATCCATGTCACAGATTTAGGGTGGACAGAGAAGGGAACATGTACTTATTATTGGCAATTCAGAGTAAAGAGTACCATTAGATCTTGGGCTGTGTACTGAGCAAGGAGTAAATTCAGAAGCAAGCAGTCATAACCTCAATATATTTTGGGGTGTTACCCTTGTACCCCAACATTTTTGGGAAAACCCCATCAGTACCACTTTTATGATATATAGCTGCAGAATTTTCTTGGGAAAAGTATTTTATAAACTTTAAGATTCTCTTGTACCTGTGAATTATTATTATTCACCAAAAATAACTGAAATAGTCTGTATTGCTTTGAGGATCAAGTGAGATGATGGAATAAAATGTTTTACAAATTTTAAAGTGATAACATTGACATATAAATGTGTCAGTTATTATAGTGTAAACTATTATTATTGGTACTACTAATAGTAATTAGCATTTATATAATGCTTTAAGACTTATAGAATATTTTCCAAATTTAGCTAATTTTAGCCTCACAGCAATCCTACAAAGTAAGTGCTATTATTTTCTCATTTTACAGATGAGAAATTGATAGAGAAATTGAGACTACATGACATGTTCAAAATCATACAGCCAATAAGTATCTAAGGTTGAATTTTAATTCATATCTTTCTGATTTTAGGCCTGGTGCTCTAGTCACTGTACTATCTAGTACTAGTCTGCAATAGAATTAGAATATAGTTGGATGTCCTTTTATAATCCTCTTTGAAGATTTTTCATTTGAATCTTAGGATTCAATACTACACTTGGTAGAATGAAAGGGGCACATTATCAGTCACAAGATTCCAGTAGAATTAAACAGAATTTTTTTGTATTTTCTTTATTATTATTAAAATGTAGATCATGTCCTTCAGCTGATGAGCTCTCATTGAAGCTTCAATGGAAGGGAAAGATGAAATAACATAACTGATAGCTATAATTAATTTTATACTAAGCTTCTTTGATGAAATTAATATTGTCAGATGGAAATGTAATTTAAGCAAAATATGCTTATATGCTCATGTAAGCTGAGTTACACATTTAAACTTTAAGAAAAAATCACTCTTGCGTTTCATAGAACCGCTTACAAAATGATTTAGCTTAATTGTTTGTACAGCTTTCAAGACATTATAGCTCTTTCTATATGGGGTGAATGGGAGACACACAAAAGGTCACTTTCATAATATGCCTGTATTATTAAAAAAAAAAAAAAACTTATCAAAGTTGGAGTCCTCTAATCCCAAAAGAACATTTCAGTTGCCATGTACGTTAATAATAAACTGAAAAGAGTTTTGCATTTGTGAAAAAAATAAAAATTTGCAAATTTAAACTCAAAATTAATCTAATTTAAAATGTCTTATTGACTTGCTAAGTCAACTACAAAATATATTGATCTAAAGGGTCAGTAAATGTTAGTGAAAATCACATGTCAATATTGATTGCATGCCTGAATTCTTTGTCTTCATGTGACATTTCAAACTTAACAATTATTTAGAAAAAGGGGAAAACTGAGAAATATGCCAGTTCAGCTCACTGACTTCAGATATATTTTGCCATATGCTCAGAAATATCTATAAACATGGCAATATTGACATTGATTAGTAGCATGAATATAAATGAAACTTGAATGACAACTTCAAATTGCCTTTTCTTTAGAAACCAAACACCATGTTTCTTAAAATGGAAATCATACATTTAAAGATATAGTCACAGATCTTTTGTGACTTCCTCTAAGCACTCATTAGGTACCCAATAAATACTTGTTATCTTAGAAGATTTTGAAGCAAGGACTAGTTCAGAAGAGAACAGGCATTCCAGCTAAATATGACCCCAGAGAAGAGGTTAAGTAAACATCTGATGTTGGAATCTTTACAAACTGCTAACTAATTAGAGTTGATCTAATCTTACAAGAAGATGTTTTGGGCAGAACCTGAAACAAGTTACTAAGTAGAACTGATTAGTACAATGCTTGTGTTTTCACCTTTACTCATTGGAGTTCACAAGTATGGGAGATTCACAAAGTAAACTTTGTAACTTTGTGAATTCACACCTCCCTTAAAGCTCTTAGGGCCAGAGAGCACTATGGGAGGTGTGAACTCACAAAATTACAAAGTTTACTTTGTGAAGCTGGCATACTTGTGAACTCCAATGAGTAAAGGTGCAAACACAAGCATTGTACAATCAGTTCTACTTAGTACCTTGTTTCAGGTTCTGCCCAAAACATCTTCTTGTAAGATTAGATCAACTCTAATTAGTTAGCAGTTTGTAAAGATTCCAATATCTCCCCCTTTTCTTTTGTTTTAGAACATAGGGTGGTCATGACCTCCCTGATTTCTCAAGGAGGTGAGAACCCCACCTAAAAAGGTGATCACGCCTTCCCTGACATCTCAGGAAGGGAGATGAAAACACCAAAGGAAATAGGAAATCAAATCAGATTAGTGGGTTTCTGAAGGGTACACATAAATCCATCAATATGGGCCAGAACTTTGTAACAGATATACATGGTATACATAAATCCATCAATATGGGAGGCATTACACATAATTTACATAAGCACATAGCAATATAACACAGGCTAGTAGTAATGTAACAAATAACATCAATCAACCTGAAAATTAATCCGTGTCCATAAGTTCTAGAAATAGTCTATAAAGAATCCATTGTCCATTAGTTCATGTGCCAGGAATCTAATAATTCCTGTAAGCTCTGAAGTATTGCAAAAAGTCTCATCAACAATTTTTCATCTCAGGGAATCCAATGATTCTTGCTGGTTTTTCAAGAACTAAAACAGTTTCATCTTGTGTTAGGAAATCCAATGATTCCTGAAGATTTTAAAAGTCTTTTTAACAGTCTCCTTGTCACCCATCTGATTCTTTCTCCATCTGTGGAAATATAAGCAGATCCTCTTCCCCAAGCAGTTAACCTAATGGCTCCGCCTCTCATTTCCCTGCAATCTACATTCAGTGGAGAGTTTGGTGGACAACCAGATTCATCTTCATCTCACACCACTGTAGTTGGTGGCTGGGCTCCTGCACTTCCCCCACTGAGACCAAGCTGGTCTGAAAGACTCACCAGAAAGCTAGCCGAGCCCCAAGTGAAGAAGACAAGAGATTCATTCCATCTCTGTGCTGGTTGGAAGCTGAAGAAAGCAGAGCCAGAGGCTGAAGGACAGAACCTTTGGATTTGGAGACATTCAGAAGGCTCTAAGCTAAACCGGCTGTGTTTTGAGAAGAACAAGAACTCCAACATTTGAACTCACCACAATCTACCAAATTATGTTATAGGAAACTGTGGTCCTTATCTGCCTTTATTCTTACCAGAAGAAGGTGAATTGTGCAAATTTTAGTTTGGCCAATTTGGGAATAAAGCTTTGTGTATAATACTATGGACATTGTGACCAAGTGTACAAAGCATGAGGCAATGTGACAAAATTTGGCAATTTCAAATTAATTTTATCAAAAATCTTGTAATAATGATTGAAACTTGACATAGACACTGGCATCAATACTTGGTCCCAAGAGCTGTTAGAGTAGAAGCCATCCTAGATCTTAGTCAACAGCAACAATTATCAAATACCTACATGTATCTAGCATCAGGCTAGTAAAACATCTTGGAACAATAGAAAGAAATCTAAAATCTAAAGAATATAAAGAAAATGTACCCACTTTCAGGGGAATGTGATATAGCTGGAAAGACAGGTCATATTTATATGAAATGTTAATAACAATGTAAAGGGCTAAATTAAGTGCTAAGCCAATGGTATAGAAAGTAAATGCCACAGGAATCTAAGGAGGAAGAGCTCATTTTGGTTTCATGGAGGAATTTAATCCAATTTAGCAAACACTTATTAAGCATTTATTGTGTTTAGAATTGTTTTGAATGAGGAGAAATAGGAAGAAGTTAAAATTTTGACTTTGACCTGTACTGTCCATGTAATAATTATGTTTGGAGGTAGCTGTAAAGTCTCTTGTGATTCTGTCTGTGATTCTTTGATACTTGAACTCTTTCTTCTTAAATTCTTATTTATAATGTTTTCACTTTGACCTGGAAGTTCTGAATTTTGACTATGACATTCACAAAAATTTTCAAGTTAATTTTAAAGTAAAATTGTATGTAAATTTTAAAATCTCTTTCAGTAGATTTTTTCTTAATTGTTTTCATTATTTCTGTGTCTACTGGAAGGATGTACCAGGAGCCCAAATGAATATAGATGATTGTAGTTTTCTATAATAGAAAAGGTAGCCAGATTTGTGTCCTAGCTCTAAGGCTTAACAGCTATGCAGCTTTGGGCAAAACTAAACCTTAGTTTCCTCATATATAAAAACTCAAAACTTTAGTTCCTTTATATAGAAAAGAGAGTATTTAATTAAATAATAATAATAGCCCTTTCTGCTTTTATAAGCATGTACTTTTGTGGTCTGAGAATCACTCTGTAAATCTCACTCGAAATAGCATCAGATCTCTAGAATAAGGCTACTATTTTTTTCTTCAAGATCTAAAGGTAAATTTTTGTGACTAAAAGATGTTGTTCCAGCCCTGTCATTAATTTAAGATAAATAGGGAATAAATGCAACAGAGGTAAACAGCAATGCCATGTATTGATAGTTATGTGGGAGCTGGGGGTGAAGAGGATTTGAGGCTTTTTCTCTTAATTAAAATTCTTTAAAGTGAATGTATCTTCTAAAGGCCTGTCCAAACACAATTTTCCAGGGAATAGGAAAATCATTTAGATAGTTAGATTTCAGTATCCAGGAATATTTTGACTCTACTAGGAATTAATAGATCAGAAGACTCTGAATTGTGTGATAGATAAAATATACTCCAAATAAATTAAATAAATGGGATCAGATTTTAAAACAACTTCACTGCTTGTGCTGGCCCTGAGAAATTCTACATAAATATGCTCTATATAGAGCAACCTGCTCTATATAGAATTTTTTTTTTTTGAATAAACCATTTGCTAGTATTCAGTGGTCAGAGATAGGAATATGAGGGCACTCAAATATAGGATGTTAATCTTTGAAAGTTAATCTGTATCCTCTCAGGTTGCTAAAATGATAGGAAAAGATAATGACCAATGTTGGAAGAGATGTGGGAAAACTGGGACACTAATACATTGTTGGTGGAGTTGTGAACTGATCCATTCATTTTGGAGAGCAATATAGTACTATGCTCAAAGAATGATCAAACTGTGCATTCCCTTTGATCCAGCAGTGCTACTTCTGGATCATAAAGGAGGGAAAGGAACCCACATGTGCAAAAATGTTTGTGGCATTTTGTGGCAAGAAACTGGAAATTAAGTGGAAGCCCATCAGTTGGAGAATGGCTGAATAAGTTATAGAATGTGAAGTTAATGGAATATTACTGTTCTGTAAGAAATGATCAGCAGGATGATTTCAGAAAGTCCTGGAGAGACTTATATGAACTGATACTAAGTACAGTAAATAGAACCAAGAGATCATTGTATACAGTAACAGCAAAATTATACAAGGACCAATTCTGAGACACATGGCTCTTTTCAACAATGAGGTGATTCAGGCCAGTTCCAATGATCTTTTGTTGGAGATAGCCAACTAATTTCCAATTTTCCCAGCAGTTTTTGTCAAACAGTGAATTCTTATCCCAAAAGCTGGGGTCTTTGGGTTTATCAAACACTAGATTATTAAAGTTATTGACTATTTTGTCCTGTGAATCTAACCTATTCCACTGATCAACTAGTCTATTTCTTAGCCAATACTAATTTGGTTTTGGTGACCACTGTTTTATAATATAGTTTAGAGCTGGTACAGCTAGGCTACCTTCATTTGATTTTTTTTTTTTTCATTAGTTCCCTTGAAAGTCTTGACCTTTTGTTCTTCCAGATAAATTTTGTTGTTATTTTTTCTAGGTCATTAAAATAGTTTTTTGGGATTCTGATTGGCACAGCATTAAATAAATAGATTAGTTTAGGTAGTATTATCATCTTTATTATATTTGCTCAACCTATCCAAGAACACTTAATATTTTTCCATTTGGTAAGATCTGACTTTATTTGTGTGGAAAGTGTTTTGTAGTTTTGCTCATATAGTTCCTGACTTTCCCTTGGAAGATAGAGTCTTAAATATTTTATACTATCAGTAGTTACTTTAAATGGAATTTCTCTTTGTAACTCTTAACTGTTGGATTTTGTTAGTAATATATAAAAATGCTGATGATTTATGTGGGTTTATTTTGCTAAAGTTGTGGATTATTTCTAATAGCTTTTTAGTAGAATCTCTGGGGTTTTCTAAGTATACCATTATATAATCTGCAAAGAATGATAATTTGTTTTCCCCATTACCTACTCTACTTCCTTTAATCTCTTTCTCAACTCTAATTGCTGAAGCTAGCAAGAAATTTATTTTAAAACAATTCTTTGGTGCACATATAATTTTACCATTTATTAAAGAGAAAAACCAAATTTGTGTATTAATGAGATGGCTGTGCTTCTTTATTTTTACATAAAGAATTAAATCTTGGCAAAAAATTTGAATCTGCAGGATGTAGAGCATTCAGAAATATTTTACAATTGCCAAATTTTTCATGACCTCCACATTCAGTTATGTGAACCAGAGTTTAAGTAGCTTTGAGATGGAGTACTAGACTTAGAGTCAGGAAATTTTATTGTTATTGCTCAATTGTTTGTTGTGTACCACTCTTCACGACCCAATTTGGGATTTTTTTGTCAAATATACTGGAGTGGTTTGCCATTTCCTTCTTTAGCACATTTTCCTGATCAGGGCAGTTGGGTGGTATAATGGATAGAATGTTGACCCTGAAGTCAAAGAGAACTGAGTTCAAATCCAGCGTCAGACACTTACTAGCTGGGTGATCCCAGGCAAGTCATGTAATCCTGTTTGCTTCACTTTACTCATCTGTAAAGTAAGCTGGAGAAGGGAATGGCACATATCTTTGGTCATCTTCATGATTCATTGGATAACAACAGGACAACAACAGGTAAGATTTGAATCTAACTCCTCTGATTTCATAGACCAGTGCTCTTGCTACTGTACCATGTTGATTTCTCTCTATATTGATAGAGTAATTTTTTTTTGCATGGTTTTGCATATCATGCTTCTTGTCCCCATTTGGAAATCTTAGCTCTTGTATTCACCCTGTACTTAAGACTCTGCTCAAATTTCCTCTGATGACTCCCTCTTACACTAATCTACCCTCAGCAAGCTGTTGTGAGGACCAAATGAGATAATGTGTATACTATGTTTTATAAACACTAAAGTAAATATCAGCTCTTATTACATATCCTTGCTAATATTCCTACTATTTTATTGTGTATTTCTTTCCTAGATTCAATCTTTGACTGGCCTTTAGCTTGTTTTGCTTGGGGATAATATATTGTTTTTTTTCCATCCTCTCCAAGTAGGGGATTTCTGTGGGTTTGACAAATTCCAGTTTCTAGGAGTTCCAAGACTGAATCCATTCTTAGTCAGTCTTTGAACCTAACAGCCCCACTAGAGGGCCACAATCACTGCAGGAAGAGCCCAGAGCCGGCTGTTCTCCAGGCTGAAGGAGAGACTGTAAGGGCTGACTCTGCATTGACAAAGGCACCCCTGGCTTTCTAATGGAACCTAGTGCAAGAGTATTTGCACCAGAAACTGTTACTGGTTCAGAGAATTTTGCACTATTTAAAATGATGCAGCAAAATCCATCATGAACTGTCTTTCAGGGTAGTGGAAAAGATCCAAGAAACAGTGATAGTTTCATACTATTTCTGGCTTTGCAAAATGCAAGGCTTTCAAACTAGTCTACATAAAATATTGATTTTATTATGTCCTTTGTTGTTTAGTCATTTCAGTCATGTGTTTTGTGGCAAAGACATGGAAATGTTTGCTAATTCCTTTTCCAGCTCATTTCACAGATGAGAAAATTGAGGCAAACAAAGTGAAATGACTTTTTCAGTCACACAACTACTATTAAGTGTCTGAGGCCAGATTTGAACTCAGGAAGATGAATATTGACTTCAGATCTGGCCCTATATCCACTTTATCTCCTAGAAGCCCTATTCCAAATGTGTAATGATGTTATATAAAAAAAAATTGGATTTTGAGTTATAAGACTCTACCTGCTTCAAGTAACAACTCTTCAGCTTACTTATCTGATGAGTGACAAACTTTCTGGGCTTCCATTGTTTGCTCTGTAAAATGAAAGCGTTTGGATTTGGTGACCTCTAAGGAGCCATCCAGCTCAAAATTTTTGTGACCCCTTGACTTATTACCCAGATTAAATTCAAACTTCTTGTGGACCTCTAATCTAGTCAGGCCCCACCTATCCAACATTACTATCCATTACTCCCCTGCCAAAATGCTTATCAGGCTATTTATCAGCTGTCATTTTCACATTTCAGCCTCCTTTCTGCCTCTGTGATTTTGCATTACCTATTATGCTGCTTGTCCCCCATTTGAAAACCTTACCTCTTGTGTTTACAGTCTATTTGATTCTGCTTAAGTCTCTGATGACTGGCTTCTGTTGATCTCCCTCTCTGAAGTCTTATTTCATTTATTATCTTGCCTATAGAACTTAGTGTGCAGGACTTTCAGATATATTATGAGCTGAGTTCAGAATCAGTTAGAGGGACATTGGGTTAGAGTTCACTTAGAAAACTGGTCAACAATGAGATGATTCAAACCAATTCCAATTATTCAGTGATGAAGAGAGACACTTATATTTAGAGAGTGGACTGTGAGAATTGAATATGGACCACAACATAGTATTCTCGGTCTTTCTGTTGTTATTTGCTTGCATTTTGTTTTCTTTTTCAGTTTTTATTTTTTTTTTCTTTCTTGATCTGATTTTTCTTGTGCAACAAGATAACTATAAATATGTATACATATATTGTATCTAATATGTATTTCCCCATATTTAACATGCATTGGACTACCTACCAGATAGAGGAGAACATGGGGGGAAGGAAGGGAAAATTTGGAACAAAAGGTTTTGCAAGGGTCAGTGTTGGGAAAATTATCCATGCATATGCTTTGTAAATAAAAAAACTTAAAAAAAAAAAAAAGAAAACTGCTTAGTGCTTTCAATAATCCCAAATTGCTAGCCCCTACAAAAAGCCTCTTTTTCATTCAAATATTCTCTCTATATCATTGTGAATCTTGGACCAACATCATTTCAGAAGAACTGCAATTACAAATAGCCCTAAAGGACAGTGGAGACACAGATGAATGAAGAGTCATTCAGAAGTGAATAAAAAAGCATTCATTAAGCTCTTTTTATGTGCCAAGCAAAGTGCTAAGCACTGTTTAGACAAATAGAAAAGTGAAAATATGAGGTGACTTTTAAGAGGCTCAATATGCTAAAGGAGAGAGGGAAACATGTATTGGGAAAGGATGACTAGTGAGAAGTATTTTGGTTTAGAATACTACAGGGATGGTGAGTGGAGACAAGGATAAATTGACCTTTTTGAATATTAGAGGCAGCAGTGATTTAATTCTGGTTCCAGATTTGTAAAACAGGGATAGCAGAGAGAAAGCAGTAGAGGGTATGTGTGAAACATCAAAAGCAGCTGGCAAGAGGAGGTTGGCAAATAAAGTAAAATGTGGTGAAGGCTGCTTAAATATAGTGGGTCTCAGGAGACACTCATCAATTAGGACAACCAGGGCTCCAGGGGAGTTTTGGAACTAAAAAGACTTAAGTCCTCCAGGGTCTGTTGTCTGATCCTGGCAGCAAAGCAGCTGCTGAGAACATGGTGGGTGTAAGCACATTACCAATGATAACGTGTGAAAATGGCATTAGTAGTGTTTCCCAATGCAGACAAATATGGGAGCAATATAATATGTAAGTTATGTGATGATAACCATTCTGCCTCTCAGTCTTACTTGTGATCAGGAACCAGAGGGGAAAATGGTAACCAGAGGTGGAAGAAAAATGACATAGTGAGAAAAAGGAGTAGTTTTTTTTGTTTTTTTGTTTGTTTGTTTTAAATAAAGTTTTAAAAAGTAAAGATCTCTGGAAAAGTTTTGTGTACCAGTAATAATATATTGCAGACTTTCTCAAGGAAATAGAATATTCCTATATTTCGACTCTCATCTTCATATTTGGGAACTTCAGCATTCATGACCACCAACTTTCTCAGTAGAATGAGCTCTGGATTTAGAATCAGGAGGAACTGAATCTGGACTCCACTTTGCTACTGACTTATTTAGTGACCGTGGAGCAAACCACTTAGCCTTTATTTGCTTCAGTATTCTCACCTAAAAAAATGAAGGGGTTTGCATTGGATGATATTTAAATTATTTCCCAAAATTGGGACACTGATGCATTGTTGGTGGAATTGTGAATACATCTAGCCATTCTGGAGAAAGATTTGGAACAATGCTCAAAAAATTATCAAACTGCATATACCCTTTGATCCAGCAGTGTTACTACAGGGCTTATATCCCAAAGAGATCTTAAAAAAGTGAAAGAGACCTGTATGTGCAAAAGTGTTTGTTGCAGCACTCTTTGTAGTGGCCAAAAACTGAAACTGAGTGGATGTCCATCAATTGGAGAATGGCTAAATAAATGTGGTATATAAATGTTATGGAATATTATTGTTCTGGAAGAAATGACCAGCAGGAGGATTTCAGAAAGGCCTGAAGATACTTACATGAACTGATGCTGAGTGAAATGAGCAGGACCAGGAGATCATTATATACTTCAACAACAATACTATATGATGATCAATTCTGATGGATGTGACTCTCTTCAATAATGAGATGAACCAAATCAGTTCCATTTGTTCAATAATGAATAGAACCGGCTATACCCAGTGAAAGAACTCTGGGAAATGAGTTGAACTATATAGCATTTCCAATCCCTCTGTTTTTGTCCACTTGCATTTTGATTTCCTTCACAGGTTAATTGTACATTATTTCAAAGTCCGATTCTTCTTGTACAGCAAAATAACTGTATGGATATGTATACGTATATTGTATTTAACACATACTTTAACATATTTAACATATATTGGTCTATCTGCTATTTGGGGAGGGGGTGGGAGGAAGGAAGGGAAAAATTGGAACAAAAGGTTTGGCAGTTGTCAGTGCTGAAATACCCATACATATATCTTGTAAATAAAAAGCTATATAAATAAAAAAATAAAGTATTTCCCAGCTCTATTGATTCTGTGCCTTCTCCATTTCCAATTCATGTGAATTAGCCACAAGGAGAGTCCATCTTTAGATCTTACTAACATATCAAGTTTTCATTTCTTTTTTTTTTTTCATTGTTTTAATAATCTTTAAGTCTCATAAAGCCATTAGTTCCCACTTACCCAATTCTATTTTTTATTATTATAACTTTTTATTGACAGAACATATGCATGGGTAATTTTTTACAACATTATCTCTTGCACTCACTTCTGTTCCAAGTTTTCCCTTCCCTCTCTCTACCCCCTTCCCTAGATGGCAGGCAGTCTTATAAATGTTAAACATGTTATAGTATATCCTAGATACAATATATGTGTGCAGATCCTCAAGTTTTCATTTCCATAATTTTGAACATTGAAATTTTCCTCTGATCAAATTTTTTTCTTTGTTTTTCCATCTTTCTCTTTGGCTAACAAAATTTCCCTAAGACTTTTTATTTTGACCCTTTGGTCCTTTCATCTCTCCTTGTTCTTTTAACTTTTTTCTCTCTATATAACTTTATTCCTGTGTTTCATTGTTGATATCTTGCCTCTTTGTCCTTCTATTAGTCACCTGCAAAACCACAACCCTAAGCCACTTCTACCAGTTTGCCTCCTTTTTTTTATTCCTGAGTTGCTAAGCAGAGGTGCTGAGCACAAGTGGATAAAGTTACACAATTGGGAAAAATGAGTCCATTACAAATTCATGTTATTTAATATCAATTTAGCCTTTGCTGCTTCTTGACAATCCTGTTCTTGCCTTGACTGTGTTACAATCCACACAAATGTTACAATTTTCTATTACCTCCTTAAGCTCTCACTGCTACCCATATACCTCTCTCTTAGCAGATAACCTTTTTTCCCCCCATTTTACTGAGAAAATGTAGGCCTTCATATACTTTACTCCTCACTTTGAAACTCTTATAGATTTTCATTTACTGCCACTCTTTTTGCTTTAGTCTCTGATGAAGAGGTATCTTTTACTTTTTTTTTTTTCCCAAAGCTAACAATCTGCTTGTGCTTTTATAACTTTTTAAAAATATATATTTATTTCATTATTTCCTAATGACATATAAAAAATTGACACTCATTTAAAAACATTAAGAGTTCCAGATTCTTTCTATTCCTGAGACCTCTCCTCATCCATTAAAAGTCAATATATATATATATACACACACACCCACACACACACAAATATATATATATATATATATATATATATGTTATACATGTGAAATCATGAAAAAAAACATATTTCCAGGTTAGTCAGACTGCAAAAGAAAACACACACACACACACACACACACACACACACACACAGAAAAAAGAAAAGTTTTCTCCTAGTTCAGCTCATTTCACTTGCATCAGTTCATTTAAGTCTTCCCAGGATTTTCTATGACCATCCTGCCTCTCATTTCTTATAGCACAATATGTATTTCATGACAATTTTGAAACAATCATCATATCTGGTTCAGCCATTCTCTGGTTGACTGTGAAGTCCATGCTAGCTCCTTGAAGGGTCTTGGGGTCAGCCAGAGTCAGGATAAGTTAAAGTCTTTGGCCTTAAGAGGGAGACGTGAAAGAAGCAGACAAATTGCCACGAGGCTTGCCAATGATGTATCCTGGATTCTTGAGTCCAAAGTCACCAACTTCTCTCCTCATCCTGCCACAAAGTGACTCTGGCCTCTGTCCCCCTGCCCTCTAATCCTTGCCTATAATTATCTTAAGGTCAAACATTTACCCAGCATCAACTGTGAGAAGAGCCATTTATCCAAACATATGCTAATAGTCATTGTCTCATATGGAATAGGTAATTAGCCTTACGTGCTTGGTTGTCTGATTTAAGTACACCTATTCAAAGTTTCAGCCCTCTACAGTTGACAGCACTCTCATAATTTGTCTGGAACCTTGTCTATTGATCATTTTTGTCCTTATTTTCAGCCTCTCCCTCTATATTACCATTTCTTTAACCCTCACTTGATCTGAACATTCCCTCAGATTATTATCCTGTTAACCACAACTTTTCCATCAAACTCTGAGAGGGACTTATTTACATTTGTTACTAATATTTATTATCCACTGCTTTTCAATATTTTCCTATCTGGTTTAAGATTCCATCAGATTCCCCAATTGGCAGTACCTCTAATTTTATAGACTTTGCCACCATGACTTGGCTGTCTTCTCAACCTGGAACTTCTCTCTTCACCTGGGACCTTCTATAATTTTCCTAGGGGGAAGTTCTTTTCATGGCCTCTATTTAGGGATGATGGGCACAGATAGTCATGCTTCATTTCCCCTTTGGCTGTGCTTTTGTATTTATGGACTTTGACACCATAGTTACTTCCACTAAGATACCTTTGTATTTCTTTTCCTTTCCTTACCCTTCCTCTTTTTTGATTCCTCTATGCATTGTCTTTCTCCATTAGAATATAAAATCATTAAAGACAGAGATTATCTTTTTTTGCTTGTTTTTATATTCTCAGTGCTGTCATTTATTCAACTGCTACTATGTGTCAGGCACTGTGACATAATAACGGTTTAAAAATGTTTGCTGCCTTACCACTACTCTACCACTGTACTAAAGTACTATAAACATTTTGACTGAAAAACTACTAAAATCTTTCTCAAAGATGAGCAATTATCTCTTTAAAAATGCTTTTAATTTTATTTTCCTCAATTACACATGAAAACAGTTTTTAACATTCATTTTCAAAAATGTTTTTTGAAATTCAAATTCCCTCCCTTCTTCTCCTCCCCACTCCTTGAGAAGGCAAGCACTTTGATATAGATTATGCATGTGTAGTCATGCAAAGCATATTTTCATATTAGCTATGTTGCAAAAGAACAATTATCTCTTAATTAAGTACAATGACCTTATCTTAGTTCTATTTTACCTTTTCCCTTCTATAGTTTTTGATTCTGACAATCCCCCTCTCCCTCCACCTTGTATCTTTATCATGTTTTGGTTTTCAAACTTCTTCTCTTTCTCAGTTCTCCTATCTGTCTTACTCCTTTTCATTTTCTTTTGCTAGTTATCCATCATGAATCCTTTCTACTTTCCAGTGTAGGTTTTCCAAAGGCTCTTTTTTTGGCCTCTTATCTCTATACATCCTTTCCTTCAGTGATTCATCATTTCCCATGAGTTTAGTCTCATATATATATAGCTATGTCCAAAGTCTACATAACCTGCTCTAATCCCTGTCTCAGAATCCCATCCCAACCATCTGCTAGAATCTCTAACTAAATGTTCTGTTAACATTTACAATTCAAAATGTTCAAAAACAAACCTGTCATTTTCTCCCTTAAACTCCTCACTCCTCCTCCAATCTCTCATTCCCTTATTTCTGTTGAGGACACCATTGTCTTCCAGTTACCAAAATTTATAACCCTAGAGTCATCCTAAATTTTTTCATCTTCTTCAGCTCCCATCACCCTTCTCAGTTTCCAGCTCCAATTAATTCTGCTTCCACATGTCTTGCAATCCAGACTGATCATCACATGTTTGGACTATTGAAATAACTCCTGTTTCTAATCTCTCCCTTCTCCAATCCTGATTCCACAGAGCTGACAAAATAATTTCCCAGGGTACAGATTTGGCCATATCACTTCTTTGTTTAAAAACCTTTAGTAGGGACCTGCCTTTAAGATAAACATAAGCTCATTAGCTTGGCATTTAGGACCCTCCACATCATGGGTCCAACTTTCCTTTCTGAGTTTATTTCATATTATCTTTCTTTAAATATCCTATGTTGTGCCTATACAGGACTGTTCCTTTAATTCAAACATTTTATCTTCTGCTTCAGTAAATTCATACAGTCTGTCTCCTATATTTTCAGTGCATTTCCTCTTCATTTTCATATTTTAGAATCTTTATTTTTCTTTAAGACCAAGCTCAAGGATTATTTCTTCTATGACTTTTTCTTTGATATTTCCAATTGTTATGTCACCTTCCCTCTTCAAGCTGTCTTCTATTTATCTGCATACATGTTTTAGACCCTCAAAGATAATGTAAGTTCCTTGAAGGCAGGAATTGTTTTGCTTCTGTTTTTATATAATATTTCCAGAATCTTACACATAGCAAGGACCTGGTAAATACTAGTTGAAATGAATTTACTTAACTAGAATGAGAGGCAATAAATCTCTTTTTGTGACAGTCTGAATAACATAATAGTTGCTGTGAGATAATAAAAGAATAAAAGGTTGGCATTATGTTTGGTGGAACTTGTATGGAAGATTCATGGAAGAATGTGGAAGAGTTATCTAAGAAAAGAGGGTTCTATGTGTCTCAGTGGAGAGAGCACTTACATTGGTGAATTAGTGAATCCATTAAATCGAAATTGAAATTGTACTTTAATTGTTTCACATATTTAAGTTTTGTCTCCTCAGTAAGATAATAAATCCCTCTGTGGACAGGAAATGTTATACTCATTTTTCTATCATCTACATCCCCAAATGCATTAATGAGATGGAGTCAATATTCAAAGAAGAGTAGTTGGTTAATTTATGGATATATGAATTTCTACATTTATTATTGTTTGTCCTACTTTTGGATGGAAAAATATGATTTATTGAGAAATGTATCTACTTCACAAGTAAACTTTAGACCTTTTAGACCCCAAGTACCTGTTAACTAAAAAGCAATAGAATCATGTAGTTGTAACTAGAAAAGACCACAGAGTGATCTGATTTAACCCCCTCATTATAGAACAGAGAAAACTGTAGTTCTTTTGAGACATGAAAAGCAAGGTTTCCTTAGTACTACTAAATTGAGAGAAAAAAGAACTCAATAAAAAAGCTGATTTTAGCTTCTAATCATTTGTGGTTTTAGTGATAAGTAAATTAATAAGTGACTCTCAATTCAACTCTGCTCTTTAAATCATAAATTTGTTATTATTATTATTATCATTGAAAACATTTATAAAGTGCTTATATGCATATAGCTTTGTGTTGTGAGGTGATAAAATATTTACCACATAAGTTGAAGAAGAAATTTACTGTCAAGTAGGAGATCCCTTCCAAGGCTAAAATTCTGTAATTAGACAGTTCCTACCATAGAAAATTATAACTTTTTCACTTATTAATTATGGCAATTCTTACTGATACAGCATGTAATAGAGTATGTATAATTTGTTTTTACCTTAAAGATTTAAAAATTTTTTTCTTCACTATCCTTGGAGGGAAGTATAGCAATTCTCATTTTTCAGAATAGTTAGTCAAAGATCAAAGAGATTTTTCTATCCTTGAGTTCTATAGCTAGCTAATGTCAGAACCTAGATTTAAACTAATTCTCTAAATTCCAGATCTGGTACTTTCCCTTTCATTTGTACATTTATAAAAGCTTCAGTCCTTTCTTCTCTAACAGCAAATCTAGAATCAGTAGAGATCTAGGTTCGAATCTCTTATTGGACACTTACTATGAGATCCAATGAGATCATGTATGTAAAAACATTTCACAAGCCTCATATTACTATATAAATGACAGCTATTATCTTTCCTCCCCCCCCCCCCATCTTTTTTGATGACTTATTATTCTTACTCTCTGACTTTGGGCAAGTCTGGGCCTTAATTTCCTCTTCTGGAAAATGGGGATAATTTCATTTAAAATGCTTCACAAGCATTTTATATGTGTGTGAGGAAAGAACTCTGAAAATCTTAAACTGTTATATTTATGCAATTTATTATTGTTGTTATTAATTAAAATCTCATAAATTCTCTTCTCTGCATATTCAAATGGGATAAACAGTACTATCTTGTGATTAAAAAAAAAACACCAGATTCCTTGATTGGATGAACATAGGAAAAAAAAAAGAGTTTCAGGCTGCTAATGCTATTTCAGTGTGGGTTGGGGTTTTGTTATACTTTGCTTTAATATGGCATTGTTTAAATAAAACCACAATTACTCTTTATAGTCTGTCATTCTCAATATAAGGTGTATGCCTTATGAGCCGTAGAAGTTTAATTAGAACAATGAAACTGCTTATAATCCACTAAACTGGATAATCAAGTCAGAGTGAGGGCAACCTTTCTCGAGGAAGCTTGTAAGAGGTGCTCTAGTTGGGAAAAAAAAAGTGCTTGTCATTTATTCCTTTATCTTATAAAGAAATACTGCAATTAAACTTGGTTAGTTGCAGTTCACCAACTTTATTATTCCTATGTAAGAATGTCCCACAAGAAAAGTAAAATCCTTAGTAATTTCTACTACTACTAACAAGTACAGAATTAGACAGCAGTTCATAATAGAATAAAGTTTTTTTTTTTTTTTGTTGTTGTTGTTGTTATTGTTGCTTGTTTCACATAGGGTAAATAGTGAAAGTTGAAGAGGGAGCTTAAATGATTCAGTATGAGCCACCAGAGAGATGGAGCAGTCAGAAGAGCTAAGATCTCAAACCACCTTGACAGAAGGATGATATCCAGAGAAAAAGGGTCATCCTCCACTGTAGTCTGCCCTACTCAGAGTTCATCCAGAGAGCTGTGTTCAGTTCTAGTGACATTTTAGAATTCTCAAGTATAAGAAAGGATGGAAATAAACATTTATTAAATTCCTACTACTTGCCAGGAATTATGCTAAGAACTTTACAAATATCATATTATTTGAAATAACAACCCTGGGAGATAAGTGCTATTATATCCCCATTTTACAATTGAGGAAATGAAGGTAAAGGAACTCAGTGATGTGCCCATCTTCGTATAGCTAGCAAGTATTTGAGGCTAGATTTGAATTCAGCTCTTCTTGATTCCAGATGCAGAACTCTATCTACTGTGCCATCTTGCTGCCTGAAAAAAAAGCTGTATCATATACAGAGGAAAGCACTCAGAGTAATCAATGACCTGAAAAATCACGTTATATGGGGATCAACAGAAGGTACTGGGATGTTTAGACTGGAAGAGAAATAGCTTATGGAATAAAACTATCTTCAAATGTTTAAAGGGTTGTCTTTTAGAAGAGAGATTAGATATGTTTTGATTGACCAGAGAGGCAGAAACTAAAAGCAGTGGGTGGAATTTACAGAGGTATTTTTCACTTCAACATGAAGAAAAAATTTTTAACAATTGTTGTTTAATCATGTCTGACTCTTCATGACTCCATTTGGAGTTTTCTTGGAAAAGATGCTAGAGTGATTTACCATTTGCTTCTCAGATTATTTTACAGATAAGGAAATTGAGACAAACAGGGTTTGTGCCCAGAGTCACACAGATACTGTTTGGGGCTAGATTTAAACATAAGAAAATGAGTCTTCCCAATTTCAAAGTCAGCATTCTAGTCACCTCATCACCTAGCTTTCCCTAATAATTATGGCTGCCCCAAATTGGCATGGACTTCCTAAGTGAATTGTGATGTGTTCATCTCTAGAGGTCCTCCAGTCCAGGTTGGCTGTCAACTTGTAGAGATGATGAAGAGGTACATCCTCCTTCAGGTATGGGTGAGACCGTGAGAATCTGTGATTCTAAGTGATTGGACATAAAAGATTGACTCATTCTGAGGAAGAATTTCCTTAAATTTTGAGCTACACAAAAATAGAAGGGGATACATTGAAGCCTTATCATTTAGGAACATTGAATGAGGAAAACATTGGGTGAATATTTGTTGGGATGTTGAAAAGGGAATTCATACACTAGAAAACAGTTTGATCATAGGCCCTTCAGGTTTCTTCTTACCCTATGATTTTATGATTCTCTTCTGACAAAAATATTTCAAAAGATTTTCTCCAGATTTCCAATTCCTTTTTATGGTATATTGATTGGCATCCTGGTGCCAATTTTGGCATTGTAGATTTTCTATTTCAGTCCTAGAAATGAATTTTTTTGGATATGGGAAACAATAGTCAGTCGACCTATTTACCTCCTTATGAATGGTGGAAATATCCAATAAATGTTATGATGGATCTGGTTCTCTGAGGCCATGTCTATGGGGTAATAAAGGATTATGAGGAAAAACTCTTTAAAGTGAACCTATCTTCTAAAAGCCCCAAACACAATTTTCCAGAGAATAGGAAAATCATTCATATAATTAGATTTCAGTATCTAGGAATATTTTGACTCTACTAGGAACAAATCTTGTCTAATTTATAGATCAGAAGACTCAGAATTGTAGAAAAAGAATATATACAAAATAAATAAATGGGATCAGATTTTAAAACAACTTCACTTGTTGTGCTGACTCTGAGAAATTCAACATAGATATGCTAAAATTGTATTAGATTTTCAATAAGTAATTACTGTAGATAAATTTACTCTATATAGAATTTTGTTTTTGAGTAAACCATTTGCCAGTATCCAATGGCCAGAGATAGGAATATGAGGACACTCAAATATAGGACACTTATCTTTTAAAGTTAATCTATGTCCTCTCAGTTTGGCTAAGATGTCAGGAAAAGATAATGAATGTTGGAGAGGATATGGGAAAACTGGGACACTAATACATTGTTGGTGGAATTGTGAACTGATCCAACCATTCTGGAGAGCAATTTGGAACTATGCTCAAAGGACTATCAAAATGTGTATATCCTTTGATCCAGCAGTGTTTCTACTGGGCTTATATCCCAAAGAGATCATAAAGGGGGGAAGGGACCCACATGTGCAAAAATGTTTGTGGCATCTTGTGGCAAAAAACTGGAACTAAGTGGAAGCTCATCAGTTGGAGAATGGCTGAATAAGTTATGGAATATCAATGTTATGGAATATTATTGTTCTATAAGAAATGATCAGCCGGATGATTTCAGAGAGGCCTGGAGAGACTTACATGAATTGATTTTAAGTGAAATAAACAGAACCAGGAGATCATTGTATATAGCAACAATAAGATTATAAAATGGTCAAATCAGATGGACATGGCTCTTTTCAACAATGAGATGATTGAGGCCAGTTCTAGTGAGCTTGTGATGAAGAGAGCCATTCTACATCCAAAGGGAAGATTGTGGGAACTGAGTGTGGATGAACATAGCATCTTCACTCTTTTTGTTGTTGTTTGCTTGTGTTTTGTTTTCTTTCTCATTTTTCCTTTTTGATCTGGTTTTTCTCATATAGCAAATTAACTGTATAAATATGTATACATATATTGGATTTAACATATATTTTAATATGTTTAACATATTTTGGATTATTTGCCATCTAGGGGTGGAGATTGGGAAGAAGGGAGGAGAAATTTGGAACACAAGGTTTTGCAGAGGTCAGTGTTGAAAAATTTTCCATGCATATGTTTTGAAAATAAAAAGCTATAATAAAAAATAAATTTAGTTCATTTCCTCTCTTCTCTTTCTGGATTCTTTTGTGTTATTCTTTATCTTTTTAGGCAGAGGCCTTGAACAAAAGTCAATCCTT
Source organism: Antechinus flavipes (assembly GCF_016432865.1). NCBI lineage: Eukaryota > Metazoa > Chordata > Mammalia > Dasyuromorphia > Dasyuridae > Antechinus > Antechinus flavipes. Next base: position 482,747,382 of record NC_067398.1, on the reverse strand, counting down.
CTGTCTCCTCATAAATTCTGGGCTGCTACAGAATGAGTCACGATGATAGGTTTCCTCCAGACCAGAACCAACATATTAATAAACTAATTCTTAGAAGTAGTTTAGACTACAGTTTACTGGATTTCATTGGAGCCCCAATAAGTGTAGTCCCTCTACTTTAAGGACAGATATATTATGTGATATGTGGCTTAATTTCACCTCCTTTGTTGATTTACACTCAGGGTCACTTTGGTGAACTTCTTCAATTCTCTTTGTCTATGTTTTTCACTCTGTGAATTGGGGAATAATAAAATTTTCCTGGTTTCGTGCCACAACCTGGCACAATTTGGCAAAAGAAAATGTAGGAAGAATGATCAAATGATACTAATAACTACTTTTGGAACCTTTGTGAGAAAGAAATGATTTACAAAGAACTGAGTCAGGACATATAAGTATTCAGAATTGTAATAGTTCTCAAACTGGAAGAAACTTTGAAAATCATCTAATCCAATTCATTTATTTTATAAATGAAGAAAATGGAATTCAAGGAATTTCAAGGAATTTAAGAGACTTGCTCAAAGTCACATAGGGAACCTCAGAGGTAAGATATAACCTTATTATCAATGTGTATATCCCTGGAAAGTATACTGTCAAGGTAAGTGAACTTATCCATAGCAAGGCACTTTGTTAGGTGTTAAAGACAAAAATGGAACAATTCCTGCCCTCAAGGAGTTTACTTTCAGAAGTTAAATTATCATCCAAGAAAACTAGTCAATTTTTCAAGTCACTGAGTTATTTTCTATGAAGCCAGACATAACTTACTAAGGTAGACTCCTGAACCAGAGCATTTAAATCCAGAGCCAGAGTTACATTGTACACTATCAAGCTCTCTGTACTTCTAGAACACATCAATAATTAAGGATCATGAGAATGCAAATAAACATTTAAAGAACAAATTTCTGAAATTCAGTCTTCCCTTACTTCAGGAGAAGGCAATAATAACTTCTCCTTGTAAAGAAGGAAGAATACCTTGCTTGAATTCTGTGATTCTAAGACAGTGATATCTCTCATTTCTCTGCCGCTGTGGCTCAAGTGGGATAATGTAGTGAAAAAAACTTCAGATTCAGAATGAGAAGACAGACTTGAGTTGACCTAAGTGCAGTCAATTACTAACTTTCTGACCTTGGACCATCCTCTTTCCTTCTAAGTCTTTGTTTCTTCATTAGGTTAAATTCTGAGGTTGTACCCCATGTTTCCTTCTAAGTTCTAACTAGTTCTTATGTATCTAATATAAAGAGTTGGGCAATGATATTATGGAATCTCTAGAGTGTTGGTGTTCTTAGTTCTACCCATCCTTGTTCCATTTCTGCTCCTAAAGTCCCAGAGGACTCCCAACACATTTTCAGGAAAGGGAAATTATTCCCTTTATAATGTATTCCTGTGTTGACTGAACACAAAAGCTTTCCTCAGACTTGTTCCCTCACCTTTGTGGTGAGGGGTGGAAAGGTTATCCTATTTTACAAAATACCATATTTTATGAGTTAATTAGAGCTTCCAAAAGTGTTTAATTTATTCCCAGAGAATAACTTAAAGAAAGGGGCTCATTAAGTATTACTCACAACCATTATACAATTATTTACTACATTTTATGAGAAAAGGTTCTAGACTGTTTACTGGGGCTGATGTCCTAGGAATAAAAATAAATTGGACAATGAACTTAAAGTTCCACAGAAAGATGCCATGAAGTGGCATAATCTCTGATTTTCGTTTGATGAATTTGTTAAAGAGGATTTTTGATTCTTTTCAAATGCATATTTGAATTTTTTACCTAATATTCCCCCTTCATTGAATATTTTCGTGAGGTAGAAAAGGACTGCATAAGCAGAAAAATGAGGAGTAACTGCCACAAAATCAGGCTGGAAGGTGTGTGTTGGGAGAAGGAAGCAGAGAGGGGCATATGGGGAGAATCAAGGCAGAAGCCCAAGTCTCCAGATCTCTTGCACTGTGCTTTCCACTATATAGGCCTTCTGAAGTAATTGAGCATATCCTCTGATTATTAAGCACTTAATGGACTTTTCTGGTTGTGAGCTCTGTTTTACATCCAGGTCACAAAATCCTATAGAACTACTAAAAACAAAGAAACAATCAAAAAGCCCTTCCTTTTAATTTTATCCTAATAAAATATAAACAATGCCATTAGGCATTGATTGAATCTGATTTCACTGCTTTTGTGAAGTTCTTTTTTTTTTTTTTTTTTTTTTTTTTAAGATAGAAGGGAACCATATAGAAAAGAGAACCTTTGACCTGTTAAATAAGTAGCCCAAGGTCACATAAGCAGGAGGAACTGAACCTAGGTTTTCCTGTTTCTGAGAATAGTTCTTTTATCTCCTCTTACACAATGAAGGAGAGTGAGTGAGAAGAAAGTCTATTATTAACAATAGGTTAGTTTAGCAGGCAGCTAATTTATGTTGGTGTGTATCATGGTAAAATTGTAAACTGCCTTAAATTACATATAAACTATTGCTTTTCCTTGAGGTTTAGGGACCCTAGAATAAGGCACTGAGACAAAGCCAGTGTGTTCTTCATGAAAGATTCCTGGAAACTGAAAAATAAGGTCTTTTAATATTTTGTGATATAACTGTTTTTCTTGGCTTAAGCGTAGCTTTTAAAAAATGGTGCTCATTGTTTTGCTTGTAGTTCTTTTATGCATGGACAATCGGGCTGATGATGCATTCACTTTGGGAGAATTTTCCAATTGAAAAAGTGCTCTGGAGAAGTTTCAGCACTATGAATCACCCAAACCTCATCTAAGTCTCGTGAAAGCAAAGACTGTGAAAGGCAGTCACAGAGAGAAGACATATTGTAGTTGTGCCGCCTGATTCAACTAAATAGAAAAATATTTTGTAAAGACATGAGAATTTCAGGCATCTGACAGAGTGGTAAGGATGAATGTCACATTTGGGGTAGAAAGGCAAAAAATACCCGGATGACCTGCAGCTCAACTCTTTCTTTTATTTCCTCCCCAAGCAGAACTGACCTAGGAAAAGGAGGTCCCATTCATATGCAAAATAACTATGGACATTTTTTTGACCACCATTTTGAGAATAAAAATATCAGGGGACATTACTTCTGATCAGCTTCCCTAATCCCTCTTGGACTCCCAGGGCTGTCTTGGCTAAATTCAGCTATTGTAAACTTTTCTCTCATCTCTCACATGTAGGATTCTAATGATGAAACTAATACAAAGATTTTTCTAATTATATTTCATTGTATTCTAACCTGTTTGAGGAGGCCAGGAAAAAAATTTGGTGAGTAAGGATCCTGGTAGGGTTGTCATCTCAATAAACATTCCAGTGCCTAGCCACAAAAGCACTAGATCTGTTGACTTTTAAAAGTTTTTTTCCATATTATTCACTGAGTAGCAAAAGGCACCAGAGAAAACAGATTGGGTAAACTCTTCTTTCAAAGCTTTCCATCCCATGTTTTCTCCTCCAAAATCTGTACTCCTTTTGAGTATTTCTACTTAATGTTGAATGGGGGATGGAAATAATAATGGGTTTCAAGTCTTGGAAGACTTGGTTTCTAGTTCTGCTTTTGCTACTAACTAGCCGTGTGATTTTGTGTGAAGTCCTCAAACCACTTTGAGTTTCCTCATCTCTAAAATGTTTGCAACAGCATGTATTATCTGTCTCACTGGATTGGTGTGGGGCTGAATGAAAAAATAAATATGTTTATAATAAATTTCTAAACAAAGTTAGCTGATATTAGAATAACATAAGGCTGCGATTTAATATTATTTGGAGGCTTTAGGTTAGTTGTATCTGCACACAAAAGGGCTCAGAACAGACCTGAACAGATGGAGGAGATAATAACCTTGCCCTTTATATTTGGCAATGAGTTTTTCTTTACTGCTTATCTACACAGAAGAATGGAAGAGGGTTAGAATTTGGGAAACCCAAAAATCATTTGAAAATTAGTAGGCCAATAATCATTACTTGGATTATAGTTCAGTTTTAAGAGATTAAAGTTGTAAGGAAGGCATACTGTGTGCTAGAGATAATGTTGTTTCTCCTCAAATCCTAAATTCAATGACTAGGGAAGTTAGTCCAAAAGAAATAGTAAGCTTAAGTATGTTAGTGAGTTGAGAAGATTCTAATCTTTGTTACAAATTGTTACAAATGATAAATTTGAGGGAGAGATGAGAGGTTTTATAGTCAAGACTTCAGGGGATCAAGTTAGGAGAACCTTAAAGAAGGTTTTTTTTCCCTGGTCTCAAGCAAGAGTTTCTGTCTTTCTGTAAAAGAGTAGTACAAGAAAAAGCCTATGTACTATAGACCATTATACCAATTTATTCAATTAAATTGTATACAGAAAGTATATGGATGAGAATATAGTCTAGGTAATATATAGAGTGAATGACTTCTCCCACTAGAAGAATTTGACTCAGCCATGAAAGTTTAGATCTCATTCAAAGGGGAAATTCCCAGAACTCTCTAATGTATTAATCTGGGTCAAAGAAATGACCAAGGTGTCAGCTTCTCTATAAGTTGTTGTTTTTTAATCTTTCTTTCCCTTCAGGGAACTGAAAAGAATCTGAAGTTGTATGTCTTTTCTCTTAAAGCTAGAAGGAAGAAGATATGATTTCTCTTTTCCCCAGAATCCCCCACCCCAATTTGCCCCTTACACAGCCACTGAGCATTGCATAAACGATTTCTATCAATGATGAGAGTCCTATGTGATTGGTCTTTGAGGTTCAGGTCACATATACATCTAGTCAAGTATATGTATCCAGTGGAAAGGTCTGGCCAAAATGTACAGTGGCAGACATCTGGTATTGCAACATCCAGCAGAACAATGTTCATTTGCATAGCATCTGGAAGAGCAGGGCTAAGAAATTCCATATCCAGATGAGCAATAACCAAGTGAGCAATATCTAGAGGAGAATGCAAAATCAGAGAACAGAGATTATACTAATACTAGGAGATATCAGAGGCATCAAATTGTTCCTTTACATATGTTCCCTGACCATATATGTTCCTGAATACAATCGTAACACATCCCCCCTATATGTGTGCCTCAATATGCACGAACTCTTATTATATATGTTCATTGAATATGTGTCCTTTAGCACATGTTCCCTTTTTATGACCATTCTTCTTATAATTTGTGGTAGAATGCACCCGAGGCTTATGATGAGAATGTTTTGTTGCTATTTTGTTATTGGAGATTCATGAACCTAAGATAGCTGTTCTTTTTTTAAATAGTATTTTATTTTTCCAATATATGCAAAGCTAGTTTTAAACATTTACCTCTGCAAAAACTTGTATTCCAATTTTTTCTCTCTCTTTCTTTCCCTCTCCCCAAGACAGCAAGTCATCTGATATAGGTTAAATGTTCAATTCTTCTAAATATATTTCCATATTTATTATGCTGCGCAAGAAAAATCAAAAGGAAAAAAAAAACAGGAAGAAAAAAATGAGCAAACACACAACAACAAAAAAGTGAAAATACTATTCTTTGATTCACATTCAGTCTTCATAGCTCTTTCTCTGGATGCAAATGGCACTTTCCATCCCAAGTGTATTGGAATTGTCTTGAATCATCTCATTTTTGAAAAGAACCAAGTCATCACATAATCTTGTTGTGAGTGTATACAAGTTCTCTTAGTTCTGCTCACTTTATTCAGCATCAGTTTATGTAAGTCTTTCCAAGCTTTTCTGAAATCATCCTGCTGGTCATTTCTTATAGAACAATAATATTCTATAACATCAATATATCATAATTTACTCAGCCATTCTCCAACTGATGGACATCCATTAAGTCACAAACATTTTTGCACATATGGGTCCTTTTTCCTCTTCTATGATCTCTAGGATACAGAGTCTAGAGTAGCTATTCTTTAGGGCAGTTGTGTCAAACTCAAATAGAAACAGGTTCCTGCAAACCACATATTGATTTAAAAAATCACAAATTAACATTATCTTTGTAGAATTGTATTTTTGTTTTGTTAAACAGTTTTCAAATACATTTTGATCTGGTTCTGGCCATACTCTGGAGTTGTACAGACAGCATGTAGCCTAGGCACTGCAAATTGGGCAGCTCTGTTCTAGCATTCTCTAAAGTTATGGCAGATGATGCTTTCAGATGCTGCAATTAAAATCTCTCAGACCATCCACATTATTTGGGAATATTGTCTTAATTTGGTAATCTTGAGCTAGTTGCTCCCCTTCCCCATTTCCCAAGTCATTTATATATTTTTTCCCCTAAATCCCTACTCTTAGGAACCAGCTTGCTCTAGAAGTGATCATGTATTCTCAAATGCTATGGTAGGGAGTAGTAAGCTTTAGCAGGTTTTATGAAAATGGAATGGTTTTGAGAATAGGCCCAGTGGCAGATTATATGTCTACTCTCTCAGACAAACTTAGCTAAGAATAGAGAAGCTGTTTTTCTCTTTCTCATGTGTGTATATATAGATATACATATAAGTTGAAGTAAACAGGGTTTAAGTGACTTGCCAATGTTCATTAGCTAATAAGTATCTAAGGCCAGATTTGAGCTCAGGAAGATGAGCCTGGCACTCTAATTTACTGAGCTGTCCTGGTTTTAAGTCTATTTTCCAAATAGTTTATAATTTTTCTTCTTTTTAAAAAAATTATAAAGTTGACAAAATCAATAAATCGAATGCTTCTGTATACAAAGAAAGAACAGAAAAAGGAGACTTAAAAATAAGGATTTCTATTATATGTAGTTTGTTATACATATATATGTGTATACATACACATACACCAAAAACACATGTTTATATGTATTATATGTACATATACATGCTACAGACACATATTTAAACCACATATTTGACATATAAGTACATACATGTACATATAATGATAATTTATACAGCAGTACCAACACTGCCCTGATTGAACTTTCTTTTGTTCTTTTCTGTATATTTTTAAGTGTAAAATTTCAACAGCTTTCCTCCTATGCTGACATTTTAAAATTCATTTTAAAATTTCAACTCATTTTAATTCATTTTTCTTTTTGTGTTGGAATAAGAAAATTCCTTTCTGCTTAATAATTATGACCCTAACCATTCCATAGAAATCACCCTCTGGGGCCCTCAGAAAGACTGGGGAAAGACTGGAACTAGTACCTTTTATTCTGATTTCTTACCAGCTCCAGACTTGTTTGAATCCATTGCAGGGTGAGAGTTTGTTTGCCAGGCCTTGCTTGCACTACATGAAGACAGTTTTGAGAGCTCAATTTTACTTTATGGTGAAGTGAGAAAGAGTCTTACCTAGGTAGTTTCACTATAAAGTCCCAAATACTATTGTTTTAACTAATGCAAAAATGATGTTCTCTTTTCTAAGTCTGCTTTCTCGGATATATAGTTTTGAGGAAGCAGAGCAAGTTGAAGACAAAAAAGTGACAATTAAAAGTTTAGCATTAAAAGACTTTCCCTGAACCTCAGTAAGGTCATGAGAGACAGCAGCTTTCCACAAAGTTTCTCTTGCTGTGTTACAGGTTGATTGTCCGTAAAAATAAAATAAAAGAGATGAGACTGTCAGCCAGGGAGTTAAAAGCCCCACAAAAGAAAGAAGCAGCTGGCTTGGCTTCTTCCCAAACTCCTGCTGGTTAGTGCTAGCACATCTTCTCACTGATATAAGCTCTTTGAGAGAAGGGACTGTAGCTTATAGGTTGTGGTTGTTATTGTTGTTTTAATACCCTGCTGTTCTGGGTACTTGAATCTTATCAAGGATATTCTTCACCTCAAATTAGACTTTAAGTCATTTTAAAATCTTGATTGAACTTATCCAATGACACAATTCCTTATGCATACACATTCTCTCAATATGCCTATGAAAATATGCATTTATTTTTATACTTACAATAAAGCTAATGATTAGCAATGCCATTCGAGTATATTATTCTTTGAATCAGAGATTTATGTAATTAGTCTTTAAAAATCCCATAAATTTCACTTGAAGAGAGTTATATAGTTTTAGCAAGTTTTGGGGCCTACTATGTACTTAAATTCAAGACTGGAAATAGAGGTGATAGATTAAATTAACCATATATTGGAGGTGTTAATTTAAAAAATAAACCAGAGGGAGAAGGATGGTTCTGAAGTTTTCTGGGTTTTTAATTCTTAGAAGAATTCTAAATGAAGAGAATTTTATATAACTTTGAGTTTCATCATAAGTTGGTTCTTACAGTTGCTTGTGGGCTTTTAAAAAGCACATCTAGATATTTTCTGCACAAATGTTTCTGGCAAACTGTGGAACATGTCTTTAAACCAACAACTGTGAGAATCTCTAGCCCAGAGCAATGAAATATTTCTTTATGTCACAAAGTCTGGGCATGATCTTGAAGCTCTTTTCATGGGTGGAATGCCTACTGATATCTTTGGCCAATGGGGACTCTGTAGGCAGAATAGTTTAATGGGCTCAGTTCCAAATAGCAAATCCCTTGGAGGATGTGACCCTCTTCTCAGCTATGGAGGTTAAAAAAATGAGTAGACATTAATAAAAGTTAGCTTTTAAAGAATTTTTCATTTTATCATTAGAAAGTTATTAAACTAGATCACTGTGATAACATTTAAGGATGAAAATAGAATAATACAAACAAGAAATGAGAAGATCTGTGAAAATTATAATGAACTCTACTCTCTGTCAATGATGGGGAGCAACTGCAACAGGGTTCTAAAAGTAACCTCCTGATGTGCTGCATAAGGCACTAGTGAAAATAAAGTGGTAATGAGTAGCTGAATTCGATCAAGTATATACAGAACACCCTGAAGAGGTTTGTGCTGAAGGTAATGAGTTTTGAGAGAGCTGAAGGAATACAGTTCAAAATATCTGAAAAAAAAGGAGAGAATATCAAACAGTTAAAATCCAAATATTAGTGCTATTTACACAGACACACACACACATACACACACACACACACAGACACACAGATACACACACACACACACACATGTGATCAAAGAAGGAAACAAGTATTTATTAAATATAAACTTATGTACCAGGAACTGTGAGGAATCCAGGATGACTTCTAGTTTGAATGCCTAAGAGATTAGGAGGATGGTGTTGCAAAAAGTGAGACTTGAACACCTATCTTTCTAATTTGGAGATCAGATCATTAAGTCATATCACCTTACTTTCTCATGTTTTTTTTAGGCCAGGAGTTAATAAACTTTTCTTTTAAAATATTTTGATAACTATATTCCAATATGATAAATTGGTTTCTTTTCTAATTGTATACATTTTATTTTAACCATTTAGAGACATTATTTTGAGATGGGATCCATGAGTACTAATAGATTACTAAAGGGGTCCAAGACACAGAAAAAGTCAAGAACTCATTAAATATTTTAATTTTGATAACCAAGGAACCTTCTACTAAAATACTTCTGTGATCCCTCATCATGATGTGAAGGGGAGTTCAAACGCTATTCTATTGGAATATGAGCTTTAATGGCCACATTTTATCAAACTGAAGAAAATTTTAATATAGACTCAGTGACTGTCTGAGCATCTGTTGTCTGAGAACCAGAATGGTTAAAAGTGGAGAGTTAATCACTAGAAAGTTGGCCAAGAGGTGATTACTTATTTTTGGCTATAGCAACTCATTAAACCATCTGGTAAGACAGAGGGAGTGCCTACACTAATGAATAGAGTTTAAGTTGTTCTAGCTTTGAGCTGTTTCAATCAGAAGGATATTGGATGTTTGGGAGTGTATTCCATTACTAATCAAGGAGGTGTGTGCGTGTGTGTGTGTGTGTGTGTGTGTGTGTGTGTGTGTGTGTGTGTGTGTGTGTGTGTGTGTTTGTAGGGATAAGAAATACCTGAAAAGAGAAGGCTTCTAACCTGCCCAGATGAATCCAATTAGTGTATCCACTAAAATGCCCAAATCCTATAATGTATCCTCGAATACTCTCCATTCCCCTTCTTTCTTTCCACCACAAACTTCAAAAGCCTCCTAATGACAACCAGTCCTGAGAAAGAAGCTGTGACTGATTATGTCCAAATTAGTTTCCAAATCACACAGCACAATTTCTCCACCAAATATGGAAAGAATAAACTGGGTGAGATGCTTCAGATGGCTTTAGTTACGTGTCCTAAATGTGAGAGAGGAAATCTGCTCCTCTAACCTCCATGGGCATATTGCTATTAGTGCTAAGTCACACATTCCATGAAAAGGCTGTGATTTAGATTGACCTGGTGAGATGGAAAACTGAGGTGAGATTGCATTGGAATAATGTAACCTGGACTGGGTTACATTATTCCAATGCAATCTCACCTCAGTTTTCCATTTCATCCAATTCCTGGACTGGAATTGCTAATCACTGTGGCACACTTTGTGATAGAAGGTATATTTGAAAAACTTCCTCTACCCAAAGTTAGAGTTACTTCTATTTTGAAGGCATAACTTATTCTGTTCCCTGTAAATTTGTAAGCTTGGAAGGCAGAGTTCCCACTCTGTCTCATTTCATTCTCAAGAGAGAATGATAAAAGTAGAAGGGAGAGCCTAACTCTGCAATCTGTAGTCCCACTTTCTGAATTCAACAGATTGTAGATAATGCATCTTAAGTGTGAGTTCTTTAATCTCTAATGCTATTTTCAGTCCACATGATATCTGAGGCAGACCAGTCCCATTTTTAATGAAAAAAGCAATCAGATAACTTAACTCATGTCACTATTTAAACAGTCTGTGAACAGAGAATTCTTCTTTTGGTCTACCTAATGCGATATAAGTCTATTTCCTTTTATTTTGCCCCCATTGGCAATGAAAAATCTCTAAGAGCAAGCCCTTATTTTGTGTTCAGTCTCACTTGTAATATTAAACAGGGGCAATTTCCTACTCTTTCTGTACTATTAGTAAAATTTATTTGCATTCATGCATGCACATAATTTTTCAGATTTCCTTTTACACTTTTCTGTTTCATTTTTTCCATTTCAACTATGAGTTGAACTCCACCATCATCCTGCTTTTACATTAGTAGTGATCCTTGACAATGGACTTGGAGGAGACTTTGAGCCTGACTATTGACTAAAGTACAATAATTATTAATCTCTTAAAAGTCAAGTTGGCCACTTAGGGTCTCAGCATAAAGCGCTTTCCTGGAAGTTGACAAGCACATTTTCTTGGAGAAATAACAGTGGAAAAAAGACCTACATATTAAGTTCCTAGATGAGTTACAGCAAATTTTTATATTTTCTCTGAAAAATGAAATTATAAACTCCTCACTTGATGCTATAGAGAGAAATAGTGATGTCATTGGCAGGAAAAGTGGTTTGAAAGGGCTCAAACCTGTACTGTATTTATTTACCTGTTATGTGATGGGTCCATACTCAGGGATGGCCTGATGCTAGCTCAAATCACTTTAGAATTGATTGATAAATTTTTGTTGTGAGCATTTCCTTCTGGGGAATTGTTGAATGCTAGAAGTCATCAATCATTTTATTGACTCTTTAGATTTAAAAAAGTGATGGGGAAAATATTAAACTTAAATAAAAAATATTAAAACAGTTATTAAACCTTTTTGAACATACCCCTTAACATACTACAGTTTTCAAACATTGCTTAGGTTTCTACTTCCTAGTATCAAGTTTTCACCAGTTTCTATCCTATCCACTTTGGAAAAAGGACAGTAATGTACACTGCAGTTCCTGACTTTTGTTTCCCCTTAGAGATACATGGCAATGTCCTCTGAAAAGGGATATAGTTTGTAATCAGTCTGGGCACAAATCAATCAATACGCCATTGTTTAGGATAATGGTTTATTGAATCACATTTTTTGTCTTTGTAGATATAACTCAAATTCTTTTAATTACTAAGAGTTGATTTATGTGTCCATTGGACTCTCTGGTATAATTCCATTTCTATCTCTTTTCATTTTCCTTGGGATTTCTGTACATACTGTACATAGTCCTCCTATGGAGTCAGTTCTCATCTTGGAAGAGTCTCATTTTTCAGAATAAGCCAGCACTGATGCAGGTAGGGATCTGTGGATTGAGTCTATTCTTGTAGACGTGACTCTGCTAGAAAATAGGTAGGTAAGGAGTGCAGTAAATAGAGCTCTGGGAGTGGACTCAGGATGACCTAAATTTAAATCTGCCTTCAGAAACTTACCAGCTATGTGACTTTGGGCAAGTGACAACCTCAGTTTCTTTTACTGTATGAGAATAAATAATAGTACCTACCTCTCAAGGTTAGTGTGAAGAAAAAATGAAATATTTATAAAGCACCTAGCATAGTGCCTTGCACGTAGTAGGTGAATACATCAATGCTGTTATTGCTTTTATGACTCTAAGAAAAGTGGAAAAAATAAAGAAAATGAGTTGATAACCTTTGACACAATCAGTGCACATTTTTGATATCCACAAAATTTGTAGTATATCCTAGGGTAAATGCAGGAAATTTAGATCAAGCCAATCATTGACACTATTACTTCAGGAATATAGACTCTAACTAAGGGGATGCTAATTCCTACCTGATCTCTATAGGTGTATTCTTTTTCTTCTTTTAATATACATAATTGCTAGATTGAGAAGTTTATTTTTTTATTTTAATATTATTTTATATTCCAATTACATGCAAAATTTTCAAAATTCACCTTTGCAAAATTTTGTGTTCCAAATTTTTCTCCCTCTCTTCCCCTTCTATCCCTTCTTAAATATAGCAAGTGATCCAATATAGGTTAAATGTGCAATTCTTCTAAACATGTATCTATATTTGTTGTTTAGTGCAAGAAAAGTAAGATTAAATGGGGAAAAAATCACATAAAAATGTGTGTTCTTTTACCCTTGAAACCACATACTCATTTCTAATACTCAAAAATTCAAACATGTCCATATACATATACATACACGCATTCATTCATATACATATATACACACACATATACATATATGTGTGTGTGTATGTATAAAAATAGATAAATATACTTACACACATATAAAATTTTCTCAGAGAGCTAATTATTAAGCTTTTACTAGCATTTTGCTAAACAGCTAAAACCTAGGCTTTCTGATTTCTAGGAATCTTTCTCTCACTGTAGCACACAATCTTCAGTGACCATTATGACCAACTTTTATTATGTCTCTTCCCTTCTCCCTTCCCCCCCCAAAAAAAATCAGGCCTTTTACTTAGATATATATTTGTACAAATAGGAATAGAGAGATCTCACCAGAAAATAGAGGTAGGTGCTAAATAGCATTCCATGAATTTTCCCTTCTAAAAAGCCTAACAATGATGCAACAATTTGTTATTTTCAGAATCTTCAAATATAAAAGTTGGGAGGAAATCTCAATGTTTTAGTATTTTTATTTTAAAATTTTTTGGAAGAAAAAAACTGGGGCTTTGCCCATAAAGATACCTAAGGAGAATCAATAAAGACACAGTGTGGGTTTGGGGAGCATTCAGAATTGTACTTCAAATATCACAAACCAAGGACAGCACAGCTGGTAATCGTTTATGAATTACAGGCAAATTGTCAGATTGAATTTAGCTTTTATAATTGGTTTTTAAGTGTGTCCTTTTCTCTTTCTCCTACTTGATATTAACATCAAGCAATTTTAAACGTCAATAATCTAAATGTAGTTTAATTTCTTTAATGAAATTGTTTAATAATTTGAAAATGCAAGAATAGCTTTTGAGAAGCAGCAGGATGGAGAGGTGGAAGTGGCAGGATATATTTGACCGTGGGAGAAGGAAGGTGCCTTCCATCTCTCCATGATGACTCTCTCTAGCTAATCATTGTAGATGGCCTTTACAAGAATTTTCTTCAGTTTAATACTAGAAAGATGCTTGTCAAATAGCACAAACTAAATGTAAAATATGAACAAAAAACTACATGGGGACTCAGTTCATCAGGATGCTACTCACAAAAGATGATCTAAAATTTTAATAAATTTGGAAGTTGGCAAGTAGATTGGACAGTTCAAAGTCCTTAGTCTGCTTAGATAAATAGTGGTAGAATTAGGAAAAGAACTCAGGTTTCCTGAGTTCTAGCATAATACAGTGGAAAAGAATTGGAAATCAAAAGATCTACTTTGAATGTTAATTCTATTACTACCTAGATGACTTTGGTCAAATCATTTACTTTTATGGACCCATCTTCCCAATTGGACAAGAAAGGAAAGGACAAGAAGATTTCTTCTAACTCTAAATTCTCTGATTCATCATGGGAACCTTGCCAATATTCAACATTGAATAATGTTGAAAGGTTACATGATGTTATAGAAAGAACAGTGGACTTTGATGTCAGAAAATATAAATTTGACTCCAAGCTCCAATTCTTATTGTATGTGACTGAGGGTAAGTCATTTAATCTCTTTGTACCTCAGGTTACTTATATGTGAAAAAATAGGATAATACTGTTTGATTGATATGCTTCATAGGATTTTTAGAAGGGAAATGTTTTGTAAGCCACAAAGTGAAATTTTGAAGACAGAGATAAAATATTCCAATGAGGACAAAAATGTTGCTATCTAAAGAGACTAATATGAGTAGAGAGAAAAAGTACTAATAAACTGCATTATACCCCCCCCACTTGTATATGTATATATGTATATATATATATATATGCATATAATGTGTGTATGTTTATGCACATGCATAAAAGATTAAAGCAAAGAAAGGTAATGGAAGAGGAATACAAATGTTCTATGGTTTTGTAAAAATAGAGCCAACAGATTAAAGTTTACAATGAGCCGTGGACAGAGAGAAAAACTGTGGACCACAAAATGACTTATTTATTTTGTTTTATTCATTTTTTTTACTTTGGAGGAAAAGGAAAGTCAAAGAAGGGTTAATCAAAAAGATGGAAAGGATAATAACTGACAATAGAGAAAAGGCAGAGCTATTAGATTTTAATTTCACCTTTATTTTCTCAGCTATGGTCAATGACTCATATCTGAAATGACAGCACAAAACTGGTTAAAGGAGGTTGATTTCTAAGATAAATAAGGAAATTGAACAACAAAAAAATGCCTTGGTGAATTCAAGTCTCTTGGAATAGATGAACTATATTCTGTGACCACTGCCCAAAATTTTGAAAGTGATAATCATTGGTGATATATGAAGAATCATGGGAAAAGGGAGAGGTATTCTATAGAACTCAAGAAAATCAAATGTTCCAATTGAAAAAAAAAAAGAAATGAGAAACAAGTCCATAAATGATAAGCTAGTGGGTTTGACTTTCAATCCTGGGAAAGTTTAAATGGGATTATTAAAGAGATACTGATCATCTGGAAAAAGAAACAATGTTCTTCATGAAGAACTTGGCATACTAGACTAACCTTATTTCTTATTTTTGATTGGACTATTGAATGGATAGATTAGGCGAATTCTACAGAGAAACTTAAACTTACCTAATCATTTGGTAACATATCTCATGTTATTTTTTGGGAAGATGATGGAGAGACATGTGGTAGTCAATATGCAATGGGATACAATCAGAATTGGTTGGATAGGGGGAACCTAAGGATTCTTGTGAATGATCAGATGGCAAACAGTACAATTTTCTAGGGATTTATGCTTAGTACTTTTCTGTTGACTATTTCTGATAAATGAACTTGGATAAAAATAGGTGGCATGCTTATCAAATTTACAGAAAACTTGGAGGAATAGGTCACATACTTGACTATAATGTCAGAATCTGAAAAGATTTTGACTGGTTGGGTTTTGTTAAATGTAATTAAATAAGGATAGTCTTACAATTAGGCTCAAAAATTCCATTTCATAAAGACAGCATGAGGGAGTACAAAAAACTTAATTTTTTTTTCTGGAAAAAAAAGATCTGGGATTTTTATAGGACTGCAAGGCCAATATGAAGCAGCAGTACAATAGGGTCAGCAAAAAGTCCAATGCCATCATACACTACATTAGGGGAACTATTTCTTCCAGAAATAAGGAGATGAGAGTCTCTCTTCATTTTGCTTTGATCTGCTCTGACCTGGAGTATGGTCTTTAGTTCTTGACCCCAGTTTAAGGACACTTATAAGCTGAGAAGTGTTCAGAAGAGAGCAAACAAGATGGTGAAAGCCTTTATAGTCAAGCTGTATGTTGATCATTTGAAGAAACTATAATAGTCTGGGTAAAATAAGACTTGGTGGTGGAGAGGGGGAAGAAAATGAAAATATTTGAAAGGATATCATTTGGAATACCATAGGACTGAGAAGGATAAATGTCTTGATTTTTTTTTTTTTTAAAGTGAGGTGGAGAAAAGGGAAGAGAATAAAGCTTACAAATTTATAGGCTAGTGAACTTGACTTCAATACCTGGGAAAATTCTAAAATGGATCATTAAAGAATCTGGAAAAGGAAGTGATTATAAAAAGTTACATTAGTTTCAGCATCATTTTATGCAAATTTGACATTCTAAATTAACCATATTTCTTTTTTGGTAGTTGCTTCCTGAATCCTGCTTATACACTCAACTTTGGATCCTTGGATCCTTTTGTTTTAGGAAACATCACAGATTTGGCTTGCTGTCATCTCCTCTCATCTCTCATTCCCAACCTTTCTTTGATTTGCCAGGCTTTCCATCTTGTCATCTCTAGAATTTGCTACCCTCTACTGTCTTTGCATAATACAGCATGACAAGGGTTAATGTTGAATTCCATTCCATCCTTTAAAAATAATTTTTGAACTTTATTGTCAGTTCCCAAAGATTCTTCCACAACGAATCCTTCTTTATAAATATGATGAAACAAAGCAAATCAGCCTTGTGTCTGAAAATGTATCTATTACACTTCTAGTTCACTGCTTCCTTTTGGAGGGGTAGGGGGTTCATGGAGTGAAATGTATTTTCTGCATACATTCTGAAGTAAATTCTCAACTTGCATGGTAGTTAAGTTGCACATGGTAGACTGAATTTTGGACTTAGAATTGTGAATTAATCAAGAATTAAGTTCAGATCCTACCTTAGACAGTTAATTGTTCATACCTTGGTTTCCTCATATGGACAATGGGAATGATAATAGAATATATTTCTCAGGTTAGATGTGTGGATAAAATGATATATTTGTAAAGCATTTCCAAATCTTAAATTGCTATATAAATACTATTTTTATTCTTTTTAAGTAAAATTCTAGGTAATACATATACATTGTATATATTATATACAAGTACACATTGGTATATATGCACATATAATATTTAAATATATTAGTATTAAATACATAAATACATATATATTATGTATAACATAAATAATAGACAGTTGGCATAGTAGACAGAATGTTGACTCTAAAGTTAAGAAGACATCTTCCTGAGTTCAAATTTGACCTCAGATCTTATTAACTATGTGACCATGAACAAATCACTTAATCCTATTTGCCTCAGATTTTTATTTGTAAAATGAGCTGAAAAAGAAAGTAGCAAACCTCTCTAGTATCTTTGCCAAGAAAATCCCAAATGGGATCACAGAGAATTGGACACTACTAAAAAAATTCCTGAAAAACAACAATATAAGTAATATTAATAATATTACATAGAAACCATCATAATAAATAGTTATACAATGATAATTTACATATATTTATATACATGTATGTGTGTACATGTATATACATGCACAAAGATTCTATCTAAGGTATCTATTACATATCTATTACATTACCTGACAAAAACAAAATATACATTTTCTTATTTAAGTAACTTTTAAAAAAGGACCTATTCTAGGTATAGGTTCTTAGTGAGGATTGTTTGATGCCTATTCTTTGACTTCTATATAATTTCTATAGTTCATTCCCTAGGATCATAGAAGCATAGATTTAAAGCTGGAAAGGATCTTATAGGTCATTGAGTCCAAACCACCTCATTCTAAAAATTGGGAAATAGAAACCTAGAGAAATCTGCACAGTTACATAGCTAGTATTTGAGACAAAGCGAGAACACGTGTTTTTCTACCTCTAAATACAGTCTATTATTGACTATAACAGAGTACGGAATCATAAAGAGGCAAAATAACTCTCTATGTTCACAAAACAAGTGAGTGACAAAACCCAAGCCCAAATTCAAGCCTTCTTCTAAGAGTTAGTAATAATAAGTGTGACATTTTTTGTGATCAATCATTACAAATTCAACAATAGCTGCTTTTGAGATTGAGATGATGGCAACATGGCAAAAGAAGGAAAATCATGTATTACTCCAACGCCTTAACCTAGACTTTTGTAGAGCAATCACTCATTTGTGGGGTTCCCTGAGAACTAGCTCGATTCTTTCTAGGCATCCAAATGTTATATAGTAATCTGTTCCCATGTGCCAGACCACTCTGCTTCTCCTGATCCTTCCATTTTATTCTTTTTCTTTATTTTGGTAAAGGGGACTTCACTTTGGAGAGCTCCTTTCTCTAAGCACACCAACAATGGATTCTGAATCCTATTAAACTGTTCAAAATCCCTATTCTCATTAAACTATGTATTAAAAATGATTTTGTTTTCTCAGAAAACTCCCATAAATAATCTTTTTCTTTACCACTAGAGGGAGTCTCCAACCTGTACCTGGTATATCTTGGACAGCTGGCTTTTGAAACTGTCATCATCCACAGGGAAACAAGGAGGCAGATTTCTTCATCATTGACCATTTCCTGGATTCTTAGTTTTTGCCCATTTCCTTTTCAGATTCTTTGTTCTCACCTTTTTCAATATAATCTCTTATACAAGGTAAATTCAAGTAAATTTGTTTCCCTGTGGATGATGACAGTCTCAAAAGCTGGAGTCATTAATTCTTTTTACCATATCAAGTTAAATCCATATTTAAAGAGATGCCACATGGTTCCATGTGGCCTCTGAAAACCACAATAGGACCTGGGTTTGAATCTCAGCTTTGCTCTTAACTATGTGACTTTTTACAAATTATTTAATCTCATAGGCTTCAATTTCCCTATTTGTAAAGTGAAGGGACTTGAAGAGTTGATTTTTAAGGTAACTTCCATAAAATTTTAAATCCTATAACTGTGTATTAAATAATTTCTTTTAGACTTGTAAAAAGAGTACTGGAAAAGGAGTCAGGAAATAATAGGTTCAATGTCATCTTTGTTAACTAATTAAGTAACTTTGGGAAAGCTACTTAATTACTTTTGAGCCTCACTTTCCTTATATGTAAATGGACTAGATGATTGGACTAGATGATCTCAAAAGGCCTGTTTATTTCTAAATTCTATGATAGTTTTTCTGTCTTTCCTTTAAATTCTTATCCAGTTTATAATTCTTCTTGCTGATCCCATTGTGCTTAGAATCTTTACCACAAGGTTGATCTATTTTTCACTGGGGATTTTGTACTATCAAGGTTCACTGTTCCCCACCCGCTCACCTTTCCTATTTCAGTTTCAAGTTTACAACCATGTTGTCTTTTGGTTAAAAACAATGTGGCTGCAACCAAATTTCTTGTCCATTGATTTTGCGTCCTCCTGAACAATACTCTTTGAAATTCTATTGTTAATCAATGATCATCCATTTGTACTTTTGGACTATTAATTATCCTTCTCAAATTATGTACCCACAGTCTTTCTAAATCAGAATATCCTGGATTTTCTTATTTAATAATCATGGAGAATGGAAGAGGTACTTCAGAAATGGAGATGAACAAATGTTAAATTGACTTCACAAAAAAGAAAAATGGTAAAGTAGATTCTTTAAGTTATAAACTAATAAACCTAACTTGGATTTTTTAGCCAAATTATAAAATGCATCGTTAAAGTAATAATAAGGGAAACGTAGACAATTGGCCTCTGAGTTAGGAAGTCTGGGTTTCATTCTAGTTTCTGACATATAATTGAGTGACAATGGGAAAGTAAGTTAACTACTCTATGCCCCTAGAAAATGCAAGCTATTTCCTAGGGTACTGAAAAAAAATGGAAGATGTGATTTCTGAGATATTGCCAATGATATCTGAAAGATTGTACAAAATAGAGTGCTATTAAAGAAGCAATTAAAGAAAAATTTGAAGAAAAGAAAATGTTCTCTTCCAATTTTTGAAAAAGGGAAAAGAAGAAAATCTTTAGACTATAGCAGAGAAATTGGCTGTGATTCCTGGAAAAATTCTAAAATGGAAGATTAAAGAGATGAATAAAAAGAAATGATTACAAAAAGCCAATATGATATCAACTGAATGACTTAGGATTCTTCCCTCCTCCACCATAAAAAAAAGATTGTAATGGGCTGAGGCTTGAGTTGATGCACTGAGGTCTCAAGCACATGAGGCTAAATAGTAATTGGACCATACTCTATGAATATATATGCTTGGAGAAAGAATGGCCTCTGCCTACTCTTTTTTTTTTTTTTTACTAAAAACATCCTCATTCCTGCCATCTTGGCACCTAACTAGTACCAGTTATCAAGAAGCTGTTAGATGGTCTGATTCTAATAGTGATGTCACTTGGGTCCTCTTCAAGAACAAAGGATAACAATCAAACCAACCAGATAGTCTGAAGGAATGACCTCCCTCCCTTGACCTTTTCCCCCAGGTCTCGACATATCCTCTGTCCTCCCTCTTCTGACTGCCTCCAGCTCACAGCACCTTTTTGTCTTCTTGTCTCAGGTTCTAAAATTCTTAATTTTGGCTCTGAAATATAATCATAATCCATCACATTTATGTAACACCATTTGTTCAGCTATTTTTCAATTGATGGGTACCCACCCTGCTTCTAATTTTTGCTACCACAAAGAGAGCTATAATAAATATCTTGCTTTATATCAGCTTTTCCATCTGTCATCGATCTCTTTGGGAATATAGGTTCAATAATGGAATACCTGGGTAAAAAGTAGGCATTTAATAACTTTTTTTCTTATGAAATTCCAAGGCCTTTGTTTTGTATACCTTATAATACCAAATATTTGCTCTAATTTAGGCCTAATAAGCCCTATGATGTTAAAATGTTTAAAAAATTTTTTTTCATCACACCTGTGCTTTCTTCAGGTCAGGGAGCTTACTTCAGGGAAACTCCCTTTACAAATTCAGGTCAGCAATTGCTCTGCACTTTACAATATTGAAGGGAACAAGGAGTTATATGACTTGCTCAGACTCACAAAGCTAGGATATTTCAGAGATGGATTTGAATCCAGTTCTTCCTGATTTTAATGCAAGTTTTTAGCCCCTAGTATGTTGACTTCCAAGATTTTAAGATATTAGCAGAAATTTGTATGTTTTGTCCTCTGCATGTACTGTATTAAGTAGAGAGCATCCTGTACTCATTATCATCAATCAGAATTTATTAAGAGTGCACCAAACTGGGGGCTGTGCAAAGCAAATAAATCAGATCTGTTTCCCTTGGTCTCTGGGTGCTTATTCTTAAAAGAGATGACACTGATATAAATAGTCATGAGTTGGGCTCCTGTTGTAATGAAGTGAAGTCAGGAGGGAGCACAGTCAGTATGTCATCTCTGAAAAATAATGCTGTCTGGGAAAAGGAAGCTGCTGAGACAAACCTCCAAATCTCCAATGCCTACTGCCCCGCTTTGGGATGTATCTGACAGACTGTGTTGGATCTTCGGATCTGGAACTCCTCTCTCTCATCTGTTGTTAATGCCTGCCAATTTCACCTTTGCAATAACTCTTAAATATATTTCCTTTTCTCCTTTGACCACCATTCTAGTGCAGGCCCTCATCACCTCTTGTCTGGACTTCTGCATGCTTGTTGATAGGTCTGTTTGCCACAAGTCTCTCCCTACTCCAATCCATCCTCCATTCAGCCACTAAAATGGTTTTCTTAAAATACAAGTCTGATTATATTACCTTCCTACTCAGTGAACTCCAGTGGCTTCCTATTGTGTTCAGAAGCAAACACAGAATGTTCTGTTTGGCATTCAGAGCCCTTCATATTCTATCCTTCTTCTACTTTTTCAGTCTTATTCCTTTCTCTCTGTTGCATATTTTTCAATTCAGTGAATAAAGCCAGGGTTTCTGGCTTTATATCAGTCTTTCTAATTGGGCATATAGGTTCAATAGTGGGATATCTGGCTTAAAAGGTATGAACAATTTAATAACTTTTTCTTATGAAATTCCAAGGCCTTTATCTTAAAAAAAAATTTTGGCAAGGATTTGCCCAGAGTCACACAGCTAGTAAGTATTAAGTGTCTGAAGCTGCATTTGAATTTAGGTCTTCTGACTCCAACTCCAATGCTCTATCTATTGCACCATCTAGCTGCCCCCAACACCTTTATCTTTTATACCTTGCAAATATGTGGTATTGTGGTAAATATGTGGCAAAGCTTTTGGGTTCGAATAATGACTAGCACTTGATACCTGTGATCTTGGTTAAGTCCCTTAAAGTGTTCTCTCTAGATCTTAGTTTTCTCAAGTATAAAATAAGAAAGCTTAACTAAATAGTCATTGGGATCCCCTCCGATTCTAAATTTCTGATATTATGATCATTAACAGGTAATTATTTATATAAAATGCAAAGTCTAATAGTCTCTAAAACCTAAAATGCTATGTATTTTTCTGTTTTATAAAAGAACCCAGCACATAAAGAATAAAAATACTTAGTAATTCTTTACTGTTTAAGAATCATTAACATAATTTTTAGTGAATTTTTTGATCATTATCCTGAAAAACCATCAAAAACTATTAAATGGAAACCATGGATCTAGATGAGGGGTGATGAGTGTATAAATTATAGAAGACACAGTGTGATAGAGATAAGACATTTAAAAATGAGGTAAAATGGTATAGACCTAGCAACTGATGGGACACAGATGATGAAACAGAAATAAAAGGCAGGAAAGATTCAAAGGTTTCAATCTGGGTGCTAGAAAGCTAGAACTTCCCTCAAGAGAAATAGGAAAGTTTGGAGGAGAGATGAGTATTTGTTTTAAACATAACACATTTTATCTTGGGCATGTTGAGTTTAATATTCATATAGAAATGCAGGTGAAGATTCTCGGTTGCTAAATGGGACTGTAACATTTTGCAGTTAACAATAATTATTTATATAGGAGAAGAGTTTCTGTAGAGTTGAGAGGATTGGAAACCATGTTGCAAGGCATTGAAAAGTGGGTGGGAAGTGAGAAAATATAGGCTAGATGAATAGAAGATCCTTCATAGGAGTTTAGCCATGAGAGGAAGATAGGATTTAGGACAATTGCTTGAAGAGATAGTAGCATTAAGTGAAATTTTTTGAAAGATGGTGGAGACCAGAACATGTCTGCACATTTCATGGAAGAAGTCATTATATGAGGAGAAAATGAACGTGAGATGTACTTATTGTTTATTGAATGAATGAAATCCTTGTAACTTTATAAGATTCTCTTATTGTCACTTGTTTTCCATTAATACTCATAACTGACATTTATGTTGTTCTTTAAGGTCTGCTAGAATCTTTTCATATATTATATACTATAGTAAAAGTGGCTTTAGAATATAATATTTACTATTTATTTCTCAAAATACTTTCCTTCAGTGAGCAAATTGCATTCTGGACTTCCTCAACCATTCCTTGTTTAGCTCTTCATTTTGAAATCTCCTCCAAGAAATTGTGCATTGCAAGAATCCTCTGGTCTTTTATGCAGTCTTTTCCTCTGATTAGATGACTACTCTCAGGTCCTTCATTTATAGAAGGTGCCCAAGCTAATCAAAGTCTCATTCCTTCCTAGGCTGCACTCAGGACTTTCTCAACCATGTCTCCTCCTGGCTGGGAGCATGCTTCTCCTTCTGTCCACTCTGCTCCCCAACACACACACACACACACACACACACACACACACACACACACACACAGAGTGGGTATATATTCTAATAGGTTAAGACAAGATATAAAAGGAGACTGAAAAGTCTCTCTGTGGGAGTATGTGTGAATGCCTTTCTTTTCATTTGTATTTGTATTCTTAGCACCAAACATAATGCTTGGTTCATAGTAAGTGCTTAATCAAGGATAGTTGACTAAATGTGAAGGAAATAAGGGATAATTGGTGTTGGGGGAGAAAGGGAAAGAAGTCATATAGGGAACTCAGCATGCATTATTGAAGGAATTTTACTTTTAACACTTCACAGTAAGAATATTGAGAAACTCAACTTCAGCTTGGAGCTGGTAAGTCAAAAAAGCAGTGGGTTTGGTGTTAGAAGACATAATTTCAAGCCTTGACTGATACTTATTAGCTATGCGACTTTGGACAAATTATTTAATCTCTCTAAATCTCATTTTCCATGCCTGCTTTAGCTCTCTCTTTTAACCATAACTTTAACTCCCTCTTCTCCCTTTTCTCCCTCTTTCCCCCCAAAAGTCAGGGTTTACACAGACTAGGAAAGTCAGGTTTCCTCTGTAGATCACTGTCCCTACCTTGAAACTTTACTTCAGGGAATTATCCAAAATAAAGCTGACAAGTAGGTTTCCTGAAATGTGTATAACAAGACTCCCAACTACCAAAAAGATATTCAATGTAGAATATGAATATTTGGATTTTTTAAAATCCCCACTATATGCATACATCATCAAAAACTCATAGGTATCTAAGGACAAATATAGAAACTCAAAGCACTCAAATAGTTCTTTAGACTTCTTTTGTAGGGCAAAGATACCTTGGAGGTTATTGAATAAGTATCATTCATTTACCTCACATTTGCTCTATCTGAGCAACTCAAGAGTAATAATAAAGAAAGGTTAGAGTGGTCCAGGCGATCACCTGCTCTAGCTTCTATCAAGACTTGTTTCCAATTTTCTAACTAAATATGGTACACAATGACCTACTTCTTCCTTTCCTGAGAATTTAACTGTTGAGAAAATCTTCTAAAAAGCAAAAATTATTAACTGGGGGTCTACAAACTTAAAAAAATTACTGTTTTAATATAATTGATTTCCTTTACAATCCTATGTATTTTGTTTTATATATTTAAATTTTTTTTCCTGAGGAGTCCATAGGCATGTTGATACCCCAAAAGGTCATGAACTCGTGCTCTAGAAATCTAATACTTGATTTTTTTTCAAGTTGGGAACTCCTGAGTTTAAATTTAGCTATTAGGCAGCCCCTAAATCTGGGAAAATCCATTTTCCAGATTTCTAGTCTCTGACATATATCCAGAAAAGGAAAGAGAAACAGACAGCAGCCAGGAACTTTATGTAATCTGGAAAAACACATACTATTTGCCATGTGCAGAACCTATGAGCCACCAAAAAAGCCCCAAAATATTCAACAGCAAGGGACTGCCCTTCCAAACCTGGGCCCTGGGGACTCTCAGCTGCCAGTCATCAAAGGGGCAGCTTCAGTTATTAAGACCCATTCTGTAGGGTTCCTCATGTCCTCTTGGCAAGGTTCCAGGGAACATGTCTGCCTCCATAGATGGTGTCCTTTTCATGAAAATCCTGCCCTATGTTCTCATCAAGCTGATTGGGGGACTTGTCAAGTTTATAAGGGGTTTCTCTGAGGAACTCCCCTCCAAAAACAATAATTATGTCACTTTTCTCACAGGAAAGAGCTTTTAGATCTTGAAATATTACACACACACAAAATGAACTTTTAATATTTTTATCTTTAAATACTTGAAGTCCTCTTGTTAGTGCTTACATGAAATGTTAAAAAAAAAAAAAAGCTTCAAAATCTCATCTATTTTATCCCTTTCCCTAAACTGTTACAGTTAGCACAGAATCATTTTAAACGTGTATGGGGGAAGGGCAGAGAGAAGGAACAAAGCAGTGGGATTTCAGGGAACTTCTGAGCACCTGTCAATATTGTACTTGTTTCCAAGTTGTCCTCTGCTTTCATTACCATGAATTCAATTGCAAAATTAAAGAGGAGGAGGAAAAGCACAGGCCTATATTTTAACTCTGTACTCCAATGCACCACTGACCCAACCCTGCTCAGGAGCCTGCACAGTTGCATATTTTGGCTATTTTCCCCCAGAGTATCCTGAGTAAGTATTGCGCCTGAGCTACTATGCAGAAAATTTAGGGAGAGAATAGATATGTGCATGTAATTTAAACAAGTTTGAATAAAATCTCCGGGCTCACCAAGTCATATGTCAGTTGGCAATATAAGGAGTTCAAGGAAAAATGTTCCTGACATCTGCTTTCACCTGGACAGAGACCTTGGAATCTGAGGTCCATGATTAGTAAAATCTGTTTCACTAAGTAGTTTTTTTTTTTTTTTTTTTGCTAAAATAAAATTGTATTCTTTAATGGCCAGTTTCTGATTGTAGTTTGTCCTAAAGTCTGGCAAGGGATTCTTTAAAAAATGTGATTTCTTCAAGGATGGCCCGTTTTATTTCTCTTATGCAATCATAATAGATAAGACATTTATATAGTACCTATTATATGTTCTAGAAACTATGCTAACCACTTTACAATTGAGATCTAATTTGGCCCTCTTAGTAACTCTGAGAGAATTATTCTTATTTTATAAATGAGGAAACTGAGGCAAAAAGAGGGTAAGGGACTTGCAGCTGTGTGTAAGAGCAGATTGAACTAAGGTCATCTTGATTCGAGACCCAGCACTTTATCTACTGCAGCACCTAGATGGTGGCATCTGCAGTTTACCAAGATATGACCCACTAGACTAGTGTGGGACACAAAACCTGGGGTAGGTAGGCTATTTAACCACTGATTTATAAATCCATGTCCCTGGTGATTCCATAATTCAGGCAAGTGAATTTCTGTGCATTTCTGTTTTTGGAAATCTAAAGATAAAAACTTAAGATATGCTTAATAAGGACAAAGTCATTGCCTTCAAGAGTTTTCCCCAAGTCTCTGGGATCATGTCCTTGTTTAACCATGGAAACAACCCATGTACCTTTTATAGCAGAATCCCTCCAAGAGGGCATGTGGGTGTTTGACTATTGGCTTTGAAGAAGGAAGGGGAAGGGAAACTTGAATTTTTCCCAATAGGGATGTAGGATGTAGGTTGGAAAAAAAAAAAAAACAGAAATGATCTGTTACTCAGGGGAATTGCATATTGGAAAAATCAAGATTTGCCGAGTTTGACTTATGGAAATTGTTTTTATTGTCTCCCAATCTATAGGCTCCCAACCAAAGTATACTTTGGTATACTTCAAAATACATTAGATCTTTAGCTAGAGGTCCTAGTTTCATAATCCTAGCACCTGAGTTCAAATTTGGCCTTAGTCAGTAGCTGAGTAGCCCTGGGAAAGTTATTTAATTTCTATCTGCCTCAGTTTCATTATCTATAAAATGGGAATGAGTAGCACTTATCTCCCAGGGTTGTTAGGAAGATAAACTAAGAAAATATTTATAAAATGCTTTGCAAATCTTAAAGTACCCTATAATTGCTAGCTATAATGACTTTAAGTGGGTAATCATGGGCAAACTTGTGAAAATTCTCTATGTTTCAGTTCCTCATCTCTAAAATGGGTGGGTTGTATAGATGACTTCTGATAGTTTTTAAATTCTAAATTTATGATTCTCTGATGATCTGCTGCCCCTCAACACTTTCAGGCTCTCACTTCATCTTGATGAAGAGTTACATCTTCACCTATTGGAATTGGAAGTTAGAATTGGAAGGTCCCATAAGACTGTCCAGTCCACTATCTTCATTTACAACTGGAAACAGACTCAGAGAGATTTTCATTACTTGCCCAGAGTGACTGAAGTAATCTAGGTATTCAAGACTCCAAATCTAGCACTTTGTTGTGTCATAAACAATAATTCCTTATTCATACTTCCTCCTTTCCTTTTATTATCAAATACAGAAGCAAATGATTTGGTTACTTAAGTAAGGATTCTCAGGATTTTAGTGTTGAATATGACCATTTGGTCAACTCAAAGATGATTGGTAAGAGAAAGGAAGGTCCTTAATAGCTGTAGATGTCTGACCCTTAGGATATGACAACTGAGTCCAGCATCCTCCATGTAGAAACACATTAGGTAGCTGGTTGTTTCTGGTACAGTGATCAGCAGTGAAATGATTAACGGTGTTGGCATTTAAGTGATCATAATTAGGTTTCAAAGTTAACAGCCCATTGAGATAAATAGTGGAAGTTCACACCTCTCTGGGTGCTATTGTTTATCAGACTGTCAAATTGCAGATTCAGCAAGAAGACAGTAATGGGGCTATGGGAACTGATTGCTCAAAGCCAAATTATAGCCACTCCCATAGGCTTGGGGGTAATATTTTGGGTAAAATACAAGATAAGAGCCATAGCTAGGTGGGGTAGCTCATCCAAAAAGAAAAAAGGAGAAAGATTTGAGCAAGATTCTTTTTTACTCTTCTTAGTACCTGTTCCCTGGTTTGATGGAAGAGTTTAATTTAATTTTTTAAATCTAAGCTTCTTAAGTTGGTTTTCTTCCCTGTGTTCCTATCTCCCTGGCTCAGATCCTATGGCCTTAGAGAATGGCTTAACTCCATCTTTCTCCTCTGCCCCTGCCCAATAGGGATGACAGCTTCAAGAAGCTGATTCCTGGCCTCAATCCATTGAATATGAAAGGCTCAGGTTCTACAAATTCCAAGTAATCACACCTTCGTGGTAGTGGTGGTGGTGATAGTGGTGGTTCAGAAAACAAAAAATTTGTGGAGAGACATCTTGCTAATGTAACCAGCAGGTGTCACTGTGAGGCTAGGTTTGGGACACTAGTTTTCCTTCTCTCAGACAGGGAGTAGCTCCTCTTTCTAACCATACTTTTCTCCCTCCATGATATATTTCAGGAGGTAAGACTTTCTCTTGTGCTATCCCCTTACCCTAACCCTTCAACTCCAAGGCTAGAATTTTTCTATAAGATATCTCTTTTATAAGATGTATATATCTCTGGTTACAATAATGAACTTACTTAGCCTTAAAATCATGTAACTTCACTTCACACTGGGTTCTTACTCAATTATTTTAGGATGCAAGTTTTCAAGGCAGAGAAGAGGTGAGTTAGAGCTAAGTATAGGCTTTTGAGTATCTGATGGGAGATCTCCCCAACCCAGACATGTGTAGGAGCTGGCTCCCACATATTCCTCTCTTTTTAGTACTTATTACCTAGATATTATTAAGAGCAGACTCCCTCAGTCCTTTCCCCCAGAGGAAAATGTTCTCTCTTTTTGATTGAACTAACATCTCAATCTCAAAGAACTAATTTCCTTTTTTAAAAAATAAAATTTTAATATTTTTTGATTTTTATATCAACTAAATTGCTGCTATGTCTCTTCTTTTTTGTTGTTCCAGAAATCCATCCTATATAATATATAAATTTTTTAAAAGAGAGAAAAAGGAAAAAAAATTAAATTGAAACTATTTGCAATGTTCCACACTTGGAGACCTCTTGCCTCTGAAAAGGATTCTTATACTTGTTCTTTGCAATCATGATTATTTTTGTAATTTTGTAAAATTCATTTTGAATTCTTGTTTGTTTTTTCTTTTTACTTATATTATTGGATATATTGTTTTCTTGATTTCGATTACTATAACTTGTATTAGTTAGTATAAGTCCATATTTATTTGTATTATTTGTATTTGTCTCTTGCAGCACAGTAATATTCCACTATATTAATGTATCACAATCTGTTTTGCCATTTCCCAGTTGATACATCTGTTTTGTTTCCATTTCTTTGATACCTCAAAAACTGCTGCCTCAAATATTTTATTGCTGTGTATGAGATATATGCCTAAAAATGGAATCTCTGTGTCAAAGAGTATAAATATTTAAACTTTATTTGTATAATTCTGAATTAGTTTTTTAGATGGTTATTATATTTTATAGCTTTACCAACAATGCACCCATTTGTCATCTTTTCCAATTTTCTGGGC
This sequence comes from Antechinus flavipes, assembly GCF_016432865.1. Lineage (NCBI taxonomy): Eukaryota > Metazoa > Chordata > Mammalia > Dasyuromorphia > Dasyuridae > Antechinus > Antechinus flavipes. The sequence continues at coordinate 482,717,719 of NC_067398.1, read as the reverse complement.
ATGAGATAAACTTCATGGTTGTTTTTGCATCTCTTGCATTTCTCTTATTATTTATAGCATTCTTTCATATAGTGCTTATTTAGTCTTGTATATTAGTCTACTTATCCCTACCTTTATAATTTCTCTAGTTATTACTTATTGTGAAAAAACATTTACTTGCAATTTATAATTGCTGTTATTCAGTGTTGTCCAACTCTTTCTTACCCATTTAGAATTCTTTTTTTCACAAAGACACTAAAGTGGTTTGCCATTTCCTTCTCTAGGCCAACAGGGTTAAGTGACTTGCCCAGGATAATATAGCTAGTAAATGTATAGGGTGACATTTGAACTCAGAAAGATGAATCTTTCTGACTCCAAGCCCAGCACTCTCTGCACTATAGACCCAACTAGATGTCCCAATAGTTCTTATTTAACCATTGTTCAGTGAAAGTGGACTAAACTGATAAAAGTAAGCTGAATGCTAAATTTTCCCCTGTAGCACAACCCAGAAAGTATCTTTTATGCCATAACCCCAAATAATCATACTCCTAGATTTTAATATTTGAGATATGATAGAAACAATTTTAGATCAATGCCCTCCCTAGAAATAGGTAAGTGAAGAGGTAGGTGCCCAGATATCTTCTTCCTATTCCTAACAATGGTAGAAATCTCAGTTTCCTTTGGAGATGAAGCAAGACAGAACCCAGATCAGATATGTCTATCCATGCCAGTTGGGGGCCAGCCCCCATTAATTCTAGTTTTTTATTAATTCTATCAATTTCTTGCCTTGTCCCTCATAATCTGTCTGAACTACAGTCATATCCTTGCCTCATAACTGTAAAATTGAGGTGGCTTATTTTTGAAAAAAATTCTGGCTTTTCCTTTGCAAACTTCAGGCTTGAGAAAGACAATATCCTTCTTCACTTGTGCATTGGAAAGAATTAGTTGATTTCCTCTCCTTGGTAAGTTATCAGTGATTGAATATGAAATTTATTTTATATGCAACTTGATATTATTTTAAATATATAATAAATTATTATGTAAATGAAAAGTTTTTTCTCTCCTTTTCCCTTACTCTAGATAGATACCTTTAGAGACTAATGTATGTATATATATGCACACTAATAGGTGTGGAAATATATATATATGCATATATATACACACACATACATACATACATATACACACATATTTACATATATACATGTACACATGTAAAAATTATTCTATATATACTTTTAATTATCTGTTTTCTCTAGACCCAGATAATGTCTTTCTTCATATGTCTTTTGTAGTGAATAATAGTCAAAATGACTTAATCTATTCAATATTGTCTTAAGACAACATCACTGCTACTGTATATAATGTTCTCTTGGTTCTGTTCATTTTTCTCTTAACTATTTTGCGCAATTTTACCCTGTTTTTCTAAGATCATCAAGCTCATAATTTTTTATAACATAATAGTAGTACTTCATCACAATCATATATCACAACTTGTTCAGCCATTCCTCAACCAATGTACATCTCCACAATTTCCAGTCTTTGCCACCACAAAGAGAGCTGCTAAAATATTTATTTTTAGGCATTCCAGGAGGTTGGGGTCATGTCAGAGAGCATGCCAGGCATGAGAGACAGCATGTACAAAGGAAAGAAATTGGGAGAAATAATGTAGTCTAGAACATAGAGTGCATGAAGGGTAATAATGTGTAGTCAGTCAGTCAGGATGGGTTGGAACAAGAGTGTGAAGGTGTTTAAAACCACAATTGGATTTATATTTTACAATTAAAGGAATAGGGAACCACTGAAGATTTTTCAGCAACAAAGTGATATTATCAGATCTCAGCCATACATTTTAGGAATATACACTTGAAAATTGTGCGTGGAAATGAATTGGCGAGGGGCGAGATTGTAGACACATAGACTAATTAGGAAGCTTTTGCAATAGTCCAGATGAGGAGTGATAATGGCTGAATTAGAATGGCTGCCATTGAGAGGAAATGGATGTGAGTGATGTTGTAATAGAATATACTTGGAAATTGATTGGATATAGAGGATAAAGGAGAATGAATAGTTGAAATTGGCTCTAAATCAATGACCCTGAGTGATTAAAAAGATGATGGGTCCCAAAGAGAAATAGGAAAGTTAGAGAAGGATTTGCATAATATGATCCCTAGTTGTTAGAAGATCAATGACCTAATCCTAAAAAAAAAAAAAAAAAAAAAAAAAAAGAAAAGAAAAGAAAAAAGAAAAAAAAGCACAGAGGAAAAGCTTTGGAGATGGAAGGGATCTTTGAGGCCATCTAGTCCAATCCCCTCATTTTACAGAGGAGCAATTGAGATTCAGATTTTCTGAAGTTTCGTGTTTTTTGTTTTGCTTTTTTTTTTTAATATATATTAGTCTTATTGCTGATCTCACTTATCTCCCTCAGGCTCATGTAGCTCAGCACTATAACAAGGGGTCTATTTGGAAAGGATATTTTGACATGAATCTTAAGAGCATGAGGACATATGATCAGTGCACTAAGCAACTGGAAACAAAAACATCACTTATTGAACCAACAATCCTTTTTTTTTTTTTTTTTAAGAAATAAATGCCAAAGAGGTAATAGTTTTTGAACTTTAGAATAGTGATTTAAAATGAAAATTTTCATTTGATCACTTGCAATGAAAGTAGACTAGGTTGGTTAGGACATAGTGTGTACAAGGGGGAGCTTGGTATGATCGGTCTGGATGTATTGATTGAGATATATGCATATGTTTAAGGATGGGAAAGAAAGATTGGTGTTTGTTCATAATCAAAATCATGTTTGTTTTTGAAGAGGACCAATAACATTGTGGGGTGATATCTTGCCCTGTGAATGAATTGGATTTAAATGATGCAGATTGCACAAAGTCATCAGCTTCTCACTGTCTTCCAAAGTCATCAAAGTCTACTGACAAAATAAAAGTCAGGCTCACTGGTAATGTCCCAGGATGTGGTAGATGACCTTGGTCTTTTTAATGTCTGACCAAGTTCTAAAAATCCACAGGCTTGTATCAATTTTGTTTATGGCTATAGGTACACATTAGAGAGAGCAGGGGATCATAGTGTGCCCTGGGAACATTTTCCTAGGACATGACCATTTCTTTTTGAAAGAATTCAGGCCAATATATACTGAGAGTCTGACATCACACATCAAAATACTCATTATTTCCTGAGCATTCATTCCATGAACTGATGTGCCAAGTAACATGAAGGATTATTTCTACCTTCTTTAAGAATCGCAGTACATCAATAAAGACAAAGGAAGACAGCAAAGGCCTTAGAGGAGAAACTGATGTTCAAGCCACAGAGAAAGATCAACTTTGCCTTAGTATGTTGATCAAGATGAGAAAAGATTGACTGGGAAAGAAGCTCAAATGAAAAAGATGAGTGGACAAAAGTATCTCCAGCCTGTATTTTCAGTTCTTTAAATGATATAATATTTCCACATAGTAGGCTTTCCAGAAATGCTTGTAAAATAAATGCCTAGACTGGTCACAAGGGGCAAATCATTGAACATATTTCTTCTCTTCTTAAATTGCAATAAAAATTTACTTCTCTCAGCTGGATCGTAGGAACAATGAACAATAAAATGATCACAAACCTCTTTACTTAGATGCATTAGATTTCATAACTCGTGTTGTTTAATTTTAGCTATTCCTAAAGGACGTGCACATTCTGTCAATATTATGTATAGAGAGCAGTAAAAAATTAATTTTCACAGGATGCTGATTTATTTATTTACAATTAAGTAGGCATATACAATTGAACACCTGGGGGGTAAAGATTTGCAAATTTGATTTGCAAAATATTGATTACTTTTTTAAAAAGACATTTGGTAACTACAGACAGCACAACAGCAAAAACAACAAATAAGTTAACAATCCCCAAAGCAAAACTAAAACAAAAATTTAATTTATTTTACTGAAAGAAAAGTCCTAACAAGAAAAAGTGGGGATTTTATCATTATCATCACTATCACCATTACCATCATCATCATCATTGTTATTAAACATTATTCCTATATATAGACTTGTATCGAATAAAGTGCTGGATTTGGTATCAAGCGCCTGGGTTTGAATTTTAACTTTTCAACTTGCTAACTATATAAGTGTAGACGAATAATTTTATCTCTCAATTCTCCACCTAAAATGAGGGAGGAAGACTACCAAATTTTATAAGATTCCTTCTATCTACAAATTTCTGTTTCTATCACCTGTTATATTGGCTAGAGTGCTAGCCTTAGGGGTCAAAAAAACTTTGGCAGTTATAAAATGTGTGACCATGGACATATCGAATCTCTCTGAGTCCCAGTTTCTTTATTTGTAAAATTTGGTGGTAATATCTATCTCACTTGGTTATTTTGAGGTTCAAATGGGATAATGTATATAAAGCCCTGTGGAAACTATAAAAAGAACAATATTAACGGTTATTTTTATTTTTGGAAACCAGAGGGAACCTGAATATTTGAAGTAATTGGATCACATTAGGCCCAGGTAACATACATGAGACTTGGTCCTCTTCTACTCCCATAGTTCTTGTAAACTAGAATAGGAGTATGTATTTTCTGAGTTTCCCCACTCATAATGAATCCCAGGTCTGCCACTTGTGGCCTTCACCAAGACAATATTGGAGGGAGGGAGAGACACAGACAGAAAATAATAGGGAAGATAGACAGAAGCAGACAAAGAGGGAGAGAAGAGCAAGTAGAAGAAGAGGAAAAGGAGGAGGAAGAAAAGGAGGAGGAGGGAGGAAAAGGAGAAGAAGGAGGAAGAGGAAAAACAATAACAAGGAGAAGAAGAGGAAGAAGAGAATGGAAGGGGATAATAGAACATAACAAATTACTTAAAGTGCCACTTGGGGGTGGTAATGATCTTTCTGTCTATTTTTCCGTACTTGTGACAAACCCCTCAGTTATCTCTTTGATAGACTTTGCATTGAAAAAAGAATTAGATGGTCAATAGGAAAAAGATCAATTCCATTCATCCTTAACAAGTAGGATGATACTATGGTATTTTGCAATATCTTCTTTGCAACTTTGTTCAACTTCTACAAAAGCCCAGGTCCAACACCTCTTCTTGCTACAGAAATGATTCTAGGTCTTTTAAGGAAGCTGTAAAGATGCAAATGGTGACAATTCCTACCTAACTAGAAAGGATTCTAGTGAAGTGTCCAGTGATCTATTGTCAAAAGACCTTCCTAGCTAAGGATGAAGGGATCCATTAGCCTAAACTCATTATAAGGTAATGGATTCTTTTTGGCTATTACAACAACAACAAAAAAATCAAAATGTCTCTAAATCTTTTGTGATATCTTCTGCTTCTGTGGGTGCGAAGTAGTGGAGAAGGGGATAGAAGGTTTAAGTATTACATTCTTAGCCTCTCTACAACAGTTTTTTTTTTAATATGGTGTTTTATTTTTTCAAACACATGCAAAGAGAATTTTCATCTTTGCAAAACCTTGTGCTCCAATTTTTTCCCCCTCTTCCCTTCGCCCCTTTCCTTAAAACAGCAAGCAATCAGATATAGGTTTAACATGTACAATTCTTCTAAACATATTTCCATATTCATCATGCTGTACAAGCAAAATCAGATCAAAAGGGGAAAAAAATGAGAAAGGAAAAAAAAAAGCAACCAACCAACCACAAAAACAAAAAAGTGTGAAAATACTATGCTTTGATACATACTCAGTCTCCATCATTTTCTTTCTGTATGTGGATAGTACTTTCTATCACAAGTCTATAGGAATTGCCTTGGATCATCACATTGTTAAAAAGAGCCAAGTTTATCAGAGTTGATGATAATATAATCTTGTGTTACTGTGTTCTCTCCTGGTTCTTCTCGTTTCACATATACAGCATAAGTTCTTAACCTGGGGTCCAAGAACTTAATTTTTTTGATAATTATTTCAGAGTAACTGGTTTTCTTTGTCACCCTCTGTATTTTATTTATGCATTTCAGAACATTCTTCTGATAAGGAATTCATAGGCTTCATTAGGCTGACAGATTCATGACATTAAGAGATTAAGAATCACTGCTCTACAGACATTAGTCTAACTATTGGAGATCTTTGTTTAACAACTAATGGGTTTGAACTGGTGGTAAGTGGCAGAAATAGGATTTGAACCTAAGCTGCTCTCTTACTCCAAATCTGATATTCTTTTTTTTTTTTTTTTTTTTTTTTTACTATACCTTGATAATCTTTCCAGGGATTCATCAAAGGTATTCCAATAGTCTAATTGATGAACTTACCTTCTTATAGTCATGCTCATGTACATTTTCTTAGGATGACAAAACAATTCCTGATTATTCACTGGACCAAGATTACATGGAACCCCTATTTTTTAGCTCAATGAGCTTGGGTTTCCATTCTTCAGGTTGCCTTTAAGATGGTTGGGTAGCTGACATTCCAGACCCTCTTATTCTGCTCCTCTCCACTGTTAATGACACTTTGGAGCAAAAAAGCATGGTTATATAGTCTTTTCCTGCAGTTTTTCTCCTTACTAGGCCAGGGAGAAGAGTTCCTGATAGCAGACATTCCTAGCCCAATAGATGACAGGGAGCAGCAGAGCCAATGCTGCAGAATCAATCCTTCAGAGGTACATGGCTAGCTGCACATGCTTGAGTCTTTGTGGCTCATATGGGGAGCTCATGGACCATGCAACCAAAACTCAAGTTCAGTGAAGAGAGGGATAGATCTTGACTTCCTTGAGAGAATTATCACAGAATCCAGACTGTTAGAAAATAATGGAGATTTCTTTTTCAGCTCCAGCCTTAGTAGTCATCTTAATACTATCGCCAAATTTGAGATTTGAAAGATTTGACCTAGAAAGGGATGGAGAATTCATCAGTTGTGTGCCATCTCAGATCATCTGTGTGGTTATTATAGCTAGAGAAGCAGTAAAGAATAAAGCCATGAGATGGGGGTAAATTGCACTTTGCTCCTCTCAATTACTGTGAGTTATTTACTTTTTGTTGTGGTGGTTGTTTATTAAAGCTTTTTATTTTTAAAACATATGCACAGATAATTTTCAACATTCACCCTTTCAAAACCTTGTGTTCCAAAATTTTTTCTCTCCTTTCCCTCCATGTCTTCCTCTAGATGGCAAGTAATAAATACAATAAAAGTTAAACATGTGCAATTTTTCTATACATATTTCCACAATTATGCTGCACAAAAAAATCAGATAAAAAAATGAGAAAGAAAACAAAATGCAAGCAAACAACAACAAAAAAATGAAAATGCTATGTTGTAATTTACACTCAGTACCCATTGTGAGTTATTGGGATAGTGAAGGTTTGGTCCAAGGGGGTGTGCTATCTGTCTATGAGCCCTAAAATGTGTTGGCCTCCCAGAGGGCATGAAGTCCACTATGAGTCTGGAAGAGATTATGTAGCAATCTCTGAGACAGTTAAAGATTCACTAGAATTCACTGGTATGCTTCAGAATTCCACTCTGCCAACAATCCTGAAATCCATTCCTTTCCAAAGAAAGCATATGGTCTGTAATGAGTGCTTTATGTGTTTTCCATACTTGTTTATGGGCTTCTATGAATGTGTTGTGTCTTCATTTTCTCTGGGGTAAAATAAAGGCGACCTCTGCCCAATACGCATTTATTACTTTGAAAACTTATCTAAAATCTTGTTGGCAACATTTGTGGAAACCTTGAGAAAAGCTCTGTTCAGGAAAAATTTTCAGGTTAAAATTTAGGTGATTATATTAAGCCAAAAAGAGAGTGAACTTTTAATTTGTCTCTGAGATCAAACCCAGTCTGTGTGAATATAGGAGAGACTCTGGATCACAAACTATTGAAAAAAAGGAGAAACAAGAGAAGAAGAAATAAACATTTATTCAGCACTTACTATGGGATAGCTGGGTGATATAGTGGGTTAAGATTTGGGCTTAAAGTTAAGATTTGAGTTTAAATCTGACGTCAGACATTTACTAGCCATGTGATCTTGAGCAAGTTTGTGCATGCGCCTCCATTTTCTCATCTTTGTGAAATGAGTTGGAGAAGAAAATGGCAAATCATTCTAGCATCTTTGCCAAGCAATTGGTGTCATAAAGAATTGGACAGGACTGAAATGAAACAACAACACTGTTTTAAGAACCATGCTAATGCTTTACAAATATAGTCTCATTCACAAAACATCTAGTCAAATTTATGACCTAAGAAGGATTTTCCTATAATATCTATAACAAGCAGATCTTCAGTGTGCATGTAAGGAATTCCAGCAAAGAGGAATCCACTACTTCCCAAATCAGTTGATTCTTCTTTTAGACAGTTCAAATTGTTATGAAGTATTTATTCCCTCCCTTACATGGAACCTAAATTATTAGTTTTCCTACAATATTCACTTATTTCTTCTGGGTTTTCTCTCTGGAGCCAAACAGAATAAATTTATTTCCTCTTCCACAAGACAACCCTTGATATGCTTCAAAATAGTCTTCATAGTCCCTTAAGTCTTTCTTCTCTAGACATGAACTTTCTCCATTTCTTCAAGTATTCTCATATGATGTGGTCTCCAATCATCTCATTATTCTGGTCCATTTCCCTCTAGACATTCTCTGACTTGACAATTTCTTCCTTAAAGCATGGTGCTTAGAACTTAAGTCTTTAGACATGATGTGACCAGTGCAGAATTCATTCAGATCTTCATTTCTAGATTATTTCCTTGTCTTAATCCAGTCTAGGGCTTGGTTAGCATTTTTGACACTATTGCATACCTCTGGTTGCCATGATTTCCTAATTGTCTCCATAAAGATCTTATTCTGATGTTTCATTATGGTATGGAGCCAACCTGGGTGGTCAAAGGCTATGCTAGTGGAGTACAAGCTCTATTATGTTCCATGAAGTTGAAAATGCTTCATGTATGTTCTCAGTTTCAGCTGATATAAATAGACAGACCTTGCATCAGTGGTTTGGCCATGACAAGAGTTGAAACTTTTTAAAAAGCAAAAGTACTACTATTGATTATTTATTTGGTGCTTATCATCTGTCAGGTACTCTGCTAGGAACTTTGCAATTCTTATTTCATTGTATCCTCACAAAAATCTCTGGAGATAAGTGCAATTATTACCCCCATTTTATAGATTAGGAAACTGAGGCACAGATTAAGTGACTTGGCCAGAGTCACCCAATTAATAAGTATATGAGGTCACATTGACCTCAGGTGCCCCCAGTGCCAGCAAAATGTCCATAAGTCATGCAAGATCCCTTTCTGCTTCCACAGTGATGGTAGCAGAGTAGAAGCAAGGAGGCAAATAGTACCAAGAATCACACAGATTTAGATACAGTTTAGGGAAGGATGATTGATTGTTTTTGAAAGTACTATTGGTCAAATACCAAAGACAATCTGAAAACAAAGGGACTTCTATTGTGTACAACTATTATTTGTTAATTTTGTTGATTTATTCAATTTGACATTTATAAAAAGTGACTTAACTTGGAACCTCAAACATCCCTCCCTTGCTCAATGTCCAACATAATGCTGAAAGAATTGAATCCTATCAATACTGCCTATAGATATGGACAGCAAGGCACATTAGAAAGTTTGTTAGATTTAGACTGAGAAAACCTGGGTTCAGCTGTTGCTATGTCCTTTACTAATAATGTGACCTGGTGCAAACAAGTTAATCTTTGTTAGCTTTAATTCCTCATCATAAAATGAGAGGACTAAATTGAATAGCCTCTAAATTTTTTGAGTTCTAAATCTATGATCTTATAAATGAAACCAGAAGGCAAAAGCAAGTTGTAGCTCTGGGAAAGAATGGCTTAGAAGTTCTCTTGGAAAGACAAATAAAAGGAGTTGGCAGATTAGGTTTTATTATGTGTCCAAAGGCAATAACAGACATTTTATGATATATTTAGGCATTTTTCATGCCACTGTTCATGATGAAAACTTGCAAAAAAGTCCATTGTGATAATTGAAGTTTATGTACCAACAGAGATTATAGGCACATTCATACATTTAGAGAAGGACACAATATGACAGGTTACCTAATTCAACCTCCTTATTTTTTAAGGAAGGGAATAAAGGCTCAGAGAGAATAAAAGATTTGTCCAAGATCATACAGTTAGTAAATGACAAGTAGTATTTGAATCAAGATCTATTCGCTTAAAATTCAATATGCTTCTTATTATACTATGATGTATAGTCAAATATGGAAGATGAAGAAATGCAGAAATTCTGTAAAGAAATCTATAAGACTTTCATATTGTTAATTCCAAGGCAAAAGTGAGCAAAGTTTGGCATAGGAAAACAACATTTTAAAATTTTGGAAAATAAAAGTAGAGTGGAAAATAAAAGCTGTTTAAAAGCTTGTTACAGACTACATAAAACCTCAAGTCTATATATATTGTGAATCTTTTCTTCAAAAATACAATTGGAAAGTGTTGGGCAGGATGAGCACTGAATTATATCACAAAAATGAAATTGTAATCTAAAAAGTGTGATTATTTATTTGGGAGCCATATCTGAATCTAAAGTCTGACCCTGAACTTGTTAAATCAAAGATAAAATAAAAACTAAATTAGAAAAAAAAATAAAGAAGATCTAGCATATAATTTAAACAACTTCAAGCTAACTTATTTTAAACAAGCTATTAACTTTCTCCCATAAATGAGAAATTGATAAAAGAACAGATATAGACTATCATTTTCTAAGAAAATTTGACTAACAAATAACTACAATGAGATCAAAAATCACCTTGAAACCATTTAAGTCAGCACAAACTTTATTTATTTATTTATTTGTTTTTGTTAAATGGAAAGATCTGGCAGTCCACAAAAATACCAATTTAAAACATTAACTCAAATGTAAAAATCTTACTCTTCTATGACCTAAAATTATTGCCTTGAATCTGATCCATTGAAAAACTCATTTATGTGCATTGACTCCACTACTCTCATTTATTTCTCCATGTCCCCAAATCTGCTTCCACCATTTAATTGAACCTATACTCTCCAAAGTTACCAATGATTCCTTTACTGCCTAATCTAATGGTCTTTTCATAATTCTTATTCTTCTTGAGATAGTTAGGCAGCTAGGTAATACAGTGAATACAACACTGGACCTGTAGCTAGAAAAACCAGAGCTTAAATGTGGCTTCAGATACTTATAATTGTGGGACCCTGAGCAAATCAGTTGATTTCTTCCTGCTTTAGTTACCTCACCTGTAAAATGAGATAATAGCATCTACTTCCTTGGGTTGTTGTAAAGATCAAATGGCAGAATATTTGTAAAATATTACACAAAACTTGAAACACATATAAATGCTAGCTATTATCCTTAACTTTTTTGCAGCATTTGGTACTGTTGACCAGCCTCTTATCTATAATGTTTTTTCCTACAGAGTGATCTGGGAGTACCAACAGGTAAATATCTATAAACCTGAAGTCAATCTGTCTGTCTTTGTCTTTCTGTTTCTTTCTCTCTCCATATTTATTATTTGCATATAAATTTTTATATGTATGTTTTTATATACATACACACATACTTATCTATGTGTGTATCTATCTCTGTATGTAGGTATATTTATATACATTATATACATATGTATGTATATGTACATATATACATTTATATACCCATACATAAAGATACATACATACATATATAGTATATATATTCACACACATACATATAATAAATAAACATTTATTAAAGTCTATTATATTCCAAATACCATGCTAACTGATGGGGATACAAATCAGAAAAGACAGTTCCAGCTCTCAGGGATATTATAATTTAATAGGGAAAGACAACACAATAAAAGAAAGCTGAAAAGCTGTTTATATTTGATGAGAAATAGATGGGTATGAATAGACACCAAGATTTATCCTGTTTCCTAGAGTTGAAACTAGGCAAAGCTGCAGATGGGAAGTGGATTGAGTTGAGTAAATCCAGTTTCTGCCCCCTTACAAAGGATAGCATTGGGAGGAATTTAGCACTCCACCTTCCATTTCTCCAATCAGAGGCCAGAAGGAAGTGGTATCTAAGATCTTGAGCTAGCAGTATGGTGATGAAATTAAAAGTAATGAGCTTATCCTGGGAGGGGAATCTTGATCATGGAGCTGAAATAGGTAGAAGTTCAGATGAAAGTGGATTGCTATATCTGCATCTTGAAAAAAAAGAAGGATTCTTTGAAGCTAACTTGAGGCGATGTAATAGCATGGGAAATAGCACAAAACAATGGGCCTGGAACTGAATGGGAGAATAGAGAAAAAGCTAGTTTGGTTGGATCTTTCAGTGTGGGAAAAGGAATTAATTTATAATGAGACTAGAGATCAACTGAGGAATTTATATATACAATTGAAGAAGATAGGAAGAGACTTAGAAAGATTGTTCTTGGTCAAGTAGAATTCCAATATGCTCATCTTGGCCTTTTTGGTCTTAGCTCATGTAAATACTTTCTAGGGTTGTCCTTTCGTGAGGAGAATCTTTGTTAAGTTTACAAAATGTGTCTTATGAAATATAATGTTACAGGTTCAGAAAATGGAAATTATTTCATAGGTTATGCTTAATAGAGAGTAGGTCTTTCATTCCTGCACCCATATGCTTGAAGGGCAAAAAGTTCAATCTGACCTCTATAATTTTCTTTCTAAATTTTAGCTACAACTCTCACAGCTGTGAATAAATAGTCAAAGGAAGCTATGCAATTTCACTCCTCATCCCAGTTCACCTGTGGGAAATGAGCCGCATCTGAGCTGTTGTGATTCCGCTGATGTTTGCCTTGTGACACAGAATTTTAATTTGGGCTTGTTTTCCCCAGAAGGTGGTACAAAAGGATGCCCAATAGAAGACATTAATACAAATTATATCCTGTTTCCTAAAATGGCTGGGAAGGCCTTGACTGTATCCTTAGAGTTCCTTAAGGGCAGGGAGGAAAAGGTGTCCTTGACACTCAGAAGGTCTGTTTTGAAATCTGAGAACTACTTAGAATCACAGTTGTTGTTACAATACTGTTAATAGGAGATGGTATGCTAATTAGTCAGATTAACTAAGTGGCTGAGTCATGCAGTAACCCAGCTCAAAAAGGAAGTGCCCATTTTGAGATGCTAAATGAGAACATAAAGGCAGCCAAGCATGCCATTCTTGAAAGATAGGAAGACTGGTTGTTAATGTAGCAAGTGAATTAACTTGTGGTGTATTTTTTAATGATGGGGGGGTGGGGAGATGGGGATTATCTAGGGAATATTCTGAAGGTAGTGCTTCTTCAAAACCCATGGCTCCCCATGTGTATGCTGTCATATACATAGGACATGGCAGGACTTGGGTGTAGTGTCAGTCTATAATATCTGGGTTCAAGTTTTACCTCTTACAAACTGCCTGTGTGATCTAGAACAAATTGCTTCAATTTTTAAAGTCCTTAGGCAGTATTTTGAAATTATAAATTACTTAGCAGTTGGCTGTCTGCATCAGTAAAGGGGTTTACCTAACTGGGATTTATAGCACATATATACACATACACACAATATATGTAAATATATGTACATATACATACTTTCACACACACACACACATATATATATATGATAGCATGGACCTCACAGTATTCTTTTGAAGATCAAATGAGATAAAATATATAAAGCACTTAGTTAATTTTAAGTAAGTATATATACTTCAGCAATTAGATGTCTATGGTATTAGCCATCCACTCCCTGGGGCTCACCATATAAATTTGGGCACTGATTGGCTTAGTTTAACTGTAACTCAAAACCCCTGAGCTTAAGGTGTTTACCAGTCTGAATCTTCCAGGTATCAGGAGCTGACTAAAAGGGCCAATTTAAGGGACTGCTCCTCCAGGAACTTGCATTGTGTTGTAGTGATATAACTGCAAGTATGTGTGTGTGTTTGGGTGGAGTGAAAGGGGGATTGGTGTTGAAGGGCGAAGGAGAGGGAGAGAGGGGAGAAAGGGTGAGGGGAGAGGGAATGGGAGGAAGGGAGAGTGGGAAAAAGAGAGAAAAGCAAAGAGAGGGAGAAAAGGGAGGGAAAGAAGGAGAGAGGGATGGAAAGGGAGAGGGAGAGAGAGGGAGGGAAGGAGAGATGGGGAGAGAGGGAGAAGATGGGAGAGGGAGAGAGAGAGGGAAGGGGAGAGAAAAGAAGGGAAGGAGAGAGAGACAGAGAGACACAGAGAGAGAGAGGGAGGGAAGGAAGAAGAGAAGGAGGGAGAGAGAGAGAGAGAGAGAGAGAGAATGAATGGGAGGGGGGCAGAGACTTTTAGATTTCACCCAAGAGGAAATTCCCTGAAGTCTCCAGTGTAGCAAGCTACACTTGGGATAGGGATTTTATAGACCCTGTCAGCTTGTTTCCAGCCTTTCCCTTTCCATGGTCCTGAAGATAGGTTGAAAATAAGTTTTCTCTCTTTTTTTTTTTTCTCAATAGCTCTCTCCTATACTTTTTCACAGTGTCTGAAATTTCTGTCTTCAGGATCACTCTTCTCAGTTAAGGCATTTTTGTTCCAGAAGAACCCTGCTAAAATAATGTGTATTGATATTTGGAAAGGATGATTCTTTAACCTATTGCTTTTTAAGTTCTTGCAGGGGAAGTACTTTACTGGAGCCTCTGAAATGATATTTTCTGTAACTTATTGGATTGCTGCTATTCAGCCATTTCAGTCATAATTTCATTTATGACCCTATTTGGGATTTCTTAGGCAAAGATATTGGAGTAGTTTGCTATTCTCTTCTCTAGCTCATCTGACAGGTAAGGAAATTGAGGCAAACAGGGTTAAGTGACTTTTCAGGGTCACACAGCTAGTAAGTATCTGAGACCAGATTTGAACTTAGGTTTTCCTGACTCCAAGCTCAGCGTTCTATTCCATTCTTTGTGCCAGCAAGATGTTGGGCTTATTTGATAATAAAACCAAATAACACAAGGCTCATTCGACTTAAAAACAAAAATAAAAATTATATTTTCAGGTAAACTTTGTTTCTAGTCTAACTACATTGCAAATCACATTTATAGGGTGCTTTGAGGTTTTTAAAGCATTTTCATTACAATAAATCTATGAAGTGATTAGTCCAAGTATCATTACTCCAATTTATCATATAATGAATTAAAGCTTAAATTAAGTGGTCATACAACTAGTATCAGAACCAGGATTTGAATCCAGATCTCACTTGATGCTAAGTCTAAAACTCTTTCCACTGCACCATTACTACCTCGTTAATAAATGTATACTATCAAGAATGAAATGTTATTCTTGCTCTACATCCTATAACTTGTAATATGTGAGCATCTAGTTGTATGTTTTTCCTGGTCAGATCACATTTTGAGTATGGTTTGCAGCCAGGCTGCCAAGAAAATCCTCAAAAGGGTCATGAGAAATCAAATATAACTGAAAGCAACTGAACACCCAACACCAGAAAGGTTTATTTTGTCCTGAGCCTTGTCATCCCTTTAAAAAATCTCTTCCAACTTCTTGATTTTATTCAATGATCTGTGAAGGATCTTGAAAGAAAAATCGTTTGTAGTTTTTTTTTTTTAAAGGTAGATAGATGTGATTACTTTAGATGTGAGAGATAAATAGATATGATCACTTCAGGTGCACTTTGTTGAAACAAGATGACAGCTGGACAAGTCCTCAACCAACATTTTGGAGACTTTTAGGGATTGATTGTGGAACAATAACAAGTCACTCTTGCTAACCATGTGGTCAATTTAGATTAACCTCCAGTGATTGTTCACATGAACTTGATACAAATTTGATGCATGACTGACAGACTCACAAGCAGTAGTACTTGAGTATTTGTTATGATAACTCATATCAGCACTTGGACTGTTCACTGAACACAAGCAAGGAATAGTTTATCAAATTGGCTAGCTACCCATAAGGAAATGAGGATAGAATTTCAGATCAAAGGCTACCTATTGAAGGAAGTAGAAAGTTGACAAAAGGAAAAAGACATTGTGGGGGTGAGGGATGCCTTAGTGGAAGATCTTGAAGATCTGGACTCTCCTACTGAGACTAAAAGGAGGGAAGGGAACAACTGAAGGGAAGATGAGGCATCTCATAACTTTTTATAGAAGCATCCCTCATTGGAGAGGTAAGGGTGCCATGCAGGTGTTCAGTCATCAGAATAGCTTTGTAAGGGAGTTTAATAGTCTTCCAATTTCAACTGCCAACTGCTTCTCACCACAGGAGGGAACATGTACTAGCTTATATTTGTAGATGGTTAGAGAATAGAATATTTTTTCTGAACTTTTCAGTTACCTTCATTACTGCTTAAGGTCCAGAGAAAGGAGTTTTGGGGAATTGGGAGGGAGTGGTGGGGAGTATGGGAAATATTAATAGTCTCCAAAAATAATTTGTAGTAATACTCGATTTGTGCAAATCATGTAACCTTTGTTTGCTTCCTCAATTGCAAAATGGGGATAATAGTATGATACCATTTTATAAAGCATGAAAAACTATATGTCAACTGTAAAATGGGACTAAATAATTGAAACCTTCCTTTCAGGGTTATTGTAAAGGAATAATACTTGTATTCTTTCCTTCTTTCTTTCTTTCTTTCTTTCTTTCTTTCTTTTTCTTTCTTTCTTTCTTTCTTTCTTTCTTTCGTTTAAAACCAATTTAATTAAACTTATAAGATATCAGGCAAATATATTATATCACTAGCAAGGAGCCAAATATGCATTCATAGTCCAGAAATCCCTTGATATCATCTACTTAGCTCATTTTAATGAATGATTGTTTAATTTTAAATTTGTATTTGTATAGAAATCCCCTCCAGTGATCTCTATTGATTTGACACCAAAATAAACTCTTATAAAGTATTTATCACAGTTCCAGGCACATAACCTTATATAAAAGTTAGCAAATTAGTAGTAGTATTTTCTAATTGAGATTTTTCCTTCAAAAGCACTTGTGAATTTGATTATTTAGCTAGAAATATACATGGACACTAATAGTGGGCTTAGAATACAAAGTGCCACAGCTGGAAAGGAAATGAAGGTAATCTAGTCCAACTCCCTCATTTTAAACATTAGAAAATAGGCTCAGAGCGTAAACTGCCTTGGGTATCACTGAGCTAGAAAGTGGGCAAGTTGGGACTCAAATCTGATCTTTTGATTCCAAATTCTTTGTTCTCTCCTTTTCAACATCTTTTTTCTCCTTTTTTTATTCTCTGTCATATTCCCACATATGTACTTATTGAGTTCATTCAAATAGTTATTCTTGTAAGGACATAGTCAACTGAGTCAGTATAATGGTGCTGGTGATTCCCCTCAGGAACCTGGAATGAAGTGATCAGCCCTCTTTGGAGTCATGTTAAATCTGTGTCCAGCCTTTGCCCTCTTCTAGGGCAATACTGGCTGAGTCACTTCAAGACTTTGGATTCAGTTTCTTCTTTTTCTTTTTGAAAATTTGTTTTTTTTTTGATATCATTATTTTTTATTTGCAAAAAGAGGATAATAAAATTGATAACTTTAATAGACAGGGTTGCTGTAAAGATCAAATTAAATGCAATATATAAAGTAGTTTACATACCTTAAAATGGTACATTATATAAATCAAGACTGGTTCCATAATGACTAAGTCAATTTAAGTCTGAACAGTCTTTTTTAAAAGTTTTTTTTTTTTAGCTGTTTTAATTTGGCTTAAAAAGCAGTCATAATCCCTCTCCTGGCCTTTGTTCTGATTTACCTGTCCTGCTAACTTGGGACACTAGAAGAGAAAATGATATCCAAACAAAATCCATCCCAGGCTGCATCTGGCCTGGTGTAAATTGAATCCAGTTGCTTCAAGATCCTGTTTTTAGCCAGCCTGCCTTGATTTCCCTGGAGGCTTTTCAGGGAATTCCCTTCATGCTTGTGAAAACTCCCAGCTGCCCTACTAAAGATCTACTCCAAATTAGAGGGAAAGACCAAGTCCTGCCTTACATGTGGTAGACGATATTATACTGTCCAGGAACAACAGTTCCTCCTGCTTCAATGGTATGAACTTTTTTTAGGTGTTAGGATCCTACTTGGTAAATTACAGCTTTCAGGGAGTAAATCCAACTTCCCTCCTCCAACCTCACTTCCCTTATCAGCAGATTTCATCTTCCCTAGTTCATCAGAGAAGGCTTCTTATATTAGTGATGATGATTTTGATGACAAAATTGGCATTTTTTGAAAGAAGAATAGAGGACGACTGTGGAAGAGTAGGGAAGAGCAATAAATCCTGTCTTTGCAGGTTAGGCTAATTCTAATTGGTGCAACTATCCCTTTCCTTTCCCCCTTAGCCTACAACACTCCCTGTCCTCTCCCCCACCCCCCATCCCAGCCCCAGGGATGTATATAAACAGTCAGTGACAACTATGTATGAGGCAGGATTTTAAGGGCATCAGCAAGCATACTACTTAGATGAGATCCAGAGAATGACATCCAATTCTGGGAATCACATTTTAGTGAGAACTCTGATTCCTAACCATATAAAGTAGTTTGAATACTTTTTGGTCTATATATAGTAAATCTATAGTTTCTTAAGAGATTACAAAATACTGAAAAGTAATGTTCTTAAAAATTCAGCTGAAGCTGAGTAAGAAGATAAAACTTTGTTGGGGGGCAGAGTTGAAAGGAAATTATCAGTCTTCAATCATGGAACCTCAAAGTTGAAAGGAACCTCAGAGATCATCTAATTCAATCTATACCTAAGCAAGAATTCTACTTGCAATTATCATAGGATCATAAATTTAGAATTTGAGGGGATCCCAGACATTATTTAGTCTAACTCCCTCATCTTACAAATAAGGAAATCAAGGCCCAGAAAGGATAAGTGAAGTGTCCCCTGAAAATGGTCATCTAGCATGTACTTGAAGACACCCATTACCTGGTGAGGGAGGGCATAATATTAACACAATATTATTATATTGTTATGATTACCACATTATCATCTTTTTGATAGAAATCAGATAGAAATGATCTTGGGATGGATTTTTAATATGCTTTGAAAAATGATCTGTAAACAGGTGGCTAAAATAGTAATTTTTTATACTTGAATAAAAATATTGGGATGTAATTTCATTCCCAACCTTCTCTCTAAAAATATCTGATAACTCCAATGAACATATAGGAAAAAAGAAATTATATTTGTCCTGTTCCCAAAAATTTTCTCTGTGAAATCTCTATATTTTGGACATGAATCTCCATGAAGATTGGAGATTCTGAGTGTTTGTGGTAACCCCTATTAAAAACACTGTGCTGACATTGTTAGGGATAAATGTTGTATTTGAGTGATTTTGGTCAACAGTTTTATTGGTAGTAATCTTACAGTTTCAGTTCTCTTTATGTATGATTTTTCAATGGCATTTTGAGAGCTTTATTTTAATAAGACTCCTTGATATCTATTTATGAAAAACAGGGAGCTTTTGGTGTTTAATTCTGATCAAAAGGTCATGTTTTGTTAGGCATTTGGTAGGTACAACATTTTGGTAATCTTCAGACACATCCCATACAACGTATAATATTTTCTTTTATAATCTGCATGGATCATAAGTCAGACTCATAAAGATAAATAATTAAATAAAACTTTTGTAATTTCTTATGGCAAAGAAAAATCTGATCTTAGATTGCTACCATAAAGCCCTTCAGTTTCTAGAAAGAAATCCACAGCACTCAGTCATTTGCTTGATGGTTCTTTATTAATGTATTGCTAATAAAATTCATGTGGGTGTCACCCCTGGAGGGATTTTGAATCCTATATTTAGATATTAGGTGTTTTATCATTTAGGAATAACTCATTTTCAGCTTATATTCAACAAATCCAGTTTATGCCTAGAAGTAACAATAACAACAATTAGGATTTACATAGCTTTCTAAGATTTTCAAAGCACTTTATAAATATAATTTTATTTTTATACTAATTCTGAGAGGGAAGTTCTATTGAATTTAATCTTCACTTTATAGATGAGGAAAGGGAGGGAGGCAGATGCTAAGTATCTTGCTTAGGATCACAAAGTTAGTAAATTATCTGAGGATGGATTTGAATTCATTTATTCTTGACTTGCCTAGTGTTCTAGCCACTCTGATAACAAGTTATTTCTATTGTCTGTATATTATATCTATTATCAATCATTACTATAGCTGGGTAAAATAATATCTCTTCCAAAAATATTTTTGTAGTTTTTAAAGCTGTTCATCAGCTTTCAGAACATCTATCAATCATCTTCCTTTTTTTTCCTTTTTTGGGTCAAGAATGTGTTATTCTTTCTTTAGAAGTCTAAGAGATCTGAGTTTGTTAATAAAGCGTATGTTTTTGTTAGAATACTTTTCAAACATGTTATTGTCCATTTAATAGTTGTAAATATATATATATGTAAAATTTGATATTACAAAGGTACCTGCTGCTTTAAAAATGTTCTTCCAATTAAACTTTAGTATTTCTCTTAAACACATAGTCACAGCTTTACCCATGATAGATTTAGACTTGGTCTGTGGCCTGCAGCAGAACAAAGTCTTTGTAAATATCATATTTGGTTATTATTGCTATTATTCTTAATTCTTCTTATTATTAATATTATCTTATTTTTTCCATCTTTTCAATTATAGAAATAGTTTTAGGACAAGTTGCTGTTCTACAATTATTCTTTTGTATTTAATGTTCTATGAACTCTTGCATAAATGGACAAAATAATTGTTTTTTTAATTGAACAAAAAATTAACTGATTTCCTGTGGGTTTATAGAAAGCCTTAGTACACTCCAATAGCAGATATGATAATGAAGATGATATGTAACTCAAAGTGTTTGATTTCTTCTGCTATTAAGACTATACTTCTTTCTATTATTCTAGTTATACTTATTCTATTATTTATTCTCCAAATACTTAAAGAGAGCTATCACCTTCTGTCTAGCTCATTTCTTCCCTAGTCTAAACATATTGAAATCCTTTAACCTATTTCAGTTAGTCAAAAAATAAAGCACCTTCTATGTGCCATGCACTGTTATAAGCACCAGAGGTTTAAAGGAAGGCAAAAGACAATTCCTATTTTAAGGCGTTCACAGACTAATGAGAGAGGCAAAATGCAAACAACTATGTGACAAATTATGTAGGATAATTGGAAATAATCAATGAAAGAGATCATAATTAAGGGGGCAACAAGAAAGGCTTCTTGTAGAAAGTAGAATTTTAGCTGAGACTTGAAAGAAATCAGAGAAACCAAGAAGCAGAAATAGGAGAGGGAATATATTCTAGTCATGGGGAAAAGCCAGCCAATGAAAATGCTCAGTCAGGAGATAGAGATTTTTGTTTGAGGAATGGCAATGAGACTAATGTCACTGGATTGCATAGTACTTTGGGGGACAGGGAAAAAAGGCATAAGGTCTAAAAAGAGTGGAAAGGTAGAGGAGGAGCCTGAATGGAATACTACTGTGCTATGAGAAATAATGAGCTCAGTGACTTTAGAAACTTGTAGAAAGACTTGCACAAAATAATGAAGAATGAAATGAGTAGAACCAAGAAAATATTGTAAACAGAAACAGCAATATTGTTTTAAGAACAGCTCTGAGCAAATACATTATTTTGTTATAAATATGAAAATCAACTATAAAGGACATAAAAAGATGCTATTTGAATCCAGAGAAAGAAATGATAGAGAAGTATGTGTAGAATAATTTTACATACATATGTATAAATATATATTACATATTACATATATATTTATATTTGTGTCTAATGGTTGTCATCACTAGGATGGGGAGGGAAGAAAAAAGAAAAAAGAACAAAGTATACTATAGTTTTGTTGCATATTTGAAAGAAATAGCAAGTTATGTATAGTAGATTTGCAGTTTCATGTAAAATTTATCTTTTTTATTGTACTGTGTAATGAAAATGCTTGCTTAAGCCAAAAATTAAAAATAAAATTTAAAAGTCAAATAGGATTTTAAGTTGATTTTGAAGGTTATGGAGCTATTGGAGTTTGAGGGAGGGGGAAGGAAAAATTGAATCCTCAGCCTGTGATCACAAGATTATGTGATCTGATATTCCAATAACTTTCCTTGTTCAGAACATAATGGTTTTCTTAATGAAACTGAAGCCAGTATGAGTTTTTTCAGCTTCCAGGTAACATGACTGACATATCTTTTTAATGAGACCTATTATCTACCAATGCTTCTCTCATCCTGTATTTCAATAATTCCTTTTGAAAAGGTGAAACTTTATAATTTATCTCTTTCAAGTTTCATCTTGTTCAATCTGACCTGTTGTTCTAGACAGTTTGGATGATTTCGTGGGTCCTGACTTGTTAAGTTAGGGAGGGCAGGGTGAAACATAGCATGGAACAGGAATCACTTTGGAATTCAAATGAAGACCTTACTTTAAGTTGACATAGATTCCATAATGACTGTCTTTCATTCTTTAAACTGTTTGCTCATTTAGACAGTTCTGATTCCACATAAGTATACTGTCAAATAGTCCATATCTCTTTACCTTATTTAAAAGTAGAGCACCAACATTTTGCTGAAAAACAGATATTTGATGTCTACAGAATTCTTCTGACCTATCAGTCTAGTAACAGTCTTACAAAAGAAAATGAGATTAATCTAATGTGACCTGTTCATGATTGGACCATGCTAGTTCTTAATCTCTGTTTTCCTTTCTAAATATTCATAAACTACCCTTTTAAGCTACATTGTAAAATTTTTCCAGGGCTCAAAATTAAGTTCATTGTTTGAAGAAAAGATGAAGAACCATCTCTTACTAAAAAGTAAATAATTAAAAAATCAGAACCATCTTTGCCAATATGTAATTTTTCAGCTATCTCCTCCCTTTTTTTCCTCTTTAGAAACAATAGTGAGGATTTACCTCTTCAGAATTTCATTCTTGAGAACTTCCTATCCATAAAGAATTTTGGATCCTACCTATCCTCTCTCTTTATTCTTGAAATTTATTCCCTTCCTGCCCCAATCTAGCAAATGTTAGATTATTCCCAAGTGTTGTTTCTGTCTCTATCATGAACTCTAAGATGTGTGAGTACATATGTATGTATATATTTGTATACATGTATATATGCACATAAAGTATAAAACTTTCAATTTATATACATATATATTCTACTTAATTGGGCACATCTTACATATAATTTCTCCACAATAGAATTTTTCCACTGTTCCCTTCATTTCTACTTAAATATCTATTCTTTCTTTTTGATTAGAATCAGACCTATAATGCCACCTTCCTTTTTGATATATGTTTGTATACATATATATGTGCACACATACATATGCACACACACATTTGTAAAACAAGGTAATTTCGTTTGGGAAGAAGTATTAGCACTTGGAGGGATCAGGAAAGCTTTCATGTTAGGAAAAGATGCTTCAGATGAGCTTTGAAGAATTCTAAGAAATGAGGATGAGGAAGAAGAATATTTCTGGCATAGAGGACAACCTATGCAAAGGTGTAGAGATGGAATAATAAAATATTAGTCCTAATAGATAAATTAAGTAAGCTAGTTTGTCTAGACCAGGGCTTTTTATACTTTTTCCACTCACAACCCCTTTTCGCCTGAGAAATATTTACATGATCTTGGGTACATAAGAATATAAATTAAGTATACATATCAAATATTTATTGATAATATAATTTCATGATTCCACATTCAGTTATAAGATCCCATCTGGGGTGCAATCCATGAAGAAGCTAGATTCTAGATAATACCACAATCAATCAACAAGTATTTCTTAAGCTCCCACATGGTGCCAAGAATATCGCTTGGTCTTCTTTTCTCTCTTGTTCCTATTCTAATGCCCTCCACCATGATATGCTTCAGATTTCCTTATATATGAATGTATTTTCTTTTTTTTTTTTTGTCTCCATAACACCATTTTTATTACTGAATTAAATTTGCAAGAAAGTTCCAGTTTTCATTTCCACCCTCATGCTTAGGACAAATGAATGCTGTGACTCATGTCAGCTCATGTAGGTACTTCCCTAGAATGGGCCACATTTTCAGTAACATATACTGTACCAAAAGATGTTCCTCTCTGACATCTAGCATTAACATCTATTATTTAAAGAAAAAATATATTATTATATTTACTCCAAACATTTAACAAAACTTAGATTAAATATATTTATTACCTCTAGAAAAAGATCATATTTAAACTCTTTCTGGTTTTTTTTTTTCATTTTTATATGCATCTCCAGAACTATGTGTGATCAAGTATTGTATATCACCTTACTTAAATATGTGCATTCTACTATTTACCTAATCTTTTCTGCTGGTGAATATTTATAAAGCATATAAATGTTGGTTACCCCTATGGAAAATAAAAAAGGGGTATCTTCTCCTTCTTGCCCCTTTGCCATTCCCTTCCACCACAGTGAAGAGCAAATAAAATAAGACAGGAAAAAACCAATGTGTTTTTTAAGTGAAAAGTTAAATGAAATAAGTTTCAACCTCTGCCCTATTTGCAGGGATTAACTCTGCTAAATCTGGTTCTCTTTAAATTACAATGTTTTGAAAGACTATCATTTCATGATATGTGAATGTATTTTCAATATTCAGTGGTGTTTTTCAATTCTGTTCTTATTTAATATGATGTAGTTTTCTATATCTATATACTAGTTGTTCCATGATGCCAAATTATAGTGATAGGTACAACATCAAATGTCTCTTAAGATTTCTAGTTCATATGCCCAAAGGGCTATTAAACTGTGCATACCCTTTGACCCAGCAGTGTTTCTACTAGGCTTATATCCCAAAGAGACCTTAAAGGAGGGAAAGGGACCCATATGTGCAAAAATGTTTGTGGCAGCCCTCTTTGTAGTGGCTAGAAACTGGAAATTGAATGGATGCCCATCAATTGGAAAATGGCTGAATAACAAATGACATATGAATATTCTGTAAGAAATGATCAGCAAGATGATTTCAGAAAGGCCTGGAGAGACTTACATGAACTGATGTTGAGTGAAATGAGCAGAATCAGGAGATCAGGATATGATGATCAATTATGATGGATGTGGCTCTCTTTAACAATGAGATGATTCAGACTAGTTCCAATGATCTTGTGATAAAGAGAGTCACATACATCCAGAGGGAGCACTGTGGGAACTGTTTGGATCACAACATAGCATTTTTATTCTTTTTGTTGTTGTTTGCTTGCATTTTTTTTCTCATTTTTTCCCTTTTTGATCTGATTTTTCTTATGCAGCCTGATAACTGGAAATATATATAAAAAAGAACACATGTTTAACATATATTAGATTACTTGTCATTTAGGGGAGGGGATGGGGGAAAGGAGGGGAAAATTTGGAACACAAGGTTTTGCAAGGGTCAATTTTGAAAGATTATCCATGCAAATATTTTGAAAATAAAAAGTTTTAATAAAGTATGAATCTCCCCCAAAAGATTTCTTGTTCATCTTGTTTATTATTATATGGTAGGCATTTGAGACTATAATTTTATCGTTGTCTATCTTCTTACATAGTGCTTCCTCTGAATTATTGGTTTTCTCTACTGAATATATATGTGTGTGTATATATATATATGTAATTTTTCCTGTACTGTATCTGCTACTCTCCAGTATGTGATTTGTTAGCTATATGTGGAACATTTTCTCCTTCCCTCCATTTTCAAGTTGAAAATATATTGATCAGCATCAGAAATCTCTAGGATACATTCATATCTATTTATCTGCCTAACAACTAAATGGCTCTTACATTAATTTCCCTTATGGTCAAAAATCCATCACTGTTATATGTTAGGGTCCAGAAATTCTATCTTCGAATACCATTTTCTTGAACAAATGTTCAATTCTCAAATATGCCTTTCATTTGATTCTTCTATTTTCAATCTGTAGTATAAATTAAAATGCTATTTTAGTACCCAACATCTTTCTTTTATTAACTTAGACTTCATAATTCCCATTGAAAAATTAAGTTGATAAATGTTGTCAGACTCAAATTGGGAAGAGAACATGCCTCCCGTTGGTTAGGCCAAATTGACATATGACTGCTTACTTTAGAATCCACTTGATGCAGTAATCTACAACTACTTTTCTACATCTACGTAGAATTGGATGGCCTATTTCCTTATGGTATCCATGGATCCATAGTAATATTGCTTGGAGCATGAAGAGCTGATTCTCCTTTTTAGGTCCCAGTTCTAACTACTGTGGGAAAAAGTTTTGCACAAAAATGTCCTTTCCTAACTATTCCAATCATTTTCTAGTTACTAACTTTTACTATCCACAGAAAATTCTCCTTAGCTTCTTTATTTTTTGGTCTTTGAACACTTTTATTCTTTTAAGGACCATCTCCTTAGAGTAGATAAATGTCTTTTAACCCAGAGGTTCTTAACCTTTTTTTTCATCATGGTTCTCCTTGGCAGTCTATGGAAGCATTTTCTGAATAATGTTTTTAAATGGAAAGAATAAATTATATGGGATTAGAAAGAAAGCCATTTGTATTTAAATACAGTTATAAAATTTTTTTAGGAAAAAAATTAAGTTCAGGCTCTAGGTTAAGAACTCGTATTCTGTCTTTTTGATATTCTCTTCTTATAGGAGACTAGCTATATTATATGAACATATAACTTATTTGACATCAACAGAACCAGAAAAATAACTTCCTCTGAGAGTCACTGAAAAATCCCTTTGTCCTTCATACTCCCTGAAAAGATGATCCTTGGTTTTTGCTACGACTTGTAGCTAACTCACGTAGCTACCTGCCAAAGCAAACCATTTTTTTTTCCTTGATCTCTGGCTTGAGACATTTTAGACACCTAAGTTTAATTTTAT
Organism: Antechinus flavipes; assembly: GCF_016432865.1. Taxonomy (NCBI): domain Eukaryota; kingdom Metazoa; phylum Chordata; class Mammalia; order Dasyuromorphia; family Dasyuridae; genus Antechinus; species Antechinus flavipes. The sequence goes on along the minus strand of NC_067398.1, from coordinate 482,690,995 downwards.
TCCTACTGACTTTCTAGTTTTTTTTCCCTTCTCCTCATTGATGGTGGTGGTGGTGGGGTTAATCATATCTTACTAGTCTTAAACTTCCTTTGAAATGGAAACAGCATATTCTTGCTAAAGCCCTAATGAAAGTATGAACTAACTTTTGCTGATATCTACAAGATGTATTTAATAAGAAATCCAATTTCCAGACTCTTTTTTAACCTCTCCTTTTCTCTTTTCTTTTTCCCCTGCATATCTTAAGATAATCACTTCCTTTTTGAAACTTTTCTGGCTTGTGGATAAAACATTAAACATTCTGCTGGACCCAGAGAATTTTAATAGAATTGGGAAGATTTTAGTTTCATCTTAAGGAAAAACTTGCTAACAATTAGAAGGTGTTCTATAGTCAGTCAGACTCAAAATTCTGGAGCTTATAAAAAAGGTTAAGACTAAATAAATAGATTTAGAAATCATCTGTATAGAGGTGAGAGCCAAAGTTCTGGGAGTGAGTGAGATTTCTAAAGCAAAGAGAAGGGGAAGAGAACAAATCCATGGGGAAAATATCTACCTGAAAAGATGGGGAAGAGGAGAAGAAACCAGTAAAGGTGACAAAAATGGAGAAGTTAGAGACAGGAGAGTGTGTTATTTCTGAAGGCAAAAGGAGAGAGACGCCAGGAAAGAGTGATCGATAATGCCACCTGATGGGACATGGAAGATGACAATAGGAAATAAAAAAGGCCATTGAATTTGCACATTAGGAGGTCAGAGGAAACCTTTGGAAGAATATTTTCATTAAAATAGTGAAGAGGGAAGGCAGCTATCAAGGGTTTGAGGAAAAAGTAGGTCATGAGGAAGTAGTGCCATCAGGAGTAAATAATTTTGTCAAGAAGTTTTCAACTTTTCCAAGAAGGAACTCATTGGTAGGTTGGGAAGACACCCCTTTTAGTGGGAGAAAGAAGCAAAATAGCAAAATCAGGAGTATCAAAGATCCATTGCCTTTTCTTGACAATTTCATCAAGAATTGTCCTCTATGATGAGAAGAGCAGCAATGTATAATCACTGAGAAATGCTGGTAGTTGAATATTGGAAACTTTTCATAAATAGGCTGGGGGGAGGAAACCTATCTTTCCCACTATGGCCTTAGGCATTGTACCAGAGGTACTATTAGCTCCCTTGAGCTAATGGAAAGGAAGCACAATTGAGCAGGAAATTTAACTAGAGAATATGTTTGTTTGGGAAACTTTAAGGTATATAGTTTGGACTTCTTGGTCCTAGGCTTTGAAATTTTCCTAAATTCAAAATGAGAGTAGAGAGACCATTCAGAGAAGTATTCTATAAAGATATTTTTCTCCAGCTTCAGGGCAGCATAAACCTATTAAAAGCACAGAATGTAGAAGGTGATGAGTTTCTTTCTTCCTGCTTCTCCCCTTCCCCCAAGGGAGCTTACATTCTTTTGGGGAAGATGTGGGTTGAAAGAACCATGTGGGAAACAATAAAAACAATATGAAAGACACTGGATAAAGAGCTAGTCTTGAGTTCAGGACTTGCATCTGACACATATCAACTACATAAACCTAGAAAACATCCCTAATCCCTCAGTTCTGTGGGCAGCTTTCCAAGATTAAATATTTCAGAACAGTTATTCAAACTTCATTGGTTAAACTAGTATAAGTTTTCTCCCTGACATATCCCTATACCAATAAAATAAAACTTCTGGACAAGACAAGGTATAATTGAATGCAAATTGAGTGGCACAGACTAGAAATGTCATAGGAATTAAGAAAAAGAGAGACATTCATTTCTTCATTCCTTTTATTCCTTCATTCAATAATTATTGACTGGATTTTATAGAAAAATCACTGTTAGTTTTTGTGACTATTTAAAAAAGAGAAGACATAGTTCAAAGAGCTTAAAATCTGAGAGGGATTTCATCTCTATGAGATAGATAAGAAATTTTAGAGGTGAGAAGCCAGAGATAAAGAGAGATTAATTAACTTGTCCCAAGTTATCCAGTAGTACCAGAGCCAAGAATAAAATGTAGGTATGCTCCTTGATTCTCTGTTCACAGTCCTTTCCATTAGTTTAGACTATATCTATCTACAAAGTTCCTATATTGGCTTCAATTGTCTTAAATGGGAGCTCTGAGCATTCAAAGATCTGTGCAGGACCAGCAGCAAAGATGAGGAGATGGCAGCCGTTCCAATTAAAATAAAAATAATCTCATCTGGGACCACTCAGTACATTAGTGTACTAATAAGAAATAAATGATGAAGTGATGGAAAGGGGGAGGAGAGAAAATAGAGAGGGGGGAAAGAAAGAGAAAGAGAGAGAGAGAGAGAGAGAGAGAGAGAGAGAGAGAGAGAGAGAGAGAAAGAGAGAGAGAGAGAGAATACATTCTGGAGTTCTGGGAGAGGAATGGGGTGGGGGGAGAGATCTATGACCAAATTTAGGCATTCAGAGAACTCTCTTTAATTAGCCCAGAAGAATTGCACACAGGGAAAAAAAAAGCCTCATTCTTCTTTTTTCTGAGTCCAGTGTATTATCTCCTTTGGGACCTGATATCTTACTCAGCCTTATACCCCTCTTATTTTTGGGAGAGTGTACATTATTTACATGAAAACAAATATCAGCATTAGGAAACATTTTTCCCCTGCGTGCAATTCCTACTAAAGAATTTACATTCTTCTAATTTGCTGCTTTACTGCACCACTTAGTGCACCCCTGAGATGCACACAATGTCCTCGAAGTCAGGAAGGTACAGAGGAAATTTTCCTTTTTTTTTTTTTTTTTGCAACAGATCCTCCCTCTTTTTCTCCAAGCCACTGATGCTCTTTCCTCTTCTAAAGCTGGCTTTCGGAATGTGGGCTTTGTTCTGTAGCCGTCAAATTCGCCCACATCACAACCCACAAGGCTTTGCAGCAGAAGATAATGGAGCTAAACCTTGAATTCTGAGTGTATAGCCACAGCCTTTTGCCACTTCCACCAAAAATGGCCTTGTGAGAGAAGAATGAATCTTTGTGCCCAATGCTTTGTTTACATGGCACATTGGAGGCTTGTTCCCTTGGAGTGGGGATGTGGAGTGTATCTGGGCATCACACAAACGTGAATGCCATATGGTGCAACCGCTCCCTGCCGAGGGAAGGGATGATTCACCCCATGAATGGCATTAATGTAAGCCCCATGCAGTAGTGACACCCACCCCTGGAGGTGGAGACGCTCACAGTCTAAATGAAATAGGAAAGGGCTTTAAGTGAGCCAATATAAAATCTGTGTCACCTTCCCACTAATCTGTGGCTTCAAAAAGGAGTCAGGGCAATGAAAGGTGATTGGGAGTGAGAAGACTTGGCTTTGTCACTTTGATGCAGGTGTGATTCCTTTCTTTCTGATTCCCAACCTCTCCTAGTTGATGTAATTATCAATCAAGGATCTTTTGATTCAAAATCCTGGTCCCTTTGAATTCCAATAGAAGATCTGGACCTGTCTCTCCCCTCCCCGCCCCTGCCCCCTGGACCTGAATCAACTTGGGACTACACCCACAGACCCCTCTAGCTAAATCTCCCATTATAACAGGGGCCAAGTTGGGACCCCTTCTTTGCAGAGGTCCCAAACATGCCAACCTCACGCCTGGCATGTCAGGACCCTCTGTCTGGTGCCCTTCTTGTCTCTACCTTCGCCTATTTCCTTAACTATACTTTAACCTTACTTTCAAACCCCATAATAAATCTCTTTTATCAATCTAGCTTTTTGGACAATAAATTCCTTTATTGGGAACTCTCGCACTGCCACTAGACTTCATTTAACTCAGTATCCTTGCGCCGAATCCAATGGGGTTGTAGGGGAGCTCTGTTTGACTCCCAGTACCCCAAACCTGCCACTAGACCTCAATTAAACCCTAATTTCATTTATGTGCCCCATATCTATCTCTCATCAACTTATGAGCTGGGTGACTTTAGGTATGTCTTTTCCTCTTAAGTTTTGTTTTCTCGCTTGTCTTTATTGCTAAGAGAATGGGCTGAAGTCTGTGAAATCATTTTTCAAATAGAATGTTTTAACCATCTTGAGGTTCCTTGCTAGATCCCTCCTTCTCGAGGAGGGTAACAGGGCATATTTTTGGTCAGTACAATTCAGATGGATGGCATGAGGATGGACCTGAAGCACAGCTTTCTTCTCCTTCCCTCTAATTTCTGCTAAATAGCATGTGGGCTGTAGAATAGCACAAACCACGAGTCCTGGACTAACATGGACCCTCATCAACAGACCCTCCAACTCATTCATTACAATGAAGATGCAAGGGGAAAAAGCTCCAGGTCCAAAGATCCCGGCGTCATTGTACTACTTTCACCCTCATTACTTACATACACTGCTCCCTACCATGCTAAGACTTGTCTGATCAATGATACACCACTTCCAGCATTTTCATTATCTGACTCCCTGAAGTAGTTGAGAGGTTCTGGTACAGTCATTCTGTAACTTTATTCAGGAGCCCTGGTGCAGTGGGGATGTCCCAGAAGAATCTATCTCCATTTCATGAAGAGTTCACTGTCTTAGCCTTTCTCTACTTCTCAATTCTCCATCCTCTCACCCATATGACCTTATAGCATTATGAAAAAATGAGAGAAATGACCTTAGTCCACTCCACTTTCCCATACCTATCCACATTTGAAATAATTGCTTCTTCCAAGAAGCTCTCATAGTATTTTGTTCATATATATGTATTTTTATTTTACTTTGTATTATATTTATTTGATTTTAGGATACACGAGTTTAAATCTCAATTTTTATATTCACTAAGATTACGTGCGTGTGTGTGTGTGTGTGTGTGTGTGAAAGAGAGAGAGAGAGAGTGCAATGTCCAGGCTCGCTCTCTGGAGATCCTCCGAATGGATCTTGGTTTCAGCAGAATAATCACCACAAGAATAATCAGGAATAAAGACCAAAGTCTTTATTATCTCATTCACAGTCTGTCTCCTTTGCCTGGAGCTGGGCTAGCTTTCTAGGGGACCTTCAGACAGAACTTAGTCTCAATGGAGAAGTGAAGGAGGACAGGCCAGCCACCATTAGGGTCTTTTTCTTCAAGTCTGTTTGAGTCCTCTCTCTAGGTCTGACTCTGGCCTCTTAAATACTCTATTACAATTAAATCCATTCATCATACTGAGTATAAGCCAATCATTATATCACTAGGGAACCATTATTTGTTGTAAGATTAATTCAATCATACTGAACTAGGGAACTATTAATCACCATGCTAAACTAGATAACCATTGTGTTATTAATTCCACTGAGTTAACACTTTGTTATAAGAATTCTTGCCTCAAGTATATTTCTCCAGTTCTGTCTCATTACAAGAGACAGACAGACAGACAGACACACACACACAGAGAGAGAGAGAGAGAGAGAGAGAGAGAGACAGAGACAGAGATAGAGACAGAGAGACTTTGAGTAGTTTCCTCAGTTTTGCAATCTGGGGCTTAGTTTCCTCCATTTTTAATTGAGTGGGCTCAACTCAATGATTTTTGAAGTTCTACACCTTATGATTCTTTTCCACCTGACTTTGCATTGGGCCAAGATGACTCAGAAGGATAAAGTGACTTTGCCCTGTTCTCCTTCCCTTATATCCAATTCACTTGCATATTTATGATATTACCTCTGATGTCATGGACTCTTCAAGAATGAAGGACAAACACTGGGGACCTAGCTGGAACTAACCAGTTGGGCAACATAGTTTCTCTCCTCTCCTCCTCTCCCCTCATCCTCTTTTTTCTCCTCCCCTTTCTTCTCCTTTCCTCCCCTCTTCTCTATGGAAAGGGTGTCATATCCTTACCTATGGGTATGCCATTCCTATGCCCAAAGGAATGTAAATTTTGATCACTGAAACTTTGCAAAATAGGTTTATGGGATAGATTTCTTTTTAAGGACAATGCCTTAAACCCAAATCACTTTGGCTCTCATTGATCAACCAAGCCCTACTTGATCATCCTTTGGATCCTGATTAGTTCAGAGTGAATGTAAATAGCAATTGCTTCTGTTTTAGCCAGAAACCCTCCCAGATTGAATTTTTTTTGGACTAGTAAAAGAGGTCATTCTCAGCTTCATTTTTTTATCTAGCCTTCATCACTGAATGGCTGCAGCCTCAGTCAAACTGAGGATTATTGAAGACCTTAGCTTGAAAAGGCCAGGGTCTCCCACTGCATCCAGGGTCACCTCCTGTTGTCCCGATCTGTATCTGGACACTGGACCCAGATGGCTCTGAAAGGGAAAGTGAGACAGGTGATCTTGTACAGATCCCACTTAAATTAAATTCATTTGCATGTCATTGTATTACCTTTCTGGTGTTCTTTGAGAATGAAGGGCAAACAACAATCTTTTCAGCCTATAAATATGCTCAGTGTTGACCTAGTCAAAAACAAACAAACAAAAAACCCAATAAACACTCCTTTCCTGCTACTCTCTTTCCCCTTTCACCAACAAACTATTTTCTCTTTCTTCAATTTCACATCATTTACTTAGTCCATACCTCAATATAGTATGTGAGCAGATTTCCTTACACTGATGCCTTTTATCTCTTTATCCTCCTCTTATGTGCTAGGCAATCAATTGACTCAGCCTGAATATTCAATCTGGATTTAGGAAAACCTGAATTCAAATTTAGCTTTAGACACTTTCTAGCTGTGTGATCCTGGGCAAGTCACTTAACTGTATCAGGAGAAAGAATATTTGTACAGTACAGGACAGTACCTTATACATAGTAGGTTTTTAGTAATTATTTTTTCCTTTTCCTAATTGAGCCTTATTTCATAATTCAGTAGTTTCAGTCTTACTTTTCATGACCCTATTTGGGGTTTTCGTGGCAAAGATCCTGCAGTGGTTTGCCTAATCCTTCTCCCACTCCTGTTTATGAATGAGGAAACTGAGATATATTAGGTTAAGTGACTTGCCCAGAGTCACACAGCTAGTAAATGGATTTAAACTTAGGAAGAGAGGAATCTTTCTGATTCTAAAACCTAGTGTTCCATCCACTGTATCATCTAGCTAACCCTGGCCCTATTGACTCCTAGGATCAAATATAAACCCTGACAATTAAGACTCTTCACAGTCTGACTCTTCCTTATCTCTCCAGTCTTCCTTCATGTTACTCCAAGACTCCCTAAAGGTAAGGACTGCTTTGCTTTTTTCCAAGTATCTCCATTGCCCAATACAGTGCCTGACACACATACTATATGCTTGGTGAATGCTTATTGATTGTTAGTTTTCATATTATTCTCTTTCACACAATTGATTTTCAAGCTGAACTGGGTTACTCTTTGCACCTCATATTCTTTCTGCCTATTTATGTGTCCCCATACCTTTTCCCCTTCCTAAAGTGTACTTTCTACCCTGCCTCCATCTCCCTGAAATGGCTCCCTTACTTCTAGGACCAGTTCATACTGATCACCTCTTCCAGGAATCTCTTAAACTCACAGCACTTCTCATGCTGAAGTGTTCTCTTTCATAAATTTCTCTAAGTTTATTACTTAGACTTCTCATTTGAATTTATCTCTCTCTTTCTTAGAACATAATTATTTATATACTCGTCACTCATGAGCATTTTTTAAGCAGGATCTATGTTGTTATTATGGTTGTTCAGTCACTTTTCAATCATGTCTGACCCCATTTGGGATCTTCTTGGCAAAAATATTAGAGCGGTTTGCTGTTTTCTTCAGCTCATATATAGATGGGGAAACTTAGGCAACTAGAGTTAAATGACTTTCCCAGTGTCACACAGCTAGTAACTAATTTCTGAGGCCAGATTTGAACTCAGGCCTTTCTGACTCCAGAGTTGGAACTCTATCCATTGCACTACCCAGCTTTTTATCACTAGGGTCTAGCACTGAGGCTAGCATATTCCATAAATGTTGGTGAATTGCATCCATGGCTTATGCTTCTGTTTCTTCCCAGATTGAGAGATTTGAGATTGGGAACAAAAAGAAGATTGTCACCTAAGTAAGGTTTTCTAAATTCTGGACAGAAAGGGAAAAAAATCAACCTTGAAGGCTTATATCACCTCTTGCTGGAGGGACCTTAACTTTTTATGCGCGTGTGTGTCATGGACTGCTTGATGGTCTGTTAAAGCCTATGGGGCTCCCTCTCAGAATGTTTATGAATGAATAAAATAAAAGAAACTAGAAAACAAACTAGACAACAAACACACACACATATGTGAAATATATATCACACACATACATATATATGTATATAAATTTGCATTTTTTTCTGATCCAAGTTAACAGATTGCCTGAAATTAATTCAGATTAAGACACCCTAATCTAAACCAAAGCGATGATTGGTAGGGAAGAGAGATAAACACCAACAATCTTCTAGGACTGGCGTAACATTGAATAGCAGTAGAACTTAACTGGATCTCAAACTCCTCCCCATCTGTCAAGTAAGAGGTTTAGACTAGATGGCATCTGCAATCTCTTCTAGCTTCTGTGTATCTTAAGTGTATAATCCTCTTTTTTTCTAAAAATCTCAATGTCCTTTGCATATATTTTATCCCTTGCATTCACATCTTTCAGGGGAGGGGAAAGTTAAGCAAATATATACTCTTTCACATTTTAGAAAATCAAAGTGCAGAGGTGAAATGATTTGCCTATGGTCACAGATAGAATTGGGGGGAGAATAAGGAACAGGGCTTAATATTTCTTGGCTCCCAATTCCAAGTTTTATCTGCTAGGCCCTGCTGCCTAAAGACCTGGCAATTCAGCTCTTTTATTTGGGGCACTATTTCAACATTGCTCCTGATGTATGGTCCAAATCTTGCTTCACTGGGTCTTGCTCAAAACTCATTTCTTTGGCGAAACATTCTCTAATCTTATATGACCACAGGCTCTCCTTAGAATGAAGAGCTGGACATGCTCTTTGAAAAATGACATCATAATCTTAAAAAGAAATGAAGAAAATTGAAACCAATTTTAGCTACTTACTATTTTTATTTGGTCTCTGGTGCTATTTAGATTGAGAGGGCACTGGCAAGGGACTAAATCTTTTTCTGCACTTTATACCATACTTAATAAGCTCCCTGAATCTAATAAATGTTTCCCAGGACAATGAAAAATGCCAGAGCATGGAGCCCACTGGAAAGGCTGTAAAACTATTCATGGCTGACACCAATGAGAGCATCAGGGAATTCTCACTCTATAGGGAAGAGAAATTGTGATACTCAGAGAAGCCAAGAGTTGTTTTTTTTGGGGGAAATCAGAGGTTTAGTGTATTCCAATAAAGTATAAGTATAATTAAATATTGATACGACATTAAGTAGAAATGTGTTAATTTAAACCTTTGAGTGGTGAGAACTCCACTTGGTGTTAAATACATGACTTACAATCACAATAATTGAAATAACAGTAAGAGGAGGAGCTAGAAATTTAAAGTATTAGAATTCTGTTTGATAATTTCTGCAAATTGTTAAATGTTTCAGGGAAACTGAAAATGTTACAGAGACATAAATAAACACATTTTAGAGACATGAATAAGACAAGTTTAATCACTTATATATGTAATCATGTCAACATTATAAAAGTTTGAGGCAGAGGTTCACTAATAATAATAATGTTCCATTATATAGGATGCTAAGATTTGCAAAGTGTTTTGCAAACATCTCATTTGATATTCCCAACAAATCTATGATGTTGGCTGCTTCTATAACCAAAAAGTATTCTCTGCCTCTCTTAAACGTCTTTTTTTTTTTAAGTTTCAATTTAAATATTACCTTCTACATGAAAAGTCTCTACTACTCCAGCTGGTAGTGCCTTTTCTAATTACCTTGCACTTATTTTATACTTATTTTCGTTGTGTGTATAGGTACATGTGTCAACTCTCCCAATAGAATATAAGTTCTTTGAGGGACTTTTTCACTTTTGTCTTTGTATCCCTACCTAGCATTTAACCTAGCATCCACACACACAACGTGCTTAAATGCCAACTTCTTTTCACAGATGAGAAAACTGAGTTTCAGAGTAGTGAAATTATTTGTCCAGCATCACACCACTAGTAAGTGTTGGCAGCAGAATTTAAACTCAATTTTTGTTGATACTAAATCTAGTGCATCACCCACAATGTCACTGCTCTTTAAAAGCTAAATTCTCATTTTTTGAAAAACATAGAATGAAGAGTAAGTGTAGAAACAAGTCATGTAAAGCGGTAGTTAACATTTGCTTCTTAAAATGGCAGATTATAATGTTTTAGCAGTAAAATCTCCACTATAAACAAATATATGTCAGTTGTTAAACCAAATTTGCATTTCACTGAAACATAAATATATCTGTATCTTGCAAGAGCAGTCCTAACAGTATTCCTAACAGGAAAATGGAAAACGATATTAGAATCAATAAAGAAATCAATAATCAGGAGATGAAATAAAGATCATAGGATTATTGGATATAAGCTGGGATCTAGTTCAATTTGATATCTTTGCTGAGCTGCCTATAGGATTTAAACCTTTCTCTCTTGGTGTTTGGAAAGATAAATGCAGCCTGTCACTAAAGGACTCTATAGTGACTAGCTGCAGTCAATTAGTTAGTTCCCCTATCCTATGACTAGCAAACTCTGAATTGAGAATTGGTAACAGGGTATCTCTGGGAGTAATATTCCTATTTCAATAGGAAGCTAGGTGGTGCAGTAGATAGAGCACCAGATCTGGAATCAGTCAAATTTGATTTTGGATACTTAGCAGCTGTGTGAATCTGGACAAATGACTTAATTCTATTTGCTAAATTTCCCTCAACTGAAAAATAATAATGTTATAAAAATAATATGATAGTAACTGTAAAATAATAATTTTATGATAATATGATAGTAATAGAAAAGTAATAACTTTAGAGTAATATGATAGTTATTAAAATAACTGTAATAACTATAAAATAACAATATCTTTATAACATACAATAATAACTGAAATAATATCTTAATGTTGTATCAAATAAAATATAATAAATTAAAATGATGATAGTTATAAAAATAATAACTTATTCACTGAGGTTGTTGTAAGGATAAAATGAGTAATACTTGTAAAGTTCTTGGTACATAGTGGGCACTTTTATACTTGTTTCCTTACTTTCTTCTTTCCTCAGCTCTCCCTTCTTTGGCCTTCTATACTTCTGCCTCTTTACCTTTTGTCCTCTAGAATATTTCTTCTTTTAGTAGCAAATTGAACTCTGCTTCTCACACTCTTTCTGACTTTTGTGTTTTTCTGGGAGATGCTCTATCCTTAGCTTCATTCTTTAGGGCTAGGTGCTTCCTCTCTCATGTCACCCAATGCACCAATCTAGAAGGAAAAGTAAATATAGCCCTTGTTTCCCACTCTCTGCTGTATCTCTCAACAGCTTTCCCTCCTTTGAGGCTTACTCCATCTACCTTATTCAGATTAATATTGTAGTCATTTACTGGCTTCTAGGTTATTCTCCATTCTTTTTTAAATTCAGCCCCTGACTTTCAGTGTTTCTCTCCAAGCCAATACTTTTCATCCTATTTGATGTTTCAGTATTTGTGTGCCCTCAAATGTCCTGACTTTCCATTTCATCAATCTCTACTCCCATAGCTCATTAGCTTCCCTACCTCGGCTACCTACAGTTTACCTTAGCATAGAAGCAGTGGTTCGCAAAGTATGGTCTAGAGAATCCTGGGGATCTCTGAAACCCTTTTCGAGGGTCTACAAATTCAAAAATAGTTTTTATTTCCAATATGGTAAATGTCTATAAATATAATCCAGATAAACAAAACTGCTTTGGAGAGATCCTCAATAATTTTTAATAGGATAAAGATACTGAAAACAAAAGTTGAGAACCACTGGGAGGGTCAAACTCATATCTTCTATCTCACCATTATCTACACGTGATAACTTCATGATCTTGAGCTCCAGAATTTCTCTTCTTTGATCATAACTACCTATCTTTCCTTTGTTCTCTCTGCCTCATTCATAGGAATATAGGGTCATACATCCAGGAATGGAAGGACCTCAGGTGCAGAAAAAGAGAATTTAAAATTTGCCTATGTTCACACAGATGCTATTTATATGGCATATTAAGGCTTGCAACATGCTTAACATACATGATCTTATCTGCAGTACTTGATAGGCAAGTATTCTAGCCATCATGGCACTGTTTTATTGATAAAAAGAGGCATATAACAGCATACAAAGAGAGAGAGAGCTGACTAGGAAGCTATGGTGACCTCAAATACCAACTCTGACACGTATTGGCTTCATATTTCACTGTTCTAGGCAACTCTTGAAGACTATAAATTAGTCTTCCTATTAATCTACCTTAGAAAAAGGAATTTCCATATTCAGGAGTTCCTTGTGCCAGAGAAATCATAGATTTAATTTCTATCCCTGACTTTTCAAATGAAAATAATTCAGACTCAAGGGATTAAATGAACATGTCTATAGAGATAAAGATATTTCGCAAATATTTTTTCATTTTTTGGTTTTGTTTTATTGTTTCTTGATTTCTTATAATCATTAGCTTCCATTTACTCAATTCTAATTTTTAAGGAATTTTTTTTTCAGTAAGCTTTTGTATTTCCTTTTCCATTTGGCCAATTCTATTTTTTTTTTTTTTTTTTTTTTGGTGAGCAATTTGGGTTAGTTGACTTGCCCAGAGTCACACAGTCAAGTAAATATTAAGTGTCTGAGGTTGGATTCAGGTCCTCCTGACTCCAGGGTTAATGCTCTATCTATTGTGCCATCTAGCTGCCCCCAATTCTACTTTTTAAAGAAGTTTTTTAATCAGTGAATTTTTGTCTCTTTTTCTACTAGATCAGTTTTGTTCTCCTCATTGACTTTTTGTACCTTTTTTTTTTTTGTCATTTGGCTTATTCTATTTTTAAGGTGTTATTTTCTTTAGTATTTTGTGTGTATGTGATTTATCAAGTTGGTGACTTATTTTTCATGATTTTTTTGTGTCATTCTAATTTGTTTTCTCAATTTTTTCCCCCACCTCTCTTACTTGATCTTTAAAATCCTTTTTTGAGTTCTTCCATAGCCTGAGCCAAATTTATATTTTTCTTGGAGGCTTTGGATGTAGGAGTTTTGATTCTGTAATTTTCTTCTGAGTATGTATTTTGGTCTTCCTTTTTATCCCAGCAACTTTCTATGCTCAGAATCTTTTTCTCTTATTTGTTCATTTTTAGCCTATTATTTGACTTTTTACTCTTTGTTAAAATACAATTTTGTTTCCAGGATGGAAGGTGCACTGTCCCAAGTTTTACGGGTTGTGTGTGGCTGTTTTCAAAGATACTTCTAGGGACCTCTAAGTTTTCACAAGGCTCCTTCTTAGTTTTGTTATAGGTCTTTTTTTTTCTCCCTCTACAATTTTTGGTGATCTTCCCTCCATAAATCTTCCATAAATCTTCCCTCCATTCACTTGTCATCTCTATACTGATGGCTGGATATGTCTATTTTGCTTCACAAATTGCCTAGTGAGCATCTTCATCTAAATGTTCTAAAGTCATCTCAAACTCTTGACTAAAACAGTGATCATCTTTCTTCCTAATCCTCTCCTCTCCTTTACACTTACACATGGTTGTTCCAAGTAGCATCCTTCTAGTCATCAAGGTTCATAACCTTAGATTCTTCCTTCTTCATCAGTTAACCAATCTTGATCATTTTTGCTTCTATAATATGCCTTATACCTGGGACCTTCTCTCTACTCACATAGCCATTCATGTAGCCCATGTTACCTGGAATGTATCCTCCCAATAGAATGAGTTCTGAAGCAGATTTATTTTTTTTCCCATATCCTCCACACTTAGACAGTATCTTTTTTTTGGCTAAGGCAATTTCTAGGGACTTAATAAATGTATATTGAATTAAATAAGTGTGTTTATGGTATCTAAAAACTTGTTGTTCTTATTATTTGGTTGTTTTAGCAAAGATACTAGAATGGTTTGCCATTTCCATCTCCAGCTCATTTTTACAGATGAGAAAACTGAGGCAAAAAAGATTCAATGATTCACCCAAGATCATACAGCTAGTTCTGACTCTATGATCCCATTTAGGGTTCTCTTGGCAAAGACACTGGAATGGTTTGCCATTTTCTTGTTCAGCTCATTTTACAGATGAGGAAACTGAGGCAAACAGGGTTAAATGACTTGCCCAGTGTCACACAGCTGGGAAGTATCTGGATCTGGATTTGAATTCATATCTAAAACAACAAAGCCATGTAAAATCTGTTCTTGTTCTGCCTCTTTTGTTCTCTATCTGAAATGTTCTCCCTTCCCTCTTTTTTGCCTACTGAAATCTTATGAATCCTTTAGCTTGGATCCAATAACAAATAGCACTATATCAACAGTTTAGCACTAAGATGATTATTGTCAGATATTGCATCTTGGTGTGAAAACTGCATCCCTTCTTAGCTGCTTTCCATTAGAAGCAAAGGGCCTTCACTGGTACACATCTTATTTAACAAAATTAATGTCTGCCCCCCTTAGAGGATAGAAACACATTAAAATGTGTGTACTTGTAAAAACAGCCTATGATATATAGGCACTGATTATTTAATTTTTTGTTCAGTCTGTCAAACTGAATGTCATAATCTGGATAATAGGAGTTCTTCACTTAATTGATTTTTTTTTTCTATCTGGAAAGCTACTGGGCAGCAAATGGTACAGAGGTCAGAGCATCAGCCAAGAAGATCTGAGTTCAAATCCGGCCTTAGAAAGAACTAGCTGTATGATCTTGGGTGAATCATTGAATCTTTTTTGCCTCAGTTTTCTCATCTGTAAAAATGAGCTGGAGATGGAAATGGCAAACCATTCTAGTATCTTTGCTAAAAAAAATCCCAAAGGCGATCACAAAGTATTAGATACAACTGAAATGACTAAACAACAGGAGGTCAGAATCTTTTAATTATGGATCTTGCTCACTTGCAAAATTGATCATATCAGTACAATGTCTTCATTGTTGAAATCTTTATACACTTCAACTATCAATAGTGAAATTTTCTTTTATTTGAATTCTACGCTAGCTATCCTGCAATATAGTGACAAATACATTTGCCAAACATATGTCTCCCTATTTTATGCCTTATGTAATATTTATCACCAAGAGT
The DNA here is from genome assembly GCF_016432865.1 of Antechinus flavipes. Classification (NCBI taxonomy): domain Eukaryota; kingdom Metazoa; phylum Chordata; class Mammalia; order Dasyuromorphia; family Dasyuridae; genus Antechinus; species Antechinus flavipes. The sequence goes on along the minus strand of NC_067398.1, from coordinate 482,675,927 downwards.
ATGTTGAAAGTTCTGTTTCTTATTGCATACTTAAAGAAATCTGGTGGGATTTTAACAGATGCATGAGAGATACTTTATCAGAGAAGAGACTTTAAAAAGGAATTTTGACTGTAAATTGAAAAAATTAACAGGTTAAAGTACAGTGAGATTTTGAATTCTCTGAACCTTTCAATCAGTTATGTTATTATAAAGTTGTGGTCTGCTGAACATTATAATTTATGAATGTCTATCTATGACTTTCTCATGCTTTTATCAATATGCCCTCAATATATACATAGATTATTCTCATAATGATTTTGTAGAGACATTGGATTGAATAAATGTTTCTATTTTCATTGATATTTCCTAGGCTCTCTATTTTGATAATAATGAAGTCCCTACTTTATTCCAATCATTAACTATCCCATCCTCTTTCAGATATTTTAAGAATGTCCTCAAAAGTATGTTCCCCTACACAAGATGAACATCTTTCAATTTGGTATATTCAGTTTACTTTCCCAGTTTTATTTTCCCTAGTGCAATTTTCACTTTTCCATATATCACATAGTAAACATAATATAACATACATTTGTAATGGATCCATCATTATTATTTTTTTTGATCCATCATTATTGATAGAAAAAAGTATTATTCTTGATTGTTTCTTCTATTTTTTGTTGGAATCTTTACAAACTTTAGATGAAAAATTGTTGATGAGACTATTAGAGTACTTAAATTTTCATGTTGATTCATGTTATTTGTTACATTACTACTAGCCTGTGTTATATTGCTATGTGCTTATGTAAATTATGTGTAATGCCTCCCATATTGATGGATTTATGTACACCATGTATTTCTGTTTCAGGTTTTGGCCCAAAACATCAACTCTAATGAGTTAGCAGTTTGTAAAGATTCTAACAATTTTTCTTCTGTAAGTTGTCTTCATTTTATTTTATTCTTTTTTTTTAAGATTTAATTAAATTTAAAGAGTAAGCCAATTCCTTTTTAAAGAGATTGCTTACCCAGCACATCAGCACTCAAAATCCTAATGTCTCTAAGACCATTCCTCATGATATATATGGTTCACTTATAAAGCATTGACAGCACAACTATTAAGAAGCCTTCCTTTATCTCTCTCCTTCTGCACCTTGGACAGCAACATGACACTATTTCCTCCAGGGGCAGGGACATGAAGGGAGCAACAAACAGTTAGAAGGTATTTTTTAATCTTGGCTACAACAAACACAAGGATTCCCTCAATTTTTTTTCTCTGTCAATTCTCAATGTCCTTGGATACTTCAACCACAGTTCTTCATGGCAGAGCTTTGCATTCTCATAGCTCTTAAAGGATCTTATGTCTAGTAAATTAGCTATGTCTTTTATCAAGCTTGCATGGCCTTGTTTTCCCTTCAACTGCTTCTCACTGTTTTATGACGCATATTGCTCATAGTCTTCTCCTATTCTCCTTTGTAATATTTATAAATAAGACTATTTTGAAACAATGTTTTTAACTGTCATGTTTCTCTTTTTGGTAAGGAAATGAAGTGATTTTCTGGCTAATTTTATTATTATTGTGGGTATTGATTTATGTAAGTTATACTTTCTCATAAAATGATAATATAATATATATGCTTATATATTTATATATGTTATACAGACATATCTATTCTTTTATCTACTACCAGTCAAAGCTTATTTGAATAGATCATCTTGACTTTTTCTCAACCATATGCCATAGTTTCTTATTTTTATTCATTCTATTCATATAGTATTGGTTTCGATCTTTGCTCTAACCATTTGTTGATCATATTGTTCATAAATTAATGATCCAAAAGTGATTCTGACATTGTTAACTGATTGTTTTATGTTGGTTGGGAGGTAATCCGTTTTATTGGTAAATCTGAACTTGCTGCTATGTTCATATATTGAGGATCTTAGAATTGAATAGTAAGAATAAAGTGAGATTATTTGGCTTTGGGAAAGCTTTCAATGACTTGAATCTTTTCTATGAAACAAAGGTTTATCTTTTAAAATCCACAATCTTTTAACAATGCTATATGACAACAAGTTATGAAAAACCTTAGTATCTGAAGAATCTAGTAAGACCCTTCAGCCCAGAAACCCACTAGCAATATCTGGCTTGACTCCCCACTTCCCTCTGGTGCTTTTGATCTTTCTTCCTGAGAAGTCAGAGATGGCATGACTGCCTATGTTATAAAACAAAAGAAAGCGGCAGTTGTAAAGGGTTGAAACTCTGCACTGTGGTCAGACAACTGAGCACATAAGGCTAACTATCAACTGGACAATACTCTATTAGCACATTCTTGGAAAATGGCCCTTCCTATTATCCTGTGCAGGCTCAACCTTTTGGTGTATACAGAAAATTGTAGGAGGGATTAGGGGGTGAAGTAAGACAAGCCAGAGTCACTTTGGTGGTAGACAAGGAGAAGGGAGGTTGTGGAGATCCTGAGTCTATCCAATTCACTTTTACCCCTAAAGACCAAGAACAAAGACCAAGGACTTTTGCTTATCCTGACTCCGGCTGATTCTAAGATATCCAGGGTTCTAACTCAATCTTCACAAAAGATGGTAGGTGCAGTTGTATAAATGTCATCAGAAAGATATCATATTATTTTAAAGATGAAGAAAATCTGGTTTAGCGAGCTTAACTAATCTGACTGTGGTCCGATGACTAAGTGTCAGAGGAAGGAGTTTATTAGAAATCAACTCTCTTATAATAGTAAAAATGACTTATTCACTCAAAGTTGTTCTTAAAACAATATTGTTGTTATTGCATATAATATTCTCTTGGTTATACTCATTTTTCTATTACTTCATGCAAATCTATCCATGTTTTTCTAAGATCATCAAACTCATTATTTCTTATAGCATAATAGTATTTCATCAACTTGTTCAGCCATTTCCCCATTGATGGGCATCCCTACAATATCCTGTTCTTTGTCACCACAAAGAGAGCTGCTATGAATATTTAAGAACATATATGTTATTTTTCTTTTCCTTTAATCATCTTTGAAAAAAGACCTAGTAGTGGTTCAATACTATTTCCACCTGTACTATTCTTTCTATTTTTGAAAAAAAGGTTTATTCGCATATTTTTGTTTGAGAACATAGAAAAATGGGATGAGAGGACTTGATAAGAAAAATCTGCTCTCTTTGCTTGATGAGTAGCACAGAACGTTTTAATCAAGTCAATTAAATTGATATCTTTAAAGTACCTAAAATAGGCAAGCAACAGTTTGGCTGGAAGATATAAAAACAATGCAAAAATCAATTCCTTTCTTAAAAGAACCTACATTACATTGTAGAGAGTGTGAGAATAAGCCATGTGCACAGACAAGTGAACAGTAGATAATTTAAGAAGGGAAAGAGCAATGATAATTTGGGGTGGGGAGCAGGGAATCAGAAAAGATACCTATTAGGAAGAGGCACCAGAGATGAACCTTGAGGCAAGTTAATGAGTTTGCTCATTAGTTCCTATTTCCTAAGGGGAATAAGAGAAGAGATGCTAAAAGAAAAGGATAATCTAGTTAGAAAACTTGGAGATTATCTAAACCAGGCTCCCTTTTTGTTGATCATTTACTGTGTATTTGATACTGTGCTGGTGCTATTGCATAGAAATAAAACAAGACTGTTTTTATACCAAAGTATCTTCATTTCATAGGTTAAAAAAACCCAAAAGTTTGGAGAGTTTGCAAATAGTTCATGATCACTCAGTTGATTGGGTAGGAAGACTGGTTTTTAAATTCATGGTTCTAAGCTTTAAATACAGTGCTTTTTCCAATAGTTTTTTATTTTTTTTTTGTCTGCATTCAGTTTATATACTTCTCTCTCTGAATGAGGATGGCATTTTCCATCCCAAGTCTATTGGAACTGGCTGAATCACTGCCTTGTTGAAAAGGGTCAAGTCCATTACAGTTGATCATCACATAACATGATATTTAATTTTATTCTCACATCTTGATCTTACTCTGAGAACTAGAATGAAAAAATTGTAGTAGCTTTACTATTCCATAGTTATTTTTCTCATTTTGCAAATGAGGAAACTGAGGCTCAGGGTGATTTGTACTGACTCAGTCAGTTTTGAGTTCTAATCTGCTGTGTTTGTTGGTTTTTACCTACTGGCCTGGCACTGAAATAAAAATATTTTGAAGAGATATTGGGTCAATATTCAAATTTATGTTTCATAACATTATGGAACAATGAGTTGGTAGGGACGTTGCATCTACTGAATATTGGGTTAGCTTAAAAATGTTGGGATTCACATGTTGGAGCATAAACTGCAATTATTTTTGAACTGGACTTTTTTGCTTATGCACATGATGAGCACTGAACCTAAGATCACTAGCAATATTTCATGGAATAATGTTTCTTGTCTTTGAGAACAGATTGAAATAATTCAACCAACTTCTTTATTTGCTTTTCCAAGCAAAATTTGTGATCTGAATTTCCATTTAATTCAGGCTTCTTTATGTCTGTCTTATTTGTAATGGTGAGTATATAAATATTGCTGTGATTCATTTGCTCCAGGAATATCTCAACTAATTGGTCATCAGACAAGGATCTAACCCTTAGTATACCTTAGTATACCATCTGAGAAGCATCTACAACACATTTAGTCCAGCTCTGTCCAGGGGTGGTGATGGGAATGGAAAGAGCAATAACTAGAAGATTTACATTAAAATTATGATTGAAAAAAGTATGATTTTGAGTTTCCTCTATTTTTCCTTTACTTTATTACTTTTGTAGTAGAGAATGAATGGAAAGGATTTACAATTCTATTTGTCATCTTTGAATTTCCTTTTGGAAATTCCTTTGCCCAACATCACTCTCAACCTATAGTCCCATACCTAAGTACTATTCTCATTCCGCCTAAATTTTTTTCTATTGTTATTATCAATAATAATAATAGCTATCATTTATAGAACATTTAAAAATTTGCAAAGTACTTTAAAAATATTATTTCATTTGATTTTCATGATGACTTTGAGATATTATTATAATTTCCATTTTACAAATTAGAAAACTGAGGCAGGCAGAAGCTAAGTGACTTGGCAATGGCTAGTAAATATCTGAGGCTATATTTGGATTCCTGTCTCCAACAGGGCTTCTCAACTCTAAAAATGTCTCTTCCCTTTTTCCGGCTGTCCAGATGGTCAGTGTAATTCAGTCCACTGCTAAGTGTGAGGACATTATAGATCTAGAAGAAATCCCATAGACTGTCAATTGCAATATCCTTATTTTAAAGATGAAGGATCTGAACCAGAGGAAGGTTAAGTGACATGCCCAATTTTATACAGTAAGCATCAGAGGGAGACAGCTTCTCTATCTCTCTATTTCTATCTTTTTCTTCCAGTCTTTGTCTCTTCCGTGATCTTCCATTATCATAGATCATCTGATTAAAATGAGTCAGAGCAGCTTGTTCCTCCTAGAAGTAAGTCTTGTGGAAAGAAGAGCTTTAGAACTCAAGTAATTCCAGCTAGTAGGAAGCATGGAGAATAGTTTGTGGGCTAGTACTGGGGTGATGAGTAAGGGTATCCCTCACCCAATTTGAATCACTTGTGTGGTGACACCAAAGAATCTGGGTTGAAGGGGATCTTAAAGCCTAGCTAGTTTGTCTCTATTTTCCTGACCACGAAGTGGATGGTTAAAGAGCTAAGATATCTGCCCAGGGTCACAAAGTACTAAATAACAAAACTGTGACTCAAGTTTAGCTATTGAGGCTCTAAAGTCCTCTTGTCCCTCCCATCTCTCCTTTTCTCCTTCCCTTCTTCTCTCTCTTTGTTTCTGTCTCTGTTTTTTAACTTTTCCCTCCTTTCTCTTCTCCCCTCTCTTTCCTTCTCCTCTCCTCGTTTCTCTTCTTTTTCCTCCTTTTCCCCTCCTTCTTCCTCTCTCTTTTCTCCTTCTTTTCTTCTCCTCTCCATCCTCCCTCCTCCTTCTCTTTCCTCTCCCTTCTCTCCCCTACCTACTTCGTTTAGACAGATAACTTCACCTTTGCAGCTGCTCACCAATGACTACTTACAAGTGGGGCTCAGTAAAAACTAAGGGTCAACAAGTGGGACATCTAATCATGAATGGCCTGGGTCTCTGGTACTTTAATAAGATTGCTGGAGTAGAAAGGGAGATATGGGAAAGACCAGGCAGTTGAAGACTCTCTTAGGACACATACAATAACCTAGGGCCCCCCTAGTTGTGGGAAGCCAAAGGAAGCTCTATGCAAGGGTGCTTGATGTCTGTACTACCTCAGCAGGTGCTGTTTTAATGGGCGCTCCACCAATACCCACTCTCTGGGATCCAGGGGGTCCCATTTCCATGCACAGTGAAATGACCCACTTGTGTACACTCAGAATAAGTCAGCAGCCTGTGCATGAGCAGGGGAGCAGGGAAGACTCAGCTAAGTCATTGTGTCCCAGCGCCCACCCTCCTAAGATCCACCTTGCATCCTGGTCTTAGCCAGTCCCTGTATTTTAAGATGTACTGGTTTTTATTCTTTGCTCCCCAAAGTGACCTATGCATTTCCAGGTATTAGCTTTCAGTGTAGCTCTAATTCATTCCAATCCAACATTTAGATAGAGCGTAATAGATGTGGAGCACCAAGGGAAATAAAATGATGAATATAAATAACTCATAATCATGTAGTTCTTTAAGGCTTGTGCTGTACTTCACACACAATCTCATTTGAAGCTCACCACAACCCCAGATGGTAGATGCTATTATTATGCCCATTTTATAGGTGAAGAAACTGAGATTCTAGGGTAGCTATGTAGTACAGTGGATAGAGTGCTTGGGTCGGCAGTTAGAAAAATTCAGTTTTTTGAATTCAAATCTGATCTCAGATACTTGATAGCTATGTGATGCTGGGTAAGTCATTTAGCACTGTTTGCCTCAGTTTGTAAGGGGAGGAACTAGTTAGAGGGCAAAGACACTTCTATACTGGCCACAGGGAAAATTGACTGTATTTATGTCATTTCTTAAACAATAAGCAACAACAACACAATGAACACACATACATATACATTAATATATACCTTCATACATACACACATATATATTTCCTATTGGTTTTAGTGGAGCAAATTCACTTTATTTTTGAAGCTCAATGAAAGTCCACCATACTAGAAGCTGACAGGCCAAGTGGGCATGCCTCTGGTTTATAAGATGCTAAAGGACTTTTAAAAAATTCTATAGAACATTTCAAGACAATTTGAACCAAAGAACCACATTTCTGTCAATGATTCTTTGCTCTTATTATTATACTTTTACTTAAGTTTTATTCAAATATTAGAAGATTTTTAAGGAATGAACACCAGATAAAAACAAATAATAAAGGTTATTTATCTGTCCTTGGTTGCTGGTGAGTCATTAGTAATTGTAATAGTGTCACACAAACTAAAAATTCTTCAAACTAATTTCTAAATCCATAAAAGAGAGACAATGGTGGGTGCTTAGTGGATAGTGTCCTGGATTTGGGATTAAAGGATTTGAATTTGACTCCTCAGTTTCTGTAAAACAGGCATAATTACAGCATTTATTTCACAGGTAAGTTAGGTGCAAATGAATCATTTGTAAAGCATTTTGCCCAGTACCTAGCAGATAGTAGGCTCTGTGAAAGGGTTATTCTTTCCTTCCCCTTACTATCTGTGTTGCTTTGAGGGAATAATTTTACCTTTATGTAACTTGCTGTCCAAATTTTTAAAATTGGGCTGGAGAGAACAACATTAGACTAGAAAATATTTAACATTGATTCAAATTCTAAATTTTTGGATCCTATGAAAGTGTCAGGGATTACTCTAGGATAACAGGCCATTCTAGCCTGTATAAAATAGTAAGTGCTAAATACAGCACATTTGAACCCCAAACAACAAAACAAATTTAGTGTGATATATGCTTGTGTTGGGGAGTAAAACATATTTTTATAATCACATTTGTGTTGACAGAGTTCACCCATGGCAACAGTTTCTTCCCCCTTAATTGTTGGCTAAAAAAAAAAAAAAAGGCAGGAATATGGATTAGGAAGAGAGCTCAAATCCATTTGTATGACAATCAGAATATTGGGAATGAGCTGAGCTTAGTAGGCCATACTTTCAAAACAGTTTTTGCTTTTAAAAAAAAATAGATTTTCCAAATGAGTATAGTGGGTCTTTAAGGTAGATGGGATCTTTAAAGTAGGTTTAGCCTAACTTATTATATTATACTATAATTAAAAGGAATATTATAAGGTATTATAAGGGATCTTTTTTTTAACTCAAAGAGAGATAATAAATCTTTGAAAATGAATAGTGAATTAGTGGTAAATATAAACAGAAAAAAGAATAGATTTAATCTTGGCCAATATGACTGGCTTGTTTTGGTTGTCTACATCTAGGACATGGTGATTTCCAGCTTTATATATAGACTAAAAGAGTCCAGTCTACCCTTTTTAAGGGGAGCCTTTCTGTTCATTGTAATTTAATATGGGAATGGACAGTCAGTAGATGGCTCTGAAATGCTAAGGTCCAGTTGATAGTAGAATAGAAACGCTTTATGAATACTTTTTGACATATTAAGGATAGTAAAAGACACTTGACTAGCCCATCCATTTTCTTGATAACATATATATAGGGGTATATGTGATATCTGTGTGACATCCTTTACCTGTTTTTTTTTTTTTTTTCTGGATAATTCTTTGCAATGTGTCAAAGCCTTTCCATACCCACTATATGTTTTCCCATTACCAGTTGTATCTGGAGGACCTTATATCCTTGATTCCATTTCTGTGCCAAATATCCATGACAGAGGCAAATACTTTGGCAAGCATAGGCCATCCTATTTTATGCTTCAATTGATAAAGATGATCTTCTGATCCTCAACTTTAGTCCTCCGGAGATTCTATTGCTCCCTGACTCTTAACCTTACAATTTCATTGGAAGAATGCTTGTATTTAAAAAGTTGGATTATTAATCTTTGTTTCAGGAAAAAGCTTAGAATCATTAAAGTAAATCTGCAATGTGGTCAGCTGTGTCCATTCTCTATAAATTTATTCTTTGTAGTAGTGTCTTTCCAAGATTCTATGCATAAACATACACACCACACATATGCACATATATATACACATATATACTGTTGGAAGAGCTCTATAGGTTATGCATCTAGTTATAGTTCATTGTGTGAACAAGAAACATGCTTTATTCACCTATTTTTTCCTTTGTGGATAAGTAAATCAAATTCTTTGGAATGATTATGGCTCTCATTTGGAAGGCTTTGCAATGTTCCAGTGCTTGCTGCAGTTGGCAAGATGTCATCAGCTATTGGGAGCATCTGGAGGACCTCACATCTTTGATTTGGCTTTTGTGCCAAATCTCCTCCATGACAGAGGCAAACAGTTTGGCAAGCACAGGCCATCCTATTTTATGCTTCAATTGATAATGATGATCAGAAGACTGTAGAACATGTTTATCTCTTATTATATCTTTCAAATTATCTTTTATAATTTTTACCTATTTCATGGGAGACATTTTGTAGGAGTACCTTCAACATAACATTTTGTTCTACCTAATCAAATACTTTTTTCCTTGTCAACGAAATATAAGCACAGTGAAATCTTATAATTATTGTTCTTCTCAGTAGTGAAAATGTGGTCTACTGTGGCATATCATTTCTGAAAGCTAGCTTGTTCCATTTTAATACCTTTGCTTGGGATGGCCACAATATGTGGATAGAATATTATTAAAATATGAGGATAGGGAAGTAGATAAAAAGTCAGTAGTAATGAATATTCTCTCACATCTGTTGACCTATCCCCCAAATCCATTATTTTTTTCCATGCTTTTAAATGACTTTTTCCTTCAGATATCTTAAGACTCAATCCATCAACACCTTAAAAACTGTGTTTTTTCCAATTGTTTTGAAATTAAGAACTTTCCAAAATAGACCAGATTGAAGTTGTTTTAATTCCATACTGAGTCTTGTTTTTATTCTGTCTTCTTTCTTTGTACTAGATTTGATCTTTGCTCTAACAAGTTGGTCCTCTCGCTATATAAAAGCTGATTCAGGAATCTCTTCCGTGTCTGGATTGATCATATTATGTCTGTTAAAATTCAATAAATTTCATTTAAAAAAATATTATTGGGTGCTTTTTGTTTCTAGAATTTTCTGATTCCTTTTTTGAAGACAGTATTCATGATACTGAGGTAGAGACTCCTATGCTAGTGAATCTTGGACTTTTGTTATTCTTTACTCCTATACAACATTTCCTAATATATTTTCATCATCTTCTAATTCCCATCTGTGTTGAAATCACTGAAAATCAAAGAAGTTTTTTGGGGGCATATGATTTAATTTTTGATTTTTTTTGATGAAATAAACTTTTATCTCATTTTTATTTTTATTTTGTTCAAATTGTATATTGATTTAATTTAAAAGGTCTTATTGAATTCTTTGAAGAAATTTTCTAAGTCTTTTATGTTCTTCATCAAATGTTGGCAGAAAAATTATAATTATTTTAATGGTGGTCTTTTTGCTAATAATAATATCTAGCATTTATATAGTACTTTAAAGTTTGGGAAGCATTTTACAAATATTATTTCATCTTTCTCTCATGACAACTGTGGGAAGTAGGTGATATTATTTTTCCTAATTTGTAAATGTCCTCAACTAGGACAAATAGAAGCTAAATGACTTGCTCAGGACCAAAAAGTTAATAAATATCTGAGAATTCAGGATTTGAATTCAGGTCCTTCTGAGGATCAAATAAGAGAATGTTTATAAAGAACTTAGGACAATACCTGGCACATAGTAGGCACTTCAGAAATGCTTGTTCTACTTTGTATTCCCTTTCCCTCCTGATTACAGTTTCAGTGCTCTAGCAACCATACCACCTACCTACCTGTTTGGACAGGGCCTCTTCTTATGACTAATAGGATATAAGATGACCAAAATGGCCCATGAAACAATATTTTTTGTTGCTGTTTGACTCATGATCAAACCAATTCTGCCATCTCCTTTCTTCACCTCTCCAAGAAGAATCTGTAAGTCATCCTTTCACTAAGCTGAAATTTCTTTCTGTTTTCAGATTTCATTTACAGTGTAAATGTCAAGATTGATATGATTCAGTTATTCTAGTAGAATATCTACCCTTTGGTCATTAGACAAGTGCTAAGAATATTTACAAGAAAGTTAATGTTTATGGACAGCTTAAAAAACTATGATTCCATGAATTTCTATCTCCTTTCTAATCCCTAACCATTATAACAGGATCTGAAGGAGACTGTATAATGACCAAGGGCTATTTCATATTTATCTTTGTTTCATAGGCTATCATGAGTAACTGATGGGTTTGGGGTTTGTCAGTTATACTCAACCTGATTTAAGCCATCTGCCAAGATGGTTTTACTGGGATGTAGACACTGTACATGCTATACCTTCTTGGAGTCACAGGTGAGATTAGAGGAACAGATGGCTACCAAAGGTAGACAAGCAGCTCTGAAAAGTGCTCAGCAAACCCTCATTCCAGAAGTGCTAGTCCAGTGGTTCGCAAAGTATGGTCTAGAGAATCCTGGGGATCTCTGAAACCCTTTTCGAGGGTCAACAAATTCAAAAATAGTTTTTATTTCCAATATGGTAAATGTCTATAAATATAATCCAGATAAACAAAAACGCTTTGGAGAGATCCTCAATAATTTTTAATAGGATAAAGATACTGAAAACAAAAGTTTGAGAACCACTGTAGTCCTTCCTGCGCTCAAACCCATTGGTGAGTAAGGAAGATGTCTACTCCAAGCATGTAAAGACTTCTCCTGGCCAACTGGGTGGATGAAAACAATTTGTTCTAATGGCCTTGAAGGGGTTGAAGCGGGTGCTGTGGAACCCTTAGAGCTTGGTCACACATCAAATTTGCACTGCTTCCCAGGTTCTCAGGAGTCTCCCTCTTTTTGTCTTCTCATGGGACTTCTATGACTCTACAAGAGGGAGTGAGACTAAAGACTGTGCAATTCTGCTTCACTTTAACCAACTTATAGATATTAAGATTTTACCCCAAGATGTCATTGGTCCTCATTTAAAACGAAGGATGAACAACAATAATCATCAGCAAAGAATTCATTATTAAATAGCCAACCTACTGGTGGTGAATACTTTTATATCTATCTCCAGGCTGGTTCTTAAAATGTTTAGACCATCTTTGAAGTCATTGCTACATGTTGGAGCCTAACAGAACTTACGTTCTAGTAACGTAAACTTTGGGAATTAAGGAAAATGACCCCCATATCATGATAAAGTATCAAAATGACACAAAGGAAACAATTATATTTTCTTTATCTCTATCTACATGAGAATAAAAAATCTTTGAGGTTAAGAACTGTATTACTTTCTTATCCCAAGGGTCCAAAACAATGCTTACTTATAGCATATGAGTTCATTAAATAGAATTGAATTAGGAGTTGCAATTCTCCATCTCATTCTCTATGAGTAGACAATTCCACCTAGCTGGGAAACCACCTTGATATATATACCAGATTCAACATCATGTGAGAAATCAATATTTCTTGTATTAAAAAAAAAAAACAAAACAATTGGGGGCAGCTAGATGGTGCAGTGGGTAGAGCACCAGCCCTGAAGTCAGGAAGACCTGAGTTCAAATATGATCAGAATCACTTAACACTAACTGCCTGGGAGGAGGAGTGAAGGGAAAAAAAACAAAACAAAACAATTGTATTAGGACCATTTTTTTTTTTTTAAACCTTATCTACTTCATCATTTAGAAATCAACCAGTGTGGGAAATCTCTCTCAAAGATGTATCCAAGTCAAGATTTATCAGACAGTAACCATCCTTTTATTAATAAACATGATGGTCTTGTTAATGAAATGATTGAATTACCAAGAAATTAGGTCTCTTAAATTTTTTTAAGCATCACAATCAGGAAGCTCTGACTTGGCTCCTGACTATCTGTATAGTCTCTCTCAAATGTCTTAATTTCTAATGTCCTTAGTTTCCTTAGTAAAGGAAGAGATTGGATAAGATAATAAAGCCCTGTATATACTCTGATATTCTATGATTTCATGAAGCCAGCATTTCTGTTAAGTTCCTTACTATTAAAATAATGCCTCATTGGACCTCGTCTCTTACATGGAGATGGGTCGCTGAATGTTAGTTAAGGGAATCACCTCACATGACAGTTTTAGCTTGTTTTTTTGTGGGCTGCTTTATTAAGTACCATAGAATACATTTGTTGAGCAGGGCTGCTGCGGATTAATCCTGGAGAAGTAATTTGAAAATGTTTTTATTTTTCATTTCTATGGAAACCACCTATTTGGATTTTCGTATATCAAGATCATAGAGATTTGTCCCAGTCCAATTGCAATCTTAGTTACAGCTCTGCTGGCTCACGTATTAAGGAGCAGGGTTTTGCTTGAATGCCCCTTCTGAAATCTGTAATTGGTGTGGAACACTGACACAAGCAGAATATGTCTTCTGAGGTCCTGCGAGCTCAGCTTTGGCAGATTAGTGGAATCTCGCATGCGGGTCCAAGCGCTTTGGAATTCATTAATACTAGAAGATCCTTCTATTAACTACCTGCTCTTATCGGCTCCTTCTCATACTTTTCTTAAATTTTCCCTGGCTCAGATCTATAGCTTAAGAGTCCTTTTGGCATCTAATTCAATTTGTGGGTCTTTCTTATTTTTAATAATATTAGGAATAATTATATCAACTATTATGCACATTTTATAGTTTAATAAGGGCTTTCCTAAATAAGGGCTTTCCTCACATCATCCTTACAAAATAAGGTATTAGTATTGCTACTCCCATTTTACAGATGAGGAAATTGACACATACTAAGATGAAATGACTATACAAGACCATAGAAGTTGAGGTAAGATTTAAATCAAAATCATCAGACACTAAGTTCAATGATACATTGAATTTCTTTTTTGTCTTTGTCTTTGTCTAAGAATTTGAATTTCTATCCTTCTAATGTGACTAGTCACTTCTTTCTTCATTTCACTCCATACACAAATGTTACTTGATTCCTTTTATCTTGAAAATGCCCTTTTCTCCCTCTGGCCCCTATCTTTACTCTTGTTTTTCGGTCCCTAGGTTTACCATATTATTGTATGATTTTTAAATTGTTAAAGTAGTCCAGTGGAAGAGAATGGGAAGACATAAGTTAGAAAAACTCAGGAAGCCCCAGAATCCATTTTACCAAGGAATTGATATAGGAGAGAGGTTATATAACTCTTGAGACTCTGGCTTCCTGGCCTGATTCTATCCTAACCAGTTATGTGACTCTAGGAAACTCCCTTACCTTCTTTAGGTTTGCTTCCTTATCTCTAAAACAAAAAGGTTAAAATAGATAATTTCTAAGGTTTCCTCCAGCTCTAATTTTTTCAGGATCTATCTGGATATCAGGTCAAAAATTTGTACCATACATAATAATAATAATAATAGTGCTATTTGTTATAGAGCTTTAACAAGTTATAAATCACTTTATAAAAATTATCTTATTTTATCTTCATAACCACCCTGAGATGTAGGTGTTGTGGTTCTTCTTTTATAAATAAAAAAACTGAGGTATATAGAGGTTAATTGACTTAATCCAAGGTCACAGAGCTATGAGTCTGGGGTTGAATTTGAATTTGAAACTCTTGATTGTAGGTTCAGCACTTTACCTATATAAGCTATTTTCAGTGATTCTGAAATTTTTAAAAGTTCAATCAACCATCCAGCATAGCCAGCAACTTATAAATCACAAAATCCTATGTTTCCCTTTAGAAAGACTACTAAAAATTTTAACTAAACCGGATCTATTTAAAGTTATAGTGTTAGATGAGGTAAGTTTACTCAGAGGAGCTAGACCTTCCATTGGGAAAAACTTCTATTCAATTAACATTCCCTCTTATGACTATCAGCTCCCCATCTTATTTTCTTCCTGTATATACTTTGGTTCTCTCTTCCCATCTTGTCCTTAGTAGTTATGATTTTTTTTTTTTAAGCCACACACTCATTACCTTATCTCCTATTACTCCTCCCCCTTCTCTTAGTAGTTTTGTTTTTTTGCCCACTCCCTTTTCTTTCCTCTTTCTCCTCCTACTTCTTTATAGATTAGATAAATTTCTATACCCAGCTGAATGATTAAATTACTCCCTTTTTGAACTAAAACTGATGAGATCAAGCTTCAGACAATGCTTATCCCCCTCCCTTCTTTCCCTCTAATGCAATAAGTCTATTTTGCCTCTTCATATGATCTAATTTGTACCATTATACTTCCCCTTTCCTCTTCTTCCAGTACAGACCTTTCCCCAGTACCAAGGTAATACTGGAAGTGGGAAAGCTGAGATTCAAACTCAGACCCATACATTCAAGTTTCACAATCCAAGTTTATTGCTTTTTTTTACTGTTACACTATCTCTGAATGACAATCTAGGTGAGGAATTTGGGTTTTATAACACCATTGAGGTGATATAGCAAAGTGGAAATAGAGGAACCTAAGTTTAAATCCCATCTCCAACATTTACTTATTGTATGACTATGAGGGAGTTACCTCACTTCTTCACATCTTAGGCAATTTCCTAGAAACATATATGCTGACTTATGTAAGAGTGCTTACTCTTTCTCAGTAAAGATAAATTCCCAGATTCCTATTATATTGGCCATTATTTACAATCCAGTCAGGTCAAGAGCTCTTTGCCTCTATCTGTCTCTTTCTCTGTCTGTCTCTCATACATGCATTCAGAAAGAATATGGTGGGATCAAGGCTTACAAAAAGGGAAAGATTCTTGCAGATACTATCCCCCTCACCCAACACATATCCAAATAGGAAAAGAAGGGGAAACTACAATTTGCAAGGAAAATCACTCTGGAAACATAGAAAAAAATAATAAAAACATCTTTCCTTGAATTTTGTATAGCTCTTAGTAGGCTACATTGGACTGATTGTTAAGATCCTCATTTCTTTTTCTGGCTCCACCATTAACTTGCTTTAATGAACTTTGGCAAATCATTTCACCTCACTGGAGGCTTTAAAATTAGCAGTTCAATTATATGATAAAAAATAAGTTAAAATAGCTCATTGGTATTTAGTATTTAAAGGTTTGCAGTGTGCTTTCCTCACAACAATCCTCTAAGATGTTTATTGTAGTATTAATCTTGTTTAACAGATAGAGAGACTGAGGGACACAGTCTCCCTCATGATCACATAACTAGTAAATATTCAAATTAGGGTTGGAATTAAGGTCTTTTCTCCCAAATGGCCCTTTTCAGCTTTAACACTGCATGATTTATCTCCATTATCTATGATCCTGTGTGTCTGAACTTTTGACATTACAGAGTAAGAGAGAAACACATACACACGGAATATTAGTCACACATATAAGTTTACAAGCCAATCTGAGTGATTGAATGAATTTTTTTACTCCAATATTTTCACTGCCCTGGGGCAGGCCCTTATTAATTCACATATGGACTATTACAATATTCTGTTGTTTAGGCTTTTTTGCCTTGTTTCCCTTTACTCTGGTCCATTCTTCACTCAGCTGTAAAATTTATCTACTTAAAACACAAGTTTGACCACATCAACCTCCTATTCAATAAACTCCAGTGGTTCCGTATTGCCTTCAGGATCAAATATAAACTCCTCAGTTTGACTTTTAAAGTCCCTTATAATCTATTCCCTCCCTATCTTTCTAGTCTTCTTATACCTTACTCACCCACCACACTCTGCAATCTAATAACAATGGCTTCCTTCCATACTGGCAGTCCCTCATGTCTGAAATTCTCTCCGTCCTCATCTAAGCCTTCTGTCTTGTCTGGATTCTTTATAGCATCAGCTAAAATCTCACTTTCTACAGGAAGTTGTTCCCAATCCCCATTGAAAATGTCCCTCCAGTTTTAGGAGGGACAATTTATATTTCTCTTCTTGTTATATGTTCTCAATAAATATTCCTGTACAAAAGCTAATTGATGTAAATAATATCTAATCATTAGGTCATTCTATGATAGCAGAAAAAAAAATTAGTTTTTGGATATGTTGACTCTGAAGCACTGTTGAAATTCATTTTAAGATTTCCAAAAGCATTTGAAAACAAATGGTGCTAGCTCAAAAGAAAGATTGGATTGAATGTATAGGTTTAGAATTAAATGATTTTAATTCTGTTCTTATTATATAACATTTACTATCTTTGTAACCAAGGGAAAAATCATTGAACCTCTTTCTATATACAGGCCCTGTGAAAGCACTAACATATTTATCACCTACTTTATTACTCAAGGCATTTCAAAACTATAGCATGTGGTTACTGTTTACTATTTGCTTATAAACTAAGTAGGTAGAAAAGAAATAGCAAATAAACGTAAGGAAAATATGACAAGTATCTCATGAATTGTAAAATAATAAATTCTGTCAGAGTAAAAAGAGGAGAAGAACATTTTGGGGTGGTCTAAACTAAAAGCCTGGCTGAGATTTTTCTCATAAATGACCATTAGAGATATATCTTGGGTGGAGTGGTTTCTTGGCCTTTGAATTAGGTTACCATAGCCAGTCTTGCCAGAGGAATATTGAATACCTTCCACTCCAGCTGGTTTCAATAGTCTCTAAAATTGTTTCTACTCTATGAAGAAAAATTTGCCAATATGAGACTAGACTTCTTGCCAGACTTCATGAATTCCAACTGGCCTGAAGGAGGATGTTTTAGTGGTCTGGCCCAACTCACAATCAAAGTACAATTTGTTGTTAATCCAGAGGGGGCTGACAATTTTTTTTAATGCTTCCCAAAAGAAATGGTACATGAGGTCCAGGAACCGGGATGATCCAATTTAATATTATTTCTGGACATTTAGAAGCTCTTAATCTCTCATGATTAAAAAAAAAATCCAATGCATTATTGAGAGGAAGAAGTTGTCTTTAAATACAGTGGCATAAATTCAGTAATGGAATAATGAAAAACATATGTGAACATTGTCTCAGGATTCTGAATTAGCAGTATCTAAGTATACAGTTAGCTCAATATCTATTCATTTACTTATTAAGTAAAGACTTGATAGTTTCTACGTTTAAAACACTATACTTACTAGGTGTGACAGTCAGTATAAATTTGAATGTGACATGGTCCCTGGCCACATGAATTTTATAAACTAGTAGGGAAATTCAGACATAGATTATAATGTCTGGGTTAACTCTCTGGAGTGCCTTGGGATCAGTCAGAATCAGAATAAAAGTCCTTGGTCTTTAGGGGAAGAAGTGAAGGAGGCAGGCAAGCTGCCACTCGGTTTGCCAAAGATGAATCCTGGACTCTAGTTTGGAGCCTCAAGCCTCTCTCCTCCTTGTCCTGCAGCTGAGTGACTTTGACCTCTCTCCCTCAGCCCTCCAATCCTTGCTTATGATTACCTCACCACCTCACATTCAGCAAGCACCAACTGTGAGGAGATCTATCACATCACCATCTCATCTAAATATATGCATATAGAACCATTATCTCACATGGGATAGGTGATTAGCCTTAAGTGCGCTGTTGGCTGATTCAAATACACCTTTTCAGAGTTTCAGCCCTCTACAATAGATAACAATAAATACAGTGTGGTGAGCACCAGGGTACAAAAAAATAAAGTAGTAGTCCAGAGAAAGAAGTCACTTCCAACAGGGATGGAGGATGGGGAGGAGATTCAATAAAAGCTTATGGGAACCTTTTAGTTTTCAAGAGTAGAGAGCAATTCAATAGGTGTTTATTGCGAGGAGGAAATTTCAGGAGAGGGGAACAGCATGAGCAAAGCTGTTGAGAAGGGAAATTGCAAAACCTATTTGGTTAAAATATAAGTTATGTTGGGGCAAAGCTTTAGATAAATTTGAACATAGATCAGATTGTGGTAATCCTTTGTTGCTAAAATAAGGAGTCCAGGCTTTTATTGTCATTGAATCATAGATACAATGAAGACTGGAAGATGCTTCAGAGGCTATTTTATATAACCTCTCATTTTACAGTTGGGGAAACTGAAGTTTTGATTGCTATGGTTAGGGCTGTGTTTTTTTGAAAAAGATCCATATGATGGAGTATGAACATAGGCTTTGGTTATTTGCCTCAAAGTTTGTTCTCTTGTTTTAGATCAAAGAGATTGGAGGCTACTACTTTGTGAATTTCCAAAGGTCTGGATTATGAGTCTTCAGAAGGTTCTAGGGTAAAAATCTGTGGTAGAATCTACAGCCAGCCAAGGGGTAGTTAAAACAGGGACTCACTCAGAAGCTTTCTCTGAATGTAAATTTGATGAGGTCAACATTATATAGAAATCATACTATTTGAGTCCACTCTTCCCACAGACTGAGGTAGTATAAGAGAGAGTGGACCCCTAAGTTGTGGGGGAAATATTTGTAATTGTGCTCTTGCTGCATCTTCAGAGTAAATATCAATTTGTAAAAAATAATATGTGTTAATTAGTTAAATGGAATTATTGCTTACTAATAGTATGAAGGTGTTTGTGAAACAGAACTAATTGTTTCATCCAACTTGTACAGTGTTTCTTCTAAACCTGATAAAGTTACTCCCCTATTCAATAAGCTCAAGTTAAAATCATTAGAGGAAGACACTTTCAATTGTTATGGGTACCCCTAGACGTCTAAGGGGAGATATAGTCAAATTGCTCTAAGGACACAAGATACCTAGCACAAAGTAAGCACTTAATATTTATTAATCAATTAAAAAAAGGAATAAAAACTAATAATGCTATTAATGGTAAATAAGTGATTGTTATTTAAGTAAGGAAACAAGTAAAATGGGAACAAAAATGACTTCAATACTAATGCTAAATCTATTGACAACTAAATTTGGAGCTCATTTATTCAATAATTCAAAATTTTCAGCCTTACCCAGGTCTTTGAAGTTGTATTTTGAGCCTGGATTTAGTAACCAGAATTTGAAGGGCTGAAAAGATTATTATTGGGAATCATTTAGTTGAACACTTTCATTTTAGAGATGAGGGAAGGTCAGCTAGATGAACTCAACACTGCTGATTTCAAATCCAGCCTCAGACACTTAACACTTAACCCTGGTCAAATCAATCAACCCCAACTACCTAGGGGGTGTGTATGTGGGAAAGATGAAGCAAGTTTCACTCTTACAGACAAGAAATTTATCAAAAGGAGTATCAATATTTTATAGTAGAAAGTCATTATACTTTTTTGAGCCTCAATTTCAGATCTAAAAATAGATATAATAATACTTCCATTACTTTCTCAAGTGGATATTCTAATGAAGGTGATTTTTAAAATCAAAGCATTAACATAAATGTGATCATTATTAGCAAGTTTTATAAGCCTATATTCAATAATTTCTCTACATCGAAAATGAATATTTCCTTGAATTTAGGGTGAAAGAAAGTAACATTGTCCCCTTCTTTGCAGGGCCAGCCTTCTTTCCACTCCAATCTATCCTCCTTCCCATATCTGCTAGAGAGTTTCTCCTAGACCTCTTTCCTGAT
The DNA here is from genome assembly GCF_016432865.1 of Antechinus flavipes. Taxonomy (NCBI): domain Eukaryota; kingdom Metazoa; phylum Chordata; class Mammalia; order Dasyuromorphia; family Dasyuridae; genus Antechinus; species Antechinus flavipes. The sequence goes on along the minus strand of NC_067398.1, from coordinate 482,655,492 downwards.
AATGATACTCCCCTATTCAATATATTCTAGTAGCTCTTTATTATAGAAAAAAAATATAAATCCTTTTGTTTGGAATTTAAAGGCCTTTTCAATCTTGCCTTATAAAAATATTTTTAGTCTTATTATATATTATCTCCCTTAATTTGCACTTCAGTTCAGCAAAACTGATCCTTCTTGTGAATCATACATAATGTTCCATTTACTATTTCCATATTTTTGTACTTACATGCTGTGTATGTCTGTGAAGGCCATTCTGGCCTGAAAGACCTCTTCATTATAATGTCATCTTAATGCAATACTTCAAGTATCTGTCATTTCATTTGCATGTCCATCACTGATGAAGGTCATATCATCCCATCTTAGACTGTTTGAAGATTTTTGTTGCAGGGTAAAAAGAAAATAAAACATCACCTAATGGCCTATTAGTTGATGAGACGTTTAGATAGAAAATGTGTTTTTTGTTACTGTATTCATGATGGAAGCCTTTTTAAGTTGTTTGGTTCTGTAAAACTTCATATCTGCTGATGTGACTTTTACCATTGCAAGATTGCCTCTATCTATATCACAATGTCTTGCCAGAGAAAGACTCTTGAAAACTCTTTAGTTCTAATTTTACTGAATTAATTGGCAAAATCTGGTGCATTTCTACTATATTCAAGGTATTGTACAATTAAGATTTACTAATTCTGAAGGAAAATGTTAACATTTTTATCTCCTAAAAGTTCCTTTTCTAGGAACTGTAAAGTGCTCTAATTTAGAGACCTATTTTTATTGGAAACCTTTGTCTAGATAAGGAATATATTTAAATATTGCCACGCAACTTTTTTTTAAAAATTACACATTTACATGATAAAAAAACTTCCAAAGAATTTAATGTAGATATTTATACATATGCTTTTTAAGTAGCAATATGGCAGACAGTTGAATTAGTACATAAAGTTTTATTTAAAGTTTTTCCCTTACAAGCAAGCGTCATTTACACATTCTAATACTGTACAAAATTTACATTCTCTGTGACTTACTCAGTTATATCACCTTTTCCTTGGTCATGCCTTCCTGAAAGACAGAAAGTTTTACATACAGTTCTCATAAATGCTAAAATTTATCTCAGTTGAAAAGAAAAATAAGACAAAGAACCAGTCAAAGGACAAGGAACCTTTTGAAAGCCTAAGTTGTACATTTTAGAGGGAACAAGTGTCAGCTCACCATAAAAGACCGAAGCCAACCTTTTTCTCCTCAGAGTATCAGCTGAGGTTCTTATATGGAGTGCTATAACTGGTTACTCTCTCTTTCTCTTTCTCTCTCTATATATACTTTCAAGGGAAAAAATGAAAGTTGATTGCACTGGATATCTTTTTACAAGGGATCCTTTGGATCTGAACGTACAAATAAATACAAAAACAATTACGATTGCACTTTACTGTAGGAACAACTTCAGATTTGAGCACCTTCACTCTGATCTTTCCATGTTCCTCAATAAGAGTCTCATCAAGGCATGCCCACTTGTTGCCTCACACTGCTTTTAAAGAATCCATTTATCAAATAATCCAACCATTCATTATCTTTTTATACCTTTGCTTTACTTTTTACTGGTGTTTTATTTGACTCCTAAAAGCTTGAAAATAAAATTTCTCTTTTTGCCAGCTTTGTCCCTTCTGATTTGACAAATGTAAACTCTCACTCCTGCTCCCTCCCCTCAACAATTCCTGCTGTTGCTGCAACTGCCAAGAGAACAATTTAATTTTTTGTCTCTGTGTGTAAGCATTACCAACGAGAGCAATAAAGATGTGCCCAGTTTGGCAAATAATGATGGTAAATCATGTGCTGTCCCACAGCCAGCTGAGGGAGGGGAGAGGCCCAATGCCTTGTTGAGGATTAAAATAAAATAAATGGAAGTTGCTGTGATTCTTTTAAGTTATTTAAATTTCATGTTTCTCAGTGACAGAAAACAAGTGAGATTATACTTTACAGTAAGTACACTAGCTCCTGGTCTCTGAGTTGCAAAGGGCAAGCAGGGCTGATTTTCCCATGGGTCAAAATTTGAATCAGATATTATCTGACTTTTGAAGCAGATAATAAGTGTGTTCACTATTTATAGGGTCTTCAAAATAGGAGAGTACAGTTCTCAGGAAATTGACTGTAGCAGCAGTCTATATTCAATTCAAATTATTTGGACAAATAGCTCTGGATGAGAGCCTCAAAATTAGGAACTCGCTCTAGTTTATGACAATGAAGGGCAATAGTCACCGGGTCTCTAATAGAGTCCCTGCCTTTTTTGCCATTTCCTTCTCTTTGCTTAGTTTGTTTGTAATGTTGGGAAAACAGGAGTAGATGAAGAGAAGTTAGCTTTGGGTACTTTTTCTAAAATTATTTGGCCTGCAGAGCCTATGTAATCATCAGAGTTTAAGATAACAGAAAAGATGCCATTTCTGTGATTCTGGGTGAATTTTTGAAGCATTCAGAGAACACAACATCTCCAAAACGTCAACACGGATCACATGCAGGTAGATTACAATGCACAACACTGCTCTTAGATCTCTCTGGGGCAGTCTTCAGACATCTATCTTTCTCCTTTTGAAAGTTAATATCAATGCGAGGAGTTTCCGTGAAGTTGGGCCAAGTTAGTGAAAACCAGCCTGAGATGGCAGTCTGTCAACATGGGAGGTGTGGTGTGGTCTTTAGCTACTTGCTTCACAAGACTGGTATATGTCCAAGAATGGGGATTTTTTTTTTTTTTTTGTAGTTTGCCTTTAAAGCATCAATCTAAACCCAAAGGTGGGTTTTGGTAGTTGTGTCTGTAGAATATAATTTTCCCTACTAAAATATTTGTGTCATCACTTCCCAGAATGTGGTATTTGTTCAATTTAATGTATCCTGTGTGTTATTTGTTGTAAGGTACACAGGCTGGCAGAATAACTGTAGCACAAGCAGGACCTGCAAGTGGTTCAGCTACATCTCCTTCTAACTCTGTCCAGGTTCCTTTCTCCGGGCAATAGCAAATGGTCGATGACTTGTAGGCTCCCTGGAAAACAATAAGAAGTCTTTACTGAAGCATGGCTGGAGAAAGGCACAAATGCAGGGTTATTTATTTCTGTGAATTCTAGAGAATTTATTCCCCTTTTTCATCCCAAAACACTTATGGAAGGAAGGAATTTTTAAGTCATTTTTATTTAAAGGGAAACTTCTCCCAAAGATATCAAAATCTATTTTGGTGACTGTCACTAAATTTAGTCCTTTATGAATTGAGAAGTGGAAAATCGATTTGATTGTCCCTTAAAGGAAAAAAACAACAATTTATACTTCTCTACCTCCTACAATGGGGTACAATAAATGGCTACTGACATGATTTATCTCTTTTGCTACTCTGACCTCACATAGGACTTTGCATCTCATATATTATTTTGTGATAATTATCTGTCTACATGTCATAGTCTACTAATATAGACTATAAGCATCAGGAAGGCAAGAATTGTGTCAGCAAGCTTTAAAAAATTTTCTCAATGTGTTAGTCAAGTATTTATAAGTTCTTGCTATGTGACTAGCAATGGGATAAGTGCTGCAATGCCAAAATAAAATAGAGTCCCTGTCATTAAGGACTTTTTGTCCTTATGATGAAGATAATTTATGCATGTGTATATACATATAAGCATACAAATGTGCATATACACACATGTATATTTGTATATATTTTGTAACATATGCATGTAGACAACACATGTATATACCCATGCATATATCAATATATGTACACTTTGGTGTATATGCACACACACAGTGCATACTCATGTATTACACACATGCACACACAAGCCTGTGGTTTGTTCATATGTACAATGCATAGATATGCACACACAAATGTATATGCACAATATACCAATGTACATACACATTACTTCATATGTAGGGTACAGCACACAGAGATATATACATGTGTATGAGTGCACAATAATATATTGCTCTATAGTCATATATATTATATATAACCATACTATTCATCCATATGAATATACATTATGCTTATATAATTATATTATATTATTTAATTATCTATAAAATAGATTATATTATAATATAATCATATGTTAACACATAATATTATTACATTATTTATTAACATATGATATAATAATATAATATATAATAATATATAATACAATAGCTATACATGTTCTTTGTTTCTTCCCCCTTTCCCACACATACATGAAAGTTTGCGGAATGAATTCACTGGCAGAAGGTGAAAAACTCCCTGTGGAAAGTAACACTTGGAATGAGTCCTCAAGGAAATTAGAGTTTCTAAAGGTAGAGGTAATGAGGAGGTGTCTTCCAGGCCTGAGGACAAAGCCAGTGAAAACAGAGCAGGAGATGGAGAGTTGTGTGAGTGCCAGTAAGGAGGCCAGTCTGGCTGGGTCACAGAGAAGGAAGAGGGGAGTGGAGTGTAGGAGGACTCCATGGGCTTCAGTCCCATCACAAGCCTCTGCATTATCCCTGGTGTTTTAAGAAAAGCTTGTTTAAATGAGCTGTTCAAATAGTGGAATAATTATCCAGATAGTCAAGGACAGAAAAATGTCTTTTTTCTTTAAACATTTAAATGACTAAATTGACATTTTAATTTTGGATTTTGAATTATCTGAATACTTTGCCTTTATCTTTCATTTGATTTTGCTCCTATATGTTCTAACTGCCCCAGGGCCTTAACCTCCTGGAGGTTACTGAGGGAAGGAGGGACTGAGGGGAAGAGGGAGAAAATAGCTGGAAGGGAAGTCATTGCTCTTTTCTCCTGCCCCCCCTCAGTCTTGACTCCCAGTTCTTGGATTTTTTCATATTTGTCTGTTTTATAATCTTCCTAGATCTTATCAGAGTGAAATTCTTACAGGAGTGCTGAAAATAGAGAGAAAAAACCAAACATCTCCTGATTTTCCTCTAATTCTATTCACATAGATTAAAGCACTCATCTAAGCTCGTAAACAATATTACTAGTCTTATTTACCTTATCAGCTTAAGAGTCAGACTAGAAAATTTTCCTTCCTCAATATAGAACCTTCTTGCTTGTTGATGGGATAGAGATGAAGAATGGGCAATTATTATTATTAATTTTATTTTTTGCAGTTGGGTTTAAGTGATCACACAGCTAGTAAGAGTTAAGTGTCTAAGGCTGCATTTTAACGCATGTCCTCCTGACTTCATGGCAGGTGCTCTATCCACCCTACCATCTAACTGCCTTGAATGGGCAGTCATTTGATGGAATACAACCCTTTGTCTCTGTCCTGTTGTAAATAGCTAATTATGTATGCCTCCAGAATTGGAAATATATAGATATCTACTTCTGTGTAAGATTTGTACATTTGTCTTGGCAGAGCTAATGTAATAAAAAAAATAGTATATACACACAACAAAAAGTTCCTGCTTGGATCATAATCTCCTAATACAAAAAAAGAAGTAAAAATAGAATCTGATACAGCCTCAGAAATAAAAAGTAACAACTTTGCAAAATGAATTTGTAAATCTAAATAAAGCAACCTAAAAATTAATAAAAGCACGAGAAATTTTAGATAAGAATGTCAACATCTGAGGGAGCAAGCAGAAGAAAAACACTTGGTTGTAAGGGAATGCAATGAGAATGATGGCAAGAAGAAGATACATACCATACTCCAGCTGTAGCCTCCTACAAGATAAATGCTGTCTTCAAGGACGGCACAACCAGGGCCACTTCGGCCTTCCAAAATGGGAGTCTGCAGAATATTCCACTGGTCACCTTTGGGATCGTAGCATTCCACTAGCATGACATCAAGGTGGGAGAAACCTGAGTGGGTATAAAGGGAACCAATTTTAAATGCCAGTCTCTCTTAAAAATAAAAAATTTTTAATGCTCTTCTGTTTTTTATACCATAATCATTTTCTGATATTGTTTCTCCTTTTAATAAAGCAAAACAATTAAACAAAACCAAAATGACAAGATGACTTTATTTGCTAGCATAAAGAATATTCTATTCCCATGGACCCTCACCTTTATACTGAGCAAGGGAAGTGTATTTTCTCATGGTTCTTTGAAATTAAGATTGGCAACTAAAATTAATGTGAATTTACTTACCTTTTAATGCTTTTTCTGTTTTGTTTAGTTTACATAATTGGAGTCTTTGCATAAAAATTGGTATATATATATATATTTTATTCTGGCAAGGCTGGGTCTGCTTATTTTGCTTAGGCTGAAAGTGCAGAAACAAGCTTGATCTTATTATTGATGGGCACAAGAGCTTTGAACAACTTTGTTTTTGATCTGGGCTGGTTTGCTTCACTTTTGGCATTCTAATGGCCCCTCCTCTCCTAAAGGCTCTCCATATTGGCAATAGACTTAGACTGCTGCAGCTCAGAACTAACTCTGTATCAGTTTACACAATTGTTCTCCTTTAAAAAAAATTCTTCAATTTTTTCTTATGGAACAATACCATTCTATTATATTTATATGCTGCAATTTGTTTGATGGGGACCTGTTTTAAATTTTTTCTTAATGTAGAGATGCTATGATTATTATAATAAAAATGTAACCTTTATTTTTTTGATTTGTTTGAGATATATGCCAAAAATGGGAATGATGGATTAAAAGATATAAACATTTTAGTGAATTTTCTCATTTAATTACAATTTCTTTCCCAGAACAGCAGGACTTATTTGTACAGTAAACAGTTAATAATGTTCTTGTTTTCCCACAACCCTTGCAATTTCCATCTTTTATTATTTCCCCTTTTTTGATGGGTGTGAGGTATTAAACCTAAGAACTGTTTTTCATTTCACCATCATTGGCAAATTTGATAATTTTTTCCTATGGTTATTGAAAGCTTGCACTTCTTTTAAAAATTATTTCTTCATATCCTTTCACCGCTTGCATCTTGCTAAGGAAAAGCCAGAAATTGTTTTTTTGAAAAGAATGCTGACCTGATCTTACACTCATCTGGCATATAAACTTGAGTTGTAGTCAAGAAGGATTATGAAGAACAATACAAAAAGCTGTTAGAATGAATGGAAAATTGAGGAACAAACCCATTCCTTTGTAAAAATAGACCTAACAATTAATAGAATTTGAAAGTGAAGAACTGTACATGTGAATCACAAAATTCTTTATATAAACAATTCCAAATACTTAAGTCACTAACAGGAAAAAAGGATCACTGGGGAAGAGTCAGCCCTCCATTTTGATATTAAAAGAAAAACAAATATACATCTATAATCAAAGATGATTTTCTAATTATTATGCTCACATTTTGTGATGTAATAGATTAGGACCTCTATTCAAATTCTACTTTTATGAGACATCATGTTGTAGAGGTGATGCTGAGTTCTTGGAAATGCTGGTAATGGAGTAAATGAAGGACATTCTACCAGGCTTTGAGTATGGCTTAGGTAATGCGTCTGTTTTCCAAAATTCAACTTAATTAGTTTGGCATGGCTCATATTCATAAAATTGATCACCAAGTAAAGAATTTTTTTTTCCAGTTATAGTGAAACATGCCTTAGTAGGCATGATGGGATTATGATCCCACATCAAAGAAATAGGAGATGTGGCCATGGTAGAAAACCAAGTTTAATTCTCTAGAATTATGAATTGCTGTCAGAGTTCTAAGGCCATGAAGAATGCTTAGCACAGTGCCTGGCATCTATTAAGCACTTAATTAATATTTATTTATTGATTGAAATGAATCTATAGATTTGGAAAGCATTTCAGGAGGGACTACAGAAATATTTTCAAAATCTGTTAATAGCCTTTTTAACAAAATATAGCATCTATACAATAAAGTTGGATGAGATAAGGTACCAGAGAAGGTACCATGCCATAGGTATTCTACTCTTAGTTACTGAAGAGGATCAAAGTTAAAAATAAATTCATTCTCACTACTTCCCTTTTCCCTCCAATCTTCAATGTTAATTTCCATATCCAGACTAAAGTTCAGTATTTTCCAAACACTTTGTGTTCAGATGATCAAAGTTGAGTTCTAACTTTGTTGGAATATTGATCCACATGTCCACAATTGACTGATATAACATGAGACTCTAAGTGATAGAGAAAGCCTGTAGGGACTGGTGACTGCTTGTGCATTCTATGGCCCATTTTCTGATGGTTGGTCAAATATGAGAATTTTTATTAACATTTCTTGGAGAACTGTGGGAAAGGAGGCTCTTACTGAAATTATGGCATTTCCTACAACCTGAGTCCTAGACTCTGTTAGGAGTTTCTATTTGTCAAAATAGAAAGTCATTAACTTCGAAGAATGATGAATTTTCAACATTTTAAAAAAGATATGGGCATATGATTTCATTGGCATAGGGAATTCCTGACAAGAAAGTTACCAGTAGATAGCAATTATTCTACAACTGATAGCCTTAGTGATCCCTGGAGATACTAAGAGGTTAAAGGACTTGACAGATGAGACTTGAACACAGATCTTCTCAACTCTGAGATTGGCTCTCTATCCATGACCACAGATAGCTTCCTTGTCATGTAGCAGATTGAAATTTTTGAGAACAGAAAATCAAAGTTAAGGCTAGTTTTTATTTGCCATTTACATCAAATATGACAAATAAAATAGAAATATGTTTGTTTCCCCAAAATGATTGAGCAAAAAACCTCAAAAGAATTTTATATACTTAATGCTCATTCTCAAAGACGTGGAACTAAGATATTTTTGGCCAATTCCTTTTTATACAAAGTGATCTGGACAGAAAGACTTGTTAGTAGCAATAGAAATTATTTATATATATCTATATATGTAGATCTATATTAATATATTCAATATTGTTAAATATGTATGATATAATTATATAATCTACACATCATATATTATGTAATTATGTATAAGATACACATAACATATTATGTGTATATAAAATTATATAACACATGACTGAAGTAATTATACAATATAAATATGAAAATAGATATACATGCATGGGAATATATACACATATATGTGTGTGTGTGTGTGTGTGTACATAAAATATACACAAACACACACACAATTAGGCTTATTGGATGGAAGCTGTGGGTTCAAGTGAATTCTCTGACACATATTGGTTGGGTGGCCCTTGATAGGTTTCCAAGTTCTTTGTTTTCTAAGCAATTTTCTTAGTTAAATTTACACTATGAAAAAAAAGCAAAGATTTAGTAGTCTCTAAAATAAGTCTGAGAATCACAGAGCATAATATGGTCAATAATATTTAGAAAAAGATTATAAATTTTTACCACCCAAATTATAATAGAACTATTTTTAAAAATCTGAACCAGGAGTTAGTTTCTCTGTGAAACTGACTAAAATTCCTCTAGACTACATTTCCTAAAAAAACAATTTATAGAAGAAAAAGCATCACTGTAGTTTAGAGCTAAGGAATAATTTATTCCATTGATTTCAGGGTTACAAGAAATTGTTCTTGCTCGTGAGTTATGAAGGCACCCATTTTATTACCTTTGGACTTCATTATTCATTTCTTTAATGTGTGCAGAATTATCCTAAATTTAAAATAATCCTGTCTGCATAAAAGACCCAATAAAGGCCTGCTCAAGGGTACTGCTAATTTGCACAAAGCAGATTTTATTTGGTCAACATGTTTTTTACTTGGTTGACTATGATTAGCTAATAAGCATCCCCTTAGCAAGAAGTATGACCTCAAATATTATTGTGATTAAAAATATGACCTTTCAAATGGTTTCCTCCAATTGCATATAGCCGATCATTCATTACAGCCAAAGTGTGGATTGCTCGTTTTGTGTTCATATCTTGTTTTCGGGCCCAGACATCCATAACAGGGTCATAGCAATACAGCCATGGGACGTACTCTCCATTGTGAACACCCCCTGTGAAATAAACAGACATGAAAATGAGGAGCGTGGCTGGCAGACATTGTTACTAACAGAAAATGGATCAGGGACTTGCCTGAAATGTATATTTTCCCATTGTGCACGGCTCCTGCGTGAGCTGCCAGAGGTTGGGGTAATGAGGAAACATACCGCCACTCATTGGTTTCTAAGTTATAGCATTCCACACTGGACAAGTATCCGGTTTCATTCCGCCCACCAATAACATATAAGTGTTTATCCAGGCGACATGCATAGAAACTGGCTCTCCTGTGGGAAAAGCAACAACCCACAGAAAATTAATAGTGCAATGGAGAAATCTTATTTGAAAAAATTACATGGACCCAGTCAGAGGGAAGTCCCCTCAGAGAGGGTCCCCAAATTTTGGAGATTCTACATATGTACACATATAAAACACACACACAAAAAGCCATCATATCTATATTCTAAATGTAACTTAAAATTCTTATTTTAATTGTTCTTACAAGTTCTTACAAGTAGCAAGTCCTGGGTTCAAGTATGTCCTTTCACACAGCCTGGCTCTGACTCTGTAAGTTACACACACACACACACACACACACACATACACACACACACACACACACACACAAATGCCACTCACTGTTCTAAGCTCATTATTCCTTCTACCCACCTATCCAGGATCCTCCTTCAGAAATTACATTCCATAAACTCTATATATTTATGCCTACAGTCATTTACATGCATTTTCTTCATTAGAATATGATCATCTTGAGGGCAGAGCATGCTTTTCTCTTTCTTTTTATATACCTCTCTCTTTTAACACTGGTTCTAAGTTTCAGAGAAAGGTGCTGACCTGCATTGGTAAAAGGAGTTTTCTTACTCAGAAGTTCCCTTTCCCAATGAAATCACCACAAATCCAATTTCTTTCTCTGTTCATCTAAAGAGAAATCTACATGCTAGTGGTTTCAGATATTTTTATGCTCTGGAAGGAGAAAAAGGTGTTCATTAATGTTTGGAGCATTTGGTACCTTGCATGAATTTCAGAGCTCAGGAAGACAAAGTGAAAAATGAGGCAGATAATGTAACAATAATAAATTATCTTGACATTCACTTTCTTTATGGTCCTTCAAGGGTCATTGTTCCCAATTTACCAGGAGAACCACATCATCAAAATTTTTCTTCAATTATCATTTTCTTATTTTTTTCCCCTGTGCAGTATTACAAATAGAACAACTTCCCTTATATTGTTCTCTTAAGTGAACCCAATGCTTTAAATCCTGCTCCTTTGCTCCAAAGGCATTTCGTCTACGGGCTAATTTTCACAAGTGACTCAGGACTAACATCAGGGTCTCTTCTCAAGATCTGGTGTTAACTAGACTTACTGCCTTATGTTTTCAAAGGCAAGGTGATTAGTTCTCTGAATGATATCGAACCAGTTTAAATGATCCTCTTTTCACCAAATTCTTCTTTTTCTTTCATAATGGGGCTTGTGACTTAACATTATCTAGAGAGTTACTTCCACCCTTCATAGACTATTGTGGGACATCCTTCTTGCCTTAGGATGACATTTACTCCTGAAATTAAAGTGTGTGTATGAGTGTGTGTGTGTGTGTGTGTGTGTGTGTGTGTGTGTGTGTGTGTAAAATCCTCAGACTTACTGAGGCTATCTGACCTTGAGCTTGCCAACTAAATTTAAGATTATATGTGGACTACTGATGTGGCAGAAGCAGCAGCAGCCAGTGAACTACCTTCTGTCCCAGGAATAATAAATTCACAGGAAATAGAGAACAGGACCAGCTTGAACAGGAACCTTATGTTTCTAAGATGTAAATATATGTTTCTAAGATGTAAGATGGATCCTTTGAACCATCTCTGATTTCTAGCACATATCCTGTCCCTCTTGGGAGCCTCTGGGTTTAGGAGTGAGTAAGATGTAACTCAGGATACAAAAGAGGACATGCTGAATCTGTAACTGTTTTACACTTTAGCTGTCTGGGATGGAAATGGGTGGCCTTATGTTAAGGGAGAAGAAAAAATATAAAAACAAAATAAAATCAACGAAAGTCAGCAAACAAATATCATGATACAATAGTTTAAAAAAGGTCAATGTTATAATTGTCTGTTTTAATGAAGGCATAGAATTCTGGCCTCAGAAAATGATATTTCTATTGTATCCCCCTCCCAGTAAGGTGCCAATTGGAGTATTATGCCAAGTAGTAGGCCTTAAATATGGGAAAGTTACTGATAAGCTGGATAATGTCCAGAGAAAGGCAAGTAGGATGCTGAATATCCTCCAGATCACATCATATGAGGATAGGTTGAAGGAATTGAGAATTATTAGTGGAGAAGAGAAGGAATGGGGATGAAGCATATTTTCAAAGTGTTTTTAAGTACATGAAAGACTGTCACATGGAAAAGTTATTGACTTTTCTTGTCCTCAAGTTGTGGAATGAGGAAAAATGGGCAGAATGTGCAGATTTAGATCAAATGTAAGGAGAAAACTCCTGAATTAAGGCATTTTCATCGACTCTCCTCTGTTCCTGGAATGGTGTCCTTCCTCATCTTTGTCTACTGATTTCTTTCAAGTCCCACCTTTCTTAAAATCTTACATTCTACAGGAAACCTTTCCTTAAATCTTTTAAGTCTAGCACTTTCCCTCTGCTGACTTCCTTCCCAATTTATCCTGTAGGTAGCTTGTTTGAACAGTTACTTACAAGTTGTTTCCTCCAATAGATATAAGTTCTTGAACAGCAGGGACTACCCATTGCTTTTCTTTGTATTCTGGATACTTAGGACAATACCTAGCATATAGCAGATGCTTAATAAATAAAATCAAAATAAATAGTCATTTAAAGCTATATAAAAAGAATCCCTTTCAATTCTTGAGCTATGATACTATGCACAATAAAATGGATATTTCAGGTAAAATGTTTCCCCTTCTTAGAGGTCCCCAAAGGTTGGATGATTGGTATGTTGAAGAAAGGATTTTTGCTTTATCATGGTTTGACCAGGTAGCTGCTGAGGGTCTTTCTTACTCTGAAATTATATAATTTTGTAATTCTGTTATATATCACTGAGGGAGAGTTCATTCTGTTTTTTTCTGGTCTCCTTTCAAAGTTTTTCTCTCATGTTCGGTCCTTTTTTTTTTTTTTTACAATAGATAAAAACACATTTTTGGCACTTCAAAAGCTTACTAAGTGCTTTTTCACAATGCACATATAAGGTCGTTTTGCAATTCTGAATATTGCTATAGAAACATATTCAAAGAATGGAAGTGACTTATTCTAGTCTCTTGAATATAAGACTTGTACACTTTCTAAAATATCATGTTTCCTCTCTTCTTAGAAGGAGTAAAAGCTAAACTAGCTTTCAGTTGCTGAATATCTCATGTGGGACAAGTGAAGGCAATATTGCCTCAAAGTATAACTGCTGTACTATTTATGAAAGAACTAATCCTCTTTTAACATGAAACCATCTCGTCCAGATTAGTCTTCCAATATGAATTTTGTTTACAAACTCTTACCTACCTTTTTTTTTTGTACTTTGGCTTTGAATAAATTGATTGCTGCTTTATATTTATCTGAGGGCACGACACTTTTAAAGCACCCTATATCGCCTAATTTCTTAATATATATGATGATAGACATCATCAATTCAAAGCTCCAGTCAGAGTAGAAATACCAGCATCAATGTCTTCCCCTCTTTGAAGATGGAGATTGTTTTTTAAGAATACTTATCTGACAAAGAAAACTTCATTTCTCAAGGGAGCAAAGTCTTTGCAGGTCAAGTTTGAGGAATTATTATGTCTTTTTTTTTTAATATTTCCACATAAGAGTGAATTTATATCTATGGAGTCTAATGGATGGTGACACTGTTTAGTAGTTTATAAACAATCACAGCTTCAGTAGGACATCTAGTAAAATAAAAGCCCTACTCATTTTTATACAGTTTCTTAAGGAATGAAATCACAGGGAATAAGTCTAGCTTGCAAGAAAAAAAAAATAACATTTGAGCAATGACAGTAGCAAGGATAGGAATCTTGACCTACTGCTGTACTAAATAAAAGCTTCCCTCTCTCAATTAATGACCCTTTCATCACATAACACTTTAAGGTTTAATGCTCTGCTATGTGGTATGTCTCAAAACATCTGCATGAAAAGCAAAAAACAATATCATCGAGTCATCCAGATGTATTATATGGATACACATTCAAATGTTTATAGAGAACATCCAGACTAATTGAATTTTTACTCTTCTTCTAAATATTTTACCATCTTATTTAGAAAGCCTTATTCCTTAAAAAAAAAAAAGGACAATTATATTCTGATTGGAACCATGCATTTCTTATTTATTACTTACATGAAAATTTTAAGGGGTCATTTCTCATGGAGGGAGGTGGCTAATTCAAGGAATGTTGATTTGAGTTCTGGACCTGCTGCTATTTGTATGACCTTGAGTGGGTTGGCCTGGCTAACATCTTAGGTCATTTTCAGCTTTAAATCCTCTGTACTAACTATCAGGTCATTATTTTCTCAATATAATAATCATTTATAGGTATTTTCCTATCATTTGGGAATTGGTATGTATGAGTATGTGGGAGGAAGGGTCTTTATTTTCTTTAAAAATATATGGTATTTGGCTGAATTCTCATGTGATAGAATGCAAAGTTCTTCCAGTCAGGATCTATTTTACTTTGGTCTTTTTATTTCCAACTTCTTGCAAAAGACCTGGCATACTGCAGGTGATTAAAAAAATGCCTGCTGACTGACTCATTCATTGATTAATAATGATGACAATGATTTAAAAAAAATAATTCCTATTAACTACAATATGGCATTTTTATTCATGCATTTTATTCTGAAGAAGTCTAGTTCCAAATTTTGGACCTATTTTTCCTTCTAAGGAGAGACAGCTATTTTGCAGTCTTTCCTAGATTTCTTGTTCTACTGTTAGCCGTTCACATGCTAACTAAAATAGGAACTTCACAAAGCTTAGTGCTGTCTTTGTTTGAGGATGATTTGTGAATATATGAAAAAGTCAGTACTCTAAAACTAAAAATAGATCTTTCCCTCTTCTGTACCCTAGATAACTATTTTTCGTAAAGAGTACATATCACATTCTCATAATTTGACTTTTTGTATATATCTTATTTACACTGCAAGATTGGAAAATTCTCATTTATCTTTGTATCTTCTATAACACTTATTAGATATTCATGAAAGATTGCTGAATCTGTGCTGTAAAAAAGCCAGAAGGAAGAGCATGGGTCAAGACAAAAGGCAAAAGTAAGGAAAAGAAGAATTTTTTGTTAGAATAAAACTACATAAATATTATACCAAATAAAGCAGGTTGAAGAATCAAGTGAATTCTGGGAGTCACACAGCAAATGAGAAGCCAAGCCAGGACCATAATTGAGGTAGGTTAATTTGAGTATATTTTCTTTTACACCATAGCAGACTATAATTAATTGAAGGACATATAACCTGGAAGATGACTGGTTTTCCCAACTAAGATACAGTATTCAAATAAAATCAGCAGGTAATTCTTAAGTGCTTACTATTTGCCAAATTATGCTAGGTGTTGAAGATGCAAAGACAAAAATGAAAAGTATTAGTCCTCAAGGAGCATGTATTCTTTCTCTGTGAAAATTGGTATTTCTTTTTTTTACTCTTTATAAAGTTTCCTTGAGAAATATTTTAACCAGTGCTTGCTACAGCTTTACCTTCTCATGTTAATTATTTATGAAACTAAAACATTGATCTATAGCCAAAAATACAAAGTTTAGAATATTCATTAGTCACACATTTCTTACGTACATACTATATGTAGATCCTGGAGGAAGAAATGGTAAACCACTCCAGTATCATTGCAAAGAATACCTCAAATGGGGCTGCAAAGTTGGATACAATTGAAAAATCACTCAAAATGTGTAGAGCACATTACATTTCTTCATGATACTAACTTACATCAGTAATACCATTGCAAGCCTTTGAAAGTATCCATTTGTTTGTTTCTGACTTCTCTTTATATAAAAAACAACAATTTATAGTGTGTGTGTGTGTGTGTGTGTGTGTGTATGTTTTTGTGCATATCTACATGTATGAAGTAATAGCTGGAGGTTCTCCCAGAATGGCTAAAATCTCTTTAAACTAACAAAAAATAGTAAATATTGTAATTTTTAAATGAGATATTTTACTGAATTCTGAAGTAGATTTCCCTTTAATAGATGTGAGAATCTTTTTTTTTCTTTTGTTCTCACCTAAAAAGAATTCCTAACATTTCTATCTTAGTCCTATACCTGCCTTGTACAAAAAAGAAGAGCTTTTCAGAATTTGCTGTTTTAAGTTAATATTTTCTTAATATGATTCTTTACATGTATTCCTAACTTCATCCACACAGTGTCACTGTTAAGAGTGAAATGAAAAAAAAAAAGTCAAATTTGTTTGCCTTGCCAAGACTGCTTAATTTTACATAGAAATTCCAATATAAAAGGTTATGAGTATCAGAATAGAATTTTGGATACCCCAAAGTGAAAATGTTCATGAATTATACTAAAGAAATATCAGTTTAGTCAGTGAGCAATTATTAAGTGCCCACTATGTGCCAGGCACTGGAATTACAAAGAAAGAAAAATTACAGTTCCTCCTTTCAAGAAAGTTCAACATGTATAAATGGATAGAGTTTATGGTCTGTCCATAACTATTAATTTGCTCTAACTTCAACATATAAGATTTTATCTTTGGGAATATATTTTTTGCAAAAATGGAAAAAGACTTCTCTGGCTTAGATTATTTCATTGCTTTTAAGAAAAAAAAAAGCTCAGAAAACACCCAACAAATTCTATATGATATGAGAACATGTTGGTTTCTGGTTGTTTATTATACTCCTACTTTGATATTTCTGAAAGAAGTTTTTGAAAAAAAAAATCACGACATAATCTAGTAAACATGGTTGAGTATAGTGTAGTATGGTTTATGGGGTGGGGAGAATTTCTTTCTGGCTTCTTGAGGGGAGATGATCAGTTTATTTATGTCTCCAAAGCAAGAGTCTGGATTACCCAAACCATTATCCCAGTTTGAAGAAAAACCTTTGTTATAAACTGATCATAACATTGCCTATCTCTTCTCTTTTTAAAGGGAAACTATCATGCTAAAAATTGGATTTTTCTTACCTGTGGTGTTCCCTCCCACCTTCCCTATCTTTATCTGTCCCTCTGTCTTCCCTCCTTTCCTTTTTCCTTCCTTCCTCCTCTTCTCCTTTCTTTCCTTTTTTCCTTCCCTCTTTCCTCTCTCTTTTTCTTTCTCATATGCTGATTAATCCACAGTGATTACTGATCTTGTTTGTTATTTTGAGTGGAAGTGTTTTGATGACAGCAAAATTTCATTTTGCTGCCTGAGTAAAGTGACCCATAGGAGATTTGAATCTTGAAGACTGGCTGAGCTTCTGTGAGATCTGCCTTTTCCTACTCAGTACTATATGAAGCTCTTTATTTGGTCTATCGAGTTGATTGTTCTGAATTTAAAAAAAAAATTCTCTTAGTAGGGACCTGACATGATAGACCATAATGACTCAGAAAGAAACGTTAAACAGTCCATCCTGTCAACGGTGGCTGCCGGGTGCCGGCAGACCATAGCAGCTCCTTTTATCAGGTCAATGATCTGCTAAAAATTGTCTAAGTAGGACCCTGCCATGATAGGCCATAATGCCTCAGAGGAAGTCATTATGGACTATCAAGTAAACAATACACATTTTTAAAAAAAATTACTAATTAGGTTTTGCAGCAATACTTCCCATCCTTAGGGGCTCTACAGTGAGATAATTGACCGCGACGTGAGTTATGCATCCCAAGCTGAAGGCATGAAGGTTAATTATCTTGGTCTAAAGCCCCCAGCAAAGGGGACTATTGTGATGAGAAGTTGACATTTCAAAACAGATTAAATTTCTTTTATTTTCTTTGTATTTTCAAGTCTTATTTTAAATAGTTGTGATTATAAGGCAGAATGAGAGAGTAATATTAATGATGAGTATAAAGCCCATGGAGAAGGCCATATAACATATACTGAGGAAAGACCTTAAGGATAGGGATCTTCCATTTCATGTGAAGAGCACCTAAGAAAGCTACCTTGATTAAAATAATGCCTTGAAGAATGTCTGAATTAGATATTATATAAAAAAAGACCTACAAGGCTCATAATACCTTAGACCTCATCATTTTTCAAGACTATATTCTCCCTGACCTGGAAGTAACTTTTGACTAATTTACACAGAGTATGGAGTTAAGAATTGGGATTGCTTTATGGTCTCAATTCATACCATCATGCTCTATTAATGCATATTTTGGAATCTAGAGTATCATTGTGAGATTTCTCTTTAATTTGCAATTCATCTTTGACACAGCTTATTGACATAGTAGAGGCTATCTAAGAAGGAAATATTTTCCTAAAAAATACTGTTGGAGAACAAAGGATTATGAAGGAAAGAATAAGACAAAAAAAGGATGCAGAAACTTTCCTGAATTTTCCTCTTGAGGAAAAAAAAGTTGTAGTTAATGTTTGCTTAAGTAGAGCCATCTGTCACTTTGGAAAGAAACAATGGTGCCCCAAATTCCAGCATGTGAATATGCATGTATGAACAAAATGCTTTCATTCTATTTAATTCATGGATAACTGACACAAGTAGGTTTTTGCTGGAGTTGGGCTCAAGGGGAAAAACGAGAAACTTCTTTTGAGATGATGAAATCTTAATGTTGTGATCATCATCACACTTTAGAGTTGTTCCAGTTCAGATTGACTTAAGCATTTCATGAAAAATAAAAGACTTATTACAGAACACTGTACTAACGATCTTTAAATATTATGATCATTCTTATAGTTATGATTTTGAAAGCTACTGTCATTGCCCTAGTCTTGTTCAGTCCTTACTTAGGAAGCTCAGATTAGGTTAGGCTTAGGAGGAAGCCATGGAATTTCAGCAAAGGAAGAAAGCAATACGTTTTCATAAAAAAGCAGGTGTATACTTTACATTTGAAACTTTGTTCCTTTCTGACTTTAGGATCTGAGTTGTAAAAGGTGGACTTGGGAAAATGGATATATGACACATCTGTTTAATATGTAAAATTAAAACAATAATAACATTGTTTCTCTGGGTTTCATGATAGGCTAGGTTATAACTTTAAAGTAGAAGGGTGAACAAAAACTGACAGCTGCAATGTGTAAGCTCCTTGAAAGTTTTGGTTTTGATTCTGCATCATTAATACCTACCATAGCGCCTTCCACACAGTATTTGTTGTTAAGTCACTTCAGTCATGTCTGACTCTTTGGGTTTTTTTTTTGGCAGAGATATTAGAATGGTTTGCTCTTTCCTTCTTTACTCATTTTACAGATAAGGAAACTGAGGCAAACAGGGTTAAGTGACTGGCCCAGGATTACCCATCTAATAAGTGTCAGAGGCCAGAGTTGAACTCAGTTCCTTTTCTTCCTAGAGTCAATGCTCTATCCAGTGGACCATCTAGCCACCCCTAGTTACTTTATTTTTGAAAATCACAAATTGGGAATATTGTTTGTAGGACAGACAGAGAAAATACAGACAACACAGAAAATACTCTTACCTTTCTTGCATGGGTGGGAGCTGGATCCAGCTGTTAAATCTCGGGTCGTATCGGCTGACAAAGTTTGTACTGTGTTTTCCTGTAAAAATATATTCATGTGGCACATAAGACACAGTACACTTAGATGAAAATGACTATTATACAACTCAACTGCTTTTATAAAAAGGAATATTGTTCATCAGGGAAGCAAGAAGAGGGACGTGTTCAACAAAAGAATTGCATTCAATAATACTTGAAGTTAATGACACTCAAAACAAGTGTAAAACATGCAGTGTCTATCTTTTGGCTCTCCATTTTGGAAATGTTAATTAAGTTAAAGTGGTTAGGAGGTACTAGGCATTTTTTGGTCCACATGTCACATTGCTTACTTTGGTGGCACAATAGATGGAGTGTTGAGCAGGCAGGAAATTTTGGATTTGATTCCTGTTTCAGACACTTATTAGCTATGTGCCTCTGGTCAAATCATTTAATTTCTATCTATCTCATTTTTCTCAGTTGTAAATTAAATATAATACTAGCCCCTACTTCCCAGGGTTGTTATGAGGATTCAGGTAGATAATATTTGTAAAGCACTTAGAATGGTACCTGGAACATAGTAGGTCTTAATAAATGTTTTTTTCTTCTCTCCTTTTCTTATTGAATATAATTTCTTTGTCTATAAAATTTTATTGTTTGTCCTTCATTCTCAAAGAGAACCATGATATCTGAGAGGTGATGCCATGATATGAGATTTGAGGGAGGGTTGTGCAAGGTCACCTGCCTCACTTTCCCCTCCAGAGCTATCTGGGTCCAGTGGCAAGACAGATTTAGAACTAAAAGGAACTTTTGAACTTGGTGACTTTGTAGATGTAGCATTGGACCAGCTTTCAGGAAGACATTAGATACTTATAGTTTTGTGACCCTGATCACGTCATTTAATCTCCATATGTCTTAGCTTGTAAAATGGGATAATAATAAGATACCTCTCCCAGGGTTGTCATAAGTATCAAATCAGAAAAGCTCTGTAAACCCTTAAAGTTATATGTAAATACTATTATTATTATTGTTGTTGTTGTTGTTTTGGGCCCCTTGATTTCACAAAAGGAAAAATTGAGGCCCTGAAAGGTTAAGCAAATCATCCCTGTGACAGACCTGGGATCTGAATTCAGACCAACTGATTCCAAATCCAGCCTTCTTTCTGTTGTACTATCTGTCCCATGGTCCTATAAACAAAATCTAAATGGCTTAACCACCCCATAAATGAGGGAAAATCCTTTTTGTTTTTGTAAAAATGGCTAAGAGAGCTACTGTTATGAATAAATCAGGTTAGGGGAGAGCTGGAGGGCACAGAATAGTTCTTCAGTATAGGTTAGGGGGAATTATAGGTGTGCATTGAGCAAGAATTTTCTCCAATGTCATATTCTGAGTGTGTTTGTTAGAATGGGAAACATGAACGACCTAAGCCGGTTAACTAGCTTATCCCTTCTGTCAAGCCCCAGAAGCATATTAATGCTTCCTTGATATTAAAATGCACCTTAGTTTACATACAGATTGACAGTAAATCAGGAAGTCTGAAGCAAAATAGCATGCATCGATTTCCACTAAGAATTCAACCCTAAGTGCTCTCAATATGACAAAATCTCTGTTAATGTATTTGTAACTAAACTCACAAAGAGGAACTCCAAATTCTACTCAATGTATAGACAGGCAGACATAGCTCTTAATGTACAAATTGCTTGTGTATTTCTATGGGTTTTATGACAGGAGTATTTTGAGGGGAAAAAATGTGTTCAAATTTCCAAATTGAGATATGAAGGACTTCTGATATCCATGTTTATAGCCTGATAATGAGAGATTCCTCTCATATACTATGATGGCTTCTTGAAGACTTCCTTTGTATATCTCCTAGGTTCTAGGACAGCATCTAGGAGTAGCTCAAATGGAGTAGGGTGGGGGATCAGTAGAAAAGAGCTTAGAGAGAGATAAAAGGATAAATGATAAAGAGTAAGAATAGGGCTGAAGTTTGGAGGGAAGTAATGTACAAGAATAGAATAAGGAATGCCATCACAGCTGTCCACAACACTGGTACTAGGACAGGGGCTTTCTTTCTGGTAGTAGGGCTAAAAGCTCTGGCCTCTGTTATGGGCACACTCTGCAAGGAAAAGCATTTATCTTGCTTGGGAGTAGTATAGTACCAGGTAGCTATGCCCGGGGGCACAGAGCTCATTATTTCTCTTCTATCTTGGTGATATGCCCACAGCACAGAAGGAAGTAAAGACAGAGATGTTTGGGTTTGAGAGCAAATAGGGCCTCTCTGAGTGCTTTTGATAAAATGGTACATCCCTATTCTTTATTTATTTGCATGCCAGCTAGTACCCAGGTTCTTAAAGTGTTAGTGACCCATATGGGGTCTCATAAATTAATACAGGAGTCACAAAATTATGATTTATCATCAGTATATGTTTGATTTACATACCTATTTTACATACCTATATACTTGGGATCATGTAAAAATTTCTTGGATGAAAAAGGGTTGTGAGTGGAAAAAATTTAAGAATTCCTGCTCTAGGCCAGTAGTCTACAAAGTGGGTTTTATATCCCTGCAGGGACTTTGGTGTATTCTTAATAGTTTATGACTAGTTGATCAGAGGGTGAGGAAGGGAATATCTCACTCTCGCTGAGGACTAATCTAACCCAGAGCTTGTGTTCCCAAACAATCACACTTCCTCACTCTTCTTCCCTTCTCTAAGTTAACTCTCCACCTCTTCCCTTCTGCCTTGACAAGGTCCCTCAGAGTGCTGAGACCTGATCCTCACCAGTGCATATGCCAAACAGCTTTTATTCAGGAAATCTCTCCAGCCCCCAGAATATACCCATCCTGCTCTGTCGGATCATGCCATGGCTTCAGCTTGGGACCCTTGTGGCAGCTTTGCACCTTTTAGTAGGTGCAGGCTCAGGGATCCAGGCAGTATTCTATAAGAACTCTCTTCACCTTTTTCATTTTTGGTGGAATTGAATTGCCCAGGATGACACTCATGCTGCACAACAGATGTCAAACCCCTCCCTCTTCTAAACCTCCCTGTTTCTGTCAAAGGCATGGCTATCCTAATTAGCTAAGTTTCCAACTTCAAATCCAATCGGTGCTAAATATTGTCAGTTTGAAAAGCTAAAATTTACATAACACTTAAAGGTATGGAAAGAGTTTATAAATTTCATTTCATTTTACCCTCACAACAATCTTGGGGAAAAGTTATACTATTTTTTTTTTTTTATTGCAGATAAAAAAAACTGAGGCTGACAGTTTAAATGCTTACCCAGGGTCACATGGCTAGTAAGTGTCCAGGGTAGGTTGTATATACTAAGGTTCTTCTGACTCCACATTCAAGGCTCTTTCTACCTTTTGCCACATAGCAGTTTTTACTTTATCACATACCATCCTGTGCTCTCTATTCTTATAGCTACTATATTACTTCAGGGTCTCACTCCCTATCACTTGGATTATTGTAATATCCTGCTACTCCGTTCTCCTGACTCAAATCTTTCCTTATTGTAATTCATCCTCCACACAGCTAGTAAAATAATTTGTATTTAGGTCTGACCTTGTCTTTCCTCTAAACTATCAAATGCAATGACTTTCTATTTACTTTAGGATTAAATATCATTTCATCTTTATCTTATCCTTTTAAAATTTTTGTTTTTCCCTCACTTTTATGCTGCATAATTATTGGTTGTTTATTGTTGTCTAATCATTTCAGTTGTATCCAACTCTTCAAAACCCCATTTGGTGTTTTCTTGACAAAGATACCAGAGTGATTTGCTATTTCCTTCTCTAATTCATTTTAAAGATGAGGAAACTGAGGCAATTAGGATTAAGTGACTTGGCCAGAGTCACATAGCTATAAGTGTCTGAGTTCAAATTTTAACTCAGGAAGATGATTTTTCCTCATGCTATACCCAGCACTCTATTAATTATGGATAATTAAAACAACATATAATTATTAGTAAAGTAGCAACATATTATTCATACACATATTATGTGTATTATTTATATATGTATATATATATAATTTATAAATAAGTAAATGGATATTGGGAATATGTGTTTAAGAACTTCTTATTGATAGAGGTTTGTGATCAAAAAGTTTGGAGAACACAATCATATTCTTTTTAGCCTATATACCAGGCATTGTACTAGGTCCTAAGAATACAAAGACAAAAATGAAAGGATATTCCTGCTCTCAAAGAGTTTACATTCTATAATGCAAAATTGCTGCCTTCTCTTTAATTTACAATTCATATTTCCATAGATTTTAGATTAGTTTGTGTATGCAGAGAAAGGAGTGCTCTATCAGCAACATGAGAAGGAAGCTATAGCAGGCCTGCAATCCAAAATATCCATATTTAACATGAGGCTGAGAATGGAATATTTGCCGTCATGGAAAGAATGGAAGGAACATTGTCATAGAGAGAAGGGGGAAGAACTTCCAAACAGTGGTGAATAGGACAGGACCTATGATAACAGTAACAAGCAGTGAAGGGGGTAGAGAATGAGGATGAGTAAAGGAACAGATTCTAAAAAGCCTAACTTAAAGACTAATGTTCCCTGATGTGGGCCAATGTAGGAATCAAGGATACACCGTCTCCATGGGATTGAAAACACATGGAGAGGCAGAATGCCAAAATGCAGGTGCAGCAGCAGCTGGCCAGTCACCAGGAGCAGCTGCTCATGATCACTCCTCTGTCTCACTCATTAGGAGCAGGGATATTTAAGGCAGGGTCAAAGAAAGGGCCTGATGCTAGTGTTCATTATCCTAGCCCACTGAGTTCCAGGGAAGCCAGAGTGATTATTTTATACCACAGCAGTGGGTTTATGGTTCAGTAAATAGGGACACGGTCACAGATCCAGGTGAGCTCCCACATTAATAGTAGTCTTGGATTCCATCTTTCTCTGTCCTTGAGTGAAAGTTTTTATAACTCTTTGGGATTTATTTCCATTTCATCTCCCTGAGTCAAATTTTTCCCCACTCCAAGCTAGCCTCCATAGTGGACTGCCAAAGTGATTTTCCTTCAGTACAGATTTTATCATGTCACTCCCCTATTCAAAATTACAGAGGGTCCCTATTGCTTCTTCTTCTTCTTTTGTTTTTGAGATGGCCAACTTTTTGTGCCTCCATTTAGAGGTTTTTTTTTTTTTTTTGGCAAAGATATTTTGATACTTAGTGGTTTGACACCTCCTTCTCTAACTCATTTTATAGATGAGGAAACCGAGACAAACAGGATTAAGTGATTTACTCAGAATCATATAGTTAATGTCTGAGGCCAGATTTGAACTGAATAAAATCAGTCTTCATAATTCCAAGCACAGTATTCTATTCAATGCACCATCTAATTGCTACCTATTGCTATTAGTGTAAAATAAAAATTCCTCTATTGATTGTCCTTTAAATTCTGCTTCCAACCTATTTTCCAACTCTATTCATCACAGTATCATTTTTCTCACTATTAACTGATGTGAATTGTATTCTACTGGTAGGGCAAAAGGTCTCCTGGAATAGATCTTTACTTCTTTAGCATAAATTTTGTGTTAACACTGTCCTAGCCCAAGGTAACCCTGGAGATATTATTTTCATTATTTTACAAAAAAGGGTTAGTGCAGGAGCAGCTTGTTATTACCATTAATGTCTCTTTCTATGTCTGGAAGTCTCCTTATTTGATACTTCACAAGAAAGTGGCTTTTTTTTTTTTTTTTTAGTGATTAAGGTTGATTAGCCTTGACTTGACTTTTTGGGGATTAATGGTCAAAATTGGCTTTGCCTCTAAATCAGTACTATGCCTTTGCTCAAGGTAGAGGATCTACCCTGTGATATCTTATCTTGAGCTAGAGTGAATTCCTTTGGAAGCTGTCGCAGCCCAGGACAAGTCATCAAATGAGAAAAGGATCAAATGATATAGTTGTTTGATTACAGAACAAAATATGAGGAAGAAGCCAAAGCAAGTTATAACATGTTTTTAATGTGATCTTTGCTTGCAATGGAACAAGATAAGGATGTCATTCAGTTGTGGGACACTGGACATTCCAGGAATTCTTCCAGTCTTTGATATAATTAATTGCTGTCATGAAAGTGGTGCATTGACCAACCCAAATAACTACATCTAGTGTTCATACTGTATGCAAAAGGTTGTCTTTTTATTTTGTTTTGTTTTTCCTGGATTTATTTCAAATGAGATTCTGATACCATGAAAGTATTGATAATTTATCAGATTGTCAAATGATATAAAACTAGGAGGAATAGCTGACATACCGGATGGCAGAATCAGAATAAAAAAATCTTGTCAGGCTAAAATACTGGGATCAATCTTGTAAGATAAAATGTTGTTCAATTGTTTGTTACGTCTGAATCTTTGTGACCCCATTTGAGTTTTCTTGGCAAAGGTACTGGAATGGTTTCCCTTTTCTTCTTCAGCTCATTTTACAAATGAGGAGCTGAAGCAAATTTGCCTCAATCTGACTTGCCCAGAATTATACAACTAGCCAATGGAATTCATGAAGATGAATTTCTCTGACTTTAGGACCTACACTCTATCTATTGTGTCACCTAAAATTTACTAGGAATAAATGCAAAGTCTTCCACCTGGCTTCAAAAAAAGTAACTTCACAAGCATAAGATAAGGCTAGATACAAGCTATCTGAAAAAGATTTTGGAGTTTTGGAAGTCTGAAAGTTGTAAGTGGTCAATTATGTGAAACAGCAGGCAAATTTTAGGCTGAAATAACTTCTAGGAATGTGCACTTTTGGCTTGATAGAATATAAACTCCATGAGAGCAAGGATTATTTCATTTTTGTTTGGATGTCTCTAATGCATAATACAATACTGGCACGTAGCTGGTACTTAACAATGTCAATTGATTAATTGAACCAGTAATAAGTAGACACTCTGCCTTGATCATTTGGAGTATAGTGTTAAGTTCTGACTACTACATTTCAGGAAGAGCATTAATTAGCTGGAAAGTATCCTAAGAAGAGAAGCTAGAATTATAAAGGTCTTGTTTTATGCCATATGAGAATAAAGTGAAGGCACTGTGGATGATGTGCCTGGAGAAGAAGCAAATAAAGATCAGGGAAAGATGGTAACTATTTTCAAATATTTAAAGGACTAACACATGGAAGACGGATTAAACTTGTACTTGACCAAGGGGACAAAACTAGGAGCAATTAATGGAACTTCCAAATGCTACTTTAGACTCTAGGGCAGGAAAAGAAACTTCCCAGTAATCAGAGATGTCCAAAAGTGGTATGATCTGCACTGGGGTAATGATGAATTCCTTTGGGGTATCATCCCTCTTTTGGGGAACTCTTCAAACAAAGGTAGGATGACCACAAACTTAGTATATCATAGAAGAGGTTATTATTATTTTTATGTTAATTCAATCAGACAGCCATCAAAGTTCCTTCTAACTCTGAAATATGATTCTATGAACTCAAAACAACACCACTTTAGTAGACATCTCCCTCCTTAGATTTATCCTAGAATGTCTGAAATTAAAGGGAATGAGAAGTATTTGTAGATAGAAATTTCATTTAGTACACAATAATTTATGCAAAGAAAGATGACATCCTGGCCTTTTATTACAAGGACTGCAAAAAGCTCTTTTATGAGTTGTCTTTTATGTGTATGAGACTCATTTATATCTAGCATTAGGAGAAGAGCTTCCTGAAAAAAGTTTGATCTGGCAGTCATACTTATGAGAGTTTGGGGAACTAATTGGCTATATTTTAAATAAGATGTCATATATTTCACTATTGGGGGAGGGCAATTCCACAAGGATAACCCTGTAGTGAAGTGACTTCTGTCAAGGTAGAATCTAAGTGGGTAGGTGATTGGGGCAATCCGGGGCTACCTTGATTGCCCAGTTTATCTAGGTAACCTGTAAATCAGGTGAAGACAGCAGTCTGAGCTTAAATTTAGGAGATATGCTATTCTCACTGACTTCCCTTAGAACTTAGTTCCTTCTTCTATAGCTACTCATTCTGTAATGGTTTTCCCCTGAAATAGGATCTTCCATTTTCCTACTTTGCTATGACCAACATAGCTTCCCTAAGGCTCCCACATAATTTTCCTATAGATGTGACTCTGGATTCAGGAAAACACTACCTCAAGCATGAACTTTACCAGTGCCTTTAGTGCACTATTGTCTGTCTCTGGTGGATCTCTTCCTCTTTTCTGAAATTCCTGCTTCAATTCTTCCTGGTTGATTTGGAACCTTGGTAATTTCTTTCCTACTTATTCATTTCACTTTTGAGGGAGAAAGATAATAATAGACAGAATATTCCTATGTCACCCAGATTGGAAGTACAATGGACACTCATGGGTCCAAAGCAAATACTGATCAACACAAAAGCTTTAACCTGCTCAGTTTTTCTGACCAAATTTTCTCCTTCCTA
Organism: Antechinus flavipes; assembly: GCF_016432865.1. Taxonomy (NCBI): domain Eukaryota; kingdom Metazoa; phylum Chordata; class Mammalia; order Dasyuromorphia; family Dasyuridae; genus Antechinus; species Antechinus flavipes. Next base: position 482,627,640 of record NC_067398.1, on the reverse strand, counting down.
GGTAAACCTGGAAGCACCCGTGCCAGCAGTGACATGTGAATGGTGTACTGCATCTGAAACTGGGAAGACAAGTTCAAATCTAAATTAAGATACTGACTAGTTGTGTGACTTTGGATAAGTCACTTAATCTCTGTCTCAGTTTTCTTCTCTGTAAAATAAATAAGATTGAGAAGGAATTGGCAAACTATTCCAGCATCTTTGCCAAGAAAACCCTAAATGAGGTCAATGAAGAGTTGGACACAACTAAAAATGACTAAGCAGCAAAAATCAATTCTGCTATTGGAAGCCTAGTCTCTAGGTGGCTGCATTGAGCTAATAATGGGAGTGGACTAGTTCTTGATCTAGTGGAAAGAACATTGATTTGGGCATTAGAGGTTCTGGATTCACCCACCTCTAAGTCTGACTCCTTGTGTGAGCTTGGGAAATCAATCAATCAATAAATTAGTAAGTCATTTAACCTCATGGGGCTTAGTTGGCTAATCTGTAAAATGAGGGGATTGGTATAGATTGCCAGTGACATCCCTTCTAACTCTAGAGTTATATTTCCTAAGGTCCTTTATAGTCCTTATAAAACTCAGCCTTGAACCATGAGTATCCCCAAACAGGGAGATGTATTCCTCTATCAAAGAAATTGTCTAATTTTGTGCACACTCTCAGGAGATCATCCAAATTTATTGATAGCAAAAGTCAACCTAGTGTGATCTGTAATAACATCATGGGGTAGGGTGGGGAATGTCAAATTTAGATGAAATAATGTCTTTTACTGCCACTTTTTTACTGGCCATTTGTATATAAAATTTAGATGATAACATTTGAGATTTTTTTAAAAGCAATATAAACACATAGACATATCAACCTAAACCATAGGGAGGCTGATGAGACATCACCTATAAAACATGCACTAGGAGTTCTGACTCTTGAATATATGTGCAGGTATATGCATGAACAAACAGAGGCAGCTAGGTGGTACACTATGACTAGAAGCAGGAAGACCCGAGTTTAAATTTGGCCTCAGACACTTATTAGCTATGTGATCCTGGACAAATCACTCCACCTCTGTTTATTTCAGTTTGTCAAATGGGGACAATAATAGCACCTGACAGAGATGTTGTGAAGATCAAGTGAAATAGGGATTTATGTTTCTGGAACATAGTCAGCACTTAAATATTTATTCAAGGGGCAGCTAGATAGTGCAGTGGATAGAGCATCAACCCTGAAGTCAGGAGGACCTGAGTCTAAATCTGGTCTCAGACACTTAACACTTCCTAGCTGTTGTGACCCTGGACAAGTCACTTAACCCCAATTGCCTCAGCAAAAAAAAAAAATATATATATATATATATATATATATATTTATATTTATTGATAGATAATTCTTGTAAAATACTTAGTTAATTGGTGCTTAGAAAGAGTTATGTAAATGTTAACTAAAATTATTATTAAACACTAAAGAAATGTGTCTGTCTCCTCCTTCTTTTTTTGTTTTTTGGGTGATTTTTTTTTTTTTTTGGCAAAGCAATTGAGGTTAAGTGATTTGCCCAGGTAACACAGCTAGTATGTGTTAAGTGTCTGAGCTCACATTTGAACTCAGGTCTTCCTGATTTCACGGTCTGTGCTCTATCCACTGTGCCAAATAGGTGCCCCTATCTTTTTTTTTTTTAAACAAGACCTGGGGTTCCTAATTGTCATTGAGGGAATTTCTTCTTCCAGTGTAGACTTATACTTAGTCTTAGAAAGTTAAATGGAACTTATAGTCTTAGGCAGTTAAATGAAACTTGTAGTCTTAGGGACTACAAGAAATTAAATGGAGAATTTCAATGATTTGCCCATGGTTACTCAGGCAGTGTGTGTCAGAGAAAGGATTTAAACTCAAGTCTTCTATCCATTAGGCCATTCTGCCTTTTGTGGATATCCCTCTCTCAGACACATGTATATACACTGTACATATGTATTTGATTGTAGCTATATCATTAGTATAAGTAATTCCCAACCATGGACACAGATATCCAATTCACCTGTAACTTAGAATTGCCTGGGAGTACTAAGAAGTTTCAATGATTTTATCCACAGTGGTACAAAGAATATGTGTCAGAAATAAGTCTTAGAACCAGGTCTTCTTGACTTTAGGGACTACTCACAGCCCATTCAACCATATTTCAATATTTCATATTCACATGGATTTATGAGTGAATATGTATTTATGTGTATTTGAATGTATGCATATGAGTGTGAGAGAAAGAGAGATACAGAAAAAGATAGACAATGGTGAGGGACAGTTAATTCCCATTAGAAGCCAAGGCTTTCTGAATTGCGACTTTTTAGAACCTTTGAACAAGCCTTGATGATTACAACAGAAAGGAGGGAGCATTTTCAGCCCTCTTTGGTTGATAATTTATTATTACAGGATCTTTTGCCAGTCCATGTTAGTATCCTTATATCTTCAGCATTTATCATATCGAGCAGATAGTAAGAACAAATATGTATTTGCTGATTGACTGACTATAAGAGTAGAGATGCTACCATGCTAAGGAATACTAGTGAGCTTCTATTTTTGAAAGTTAGGGTTTCTCATTGCATCAGATGAAATAATGGAAGTCAGGGCTCCCAAAGGGCCTCCTTCCTGGAGGTTCTGAAAGATGATTCCAATTTATTTAAATAACTCAGTCTAAAAGCGCTCAGCCCCTATTTAGCTCAGCTCAGCCCTGTATGAAGGTGCGCACCACTTGTCACACAGAGCCTGTGAATTGGCTCAAAAGATAAAATTTCAAAATCAACCTGACACTTTTTGGAGATGACTAGTCCCTCCAATAGCCATTTAAATGATGAGTTATATCAATGACACCAGGACTATCAGGAGTCCTCAGAGGAAGGGAAACAGCTTCTATCCAGATTCAATAATTTAGAAATGATTTAATATTCTCCAAGAGATGTTCACAAAACTAGCAGTTTTGGCTTTGTTCATTTCTTCCTTCCCCAGTGCTGCCTTAACCGGGAAGTCACTTGCCTGGCAAAGTGAAGGTGAGTAGATGGACTATAAGCCTGACAAATTCACATAAAGGTTACAGATACATTAAAAAAAAAAAACCAAACAAACTTCCAAGCCATATCATCTTATTCCTCTTAAGAAATAGCACAGATCCCCTAAATTCTCTTAGAGAATGATAGCATTAGATTGCTAAGGAACCTTAAAGATTACCAGATCCAACCTCCTCAGTTTATATGAGGAAAAAAAAGAGGCATAGAAAAGTTTGATGATTTGCTCAGGGTCATAATCTCTAATCATGGCTAAAGCTAGCACTTTATAAACATCATCTCATTTTCTCCTTATGACAACCTTGGAAGGCAAGTGATATTATTAACCCCATTTTACAGATGAGTAAATTAATGTACAGAATAATCAAGTGCTTTAGCTGTCATACAGCTAGCATGTATCTGAAGCCTGATCTCAGTCCTGCTCCACTTAAAGTCCTGTACCACATAGCTGCTTATGTATCTGAGGTGGGAAATGAACCCAGTTCTTCTAGATTTCAAACCCCATGACCTAGCCACCATACCTGGCAGCTTAGAAAGTTAAACCAGTTATTTTTCAAAGGATATTATGTTGTTATAGTTAGTAAGTGTTAGAGCATAATGATCATAGTCTGTTTCCCCTCATTTCTCCCACACCTAATTAAAGCCAGAAAAAGTCAATTGAATTTTCCAAGATCACAGAGATACTAAGTTGCAAAGCTAGAGATTTGAATCCAGCTCTTCAGTGCTTATCCCATTATAACACAGCTGACCTCTAAGGTTTGTTATAGTTCCTGATATAGAGTAAAATAGTGGAACTTCACATTTATAACATTTCCTTTAATTAAAATAGTAAATAGCACCTTGTGAGAAAGAATAATCTTGAATTCTAAGTACTCCTTCATGGAAAAAAAAGAAAATTAAGGTAATATAGAATTTCTTCACATTTTATTACATATGAAAAAATATGGTACAAATTAAGAAATTTTTTTTTAGGATGAGGGAACACAGCATAGCTTGCCTCAGGTTAACTTAATTTCCTATTTTGAGTTTTGGGCATTTTATTGCATTATATTAGGTATTAGGCTGATCATGTTTCAATTTTCTTCCAGAAAAAAAAAGTGTCCTATTATAATTGGTGGAGTTAAGGTTTATTAGTTAACTTTTAAAATGGGATTAAAAAACCCATTAGTGGAATTGTCACAGTTTATTTTTAATTTGGGTGACAAAAGGAACAGACTGTAAAGTTCTAAGTGTGATTTACTTGAAAACATCCCTTGGAGAGTATGTGTGAGTCACGAAATATCCCATTCAGTTCAAAGGCAGGATAACTTGTGCAGTAAGTAAGTGGAGAACTTCTAGTGGATGGTATTCCTCTCAGTTTCCTACCAATGCATCAAATCCATCATTAATGGGATAACTCAGCAGAGAGGCTATCAATATCTGAAATGCTTCTGCTTGAAATCTAACCTTCTCCACATGCAATGTATCTGATATTCAGAGGGTATAAGCCCAACCTCCTGCCAGCATCTGAAAAGATTTGACAATAAGGCTGAAGGGTTTTTCTCCAAAGGCTGTCCCATTTTTCCCCTTTTCGCTCAAAAGAAATGGTCTAGAGGGTAACGGGATTGGTTTTCTTTAAGATTTTGGGAAGTGAACAGATGTAACAATTTTCTATAATTTGGTTTGGTGCAGATGCTGAAATGGCGCATTCACAATAAAATATATGCAGTATATGTAATTTCATCTGGATGTTCTGGGGTTTTAAAGCAAAAATGTGTACCTGCAAGCTGTTTTATGGTTTCTCAGTCATAATTGTCTCTGTTACACAGGCTGCTACAAAGGCAGCTCCTTCTTCATATGCAAGCTTTTAAACAATATCTTGATAATTTTGTGCTTTTTGCAAGACACAGTGTTCTCTGTGTGTTTAGCTCAGAAGCATGTAAAATTACTTAATTTTTCTTTGTAGTAAATTTATGAAGTAAACACTTCAAAAAAGGGGACCTGAAGATAATGTGTGTAAGCATCATGAGGTCTACAGACATGAAAACAGAACTAGTTCAGAATAGGACAAAAATTCTGGGTTTGAATTCTATCTCTGATGGCTACTTTTTATGTGATGTTAGGCAAGTCACTCAAACTTCCCAAGTCCCAATTTCTCCATCTCTAAAATTAAGGAGATTAAGGTATATGGAGGTTCCTTTCAGCTCTAGGACTACAAGCCTATGATTTATGTTGAAAAAAAAAGAGCTTCAGAATTGGAAGGGGGAGAAGCTTTCACTTCTTGTCACCACTTTTTATAATAAGAATATAAGGGAGTTGGAAATGAAGGCTAATATTTTTAACAGCTGCTTGTTTGATACTTTTACTCCAGAGAGTATGTGCTGCTGCTGATGGTAGCATTCCTCAAGGGAAAGGGAAAGAATGCAGGGTCGGGAACAGCATGGAGAAGTGAAATCCCTAGACAGAGTGTCAACGCCATGGTAGATGTGCCCTCAGCTAGCTCAGTGATTGACCCTCAGGATTTCGGCACAGTGTTTGACTGCTCTATTCCTTGGGGCTCCCGCAGAGCCAAGCAGGGAAAGGTATAGTTCCATGTTAAAGACTGAATAGTTACCATTTGGATTCCATTGGTCTTCTCCTCCCAAGACGAACAAGAAGTTTTCCACTTCTACCACACAGTGATGGGCGCTGTTATAGGGCATAACTGTGGGGGAAAAAGATGAAAAAATAAACCATCATCAAGATGTATATCATTTTCCATCTTAGAATTTGATAGCTTGGCACACCCGTTATTTGCCTTAATCAAGGCATGCAAACTCTGAGACTACAAACAGCGGAAGGAAGCAGGAGGCAGTAAAGCAGGGTACGTGCCAATCCTGAGCTATGTACACAGGGGATCAGTGGTGTGTTGACAGCAGTTTCAGATCCAGCCCCTTTTGATTAATTTTACATAATGTTATTCCACAAATTGCTGCAGAACAGCCAGCTTCTGGTACTCTACTTTCCTCAAGAACTCATTTAGTCACTTGCTCACTTAACTCGCACCCCTAACTCCCTGATACACAAGTGGCATTTTTTTGAGGGGGAGAACCATGATGGGTACGTCACAATGGCCAGAAAAGGTTGACAATTCTTGGGAAATGCTGTGTTATTGTAACCTTGAATATATACTGATAACTGTTAAAACATTCAACCTAGCCTGCTTTTTGCTGGCATGCTTTCCATAAGCAGACTCAGGGTGCTTGGTAGCTTTCTATTCCACAGCAATGAACAAGCTGCATTTCCATACAGTTTGAAGTTTTTAAATTAAGGTCCTGCTGATTTAATGCCTTCTCCAAATGTATACGCTTAATTTCCTGTACAATGCCATTAGCAGCACAATCACACATTTTCTATCTATCTACTTAGGAAGTCTTCTGTGACAAAGATCAAAACTGTGGCAGCAAAGTCACAGAGATACACTGTTTTCTCCTCTTAAAAAAATTCTGATGATAGTAGCTGGGGGAAGAATGGGTTCTTTAAGGTACTGCTGAAAACATAGCTCCTCAAATTCATTTTCATCTGCTTTTCCCATGTAGGGGTATAGCACACAGACTTGCTTCTGTCGTGATGTGTATGGTTACTCTGTTATTCTGTTCCCATCATATCCTATGGTCGATGTATATTTGCCCAGCATTAGTTATCACGCTTTATGCAGAGGCTTTGGCCCAGTGACACCAGTAGAAAAATGATGTCCTTGTTCAGCTCATCATATGGGCACCTTAAATCTAGGTGAGGACAAATGGGGAGGTGATGTGGATGTACAGGCAGGGAACTTATTGTTTGTCACGGATCAACAGAGCACTTAGGAAACCAGTGCAGTGGGAAATCAATATGACTCAGGGCCAGCTCTTACTTTGTGCTCTTTTGCCAATGCCAAAAAGAAAAAAAAAAAGGAAAAAGAAAAAGAAAAAGACAGAAAGGCAGTTTTTCTCATACTTGGATTATTCTGGGTGATAGATATCCTCTTTCATTTTGTTTTATTATCTTTTATTTTTTTCTCAAAATGCAGTTATGTAGGATAACAAATGCAAATAAAAACAAGTAGATAGGCGACTGCTTTGCTACTAAGGTTGCAGCATCCTAAGGATCGAGCAGGTCCGTGTGTTTAGTTAAGCTTCTTGCCCTAGGATTTGTGGCTTCTTGTCCCTCTGGCAAAAATGAACAAGCAAGGGGTATTTTTAGTTAACTGAAATTTTCATAGTTTGTAATCTTATAGCCAGTCTGGAAGAAGCAATTAGCAAAGTACACTTGATTTCATGAAAATGTACTGTAAGAATACAAAAGATAATTATGAATTATGGTGACATAGTTTAGTTCTCTTATAGACTTCAAAGATCACCTCAGTGAAGTCCTTTGAACCTTAGTTTATTCATCTATAAAATGGCTATAATCACTCTGATCTGGCTTTGCAGGTGGTTGTACAAGGCAGAAATACATTTCTACAAAGGTCATTACGGGAAAAATATGGAAACTGTTATTATCAGAGCATAGAACAGATATATATAGAGAATTAATCTGGCTTTGAGAAAGAAGATTTGAATTTTAAAATGTATGGATTTAGAGCAGGAGGAAACTTCAGAGGTTATCTACTTCCTCATTTTAACCATGAGGAAACTGAGGCTAGGCAAAGGTAAAATGATTTGCACAAGGTCACTTGAGTACATGTGTCAGATGGTACCTCTAGAAGCAACTAGGTGATTCAGGGGGTAGAGTACTGGGCCTGAAGTCAGGAAGACCTGAGTTCCAATCTGGCCTCAGACATTTACTGGCTATGTGACCTTGGATAAATCACTTAACCCCATTTGCCTCCATTTCCTCATCTATAAAATGGGCTGGAGAAGGAAATGGCAAATAACTCCCATTATTTTCACCAAGAAAACCTCAAACAGGGTCACAAAAAGTCAGACACAATTCATCATCAACCTCAGATTACAGAATCAATTCTCTTTGCACTATGATACATGGGCTTGAATCCAGAGTTCAATGTTCTATTACTTTGGACAAGTCACTTTGTGGCTTCTAACATTTCCTTCTTTATAAAATGGGGACAGTAGCATCTTCCCTTTTTACCTCATTAGGTGGTTTTTATGTTGTTCGTTTGGGTTTTTTTTTCATCTGTGATTTCATTGGATGATGGAAACTCTCAGTTTTCCTACTATAGATCAAGGACAATTCTATATTTTTTAAGAGAAATGTGTCAGCAGGCTTCTTAAACTTTTTCCACTTGTGACCCCTTTTCACTTAGAAATTTTTACATGACTCAGGCTATATAGATATATAAAATAGGCATACAAACCAAACATTTACTAATAATAAATTGTGATTTCATGACCCCCCACATTCCATCATGAGACGCTATATGGAGTCATGACCCACAGTTTAAGAAGCTGGGGAATAGGGCATGATAAGATTAAGTGATTTGTCCAGTGTGACAAAGTCAGTTTATATTAGAAAAAGAACTTGCTTTCAGGTCTTCTTGACTTCAAGAATGGTCCTCTGGCCATTGAACCACGCTGCTTCCCCTTAGAGTCCTAGAGAGCTTGAAAAGAGAATGACTGTGAAAGTGTTTTGGAAATTATATACAAATGTAATGGACCAAATAATTATTTGAAAATTAAGATACTAAATACTTTTTGGGTCTTTTAATATTAGCTCAACACTGGTCTATCCAAAATTCTTAGCCCTAGAAGTGGATGGATAGTGAATCAGGACTTGAATGTTTTATTCCTATTTTAACTGTGAAATACACTAAGTCTTCTCTTTCCCTATCCTTTTCATTCGATTTGGGGAGCAATCTAGAAAATCATGATGGTATTATCAGGGTCTACCCTTGAGATATGAAACATATCCCCATAATAAGATTTCAAGAAAATCTTCCACAAGTTAGGAACTGGGCCATCAAATATCACCACCTTGTTTTATGCCCCTCATTATGTATATATGTTATTTAAAACTTCTACCCCACTAAAGACAAGAAATCCTCTACCTAAGGGAAAAAAAAACATTTTGCCCTTCTTTTAACCTCAGTTCTTTAGCATGTGGTCTTTATTTTTTCCTATTTAGGCATACAGAATTTTATTGAGGCAAATAATAAATATTTTATTTTTATTCTTATTAAAGAAACCTATTGTTAAACTGCATGCAACCAATGAGACCACCTGCATAGACAATGCCTTTTGAACCCTTTGAAATAAGGGAAAAAGGAACAAGTCTCAAGGTTACCTGCTATCATCTTAATGTTCAGACAAATTTAATATTACTGTTTTAAAATCATGAAAGTTATATTTTCTAATGAAAATCTTTGAATCTTATTTCTGTATCTTTGAATAGACTTGATAATTCTTGAAAATCATTTGGAAAGGGGGAAAAATTCCAAAATTTGTTGAAAAATTATTTTGCATAGGATTTTATGTTTTAGTCTTATGAAAGCAAATTACATTATTTCTGATTTAAAGCTATTGGAAAATGTTTCAAATATGTTGTGTGATTCTTAAGATCAACACTCTAAATCTAGCCTATAGGTTGCTATGTTTATTGATTGCTCTTAAAATGACACTTTCTATACCCATGGCCCTCAGCAGCTTTCAGCAAAGGTGAACACCTGTCTCACCCTTCTGAGAAAGGTATTTGAGGAGAAGTTTGTACTCCACGCTCAAATACAGCCCAGTGTGAATTTTTAGCGTGTCAGTCAGTGAGTTAGAGGGAAAGGGTAAAGAGAAGCTAATCAGGATGAAATGAGATTAAAGGCTGTCTAATTTTACAGCAACTGTGATCCATCAGCCACTGGGAAAGTGACAGTGGAAATGAATGATGGAGACAGACAGGTGGGGCTGTACATTTCACTGATTTATCCTCAAATGCACTGGGCCTTATTTTATTGAGTGAACATGACCGCATTTATCACGACTGTCATCTAAACCCACTTCCCTCCATTTAAAAAGGTCACTTTACTAGGAGGGAGTAGGAGAGAGGCACTTTCAAAACAGATTTAAAATCTAATAACACATGTTTATAAGGCTCTGTGAACGAATTCTCAACTTTATTAAACAAACTCATTGAGCTAAAAGGAAGAGGCAAACACCATTAACCCTCCAAAGAGGAAGGGCTTTGGTCATCTGAGTCGACATATTCATTTAGTTCTAAAATTCAACATGATTTGTACCTAATGTCTCTGCTGTTATAAGCACTGAGAACTCTCAACATAGTTTTCAAAAATTAGGTAAAAACCTCTCTATCCAATATTTTAATTAAAAAAAAACTGAATAGTAAGCAATATTGTTAAACACAAACACACACACACACACATACACACACACAACAGGGGAGGATATTAATTCACAGTATTTACCCCGCAGAATAACATTAATCATCACCCACTCAAGGGGCGTTAGCAATTGTTACAAGAGGTAGCTCTGTCACAATTAACTTCTCGAGTTGTTAATTGCTTTTCTATAGCTTTGAAGCTGCAAAAATTGTACTGGTTTATCTTCAGCTTCTTCCTAGATTATGTGTAGCATAACCCATAGAGATGTGGTGTGGTAAACAGGACAAAAGGTATTTAAAGTCAGAAAACCTGGTTCTGTTTATATCTGTGTGATCTCTGGCAAATCAAAAACTCTCTAGTGGGTCAGTTTCTTCATAATAAAACAGGTAAGAGCCACTTCATAGGGTCATCATTAGGACCATTAAAAATGGGATAATATCTGTGAAATGCTTTGTAACTACAACTTCAGAGGAAATGCTCTCTCAAACAAAATTATTCTGTATCTGCAAATAGAAAGTGAAAGTCAAACAATCAGTGCAGGTAAACTCACTGTACATAATAATATAATTGATTCTTCAATATGCAATTATTGAACACCTATAGTTTTACACCTTATCAAGCATTGCTAAAAAAAAGTATCTAACCCAATGTCTACAAATTTAATCACTTTTTAAATATGTTTGAGAGAATTTCATATGTAAGACAGATCAAATCCAACCTAACTGATCTGTTCTATAATTTCAATGCTCATATTTTGAAATTGCTTAAATTGAGATACACTATTTTAAAAGAACTAGCTATTACGTTACTATATGCAGCAAGCCTATCATAGATTAAGACAATCCAACTTTATAGAAGAATTTGAAATATCTGTGGTTACATAGATCCTTTTATTAATCTATAGTTTCCATTTTTTCCAGTGGATCATTTTTTTCTTACTAGACATTTTTGCATTATATAATCCAGTTACCTATAATTATACAATTAAAGAACATAGTCATCACAGGATTTTGAATTAGAAATGATTATCTAATTTGGGGATTCCAAATCTGGAGTCTATGAACTTAAAAATAATTGAATTTCAAAATAATTGGTTTTCTTTGTAATCCTATGTATTTTATTTTATGCCTTTAAAAACATTATTCTGAGTGGGGGAGATTTGGGTTTTATCAAAGAGGTCCATGACACAAAAAAGGGCTAAGAAGCCCCTTTTAGTCCAATGCCTTCATTTTTCTGAAGAGGAAATGGAGGTGCTGAGGTGCAATCATTAGTCTAAGTTATCTGGGTCTACATGTTCAATGCTTACTTGTCTCAACATATGTATACCCTATATTATTAGCCTTTGCTAACTTATTTATTCCAATTGTAACCCCAATTGTAAGGGGTTTGCAACTATTCCTCAAAAAAGGGGAAATTCTCAGTAAGCCAGGAACCTAAGCTTGTGTTAATTACATCCTAACCCTGTGTATATATTACCTATTGCTTCCAATGATGAGAAGTTCCTTAATATTGTATGCCTGATAAAGCACATAGCTCTACTTGAAAAAGGATATGGAATTTATTTTTTAAAAAGACAAAAATCCAAACCAATCTCCCATGCCAAACAAACAAACAAAACCAACAACAACAACAACAACAACAACAACAATGAAAACAAAATCTCAAGGTCACCATGAAAGTCTGGTATAGAGAGAATACTTAAGAGGGACATAATTTATTAGGGCATTGATCACAATTCACTGAGATCTTATTCTCTGATTCAAGGTCTGTGGATCAGTATAATTTCTTGTTTTATAGGATTTTTTAAAAGAGGCAATGTCTAAACTAATTAAATGGATTATTGCAGATACCATTGCTATATTGCTACAAGATATGCAAAGTTAAATATTAGGCCCTGAAAAGAGAGCCTACTTGAGAGTTAGGAGAATCTGAGTTCAAATCTTACCTCAGACACTTATTTGTTGGGTGATTAAGGGCAAGTCATTTGACCTTTGTTTCCGCCTATGTAAAATGGGGATAATAATAGTATCTATTTCCCAAGGTTGATGTGAGGATTGAGTTTTGAATTTGTGAAGTGCTTTGCAAAGCTTAAAGCAACATATGAGTGCTACCTATTATTATTATTATTATATATCCTGAATTTTATAAAATTATGCTATTGGAGTACTTATGTAAACATACTCTTTAAAAAGTAGCTTTTTTATTCTTGTTTTTAAAAATAGTATCTTTGGTTATTTATGTGGTTTTATGCTTTCCATAATAGGGTCGATCAATTCTTGTCCTTCAATTTGGTGAGTTTACAAAGAACTGAGCCATTTTTGGTTGGATTGCAACTCCCTATAGAGGAAATAGAGAAGCCTGCTGGTCCTGGTTTGCCCATATATGTCATTTTCTTACTCAATTAGGGCAATGATTAAATCTCATTATGGGCTGATGTCAGCCATTGTGGGTTAAATCTATCCCTTTGGGCTTAGCCTAGGAAAGGGAGGTACCAGACTTCTGGGGAGATTATGAAAGAGCTGAGACCACATCAGAGAGCAGCATCACATCCATAGTCTCCATTCACTCACCCACGAACCACTAATGGCTGTTCAGGGGCAGGAGCATATTGCAGTCACACATGCTCTCACCCATATGCCTTCATACCTGCAGCTGCTGTAGGCTTCTTCCCTAAAGATGTCCTTTCAGCTACTCTGTATAAATGTTGTATACCTAAGGATTTCCACATGCTCTCCCCATTCCTCCTTCTCCATTAGCATGCAGGTTCCTTGAAGGTAGGGACTGATCCCCCCCTCCTTTCTTTGACACTGTCATTATCTGGCACACAGTAAGTGTTGTTGGTGACTCAATGGATAGAATGCTAGGACTGGAATCAATAAAACAAATTCAAATCTGGCTTCAGACACTAGCTGTGTGATCTTGGACAAGTCAATCAACTTCTGTTTACCATAATTCACTGGAGAAGGAAATGGCAAATCACTTCACTACCTTTGCTAAGAAAACCCCATAAACACCATCGGTGTCCACAGGGTCGTGAAGAGTTGGACAGTACTGAATAAAAATATTGTTGACTGATTGACTGACTGACTGTTTAGAGAGCACCTGGACTTTGGTTTCTTTCTTTAGTCCTGGAGAGACAGCAGGGTTACTTCAAAAGCAGGAGGCTGCAGCTATGGAGAGGTGACTCATATAGGCAAGTCCTAATGATTACTGAACCCTAGGCTTTTGAAAGAGTATTCAAAAATCCCTAAAGCTCTAATATTATGGAAGAATGTCAAAGTTTCCTAGACTCATTACTTAACATGGGGCCCTGGAGCTGGAAGCACAGAAAGGGAATGAACCACGATAAGAAAACCAGAAGTTCTCCTTTGTAATTGCTGTGAATAATTTGGATGATTCAATTCTAAAAGGAAGGAAGTTGCTTCTCTGACAACTTTAAGTCCACTTTATTTTCGGGGGAGCTTTTGAGTTGTTTTTTTTTTTTTTTAGCTATAATAAAGTTAGAGGATTTCATGGGTCCCTTGAGTAAAAGTGGGCCTAATCACTTGACATCACATGTCAAGTAGGAGATCTCTCTTAGCAACTTTAAGTTAGTTTCTCTTCCAAATTATATGCCTGGAGACATATACAATTACATGTAGCAGGTCTTTAGGGAAGAAAATCATTTATTTATATGCTGTTGATCATAGTCTTTTGTGTTATTTTTATTTATTTATTTTTTTGTGTAGCAAAATAATAGCTGTCCTGTACCTGATATGCATTGTTACTTTGAGTACTTGAATGGGAACTAAAGATCCTTTTACTCACCTCTATAGAGAGACAGATACAATCTATAATCTGAGATTACTTAGAGAAGTCTCAGAGAGGAAACAAAAAGAGTAAAAGAGTAGTTCATAGTAGTTCATGGATTGGCTCTGTGAAAACTAAATTGAGGCTCAGGGAAACATCCATTAGAAAAACTGAGGTACAGGATGAATAGACTTTCAATTCAGTAGCATAGTTCAGACTGGAACAAAATGATCCTGAGAGTAATGTAGCTAACTAGACTAATACCACTATAACTCTTTGAAGCAGAATCATAGAATTAACTTCAGAGGTCACTGAATTCAATCCCATATCCAAACATAAATTACTTCTGCAATATTTTCAATAAGTGATCACTCAGCTTCAGCATAAAGACTCTTATTGATAGTTACATTTCTCCTGTAACAGCTCATTCCAGTTTTGGATGATTATAATTGCTAGTAAGAATTTCCTTTCAATTAAAAAAAGTCTCTTAACTTTTATGTGTGTGTGTGTTTGTGCACATGCACATATATGCATGTGTGCATGTGTTTAACTTTATAAAAATGTATAACTTAAAAAGGAAAATAACAATCTCCATTTAAAAAAACGCTTGTTAGATTAAATATTTTTAGGTATCTCATTTCAACAGAAAGAAAAATAGGTAAACTGAAACTAACAATTCTAAACAAGGTTATACATGATGCTCACAGTTTAAGCAGTCTTCCACATGAAAGCCATTCAAATATTTTAAGATAGTTTGTCATGTCTCCTTAAGTTTTATTTTCTTCAGGCTGGTGTGTATGGTTCAGATAATCCACCATATCTGGCCTATGCTTTATGCAATCCTATGATACCCAACTCTTTAGTACATGATGATGACTCTCCTTTATCTTTCTAAAGTATGGCTTCCATAACTGAATAAAATATTTTGGTTTCAATATGATGTATTGAGTATGATGGAGCAGTTCTCTGACTCTTTCTTATTGTAGACTAAAATTTTCTGGCAATCACAGTTGTCTGTTATACTATTGCTTCACACTGAGTTTGTAGTCCACTAAAATCCCCAGATATTTTTCATATAAGTCATATGTCCTCCATTTTATATTTACACAGCTGAATTTTTGAAGGCATGAGGAATTTTATATTTATGCAATTAAATCCAATCATATTAGACTCAGTCAATCATCCCAACTTATAGAGAACTTTTTAAATGTTGATGTTGCTATCCAATGAGTTGGACATCTCTTCCATTTTAAAATCATATGGAAATTTAATAGACATGTCTTCTGTGCCTTTGTCCAAGTCACTGACAAAAAAGAATGTTGAAAAGCATCAGGTCAAGAATGGATTTCTGGAAATATATGTGCTAAAGACCTCCCTTTTGACTGACATCTATTATTATTGACTACTCTTTGGTTCTGATCACTTGATTTTTTCAAAATCCATTTGATTACTTTATCATCTAATCTACACCTCTACAAGTTGCCCACAGGATAGCAAAAAAGACTATAGCATGTATTGCCAAAAAATGATATATTCTTTGTGTAAAGCATTCTCCTGATCAATTGATCTTGTCACCTTGTAGAAAGAAGAAGTGAAGTGAATGTCTTGCCGTCCATTTTTGATGAAGCCAAGATAGATCTTCCTTTTCTAAATGCTCACCTTTAATAATATATTTTATATAAATATTGAAGTAAAGATCATTGGCATGTATTTTTCAAATTCGACTATTTTTGCTTTTATTTTTATAAGTAAGAATAGCATTGGACCATCTCCAGTTTTGTGGAAACTCTCTTTTTAAAACTACTTTTCTGATTTTTTTTTCTGAGGCAAGTGAGATTATGTAACTTGCTCAGGGTCACACAGCTAGGAAGTATTAAGTGTCTAAGGTCAGGTTTGAACTCAGGTCCTCCTGACTTCAGGGCTGGTGCTCTATCTACCACTAACTGTCCCTTAAGCTACTTTTCAAAGATCACTGCTAGTACCTCAAAAATTATATCTATCAGGAATTTTTTCCAGTACCCTGCAATAAACTCATTCAGGGCAGATCACTTATTTTTTTTAAATTTCATAATAGTTTTTTATTTTTCCTAATATATGTAAAGATAGTTTTCAGCATTCATCTTTCAAAACCTTGTGTTCCAAATTTTTTTCTCTTCTTTACTCTACTCTCCTTTCCTCTAGACAACAAGCAATCCAATAAAGATCAAACATATTCAATTCTTCTAAACATATTTCCATATTCACATTGAAGGCAGATCACTTAATACTTCTTCAGGAAACTTAGGTGTCCTGCTATCTCTTCTCTTTTGAAGGGTTTCAAAATTCTCTACTGATCAGTACCCTGAGCCCTATTCAAATCAAAAGGAGTCCAGAAGCTAGAAGATTCTTCATTTAATAACATTCTTCTATTTCACAGTACTCTCCAAACATAAATAAACAAAAAAAAAAGCAAAAGCAGGAACAAACAGAAAGAAAGTAGAAGAAATTATCATCCTGTGTTCAGATGTACAATTCCTTTCCAAAGAACTACAAAGGGCAATTTTGAAAAAAAAAACAGTTTTCTGGTTAATTCAATAAATATATTTTTAAAAAATTATGATGAAAAATATAGGTCCTGAATTGATTTCTTTGTCCTTGTTTTTGCTTGCTTTTCTTTTTCTTTTCTGATGTATTTATGTTTTGGGGGAAGGGGGATTATAAACACTGTGGAGGTTTTGTCTTGTAGATAAAAGTAACCTATCAATAGACAATATTCTCCATCACTTTGTATGATGTGGTCCAGTTCAGACAGTTGTCACTGAAGAAAACTTACATAATTAAATATAAAGCACTTGATTTGAGAAAGAGGCTGATGTGTCTTTTGTATCTGAGACTGTGACAGAATCAAGTGAGCAGCTACTCTTTAAAATTCAACCCAATGACTACTAGAGCTTTTGGTTATTTTGTTCCTCAATAATGAAAATTTTTACAGGATGAAGATTTCTAAATAAGATGTTGGTGTGGCTGATAGATACTTTTTAAAATTATGGCAAATAAATGAAGAGATGGGAGAGTGCTGTGCAAAATGACTTCTCAAAAGGCCCTTTTAGCTCAAGTCTTCTATAGTATACAGTACTATTGCAGCCCTCTCTGAGCAAGAGATAAGACATTTTAGGCAAGTTTTAGCTTCTGCAGGGCTGGAACCCTGCTTTATGATTTTTCCCACATTTCCCTAAAATACACAATGCTTGCTACATACTTGATAATACTTGCTGATTTATAGTTTAATCCCTAAGCAATTTTCTTCAATACAGGTTAATATCCAGAGGTATGGAGATATTCTAAAATGGGGCTTCTAGTAGCTCATTAAACTAGTAGCTCATTTCTCATTATAAATTTAATAGATCATAGTCTTCTATTCATTTTAGAAAATTTTCATTTTATGTTTTCTTTTCCTAGATTATAATTCAGTCACTACAATCTCAATCCTTTAAGGAGCATTTAATTTTCATCTTATAGTGATGGGAATTCCCTAGTGGTATTAGTTAGCACTTTAAAATCAAATTATTTTCACTTCTGGAAACTAAGGAATCCTTAGGAAGGAAAAGTGGAAATCAGTTTCAATATAAAATTAATCTTCCTGTTCATGAAATGATGTTGATTTCTTCCAGGTATTTTAATGGATGTGTTGCTGAAAGAGAAAATATATCTTTGTATTGCTATATGAGTTTTCACATATAATATATAAATTGATATATCACCTTATTTATTTAATTGCATATAGAAATGTCCACAGATGTATATATAGAAAGATAGGCAAATGTATGTGTGTGTTTGTGTGTATGTATAATGTGTGTATGTATGTGTATATATGTATATATGTAATATATTTATACATGCACATTTGTGCGTGAGTGTATATATATATATTATTTATATCTCTTCTATCTTATTATATTCTAGTTTAGCTATATTAGGAGGTATGATTATATTTCTAAGCCAGAGAGGTAGAGGGGCAAGGTCTGTCCATTTCATCTTTGTAACATCTCTCACATATTCTCCCTTCTTTTCTATGATGCTTCTATCACCTTGATCCAGATTCTTACCCTCCATACATGGCTGATTGCAACACCCTCCTGGTTAGTTTGCCTGCCTCAAGACTTTCTCCACTTCAGTCCATCATTCATTCGATTTTCAAAATAATCATCATAAAGCACAGGTCTGACTATGTCAGCTCCCTATTCAATAAAACTCCAGTGGCTTCTTATCACCTCCAGGATCAAATATAAAATTCTCTGTATAACATTTAAAACCCTTCATAACCTGCCCTCATCATTTCAGACTTCTTAAACCTTACAATCCTCTACATACTCTTTTATCCATTGACACTGATCATCTTGCTCTTCCTTGGACAAGATGCTCCATCCTCTAACTGGACATTTTAGCTGTCTATCCCCTTTGCATGTTGCTCTTCATCTCTGATTCCTGGTTCCTGTAAG
The DNA here is from genome assembly GCF_016432865.1 of Antechinus flavipes. Lineage (NCBI taxonomy): Eukaryota > Metazoa > Chordata > Mammalia > Dasyuromorphia > Dasyuridae > Antechinus > Antechinus flavipes. The sequence goes on along the minus strand of NC_067398.1, from coordinate 482,609,056 downwards.
TCCCTGCCAAATTCTATCTTATACAGAAAGCCTTTCCTAATACATCTTATTTCTAGTTGTCTTTCCTTCATTTATTTATCTTTGGTGAAATTAGAAAATAGCCAGAATCCATCTTTTATGAAACATCTCTTTGATCCTGAAATGGCATTATTGTAACCTGTAGAATTCCCTTCTCCAGGTAAAATAATACCAATTCCCTTAACTTTTCCTCATAGATCCTATTTTTCATACTTTTAATCACCTTAGTTTTTCCAGTCCACTGAATTCATTAAAATGCTTTATTTTAGTTTAAAATTATTCATTTGAGAAGTAGAATGAAAACTAATGCTTCTAACTCAATGGGAAATGAATGACCAGGATGATTCGACCATGTGCTGACATTCAAGAAGCAGCAAATTTTAAAGAGCTAATTGATTCAAATCTCTGAGAGTATAAATTGTAAAATATCTGCTTTGGTAGAAATTCCCAAATCTGGAAGCACTCTACTTATATGCAATCACAATTACAGATCCAGACAATAAAGATGATGATGATGATGATGATAATGAAAATAATGACAATTCAATATTTTTATCAGTTGTTCTGTATTGGTAAGCAGTATAAAAGGTAGAATCATAGATTTGTAGTAAAAAAGACATAAGTTTGAATTCTGCCTCAGATACTAGATGTAGAGTCATGGACATGTCACTTAATTTATAACATTAGCAGTTTCCTAATCTGTAAAAAGGAGAAAATAATAGTATTTACCTCCCAGAATTACTATGAACAGAAAGTAAGGCAATATATACAAAGTTGGAAAACTCAAAGCCCATAAAAATATTAATTATTATAGTAGGAAAGATAAGGCATAAGTTAAAGAAGGCCTTTTTTCTGTTTTGCTGTCAAAATCTCAAATACAAAAAGCATTTGCTCTTTCTTGCTGTCATGCCCATGAAGCTATCTGTCATAATAGAAGGAAACAACAAGCAAACAAATAAGTACAAACAAGCTATATGTAGGTTAAGTAGGAAATAATCAACAGAGGGAAGGCACTAACATTAAGGAGAGTTGGGAAAGGCTTCCTATAGAACAGTGGTAGGGTATGTTCAGCCTGCAAACCACATAAAGCCTCCAAAATCATTTGATAAGGCAACAGCAGGCGCAGATGAGCTGAAAGTCAAGTATCTCCTTTGGAGTTCTATAAGTTGATAATTTTGTATGGCCCGCAAACGATGTTATAAATATCCAAATGGCCCTTTGCAGAAAAAAAAATATTCCCTACCCCTGCCATAGAAGGTGAATTTTTAGTTGTAATTTGGCCAGGGAAGCCAGAAGGTAGAATTAAGGAGAGAGTATCAGTTCATGTAAGTCTTGCCAGTCCTCTCTGTATTCATCCTGCTGGTTATTCCTTACAGAACAATAATATTCCATAACGTTCATATACCACAATTTACTCAACCATTCTCCAATTGATGGGCATCCATTCATTTTCCAGTTTCTAGCCACTACAAACAGGGCTGCCACAAACATTTTGGCACATACAGGTCCCTTTCACTTCTTTAGTATCTCTTTGGGGTATAAGCCCAGTAGAAACACTGCTGGATCCAAGGGTATGCACAGTTTGATCACTTTTTGATCACAGTTCCAAATCGCTCTCCAGAATGGCTGGATGTGTTCACAATTCCACCAACAATGTATCAGTGTCCCTGTTTTCCCACATCCCCTCCAACATCAGATTATTTTTTCTAAAACATTGTTTTTATTTTTTTGCTCACCTAAAAAGTCTGAATAGCGCAAAATATATCTCCTCTTTCTAGTATTCAAGAACCTACATAAGCTGGTCTTCATCTGCATTACTTCTATTTTCCTATACATCTTCCTGTACATATTCTCCATGGCAATTGAATTGGACCAGTCACTGTCTACTGACCTACTAGATTCATTCCCTAAAAACCAAGAAAATTATGAAAAAAATTAACCAATTAGAAAAGGAGGTCCAGAGTCTCAAAGATGAAAATAATTCTTTAAAAATAGAATTGGGCAAGGGGAAGCCAATGAAGTTATGAAAGACCAAGAAATAACAAAACATTATAAAAAAATGAGAAAAGAGAGAAGAATCTTGTAAGACAAATGACATATTTAGAGAATAGATCAAGAAAAGAAAATATAAGAATAATTGGATCGCCAGAAAGTTGTGACCAAAGAGAAAACCTTAACATAACAATGTAGGGAATAATCCTAGAAAATTATTTAGGAATGATAGAACATGAGGGGAAAGTAAAGATTGAAAAAAACCCACTGATCATCACCTCAATGAAATCATTTGTGGAAAACACATAGGAATATTACTGCCTAATTTTGAAACCTGCCAGATCAAAGATAAAATTTTACAAGAAACAAGAAAAAATAATTCAATTATGCTGAAGCTACAATTAAAATTGTACAAGACATTTCAGCAGCAACAATAAAAGACCACAGGCCCTGGAATCATATCTACAGACAAGCAAAAGAACTAGGCCTGCAGCCAAAAATATCATATCTAGCAAAATTGTCTATAACTTTGAATGAAAAAAAAAAGTGGACAGTCAACAAACTTGCAGGTTTCCAGGACTTTCTTTAAACTAAACCTGAACTTAATGGAAAATTCAACATAGAAGAGAAAGCTGGAACTCAACATGGACAAACTGTTTAAATATGGACAAATCATTTTTTAACATGGGAAATGTATACTTTATGTTTAAGATTGACATCAACAGTAGGGTAGCTCAAAAGAAGGATTGGCAGAATAAAGGCTAAAATAGTAATCATGTTATACAAATGAGGTGCAAAAGAAGAACTGACACAGAGACATTAGAGTGGGGAGGAGGGCTAGTAGTTTTGAACACCTATTTACAGCAAGAATGGGTTTAATAGGCAACACTACATATAAACCATGAAGGGTAAAGCACCCTTTAAAATCTCATAAAGGGGAAGAATGAATGGATGGGGAAGCAAAGGATGAGGGAAGAAGACAAGAGAGGAATCCCTGGATGGGGGGAGGTTAAGTAATAGTAAGCCAAATTATGAAACACAATTTAATGAGAGTCAGCAGTGATAAGAAAGAAGAGTATATCTGGAGTGAGTGTGTATACACATGAGTGTGTATATGTATGTATACATCTACATATGTGTGTATATATATATATATATATTTTTTTTTTCTTAACTGTGACTTGGGGGTGGTGGGGGGATGAAAAGGAGATAATGTGTCTGTCTATATGTGTGTTTATCTATATCTACATATGTATGTATAAATATATCCTTTCTTAATTGTAGCCTGTTTGAGAGTGGGGGGGATGAAAGAGGGAAAAAAATAATGTAAAAAAAAGTATGCAGGAGAGAGCAAAAAAGTAAAGGAAATAAAGAAGACAGACACTCTTGAATATAATTTCTTCTACTTATATGTATATGTGTATATATGCTGGGCATATGACAATGTTCTCTTTTGTTTCATTTTGTTTTGTCTTGTTTTTCTTTTCTTTTATTCTGTTTCTTCAAAATAAAATATTTAATAAAAACAATAAATTGATTAATTATTTGTTTGTTGTTAACATTCTTTTCTTTTTAAATTCTAAGTTACAATCATCCTTCTCCCATTCAATGTGAAGTTAAGCAACATAATATCAATTATTTATGTGAAATCTCTCAAATTCATATTTTCACATTAGCCAAATTTCCAAAAAAGCAAGAAAACAACAGTGAAAAAAATATGCTTCATTTTGCACTCAAGCATCCATCAATTATTTCTGTAGAAGTGGGATAGCATTTTTTTCTTCATGGATCTTTAAAATTTGTCTTGGATCACCGTATTTATCATAATAACTAAGTCTTTCACAATTGGTCATAATTATAACATTCTTCTCACTTCATTTTCTATACTTCATTTGCTATGTTGTTGGTTTTTTCCCTCTGTTGTTGGTTTCCCCCTCATCATTTTCCACAACACAAAAGTATTCCATAACAATCAATTATATCAATTTGTTCAGCCATTCTCCATCTGATGGGTATTCTCTCAATTTGTTTGCCCCCACAAAAAGAATGCTATAAATAGTATTGTACATATGGATCCTTTTCCTCTTGCTTTGATCTCTTTGGGATACAAACTGAGTGGTGGTGTTTCTGGTAAAAGGGCATGTATCATTTTAGAACTCTTTGAGCATAGTATCAAAATGGTCTCTAAAATGGCTGGACCAGTTTATGATGTCACTAATAGTTCATTAATGTACCTGTTTTTCTCTCTAGCATTTGTCATTTTTTATAGGTGTGAAATGGTACCTCAGAATTGTTTTAATTTGCTTTTCTCTAATCAATAGTGATTTAGAACATCTTTTTCTTCTGAAAACTGCCTGCTTATATTCTTTTGACCCTTTATCAACTGAGGAATGAATTTTATTTTTATAAATTTGACTGAGTTCTATACTTGATATATATTTGAGAAAAAAATCATTATTAGACTTTAAAACTTGCTTTAAATTTTTTTGATACTACTTCATTGCCTATGATCTCTTTTTAGCAATACAATTTCTCTATCACTTTTAAATTAGGTCTGTTTTTGTTTTTGCTTTATCTGAGATCATGATTGCTACCCTTTTAGTTTTATTGAAGCATATTAAATTCTATGCTAGTACTTTATTTTAACTCTATATGTGTCTTTCTGTTTCAAGTGTGTTTCCCATAAACAACATATTGTTGGATTCTGATTTGTAATACATATGCTATCTATTTCTGTTTGACAGCTGAGCTCATCCCATTCACATTCACAGTTATGATTACTAAGAGTGTATTTCCTTCCATCCCATTTTTTTCTGTTTCTTCTTATCCCTCTTTTTATCCTGTCCCTCCTCAAAAGTCTATTTTACTTCTAACCACTGCCTCCCTTAATCTGACTAATATAAATATTTGAATTTGCAAGATTTCACATGTATAATAGATATTATGCTTCTTGTCTTCTCAGTGAGCAGAGGAGGGATGGAAGGAAAGGAGATAATTTATCATTCAAATTTTTTAAAAAAAATGTTAAAATAATTAGCAATTTAATCTTTTTGAAACCCTAAAAAACATTTTTGGGAGATCGTTCCAACATAAATGACATATCCATGCTGCTTTTTTATGTAGAATCCTTATAACAGCTCTAATAATGATAAAGTTTAGATTATATGTATCATCTTTCCATATAGTTATATAAACCATTTAACTTTATTGAAGTGCTCATGATTACTCTTTCATGTTTACCTTTTAAAGCTTTTCTTGAGTTTTGTGTTTGAATGTCAGAATTCCTATTCAACACTGGTATTTTATTTATTTTTTTTTTTTGCTGAGGTAATTGGGGTTAAGTGACTTGCCCAGGGTCACACAGGTAGGAAGTATTATGTGTCTGAGGCCAGATTTGAACTCAGGTACTCCTGACTTCAAGGCTAGTGTTCTATCCACTGTGTTACCTAACTGCCCCATCAACTCTGGTATTTTCATCAGGAATGCTTTAAAGTCTTCTATTTCATTAAACATCCATTTTTGCCCTGAAGGACAATGCCCAGTTTTGTTGCTTTGGCTATTATTGGTAGGAATCCTAGCTGCTTTGCTCTCTGAAATTTCATATTCCAAACCCTCCACACCTTTAACATGGAAACCTCTACTGTATATCCTGATTATGGCTCCATTTCAATGCTTTCTTAAAAATATATATATATATATATATATATATTTTGACCCAGGAAGTCTGAATAGCAAACTATGATCTTCTAGGGAATTATTATTTTGGGATCTCTTTCAGGAGATGATCAGTGGATTCTTTCAAAAAATTTTTACTCTCTGGATCTAAAATATCGAGTCAATTTTTCTTGATAATTTCGGAATTATGAAATATGATCTTTTAAGGAATTTTTTTGATTGTGGCTACCTGAATTCTTAAATTAACTTTCTTTGCTCTATTTTTTCAGGTCAATTGTTTTTCTGTTAAATTATTTCACATTTTCTTTGATTTTTTTTTTAGCCTTTTGACTTTGATTTTGATTTCTTGATGTCTTATAGAGTCATTAACTTCCAGATGATTTTTGGTACCTTTTTTCCATTAGGCCAATTCTGTTTTTTTTAAGATTCTGTTTTTTTTTTTTTTGAATTTTTTATGCCTCTTTTACTGTTAATTCTGTTTTCATAATATTCTTGCATTATTTTTTTTTCTTTAACTCTTCCAATAATCTTATTGGGCCTGAATTTAATTAGAACTTTTTTTGAGACTTTGTTTGTAGCCTTTTTCACATTGTTGTCTTCTGACTTTATGTATTGGACTTCCTTGATATTATAATGGCTTTTCATGGTCAAATTCTTTGTTGCTATTTTTTTCTTCATTTTTCCAGCCTATATTGTCTTAGAATTTAATATTAAATTTGGCCTCTGCTCATCTTGGGGTAGAGAGTCATTGTCCCAAATTGCAGGCTTTCTGGTTGCTATTTTTAGGGCTAGTGCTGGGAGTCTGCAAGCTTTTGATGCTCCAAGGTTATATGATCTTGGGAGAAGTAAGTTACTGCTCTCCTGGTCTATGCTCTGGTCTTTATTCAAGAAAGGATCCTGGTCCCCTGCAGCCACAAACTCCAGGGCCCTCTTTGTCTGAAACTGTGACCAGGGCCCCTGCTCTCTTGTGACCCATCCCTCAATGCTTTTCTCTACTTTGAAACTGTGACCCAAACTATATATGATCAATAGGCTGCCAATCAGTGCCAGCAATTCCTGATGCCAATAAAAGATCCCCTATAATCTCTCTCTCTCTTGCTCTCTGTCTCTTTCTGTCTCTGTCTCTGTCTCTGTCTCTCTCTCTCTCTTTCTCTCTCTCTCTCTCTCTCTCTCTCTCTCTCTTTCTCTCAACTAGTTTTTAGACCCTTTTATTGTCTCTGGGATGGGAACTCCTGAAGCTGTTGCTGTTGCTGTTGCAGCAGTTACTGCTGCCACTATTTGTGTGGGCTCTGGATAGATATTCACCAGAGGATCATAAAATTCTCTTACCAACTTCCTAAATTTTCTTAGAAGAAAAAATATTTCACTCGGCCCTTTTGTTGTATCTGCCACTCAAAATTTAATCTGATATGTTACTTTAAAGTTGTATGGAAGAGAATATTGAGAAAGTTCTACTGGAAACTTCTAATCTATCATTTTGACTCCCTAATATAGTAGGTTTTTCAAGCAAGTGAGAGTATAGGAATTAGAGGAATATAATATAGATGACTTTCTTGAGTAATTTAAGAGAAAAAGAGAAGAAAGATGTTGAATTACAGCAATCAGGGATGGTTAGATCAAGTGTTTTTTAATAATTTTTTTAAAGGATTTTTAAAAGATTGGCCTTTATGGGTATATTTGTTAGAAGCAATAAAAGTAGCCAGTAGAGAGATCATAGATAAAATAAGTTATAACGTGAGAGTGAGCATTATAATGAAGGCAAACTTCTGGAACAGATAGGGGATGAGGTCAAAGATACACGTATTGGGGTTTATTTTAGCCAGTAAGAAAGATCTCTTCATCCAAGATAGCAGTGAAGAAAGAGATAATGAATGAAGATGTCTGTTGATGTTAAGGTGAAAAGAAGAAGAGAGAAGAGGGGAAAGGAATGTCTATTACCCATCTCATATAAGCACACAGTGTACTAAGTGTCATCCAGAAAATAGTCAACATAATCCCTAACTTTTTTGTTTTACAAATGGTATGGGGCTGCTTTCTAATACTATTTGCTCCACAATTCCATCATGGTGATTTGACCCAAATCATATATCATTAATTAAGGCTCCAGCTCTGATAACTGAATTAAATACAAGAGAATCTAGAGCAAGTTGTCTTTTAAGGCTGTTCAGTAGAGTATATTCTAATGTTCATAATAAACTCGCTTTCCAAATGAAAGAGGCTTTGAAATCAAATACATCCCTAAATACCTGGTAAATCTTTAATTTTACAAGGAGAAACTATATAAAAATGGTTTAGGACTGAAAGCTACATATGCTAATAATTATTCACTCCATGATAATACGTTAGGTAACACTGGAATATTTAGATTGTCTCCTCTAATCCTTCATTGATAGAATTGCAATAAATAGTGATGCTAAACTTGAACAGTAACCAATCTCTACTACATATTGCTTTAGAAAACCATGGATTAACATCATGTGTACTGGACTGTGTGTGTTTTTTTTTAATTAAACATTTTATAATTACACCCGAATTGAGTTCTAGCTTCACCAGATCTAGAATTTGATACTTCTGTTATAAGGAACATCTGGAATCATTTAGTTCAATCTCAATATGAAATACAATATACAGATAAGTGATTCTTCACAGTCTTATTATATACCTATAATGTTGCTCATACAAGAGATCTTACTATGTAACAAACCAGACTATTCTATTTTCCATTTTCAGGCATTCCTAATTATGTGTGTGTGTGTGTGTGTGTGTGTGTGTGTGTGTTAATATTGTATCAATGCCTGCTTTCCTATAACTGCTCTCCATAGGTTTTATTTCTGTAAATATCAGTTTTGTGACCAACCTTCAAGTATTTGAAGGTAGTTATTATATTTACCCCAGTAAATATTTTCTTAAGGATTGGAGGATCTCAAAATTGGAAAGATCCTTGAAAAAAATGAAATGTAATTTATACATGAAAAAGAATCCTATATAATTTGTTAGCTATGGGGTCATCCAGCCTTTATCCAAAGACATCCATTTAGGGTGAATATAATACCTCTTGAGGGAGTATACTCCACTTTTGGACAGCTTTAACTTTTAGGAATTTTTTTATAATATCAGCATATTAAATATGCAGTCAAGAAGAAGGAACTACTGAAGAAAAATCATGGAATTTGAATTAGAGATTTTAGCAGCATTTTAACAAGGAATTATAAAATTCTTGAAAAGTTGTCATTTAGCCTGTGCATGAAAACACCCAAAGAGAAGGAACCTCCTACCTATTAAGGAAAACCATTCCATTTATAGGCAGCTCTAACTCTTAGGAATTTTTTCATCTTATCTAGTCTAAATTTGCTTCTTTGCAATACATTGTTTTGTACTAGAAGTAGCATGATACTATAGAGAAGTGAAGCAGATTTGGAGTTGGCCTGGGTTCAGATGACACCACTATCAATTGTTAGCTATATAACCCTGGACAAACATTTCATTTACCTAAGCCCCTATTTTCCTTTTCTGTAAAATGTAGCCATTAGACCAAATGACCTTTAAGGTCCCTTCCGGATCTAAAATTATGATTCTATGATCCTTATGGCTAAAGATAACAGGTTATACTTCTTTCCATTTAACAGCATTTTAACCATGAAGTTATCTATCACATCCCTGCTAAATTGTCTCCTTTGAGATTATATACCCAAAGTTTCTTTAACTGATCCTAATAAAGGATGATTCCTGATGATCCTTCTTTCTCTGGACACTTACCAGCCAATTTGTATCCTTTCATTATACTTAGAACATTAGAACTTAGAACTTAGAACATTTAGCCTGCTAAGAACAGAGTACCACGGGGCTATACTACCTGTTCCTGAAAACTTATCTAGTCCCATAATCTATTCCCCATAAAAGCCATTTCAAAATCCACTTACCATTTCTAACATGTTGAGTCTTATACTATTTAGAGAATTAGAGAACATTTCCTAGAAGAATTCTATTTGGATGCACAGTTTCAAACTTATTGCCTGAACTCATCTCTTATGGGCCATATACTTTAAGAAGAAATACAGAAGAACACTGGCATATTGTAATCTTTTTATACCTGAGTGGGAAAAGCAATTCTCCTCCCTGTAACCATGCCAACATATATTTATACTACAGAGGGTCCAACTGCTAAATCCATCTCTCCATAGTCACTAAAGGTGAATTTTGTTATTTATTAATGTAGAAACAGTTTCCCCAAAGAAGAGTCTAACACTTAAGTCGTAAGCAAATTTTATGCAAAGCAACCTCTTATTTAGGGCAGTTTTATAACTATTAAAGTTGTAACAAAGGTTAGCATATGAGAAAATAACAAAATATGTGCTGGAAAATAAGATTGAGGTCATGAAACAAAAGAGGCCAAAGGCTTTAAGAATTGAGAGAATTTAAGTATCAACTCCATATCTATATGTGATAAATAATGCTTTTAGAAGAAAATAGAGGACATCTTTACAGCAAGTTTCTTTAATAGAGATCTGATAGATTGGCTAGCATGACAGGGAAAGAATGAATATTGGAGGGGATGTGGGAAAACTGGGACACTGATACATTGTTGATGGAATTGCGAATGTATCCAACCCTTGTGGAGAGGAATTTGAAACTATGCTCAAAAAGTTACCAAATTGTGCATACCCTTTGACCCAGCAATGTTACTACTGGGCTTATATCCCAAAGAGATCTTAAAGAAGGGAAAGGGACTTGTATGTGCAAGAATGTTTGTGGCAGGTCTCTTTGTAGTGACCAGAAACTGGAAACTGAGTGGATGCCCATCAATTGGAGAATGGCTGAATAAATTGTGGTATATGAATGTTATGGAATATTATTGTCCTGTAAGAAATGACCAGCAGGATGAATACAGAGAGGACTGGCGAGACTTACATGAACTGATGCTGAGTGAAATGAGCAGGACCAGGAGATCATTATATACTTCAACAACAACACTACATGATGACCAATTCTGATGGACGTGATTCTCTTTAACATATAAAGGACTGCTTGCCATCTAGGGGAGGGGGTGGAGGGAGGGAGGGAAAAAAATTGGAACAGAAACGAGTGTCAATATAAAGTAATTATTAAATAAAAATTAAAAAAAAACAATGAGATGAACCAAATCAGTTCCAATTGTTCGGTAATGAAGAGAACTAGCTACACCCAGCAAAAGAACTATGGGAAATGAGTGTGGACCACAACATAGCATTTCCACTCCTGTTATTGTCTGCTTGCATTTTTGTTTTTCTTTTCAGGTTATTTTTATTCAGGTTATTTTATTTCTAAATCTGATTTTTCTTGTGCAGCAAGATAACTGTATGTGTGTGTATATATATATATACTTTTATTTAACATATACTTTAACATATTTAACATGTATTGGTCTACCTGCCATCTAGGGGAGGGGGTGGAGGGAAGAAGGAGAAAAGTTGGAACAAAAGGTTTTGCAAGGGTCAATGCTGAAAAATTACCCATGCATATGTCTTGTAAATAAAAAGGTAAAATAATAAAAAAAAAGGTCTGATACAATAGATATTGAAGGAACTAATTCAAGTATATGAGAATGAGAGCCACCCCCAATAAATAAATGATCAAAAGATATGAATAGGCAGTTTTCAAAGAAATCAAAATTGTTAAAAGATATGTAAAAGTCTACAAATTAATAATAATTAGAGAAATGTAACTTTATATAACTCTGAGGTCCTATCTTATATTTATTAGTTTGGAAAATATGATAAAAAGAAAGTAACAAATGTTGGATAGGCTGTGGGAAAACAGGCACAATAATACTCTTGGTTGAGCTGTGAATTGGTCCAACAATTCTAGAAAGCAATTTGGAACTGTGCCTAAAAAGTCACTAAAGACCAATAACACTTGGCCAATACCCCAAAGAAAATAAAGAAAGAGTAAAGGGACTCATATGTAGCAACCTGTTTATACCAGCACTTTTTGTTATGTCAAATGAATAGAAACTAAGAAGGTATCTATCATTAGGCAATGGAAATATAAATTATGGCATATAAATGTAATGTTATCTTATTGATAGCGTTTTTTAATTATATATAATACATATATATAAAACATAATAATAATATTATTTATTTTATTATCAATAAGAAATGACAAAAGGGATATCTGATAAGACTATATGAACTGTTGCAGCAGAAAGTGAGCCAAACTAGGAAAGATAGTATGTAGAGAGAAGGGAATAAATATTTATATAGTACCTACTGTGTGCCAAATATGTGCTAAATGCTTTATAAAAACCTCATTTGATCATGGCCTCTGAACCAGGAATACAATTTATACTACAACATCATAAAACAAACATCTTTTGAAAAACTTAAGATCAAAGCAGTGATCAATGACAGAATGATAGATTCAAAATGCAAAATAAATTGTATTTTTGAATACAGATAGTGGGAAAATTTGTTTTACTTGCATAATTGTTATAAAGGTTTTGTTTTTTCTTTTTTTAACTGAGGGAGAAAGAAGGCAAGAGGGACTAGAGAGATAGGTTTTTCAAAAAAAAAAGAAAAAGAAAAAAGGCAATTATTGAAGCATTTAAAAAATGTATAGGAACAGAAGGATAATGAGAAATATACATGAACAGGCAGGATAACTTTGAATATTATATATTGGATTTTTATATGCTTTAAAGGAAAATAAAGATATATGTAAGATAATTTGAAGTGTCATGTTCAACTTTACATATGGAAATGCTCATTATATTTGATTTCTGTTAAATTTAAAAACAAAAAATTGAAAAGAGAAAAAGGATATAATTGATAATAATTGCCTAATTGACAAAGGCAAACAACAAATAATAGCAATGATGAAATCCACTATATTCTTTTAAAAATTCATTTTCACTTATTTTTATAAGCATTTTCTTTCTCTCCTTCCCATAGCTTTGTACCAACAGAACAATTTAAAATATTCACAATAAGTATTAATAGTTTAGCAAAACAAATTCCTACATTAGTTATGTCTAAATAGGTATGTCTTACTCTGGATTTTAAGTTTATCACTTCTTTTACCAGAGGTAGATGACAAGATTCTTCTTTAGTCCTCTTGATACAGTTTTATCATTGAATTACTCACTGTTCCAAAGTCTTTGAAAGTCATGCTTCTTTATATTATTGACATACAAATTGTTTTCCTGGTTTTGTTCACTTTTTTGTGCATTTGATCATATACCTCTTCCCAATTTCCTTTGAAACTATTTCTTATGGCACAAAAATATTTAATTACATTTATACACTAGGATTTGTTTAGCAATAAAAAGTCATTTTCTTGGTTTCCAAGTGTTGCTACTATGAAGAGTTGCAATAACTTTTGAACATAATGACCACATTCTAACAGGTAAGAAAAGGGTAGATGCCATGGTGAGAATTATATTTGAATCACTTCGCTATAAAGTTAGGCTATTAACTTGTAAGAACAAAAATAAACCCAACACAGAATAGAACACAGGACAATTAGAAGAACAAACTTAAAAGATGTGTTATGTGATCAAAATAGCTCTAAATGTATAAAAATTATAGATATTGACATGAACTCTAATACCAATTCAAAGCATCATCACAAGATAACAAAAAACCTCTAGAATAAATAACTGATTTCCTTGCCTAATAGATATATTATTGGTTTGCAATATGAACTCATTTATAATATTACATAGATGATGATATAACATATGACTGACACTGGCTCATAATGTGAAAGAAAATAATAGGGGAAATGTAGAGAAAGCTTCACATGAGACACAAGTCAGATCATTTTCAGAAAAGTGGAAGTCACTTTTGACACTATGCTGATTAGATTAAGACACTGATTGCCCCCTAAATATTTGGTGCCCTCTAAATAAGATTAATGATCACTGACCCAACTACCTATATAAGAAAAAAACTATGTAGATGAAGATTATTTGTTATCCAGATTGTGAAATGTAGTTAGATGAACACCCTATTGCTCAGGTTAATAACTATAATTCTCTTGCAAAGATATTACAGATAGACAATGAAGTGGGGCCCAGGACTGGATATAAAAAAAGAGTATAGATAACATTTGGAATAATAAATAGTACTCTCAATGACCCTGAAATTCTTCCTGAAATAAAATACTATTTTTTTAACATCAGTATTCTTCTGGTGATATTATATTGCTGCAAATCATGAAATATTATAACCTCCAAAGAATCAAAATTGTGAGTCATTCAAAGGGCAACAGAGAAAAATACAGAAGCTGTAAATTGGCTAGAGCATAGTATGGTACAAAGTGGCATGGAATATATCATTACAAAAATGTGTGACCAGAGAAAAGGTGAATTAGTCAGGTGAAGGAACATGATGGCATAATCAGGAGACAATATGCACACTATACTAGTAATTGTGTAATTAATGTTATGAGATCTGTTAGGAAGGACTGAGCACACTGGGGGAATCCCAATCAAAGAATTATGCAAAGATACTGGTAAATATGGAGGATGACAAGGTATATAAGGGTAGTGTTTGGTGGTCCCAGGGTAAGGAACCTGTCATTGATTTTTGTTATCACAAATACCCTGAAACATGCCCTGAAATATTAACAAGTTTCTCTTTTCTTATTCCATTCAAAGCCAATTTCTATCACTATGGGTGTTTCATATCTTCTCATTTTACCTAACAGAGAATAGAATTATTCACAAATTTTATATTTAGCTGCTTCAAATTAAGCTTGTCAAAATTTATTCTCCATATTTATTATGCTGGAACAGAAGAAATGCTTGTGTTTTAAAGCATAAGGGGACAAAACTAATGTAGACCCAATCACACATTCATAAATACTTTATTGTGTTCCTACTTTAGGTAAATTTGTTTCATGGGGGCCTTTTTTGATGTCCCAGAATGACATTTAATTAGCAGGGCTTGGTCACCATAGCTTCCCTTACTATGTTCCCCAAATAACACTACATGAAGATCAGGGCTGGGGCTAGGGAGTACCTGGACCTAGAATCACTCTGAAGATACACACTCAACGTCCTTCCTAACACTTTCTAGAAACAGAAACAGCCACTTATTATGCATTCAATTAATACACACTCCACTCTTTGCTTCTCTCATTCTCTGTGTCCCTGTCTCTCCCTTTCTCTTTTCATTTGTTTCTCTTTTTGCTTTTTCCTCTTTCTCTGTCTCCATCTTGCTGTGTGTGGCTCATCTGTCTATCATTATAGTTCTACTTCATTTACTCAATAGCCTTTTATGGTCCTCCCCTTCCACACACACATCCAAAAGACAAATCTTACTATTGTGGGACAAAGACTTAAACATTCCCTCTCTCATCTTCTCTTTTCTTCCCTTTTTTTTCTAGTAGTACTTTGCATTTACATAGAGTTTTGAAGTTTTTAAAGCTATTTAACATAAGTTATCTCATCAATTCTAAAACACATTTATTAATGTGCACAGAAAGAAGCCCTTCAATTTACTAAATAAAACTTTTTTTATTGTTCACTTCAAACCAAAGGCTTATGTCATCATCTAATTTGTCTATCTTTCTTCAGTTAAATGTGAAGTAATTGATAATAATCATTTTGTTTCCACAGAGAAGGTATCTGATTCTCTAGATGTTAGCAATGTGATCAGGTGAAGATTTTCAAAAATGGCTTACACAAATTGTTAATTATTCAATTAGGAAGTGGTCTATGTGCACTACTTACTGATATTTGGACATAAACACTTATTCAATTTATCTCCTTTTGTAATGTTTTCTCATATGTCTGTGTCTCTTTTAGAGCTAATGCACTATTACTTCAGAGGGCAAGGGCTATGTTTTCTTAATTCAGGCTGGGGAGCAACTAGCAAAGCACAAACATGTGCCTCTAAATAAATTCTTTAAATAGTTAAAGAGTGTCTTGAATATGACAGATGCTCCTTTTTTGAATGGTGAATGAATGAATAGAAGATGAATGTGATTTAAAGTAGCAACTCCTCTAGCCTATGCTAATACATGGAATCTGTTGACTCTTACAACCAAATTGCCAATTCATGAATAACAAGGTGTTACAGGAAAAATGTTCACTTCTGCCCTAAACAGCAAGTAAAAGCTTTCCACAAAAACACAATAATTATAGATGCATAGATGGAATAAAGCAGGTTTTTTTTAAGTGTGGTATATTTGAATAAGCTCAGATTGAACTCTCTTACATGCTCTGTGAGTTTTTCCCCCCTCTTGGAATTCACTGCAACCATTTCAACATTTCTCAACCACCTGAATAAATAAATGCTGAAGGAAGAACTAAGTCAGCTGAGTTAATTGCCTTGGCTGCAGTAGCCTAGTGTCGCATTCTTTTCAAACTAGCTTTCCTCAAAATCCTGCTATTTTAAGTAAAACCACTAGATGGTGCACTTTGTTCTTGGCTCCTTAACCTAGAAAATCATTTAGAAATCACAATACTTAAGACATGGGATTCTATAGTCAACAAAAACAAAAGAAAAGAACTACAGTAAGAAAACAATTTAATTTGTTTACCTTTTGACTTTGGTTATCCTTGACTTTGGCCAAACCTTTCTCTTACTCAATGTTTCTTAATAGTAAAAGAAAACCAGTGCAGGCTTTTGACTATTATGAAGTCAAATATCTATAACCCTCCCTTGCCTAGTTTTCAGTTTTGCCTAAAACCAAAGCTGTTCTGGGATCCATAAAAGAAAGATTCCCCAGCTACTCCATAAAATCAACTTCAACCCTAGAGACATATTAAAGCAGTAAGCATTTGTCTACTAGTCCACCTTACTAGACTCAGAATATTCTAAGCTAG
Organism: Antechinus flavipes; assembly: GCF_016432865.1. Taxonomy (NCBI): domain Eukaryota; kingdom Metazoa; phylum Chordata; class Mammalia; order Dasyuromorphia; family Dasyuridae; genus Antechinus; species Antechinus flavipes. The sequence continues at coordinate 482,592,558 of NC_067398.1, read as the reverse complement.
GTCAAAAAAAAAAAAAACAAAAACAAAATGTAGTACAGATTTCTTCTCTATTTTAAAGGATTTATAAAACAGGCTCTGTAGTATTATAAGGTGAAATCCATAGATATTCAAAGCTCACTACTGTGTTCTAGTCTAAGAAAGTCTTTGTCTTATGTATAGAACATTAATCTGCTTTTGAGTTATTTTCCCCAAAATGCCATGGGTTTATGCATTTTGGTTTGGAAGGCATTATGGTTATCTTTACTTTATTTAGATTCTACCTCAAAGTCATTTTATTTGACTGTCTGTTTTCACAACAAAATGCTTAAATTTTAATAAGCAAATATTTTAGTGAAGTTGATGGAATGGTCAGTTATTTTGCAGCTATTGTGATAGTAATCTTTGGTTTTAAGGAAGCTGTGCTCAGTTTTTCACAAATCACAGGGATTTCATCATCACTGATTTTTTTTTCCTACTAGGGAGCTTTCACATGACCTCCTCTACTCTTCATTCTTGCCACCCTAACACACACTTTACTTTATGAATTAATTATAGCCTCTCAACTCAAGCAGCACTCAACTCTCTGAATCCTTAATTTCTAGGAATGACTGTAGCAAATCAGTATGATCCCCTTTTCACTGGATAAATGCAGTATAGCTGAACTCAATCCTTTTAGCTGCTTTGCTTGGAGTAGAAGTTTATTTCTGTTATAAAATAATAATGTAAAAATATTTTAACATGTTCCTACAAATAGAAATCCTAAAACCCATTTTAGAAATGGTAGCTATGGAGAGGTGGAAAATAGAGTCAATGATTAGATATTCTCACTTTATCTTCATTTTTTTCAGTCAGTCTTTGACATTGAGAAGTGATTGTGAGGAACATTTTAAAAAATTAACTTCACACAATTAATATATATATATAATATGTACATATTATTAAATATACATGTAAATTATATATAATTAAATCAGTAGCTTTTGAATCAGTGTTGACATATATTATATATGGTATTGGGAATGAAATATTAAGTGCATATATATTTTTTCATATATATATGGGTATATGTCAACACTGATTCAAAGCTAATGATTTATTTTGTGTATGATTTTAGATCTCTTGTTTCTTCTCTATCCTCCCACTGTCACTCTTTGGCTCTCTCGTAGTTTGGCAGAGGTTGAACTAAATTGTTCTAAAGTCTGTTCTAGCTCTATACCTGTGATCCTATATTAATGGACAATTAAGAATTAGCTCTTCTCTCACTTTATCCTCAAGAAGCATCTAAAATATTTTGTTTTCTCTAAATGGACATTTCCTTATAATATAAGGGATTTTTTAAAATGTCAATCTGGTTGGGCCTATGTGGGGATGACATTAGGAGTAAAACACTTAGATCTGATGGGCTAAGAACTTTTCTTAAAAATGAATGAACATTCAGATCAAAATGTACAAATCTCTACTATTTTCTCCATGGTTTCATAGACATTGCATACCAAATAGATAGACTATTTTCATCCTGTCCTAGATATAGATATGTATATGAATATATAATACACACATAAAGACACATGCACATGCATGTATATGGTACATACATATGCATATACATGTATATATGTATGTATATGTATAAAAATGTAAGAATTCTTGACCTTTGGTCATCCTTTGAATTGTCTCAAGGAACCAATAGCCTGTTAACTTATTTATTTTTATAGCAGAATGAATCAAATAATTTCTTCCTCTTTTTCTCCTTTAGTACCAGTGATCCCTTCTAGTCATAAAGTGAAAAAATCCCCTTTGACTTTTCTGATGTTTTGATCCTTCTGCCCTTCTTTCTGTATTTCCTGCAGATCAGATTCTGAATTATTAGTTGTTTTGTGAAAAATTTGGACACATACTCTAGATGAAGTTGGAACAATGTTTCTAACCCAATATAAGTACTTTTGATAATATGGAATATGTCCAACTAGTTCTGTTGTTTCCATACTATTAGTTCATTTCAAATTATGTGTATTAAGTGAAGCTTATTAAATGCTACATGTATGTAGGCTACATACATAATCTACATCATTAAATCTGGCATTAACTGCTACTTCTAAGACACATCATAGTTCCAAATAAGAGGTACCCATATTGATGCCAAGAATCCCCAGAACTTAGTACATAGTGAGAATTCAACAAATTTTTACTAAATAGCATCCACTAGACAGATACATTGATGAATGTTTTGTTAAGCAGAATTCCAAACCTGAAATGATTAAGAGTGCCTACAAAGGCTCTTCCCTACTACAAAAAGTCATATCTATAGCACACACACAAAAATCTCCAGCAACTCGCAGCAATTTAAATACTATTTTAAAGCAATACATGATATTTGAATTGAATTACTAAAAAATCAGTGCCACTGGGTGAGATTCTCAGAGGGTTAATGGCGGAACGATAGTCTCCAATCATTTCAGAATAAAGGTTGTTTGAAGTTAATATTGTTCATTGTTCAATTTCATTGTTCAAAACAATAATAATATTATACTAAATAAAAGGAATTTAAAAATATGACTTCTTATAAATGATTAGTGTATTTTTTATTTGGAGGCTGGCTTTATATAGAAAGATGGGTTTTGAATATCTTTTGTCTTTTCTTTGAGTTTATAATAGTAATCTTTTTTTTAAAAGCAATTTCAATGTGCTAGAATCTGTGTGATAAGTTCTACACTATTTTCATCCTGTCTAAGATATAGATATGTCCCTCTATAGTGACATATATGTACCTTTGGGATTGTTATATTTTATAAAAGGAAAACATGTTGTTTTTATCTAGACTTAACAAAAAATGTGATAAGCTTTCACTGAAATACATTACATAGTCCATATAAAATACATTTTGAAAAGACGTAAATTCCTCAAAGGACCTGCATATAATTTCACAGCTTGAGATAAAAAATAATATATTTCTGTTTTCACCATAAGACCATTAGTCAAAAGCTAAATTTTACTTTCTTGATGGACACTCATCATATTGTCAATAATAAGTGTGGTTCCATGTGGGTCTTATATCTGTGTATTTTACTACTAGAAGTATAAGAAATACAGAAATGCTTTGGATCTGAATCCATTATAGAACAATGCATTCTGCCTTTTTCAAGCATTTAACATTAAGCACATTATTTTTTATCAGTGATATAATTACCCAAGAGACAGAATTACGTGTAGAAACGGGCAGCTTTGTGACACAAGAAAGAGAGCAATGGGCCTGGAGTCAGAAGACCTGAATCCAAATTTTATTTTAGGTATTTAGCTGTGTGACCTTAGACAATGTACTTAACCACTGATTGCCTCAGTTTCTTCATCTGTAAAATAGAGATAAGGACAGCATCTAACTCCCAGGGTTGTTATGAGATTCAAATGAAATAATAATTGTGAACTGCTTATCACAATGCGTGTCACATAGTAAGTGCAATATAAGGTTAGCTATTATTATTAATGTATTATAATGGAAAGATAGTATCTCACATTTAGGCAGTGTTTTAAAGTTTGCAAAGGCACCTTCCATATATTTCACTTGCACTGTAGAACAGCCCTATGAGGTAGCTACTAGTAGTATTATTATGCTGTTTTTGAAGATGAGTAAACAGAGACTTTAAGTGAATTATTGCCTAAGGCCTTATAATCAACAATGTCCATGGTAGGCTTCAAATACAGGCCTTTTAGGATTTCATGTTGAGTGTTCTTTTTACTATATTAAGATAGATATTTAAAGAGCACTAGAGTAAGAAGACCTGCATTACATGTAGTAGGAGATAATCAGGAAGGGTCAGAGAAAGAAGAGCCAATGATCAGTGACTCACTGCTGAGGAGAATTTGGACAGCTATTTATTGAGCTAACATTAGTAATAGAGGAGGCTGTTAGTCTCTTGAGGTATGTATACCGAGTATGAGAGGAAAATTTCCCAATACTTATGAAATGTAATGAATATTCTCTAGTGCTGTCAGAAAGATTCAAGAAAACATTGCTAAGGATTATAAAATCTTGGTTAAGAAGCTGAAAACTTTAGAGATACATATTATGTTTTCATAATTTTTGCAAGTGAAGGTAAGTTTCAATAGAAAAAAGCAGCAAGTTAAGAAGATTGTGTCTAAGAATGGGTTGTGGATCTGGGGGCTTAAAATATAAAAATGATAAAGCTTTTGGCCATAAATAAAGTGAGTATCCATATATACATATACACAGAAATATGCATATATACATTTTCCCCTTGTTTGGCTTAATGATAAATTCATGCTTTTATAGATAAAGACATCAAAAAAGGGAAACATTTTTTGGGCCTGATTTTAACTAAAAATTAGTCAAGCTGATTTCTTGGCTAAAAACAATAAAGAACCAATTTCCATCTTAAAAAGTAATGGAGAAGAAGGCATTTCATACTATGACATAGACCCCAAGTGTTGTCATCTTAGGAGACATGAGAAACTTCTAAGAATGAAACTCTGAAGACTCTCAGCTAGGACAGTGCTTGGCACAAAGTAGAAGCTTGATACATATTTGTTGATTAATTAACACAAAGCAAAATAATTCTAATGAGAAGCAAAAGGAAAGTATCTAAAGAGATTGATTTGGATCAACTTAGATCAACTAAGGGATATAGTTGCTGCTTTTGTTGCTGAATGGAACAAAGTAGAAAATGATAAATGTAGCTATCCCACTACATTTCACAAACTGAGGCCCAAATATGTTACCTGACAAGTTGTAACAGGTTGTAAGAATCAAAGATGGGATTTAAATCCAAGTCCTCCGACTCCAAGATTAAGTCATGTTCACTATATGTCTGTGACTAAGAATCAGTAACTTTTATTTATTTTTCTTGTCTTAACCAAGGAGAATAATTTTGTGACTAGAATGCATAGAACAAAAAATGTCTAAGAGCAAAATCCCCAAATCCTCCCCTGAGGGAGTTCAAGTCATCAGGCTAAGATGAACTACCTTTCAAGACAGTGAGATATACATAGTGAGGGCTGAGTGTGCCAGTGTTCCAGAACACTCCATCCAGAACCCTATGCTTCCTGGCTTTTGAAAGAGCTAATAAGTATGACTTCTTAGTCATTGTCAATGATATGTGAAAGATCTTGAAGAATGGGAGAGAGTGTTTCAGTAATTGAGAAGAGCAGATAGCAGTTTTCACAAAAAGAAAGAGAAATGAATCTCCAAATTATAAACCGGTGAACATGATGATCACAGAGATTGCGTGGCTTCATCAAGAACAGGTCATGCCAGCCTAACTTGATTTTTTAAATAAGATTACCAGATCAGGGAAATGATATAAAAATAGTTTACTTAGATTTTTAACCCAGAATTTAACAAATCAGTCATGGGATTCTGGTGGACAAGATGAAGGGATATAGATGAGATGACAGTATAATTATCTCAATTTAGAAAAGTCAGTGAAGGAGGTTATTTGTGATTTGATGTCAAATTGCTTGGAAGCAGGCCCCAGTGGAATTGGTTCTTGGTCTTTTATTTAATATCTTTATTTATCATGCTTACTTTTATTGTTTAATATCTTTATCTATAATGCTTATCGGTGTTTAATAAGGATGGCATCCTTATCAAATTTTCAGTTAGTTTATCAAATTAACGACAGTTATGTCCAAAAAAATTCTATAGCCTAGGACCTTGGTCTGTGTCTGAGGAATCAATGTAAAGGAAAAAAAATCATTTTAAGAAGCATAAGATTGAAAAGCAGATTTGGCAATTTTAGTGAATTACAAATCATTGTAAATCAAAAATGCTATGACAGGAAAAAAGCTAATTAGAAAATTTAATCTCTGAGGCTAGAGAAGTAAAAATTCCTTTGGGATTTAACCCTCTGGTAAGAATAGATTTGGATACTGGATTTAATTCTGGATGCCACATAGAAGGCAGGGCAACTAGACAAAAATGGCAACATACCATCTGTGGCACAGGTAAGGGAATTCTGGAAAGGTTTATTCTGAAAAGTAGTCAACTAGTGTGGAGGTGAAGATGATAGATGTTTCTATTTTTTAGAAGAACTATCACAGTGAATGAGGGATTATATTTGTGTTTGGCCATAGAGGATCAAATTTGGAGCAATGGGATGGAAGTTGCAAAAAAGTCAGATTTAGAATTGATATAGAGAAAAATGTCCAGAAAGGTAGCTATTCAAATAGAATGTGCTGCCTCAGGAAGTAATAGTTTTCCCCTTACAAGATATGTATAATCAAGAATTGGATAGCCAAGTTGCTGGTGTAAAGGTCCAGTAACAGACTTTGATGGTCCATGATTCAATGATCTTGACAGGAACTTCATCTTTACAATTTTTTTCCTTATAAAATTGGAATATCTGCACTATCCACTTGATAGAACTGTTTTGAGGCAAGTACTTTGTAAACCTTAAAGAAGGATGGAAAAGTGAACTATCTTTTAATCTACTTTATTTTAATAATCTTCAAAACAATGCCACAGAAGACTTTCACAACCAACCCATGAGGTAAAGGCCTTTTTGAACTTTAAAGACGTATGTGAGTTATCTCTTAGTCCTACACAGCCCTTGGAACCACTTAATACAATTAATACTATTATGGAGTTGAGATATTTGCTGATGATCCTTTCCTTTTGCCATTAATGTAATGGGAAATTACTTTAATGAGGACATGTGTAATATGACCTGCCTGGTTTCAACCACATGGAGACTTGGTATACATAATGAAGGGGCCCTTCTCTCCACTTCAGTTCATGGACAAGTTTCCTCTGTTTCCTACAGATCTCCTGCGTGGTCATAAAAGATCTTTTGATTGGCTGCTGAGTCAAAAGAGAAGGTAGTGTACAGAAGTTTCAAGCAGAAGATCTTTTGTTCTCTTCCCAGATGTCAATAAAAACTATTTTAAGCCTCTGCATGGGGGAAAAGGAAGCAGCTTTGACTTCCTTGTCTCCATACCCAGAAATCATATGGCCATGAACATCATGGGTGCTTCTGCTGCTCTTATTTAAATATCTTCTTTCTTGATCTTAGGTGAATGAATATCCTGAGATGGCAACCAGCAAGACAGGAAATACACTAAAACCATCAAAGGTCCCATTAGCAACCAGAGCTGAAGATGGTGGCAAACATGAGTTGTGTCTGATAGAGACCATACAATACCCCTGAAAATCTTTATCCAGCCTGCAATGACTCAGCCCCATTGAGCAAAGAAGTGACTAATCCATTCATCTATTAGACGTGCCATGTGCATCAAGAGAGAAAAGAAGGAGTTCCATCTTTCAGATGGGATGAGGAAAGGAAAGAGAGTGAGTTTTCTTTTTTTCCCACCCTGAGGCAATTAGGGTTAAGTGACTTGCCCAGGGTCACACAGCTAGGAAGTGTTAAGTGTCTGAGGCTAGATTTGAACTCAGGTATTCCTGACTTCAGGGCTGATGCTCTATCCACTGTGCCACCTAGCTGCCCTAGGAAGAGTGATGTTTACCAACCATTTAATTTGAGTCCATTCTCCAGAAAATGAGTGAGTGTCTCTTCATTTGGGGAGATGTTGTACTCTAGTTCCTGCTTTGCCTTTTCAGTAAAAGGTATTTACCTTTGTAAATAATTAGTTGATGTCAATTGATTAATTGTTACTAGGGATATGTTAACTGGAGAATATACCAGATGGGAGTTTGTGAGCAATAAGAGCCATAATCCCCCAGGGTTAATCTAAGAGTCAAAGGGAATAAGTAATAGCCAACCTAGTCTCGTTTGAGTTGCAAGAATGATCCCAGAGTGTTATGGGCCAGAACTTGAAGCAAGGTACTAAGTCAGTGGAATTGATAGAAACAATAGTTATCTAATTTAGCATGTTTCAGTATGATTGATTTAATCCTACAAGGAGATGTTATGGGCCAGAACGTTAAACAAAGTACTAAGTGGAACTGAGGAGACAATGGTTAAATCTAGTTTAGCATTGATTTAATCTTACAACAAATAATGGTTTCCTAGTGATATAATGATTGGTTTGTACTCAATATGGAACTTATAAGGAGGAGCTCTCAGGGCCAGAAAGGACAAGTACACTAGAAGCTATCGGAGGCTGAGACAGATTCATTCCATCTTCCACCTTTATTATGGCTGGAGGCTGAAGCACAAACTCTTGGAAGTCAGGGAGATTCAGAAGCCAGAGAAGGCAGGTGGGAGCTCAAGCTCTCGGAACCAAGACTACAGAAGGCCTCTAAGAAAGCTAACCCACCGTAGGAAAGGAGACAAGACTTGGAAAAAGACAATAAAGGATTTGGACTTTAATCCCTGGCTGCATTTGTGGTGATTACTGAACTGAAAGGAAGGCTGCCTCCAGAGACCCCAAGAGAACCCTAGCAAGAGAAGACTGCATTTTAGAGAAAAATATTACACTAAAGACTTTAATTAATTAGAAAAAATAAAGTATATACTCATAAGAAATAGTACAGTTATGGCTAAGTCCTACAAGCAAGGAAAAGGAAGAGGAAAAAGAGATTGGTGGGAAGATAATGTTAATAATTAAAGAAGGGGATTCAAGTGATATTTTCTGCCCTTATCTTTTACAAAGGAGCATATACCTAAAGATTAGAGAACAATATAAATCTCTGATCTAAAAAGTGTTTTACACACACACACACACACACACACACACACACACACACACACCCCAAATGCATGTTCTGATGATATACCAAGGTGCTAGAAGAAATTATATATTTTTTATTTTTTAGAATAAAAAAGAAATTCAGCTTTACTAATACTTCATATAAAGAATGATACTGACATCTCTCAAGTTTGTATGTCAGAAGGTCATGTGTCATATATAGTATGCAAGGTATCTGTGGGAAAAATGCAATTCCACAAAACAGAATTCTACCATACAAAAGTAGTGCCCATGCTCACTTGTGTATTATTTTAATTACAATATTGATCATATATTGACATGTGATTATATAGAATATAATATGCCTATAAACATTGAGCATATATATATTATACATATATAATATATATATACCTATATATAAAGGTTAAATTATATTCTCTAACATGTTTTGTAATTGCTACTTATTTATTCAGAAAGAAAGATCTGATATAAATCATCATTCTATGGTACTATTTGATATATTGCAGTTTACCTATATCCAGTGAATGGAATTCATGTTATCAAATGGTAACTTTATTGTTAACAATGAAACTCATGATAAGTGTATATTGTGCCTTAATAAATTAACTAATGAAAGCATATAGCAGAAGTACTTAGCAAGACTTTAAGAAAACTCAAGCTTTTTTTTCTTTTTATCAAAAAGCTTAAAATTAATTACCTATAAATGCTGATTCTCATATGTACATATTAAAAAAGTAAAAAAAAACTTTCAAAATATTTTTTAATCTATTTAAAATGCAACAAAGAGTTTCCATTAATTTTGAAGCTGTTAAAACTAAAACTGCAATATCTTTGAGCTAAATTTGCAAAAACAAAACAAAGCAAAACACAAAACTGAATGACATCGGGGAAGATATGAGTTTACTAAACAAATTTCAACAAAAGTATTTGCATCATTGATAAATATGATTGGAAAATTAATATCTTGATTTAGTTAGTGTAGCCAATGTGCAATCAATTCATTTAGATCACATATTTTTGTTTTGAAAACAAAGTTTTCAAAAATAGACACATTCAATTACATTGCTCTCATTTAAAAATAATATCAATATTTACATATTTAATGTTTACATCTATTAAATAACTATTATATGCTAAACTTTAGGGATGCAAAAAGAGGTAAAAAAATTAGTCCTCAGGGCAGCTAGGTGGTGCAGTGGATAGAGCACAAATCCTGAAGTTAGAAAGACCTGAGTTCAAATTTGATCTCAGGAACTTAACACTTCCTGGCTGTGTGATCCTGGGCAAGTCACTTAACCTCAATTGCATCAGGAAAAAAAAAAAGTCCCTACTGTCAAGGAATTCGTAATCCAATTCAGGAAACAAAATGCAAAGAAATATATACAAAGAAAGCTATCTACCAGATAAATAGAAAACAAGTATTATAGAAGAAAAGCACTAGAATTGAGAGGGTTTGGGAAATTCTTCCTATAAAAGATGGTCTTATAGATGGTTCTGAAAGCAAGCCAGAAAGTCAGTTTATGGAATTGAGGTGGGAAAGAATTCCACTGAATTCCAATGGCAGATAAAATTCTGGGAGTGGAGAGCTAGATACAAAATAGAAGGAAGGCACATGGATGTCCCTAAGACAAACAAACAAACAAACAAACAAAATCAAACCATACATTTTTAGCAACAATGTTTTCTAAGTATATGCTCATTTGTGGACCAGCCAGGGAGCCAGTGTCACTAGATAAAAGGGTATGCAGAGGGGAAGTAAGGTCTGAGAACTGGAAAAATAGGAGAGGGCTAGTTTATGCAAGGCTTTGAATGTCAAAAACAGTATTTTGTATTTTCTACTTGATATGATAGGGAGCCACTGGGAATTTATTGAGCAGGGGAGTGATGTGATCAGACCTATACTTTAGGAAAATCACTTTGGTAGCTGAATAGAAGAATTAATGTGAGGAGAGATAAAGGTATTACAATAGTCCTGATGTAAGATGATGAGGGCATGTATCAGGATCATGGGAGTGTCAAAGGAAAGAAAGACATGTATGAGAGATGTTACAATGGTGAAATAAAGACATAATTAAACAATATTTTTGCTATTAATTATTAAATAATAATGCTTTATTGAAAGAAAAAATAATTTTTTACCATTAGTAAAAAATTAAAATGTATTTTTAAATTGTGATGATTTCTTCATCTTATCTTTTAATTTCTATTATTGTTTATGATTTATAATGTACATAATATGTTAGTATAGTAGTACATCTGTATAAGATATAAAAATATATATATGTTAGGGTTTTATACTAATTTTTAAAAAATATTGGTTGCTGGATTAAAAAACTTTGAAGTCCCTTTGCATAGAAGAGAAATGGATGGGCTCTGGAACCAGAGGGGAGAAGGAGAAACAGCAAACACCACTATTATAATTCTCCCAGTTCTGGTGACAGGGAGTACATACAGGACTTTAATGAAACAGGCCTTTACAAAAGAATAATTCATTCATGAAGCTTTACATAATTTTTAAGATTTACACAAATCTTTGGGACAAATAGTTCTGTAAATTTCATGATTTTTAACCAGTTTCCTTTCCTTAAATATTATTTTATTTTGTAATATGATGAATTGTGTGCTTGTAAATATGGATTTCTCCTCAGTATATTGGGAGGTACTATTTTATACATTGTCACAAATTTTTGGATAGGTGTTATAAATCAAGATGAGCTGGTAAATATTTAACTATCAGCTCCCCTACCCAAAAGTATGCACTATATACTCTTAAGTTTCAACTACATTATTAACATTTTCTCCATCATTTTCTGAGGTCTAAGTAATCAATAAAATAATAAATTAAGTTTTGAATTACAGCATAATAAGATGTAAATGTTCACAATGAAAATTTAGCTAATATGAGCCTTTTCCAGAATACCCTGGCTATAAACCAATAGATTCAAACAATCTCCCATTCTGGTAATAACCAAACAATTCAGTGCTAAAAAGAATTCTGCTGGAATAATTTCATATTTAGCAATTATTTATTATACAATATATTTACATTTTTTTTAAAGATGCAGTTTTTTAAATAAAATATTATTCTTGTAATCTACCACTATCATAGGAAAATTTAAAAAATTGTAACTCAATAAAAATATAAGGAGTTGAAGAAAGTCCACAGGTAGATAACTAAAATCATCATGGGCCATAAGATTTCCATTTCCATATAATTTTAATGGTTTCGATGTGTTTTTTTGTTTTGTTTTGTTTTTTTACCTCCTCCCCTTAAACCAGCTGAGGAGTTCTTTTATCTCTAAAAATTAAGACGTCATGTCTGCTTGTGAACAAATGGCCCTAAAGCATTGGGGGATCACAGAATATATGTTAAAAGGACCTCAAGGGATTATAGAGAATATTTGTTAAAAGGACCTTCAAGTGAACATTCCAGTCCTTTGCACTTATTTTATTTAAATAACTATCACTCAAAAATCTTCAAACACAAACCTTGGCACACAGATAACAAAGTATAGCTTTCTTCCCTAACATTCACTGTCCTAGAACCCCTGGAAAAGGAGACAAACTAAGACCTTTTCTGTAAAAAAGATAAATTAAAAAAAATTTTAAAAGATAAAAATTTGGGGGAGCTACCCCAATATGGTTTGGAGATTTGCCGCATCCTCCATTTCTAGTCCTCCTTAGGTTTTACTTAGCTCTCATGACTATGCTTCCATAAATTTCATTTGGACATAGAAGTTTTACATGTGAGCTTTCTTTCTCCTTTCCTAGTATAGATGGTAATAATAAAAATAATCTTTAACATTTATTTGGCATTTTACAATCTACAAAGCACTGTAGATCATCTAAATTTACTTTTAGTGGTCCTGGTTCACAGTGTATACTTTATTATCAACATTTTAAAATAGTTCTAAGGTTGCAAGAAAATGATGATATTTACAAAGCAATGTAAATTTCAAAATAAAACTTTAATTTTTAACATGAAAATGTGATGATTTAAAACAATTCCTCTGAATATTGACTAAATACTGGTAAAGGGAAAATGACAAGTATGGACCATCTAGACTGACCAATACCTTCCAATCACTTCATTCTAACAGATGAGAAAATGGGTCTAGAAAGGTCAAGCAACTTAAAAACTGAGTAACCATATTTAATATTGCTTAAACCTGCAAAACACTTGGCAGGACTAGATGCATCGTAGATAGTATGCCAGGCTTGAAGTTAGGAAGACTCATCTTCATAAATGTATATATGGCTTCAGATACTCACTAGCCATGTAACCTGGACAAATCACTTAACCCTATTTTCCTCAGTTTCCTTATCTATAAAATAAGCTGGAGGAGGAAATGGCAAACCACTCCAGTATCTCTGCCAAGAAAACCCCAAATGGGATCACAAAAAGTCAGAAATGATTGACAAATGACTTAACTACAAAATACTTAAGGCTATCAAAAAATTAGCGTTTGTCACCAAACAAGCTATTTGGAGCATTGATAAATGTGGAATAGAATTAAACTGAAAGTATAAGATTAAATAAAAGCAACCTTATATTGTACTATTAGGATTTGACCTTTTAAAAAATCATTTAAATGAAATTTTACAGCGAGTTTTCTGCCAAAGGTTTGTTTAAAGGGAAGATTCAAATACTCTTAAAAATAATTTCTAAGTATTAAAAATCATATGAGAAAATGCTCCAAATTCCTAATAGTAAGAAATAGAAATCAAAACGCTTTAAGATTTCATCTCCCACTCAGTATTTCTCAAAGTAGACAAAATTTAGGAGTAAGTATTGAAAAAGTTATAGACAGGCCCATTACCTTCAGTGATTATGCTTATGAATGAGTCCAACCCTTAGGGAAGACAATTTAGAATTATGTGAAGAGAATAAATAAAATGTCCTTACCCTTTGACTCAGAAGTCACAGAAATTGGCATGTAGTGCAAGGAAGTCAGTGATAGAACGTACCTGTATACATAAATAGTTGTTTCTTAATGTTTGTAAAAGCAGTGGTTTTTGTGGCACCAAACAGTTGGAGATAACCACTGATCTGGGAATGTTGTGCTACATGAATTTAACCACTAATCTGGGAATGTTGGGCTATATGAATTAAAGAGCATTGTAAGCAATTATGACTATGATGAAAACAAAAACTAGGAAGGCTTATAAGAACCAATACAAAGTGAAAATAACACTTTTATTGTTATTCTGTTATAACAGAAAAACAAAATGATTGATGCTAATGATCCATTGGCAGAACAACTGCTGTGAAATAATTTTTATCAATCGCAATCACGAATTTGTACTCTTAGCATTCCCTTATTACCAACAATATACTTTTGTGAGATATTAACCCCCAAGCAGAACGTAGCTTTGAAGACCCAATAAGATGAGCTCATTGAGGAAGTGCTATTTTTCCTCTTCTCTTTTTATATCCTCAGTGTCTAAACCTGTTCCTTGTGCAAAGCAGAAATGTAATAAATACTTGTTGGACTACATTTAATTTGAAGCATAAATTTCTTTTCTATGAAGTTAGATGTCTTGCTGACAGTGAAACTCCCATTGTTGACTTCATTGATGCCATTTTGTTAACCTCCTGAATCAGCAGGGGGAGACTTCTGGATTTATAAAAAGCCAATGAATCTTGTTCATTAAATAAGACAGACCCAATCACAAACTCTTTCAAAGTGTCAGAATAATTATTTTCACTCTCTTAGAAGGCATCCTTCATCAGTGCAAATTAGCATCTCTGTGCCATAGTCTCAAGGAGTTGCCCATGGCATAAAACTAGCCAGAGTCATGTACCAATATATATTAGAGGTAGTACCCAGTAAGAACCCAAGTTTTCTTAACTCAGAGGTCCCCACTTTTTATCTGCTCATTATATCATACTGGCTCTGATCAAAATATTTAAATAAAATTTCATTCAAAAGAAAACAATGCTTATAAAAGAAGAAGCTTATTTATTTTTCTTACCTGTCTTTTTTAAAGTACATGAGGAAGTTAATCATTTCCCCACAGATTCAGAAAGTTTATTCAGTCCATCAACAGTAGCTGGTAGAGAGTGCTGTGGCTTTCTCTTTAATATTGTGCCCATGCTTGCTCAAGCTTTTCAGTGCAGTGCTGAAACCAGCTTGAGTAGGGCATGGAAGATGAAACCCTGATGCTGAGATTATCCAATGAATTGGATATTAGAGATACATATAAATTATGAGACACACCATGAATTGTTCCCTGAATTAAATCTATGAACACATTTACATACATATGCGACAAATAACAACAGAGGATGTCAAACCTCAAAAAATTTAATGATAAAATTGAAAGAAATAAAGATTAAATTTCCCTTCAACTCATCTCCACATACATCTTCTGATTATCATTCAGGTGGGGAAAATGCCTTTGGTTTTGACAAGAATAAATACCAAAGGGATGCTTTATCACTTTTTAAAAAGTGAAAGCTATAAAGTAAAAGAATTAATTTAATCTCAAGAAATTTTTATGCAGACATAAAAGGGACCACTTGTATTATATTTGGTAAAGTGAATGATTACGGTAATGATGAACTTTACACAAATTTATGAATGGGTAGGGAACAAGAGACCTAAGGTTTGCCAATATTCCACAGGCCAAGGAATGCCTTGGCATCCCTAGCTCAAGATGAAACAATCGGAAAACTTTAATCCAAAGCCTCTCCCTCTGTATATGAATATGTATAGACACACAGACTATCACAACTATGAAGCTCAGGAGAGAGGAAGCACAGAGAAGGCTGACAGAATGTATAACAAGTCCATTGGAAGTGAAGGCATTTTGTGAGCTAAGGCAATTTCTAAATGCATAAAATTCTAAAATGCATAAATTTCTAAAGGCATAAAGGTCTTATTGAATCTACAATTATATAAAGGATGAAAATCATAAATTTGACAAATGAATCTTCATGAGGGGCTATTTTTCTAATCTCTATATCCTCCCTGCTCCCCCATACTTTATGTTGCTATATTTATTTTTTTACTTTGGGTTGTCTTTAATTCTTCTTTCAGTGCGAACTCTGTTCTAACTCTTTGTGATTCCATTTGAGTGTTTTTTGGCAAGATACTGGAATGGTTTACCATTTCTTCCTCCAGCTTATTTTACAGATGACAAACTAAGAAAGTCACAAAGGTCAGAAGACTAGTTAAATGTCTGAGACTAGATTTGAATTTAGAAAGATGATTCTGATTCTGTGCCAGTTAGCTCATACATAAGCACATAATCACACGTATATTTGATATATGGTTCAATGAGTACTGTTTTTCTGTGTCTATCTGACACACATCATATGTGTATAATACATGTATATAATACCACATATATACACATATATTGCTATATGTCTCTGTAAACTCCTTGAGATCAGGGACTATTTTTTATGGTGTCTTTATAAAGGTATACTATCTTCACAGAGTAAGCACTTGTTAAGTATCTCTTGAAATGTTGCATTAATGAATAAAATGAGAATGCATCAGGACATCACTTACTTTGTAGAAGTCACAAGCATGTACAAAAACACTCATATACACACACATATACACAGGTATATACACAGCCATTCATGTAAGGCTATCACAAGAACAGCATTGAAGGTGTACTGACATTGCTTTGATTACAATAGTCAGAATAGAAGCAGCCTTCAAGCAAGGTAACAAGCTCCAGACAACAGTTTCTGGGACAAAGAAGTCACCAAACTTTTCTGGGAAGCAAAAACAGGACAGGAACTTACAAATTCCTGGGTTCAGTGATAGATTTCAATCTATTATCTTCACTCACATGGACACTACTCTAGTGGAGACCCTCATCATCACTTCACTCTGACTATCACAAAAGTCTCCTATTTGGTTGTTCTGCTTCTGGTCACTCTCCATTTTGACTATTCTCTGTATGGCTGGTATAATATCCCTAAGTTCTGTCCACTTACTTCTCTGGTTCCCTAATGCCTTAAGCTTATTCTTCCAAGCTTAGTTCATTTTACTCCCACTCACACACTTCAACCACATCAGCTGTTTGCTATTCTCCACACAAGCCGTTCTATTTCTCATCTATGCTTTTTCATTGTCTGGCAACTATGTCTGGAATAATCTCCTTTTTATGTCTGCTTTTTAGTGCTTAGCTCATGAGTCACATGTATTTTTTCCTTGATTCATTTAACCCAATTATTTATTCTTTACTGCATTTCTTTTTGTATTCACTTCTTTTTGTGTATTTTGTATCTTTATAGTTAAATGTAAACTCCTTGAGCATAGGTACTGCTTAGTTTTTGTCTCTCCATTCCTATTGTCCAATACAGTGCCTTGCCATAGTAAGAGCTTAATAAATGTATGTTGAAGAAACAACTTTCAGGAGGTGGATAAGGTGATGAATAAGAGTTAATAAATGAGAGAGATGGAGGGACCAAAGAAAGTTGATGAACAGAAAATGTTTGGAGTCAGAGAAGAAAGCTAATGAAGGATTTAGAAAAAAGAGAGTGTCATCAAAAGTGTCAAATGCAACACAGAAGTCAAGAAGGGTGAAGACTGTAAAAAAAGATAATTGGTATTAGGAGATTGTTGATGACTAAAAGAATCACTTTAGTTGTGTTAAGAAAGAAAAGCAAATCCTGAGGGATTAAAAGTGACTGAGTGGTAAAGAAAAAAGTACACTGTTAAGTGCTCTTTTGTGGAGTTTGGTGGTAAAAGAAAGAATATAGGGCTATAATTTGAGGGAGAAGGAAGAAGAAAAACTTAGCAAAACGATGCCAAGAATAAGGAGCCTATAGAGAAAGAAAAATACTGATGGTGCAAAGAGGGCAGTGGTAATAATTAATGAATCAAGTGTGTGGAAGAGGTGGGAAGAGATGGCATTAAAGCTATAACTGGAGGGTTTAAGTTTGGTCAAGACATCCTGAAAACTTTATACATTCTATTGGTCAATTCCTCCTCTCTCCCCACCCCCCCCCCTTTCACCAGCTAATTCCAACTCTCTCTGACAAATAGAGAAAAATATATTGGTAAACAAACATAGGTAGAGATGTTCTTAATATCCATATATGGTATTCATTATAAATGAATAATAAATATAAATAATTATTCATGCATAGGCTAAAAAGTTTTATGGGCAATTGTTTTATTTATTAAATTAGGGGCTTGAGTTGAATGTAGCAGGTCTTAAGCTGCTTGCCCAATGCAGATTCTGTCTCCAAATTCCACTCAGAGTGCTCAGCAAGGGCATGCCCCAGGGGACATGACAATGTCCTCCCTTTTCTCCCCCACCACTCACAGTCAGAACGCCCTTTCTCTTTTCTCCTCCAGGATATAAGCTTACTTCCAATCCCCATTCCTGTGGAAGAAAACCCAGAGTTCTTATTTTACTCCAT
Source organism: Antechinus flavipes (assembly GCF_016432865.1). Lineage (NCBI taxonomy): Eukaryota > Metazoa > Chordata > Mammalia > Dasyuromorphia > Dasyuridae > Antechinus > Antechinus flavipes. The sequence goes on along the minus strand of NC_067398.1, from coordinate 482,574,563 downwards.
TCCTTAAAATCATAAACCTTCCCAATGGTGGTAGACTATGCCCCTCCCTTAGTTTCTTTTCATCCTCCTCAGCAGACTACTCACACTGATCAGGAAGTTACCAAATATAGTTATTTTGGTACGATGAAAGACCAAAAAGCCTTTACATATACATTAAAAGTATACCCTTCATGTCCTATAAACTGGATAGAGATATTGAGTTAAGTACTGAATGAAATTTGGGTGTGAAGGTAGCCAATAGACTTGACTCTAGGAGCTAAATATTATTAAATCTGACAAAGAAAGCTACACTCTTCTGTTAGGGAATAATCCAAAGTATAACCAAAAGAGTTGAATAAACTGAATAGATGATGTTCATAGAAGACATTATTTGCAAGTGAGGAAACAAGCAAGATCCCAGAAAGAAGAGAGCAAGCTACCCCATGATTGTCACTAGGGCCTAGGGGGATGGCATAAAAAAATAGAAATAATCATGCATTTCTACAATGCCTTTCTCCTTTTTACTATCTTTCTTTGTATTATCTCATTTAAAAGTTGTGTGTCTACTCATTAAAATCATTAAATGCTTCAAAGATGACTGTTCAAATATTGCAGTCTGCCTTTTTAAACTGTATATATTTTTCTTTTAAGATAAACTATGTGACAATTTCATTTTCTTATTCAATCATCATTAATATTCTTTATAATAAAGAAATGTTCGTTCTTGCTAAAGGAAGGAAAAAAGCATTTTTAAGCCAAAACTATGTGCCAAGCTCGGTGTTAAGGACTTTACAAATATTATTCCATTTAATTCTTGGGGCAATCCTGGAAGGAAGTAGCTACCTATGCAGCCCAAACTAATCTTTACTAATGGTATTTATTTGAAAAAACATTTTTTCCAATAGAGCTGAAAATCTATTCATTCCCCCCAAAATGGTCCTAAAAGGCAGCACAATGAACATAATGGCCTATGAATCAGAAGTTCTGAATTCAAATTCTGCTTCTTACAAGTGTTCCCATGTCTTTAAAGAGATTTTAATTACATGCTCTGTCCACTAAACAGTTTTTAAAAATTCATGTTGTATATGTATGTAAGCATATACAATTTTTTGTAACTGGAAAGCACTAAATAAATGTGAACTGCTGCTCTTGCTGCTGCTGCTACTTATGCCACTCTGGCCCAAACAGAATAAATACAATCTACATTACACATGACCGAGAGTAGAACTATTATGTTATCTCTTATCCAGGTTAAACATCTCCATTTCTTTTCACCAAAGGGTATATTGAAAGTCAAATCCTATTACTCCAAATTCCACGGGAGAATTCAAATCCATTGGCTCTGCGTGCTTTTGCTATTTTGATAATTATACGAAATAAATGGGCCATTTGGCCAGTGATCAGGAAATGTTTTTGTTATATAGCAATTTCCATTGTAACACTATTTGTAGTAATGGAATTTAGTAAAGCAACTATGGTAGGCAAACAAATACATAAGAAAAACAAAAAATAAAGAAATATGGATATACAACATTAGAATTTATAAAGATAATAAAAAATGAATACTGTCTTCCTTTTGCAGAATCAATGTTTTGGGGTGTTTTTGTTAACCACTATTCTGTGTCTCCCACTTGTTGAATGTAGTTTTGCCATCTTCCTCATATGGCACCTACATAACTGCTTTCTATCATCTGGACAAAGGACACTGTATCAGATTCTGATAGATTGGGAACTAGTACAACACCAAAGCTGAGAGCTTTGCTTCCAGTAGATGCGTCCCTACCATTTCCTGCTCTGCTGTTCATTTCTCTCCCCTGTCTGCTTTTATATATGTGAAGCAAGCCTATTTTAAGAGGCTGGCACAAGTTACAATTAGCCTGTGATTAACCAAAGGTGTCATAATGTAAATATAGTTTGGGATCTGCCCTGTAAGCCTTCAGAGGATTAATTAAGAGTTTGGTTTGAAAGATTTGAAACAAAATCCTGCATTAGAACTAGGGATTCACTGCATATCCAGAAAGCTATAAGATACAATCTTCCTCCTCCTCGTCACTTCCAATCATACAGATGAATAAACTGCTATAAAAGAAATACCAAAAATAAAACTAAAAACAATGGCTGAATCATTTTTTTTGAATCTCATGTATTCTGTGTTCAGGTAGCAAGAAATTTAATTCCAGTCGGACCAGTCTCCTGTGATTTTTTTTGCTTTCATTTAATATATTTTTTTTAATGCTCAGAGGTATTATAATAGAAAAGCATGTATTTTTGCCCTGGTTTATACCCATCATCCTCACCATTACAACAAGACAAAAGCATTAAAGTAAAATTAATCATGTCAAAAGATTTTAGCAAAAACAAGTGAGACCATGCATAAAGCATCGCTTTGTCTAGTGTGAAGTCACGCTCTGATTAAAAACATATAATGAAAGTGAAAGTGATACATCATTTCCTTAGCAGTAGGGTTTTTGGAAGTGCTATGCAGTTCTCAACATAAAAATATTTGACGATTCTGGTCTTTGAAACTTTATGATAATAGTTTTATCTGAAAAACTAAATTTGCCATTTTCACCACTGTTTTTATTTCAGAATTAAATGTCATTTCCCCCCAAAATGTTGGTGCTTAGAAATGAAAAAGATATTGACAAAAGAATGGTGAACAACAATTAAAGGATCCATTATGCATATCTTGACATCCCAGTAATGGAAGGAAGCAACTGCCCAGTTAACAGACTGTTCAACCAATGACCATTTTCTTAAAAGGGCTTTACCTCTAAGTGGCTAGTGGTTTAAAAATGATGTTGAAAAACTATTTAAGCAAATACCTTGGCCATTTGAATCTAGACCCTTGCATATTTCATAACCCAAGCTACAGATTGGATTCAGCATGTTGTTCGGACCCTGTTTGAAGTTTTCTTGGGAGGCATACTTGGAGGCAAATGGATTTTCCATCTCCTTCTCCAATTTATTTTACATATGAGGCAATTGAAGCAAATAAGTTTAAATGGCATACCCAGGGCCACACAGCTCACATGGGTTTGAGGTTGAATTTGAATTCAGGCCTAGTTCTCTAACTAGTTGACACTATATTCAACTGTGAGTCACAAAATATGCATTCTAAACCTAACTCTGCTATGTGTCCTTGTAGAACTCCCAAAATTACTTATTTGTTATCAGCTATAATTATGGACATATTATTATGATGGGCATAATTATATATAATTTCTATCTTCCATGAAGATAAATGGAATAATAGATATGAAGTATTTTCAGCTCTCTAGAAGAAAAGCAGTATTGTATTAATTGTATTAATTGTATGAATGAATGGGAAGCTGAGGTATTATTGACCCCAAATGGTAAGTCAATGTAACTGTCTTTAAGAAACTAGCTTTATACGTAAATTTAAACAAAGATGTCATAATTGAGCTAAGTGGCTAATTTTTCCATTTGTCTTTCCCTTCCTGCTCCATGCCATCCTATAATCCACCACAACTATAATTATAACTGCTAGCAAAAGACTAATTTTTCATTTTCAAGTTCTTCCCCTTTCTTGAGTGGCAGAGATGGTTAAAGAGCTTTTCTAAACTCAAATCAAACAGAGGGAATTGAAGTGTCCAAGTTGTCCCAGTGGCAGATTATGTCATAACAATAATCTTAAAAATGCATAGCCATCATCAAACTAAATATCAGAAACTTCAGAATCCGTATCATCCATTAAATAAAGATGACATCATTAGCACATTCTCAATGGGGCACACATTTTTTGTGTCATATTTTTCAAACATTTGCACATATACATTCAGGCCAAGTTGCTTGTTCTGTTTACGACATGATCAGAGTGAAGATGTAATGGAACACTGCAAAGGTAAGGGATACCAATCAGTGTAGCCAAAAGTTACCAGTAGAATCCTGAGGCTTTCAATTAAGGGCATGAGTTTGCACCCTGGTTCCAGTCTTACCTGGCTAGCTAACTTTGGGCAAATCAGTTTAATCTCTCTGGGCTCAGTTTTCTCATCGACAAAATCAGCAGGCTAGACTATCTCCTAGTGCTTTGTAACTTTAATAGTTTATGAATCTATCTATAACTGTCTTTCGTGATATCCACATCATTAGAAAGAAGCAAATCTTATCATTAGTATGTAATTGGGAGCTGGCAGGTATATCTACACGGTGCATAGTGTGCTCAGATGAGGCAATCTTCATGCAGCAGAGGTTGGAGAATCTGTTTCCAGAAGGGCATGATGACATATAATGGAAAGTCCTGGCTCTCCAATTTGGAATATGCACAGACATTCTGTAATTAGTTCCAGTCTGCTAACCACTTGGTGAAGAGAAAGATTGTTGATTGGCTGTGGAGCTAGAACTGGGGTTCATTCAAAAGGCAGTAATGAGCCAAAGTGAGACTCCTCACTTGGCTGTGATTGAGTCTGGAGATTTGGACTGCTGTGAACTTCTGAGTGGAGAGAGAGGTCTTAGGCCTTTATTTCTCCCATCTAGGGCCACTGTCATATAGTGATCCTGCTGCTGTTTTTGTCTCTATTATATAGATTTTTTTCTGCTTTCAAATGAAGGAGTAGGACAGATAGTTATAGCCTTATAAGCTTCCCAAAGTCTGAAAGGTGAGTAACCAGAGGTCTAGGTCCTGGAGTCCACTTTGTAGACTTTATAGATTAGTGGATTTGTAGTAGATTTTGTAGCTAGAAGCAAGACTCCGAAGGATAACTTGAGGGAGCTTGTACCGTGGGGTTTGAGGCAGTAATTCGTCTAAAGATTATATTACGTTTAGACGTGGACTGTGTGGGACAAATGTTCCAATGTCCTTGAAAAGTTTGAGCCCACTCTCCCTAGAGATTAAGCTAGCATAGAGGATATTTGCCTCTAAGTCTTATATAGGGGACTATTTATGCTTTGCAATAAATATCCCTTTGCAAAAACTAATTGATGCTAGACTAAATGAACCTGCTTCAATAATTGCTGATGGTTAGCAGTGGAAAAAAAACACACCAGAATGATGGCTCTAGCAATTAGACAAAAATACATCCTAACCGTTGAGGTCCATAACACCCTGAGGAAGAGAAGCTACTGGCCTTGCTCTGGAAGAAAGAGTCTCATTCTAGGTAGAAAAAAATAAAATTTGCAGCAGCTGAAATGACTGTGCACTTACCATTGAGTTCTCAAAAGATTAAGAAATAGCCTTTACCATTGCTAGGAGGCCAGTGTTCTCTTTTGAGGAACAACAATAAATTCAAAGAGGGTATAGACTACAGATAAATGTGGGCTGGCCAAATAAACCTAGTTATGTTTTATAGACTTCCTACTTACTTGAAATGCAGTATTTTAAAAGACCACCACACATTTTGAAAAAAAAATCTATGAAGAATCCACTAATGCGCTGGTGCATGAATGCGCAGTAGCATGTATTTCAAGATATATAGCAATGTGCAGCCATGTATCTCAAATTAGAATTGAGCTCATTGAAGGTAAAATTAGATGCTAGCATATTAAAAAAGAAATCCAAATATAATGTTCTCATTCTCTCTTCTCTCTCTCTCTCTCTCTCTCTTTCACTCTCTCTCTCTCTCTCTCTCTCTCTCTCCTTTATCTATTCTTTGTCTATTGACCAGAAACCAATTACTCTGCAAGCTAAACCAACAGATCTAACTTAAGCAAAGAGACTTGATACAATACTATTTTACTTAATCTTTTTATCCCTTGCATGGTATTTTAATCCAGACATTCAAAATAGAGGGCATCTTTTTTTCCAATTCCAAGAGCAGATCTGAATATTTTTCAGACATCTTCAAAATTTTACTCTTGTGGATTTAAGTGTTTTTCTGAGTTGCCTATCAAGAATAATAATATCTATAGGCTACTCTTTACTATCCATGTGAATCCAGTTAAATTCAATTCAAATAGTTTATCATAGGATAGGGAATGTTGTAGTTAAAGAAAACCTCCAAGGCTCTATAGATTTGTTTGTTTACAATTCCAACCATTACCAAATTATCATAACAGCTGCTAACAAGTAACAGCAGTTGACTAATTTGAGTTTCAACAGCTAATTCTTTCCTGACCTGTGCTCTGTTGGAAATATTAATAAATAGCCAAAAGAAGGGCAGCCAAAGGATCAAAAAAGAAAATCAGTAAGCATAATTTACAAACTGGATTATTAAAATCCCTGAATAACCAACAGTTATTATGATCACATATGACCCCACCATACGGCACACTGGTGAGTCCTAAGAGGTAAAGGTCACTGTACAATGTCAAGCATAAAGACTCTAATTCTTCTTTATACCACATTATTTTTTTGCTTCTTTATTCACTAATGAGAAGAAATCCCTAATGGTGCTATTTTTAAAGTTCTTTTTCTGCACCTTTCTTGGACATTTGCATAGTTTGTAATATTGTTATCTTCTTATATCTTCTTTGTTAGGAAGTAAACTCCTCAAAGGCAAGTATCATGGCTTGTTTATCCTGATATTTTCTGCATTTCTTAGTACCAAAATTTCAACATTTACTGAATCCCTATGATGCCTTAAAGCTTACATTTTCATGTTACCAAGCTTTCACAGTGTACCAGTGATGTCAAACTGAAATAGAAGTGCATCCCTGCAGGGTACATACATATTGACACCACAATTAACATTATCCATGTTGTATTTTACTTTTATTTATTTTGTTAAACATTTCCCAATTACATTTTAATCTTGTTATTTCTTCACTTGGGAGTTTTGCTATCCCAAGTTTGGTACCTTTGCATTATATTATATGGAAAACGACCAAACTTCTGATTTTCATTGGTATAGAGAACTAGGGAATAAGGAACCTCCCTTTACCAGTCAAAATTAACACTTTGAGACTATATCCTTAGAGAACTGTCTAGACCATTAAGAGCTTAAATGACATGCTAAAGATCAGAGAGTAAATATGTATCAGAGCCAGGACTTGAGCCCATGTTTTCCCACTTCCAAGATTCCTGCTTTATCCACTAAGTCATAGTGACTGTCTTTATAGAGATGTCAGACCTTAATATTTCAGACAACATTTGATTCATCAAAACTATATATACAAGATCAGGTCTGATAAATATTGCCTTTTTTGTGTCTCTCCTTAAAATCATGAGCAGCACTACAGAACAAGATTTACATTCTCTGACAGAGGGAAAGAATTTTAGTACACACCAGACAGTTCATATGATGTGGAGAAAGTTTTATTTATATTTTGCCATCCTCTCTCCCCGACTAAAACAGAAAAGAAAGGAGGAGCCAAGTACTTGAACTAGAGGGGATGAGAGATTAAAACCAGTCTTTTAATGTGGTTTTACTCTTGTGGATTTAAGCGTTTTTCTGAGTTGCCTCTCTCTAAGAGAGAGAAGGAAAAAAGGCTCTCCTTCTGACTTCTGAAAAAGCCAGATTTAGGAGTGTTAAGAGTATCATAGAATATTTGAGGAACCTTAGAGATCATCTAGTTGTGCTATCTCATTTTATAGATGAGGAAAATGAAACCAATTAACTAACTTGCTTAATGATAGCTCAAGTAGAGTCAGAATTCAAATCCATGTGCTATGACTCAAAAACATCTTATTCTTCCCATAATACCAGGCTTCCTATTTTCAGTGCCTTGCATAGATGCCTAATAAATATTTACTGAATAAAACTAAATTAATAGCACCACTGGAATTCTTAATAATGTGCAACAGAAATTTGAGGGGGCAATTTGAGGGGAATTAATTTGAGGGGGCAAAATATATATTCAATGCTTTGAAAAAATGTCTGTTATAAAAATAAACATCTTATATTCTTAGTTCCTATTCTTCCCACAGAAGGAGGAAAATTAACATCTGAAAAAGAATTCCCTTCCTCTCTAAAAAAAGAAGGCAGCACTTTTCCCTCATTCTAGTGAAAGACATGGAGGGTTAGCAAATAATAATGGAGTAGAATGAAGAGTCCAATCCTTAGCATTGTCCTATGATCTCTGACAAAGGACAATTTGTCTATGTCCCATGTGGACAGTATGAACAAATTGCAAGAAATCATTCTCAAGTTACTGGGTAGCCCTAGTAACACCGAAGTCAGAATGCTAATCTCTGACTGTCCTTCTAAGGTTGGGTATAACTGCATTGTGGTCTATTTTACTGGAATGATGTTGTACCTTTGTCATTTTAATACTCTTATCTTCTGTTCTATATTTCTAACAATTTGGGGATGATATGGGAAACTGCAAGAGTGAGAAAGGAAACTAAAACATAATAAAATAAAAAACAGTTTAATTGAAAAGAATGAAAACACATTGCAAATTCACTCTTATAAGTTATTAATAGTCAAGGAGACCAATGCCTGATTTGTTATTAATACTGAATACTTTATAATTGCAAATGGGATTTTATAGCAATTTTTCTTTTATTCTTCACTGCCATTCTGATAAACTTTGGCAAGATAAAACACTGTGGATGTGTATGCTATACTGTAAAGTTTAATGATTTTGTCCAACGTTGTATAATGAAGTTGCAGTAGGACCAGAATGAAAATCTGGACTCTGACTATGTTGCTAAATATACCAAGTGGAGAAGGGGGAAAATACTTTAATATGTGATCTTGTAGAGACCAAAGAACTGGATGACTAACTAAAGTTTTACTTATCTAGCCTTTACGTTCCAAAAGTCCATCCTTGGTAATTGCTTCATTTAATTAATTTTTGCTACAGTGACAGTAGTTAACATGTATATAGTATGTTAAGGATCTCAAAGTTCTTTTAAGTGCATTGTCACATTTGATCTTCATCCCAGCCTTTTGAGGCAGATAATGTAGGTATAATTTTCCTTCTTCAGAAGAATAAATCAAGAGAGCTAAGGGATTTATTTGCCCAGGATCTCAAAATTAGTAGTAGTCAAGGCAAAATTCCCACCCAGGTCTTTCCTAATGCCAAGTCTAACATTCTTACCGTCACACCATGCTTCCCTGGAATTAATGATGCTTCTAAAACATAAAAAGTACGTCATCATTGTCACTCCCATTATAAAACGAAATCATCCAGCATTCTTCCAATCCAATCATTAGGAATATCTCCCTTATTTTAGTATAATCATTATACTGATAACAGCTGACATATTACACTTTAAAGTTTTGAAAGTACTCATTTAATGTATGTTTGGACTACTTCAATGGCCTGTGCCCTTCTCTGGGGAATCAAATACCTTATATACACAGTATTCACTTGGGTCTGCAAGTTTTGAAAAGCTTTGAAAAGGAACATGAGCAGAAACTGTGGCAGAAACTAAGGGTTACTTCATACCCAATAAGTTATTATTTTCTCACTCAACCTCTAAGGTCACAGCTGGCCTGGGGCCCAGTTTCACTGTTCAGCTAGTACATGCCTGAGCAGAGCCAAGTCCACAGGTCTATCTCCCTGTATTCACTATCCCCAATGCCCTTTCAAAGAACTCCCCTGCTACTTTCAGACTTGGATAACTCTCACCATGGGTTTGGCATTCCAGTACAGTTACAGTGAGCCTAAGTTCTTCAATCACTAATACTCCTTCTGAATCCAGGATCCAACTTTTAAAAACTCTTTAGTTCACTCTTCAAGCTCTTGAGCCTCACATTCAGTCAGTTCTATTTGGCCCAAAGTGAAATATAGATTTGGCAGTTATCTAGTTAATGTAATTAGCAAAGATAGATCAGATTAAACTGATTTCCACAATACCCCTTTCCCCCAAGTGATGCCCCTTCCAATTTGCAGTTATGAATTAATTAGCCAGATTGGCTTTCTAATCAAGCAAATATAATAAGGTCCCTAATGACCTTCCCCTTTGGACTTTAAATACCACTATGTCTATAATTCTCTGATGCACTTGCAATATATTATTGTGAATTATAATACTTGCTTTACTCTTCATCTTGACTAGAAACTCCATAAAGGCAGGGACATTGTCATACCTAAACTTTTCCCTAACACCTAGGAGAATGCTATTCATATAGGAAGTGTTAAATAAATGTTTGTTGAAGGGGAAAATAAACAATTGAAATCTTTTGTTCAGTTTGGATTGTCTAAACACAACTGGGGTGCTAGAATTCAAAAGTGTAGGCAGAATACTCCTTCCTTCTAAAGCTAAAGCAATGCTCTGATTAAGTAATTCTTACAGAGTAAAGAAGATCTTACTATTATAAGTATTTTCCCATATTTTATTCATTAGCATGTTTATTTCCCTTGCATTTCAACTGTAGCAAATTCACTCAAAAAAGCTCTTTTTTTTTTAAACTTTTTGAATCTTGTTTAATGCTACGAGAAATATGCACAACCCACCTTTTGGTTACAGAACTATAAGTGTTAGAAATTATATTTGCTGCCTAAAGTGTTTGATTCTCCTACACCTGTGGAATGAACCCGAGTCAGAGGCTCAAATGGGAAATGAGAATGACTTCTTACATGTAAATGCTTCCAAAAGCCATTGTTGTATCAATGTGGTTTCTCCCTTAATGACATCATAAACCGTCATTTATGACTACTGCCACCAGAAAAGTCAACATAATGAGTAAATCTTCTGATTAACATCTTTGAATTGAGCCAATCTGGTCCTCAGATGACAGGTTTAAAGCCCATCATTAGGTTTATACTTGAAGGCTTTCCCACTCTGTAGTCTTGCCCAAGATTGAGTTCTGCTAGTGTATTTTTAAGAAGCCAGGAAATGCTCCTAAGTCACAATGAGGTACTGCAAGAGGATTTTAATGGAGTCAAAGGAAATTTATCCTTATTAAATCTGGGAATAATTAAAATATCAGACTTCTAAGAAAGAGCGAATAGGACTTCACCTATTGCAGATGAGTAGACAGTTGGACTTAGGCTAATAAGTCACCTCAAGGGTGGTCTCTCAAGGGAGAATCCCTGTCTCTTGGTCACTAATCCTCCATTTCTATTTTTCCTTATCTCTTTCTTTGTCTCTTTTGCTCTCCATCTCCAGGTCTGCTTACTTCTCTCTCTTGATCAAGAATCAAGAAAAATAGACTAATTTTCATTATGTGCCTGAAAATTCTTTTAAAAATATGGCTTTTCAATGAATTTAGTTGTTCAAGCTGGGATTAACAATACTACAACTAGAAGAAAGATGATTCTAAGATTTCTCTAAATTATTGTTCTTTGTTTCTTGTCCTTAATCTTGGACTGTTCCACCACATCATCTACTCCTTACATAGCATATGGGTACCCAGGGAGTCTTCTCACTGCAGTTCTTGGCCGATGCCACTATCAGCTTCAGTGGGGTAGTAAACCAGCTCAGAAATGTATTATTTCAAGCACCACACCACAATAGTTTTTGCTCCACTCCTATTTTCAGGACAAAATTCTTTTCCATTTATATTTCCTTAAAATAGTTTTAGAAAGTAGAAAGGAAACCATATGTGTGTGTGTGTGTGTGTGTGTGTGTGTGTGTGTGTGTGTATGTGTGTATGTATTTTCAATAAGATACTTTACTCATTAAAAATGCATATTATAAGAAAATCTAACTTCTACCAGTTGTCCAGTTCTAAAAGTTTGGCTTTGATTTATGGATCAAAATTGCTCATTTATTATTTTATCTACGTAGCTCTGGGCAATTTTGACAGTTAAAATTTAGTTTTATTGACCAGTGCTGCCACTTTACCCACAAGGGGACTAGTGCACATAGCCTGCTGCACTCAAGAAACGATGATTTTCATTCCATGACTGAATCAGATTGGGAATTGTAACCAATATAACGATAAGTTCCAAATCTCAATGCTCAGGGCAAAAGGCTTGCTGCAAAACACAATCACCCTTTAAGGAAAGGAGGGGGAATCTTGGGAGAAGTCTGTAAGCACATTTTACTGTAGTTGAGAGGTATCTGAAATACATTTGTCCACCTAAGCTGTACAGTAATACCATTGATGAATAGAATCTATAGATTATAACTAAAATAGAAAAAAACAAAGTTAAACACAAACTGAAAGAAGCTTACAGTGAGACATAGGTTAAATGGCTATTTTGATTTGGGAAATTTCACAGAAAAAGATTTTGCTAAAATAATTAAGTGATTTTTATTCTTTGATGATTGCAAAATTCCTTGAAAGTTTGCTTTGAACAAAAACTCAAGCCAGTGATTTTTGGCCAGATTTAATTTAGGCCTATTCTATGATCAAATTGGCAACCTCAGGAATCTTAATTTATTCTTCTACTGAGAAGTCCCCTGTGATACATAAACACATCTCTGAAGGATAACAAATCAATAAAATGTCTAATTTGATTAACCATGTTTTCAAATTCATCAAGACAAAGCTAACTCCAAATAAATAAATGGATAAATAAATGAATCAACAAAACCACTCACTTGTCAGTATTTTCCATGTCTTCTTTTCATCATCATAGTACTGAACCAAGTTACTGGGAAGCCGGTCCGGTCCAGGAGGCAGTCCTCCAACCAATAACAGCATTTTCTTGTTGGAGCGAATTCTTCACCCAAAACAAGAGAGGAGATGAATAACCACATTATTGTAGAATATTTTTAGTGGCAACAAAATCATAACCATCAAAAGAATGTTCCTTGCTTGCAGAATTCTATTTCATTTTTCCTGTTTCTTTCCCCAATCATGTCTCAACAATTTTTTGAACCAAGCAGAAAAATGATCAGAAAAGCTGCATATCCCTCTACTCATGGAATAATAAGCTCCCTTTATGCAATTTGTTAGAGGTTCATTCTAGAACGACCTTTTTCTTATATTATCCCTTTAAATCATCACTCTTTACAGCTGAATACACATGAAATGCTCTGGAGTTGTACTAAGGTTAAGCATTAAAGTTGCATGTCAAAAATCGTATTAGTCAAAATCATTATTATAAGCCATTCTACACTCAAAGAACCTTGAAAAAATTAAGGTTATGCAGAGAGTTTGTGAGCCAACTCTTTAATCACACATTGAACTTAAAATACTAGTTGAGAACAATTAGTAGCACCAGGCTAATGGTTCTGGGTTAAACACTTCTAACATGTAGTTGGTTTGTTTGTTTAATTTAGCCCAGACTCCCGCCTTCCTTTCTCTCTCCCCACTTTCCATCCTGTTCCCCAGCCCACACCACCCCCCTTCTCTTTTTGCTCTCCCCCTGTGCACCACTGGCTATATAGCAACACCAATTGGTAAAAATGAGACTGTGATGTTGTTGTGAGCCTCCCCAGAGTGGAGCCCTGCCAATGCTTGCCACGGATCCGGCGGCATGAACCTGCTCAGCTGTGCAAAGTCACTCTAATTCCCTCCCTCTGTTTTTCTACCTTCTCCCCCAGGGGGCAACCACTGAAAGGAGTGACTACCCACCCATCAAGAGCTGGCAATTCGCTGCTATTAACCGTGACTGTGATTCCCAATCTGCCTGGCAGTTCCTAAGAACAGGACTGCAATGTCTCATATGCAGTAAAAGCTATAATATGCACCCTGGCCTCCACCACTATACCTGATGGATGTACATTCCTTTGTAACATTAATGGATTTAGCACACTTGCAATTGAAGAAGGGAGGGTAGGTTCAGACCCCCACAAGGGTCCTGCTGATTTAACAGTCACTTTACATATAATTGAACTTTTCAGTTCCACTAAAGCCTAAAAGTGATCAAATCTAAGGGGAGAGAACCATGAAAAAAGCTTCACTCATAAGTATGATGGTGATCCTACACTCTGCTTAGCATCTTCATTTCTATTTTTCAGCTCTGTTCTGCCATTTCAAGGACATTTGGTAGAATGTACCCCTACCAGATAGCCACCATTTGTTGGTTAAGAACTTAACATTTGGGAAGCCAACTTAACACAGTTAATGAAAATTCCCTGGGAAGGAAGGAAGCAAGACTCCTTTAATGAGGCTTCAGTGCCATTGAAGGCAGCATGTACTCCTCAGCAGGAAAAAAAAAATCTCCCTGCAGAATCTGTATGGATAGTGATGCATCTCGAGAAGTAGCTCTACCATTCACATAGAGATATTGTCCTCTTTCTAAAGCAGGCTAAACTCAAGAAGGCTACACTGGATCTTAGCATTGACATCTAATTGATGAATCAGGGCAAAAGCATCTTCCAGGAATCCTTAGTAAATATTTGAGTAGTGAGTTTTTAAACTATCTTTAGACTGGGATGAAAGGGGATTTATAAATTGCCTACTATGTGCAAGACACACTGGAGATCAAAGGCAAAATATTGTATATTCCCAACAATGTCAAGACAATAGAATATAGGTGCTTAGGAAGAATGAATTTTTGTGATGATCTATTCACTAGAAAGATGCCGAAGGAAATCTTATGACTTTCATTAATGAATCATAATCTTTTTATTTGCAATGGTGACTTTTTGGTGACTCGTAGCCTACAAAGATTTTCTGAATGGCTACAGATTTGTTATAAAAAATTCTGAATATTTTTGATCACGATAGCTAGTTATGTATACTAGCTCTATACAAGACTCTCTAGTCATGATTACATTAAACAATTGTTTGGGATTGCTTTTAACTGTACAATTGCATAAAGAGATCAATTCAAGTGAGCATTACAGTTTGATTTTGTTTTTTAAGTATCACTGCCATTCAGATAGGTTTAGCCAGAGTTGAGGGTAAAGACAATACCTACTCATCACTCTTGGGAGAAAGTTTCACACAGGAATCTATCCAAAGCAATAACAATATTTCTCAGTCAGTGATACATATATGAAATAAATGTAATACATATATTTAACATGTTATGTAACTTATGCAACAGTTCATATTACATAGATATATGTGTATGTGCATTTGTATGTGTGTCATGGATCATGAATCCAGAGCTAGAAGATATTTCCAAGATTTTGAAATCATCCAATCCAATCCCTTCATTTTACATATAAGAGAACTAAGGCCTATAGAGAGGGAATGACTTATTCTGAATAAAACTCTAATCATATAATTCCAAGTTCAGTGCTCTTTCCACTATACCATGGTTTCGTTGGGAAATAGCACTGTATAGTAGGTAGAAGGCTAGCCTGGAAACCAGGAAGATCTGACTCTCTAAAGTAAAAAATGAGTTACCAATCTGCATTGGTGGAATTGATGGTGAATTGGAGTTTTCACACCAGAAATTCTCCACATATATGAAGTCATGGTCTGATCTGACCTCCCCCTCAACATACAAAAAAGTTCATTATTTTTCAGGAACTATCATATTTTCTCCATCTGTCATTTGCTCTATTATAAAAATCTTTCCAGCTAGGCAGGATCTGCCCAGGCTTGCATTCTGCCAGTACATTCTTAGAGAATCCAAGGTTACCTCCGTACTCCAATGAAGCATCAGCAACAAATGAGTAAATGCCATATTATTATTTTTGAAATTTAATGGGTAATAGGAGAAGGAAAACTCATGGTTTTCAGATATAGAAAAATGAGTAAGATGCAATTGCAAGGCCCACTTCTCCTATACTGCAACCAATACTTTTTCCAACTGTAACCTCAAAGAATTTGAACCTGGAATAGTTATGATACTAGATGAAGCATCCCAAACAAGAAAAGATAGCTAGCTAGAATGTTGGGTTAAATCAAATAAGGTAGAGTTTAGTAAGAATAAAAGTGAAATCATATTTAGGCTCAAAAATTAATTAGGCATCTAATATATACAAGTTATTATGTTAGATACTTCTTGATTTTATATATATATATATATATTTCCTTGTATCAAGTCACTTGATACATTTTTGGTATCTTTTTTTTTTTTGTAACTTTATTACTTCTGGTGCTGAGATCTCTATGCTTGAATCTTCTACATAACATGCCTGTCCCAATCTATTTCACTGGGATGTTGTGAAAATAACCAATCAATCAAAAGATAGCATATGTAAAAGTACTTCTGAAATGAAAGAAAATTTAAAAATATATATCTTTTTTAAAAATATATGTCTTTTAAAAAGATTGTAATAAAGTAAAAATGTGCACAGCAGAGAACAAAAGAAAATCCGTAAGGAGGAAAAGAAAGGATGGACAGTTATGAATAAAATGTCTTCTATCATTATATATACTTTCTTGAAGTAGAATTTTATTGTTACATATTTTGAATCCTCCCTGATGTTCAGCTGGACAAGACAATTTTTTCTCTTTATTTTTCTATTTTGTTTCACCTTATTTTACATTTAAATTTTAAATAAACAAATACATAACAATTGTAGGGGCATGATTGCATAGCTCTTTATCTGACAGAGAGCATCAATCAATAATATGAAATGAAAACTTAAAAAGAGCTTAATATGGCACCTTAGTCTGCAGAAAAAATTGATTAGCTTCCAGGAATAAGAAAATGACAATCACTTTATACTAAGCCCTGATCAGAACATATCTGGAATATTATATTCCATTCTTGGGTATGGCATCATTTAAGAACATTGATAAGCTGGACAACAACCATCCTGAGTCCATAAATGAATGAATGAATGCATGTTTGAATGAATGAATGGGGAAAAGCATTTGTTATATGCTTGAGAGAAATAGAAAATCAAAATAATTTTTGCTCTCAAGGCGCTCACTTTCTATGTGGGGATGACAACATATAGAGGAGGGTACAATTATAACATGGATAAAAAGGTCCAGTGCTTCTTAGGATACTAAACAATGGAAGAAAAACCCAAGAGACATAATAACTGTCTTCAAATATTAAAAGGATTTTCTTTTGGAAAAGGAATTAGATTTGTTTTATTAAGTTTCAGAAATTAAAACCAGGAGGAGTGGATGGAAGCTGCAAAGAGGCATATTGTCTTTATGTCAAGAAAAACTTTTTGAACAATTTTAACTATTTAAGAGTAGGATGAGTTGCCTTACAAATGGTGATTTCCACTTCCTTGGAGAGTTTCAAACATGAGCACTTGTCAGATGTATTACAGTAGATATTCCTTTACTTAAATGGCTGCTGAAGTCCCTTTGAACTGAAAAAAAATTCTGCAAATTTGAAATCATTTATAAGGATTAAGGGAAAGGATCTATTCTTGTGTCCATTTGATCTTTGGCCTCTCTGCTGAAATAGCCAATTATTGCCATCTGTCCTCTAAGAACTGGACTGAGACCACCAACTCATTTCACATAAGTCACTGAACAGCTGGCAAATGGTAGCAACATCCAATCACTGCCAACAAGGACAGGATTCAAACAGACAAAGTAGCAATGAAAGACTTCATATTCCCATCACCAATCCCTTGAACCATCCTAGCTTCCACAGTAAACCCTGTGATGAGGAAAGAGCACATAAAACTTTCACATTTGGGTAAAAAGGAATCTTTATTTTCTCGTTAAGGATGATTACATTATCTAACAAGTGGTCATGTAAAGTGAAGCTCCCAGTCTGTTATACATGGTCATCCCTAGTGAATGGAATTAAGCTATTAATTCCAATCTTTTCTATATTGCTATATTTTCACTCAATCAGATACATTTTTGAATTTACATTCATGGATTAGTTTTTTAAGAAAGTGAAACTGAAATTTTCTCATATATCAACAACTTTCACATTTAACTCTAAATTCATAATAAAGCTTTATGTTTTGGGAGAAAATGCTTGAAATCACATTGTAAGCAACAACAATATGCAAAGCTAAACTTAACATAGGGTTTCTTAATTTGGAATCTTGTGAATTTGAATTTGTTTGTAAAAAAGAAATGATTTTAATAATGATTTCAATATAACTGGTTTCCTTTGTAATGCTATGTAGTTTATTTTATGAATTTAAAAACATTACTCTGAGAAGGGATCACCAAGCTGCAAAAGTATTAAGAACCTTGACTTAACACAATTTAACTTTTAAAAGCTGTTTACCAGTGCTTTCACACATTTAAGTATCTTTTCTGCACTATAAAGCTGAGAAAAGATGACAAGGTCAAAAAAAGAGTAAATTGTTGTACTTTCCAAATTCTCAGGCTAACTTGCGTCACTTTAAGATATTAAAAGGATCTCCAACATATTACATTATATCCAATATAAGGCATTATTAGATTTAAAACATTTACAATTTTAGTCAATTCTAAAAAAAAAAAGCTACAAAAATTCTTTAACTTTTGTGCTTTCTTCTAACAGAAAAATATACTTTTGGATAGTAAATTTAAGTACATGAGCTCACTATAAAAGGAATGTGATTCTCTGATCTTTGGGATAAATGGTTCTAAAAGACTATATTCAATAGCCCTTACTTGTTAGGAATACCTTAAGAAAAACAAATTAATTTTTGTAATTTAATATATAGGCACTTAGAAGTTATATGGGTGAATAACTTCTGCAAAAAGCATCCCATTAACTAGGCTCTTTTCAACAATGAAGTGATCTAAGATTATTTCAATAGACTTGCAATGGAAAGTGCCATTTGCATCCAGAGAGAAAATTATGGAAACTGAATGTGGACCAAAGCATAATATTTTCACCTTCTTGTTGTTTGCTTTTTTTTTTCTTTCTCATGTTTTTCCCCTTTAGGTCAGATTTTCTTTCACAACATGATGAATATGGAGATATGCTTAGAAGAACTGCACATATTTAACTTATATCTGATTGCTTGTTGTCTTGGGAAGGGGGAAGAGAGAGGGAGAAAAAACTGAAACACAAGGTTTTGCAAAGATAAATGTTGAAATATATTTTTGCATGTATTTGGAAAAATACAATACTATTTTTCAAAAAAGAATCCCATTAGTTTTACAACGTGATTACGATAATGATCATTGAAGTAATGATAGATCATAACGATTGTGTATTGGATACTGAATCCCTGATTGCTATGATGTTTACTTGGTGAATATGTTTTTATTTAAAAACCCCAAAGTGTAGCATGAAAATTAAGAAAGTAGAGTCAAAGAATTATCACTCAAATAATTTGCTATACAAAAATAGATAATAACTACCACATTTTGACAAAGCTGTGAATGAAAAAATATTTGGAAGACTAACATCTGAAACTGTGAAATTCTTAGAATTGTATTATAGCATTACATAGATTTTATTCAATTCAACAAACATTCTACTGTGTACAATGCCAGGTGTTGGGTTTAGACAAATTACAGCCTCTAATCTCTGTATTTACTTCCAAATCTGAGTCTAGGCTAAACCTAAGGTATAGGTTATACTTTTAGTAATGAATACTGAAAATATTTAGGGGCTACAGTCCCTAATTTAATGGAACTTTGATCTTCTCGAATAGTTCTCAAAAGTTGGGCAATTCATCTAGTTAGATAAGAGGTAAATTTGATCTCCAATGAATAGTAGTAGAGGGACTCCCCACTCCAGTCCTACTGAGCCCATAATTCCTCAGTCTAAGAAGTGAAGATGGCAAGTGACTGAAGAAACTTGAGAAAGGTCCTTAGGAATTATGTAATTCAAATCCCTCATGTTAACAAATATGGAAGCTGAGGTCCAGCAGGTAAAGTAGTTTGCATATGGATAGAAAGTAGGTCAAGGATTTTAGAATTTAATTTAAAATAGAACCCCTTGGCCAGTTTGGTGAAGCCCAAGAACAAATTCTTACTCTGAGTGATGTTTTAAAACAATTATAGAAAATAATCTATTTTAGTTAAAGATCAGTAAAAATGAAGTTACAATTTTTTTTTCTCCAAGTTCATGGATCCCCCTGAAGTCTACACACAAACTTTAGGGGAGTATTCATGGATTCCAGATCCCAGCTTAGGAATCTCTGAAGTACCAGTACCAGGATATGAACCCATGTTCAACTCATGCTTTTACTACTGCACTATTTGGACAATTGACTTAAATTCATTT
Organism: Antechinus flavipes; assembly: GCF_016432865.1. Lineage (NCBI taxonomy): Eukaryota > Metazoa > Chordata > Mammalia > Dasyuromorphia > Dasyuridae > Antechinus > Antechinus flavipes. Next base: position 482,554,838 of record NC_067398.1, on the reverse strand, counting down.
TACTTTTTTTTTTAGTTTAAAAAGGTAATAGAATTAAAGTGTCTTTTGTTCCCTATTAGTGTCATCTTCACATTTAACATGTGTTACCTTCTCTCTGTCTCTGTGTGTCTATCTGTCTCTATGTCTCTGTCTCTGTCTGTCTCTCTAATTTCAAATCTTTTCATTATAGTAGTTCCCTTCTGGATACATAAATATTCCTCTTAAAATACAGTTCTCAGCACTGAATACAATACTCCCATTGTGATCTTACTGGCAATAGAGCACAGAGGGATAATCTCTTCCTATGATCTGGAAGCCAGACTTCTACTAAGGCAGCCAAAGATTATGGTATTAATGTCAAACTTTTGGTTTATATTAAATATATTAAAATCAGTTAAAACTCTGTGGTCTTTTTTAACTGAATTGATGTCAACCAGATTCTCTCTCTTACTCTGTCCCCACTCCTGTCTCATATTTGTATAATCAATTATTTTTAACTTCAATAGAAGACTTCACCTTCATCTATATTAAATCTAATCTTAATGGTTTCAGACTTGAAATAATTTTGAATTTTAATTCTAAATCAACATTATCAGATACATCTTGCTTTGTGAAATCTGAAAAATTGATAATCATGATTTGCATGGTTCATTCAAATTTCATTTCTTAGAACTAATAACACTTCCTTTCTATGAAAATAGTCTTGGAATCATATTCCTACAAGTTATTATTTGAAACTAACCTTTCCTTAAATTTGTTCAAATTAGAGGAAGCTTATTTTGTTATTTTTCAACTGCTTTCTTTTCTTCAGAGGAATAGAACACTATCAAAAGCATCAAAAATTAGCACAAACATCCTAGCTAGCTTTGAATCTCTATATGACAAAGTTAACTGTAGCAACTAATCTGGAATTAACTGGGTCCTCTGAACCTTTACTAAGTACCTGTTTTGGAGTTTGTCTCTGGAATCCTTGCATTTTCTTTACTTCATCTAATCTCAACTTTCATATATTTCAAATATTTCATTGCAAAAGTTAATATTACAAAGTGTTTAAAAAACAGTTATACTTCTAGTATTTGTACTCATTCAATCTATATAAGACCTAGTCATCAACACTTCTAGCTATGACCACTTGTTTGTATAGCTATGTTTATCACTAAGAGGTAGAACACAGAATATTGCTAATATAACCTAAAGCATTATTGGCTTGTACATGCCCAAAGGAGTCTCCCAAGAAACCAATGGAAAGTGAATGAAAAGGCAAGGCAGAAAACTGAAAATCATACTCCTTGGAATCTGCTTTCCTCTAGGTTCATTGACTAGTTTCTTTCATCACATTATATGGATTTATTTTTATGGGTGATTTAAAAATATGCTACTTATCTATATCCAAATTTCAACATGCTCAGCTTTCTCTTAATGTAAATTACCTTCCTGTAAACATCGGAACATAAATATTGAAGAGCAAATCCATTTTGCTTCATATATCATCTGATAAACAGAAACAAAACTTGAGGGTTGAAGATATGTGAGAAAGTCACATATTTATCTTATGGTTATGAGGTAGTTACATGGCAGAGAGGAAGAGTGCTAGGCTGGAATCAAAAAGACCTCACTTCAAATCTGTCCTCAAAAACTTACTGTGAAAGTCATTTTAACCTCTATTTGCCTTGGTTTTCTCAGTTGTAAAATGGATTTAAGAACAGAATCTACCTCTCATAGTGAGTATCAAATGAGATATTTGTAAAACTGCTTAGCATGGTGCTTGGCACATAGTAGGCACTTGGCACATAGTAGGCACTTGATAAATGCTTATTCCCTTTCTTGTTCCCTCATGCAGTAGAAATGGAAGATTGAAGATGGTGGTGTGATTTTTATTATGCTTGAAAACTAGTACCAGCTAGCCATTATGCAAAGGATATATGTCATCCATGTTTCCTTTTCTCACTGTCTGTACCTTAGCAGAATGGTAGCAGAGAAGTCTAAAGAAGAGGTTTTTTTCCTTCATTAATATTTTTAAAATATATATATACTTGGATTCATGCTGGTTAGAACAGTTTATGAGGTGAAGATTTGGAAAAACTTGGATAGGGACCTCTAGATTAAGCTTCTACTTAAATTCTAGGGGGGGGGAGTACAAGCAAAAACATAGATCCATAGAATAACTAGTCTAGAATGAATCTTGAAAGATTATTCAAGTTGATTGGGCAGAGCTAGTCAAACATTCCCAGAAAGAAAGTTACTTAGTCTTAAAATTTTCCTGAGGAGGAAATTCCCTTGATCATGGGTTCTAGCTGATTTGCTATTATATTTAGGTTTCTTTATCATAGATGTTCTTGCTAATTACATAACAGTTTTCATTGGAAGAGCTCTTTAAATAGACTTTATAATGCTTCTCTGAGGTAGGTAAATGCTAAGTATCACTATCCCCATTTTACAGATGAATAGAGGAAAAGCACCTTAGGTATCCCTTTCAGTGGTATGCAATATTTACTGCTTGATTCAATAAACAATTCCTGAATTCCTAATGAGTCTAAGTTACTGTGCTAGACTCTGCCTAGGATGAAAAGATGAATAAGATCAGCCTCTGTCTTCAAGGGGATTGCAATCTTTTAGCGGCGTAGAGTATAGTCAGAACAAACATAAGATGAACACACTCATTGATTTTCCCATTGTCCATTATGTCCTAGTTCACCAGGATCCCTGGTCTTTATCAAGTTTCAAAACTAATGAGGTAGAAAGGGGAAGTTTGGAAGGAAAAGGGTTTTGTCTTGCAGGAGTTTCTGCAATTTTCTTCCAGGAACTGAATGTGTGAACATCTGCTAATCACAACAATGGCAAACAGATGAACAAATATGTTATCAGTCTTTACTATCCTCTATTTTATCCATTAAATCTAAATCCAACTAAATTTATGAACTTCTAGATTAGGGATTGAATGGGGATGAGGGGCCTATTGTTATATTATTTATAGCATTTCACACTTAATTTTTGGCATTTTACAAGATGATGAGCTGCAGTTTCCAGGCAGATTTATACTCACTGCTTTTTCCTGCCCCTAGAAAATTAAAATTGCCTCTAGTAACTGGAAAAATTTGAGTCTCTTCTGTGCTTGATTACCTATATAATCCCTAATTCTAATACTTGGGACTAAATTCCTTTCTTCTGAAGAGCATAAAGTACCAAGGAAATGACATCTCATTAATCCTCACCATATCCCACAGAGGAAAGTGGGTGTCAAAATTTACTTAGTAGTTAAATCCTGCTGCTTGCATGATGAGGAGCAGGCCAAAAGACAGACTTTCTAGCATCTATGCATACTAGTAGGATCAGCAGCTCTTTAGGGGTGGGAGAAAATTATTTCTCTGTGTAAGACAAGAGAGGTGCTAGAATAGAAGTCATAAATAAGATTTTATCTCAGCTTCATTTGTGGAATCAACACTTATTAATTTGAGACAAAAAGAGAATGTGTCATACTCCATGGTCTCAACTGTCAAGATTAAAATTTAAGTTTTTAGACAGTTAATGGAACTGTCTTATGACATGAATTTGTGTTGCCTCTTTGAAAACAATACCATCAATTGGAGCTTCCCATTTCTTTTGAAAAACACCAAATGACTTTATGACACAAAGATGCCCTCCTGTTTATGGAATGATTTAATAGATATTAAATAAACCCTACTGAGATATTTTCTAAGTCTACTACTACTAAAGTGGCTAGATCTCGGGGACTATTTCCTCACAATCAGAACTAGTAATGGAGTAAATAAATTAGTTCTTTGGTGATACTAAGGAGGAAGAAGAGGCATGGCAAGAGAAAAAGGAAAATGATTTTCATTTCATACACAACAGCAGAGTATCAGAACTGTATTTTGGAGACCAAATCCCACTGTCATCATAGCACAAAGATCCCCTATCTATTAGATTTTCCCTTCATCTCTCTCCCTCTCTTTCAATCTCTCTCTCTGCCTGTCTTTATTTGTCTGCCTGTCTCTTTCTCTCTCCCCTCTCTCTCCCTCTCCTTCTCCTCTCCTCTTTCTCCTCCTTCTCTTTATCTCTGTCTCTTTCTGTCTTTGTCTCTGTCTCTCTCTCTCTCTGTGTCTGTCTCTTTTTTTTTCTAAATGCAGCTTCTGCTACTTAACAATTAACCTTGAGCAAATGACTTCACTTTTCTGGATGACAACAAATGGGTTAGTGCTACCTGCACTATTTATTTCATAGAGTTGACCTGAAGATGGCATAAGACAAAGTAATGTGTAAAACGCTTAAGTACTACCTTCTATTACTTTGTTTCCTCAGATTTCCTTTTTTCCTTCACTAACCAGAATCTGGAGAAATCTTATATACTCTTTCTATTACATCCAAACAAAAGTTAGAATAACAATACTCATATAGTAATACCAAAATGATTTAACAGAATATTATTCCTAGGAAATATGATTCCTGGGCTATCAAAATGCATTGACTGAAATTCTTAGTCCTTGATACCAAATAGCTAATGATATTCTAGGAAAATGTATAGTAATTTATTCAAGTAAAAATGAACTTTTCTCATTCTCTTTTCTGCATGGTCACTTTGGCAATGACCCTTCAACTGGAAAGATGTTTGTTGGGAGGAGTGCTTTGGAAGGAGACTCTAGTTTTCCATAAGGAATCTTTCTCTGGAGTTACACTAATGTATGAAATCTTGGCTTTGCTTCTAGAGGAAAGATTTGATTGTAGCTCTTGCTCTCTGAGCCTCATTTTCCATGTTTGAACTTCTTTTTTTGAATCTCAATTTTTTTCAAATGAGACAGGCCTGGAGTTAGGAATGCTCATCTTCTTGAGTTCAAATTTGACCTCAGTCCTTTACTAGCTGTCTGACCCTGGACAAGTAACTTAGCTCTGTATGTCTCTGTTTCTTCATCTGTAAAATGAACTGGAAAAGGAAATGGCAAACTAACTCAGTATTTACAAAGAAAACCCCAAATAGGGTCACAAGGAGTTGAACATGGCTAAAAAGGACAGAAAAACAACAAAAAATGTTGTTCAACTACTCATGTGCATTATAATGTTTGGGACTGAATTAGAAGCAAATGACTCCTGAATCTCCTAGCACCTAAATTCTTTCATGGAGTTTGTTGCTGCTTTCTGCATTTATTTGAGTACAGTAAAGTACCAGTGTTTTATTTTCTGGAAAACTTCTTAGAATTTAAAAATTTGAAATTTGGTTTATGCTCCCTGCCTGGTTTTCTCCAGTGGTGAAGAAAGACCTCAGTAAGGCTAAAGAATTAAAAGAATTGAACTCAAATACTGTCTCTGCTATTTATTAGTAGACTCAATAAATCTTTATTGATTGATTGACTTTGGGCAAATTGTTTTATCTCTTTGACAGATATCCCCTTCTGCAGAATGGGTTAATAATACTTGAACTCTTCATTTTATAGATTCCACCTAAAGGTTACATGTGATAATGGATACAAAGTGATTTGTAAAGTCTAACATCTTATACTTCTACTCAACTAGAAATCTTTCAGGTTTCTTCTCTTCACATTCCCTAATCAAGATTTTTAGAAACTTTGTAGCAATTTCCTACTTTATTCCAACAAATCACTGACAGTCTGATCTCTCTATAAAGACCTTTTTTATACATGAAAGCAAACAGAGTTGGCAAAAAAAAAGTTATTGTAGTAAATTAGGCAAAACTTCCTATTTTTAAGAACCAAATAGTATCTGGTATGAGGAGAGATACTGGTTGGCTAAATGTTGGGACTTGGAGCCACCTCCTCTAACATTTATTAGTTATTTGACTCTAAATAAGTTAAAACCTCTCAACCTCAGTTTCTGCATCTATAAAAATGGCAGTAATAGTGGTGCCTTCTTCAGAAGATTGTTATGAAAGATGAAATGAGATAATAAATGTTAAAGTCCACTGTAAAATTTAAATCAGTATTAAATAGTGTTAGCTATTTTTATCAATTTTTCTGATGAACCTCAGTTTTTACTCTCCAACCCAGTATGTTAAAGGTAAAAGAAGGCTTAGCTGCCATCAAAAGGGAAGTGTGGCACAATGAGAGTATTAGATGTAGCAGAATCAGGATTTGAATCCTGAACATTCCCCTATCTGGGTAATTATGGGTAAATCATCTACCCCTTTATGTCTTCACAGATAAAATTAGGATTTTTGCACTCCTGATCTCTTAGTTTTTGCTAAGAATGAGCTTTGTAAATCTTAAGGTACTACAGAAATCAATTTAATCTAGTGATTCTCTTGTTTCACATTAGAGATGAAGGGGCAAAGAGAATAACTCACCCAAGATCAGAGAAGTAGTTCAGATAAGTTGTAAATGACCCCACTTGGCTCATAAACTCCCCCAACTCCCAAACTCTCTTGCCCTCCTACCTTCCCTAATAGTGTCAAGGGCAACAATCCTCCATGTCCCTTAGGCTCACAACCTGGAAGTAATGTTCTCTTCACTAATTCTCATCCCCAATATCCTATCTGTCACCAAGGCTTGTTGATTTTGCCTTTACATCTCATACATGACCTCTTCTCTCCTCTGATAGTGTAGTCACTCTGGTGCCCATCTCTCCTTATCAAGATTACTACAATAGCTTGCTGGTGAGTCTGTTTGCTTCAAGTCTATCCTTACTCCAACCCACCCTCCATTCAGCCATTAAAGTGATTTTCCTAAAGTGCAGGTCTAATAATGCCAACTCCCTACTCAATAAACTCCACTGGCTTCCTATTGCCTCCAGGATCCAAATACAAAATTCTTTGTTTGGCACTTTGTTTCTTTGTTTTTCATAGTCTAGTCTCCCCCTACCATTCTAGTTTTCTATATCTCACTCTCGACTGACTCATCAATCCAATGACACTGCCCTTCTGGCTATTCCATAAATAAGTTTCAGGCATCTTTTTTTTTTTTTTTTTTTGATGGCTGTCTGCCTTTTTTTGGAATGCACTCTCTTCTCATCTCAATCTCAGAGCTTTTCTAACTGTCTTCAAGTCGCAACTAAAATCTAATCTTTCATAGGAAGTCTTTCCCACTCATCTTAGTTCTAGTACCTTTGCTCTCTTAATTATTTCCTATTTATCCTGTATACCCTTTGAATGTATTTGGGTTTTGTATCTCCAGACCTTAATACAATGCACATAGTAGGTATGTAATAATATTTAATGATGAATTGTCTGGTAATAGTACTATTCCATTCTGCTGCACAATGCCTACTATGCTGAATGTATTTTGTAAATAGAAACTGATAAAATGTTGGGAATAAAGGGATTACAAGTGGAATTAATATGAACTTAAAATAAAAATGCAAACAGTTGAAGCACAAGAAAGTTTCTGTGGTTCTGTCTTTTGGGAAGTTGTGGTGAAGTAACAGAAATTCAGAAGGTAGTTATTCTAAGATTTTAAGGAATTTCCTATATTACTCTTTCTCTTATTAATGCATTTTTTTTTACTTTGCCCAAGACCACAACCATAGAGAAGTTAAACATCTTCCTAAGAATATTTCTGAATCTAATAAAAGTTATTTTCTTTTTCTCACATCAAAATGTTTTCTGAAATTTGAAGTTATCTGTTTGAATAATCATATTAAAGCAGTATTTTATTCACAAAGTATGGCCTGTCTGTCTGACATGGGTTTCATTGAAATTGCTGGCATTATACTTTATTTATTCCTTAACTGGAGAAATCCTGGTCCCAGCACTTAGTGATGATGAATGGTTTTTATTTTGCTTCCTTGGTTTCTCTAGGAGCATCAGATCATTTAAAGCTGGAATTTGGAGTCATCTTAGAGATCATCCCCTCAAATCCTCTCATTGCATAAAGAATGGAAGCCCATAGAGTTTCCTGATGAATGACCTATATAGGATCTCAAAAATAGCTAGTACTAAAAGTTTGAGGACGAGTATAGGATAATGAAGAGTACTGGGTTTGATGAGATTATTTGTGTTTGAATACTGACTGTCATTTAGTTTGGTAACATTGATCATCACTAAGTCTCTCTGGATCTCAGTTTCTTCATTTATCAAATATCAGGGTTTGACTTGATCAGTAGTTTTCAAAATATGGTCTTTGGACCCCTGGGAGTCCAACCCTTTCATTGATTTTATGAGGTCAACATTATTTTCATAATGATATTGACATGTTATTTGCCTATTTCTCCCTTTGCCAATTATGTATCTCTGGGAGACCAGATACTCTTTTTTTTATTTTAATATCTTTTTATTGATAGAACGCATGCCAGGGTAATTTTTTACAGCATTATCCCTTGCATTCATTTCTGTTCCGATTTTTCCCCTCCCTCCCTCCACCCCTTCCCCCAGATGGCAAGCAGTCCTTTACATGTTGAATAGGTTACAGTATATCCTGGATACAATATATGTGTGCAGAACCGAACAGTTTTCTTGTTGCACAGGGAGAATTGAATTCAGAAGGTATAAATAACCCGGGAAGAAAAACAAAAATGCAAGCAGTTTATATTCATTTCCCAGTGTTCTTTCTCTGAGTGTAGCTGCTTCGAGACCAGATACTCTTAATACACTTCAACCAAAACAACATATTGTAACACATTGAATACACAAACAAATACTGGAATCTCTTCAGTAGAAATTAAGAAGATTTGCAAAAATATGTAAAAACAATGCCAATTTTCTTGCCATTTTAAAAAAATAATTTTTCATAAAAACTAATTTTAACATATTATAATGTTGCTGGTGGTATTTTAAATGAATTACTAAACACATTTTAAAATTACCAGTTTTAATTTCTATTGCAATAATATTGATAGATATAACACATGCTAACAAAATATCTTTAAGATTCTCAAAAGTTTTTAGGAGTGTGAAGGGATCTGTGACCATAAGGTTTGAGAATGGAGGCAAGGCCTTACCTCAGCAGCCCCATACCCAAACATAAGCCACCAGTGAGACCTTGACTCCACTGCTGATCAGTAGTAAAGTTCTCCCCTCCGTGATCAACAGAAAGACCATGTTCCCGAGACCTACTAGCAAAAAGACCTTGTTTAAATAGCAACCCAACAGCAGGTCACATCCCTGGGGCAACAAAATCCCTCTAGTAAGGTCAGTCACCAGAAAGACTCTGTTACCATAACAATTCAGTAGCAAAGTCCCCACCTCTAGAAGCCAGCTTATAAACCTCACACCTAAGGGAAGCCAACATAAAGGCTCTACCTCTGAGTACAAGCTTGAAGGGTAATCTACCTACCCAAGAAACCAAGCAGCTAAACCCTAAAACTCAGTGAAAAACAGCAGTAAGACTCATAGCCCCAACACAAAATGCTTGGAACAGTGCAAGACCAAAGCCCAACTCTTATATAAAATCACAGTCACAAAAAAGGCAAAAAAAAAAAAATGAGCAAAGACAGAAAAACAAACAAAACAAAACAAAAACAAAAAAGAGCTAGACTACAGAAAGTGACTATGTCAATAGGAAAAAGTTTAAATTTTGCTCTTATTAAAACTGGCTTAAAAGGGAATAACATATACATTCAGTGAAACATAGAATTCTATCTTACTCTATAAGGAAGAAGGGATGGAAATAAAAAAAAACGAAGAGAGGGGACTGATAAAAGGAAGGGTATTTTGGGATAGGTAAGGATCAGAAGTAAAATACTTGGGAGGAGAAAAATGGTGGTGGGATAAAAGAGGGAGGGGGATAAATAAGTGAAAAATAGCATGAAGGAAAATAGTTATCATAACTATAAATGTGAATGGGATGAGCTCATCAATAAAATGGAAGCAGATAACACAATAGATTAAAAACCAGAATCGTACAATATGATATTTAGAAGCAATACATTTGAAGCAGTGCGATCACACAGGGTAAAAGTAAGGAACTAGAGTAAAATCTATTATGCTTCAAGTGAGGCAAAGAAAGCAAAGAAGCAATCATGATCTCAGACAAAGCACAAGCAAAAACACACCTAATTAAAAGAGAAAAGAAAATTTCTTGTTTAAAGGTACCATAGACAATGATGTCATACAATACTAAATATATATATGTATATATATGTACATATAAATGCACACACACAAACACACGTATATATTTATACATATATATCAAATAATATAGCATCTAAATTCTTGGAAGAGAAATTAAATGAGTTACAGGAGATAAGTAATAAAATTATACTACTGGAGGACCTCAGCTTTCCTTTGTAAGATCTAAATAAATCCAACAAAAAATAAAGAAAGAATGAACTTAAGGAGATGAATAAAATTTTGAAAAAATTAGATGTGATAAATCTCTGGAGAAAATTGAATTATAGTAGAAAGGAATATACCTTTTCTCAGAAGTATATAGCACCTTCACAAAAACTGGCCATATATTAGAACATAAAAACCTCACAACTCAATGTATCATTTCAGATATTAGAACCAGAGGACAAAATAGAAATGAAAGAATCCATTGATCACTGCCTTAAAGAGGTTCCAAAATGAAAACCCTCAAAAACATCATAGCCAAATTCCAGGGGTCACAGATCAAAGAGAAAATATTTCAAGCAGCCAAAAATAAAGCAAAACAAACAAAAAACCAACAACAAGAAACCAGTTCAAATATTGGATTGTAAAGCTATAATCAGAATTAGACAAAATTTGGCAACTTCCACATTAAAGAACTGAAAAGCTCATAATATGTTAAATAAACTGTTTATATTTAAACTGGAAACAATAAAAATTACCATCAACAATGGACCGTGGGAAGAGACATTAGAAATTAATTGATAATTAAATTATCTTATCCTTAAAAACAAGTGGGTCATAGAAGAAATCACAGAAACAAGTGACAATTTCATCAAAGAAAATAACAATGAGAAAATATACTAACATTTATGGGCAGCCAAAGCAATATTTAGGGGGAAATTTATATTTTTAATTGCTTTCATCAATAAAATAGAGAAAAAAGTTCAGTGAATTAAGAATGCAACTTAAAAAACAGAAAAAGAATAAACTAAACATCCTCAATTAAATACCAAGTTGGAAATCCTGAAAATCAAAGAACAAATTAATAAAATTGAAAGTAAGAAAACCACTGAACTAATGAATAAAGCTAGAATCTGGTTTTATGAAAAAAAATCCCAATAAGATAATAAACCATTGGTGAATTTGATTTCAAAAAGAAAAGAAGAAAATTAAATTACATGCATCAAAAATGAAAGGAGTGAATTCAAGACAATTGTTAGAAATCATTTTACCCAATTATATATCAATAAATTCAATAATTTAAATGAAATAGATGAATATCTACCAAAAAAAACTATCCAGATAAATAGGAGAAATATTTAAATGATTTAATATTAGAAAAAAAAAGAAATTAAAGAAGCCATCAATGAACTTCCAAAGAAAAGCCCCAGGACCAGATAGATTCATAAGCTAATTCTACCAACCATTTAAATCCCAATACTATATAAACTCTTTGGAAAACTACATGAAGAAGGAGTCCTACCAAATTCCTTTTATGACACAAATATGATGCTGATATCCAAAAAAGGAAGAGCCAAAACAGAGAAAGAAAATTATAGACCAATTTCCCTGATGAATAATGCAAAAATTTAAATGAAATGCTAGCAAAGAGTTTACAGTAATATATTACAATGATCATATATTATGACTAGGTGGGATTTATATCAGGAATGCATGAATGGTTCAATATTAGGAAAATTATCAGCATAATTAACCATATCAATAACAAAGCCAACAGAAATGATATGATTATTTCACAGATACAGAAAAAGCCTTTGACAAAATACAACACTCTAATTCCTATTAAAAACACTAGAGATCCCAAGAATAAATGGAGGCTTCCTTAAAATGATAAATAATATTTATTTAAAACTATCAGCAATCATTATCTATAGTAGGGATAAGCTGGAAGTCTTCCCAATACAATTGGAGTGAATCAAAAATGCTTATTATCATCTCTCTTATTTCACATTGTACTAGAAATGTTATCTAAAGCAATAATAGAAGAAAAAGAAATTAAAGGAAATAGAATAGACCGCGAGGAAACAAAAATGTTGTTCTTTGCAGATGATAGTATTCAGATTATTGTTATATTCTGACATTATGTTCAGAAAATCCTAAAGAATCAACTGACAAAACTATTTGAAATCATTAACTATTTTAGCAAAGTTGCAGGTTACAAAATGAACCCATATAAATCCTCAACATTTCTATATATTACCAACAAAGTTCAGTAGCAAGATAAAGAAAAAGAAATTGCGTTTGAAATATCTGTATTTTAAAATAAAAATTATTTTAAATTCCATTTAAAATAAAATAAAATACAATACTTGAGCGTCTACCCTCCAAAACAAACTTAGGAACTATACAAACAGAACTGTAAGTCAAATCTAAACAACTGGGAACACGTTAATAGCTCATAGGTAGGCTGAGCCAATATATTAAAAATTACAATTCTACCTAATCTATTTATTCAGTATCATACCTATCAGACAATCAAAAATTATTTTTTAGGACTAGAAAAAAATCTTAACAAAATTCATCTGGAAGAATAAAAGGTCAAGAATAGCAAGGGAATCAATGAAAAACAACTGCAAAAAAAAGATAGTCTAACTGTAAGAGATCTCACACTGTATTATAAAGTGATAATTATCAAAACTGTATTACCTAACAAATGGAATGGTGGATCAGTGGAATAAATTAGGTACAAATTACATTATAGTAAATAAACATAGTGAACCAGTACATGGTAAATCCAAAGATCCAAGCTCTTGGAACAAAAGCTTATTACTTGACAAAAACTACTGGGAAAATTGGAAAATAATATGGCAGAAACTAGCCATAAACCAGCACCTCACACCATACACTAAAATAAGGTCAAAATGGGTACATCATTTATACATAAAGGGTGAAACCATAAACAAATCAAGAGAGCATGGAATAGTTTATCTGTAAGATTTATGTTTTCAGTCATGAAAAGTAATAGGTTATACTGATCCCATGAGGCCTGCCTACGCCAAACATTCAATTAAGAATGCTTGTTCAGTTTTGTTTTGTTTTGTTTTCTATATATTTCTTCTTCTGGAATGACTATAAAAATGTGCCCATTTCTTAACCACTCCATTCTTCTCTAATTTTCTCAGTAGTGATAAAAGAACTGTTTTATCATTCTATAAACACATATATGATATATAAAAACTATATAACTACATAATATACATGCATGATTATGTTTACATAAATGAGTTTCTATATACGTATGTAAACAATAGTTCTTTACATATTGTTTTTTGTCCTTTGTTTTCAAAGAAGACCATGCCATCAGAAAGGTGATGCCATGACATGCAAGTGAATAGGGTTTAAAGGAGGGGGAGCTGTGCAAGGTCACCTTTCTCCTTCATAGACATCTGGGTCCAATGGCTAAATAAATAAGGATCCCTAGACATGGCCCTGGATGTAAAGGGTGAGACCTTGATCTTAGTAAGCTCAGGTGATTAAGGCTAGATAGCAAATGAGATAAAAGAATGACCTCTTTGACCTAGTCAAAAAATATAACACGAAAAATAAATAAATAAATATGGGAGGGGAGTACCCTCATGATTTCTGGCCAAAACAGGAATGACTGCCCATTGATTTTCATTTTGAATCAATCGGGACCCAAACAATGAAATGATACTTTTGTATATAGACACATGCAAATATGTATATATGCACAAAATCACACTATACACAAATGTATATATTTTGAATAAGAGATCTAATGGATTAATGAGAAAGTTGAAGCTAATAATGTTAAAATATTTCAATTTTTTTTTATTTTGTAGTACAATTTGGAGAGGGAGGGACAAGAGACTCTATGGCAACCTATTAAATCTACCTACGAAGAAACAAAAAAAAAATCAGAAGTGAAGTGAAAAATTTAGTCAATCATATGCAAATCTTTCTTATGCATTTTGCACCAAGCTCAGATATTTAGGATCGGCTGAATGTTTGTAAAGTGAAGCTATATGGCATAGTGGATGAAACTGAAATTAACATTTTAAGACGAGCTATGTGGCTCAGTGGATATAATGCTGAATTTGGAATCAGAAAGACCTGAATTAAAATTATGCCTCAAACATTTACTGAGTGTTTGACCCAGTTTGCCTCAGTTTCCTTATCTGTAAAATGAGCTGGAAAAGGAAATGGCAAATCACTACAGCATTTCTGCTAAGAAAATATCAATGGAGTCATGAAGCATGAGACATAATTGTAATGACTGAAAACCAAGAATATTTATAAATTTAAATAGCTCCAAAAATCCAAATGACAAAAAGAATTGTTCAATTAATATCTAGCATATCTTCTGAATAAAGTTTAACTACCAGAAATTAACCAAAACTGCCATAAGGGACATGTAGCTACCAAGGATCTTATTATCTCCCAAGGATCTCACTATCACACCAATTATTTCTGTATATCTATATATCCAAACCTAATTTCTCTCTTGTATGTAGTCCCAAATCATCAACTTTTTGGACTTTTTAAACTGGTTATCCTGTAGATATATGAAATTCAACATGCCCCAAACAGAATTACAAGCTTCACTATGGCTAAAAAGGGTTCAACTATGCTGCAAATTAACCAGGCTCATAACCTCAGCGTCATCTTCTCTCACTCCACATACCCAATCAGTCTCCAAGCCTTGCCATTTATACCTTCACCTAATCTCTCACTTATGACCCCTTTTCTCTACTTACTCAGCCATCAATCCTGTACACACACATGACCTTATCACATCTTGCTTGGACTATTACAATAGTCTTCAGGTCAATCTCTCTGTCTTATCACTCCCCAATCCATCCTCTACTCAACTGCTAAAGTGATTCTCCTAAAGTGTACATCTGATTATGGCACACTCCCACCATATCCCTTCAGTAAACTCCTATAGCTATCTATTATCTCCAGTATCAAATATAAAATTCTCTCTTTGGTTTTTAAAGTTCTTCATAACCTGACCTCATACCTTCCAAATCTTCTTAAATTTTGATCTTCTCTATATTACAATAGCACTTGCCTTCTTACTGTTCCTTCATTTTCACTGTCTTTTCCCTAAACTAAGAATGTGTTCCCTCATCATTTCTCCTTCCTGACTTCCTTCAAAATCTAATGAAACTCTACCTTCTAAAGGAGGCTTGCTGTTTGTGTTTCTTCCTGTCCTTGCCAGTGCCTTCTCTCTGATACTATATTTTATTTACCTGTGTATACCTTAAATGTACAAAATTGTTTGCATGCTGTCTTTTCTACAAGAATGTGGGTTCCTTAAGGACATGGATTATATAATCTCCTCTGTGTATTGCCAGTACCTGGCATATAGTTAAGTACATTAATATCTGCTTGTTGATTGATTAAAGAAAAAATTTCCAGAGTAAGACACAGCATTTACCAGTGGCCTGACATTAATGTTCAACAGCCCTAATTGTACAGCTTTATTTCAGGCTCAGTACTTTGTTTCTCAGAATAGTCGAAGAAAAATATATAAAGGGTCTTAAGTGAGAAAAACACAAGGACACCAATAAGAAAACCAGCAAAAGGAGAGCAGATGTTTCTCTTTGTCTAGGTACAGTCATATATGCCCAAAGTACCTTGTGAAATAGCTTGGACTCTCCTAACTTCCTCAGATAAATACATACGTAGAATACTTAAAAAATAAATGGAATACATGGACAAAACTAAATGACAGAATCTGGTTCACTGAATGATGAAGGAAAGAAATTATTATCTGAAAAGAGGAATTAATATTTTTAAAATCATCCTAAGGAAACAATGTTATAAAAACATTAACCTGAAATGCATATACTGAAGGAAATCAGAAAGGCCCACAGGTTCTTGAGTCAGTCCAGATGAAAGGTAAATCTGGATGTTGTTAGAATAGTATTTAAGAATTGTTTGTAATGAATCCAATTATTTATCCACAGAACTCCTGCTCTGATATCCCATTGTAACATGGGGATGAATTTGTATTCTTGAAGACTATAGTAATAGCATATAAGTTCTGGCAGGTTTATCAAGTTGGAGAAACTTTGAGTATAGTTCTATGGACTATAAGTTTGACCTCCAAAAATCAGCCTAGCTTTGTTTAGAGAGGCTTTTGCCAAATTCAATACAAGAAAACACATTTTTTATTACTAAGTATCCACTACAGTGTACTTGATTTCAATTATAACTTTTAGGTCATAACAATATTCAGAGACTGTCTATTAAAAGAGGTTTCCATTTGAATTGGTAAAGCACTAAGTAGTTAATGAAATCATAGGTATATTGAAATAAGTCCTTAAGAGTTTTTAGAACATTATTACCTAAAGTTCCTGTGGCCTATAGGTTCATAAATTTAGAATTGAAAGTGATATTAGTGACAATTTAGTTAACTTTGCTGTTAAAGTAAATGACGTTTGCTCATGGGCATACATATATTAAACAGAGGATCAGATTTGAACCAAGGTCCTCTGCTTCCAAATGTAATTATTCCTTCTCTCTCTCCCTTCCTTCCTCCTTCCTTCCTTTTTCCCTTCTTCCCTCCCTCCTTCCTTCCTTCTTCCCTTCCTCACTCACTCCTTCCTTCCTTTTTTCCTTCCTCCCTCCCTTTCTCCCTCCCTTTTCTCCCTTCCTTCTTTCCTTCCTTCCTTCCTCCCTCCTTTCCTCCCTTCCTTCCTTTCTTCCCTTCCATCTCTGTTTTTATATGTCCCTCTCTGCCACTTTCTTTTCTTCTCCCTTTCACTCAATAACTTCTGGACATTGGTTATTATTTCACCAATATCATTTCTATTTTTTGCTCCTATTTGCAGATATCATGATAACACCCTAGGTTAAATAATTGATTCCCTTCCAGTTAGAATAGACCTATGTAGTTAGGATAATGGCAGAAATTGTCCCTCAAATGTATAGTCCAGTTGCCTGAGCAACTAGTGCCACCAAATTTTTCTGTGTTACCAGACATATAAAATGTCTTCAACAGTGGAGCAATACTGGCTAAGATTCATTATATTAGAATTGAACACTTTTCCTGCATATGAAGCACTAATTACTAAAATTCCAAAATGCCTTTAAAACTTTTCTCCTTCTAAGCTCTACCACCTTGATTATCTCAAACTACCATATAATTGTTTTATCTTCTAATTATTTTCTTTTGCACAGAGTTGTCTGCTGAAGTTAGTTATGTTACATAATCAATTTGGATTGGATAAAACCAGGTCAAAACCACAGAAAATTGTTCAGTTTCAAAGCAGGATTTACTAATGTGACTTTGATTTTCCTTTCCAAGACAAATTCTCTTTTTTCTTTCTCCCTAATAACTTCTCATTGGATGCAATATTACAACTTAATAATCAGCAAAACATCATACACACATTCAGAGAAAGAGAAAAAAATAATGACTTTGTTGGGAGAAAGTGTGTATGTAATAAATTATGCTATGTAGGTATAGGTATATATAAAATATACATGTGTATGTGACCACACACACACACACACACACACACACACACACAAACATAGACAGACATATGACAGATAGAAGCATTGTAAATGCATTCCAAAAAAAATACAGTATCCTTCAATCCTCAGAGTTTGGACTGCAAGTCTTATGCATACATGTATACACCCTGACACATCCTTCGTGAATGCTTTGATGTTTTCAAATGTCCCTCTCTATGCTGATACACACTATTCTTTTCCCATTTTCATTCTGTTTGTCTCTTCCCAGCCTGTCTTCAGTGCCACCTGAAGGCAAATGAAGCAAGGAAGTGAAAATGACTGTAATTCTTCCGTTCACTTCTCTGCAGCCTCCAGTGTGTCAGTCTCCATACGGTGGCTCAGCTGAGCTCTGACTAAGTTCAGTGAGTCCTCATGCAGGTGCAATTTGTTAACACTCTTGGGTACAGTGGTACCTATATGCCAAAATCAAGACTTGGAATGTATCAGTAAATAAAATCTCAAAGCTGAGTTTGTGAGATTAAGGGAATAAGAAGAGATATCCTCCCTGCTTATCCTTTAGAATAAAAAAGTACAAGGCTTGAGAATGCTGATTAATGCAACAGCCAGCCACGATTCCAGGAGACACATAATGATGCATGCTATACCACTTTGTGACAGTCAGATGATGTACTCAACATGTATAATAAGACTTATTCTGGATGTAGCCAATATGGATATGTGCTTTGTTGGACTATAAACATTTGTTAAATAAGTTTTGTTTTTCTTCCTTTTTTTTTAAATGGGGAAGAGAAAGTAAGAGGCACAAAATAATAGTTGAAAAATTAAAAATAAAATTTAATATGACATAAAATATTCAAAACTTTGTAACTTAATAATTTTCTTTCCCCTGTATTAAGTTGCTGAGAGATGGATTTTTAAAGTAAAAAGCTGTGTGTCAACTCTGAGTATTAAGGAAGTTTTAAGGACAACTACCATTTCCTCTGTCCATTTTCCTTTGGCACCCTGGGTTTCATTCTAAGGTATTCCTCTACCTCACTTTAAATATTTGGAGAATCCTGACTGTTCATATATAGATTCATAGAACCGATTTAACAACTTTTTACTTAGTATCAATCTAATAAGTCCCTGATAACTTGCCTCCTCTTTCAGCTCACCTTGAAATGTTGCTGTGTTTTCACAGATGTCAAGAGCTGTTGATATTTTGGCCCCTGAATTCAACTGAGTAAAAAAAATCTTGGGATTATATTTTATTTTGCCTTAACTGATCATATGGCCATCATGATCATCACAAATACTCCTTTTAAGCAGGACCCTGAAATAGGTGCATTGTTAGGAGAGGTTTTGAAAGTTTTTTTTTAATCTTTCTTTCACTTCTCAGTTCTTTTACCAAACTGATAAGAGATGGGAACATGAAAGCTTTTAGACTGAAAACACCTTGCTTTATACATTCTTCTACCTGGCACTTCTGAAACTGCTTTCTTATATTATGATCTTTGTGAGATGTTTTGATTGACTAGAGGTTACTGTTGAAATTTTCTTCCTTCAGGAAGTTTTTTTCCCAAGATTTTTAAGTGTTTTCTCCAAATGATTACTACTTCTTTTCAATAACTAATAAACTAGTTAAATAGTGGATATTCATTGTATTTAGAATTACATTTTTTCTATGCATATCCTTATCTAATCCTCCCTTCTTTTTATGATTTGCATTCCCTTAACATTTTAGTTTCTCTTTCTTTAAAAGAGAAGACAGAACAGAAGTCTCTTCGTCTGTCTGTCTATCTGTCTCTCTGTTCTCTCTGTCTCTGTCTCTCTTGTTATTCTCCTAGGAGGCAATATGGGGCAATTAAATCCATTCTTTCTGCATTAGGAGTCCAAGAACCTAGATTCAGACCATAATACCTATTATCAGTGTAATAATATCGCGTATTTTTCTAGGCTGTTTCCTCATTAGTAAAATGAGAGAGCTGGGCTTGACAGTCTCTTAGCCTTCTAGATCTAAATGTATGATAAACAGTTCTGTTTTTCTCTATTCTAGTTTAATTCTATAATCACTTATTAAGTGTCAATTATATGCAAAACATAAAGTGAATGATAGAGAACATTTGGTAGAGAGAGTCTCCTAACAGGGACTGTTTGGCAGAGGGAATAGTGTCACTGAAAGTCCCTTTTATGATAAAATTGTACTTCTAGAGAAATGGAAGATCAATTATTTCTAAACAGAAGCCAAAATGATTTTGTCAAAGTACAGCTCTAACCATGTCATCATTCCTATTTGATAAATTTCATTGGCTCCCCATCCTCACTATGTCCAAAAATACATACACACACATAAATGTGCAAGGTACTATAATAAGGTGCTGAAGAGAAAAATGAAATAGCTTCTATCTTCTTGAAGCTAACAAATACCAATAACTATACTGCTACTGTTGTCTACAATTCTTTATGTCTACATCTCAAACTGGATATCCTGTAGGGATCTCAACTAACCATATCTGGAAACAGAACTCATGTTCTCCCTCACCCATCCTTCATCTGAATTTTCTTGTTACTGTCAAGGTACTATGACACCATCATTCTCCCATACACCTAGGCCAACAACCTTGCTGTCATTCTCAACTTCTCACTCTTCACTCACCCCCTGTTTCTAACCAATTATCACATCTTACCATCTCTACCTCATTTCCCCTCTCATTTCTCTCTCTCTCTCTCTCTCTCTCTCTCTCTCTCTCTCTCTCTCTCTCTCTCTTCTCTCTCTCTCTTTTTCTCCCTCTTCCTCTCCCTCCCTCCCCCCTCTCTCTCTCTTCCTTGAATGCTTTTACTTCCTCACCCACGTCCTTCCTGCTTCCTTTAAGATTTAGGTCAAGCATAACTTTGTACAGGAAAAATTTTTCTGGTCCCCAGGTATTTATACTTACCTTATATCCATTCTCTCTATTTTTTTAATCTAAAATATGACATCTAAAAAGTAGATACAAAATCTATCAAAGTAGACATATACAACCTCCCCTATAGAAATTCATGTTACCTCTTCTTTTTGAATGTAAGCTTCCTTTTTTCTTTGTATCCTCAGCACTTGGCACTGTGAGTGGTACATAATAAACCTTAAGAAATGCTTGGGGAATGATTTATTGATGTTTCTTCTGCTTCTAATTCTTATTTTTTTCACTTAACTGATAATGGTCTTTTTCATCAGATTTTCTCACTCTACCTTTTCTTTTCCTACTGTTATAGCTTCTCCATAGTCTTCATTATTTCAACTTCATTGTCACTAACCATTGTTTCAATATTTTCACTAAGAAGTGTTTTGTATGAAAGGACAATGATAAAGAGAAGCCTTAAATACTATTGCCTTCTACTGATTTCAGTTTTCTTATCTATAAAATCTCCAGGACTGTTGTTATTATCAAATGAGATAATGATTATAAAGCACTGAGCACAGTGTCTGGCACATTGTAAACACTATATCAATGTTAGCTATTGTTTTTATTATGTTTATTATATTAAAACTGGGGGAGTCTCACTTAGCCTGCATTCCTTTGTCTATATCTCAACAGTATAATCTGCATTCTTAAAAAAAAAGTCATTTTTATGTCATAAGGATTACAAGTTATCTAAGCAGCATATAGGAGGTTCAAGGACAAGTTTCATGTTTTCTGGGAATTCCAAGAATGGCAGAATATAGAAAATATCTTATTTTTAGTTAGCATAACATAAAATTGCTAATATAATTTTCTTAGAAGATGGCTTTATAAATGGAATGCCTTTCAATTAGATACAATCTTACTAAATATACTACTATTAAAAGCTCTAAATACGTAAAATAGTACCCAAATGAAATGTCATTTTCAAATTCTAATATCATAACTAGTGAATTTAAAGCAAATTTAATATACAGCTTTTCATTTTTATTTCTCAGTCCGGTCCCTGTGACTACATTCAGAATCACTGTTTCTAGTTGTTGGGCTTGTCCCCTGAAGGTGAAGGCATATTGGAAGCATGAACAACTACCTGTTTAGTTGATTCCTCTTTACTATCCTCCAATAAATGTAACCAATACCACTTTAACACCTCCTTCCTTAAAAATCTTGATGACTGGGATCCTCAGTCAAAACTCAAGTTTTAAGTCTTTAAAAGCTTCTGTCACAGACCTAAACCACAAGTGCTTATTTTTCTTCATCCTTAGACTTTTCCCCATAAAATGCAAGTCCCTCAAGAATAGAGGCTATTTTAGTTTTTCATTTTGTCTTTGTCTCCCAAACACTTAGCACCATGTTCTAGTCCCTAGCAGGTAAGTAATAAATGCTTTTTGAATTATTACACTGACTTGACTAAGTCCTCTAAATACATTGGCTCATTTTGTATGAAATTATTATCTTAAAACTGGGGGAGTCCCACAAGCCAGTGCATTGGTAGCTAATCTTAGCATCCACTTCTTTACATTTTTGAAGCAATGAATGGTTAAGTATGATGGAAAGAACCATGCCTGAAAAAATTACTTTCTTCAGTGTGCTTTTAACACTTTATAGCCTAAAAAAAGGCTGGGGAGGAGGTTCTATGGCCTAAAATAACATCTGATTAGATGATAATGTTTTTAGAACTATTGAAATTTACAAAATTTGCTTTCCTGGACTTCATAATCTCCAGGAACTTAATGTTCTGCAAATTGAAATAAATTCTGAAATTTATTTCCCCAGCACTCCCTGTCTCTGTGGCCCTTCTCTACCTTTGATTTAAAAGGATAGAGGATGGACATTAAAGAGATCTTCCCAGAATCTCAACTATTAATCATTTTTCCACTTCATCGTTTTCCACTTTACTATTTTCCTGGACTTCATGATTTCCAGAAACTCATTGTTCCTTAAGATGAAATGAACTCTGAAGCTCTCAGTTCCTCAGATCACTTCCCACCCCTATTGTAGGACTTCATCATGTTCTGGACCTCGATAGCCTACATCTTCTATCTGTTTTTTTTTTCCCCCATTAGATTGTTAGTTTCTTCCAAGTAAGGGCTAATTTAGTTTTCTTTTTAACCTCAGCATTTAACACAGTGCCTGGTGCAAAATGCTTACTAAATATTTATTGACTATTAACTACAATTATCAAGATGATTAAAAAAAAGTTGGAGGTAGATAAGACAGAAATATGTTCTATTAGGTCTTTAAAAAAAGCTAAGTGTCTATACATACAAAGTAAAAGAAAGAGCCGGCAATTATAAAAATGTTAGGATTCCTTCCCACAAGAAACAAAGAAAAACAAAGAAAGCAAAATGCAGAGAAAACCCTTTATTATCATTATTCATGTAACTGAAATAAGTATGTTTCATTGTACTAAGAGTATATAGAACATTGCCTCAATTCCAACTCTTCCTTTCTAGCATTTACAATGGACCAAATTTTTTATTGAAAAGCTTAATTTGATCAAAATTGAAGTTTTGATTCTAATCATACTTTGTTCTAATATTGTATGCTGACAGGAAAAGAAAGGGTGTTCTCATCAGTGCAATCAAGTTGACTGAATCAGGAGTTAGGAATTCTGATAGTTTTAAGCAACCAAGAAGTTAAGAATATAAGGTGGGACTTCATACCTACCTTTTATTTTTTCATTTAGATGACTGATTTAGTTGATTGATAATAGAAGCATTTGAACTTTAGTGATCACTGAAATAAGAAATCAAATTTTTCACCATTTCTCTCTCACCCTCCCCACCCCCAACACATATCATCTTCTCTGATATAAATCTCCAACTACTTCATAAAGCACACTTGCCTGGTTTCCAAAAGGGAACACTGTGGAGTGCTTATCCACCTCTTCCTCTATTACCAGGAAATGTGTGGTATGGAACAGCCATATACTTTACTTGAAAAAGTGAATGACCTCTTAACTGTTTCAATTTGGCAACACTAATTTTTAAAAATAGCTAAATCTTGACAAAGACCCTGAAGTCTTTGTTTTCAACTTTTTACTTTGAAACCTTACTTTGCATTGGAAAAATATACTGAGAATATTATCTCAGGATCTTTTTTTACTTCCTTGTAAAAAATAATAATGATGATATTAGAAGAGACTCTTCTTTTAAAGATGAGGCACTTCAACTGCTAATCTCAATTTATTTCCAAACAAAATAATTTAAAATCCTATTTTCCTCATCTATCATCAAAGGGTAAAACCAATTTTTATCTACCACTTGGATTGACTCTGGATGGCTTTAGTTGCCCTTTTAGCTGCAAGATGATCAAACAAAGCCTCCTGTGGAGAAGTAGCTTCTTAGATAGTTAATTCTTATAGCCTCTCTTTGGAGAGATAGGAGAGCTAAGGAAGAGGAGATATTGTTAGCTTATTGTTTTAGGTAAGAAAATTGGTTGATTAATGATGGAACTGTGAGGTAATGAGTAAATATCATTTTGCTAAGATAAAAGAAAAACATACATATGCAATCTTAATCCTACTCTTGAATTTTGTCTGCAAGTCATTTTCAAGATTATAAAATGAGAATAACTAACTGTCAGTTCTGATGTCCTTTTTATTTCAGTCGCTTTGGAAGAATATACAAGAAATCACTATCCCATAACTGTGATACAATTTTGTAATCAATATTATTTCAAGCAATAGAAAATTTATGTAAATGGCTGAGTAACTTTTGATATAAAAATCTCACTAGTTATTAATTTCATATCTGAGATGATTAAACTAATGTGGATTATTAACAGTTTAGAGAATGTATAAATGTGACATATAGTTTGCATTGTTAAAATATCTAATGGGTTGGTAAGACCAGAATCAATGGAAAATGCTGTGTCTGAATTTTAAATGAGCACTTTTCTTGTTTAAGCATATCGTCCTTTAAACACACCAAACTCAGCAACTCTGAACTGAGCTAAGCAGGGATCTTAGGATACTATCTGGTGACATCTTAAGCCACTGAAGCATCACTCTAGCAGCCAGATTATCAGCACCCCTGATGTTTATACAGAGGTTATCCCAGCAACTTGGGCAATATTTCCTCTCGGATGTGTTCACACAGAGTATACGCTATATGAAGTAAAATCTTTGTAGGGAGACAGCATGCATTCTTTAGAAAATAATAATGGTGACAGGTGGTCTTCAAAAACATGATTGTGATTACTTGATGACTTATCTAAGTTTCACCATAATATATAAAAATGAATACTCATGAAATATTACTTTGGGAATTTCATAATATGTTTTCTAATCTGCTTTCCTCTAACTGAAGGATGGTCTCAAAATAATAACTATTCCCAACCCATCAAAATGATTTTGTGCTTTGATTTTTAATGCTAGTATTAGGGAAAATACTAGCTTCCCTCTCGCTTCTAGAAAGGAAATAAGTAGAAAACTTTTTGTGTACTATACAGTTCTCCGCAGTACTTCCATATAACTTATCTAATAAAAAAGTCACAAAAATTACTTTACAAGTCTAATCATCAAAACCTGATATTTTCAGAAAACTTTTCAAGAGGTTTTCATTTCCTTAATTCAGTTGTTCTTCCAGGAAAATAGTAAGATCTTTAAGTGAAAACGTTAACACTTTTTATATTTCTATTCATATTTATTTAGTAATGTATTTTATATATTTGACTTTGAACTAGTGAATATACTAAATTTTGCCCAGTATTCAGTATTATTCTTTACACTATTAACCTAACCAAGAGCCATAAACTCAATAAAGCAATATAAGACAATAATAAGTCTGACGTTTATGAATTGTGTTTTCTTTGTAGGTATTTTCATCAAAATGTAAAGTTATAAAAATATCTTGAAAAGAATACTCAGAAGTACTATTAACAAGATGTTATTACATTATACTGCAAATAGCAAATACATGTAATTTTTAAAAGTCAATTTGCTTTTCAAGTGATAGTATTTATTCACATCGTACATTTAGCCCAACAGACCAGTCAGATTTAATTTTCTACTTCACTTTCTGGATTTCAGAAACTTCCATATTCCACATTTGGAATGACACATAAATATTCAAATCATGACTAAGACACTTTAAAAAAATGTCTTTAAATAAAAATAATTTTACTTCAAATATGATTAGCTCTGAAATAAAAACATTTCCCCCTGTAAATCTGAATAGAGGACTTTACAATGTAGACTAATGCTACATGTGAAGGAATAGAGAAGATAAAATACTAAAAGCTGCAACTCAGCCTACATTAATGTCGAGAACTTCTCTGTTAATTCCTTTTTCATTACTGTAAATAAAAAAAATTTCTTAAATATTTGGTTCACTGAAAAAAATTTAAAATACTAGTTTTTAATAATTGCCAAGAAGTAACAAAAAGATATTGGTGTAGAATCAACAGTGTGGATTGACGTGAAAGAAGATATTTTCCCTCCTGCATCTTCTTCCTTTAAAGGAAAATATAGTTTCCTTCCTACGGCAAGAGTATCAGATTCTTACAGCATCTTACAGCATCCATGACACTTGTAAGCATTCAGTGGTCAGAACACCACTACATATCCTTCAAATGATATGGACCAGTGAAGCTGGAAGGTATCTTCACTGAACCAGACAGCTTGGTATCTTAGCAATCCACCAGGACTCAAGCCCCAGCATGCCCCAGGTGGTGTGCAGAATCTCAACTAAAACAGAGAGTGGACTTTGCATTTTGAAAGTCAACTCTTCTAAATATTGAATTCTAGGTCACATTTAGTGGGTTAAAGTCCACACAAGTTTCTCAACATTTCTTTTTATACATGATATTTTTTAAAAGAAAGCACATTATTCAAAGACACTCATTGGAAAAGATGAAATTCTAGAAGGCATTTTATATATCTATTTAGTTATCTGAATGCATGCTAAATTTATAAAGGCTATGTTATGTGTTGGTATCTTGGTTTGTGACTTGTACTGAAAGACAGTGTGGTCTAAGCCTTGAATATGAACAAGTTCTATGCACTTATTTTAAATACAATGCTCTTTTAGTGCAGATAAAAGTTAAAATGTAGACTGAAAACTCACATAAATTTTTTTATCTTGGAATGCTAGGTCATCACAATGAATCTATAGTATTCTGAATTTTGGACAAAAGAGAAACTCTTACAGAACAAAAACAAGCATGTTCTTTTTGAATTTGTACTTGACTTGTTCATTAGTGAGTCACAGGTCTAAGTGCAGCTTTCTTGCTTTGATTCTCATCTCACTTTTATATTCTGTCCTCACAATTCATTAATTCATTGCTTACAGTTTTCCATTTGCAACTATAAATACTTCCCATTTGAAGTACTCCCATGCCATAGTCCTCACCTTACTATCAGGTCTGTCCAGAAAACTGAAAAAATGATGTGTGTTAGAAGCCTTGGTTATAAAGAATGGATAGGGCATTATGGTTAAAACACAAACATGTAAGCCCATATAGCTGAACCAAAAAGATGCACATTTTTAGAGATTACTCTGGGTAACAAATGTGAGGATGGATTCCAATACTTTCAGTTAATTTAACATTTTGGTAGACTATACTGGCCTGCTCTGGCATTTTAAATCACTGATGCTTTAGCATGTAAATATGAAATACCATTTTTCTTTAAAGTCAACAAGAAAACCCTTCTGCCCAGGCCTTTAACAAGGATTTAAAATTGAAGCTACCAAGTTATGGCTACCCATCCTTAGAATCTCTTATCTACAACTCTGTTCTTAAGAAAAAATAATGATTTCTCCCTTCCTGGCCTTTGCAATGTAATTCTGTTGGCAACATACAGAACCTTTATAAACAAGAACAACCCACTGGTCAACTGCTTTATGACTTCAACTCAAGCACACACTAACTCTTGCCCAAAAAATATGGTTTATGCCTGATAATTCTGTCGTGCCCCCCCACCCCACGCTGAACTGTGCAGATCACAGGGATCCATTAACCCCTTTGGGTTAAGCATCTGTTGTGTCTCCTTTAAAGAGAGGAAAGGATGTCCATAAGATGCAAAAGTTTTCCTGAGCAGATGAATGACAGGATTTCCAGCAGCATCACTAACAGACAAAGCACCTCAGTAATTATAACCTTGAAAGGGAAGAAACATCAACTACCAAAAAACTTGAGGGTCTGACAGAGAGAACAGCGGTGCTCTCCTTGAATCCCAGCAACACTCTAGAGCTTCTGATCACCCAACTAAGACTGCAAGAGAAAAGGGGGGGACACATCTCATTACTGAAGCCCTTCCCTCGAGGAAGCAGGCAGCTTATAATTGGACTTGGAGGGGGTGCTAACTCTAGGGGCTACCAAGGAGCTTTGCACATGCATCATTTTTAACTGCCCCAGCCCCAGCACCCCCACACATCTGCCTATGCCATAGTCAGCCTATGAGCCCACCATGCCTAATTTTATTAGGAAATGGGAATTTAGGTTATACTGGGCTCCAGCTCTCTATTGACCCTTCGGGGATACTGAAATTAACTTTCAGAAGAAATGTCTTAATTGTTTGTTTGCATTTTAAGCTTATCCACGAATCACCCCCACCCCACCCCTTTCCCTCCTCACAGGCCCCCCTCCCCTCTTTCCAGGGTTCTCTCAGCCTCCCTCCTCCCCCACCTCCCTTCCTCTTTGTTGTCTCTTACCTGCTGGCCAGGCTCTGCCTGCAATGCTGCCTGAAGGGCATCAGGTGGTAGTTCATGGCGTCCAGAAGCAGCTTCTGGCAGACCGGGTCGGTGCGCATGAAATCCACTGACTGGACCCGCTCTACCAGCTCTGGGGCTGGGATGAGGGCGAAGCGGAGGCGCTTCATGAGGTCGGGCGCGTACTGCATGCGGGTCTCCCGGTCGTGCTCCAGCCAAAGCACGGACATCTGGAAGAGCGCCAGCTCCGACTCCACGGGGGGCGGCAGCGAGTCCAGCAGGGCGCGCATCTCCTCAAAGTTGAGCAGTAGCACGTCCTCCACCAGGTACTTGTTGGCCAGCTTCTTGGTCTCCTCCAGGCCGTGCAGCGCGGCGATCTTGCACACCTGCTTGTAGTTCTGGACCGAGATCTGGTCGTTGAGGAACTGCACGCACAGCTTGGTGACCTGGGGAATGTGCAGGATTTTGCTGACCGAAAGCACCTCCTCCACCGTGTCCAGAGAGAGGGTCACATTGGCAGTGTACAGGTACTCCAACACCAGGCGTAGCCCGATGGACGAACAGCCTTGCAGGACCAGATTGTTGATGGCCCGTGGGCTGGCCAGCAGCTTGTCGTCGGGGGAGGAGGAAGGAGTACCCGGCTCCTCCTGCTGCTGTTGCTGCTGCTGCTGTTGCTGCTGCTGCTGCTGCTGTTGCTGCTGCTGCTGCTGCTGCTGTGGGTCCTTGGGGGCCCCCAGGCCGTCCTGGCCACCGACCCCTCCCCCGAGAGGGGGGTGACTGGAAAAAAGAGATCGGAAGTACTGCGAGCAGGAGGCCAGAACGGCCTTGTGGCAGTGAAACTGCTGGCCCTGGGCCGTGAGGGTCACGTCGCAAAACAGCTGCTTCCTCCACAGCAGGTTGAGGCCGTGCAGCAAGTTGTCGCTGTGGCTGGGGTCGAAGGTGGAGGTCCTGTCCCCGGATCTGGACATGGCGAGCTGCCTCAGCGCACCTGGCTTTAAACCCTCCTCCAACCTGGCAAACAGGGGTGGGGGAGGGGGAGGGGGAGTAATGGGGGGAATAAGGTGGTGGAGGGGGTGGGGTGTGGTTGGGGTGGGGAAGGGTGTGGAGGGGAGGGGGAGGGTGAGGAACAATAATAAATACACAGTTTGCCCCCTGGTGCAGCACTCCCTCTTGTCACTGGTATATGGAGGATGATTCAGAGGGTACTGGTCTTCGTGAGTAGTAATAGAACGGGCTTTATTTCTTGAAGCCAACCAGATTTGGGTCCCCGCTCTTCTCCCAGCGACTTCCCCCACCCAACCCCCCACTCACACAACCCAACCTCACTTTCCTAAAAGAACCCTGACTCTGCGCTAGGCAGCAACAGCGGCGGCAGCGACGGCAAAGTGGTGCATGGGGCTGTTAAGGCCGAGTAAACTCGTGGGCTCTTGTCCATGCCCAGAACCGGAGGAAAGGAAGAGCCCCAGGAAGGACCGGGCTGGGGGTGCTCTAGGAAAGAGGTGACTGTGGCAGGTTCCAGTCCAATTTGTGCGTCCCCTCCTCTGCTGGGCTCCTCGTAGTTCTGTTTGTTGGAGGGGTAAGGAGAGGGAAGCTATGCTGGGGCAGTTCGGGACGGGAGCAGCCCGTAAAGTGGGAGACTCTTGGCCTTTGAAAAATCAAATCAGATCTGGGGGAACCTTCGATTATTCGTGGTGCCCCTAGGAAGGACTATGCTAATAGCAATCTGATGGAGGAAATAAAGCCTTTTCTTCTCCTGGAAAAGTGCAGTGGAGCGCGGTGGTGACTAGCTCAGTGCACTCCCGAGAGGCGGGGAGCTGTCCTTATCAATTCGAGCTCATTTCCCCCACCCTGGCCCTGCCCGCTCCCCTGGTTCTCAAACTGTTGGCTGTTCCTTCCGCCACTCAGTTTTGCTAATCTTGCAAAGATGCTCTGAAACCTGGCGGAGGTTACCTCCCGCCCCCTAGAATTTCCAAGCCTTGAAGTTTAGCGCTCTCCACTTGGATCAGAGTTAGCACCTGGGCTGCTTTAGGTTAGGGGGAGGGTCCCTTGTCCTGGCGTTTCTTTCGCTTGGGCAGAAGGCGCTGTCACTTTAACTCTGGTAACTACATGAAGTTCAAGTTGGAAGCTAGCTAGCTGGGGGGGGGGGGAGAGGGAAGGAGGGAAGTAGGGGGGAAGGGAAAGCAGGTGGGGGACTGCTGTGCCCTTCTGCCCTATCCTATGATTTTTCACTGGCAGCCGGCAGCTTCTCCCAGTTTCCCCTCTCAACAACCCCACATGAACCCATACTCAGGCGCCCTGTGGTCTAGCCCACCTTCCTTAGCCTTCAACTACTCTGTTAAAAAGAAAAAAAGTCAGATGCGTCCGCTTCTTTGGTCTTACAAAGGTAGAGGGTCAGATGCAGGAGCGGACGGGGGAGGAGGGAGACCAAAGAACAATCAATACGCCCTCTTTCTTAATCTGTAATTGCACCTTCCAGGGCTGAGGAGAAAAAGACCCTCTGTGCCCACATCCCGCTCCAAAGAGCGCTGCTGCTACTGCTGTTGCTGCTGCTGCTGCCGCCGCCGCCGCTGCCGCCGCCGCCGCCGCCGCCGCCGCCGCCGCCACCGCCGCCACTGCCGCTCCCCGTCAGAGGGATCCCACAGAGACCTGCTCCTTCCATTGCAGATCACTCTGTCCTGGCACCGGCACTTGAGCTCCTTCCTTTTGACTAGAGACTGGTAATTCTCCGAGCCACTTTTAATGCCTAGTTCCAGGTGGACCCCAACCTCCTTTTTACACTCCCCCTTTACTTCCCCCTCCCCCACCCCTGCTCTGTCTTTCCTGGAACATCTCACTGAGTCTCTCCCTTTAAGTGGACCCGGTCAATTCCTTCCCCCCTCTCCCCGCCTCCCCTGTCTCTTCCCCCCCCCCACCTTTTCCTGTCCCCCCTTCTTCCTTCTCTTTCTCCCTCCCCTGCCTCTCCCTGGTCTGCCCAGTTCTTGCCATGGGAGTTTATTCTTTCAAGGCATTTGTCACACAAGTACCCCACGACCCTTCTGAAAGACTCCCTTATTGCACCCTTAGCAAACAATCCAAAAGACAAAACAAAACACATATATGGTATACAGAAGGCCAGAAACTTACCTGGTCTCAATCAGCTGCTAAAGTAAAGGCTCACTTCAGCTCCCCCCCAAAAATCAATTGTCCTTCCTTTTTAAAGGTTTCCTCGCTCCTTGGGAGGGGGAAAAACACCTTCTGGTTCCCAACTCCAGGCAGTCACTCTTTACAATTTATTTTGTCGTACATCATTTGATCACCATGAATTAGCAACAGCAAGAAAATGTAGGAGAGGGAGAAAAGAGAGAAAGAGAGGGGGAGAGAGGAAGAGAGAGAGGAGAGAGGGAGAGAGAGAGAGGGAGCAGAGCTTTCTGCAAGAGAAGAAGAAGAAAAAATGTACGTGTGACAAATTATGCTACCAAGAAACAACACATCATTATCCTTGGGCCTGGGGCTCAGTGAGTCGTAACGAGAGTAATAGGAAATCCACGGTTGGGGAGAGAAACGGTCGTGCATGGCCAGTGGAGAGAGACCATACAGGGGGATGGATGCTGGAGAGACTCGCAAAATTATGGCTCAAGGCTATTGTAAAAATTGTCGAGCGTAAATGACTGCGATTTCAAACATCTTTGGAAGAAAGAAGGGGAAAAAGCGAGGCCCCCCCCTCCCTCTCCCTCTCTCTCTCCCTCTCTCTTCTCTCTCTCTATAAAGAACCGTCAAGTTTTAGTGCGCATTGCTAATTAGTCAATTTCTCTCTGCCTTCACAGGCTGGCGACTTTGCTGCTGAGCTGAAACTGCTAATTTCTGTGACCAGCTTTTTTCTTAGCTGTGATCTGGATGAATGAGTAGCTGTCTCACAGAGATGACAAAAATAAACTCTAATCCCCCCCAAAATTTCCACTACATCTTTCTCATGCATAGATTTATGATCTTCTGTGCAATATGCAAACTTTTTGTGTGTGTATATTGTACATGCTGTTGTTTTCAGATTTCACTCCATTTGCTTTCTGTTCTTTCCCTTCCCCCCATGAGATGGAAACAATGTCTGATCTCCACATATGATATAATATTACTTTATACCGTTTTTGTATTTATAGGTTGGGTCTAGTATAGATCACACTGATCCTGGCTTTAGAGGTGGGTGGCTACTATGTGAAACAGGGGTGGGTGAGAATAGGGCTGGCATAAGTGAGAAGCCCTTCCCTTTACATTTGCTCCCCTGCACTATTCAAGATTTATGATCTTGTTTGAAGGCATATTTTCTCTATCGTTTTGTCTGGTTAGACAACCGTCTCTGAACTTCACTGTCAGCTCTTCAACAGATAAGGGTTCAGAAGTCACATTTTTTTTTTTTATTGGAAGATTAGCATATTGTCAGATTTGTCTTTCAGTCTGAGAATCTTTCTTTGCTTTGTAGGAGTGAGAATCAAACCACAGGAAAAGCAGCTGCTGTTCCACCAGCATAACCTTTCAACTTCTGGGCACATCTGACTGGAAAGGGAGCCATGGCCAGCTTAGAGTTTTGACTCCAAGCATTGACAACTAAAACCGGGAGGTTTCTGTCACTTTGGTTCTGCTATGGACTAAGGTGCATTTTAGTAGAGGACATGTTCTCCAGACTTTATCTCATGATGTATTGCACCCTTGCATTTATAGCCCTGTACGTCTGTTGTCAAGGGAGAAAAAGGAAAGGGAAGGCATGCCCTTGAATGAAATACAGATGAAAGAAGACTGGGCATCAGTTAAATAAAGTTTTGGTTCCTGATAAATTTGGGAACATGGCTTATTCCAACTTATACCTGGTCTGATAATGAATGTATTTGTCATTATAATCCATATTAGGAGTATGTCTGAAAACCTGTCATCTTACCTTACTCTTTAATTTGCAGAAGGAGGGGAAAAAACCTGAGGAAGCAAAAAACAATAAAATACTGAAATTTCAAAGCCTGGAAATTCCCAACCTAAAAAGATGGAAAGCAACTCTTATTTTAGTTCTTTACTTTCAAGTAAATGGATAAAGATATATTTATCCTTCATAGAAGCTTCATCATGTTTATCAAATATCTCCCTTCTTTAAGAATAGATATCTTTTTTCTTGATTTTTCTCAAATCTTCACTTCAATACCATCTAATTTTATTACTTATATAATCAAACTTTAACTGGACATTTAGAATCCTAGATTTAGAGCTAGAAGAGATAAAATTTATAGAAAAGAAATGACTATCAAAGAAGTTACAAAGTTAACTCTTCTGCTATCTGCTTGGGGTTTTTCATTCTCAGTTGTCATAATTTCTTTAAATGTTAGAAAGGTTACAAGAAAGCTTCATTTCAGTTAAACTCCATTAACAATTAATATAATCCTGCATACAAAGTGTTCATGAAAAAGGCAAAATAAATTTGTTGCTGAATTTTGATATTGAGTTTTTATAGACTATCAAGAAAGCAATTAACTTATCCAAGGTAAATTTCTAATACCTTAAAAAAAAACACCTATGTGCCATCTTCATATATCCTCATAAAGGAGGAATAGCATATTTGGTGGCCTCAAATTTACTTTGAGATGTTCATTCAGCATCAGTGGGAAATGATATCATGGTCAGGAAAATTGACAACTTCCAAATATCAAGAGTCACATGTGAATTTTGTTTTTCCTAACTAAGCTACACATTATAATGATTGGTGCATGAATGGTAGTGAGAAAAATATAATCAGGTAAGTCACATTATTTCTGTGGCCTTCATTTACTATGACTTTTCCTGCTTAGATTTCATATCTTAGAGAAGAAATAATCACCATTATCTAACATACAAAATTTGGGAATTTTCAAATAAACATTTGAATTTGAAGGCTATTCATGTGCATCATGTAAATAAGATCTGCTCTGTATTTTTTTATTGGTTCTTCTCTTTGACATGACATAATTTATTTCAGAACTAACAAATGACCAAAAATATCTATGCAATTCCTATATTATACTGCATTGGATATGAAGCCAGAGTAATTGGTTCCAAATACTGACTATATTGTCATTTTCAAATACTGACATTTGTGACGATGGACAAATCACTTAATCTTTTCAGCCTTACTTTCCTTATCTATAAATTGAGATTAGAGACTATATGACCTCTAACTTCCCTTCCAATTTTTATAAATGTCCTTAAGAAACAAAGCAAAATAGTAGTAATGATATTCCAGATGCAAAGATAGTCATAAGTATTTGAATTTTATGCTGTTTCATTATTCAGCACACAGAAAATGCATCTGTGTATTTGCTCTACCCTGCTGAGCAAAGAGCAACAGCTTGTACCTCTGTCTACCATTTGTAAAATGGCAGGATGGGAATAGTTAGGAACTACACTCAGCAGATTGAACTTCCCATATTTTATGATTAGAAAGAAAAGGGTGGGTTTTTTTTGTTTATTTCTTTTTTTTTGTTTGTTTGTTTTGCTTATTTCTATAGTGACAAACTCTGCTTAACATGAAACAGTTCTCAAAATAATCATTCATTAAGGCTATCTATAATTTCCTTTACATCAAAAGTATCTCTTCCATGACTATCATTTGCACTGATCAACCACTATCAGTCTACATTTCATGGTAGTGTGATTGGAAGAGAGCCAGGACGCAAATTTATTGGTAGAAGGAGTATAGATGATCACTTATATTATAAATCATGTTCAGAATAGTTCTAAAAATATCTTGCTGTCAAACAAGTTGACTTTCAGAGAAACTTTATAGTTTTCATTGACATCTTGAAAATCTAGAATTTGAATTTTCTCTAAATTTTAAAAATGATTTTTCATATTCAAAAAATTAATTAAACAAATATTTTTTCAGTGCCTACTCTATGCAGATCAATGTGATAGACACCAGAGGAGCTACAATATCTGGGTAAGTTACAGTCCTTGCCCTCATAGTAGGTGGGGACAATACAACAATAGATAATTAATACAAAAAGCATAGAGTAAGTTTATCCAACAACAACAACAACAGAAAAGTACCAGGAAAAGCTTCTAAGGGTTTTGAAGCATAAGGAGTGATCATCAGGTAAAAACAATGAGTGGGGACATGGGGATATGTATGTGAGATAGACAAGATCCATTCTGTATTCTTTCTCTATGAGTCATTATCACTTCATTATCACATAACTTCATCATTGAAGATTGGCAACCAAATGCTCACTCTCTCTGTGTCTTTCCCTGTCTTTTTCTTTACCTCTGTCCATATTTACATATGGATATCTATTATACATGTATATCCATTACACATACACACAGAGAATTATATGTATATACATATATATATATAATATATATATGAAATGTACATAAATATATTTTGAAATATTGAAGCATCACACATAAAAAACAATTCAGAAGAATTCATGAATCTTCACAATGCTGTCATTTTCAGACAAATTAAAGCATGACATACTGAGAACTGGAAGGAACTTCAGAGGCCAACTAATCTACATTTTAAAGACGAACAAATTAAAATTCAAAGAGGCTAAGTGACCAAAAGTCACACAAATAAAGTGCATTAGAAGTTGGATTTGAACCGTTTGTGTCTAAATCCATGTCCAGTATTTTTTCCACTATACTATGTCCTCTCCAAAAAATGGAAGTAGCAATTGCTTCATATTATATATGGAGACACTGAGGCAAATAAGGATTAAGTGATTTCTTCAAAATCTTTAGAATTCACACTTAGCCAATCAAATAATGTATGCAAAGTACATTGTAAAGCTTAAAGCAATATATTAATGCCAGCTGTTATTATTTGCTGTGACTTCTATCTAGCAAGTCATATTCATATTCAGAAATGTCATGAAGTTATGACAGCAGAGTGATCAATGACAAAAAAAGTTTGCAGACCACTGGCCTTGAGGATTCCAGAATCACTGAATTTCAATGTTGGAAGAACCCTCAATGGCAATCTAGTCCAACCTATACCCCAAAACAAACCATCTCTACCACACAACTTTCAAATTGTCATCTAGCCTTTGAAGAAAGACTTTAAATGGTGAGGAACCCATTATCTCTTTAAGGCATTACATCACATTTTTAGATGCTATTAATGGTTAATAAATTTTTTTTAAAAATAAAGTCTGAATTTACCTCTGTTCAATGCTTATTCATTATTTCTCTTTTTATCTTCTGGAGCCAAGGAAAATAAATATTAATATTTTTCCCTTTGACAATTCTTTATATTCCTGAAAATAATTTATATCTTCCCCCATCCCCTTTCAATTTTCCAGCTAAATTAAAATGATCCTTCAAGTCAATTGTACAGACATATGTATATCACTGTGTTATAAAGCACACAAAGACAAAAAATGTAACAGTCCATGAACTCAAAGAACTTATATTCCACTTGTTCAAAGTTTTTAACCAACATATTTCTTTACAATTTGGCTCCAATTTCATAAGCAAAACTTTCCTCTTCCATATCACTGCTCATATCTTCCTCTTCCAGGGTTGTGCTGGAGACAGCTCAAACTGGCTTCAAAGTTCATTGTTAAATTTTTAATGTGAGTATTTGCATCCCAAAAATCAACAAATAATAAAATCAGGGCATGAATTATTATTTTGTTAATTGTCTAAGCTTAAGAAAAAGATTCACAAAATGTTAATGATGTGTATCAAATTTAAAGGTATATCCTGAGTATCTATATTTTGGGAAATCAGTTGTTAAAACATTTACTAGCATATTCCTGTCACTCTCCCAGAGACCTTCCCTGTCCTCTTTCCTTGTTAAATTTCTACCTGTCCACCTCTAAACCTTTGTCCTTAAGGACACTTGCCTGACCACCCTGGATTGCTATCATCTCCTTTTTTGGAAACTGTATGGCATTTATTGTCTATACCATTCATTTGGCACTTCATATTTCTTGTCTTACATTGTTAATTATCTTTTTACATGAATATATTTTATGTTGCCAACTACGTTGTTAATTTTTGGCGAGTCAAATAATATCTTATACTTTTTTTCATCCTTCCAGTGTAGCCTGGAGTATATTGCATGACTATATTTGATTGGTTGTGTATTAGTGTGCAATTTTAGCATGAAAAGGAATATGTTGACCAAGGATTTGTTCCATAAACAGGTACAGTGCTTGACATTGCAATCAAGTTAATTGGCAAATGTCATTCATTGTTCTGGACAGCAAGATTAACAAAAATAAAAGATCTTCTTCAGCAAATTTTAAATATATGAAAATACAGGTAAATGAAAAATTCATAATTTTGAAAATGATAATTTATTGTACCAGTTTAAGTACTGTTCAAACTTTTTTGGAGTTCTTGGGACTTTGATGTTGGTGCCAAGATAGGTTTTAGAAACAATAATTAAACTCTCCAGAAATGAAGCTACAGGATTCACCTGTGTTTTTCTAGTTTATGACTTCTTTTTTCTTCTTTTTCTAAAGCTAGTGAATTAGCCCTCAGTTTTAGAATAGCTATTTAACTATAGATTGCATTTTCCAAAGTACAAATTGGTGTGTGGTAAGTTTGTCACTAGATAAGTCTATTCTGTTCACTGTCAGTGACTTTCATCTTTAGAATTTTCTCTGTTCCATATCACTGGGCCTTATGCCAGGAATGTTCAAAAATGGCTGAGCAGAAACTTACCACTTTTGAAATATGATGTCTCCTGTGAAGTTCTGTGGGATATATTGCCAAAGATTATGAGGATGCAACTAAGAAAAACTCATAGCAAAATCTTTAATATTGGGTCCAACTGCCCAGCAATACCTTTCTAACTTTAAACAAGGACATTTTGAAAAGTGACTTTCAGATCCACAAATAAGAAGGAGAAAAATTTAAAGTCTCGAGCTGGTCATGAGGAAGTTCTCATGCAACTCCTGGTCATAAAGAGATAGTCAGATAATTTAATGAATAGAATATTTATTAAAACTTTCTATGTGTCAGGCTCTGTGACTATTTGATGATCTAGGATATGTTACTAGGATTTTCTAAGACTCATTTTTCCCATCCATGAAATGGAAATAACAATGCCTACTAGGGTTATTGTGAGAATGAATAAGTAGTATTAAGCATCTCCAAAAGGCATTTGGGTATTTCCTAAGTAGTTTGTGCCAAGGTTAAGTTTTAGAGAGTGGAAGAAGAAAAAAAAAATCCTGTTTCTCAGTATTCCTTCACCTCCATGCAGAGAGCCAGCTCTGTTTATTCAGAATAAAGAAGGCGGGGAAGAGGAGAAGAAAAGGGTTCAGCTAAACTAATGTCCACCAAGTCTTGTGTAGTCACCATTCTGTACCTGTAGTCCCCCACTTCTGCCAAGAAGGGAGGGAACAACACAACAGTTTACAAAGCCTGTCTTGTGAGAAACAAGTCAATAGATGTGAAAGTATTTTGAGGTTTGAATTTATTGGAAGATAGGGCATTAGAACAATCCAATGTTTCTAGCATTCTTGGTTCCATCGTGAAAACACTTTCTCATCTGACAATATAATTCAATTGATGATTTTTAACAATTGCTGGGTTTGTTTTTTTTTAATGCTTTGAAGCAAATGTGGAGATATGCCTTGTTTTTATATACATCAAAAACATTTATATACTTTCCAAACAGAAGCTGAGGGGAGGTATACATTTTGCAATAAGAGTTACGTCTTCTGACTTCAATTATCATTGAAAAGTAGTTATTATATTTTATAACTTTTCAAGAGCAAGACAATGCTTCCTTGACTTAGATATTTTTTCTTGGGTGAAACTAGTTTTCCATGGTTTTTGTAATTACACTGTTTGTACACTGATGCTTTCTCTTATAGTATTAGGCTTTTCTATGGCTATTGGGTTGTTTGAATTAAATTTCATAATCATGAGATTGTACATTTGCTTGTTCACCACCTCCAATGTACCAAGATATACAAAAGCTTTTGCTCCATTTGGACTACAGTTTTTGATCTCTTTCCCATATTTACATTCTATTTTGCCCCCTTATTTTTGTGGTGTAATTTTTTTCTATTATTACTCACAAGTTTAATGATGTTAACATACATATGATCATTTCCCCACTCTTTGCCTCTCTTGCCCTCAGTTCTGCTTAATTTCTTTCCTCTTGTTTCCTTATCCTCTGTCTTCCCTCTGTTACATGCCCCCCTTTTCTTATATTGTTATTATTGTAGAGTACAATTTTATATTTCACAATATTTTTGTATACTTTTTAAATTCTGAGGAATATAAATATACTTTTCAAAAAAGGAGAGGCTCTGAATTTGGAGAAATCTTAAGTGTTACTTAGCTGGAAAAAAAGAAGAGAAAAGGAACTAAGTTATGCATATAACTTTTTTGATATAAATTATTTTGATTTTTTTTGAAAGTGAGCTGCTGTAAGTAAGCAAATGAATGTGAAAAATGAAAACCTAAATTCTATTAATATAACATTAAGTTTCTTTATTGAAAATAAGATATACTAGATAGAGAAAAAAGAATTTTAAGTGTTAAATAACATGAATATTTGTAAAAATACAAGGCTGAGAGGTCAAAAAACAAAACAACAACAACCTCCTAACAATTAGAACTGGATGTGTATATAAATAACTCCAAGAGAAAGTAAATTTACCATCAATAGCAAATCTTCTGATTGAATGAAAGTTGTGAGTCATATTTGAAGAGAATTCAAACTATAGGTAGGGAGTGAACTATATGTTTTCTGGGGTTTTCACTTCTAACTCCAAAAAGTCTATGATTTCTGAATATGTCATATTGAGATCAGCAAAGATTTAGAGTATCTTCGTAGCAATATAGTGACATATGGGTCAAGTTAAAGACTGATTGATTCACTAAACTTGAATTTCCTTGGGGGGCTTAAATCACACCTGTAAGAATACTTTGGCACAGTTTTATATGTATTAATTTCCTTGTCTTTCTAACAGTAGTTAAAAGAATCCAAAAGCTCCCAAAGGAAGTGTATAAAACACTCCTACTGTATGATGCACAGATCATTAATGTGGCTAGATCATAAAGGGCCCCATCTCTTAGAACTGTTATCAGTGCCATTACAAACCTGTAATATGTGTACTATTGATACTAAATTCTATATCTCTGAAAGGGGAGAAAGATTTTACAAGGACCATATCTCTCTCTCTGTTTTTCTGCCTCTCTTTTTCTACCTCTTCTCTTTCTCTCTTTTTTCCTCTGTCCCTCATCAATCTATTTACCTATCTATGAATATATGCATCTATTATATATAATCACATACTGTACATATGTATACATGTAAATTTATGCATATATATAAATATGTATGTATTATATATGTATACATGCATAAATTACAAATGTAGGTATATATACATTTCAAAATTCCCATAGTATTTTATAAATCCTTTTAATAAACAAATTAAACTATAATGCTTTAATTAACATGTACATTATTTAATTTTGAAAGCAACAAATTTGAAATTTTTATATTTCTAATGATTGCCCAAAGGCAATATTTCATATAATATATTAAAAACTCATACATTATGCTTGACTTAAATTTTTTTAAAGCATTTGAAGATAGGATTGCATTTCTGGAAAATATAAGGAAAAGTGTACAAGTGCACAATAATGACCTGTATTGCTATAAATTGTAAAAGGCTGTAGAACACACTGACCTCTCTCACAGGACAGAAGCAAGCAATCTAAAGCAGGCATAAAATACAGCGATTTTCAGTAGCAATTTTCAGAATGTTGTTTAAGAGGGCTCCCCTTAGATTGTACAGTTTTGTCTTGTTGGCAAAGAGAGCACTATTAGCTACAACGCTGAACTATTATCTTCTCAGTAACTAATCAACAAATAGGATTCCCCAACATCTGGAGGAGGGGACCGGTACCCAGTGCACATATAGCTCACCAGGATGTTGGCTTAACTAGGGACTTCAAGTCCTCATATTGTTTCTTGATTATAGTGAATCCTTTGTAATTCTGCATTCATTTCCCTGCCCCATCTAGGAGAAGAAGGCTTTTGGAGACTAATATTAATACAGCCAACGGGATTTCTTGGATGACCTCCTGAAATCACAATGATTGTGATTAATCAAATTCACAATGGAAGGAAAAAAACAGGCCAAAGCATCTTAATATAGTCTGACCTTACTTCCAGTAATCACTGCTATCCAATGGCCACTGGGTGGCCTGTGAGAATTAAAGTGGAAATAGGTATACCTCCTATAAAATTGTCTTTGATTAAGCTGGATATGTGGTAGTATGGGTGGAGTAAAAGTTTGGGAGCTAGCCTCAGAGGTAGGAAAACCTTGCTGCAAAGTCCTGTCTCTGACACCTATTAGCTTTTTGTCCAAAGGAAAATTAACCTTTCCATGTCCTAGTTAATCCTATATTTCAGAAAAGGATATGAAGAATTTCATCACTGGGTGTTGTCCATAGACCCAATCTGTAATTCAATTTCTAATCACTAAATAAAAATGCACTTTAATGTGTAAACTTGCTAGGAAGTTGCTGGGCTCTTCCCACCAGCATAACCCTAGGACCCAGAACAGGATTTTGTTCTTTATTCCTTAGCTTCAGGCATAGTTTGAAATACCTTTTTGTACTCTTAGATGAGTCAGTTCAAAGTCAATGCCCAACTACTCTCCTACTCTAACGCTGTTAGAGAAAACATTCTAAACTCCATAATCCACAATCTTCTCTTATAATCAATTACCCAATTACACTTATTATATAAGTGACACTAGGGCTCTGCTGCATCATGCTAGGAGATGGATTATTCTTTGCTAAGATATGGATGAGAGCTTTCAAAAGAATCCAGACTCAAGTAAGGCATGATCTTTAGCTAAAGCTTAAATGGGAGGTTTTGGTATTTTTAAGATATAGTTATCTTTTCCCCATCCACTTCTAATATATCATTGAATTCTTGAATTCCTCCATTCACTCTCAGAAAGTGTCTGCTTCAGTCCAGGTCAGTGAAATACCAATTCTCCTCAAATCATCAGTTTCAAGTTGGTCAATTACCCACATATTTATAAGTTATTTAGTCTCTTTCCTCTTTTCTCTGGTGAACTTTCATCCATTGCTAGCCACAAGCTAAGATCTAAGACGTATCCTTGATGATTTGACTTTTCATATTTTTAAACTTTGGGTTTCTTTGTATGTCCCTGTGATCCGTCTCATTATAGCATCCTCCCTGGCTTCCATATTAGGGTGTCAAATTTCTGTAAAGACCAAACAATTTGTGTTAAGTTATTACATTGTTCTTGTAGAATCAATTAGCCTGCAATGGTGCTTTCACTGTTTTTGCCAAACCAATTCAAGATATTTGGTGGAATGTAAATGTCATAGATTCTCTACAATTTATAAAATCTTGCTTCTGAAAGAAAACTCAGAAAATATAATAGTCTCTCTCATTCATCAGGTTTTACAATTTTCTCATAAAAACCCTTTGGAATAGTGCAAGATTATTGTTATTATTTTACAAATTAGAAAACTGAAGTTAAGAAAGGGTAATCCAGGGTCACCTATTTAGTATCTCATAATGAATATGGGGATCATGAAATTATGATTTATTATTGGTAGATATTTGATTTGTATACCTATTTTATATATCTCTATATAAATACTTCTTGCAAAAAGAGATCATGAGTTGACAAAGTTTAAGACACTGTGTTTTAAATAATATTATTTATTTGTGATCCTATGATTTCAGGGTTGTCACTTCCAAAAATACTCAAGGATGCTTACTCTAATATATAGATATTGTACAGTTTTAGTGTATGATGGTGCTTATTATCAACTCAGTTTGGTTAAAGTCGTTGATCATGTCATTTTGATTTCATTCTCTTCCCATTTTTTAGTCATTGGAGAAGGGAGAAGGAGGTAACAAGTTTTAGATCCACCAATTTTATTTGAATTATGCAAATGATAAGACAATCAAGTTATTAAGCAGGTCTTCCTCATTTACAAATAACATTTCTTCTGAAATTATCCAAAATGTCTGGAAAATAATAACACTAGAAAGCCTCCCCCTCCATGACCTGACTTCTAAAGAACATGGCTCTTGTGACATTTCCAAAAGTATTATTAGGTACCTATATACCAGAAAGTATTTACAGTAACACTTTTAGGGGTTGTAATGAATTGTGGAAAAAAGTAGATTTTCATCAGTTGGACATACCAAAATAATGCCTAATTAAATTAGAATGGAGTGGAATGCCTAAATATATTGTGTTATTTAAATATATTTGAATTTTAATGCACTATAATAAAGTATTGATCTGAAGAC
The DNA here is from genome assembly GCF_016432865.1 of Antechinus flavipes. Lineage (NCBI taxonomy): Eukaryota > Metazoa > Chordata > Mammalia > Dasyuromorphia > Dasyuridae > Antechinus > Antechinus flavipes. The sequence goes on along the minus strand of NC_067398.1, from coordinate 482,511,560 downwards.
CTCAGGGAAGACATGTTATGAAGTGAAATAGGTAGAATCAGGAAAACACTATGCACAATCACTTACATGATGTACACATAAAGAATAAAAAAGCATAAAAGTGAAAACAGTAATTATGATAACAAAGTTAGCTTCAAAGAAGAACTAAGAAAATGAAATTTAATAACATCTCCATTTTGGTAGGGGGTTATATATATTGGACATTGCATATACTTTAAAACCCAATTGAAATCTTGGTTGATTTTAATAAAATTGCTTCTTCCTTTTCTTTTTTTAAATCTTTGTTATATGAACGGTTTATTAGTTAGGGGAAAAAGAAAGAACATATTTGGAAATGAAGATGATACAAAATGAGGCAATATAAAAATAAAATACTAATACAAAGAAGATTAAAACAAAAAATGAAAAGAAAGTTATTAGACATCAAAAGGATGAGTTAATTAAAGAATATGAGAATTGGAAGAGACCTTAGAAGCTATTTAGTCCAACATAATCCTGAAAATTAATGCCCAATAAAACATACTCTCAAAGGGTCATATAGCCTTTGCTTGAAGATCTTCAGTGCCGGGGGTTTTTGAAAGTGGAAGAGTTGGCACTATCTGTTAAGACAGCCCATGCTACTTTAAGATAGATGTTAGGAAATTTAACTGAACCTAAAATGACCTCTTTGCAACGTCCATCTATAACTCTTTGTTCTATTTTCTGAGGCCGAGAAGAATAAATCTAATATCTCTTTCATGTATCGATCCTTTTTGTATTTGAAAATAATAATTCTGTATCTCTTCCAAATCTTCTCTCTAGTCTAACATTCTCAGTACTGTCAACTGAGACTCTTATGGGATGAGCTCTCTCTCTCACCAGCTTGGTTCTTCTCCTTTGGACTGTTGCCCCTAAGTTATATGAGCCTCAGAATTTAGATCCAGAATCTTAGGGGATAATCCAAACTATAGACTCGAAACTAAACTGTAAAATAAGAGAACTTTCACATTTCTACAAGCCATTCTGCAATCTTGATGCTTAGGTAGAAGGAGCAGAGTCAGCTTGTCTTGTAAGTGTCTGAGACCTAAGGATTGTTTTAACTATATTGCTGTGTGGATGGACCATGACAATTCGGTTCAACTGAAAGTCATGGTCATTATTAAAATTCACTGACACAGATGTGGCTAGACAGCAGTTGCATGAAAAAGATCAACAATGTAACAGAAATTCCCTTTCTCCCCAAAAGCTGATTGAAACCTAAACTATATGAATAGAACCGGGTGTCCAGATGATCAGACTACATTTGGAATTCTGTGCTTAGATCTGGGTACTATATTTTAGTAAATACAAAATAAACTGAAGAAAATTCAGGGGCAGGTGAACCAGGTGGGTGGTGAAAAGACTAGAAACTATGATTTAAAGAACTAGAGATTTTTATCCTGAAAAACAAAACAAAAGGGGGACAAGCTATCTGTGTCATTGTATTTCAACCAGACTTGGTATCCGAGGGAAAAACAAAGAACAATAGTGGACATTTCAAAGAGACAAGATTAGGCTGATAGGAAAATCTCCTAACAAATAGAACTATCTAAAAATGGAATGGGTTTGTTTGGTGATCGTGAGTTCCAAATCAAGGGGAGACTGAAAAATTGCCTCTGGAGAACTTTGTAGAAAAGATTTCTGTTTAGTATAACATGGACTAGATGGTCTCCAAGATTACTCCTAAGTTATAGATTTCTATGATTCCTTGGATGTTGATTTTGCCTCAGAACAGATCTATACATGGAGCTTGCACCATTTTGCCCCTGAGGGAAAGATATCAAACTGTGCACCCTCTGTCCTACTGGCATGGTGTGCTCTGTGCTTGGGATAGCAGATGCATATTTTAAATCTGTTTTTGCATGCCTCAGCTCTGCACTCTCAGAACAAGTATCTCACTTTTCTCTTCCTTGTTACAACTTTGTATATACCAATGAAACTGGAATAACTGAAAGATATGGGCATTGTGGTCTGTTGCTGTGAATCAACAAAGCATTTTGTAATTCCACCCAAACCTAGAAGCACTATTGTGCAAGTGGTCCTCTCTTTTACCACAGAACTGATAGTCTGCGATTCTTGCCAAGCATGGAGCCATAGAGATTCATAGAGGGTAATTAAGTGCCATAATAGAATATTAAACCTGAAGACAGGCAGTTTGGAGTTCAAATCCAGCCTCAGACATTTGCCACTTTTATCTCTTTATCACTTTATTTCTCTCATTTTCTATTTCTTCATCTGAAAAATGAGTATAATAATAGCTGCTACCTCATAGTGTCAACGTACAGATAGAATGGGACTGCATATGTGAAACACTTTGCAAACCTTAAAGCATTATATAAATGCTAACTATTCATGCCAACAGCTTGCATATAGCAAGGTCTATCAAAGTGATATGGAGGTCACATTCTGAAATCATTAAGCACTAAATACATAAATGGAAGCTAGCTCTGTGAAGCTGGAAAGACTTTGAGTATGGGTCTCATAACGGACTATGTGTCTACTGTTTATGGTCAACTTGGTTAAGGTTCGTAGAAAGTTGCATGGTCAAAGTGTGGGCCACCTAGTGAAGAATTGGACAATGACTCATGGAGATAGTCTACAAAGTCACATATGGGCAAGGCGGCAATGGAAGGAGTTTCCATATGGATGGACTCAAAGATCTTTTAATGTATTAAAGAAGTTGCTCTCTTAATCACTTCAAATAATAAGCTTCCATTTCCTCTTGTTGAATCCTAGGCTTTATAAGCAAGTGCAATGAGATTTGGTTTAAAAAAGAAATAAAAGCACATTCTGCCTCTAGTCGTGACTATTGAGGGACAAACCTTGAAAACAAGGTTAATAACGGAAACTCAGTCCATTTCTCTATTAATGCTATCATGCTTAGGGCTATATACTGCCCTTGGTGCATGTGAGAAAATCCTGTTAGCATAATTGATTAAAGACAATAGATGACTATGAATATAGCTATGTTATAAAGACACATATTAATTTATCTACAGACATCACAGAAATTAGCATTTGCTTAATTAGAAACTCAGAGATTTACTGAGCTGGAAGACACCTCAAGGGTCATTTAGTCCAGCCCACTGCTTCCAAGAACTGGATATAAAGCTAACCATGTAAGCTAGCATGAGTTCAGAGCCACAAGGCCTCATAAACATGAGCCTTAGCCTAAAAGAAATAAGGCAAGCAGTAAGAAAGTTTTTAAATTAAAATAGCAAATATAACCGGCAGCATCAGTAATGTAATCTCCTCAGGTTGCTGATGTTTCTTTTCATTAGATAATTATCCTTTCTATGAAAATAGAGGGCAGAGAGGAGACTGGGAGATTTTTTGGTTATCTATATAATAAGTAGCTTATGCCTGCACAGGGTATGTACCAAGGAAAAGCTGGGTAGAAATCAGTGACACATTGCATAGGCTTTTTGTTGTTTAGTCTTTTTAATCAAGTTTGACTTCTTGTGACTTTATTTGGGGTTTTCTTGACAAAGATACTGGAGTGGTTTGCCACTCCACTTTTCCAGCTCATTTTACAGATGAGGAAACTGAGGCAAACAGGGTTAAGTTACTTGTCCATGATAAACATAGCTAATAAGTGCCTGAGGCCCGATTTGAACTCAGAAAGATAAATCTGACTCTAGGCAGAGCACTCTATCCATTGAGCCACCACAAATCTGTATATTAATAAGGGAATGGATGAACACTTAGCTCTGAGGGATTTCTTTCAATCAATCAATCTATCTATTTATATCTATCTATAAGGGATTTCTTTCTGTGTATGTTAAGTGCTTACTATGTATTAGGCACTAGAGATACAAGTACAGAGAAAAAAAGAGTACTTCCATTATTAATAATTGACATTTAAAGTTTATAAAGTACTTCACATACACGGTCTCATTTAAATTTCATAATAACCACGTGACACAAGTGAAGATATTGTTATTTCTATTTCACACAAAAAGAATTAGAGACTCAGAGACACTTTGTGTCTTACCCATATTCATACAACTAACAAATATTGGAAGTGGGATTTGAACTCAGTTCTTTTCTGTGTCCCAATCCAGAGCTCTTTTTTCTATGATATTTTCTAGATAGGTGAATTAACAGAGATTTAATTTATTGTAGTGCTGAATAAAAAACTACAATAGTGATGTACTGCACATATTTAATAACCAGCTTTCTAAAAAATAAAAGCATGTACAAACAAGGAACTTTAAAATTTAATCCTCACATTGCCATTTCCCCCATCACTTTCCTCAAACTTTTTAAATAGGGGGCCAGTTCACTGTCCCTCAGACTGTTGGAGGGCCGGACTATAGTAAAAACAAAAATTTTGGTTTGTGGGCCTTTAAATAAAGAAACTTCATAACCCTGGGTGAGGGGGATAAACGTCCTCAGCTGCCGCATCTGGCCTGCGGCCCTAGTTTGAGGACCCTGGGTCTAGATAATGAACAAAATGATAAATCAAGCCACAATTTGGAGCATTTCTCAATTTCTGAGATGTAAATGCTCACAGTGAAAACTTAGGCAATCTGCTTATAAAGCAGTATAAAATGTCTCTAGCCTGCTCCTTAACCCTAATATATTTTTAGATGATTTTAGCTAGTGGGATGACAGTCACTTCTCTTTTCAAGAAGAAATGACAGTACTGTGCTCCTTGTATTTTGGACTAACTGAGAAGGCATCCATATATTTTCCCAATATCTTCTGTGCTAATTTCAGCATCTTGATGTTGTTCCAGGACCACACTGTCCAGATAAAAGTTTGCCTCTGTCCCTCCTAATAAAATATGAGACATCCACCAACGTACCACAGGTCAATTCCAGGAAGCTCTGCCTAAAGTGAGGAATCCTGAGGATTTGCCTTGCCTGTTGATCTAAGGTATGTCTTCCTGATTCCAGGCTGCAAGATTGTGAAGAAAAAAAGCTTAGGTTTCCTGAGAGTTGGAAGCTGAAGATGTGGTTAGTCACAAGGTAGCTGTGACAATTCACAGAGTCACAAGATATAGAGATGAAAAGGACCTTCGAGCATATCCAACATAATTCTCTTCTTTTACATTTGAGCAAAACTGAGATCCAAGAAAGAAGGGAAATGACTTGCTCAAAATCATGTTGTTATTTAGTTAATCAATCATTTCTGACTCTTCGTGATTTCCTTTGGAGTTTTCTTGGCAAAGATACTGGAGTAGTTTGCCATTTTTTGCTCCAGTTCACTTTACAGATGAGATACTGAGGCAAACAGAGTTAAGTGACTTTCCCAGTATCACACAGCTAGTAAATATCTGAGGCCAAATTTTGGCTCAAGTTTTCCTGACTCCATGCCTGGAACTCTATCTACTACACCAGCTAGCTACCCTAATAAGTAACAGGGCTGAGAGTCAAACCTAATCCCTAATCCCATGCTCCCTTTCTTCAAACTACTGATCCCAATTCCAATGCTCCCTTTCTTCAGACTACTAAAATATTATTTGTGCATGCTCAGGAGACTATAAGCAACTTTTCTATGGTTACAATGGCTTGTGTTGAAAGCATAAAGAAAACTGTAAAAACTAGCCTGAGGAATCTCAGGGTCTGTCAAAAGAATTTTTTATGAGAGGAATTGAAGAAATAAATAAAATATTTAGTAAATACTATGCTAGGATACTAACAGAAGCAAGACTATCCCCATCTTTAGGTAGCTTACAATCTAATGTAAGGAATTGGATTGGGGCAATTCAATTGTCTCCTGGTGTCACCAAATGGTCAATACTTGTGACCAGTAGGATCCTGTATCTAGTCCAGGGCTCTTATTCTTCAGCTGAAGAAACAAATGCCTGAAAAAGTAAAATGACTTTTTCAAGATCATTGTGTAGATATGAGGTGCATTTATCTACCCAAATAAGCATCTGAGGAGAAATTTGAATGTAGGCTCTCTGGCTCCAAATACAGGACTCTCTTTTAATCTACCATATAGATGAGTTGATTTCTGAAGTTGCAGCTTTTATATGTGGGGTTTTGTATATCTACCCTTTTAAACAAAGTGAATTTAGCTTATGGGATTTTAGAATTTGGACTATTATTTGAGTCATCACCTAGTACATATGCAAACATGCAGGTTTAATGAGCATTAATGGATATAATAGACACTCATCTATTCAGTCATTTTCCTATCTTATCTCCAGACCTTTTGTAGAAAAGAGAAAAAAAAAATCATTAAAGCTATGGTTTATAAGACAATTACTTCATCAAACCTCAAGAAATTGCATAATAAATTGTATACATGCATCAAACATGAACAGCAGAGGAATACAATAAACTATGCATTTCCAGCACATTTTTGCCTCCTAATATAAACAGTGGCTTTTGTTTTCAAGAAAAATTCTATATTATATTTGAAGGCTTGTGTAAAATATGGGTATACATTTATCTATCAAACTAAGTAGAAATAATTGAAACACTTAATATGCACAGTAATAGGGAAACGCTCGAACAACTTCATTATTAATGTCTATTGATTATTTATGTTTTCAAATAGGCCAATGTAACTTCTAATATTTTGTTGTGTTAAGTCTCAATGTACATTTTGGTTTTACCTATTAATTGACAAATTTACAATCCACATTATGGGGTTTTTTATTGCTGTATCCTCATTTGCTATGTGCAAAACAGGAGTAAGTTTGCAAACTGATTCCTGTTTATTTAATCTGATTACTGTTACAGTCCTTAGCTCACTCTCTCTCCCTCCGGAAAATGAACTGTACAAGGAAGCCCAGTAAATCTTTACTTAAAAATTCCAAACTTTAGATTGATTTCAGCAGTGGGTTTGTATTGATCTCAAAAGCTTTGCGTTCCTAACTAAAAACTAATCTTTATTTCACCCTTTAGTGACTGCTGTCATAAATATGTTCACTTCTACCAGAGGTTAGTGGATTAATGGTTATTGGAGATCACAGCTTCCAACTGAGGCTGGTAAACCTTAACCTTTGGAGGACAACAGGAAGGCATTTACCCCTTGTCAGCTATAATCCCTAGGTCCATTTTTGACAGTTACCTGAGTGTTAAAGAGGAGGTAGAGCAGGGAATAGGAAATAAAGTGCCAGAGACTCAGCTCAGCTATTAATCACTCATTAGACTGACTGCTGTGCTGGACCCAGCCTGCTTGGAACTTGCAGAATGTCAGAAAGGCAAATGTTTGATTCTCCATTGTGAATCCAGGGTTGGAGTTTTGCTGGTGACTCAGTTAAGGTTATAAGTAACTAACAACTAAATAATTAATAATTCTTGGCTCTCCTTCATTAAGGCATTTCTAAGAACCACATTTGGAGAACAGCAGCATTCTGATAGTGATATATTTTTACTCTGGAGAGTGAAGGAACTTTGGAAGAATATGTCTAGGCTACCCTTTTCCCCTTGCTTTTTAGTTCCCTTTTATCATTTATTTTCTCCATTATAAACTCCTTGAGGGCAGGGGTCATCTTTCTTCTTGCTGCTATTAGTATCCCCAGTGTTTAGCAAAGTGCCTGTCATACAGTAAGTGCTTAATAAATATTTATTTCCTGCTTATATACATTGTAATCAGGGAGACAACCACGGTATGTAGAATAATATAAAGATAATAAACACAAATACATTCAAAGTAGTTACATATAAGGTAATATAAGAGGGAAGACACTAACAATTGAGGATAAGAGGAAAGGCTTCATGGGGAAAATGGTATTTGAGCTTCTTTTTGAAAGAATGGAAAAATTCTGTGAGATAGAGATGAGGAGGTTGTATATTTCAGACATGGGAGATATCCAGCATAAAGACCCAGAATTAGGGAGATGGCATATAAAGAACAGCAAGAGGGCCAATTTGGTTATGGGTAGACCAATGACACTAAAGTTATATTATGTACAAACATACCCCATTTCTACTCCCATCCGACACCAAAAGTATTTTAGGATGCCATATCTGAAGCCTTTCTTGATTCCCCCTATCTCTCTGCTCTCTTTCCATATAAAAATAATACTCTTCTTATCATACTGACACCATTTTGCTTCACATTTCTCTGTTATAATTATTAAATGCTCTTGTGCATACATGAATTCAAATCCTCCCTCTGAAGAGAACTAGTCTTCTTTTCTTTGTGCTTTGCTACCTGCTAATTCCTTCTTCTTTTTGTATTTTAGTTTCCTACTAAACTTAAATTCTATGATCGCAAAGTCCACATCCTCTCTAACTTTTTACTCCCTTAATGCCTAATAAAATGCTATATGCATAATAGAAGAATAATAAATATTTGTTGAGTTGATCTTGAATACTAGATATGAACTTATGAATATGAGTCTTTCTAATTCTAAACCCAAGTATTCGATCCACTGAGCCACTTAGTGCCTAGAGTACTTGCGTTTGGAATCAGAAAGATTTATATTCATAAGTTCAAATCCAGCCTAAAACAGTTACTAGTTTTATGTCCCTGGGCAAGTCACTTAATCCTGTTTGCTTCAGTTTCCTCATCTGTAAAATGAGCTGGAAAAGGAAATGGCAAACCACTCCAATAACTTTGCTAAAAAACAAAACAAAACAAAAACCAAAAATGTTAAATAGGGTCATGAAAAGTTAGACATGACTGAAAATGATGGAACAATGAATAATTTGGTAGGGAGAAGATTTTGCAGGATTCCTCCTTTCCTCAGTTTGCATCCCAGATAGACCTGGAAAAGGATTTGTGGCTGATGACCACAGAGCAAAGACCTTATCTGTAACCACTCTCCATGGTAGGAGACTTGGAAGTCTTACTAAGAAGCTTTCAAAAACTCTTATGTCACTCTCTATTGGTTTTATGACATCCAATAGAATGCAAGTTCTTTTAGGCCATTTTGCTTTTTGAATCTCCCAGAGTATAAAAAGTGTCTGATATATGTAAGTGCTAAATCAATCAATGAAATGACAAGCATTTATTAAGTACTTACTATGGGCTAGACAAGGGATGCAAATGCAATGAATGAATAAACTGTTCCTGACCTCAAGAATCTTTCTTACATTCTAACAAGCTAGACAATGAGCATTAATGGCTTCAAAGTGCATTAAGAGTTTTCACTCACCCTGTATAAGCACATGCAGAATAAATAAAAAGAAAATAAATACAAATAGATCCATATATTTGTTGATTAATTAATATGTCAGGGGTAGCCTCCACAAATTAATATGTCAGGGGTAGCCTCCACATAGTTGATGATCCACATAAAAAGATTTGTACATATGTATGGAATTCCATGAGTCCCAGTGTCCTAAAGACTTTTGAAGAAAATTTAGAAGGACTTGGCTTGTTAGGATGGAAAAAAAGTTTGTAAAATGTATTTTTATTTCCTACCTCACATTAATAGTTTTATTCTTCCTCAGGTCAAACACAATACTACTGAGTCATCCTGATTCTTAGAGTGCATTTAATATACTAAAGGTCCCAAAGCTTAAGTTAACATTCAAGTAGAATGAGTGTCTTAAGGTTCTATCTTTCTCCTTCCTTCCTTCCTTCTTCCTCCTTTCCTCCTTCCCTCCCTCCCTTCCTTCTTTCTTTTTTGTTTTTTCTTTCCTGCTTTCTTTCTTTCTTGTTTTATTCTTCCCTTCTTTCTTTTTTCATTCATTCATTCATTCTTTTTCTTTCCTTTTCTCTTTCTTTCTCTTTCTTTCCTTCTCTTTTGTCCTCTTTTTTCTTGTTTCTATCTTTCTTTCTTTCTCTTTCCTTTCTTTCTCTCTCTTTTTCTTTTTCTCTCATTTTTTCCTTCCTTCCTTCTTCCTTCCTTCCTTCCTTCCTTCTTTCCTTCCTTCCTTCCTTCCTTCCTTCCTTCTTCCTTCCTTCCTTTTCTCTTTCTTTCTTTCTCTCTCTCTCTCTTTCTTTCTTTCTTTCTTTCTTTCTTTCTTTCTTTCTTTCTTTCTTTCTTTCTTTCTTTCTTTCTTTCTTTCTTTCTTTCTTTCTTGTTTCTTCCTTCTAATTTTCCTTCTGTGTGTCATTCTTCTCTCTCTTCTCTCTTCTTTCTGTGCTCCCCTCCTCTGCCAGTATATCTGTCTATCTCTATCTTTATCATTTACTAAGTTTTTAGAGTGATTTATCAATGCTTTTTCCTTCTCCTCCTTTCCCTTCAGGTCCTCTATAAATGCAGTAACAACCTTTAACTTGATTACCTTTCCTGGTACATTAATTAATGAAATGACCGCCATATCATTTACACAAATACACTGTTATTAAACCTCATAGTTCCAGTGCTAGGGTTGAAATGGTTATTCTGAAGCTTCTAACTCTGACATTGACATTCTTAATTTGATATTCTCTTTTAAAGAGCTCACCTTGAATCTTCTGAGTCTGTATTTCCCAGTTTCCACATGATATAAATCTCAGATAATCTGATCTGTTAACTCTTGGCTACTTAATTAGACTTTGTCCAGCTATGCTTCTTACATTTCAGCATGGGAGATTCAAATGATGATTTATAATACTTCCCCTCCCTCTACTATTCTTACCTCCACCAGAATCTGTGTAGCAGACTTCAAAATCAAGAAGATCTGGGTTCAAGTTGTGCCTCTGATATACATTGACCATTGTGACTCTCTCATTGCTTCAGACTTTAAGTTATAGAGTAAGTATTGTTCTGCTTTTGTAAAGGGATTTTCATAATCCTATCAAAGATGTACTCTAGTACCTCATATTAACCCTCCCTGGGAACTCAAAGGTTTTTGCCAATGAACTGAAAGTTCTGACAGGTATTCTCAAACTGGAAACACTCCAAGAGTGGGTCTGGCAGTAAGCCATGTCTATTGTCTGAAGACTAGCTGTAGTGTATGGAGAATTCTTCCAAATTATCATTGGGAGGAATACCCACTGGGATTTAATTATGGTTCTTTGATAGTTATATATTTAAAGCACTTTCAAATATGATGTCTCATTTGATTTTTTACTGATTTTATCATTTCATGCATACTTTTGAGTCCAGCACAGAATCCAGCAAAATGTAGAATGTAAACTCCTTAAGTTTAATAAATGTTTATTGAATTTGAATGAAATTATGAATGTAGTTAAATGATAGAGGGAGATTTTACTTACTCATACAGATGAGCTTAATTGAAGAATCATACATTTATATAACTGTAAGGGACCTCAAATAACATAGACTCCACTCATAAACAGTCACACAACATAACTCAGTTCTAATTTTGTTTTTATAATACTCTTCCTTTATCCTTCACTTTTCTTTTATTGATGGAGATGGCTAAGTAGCATAGTGAGTAGAGTACTAGAATTGAAATCAGAAAAAAAAAATGAGTTCAAATTCTGTCTCAGATACTTATCTCCAAACCCTCTAGCCTTTGTTCCTATGGATTGCTTTTTCCTCAGTAGTATATACTACTGAAAAGTAGTCTCAAGCTTGACTTGGTGACTTCTCTTATCTTAGCTTCTATGGACTAGATGCATATTTTGAAGTATTTGCCTCTATGATCCTCTTCCCCTTGGAGCTAGTAGGCTACTAAATTGCTCTTCTTTACCTTTGACTCTATTCTTGAACACAAATAAAATTCACCCTCTGATTGCCCTGGCCTGCTCATCTTATCGTTAAAAAGAAACTTTAGTGGAATCTTATTTTTACCCCATCTGTATTCAATTTGCAAGTAATGGGTAACATCCAGTTTTTCCATTGAGGCCAGTGTGATAAGGTTATCATAGATTAAATGTCTGTACCCAATGAAAAGGGAACTGGGACATCCCAATATTGCTGTAGCCTGGGCATGGAAGATTTCCGCCTGACTACTGAAGGTTCAGGACTATGCCAATGAGATATAGCATGTGCTGGGGCTTTGTCATCACATATTTTATACATTACTTTTGACACATTCTGTCATAGTTACCCAGATGTGCGCTGCCAAACACTGCCACTCCAATTATTATCAAATATTCTGCTGCTCTCTTGGGGGATGGTATAGGTGGCTAATTCACTACAATTGTAAGCTCTTTTCATCCTAGAGTTCATTTGCTACCTCTTCAGCAACATGGTATATGGGCTAAAGTACTAAATTTGAGGTCATAGGATGTGAATTTGAATACCATCTCTTCTACTATGACTTGGTTGTTACTTTCCCCTTTTTCAGCCTCAGTTTCCTCACAAGAAAAAGCATTAAAAAGAACATTGTCTCTGGAGTCTCAGGATTTGGGTTAAAATCAGCCTCTGACACATACATCCTGTGTGTGTGTGTGTGTGTGTGTGTGTGTGTGTGTGTGTGTGTGTGTATGTGTGTGTGTGTGTATGTGTGTGTGTGTGTGTGTGTGTTATATATACAACCTTAGGCAAGTCATTGAATATTTCTTAGTCCCAATTTATTTATCTGTGTTTTAGGTAATAGTTTCTACAGCAAGTTGAATTAAAAGAAAATATGAAAGGTCCAGATTTCTCAATTGAATCAATCAAAAATGTAAATTAGGGGATTACAAATGGCTAATCAGATGGGGAGGAGTAAGTGCTTTGGTCAATGAATAAAAATAGATGATCAAATGGATAAAAACAAAGGAAATATTCTGTGGTTGGTTAAAAAGAATTAGCTATAGTTACACAAAAGTAAACCAATTCAGATGCATGAGTTCAGAAGCAAAATGGTCAGTTTCCAGGCTTGATAATATCTCTGAGAAGGCAGACTCTTGTGACTGTACCAGAGCGAAACAAAGATAGAGTGTTATAGTTCCTTCACCCCGTCTCTTAAATATTATCATTAACCATGTCATCAAAGACTGTACCAATAACAAACAATGCATCCAGTCAAAGGCAGAGAAAGTTGATCACCTATGGAAGGAAGCAGTTTCAAAGACCATGTTTCCTTTGCATCAGAAAAGAATAGTGCTATGGACTCAAGAAAAGAGACTTCGAAGAACCAAGACTTATAAGCTTACCCTTTGGCAATACAAATTATCTTCATATATGCTTCATTATCATTGTACTTTAAGTTTGTACCCACTCTGCCTATAGATCTGTTATATATTTGTAGGAGAGTATACCAGGGGATTTCAGGAAAATTATTTTTATATCAACTATTTCAGCTGGATCTGCTTTGGAAATACCCATTTTAAAAGTTAAGTTTTATTCATAATAAAGGGAAACACACCAGAAAGAGGTCATGAATGATAGTAGTGGAACATCCCACTGACCTTCAAGGTTACTCAATGATAGAATCCTGAGGGGATGTATAGTAATTGCTAAAATTGCCTAGCAATTCAAGTGGGAATTTGGAAATTAACCTGAGGTGAGAAGGAAAAGAGGAAGTAGTTGTATACTATGTTTAAAATGAAGAGGTTGGATTAAATAGCTTTTAGAGTCTCTTACGACTCTGGATTTATGATTAGACAATGTATAAGAACATCCAGTTCTAAATCTGTAACACTATGTAAGTTAGTACGAGTTCATGTCTATAAATATTTTTGAATGAATTTCATATTTTGTGTGCGTGTTTTTTCCATCAACATAATTTACTCTCTGATGAAAATTCATCACATCAAAAATATCATTATTGGGGCAGTTAGGCGGTATAGTGGATAGAATACCATCCCTGAAGTCAGGAGGACCTGAGTTCAAATATGATTTCAGATACTTATACTTCCTAGCTATGTGACCCTGGGCAAGTCACTTAACCACAATTGCTTCAGCAATTGTGTGATCATACACACACACACACACACACACACACACACACACACACACACACCTCTACACCCAAAGATATGGGGGCAGTGATTTTAAAAATTGCCATTGGAGAGTACCAGCCTTCTTGTGTCCCTCCTGTCCCAACAGAGAAACACAGAAATACATGGAGGAGGGACTAAGTCACTGTAAAGCGTTAGTGCTACATTGTAGACTCATAGAAAGCTGGGGAGAAACTGCTAAGGACCTATGCCAACCTGTAACAGAAGACTACTTATATTTGTCTCAAATGCTCATCAGAGCATACAGAGGAACAAGTGTCCATGAAGCCCAGAAGAACAAACTAAGGGGGTCAGCCCATTCTTAAAGAAGCCCCAGAACAAGAGTGTTATAAAACTAGAAATTATAAAGCAAGGGTACTACTAGAGGCTCAACTGTATCATAAATGCCACCCTGGTTTTTATTTTATCATTGTTAACAATCCACAATAATTCAACAAACACTTGGTAAGCTCCCACTTTGCTCAGTATGTGCCAGATGATGGGAAATGCAAAATTTAGGTAAAACCTATTCCCAACCTCCATGAGCTTTTGGTCCAGTCTACCTGCCATATTTTGTATGTTTCATTCTTTGTATTTCTAATCCATTTGTCAGCATGATTTGCATTTAAGACATGGTCCTAGCCTATAAACTCCAAGTGATCTTGTGAGATCTCTGTGATCAAAACTTACATTCCTTTGGGCAGAGTACCTACAGGTAAGCATATAATACCCTATGTGGACAGAGGGAAAGGAAGGGAACGATGAAAAAAATGAAAAGAAAGGGAAAGGAAGGGAAGAAAAAGGAAGATTAGGTTAAAGAGGTCATTCTCTGCCTCATTTCTTATCTACCCTTAATCACTGATTGGGCATTACCTCAAACAAACTGAGACCTGGGAAAGACCTTAGCTTAAAAAGACCAGCATCTTCAACTACATCCAGTTGTCCTGATCAATATCTTGTCACTGTACCCAAATAGAACCAGAAGAAAAAGTGAAGCTGGTGACTTTGCACAGCCCTCCCTCACTTAAATCCAATTCATTTACAATCCTAGCATCAGCTCCCTGATGTTATAATCCTCTTGGAGAATGAAGGACAAACAACAATGTCCTTTGTCAGTTGGTGGCACAATAAATAAAATGCTAGTCCTGGAGATAGGAATATTGAGCTTCTTGAGTTCGAATCCAACCTCAGACACTAGCTTGTGATCATACACAAGTCACTTGACCCTGTTTGCCTCAATTTCCTTATCTGGAAAATGAGCTGGAAAAGGAAACTATTCCAATATCTTTACCAAACCCCCAAATAGGGTCACAAAGAGTCAGACATGACTAAAGCAACTGAACAACAATAAAAATATAATGACTGGGATATAGTTGGTGCTTAATAAATGCATGTTGAATGATTAGCTGATAATAAACATTGAATATAAGGATACCCCCCAAAAATCCAACATTGATAATAAGCTAGCATTTATATAGTTTGTTAAGGCTCACATATAATACTTTACATGTTACTGAATCCTCATAATAACCTTGTGAAGTAGGGTTCTTCTAACCTTCACTTTATAGATGAGTAAACTGAGGTTGGAGCAGCTAAATGGTTCAGTGGATAGAGTGTTGGAATCGAAGTCAGAAGGACTCATCTTCTTGAATGAGCCTCAGACATTTCCTAGCTATGTGATTTCTAGGCAAGTCACTTAACTGTTTGCCTCAGTTTCCTCAGATGAAAAATTAAGTGATAATTTGCTTTATTATTTTTATCAAGAAAATCCCAAATGGGGTCATGAAGAGTCAAATAGGACTAAAAAAATGACTGAACAACAATAAACTGAGTTTGATAGAGGTTAAACAACTAAGTTGAGATTTAAACTCAGTCTTCCCACCTCAAAATCCAACACTCTAATTCCTTTAAACTATGTTTTCCATCAATAGTTCTTCATGCTTTGGACTTCAGGAAACATGATGCCCAGCCCAGGATAAGCTGATCATTTTAAATCTCATCATCATGCCATTTATCTCAGCTTTGGATACCCAGCACCTCAATAGGTTTTTCTTCCCTCTGACTGAATGCTACCTGTGCTAGGGACTCTCTTATGTCCCCTTTCCCCCTTCTATCTTCTTTTTGGGGTTGTCTTCCAGATTAGATTGGAAGCTTTTTGAGGGAAAGAACTCTTTCTTTTTTATATTTGTATTGCCAGCACTTAGGATTGTACCTAGTACATAATAGGTCCTTAATAAATATTTACTAAGTTGCCTCAACTTAAATAACATGTACAATCTGTTAGCATTGAAAAAGGTAATACAATTTAACAAATGTTTAATTAGTGACTACTACTAAATAGCTGAAATGATGAAATGAAACCTAACCTCACAATATAACAGTAATATGAAATATTCACAAAGTGATAAATAAGGAGTGCATAAGAAAGGTACAAAGTCTTATGTGAAGTCTGAAAGAAAAAAGTCATTCATATTGCCTGTGCCAGTGAATGTTTGCTGGAATAGGTGGCATTTAAGTGGGGCTATAAATGTTAGGAGTTCAGCAGGCAGGTGAAAGACATTTTAAGCAAAGGCAGGAAAGAATTATGTATGTAAAGAAAAGCAATAATGGTGGAGTAAAGGCTGGGACTGGCCTGAGTTCTCCCTCAAATCCCTCCAAATACTATTAAATCATGACTCTAAAAAATTCTAGAGAAGCAGAACCCACAAAAAGATGGATGGAGTGAAACAATTTTTCAACTCAAGACAACTTAGAAGGTTAGCAGAAAAGGTCTATTGCGCTAAGGTAAGAGAGGGGTTCAGCCCAGTATAGGCTGCACCAGCATAGACCAGGCCCCAGCAAGCCAAGAATGGGCTTTCAAGTGACTGACTCAGTGGAATTAGTGATGGTTTCCAGACCTCTAAACCCAGAATTCAAAGATAACTTTAAGGTTAGCATAAAAGTCTGTCACCACCTGGGTAAAAGTAGAACAGAGTCCCCCAAAAACAGGAGCAGGCCTTGGGAACTACTGAATCAGTAATGATAGCAGCTGCTTTTAGAGGTCTCAGCCCACACATAGTAAGGGAGTAGAACAACTGGTCAGAAACAGATTACAGGGGTCCCTGTGCTAGCATTGGGGGTAGGACTCTATTGCTTTTCTTCCCTTACTCAGATCCAAGTTGCAATCCTAGGTGGCAGTTCTAGGGGGAGGAGCACTAGCACACCAAAGCTTGTAGCTATCGAGGATCAGGGACCCTTGTCATAATTCCAGGACAGAAAACCATCACTTGTGGTCACCTACAGATCAGAATATAGGCCAGGAGAGTAGTAAACACACCTGGATTAAATCACCCTGGAAAAACTGAAAATTGACAGTCTCTAGAAGTATCTTTGAAGACAGCCACACAAAAACCATGAAGCTTGGAACAGTGCATTCTCCTCCTGGAAGCAAAGCACTACTTTAATAAAAAGTTAAAACATCAAGTAATAGGCTAGGAAAATGAGCAAACAACAGAAAAAAACATTCTGACTAGAAAAAGTCGTTATGGTGACAAGAAAGATCTAAACACACACAGAAGAAGATAACAAAGTAAAAGCTCTTACATCCAAAGCCGCCAAGAAAAATATGAATTAGTCTATTCATAATGGAAGAGTTAGAAAAAGATTTTGAAAATTAAATGAGAGTAGAGAAAAAAATTGGAAAGAGAATTGACAGTGATGCAAGAAAATCATGAAAAAATGAGTCAACACCTTGATAAAGGAGACAAAAATCCTGAAGAAAATAACATTTTAAAAAACAGATTAAAGCAAATAATAAAATAAGTACAAAAAAGCCACTGAGAAGAAAAATGCCTTAAAAAGCAGAATTGGCCAAATGAAAAAGTATACACAAGTTCCATGAAGAAAATAATCCCTTAAAAATTAGAACTGAGCAAATTGAAACTGATGACTTTATGAGAAATTAAGAAAGAATAAAACAAAATTAAAAGAATGAAAAAATAGAAAACAATGTGGAATATCTCATTGAAAAAAAAAACTGATCTGGAAAATAGATCTAGAAGAGATAATTTTAGGATTGTTTAACTAGCTAAAAGCCATAATCCCCAAAACAGAGCCTAGACTTTGTCTGTCAAGAAATCATCAAGGAAGACTGTCCTGATATTCTAGAAGCAGAGGATAAAGTACAAATAGAAAGGATTACCTTCTGAAAGAAATCCCCAAATTAAAACTAGCAGGAATAGTTACAGTGGTCCTCAAACTTTTGTTCTCAATATCTTTATCCTATTAAAAATGATTGAGGATCTGTCCAAAGAGTTTTTGTTTATATGGTTTATGTTATGGATATTGATCACATTAAAAATAAAAACTAATTATAAAGTTGTAGACTCTCTGAAAGGATTTCAGAGATTCCCAGGATGCTCTGGAGCAGACTTTGAGAACCACTGGACTATAGCCAAATTCCAGAGCTAAAGGAGAAAATATTGCAAGCAGCTAGAAAGAAGCAACTCACACATTGTGGAGCCACAATTAGGATAATACAAGATTTAATAGCTTTTACAATAAAGTATTGGGGGGCTTGGAATATGATACTCTGGAGGGCAAAGGAGCTAGGATTACAACCAAGAATCAGCAACTAGGAAAAACAGTATAATTCTTCAGGGGAACAATGGAAATTTAATGAAATAGAAGACTTTAAAGCATTCTTGT
Source organism: Antechinus flavipes (assembly GCF_016432865.1). Taxonomy (NCBI): domain Eukaryota; kingdom Metazoa; phylum Chordata; class Mammalia; order Dasyuromorphia; family Dasyuridae; genus Antechinus; species Antechinus flavipes. Next base: position 482,493,179 of record NC_067398.1, on the reverse strand, counting down.
CGAAAAGTCCAGAATAGAATAGAAAATTTGGCTTTCAAATATAAGCCTCAAGAAAAGCATAAAAAGATACACAAAAAAAGGGAAATCATAACTAACTTAATAAGGCTAAAATTCTTTACATTCCTACATGGAAAGATAATATTTGCAACTGACAAGAACTTTCTCATTTTTAGGGCAGATGGGAAAAGTATATATAGACAGAGGGCATAGATATGAGTTGAATATAAAGTATGATACAAAAAAAATTAAAGTATGAGAAAGGAATATACTTAAAGAAAGGGAAAGGGAGAGGAAAAATGCAATGAATTATTTTACATAAAAGAGATAAGGAAAATTTTTACCTTAAAGAGGAAGAGGCCAGAGATAAGGGGGAGTGAGTGAACTTACTCTCATCAGAATTAGATCAGAAAGGGAATAACATACACACTCAGTTGAGTATAGAATTCTACCTTATCCTACAGGAGGGGAAAGGGATAAAAGAAGGGGAAGCTAATAGAAAGAAGGGTAGATTGGGGGAAAGGGTAGTCAAAAGCAAAACATTTTGAGGAGGATAGGGTGAAAGGAGAGAGAGAACAAAATAAACAGAGGGGAAAATAGAATGAAGGGAAATAGAGTTAATAGTAACTATGAAATATATTTTGAAGCAAGTTTCTGTGATGAAGCCTTATTTCTCAAACATTATGAACTGAATCAAATTTATAAAAATAAGAGCCATTCCCCAATTGATAAATGATCAAAAGATTTGAACAGTTTTCTGATGTAATAATAGAAGCTATCTGTAGACAAATGAAAAAATGTTCTCACTCACTATTGATTGGAGAAATGCAAATTTTAAGGTACTACCTCATACCTATTAGGCTGGCTAACAGGATAGAAAAGGAAAATGATAAATGGTGGAAGGGATATGAGAAAAATGAGACATTAATGTACTATTGGTGGATTATGAACTGATTCAACCATTTTGTCATGCAATTTGAAATTATGCTAAAAAAAGCTATAAAATCCTTAAATGTAGCAATACCACTGCTATGTTTATATCCCAAAGAGATAAAAGGCAAAAAGGAAAAGTACCTCTATATACAAAAATATTACAGAGAATTGGAAATTGAGGAAATTCCCTTTAATTGGGAATGCTTAAAAAGTTGTGGTATAAGATTGTAATAGAATATAATTGTGCTTTAAGGAATGATGAGTAAGATGCTTTCAGGAAAAAAAATTGGAAAGACTTGCATGGGCTGATGCAAAGTGAAATGTGCTATGTACAAAATAACAGCAAAATTGCAAGAGGATCAGCTGTGAATGACTTAGCTATTCTCAGCAATACAATGATCCCAGACAGCTCTGACGGACTTATAATGAAAAAAGCCTCATGGCTTATGAATACAGATTGAAGCATAGGTTTTTTTTTTTACCTCATTTTTCTTGAGGGTTAATAAGTAGTCCAATTTGGCTGGAATAGAGAAGGATTGTTCCCTTTTATGTAGTGGTTTTATAGCTCTTTGGGCATAGTTATAAATTGTATTACAGAATGGTTGAATCAGTTCACAACTCCATTAACAATGCATTAATATCTAATTTTTCCCATATCTCCTCCACCATTTGTCGTTTTCCTTTTCTCTCCTATGTTTAGCCCTTTAAATCCTTTATAGTCATCAACTCATTTGAGCATCATAACATTCCTTGAAGGCAGGTAGTATTATCCCATTTTATAGATGCAATAATCAAGACTCAGAGAAGCCAAATTACTCCACCTATGATCACACAGTGTATGGTAAAGCTAGGATTCAAACTGCAGTTCTGCAGACAAAAAGAACAGTCACAGTGACTATATTGTCTCCAATTATGCAGAGCAGCAAAAGATAAGGCTAGCGGGCAAGGCATGCAAAATGGTGAATGGCTCTGAATGCCAAGCAATGGAGATTGAACAATGTTTAGTATTCAACAGGCAGTCACTGAAGATAGAGAAATGATAGGATCTGATTTGTGCATAAAAGAAAATAAATCTGATATCTGTGCAAAATAAGGAAAAACAAAAGGTAGGAAGGCCTGTTAGGAGATTGTTGCAATAATCTAGGCAGTTGGCATTCAGGACATTTACTAGGATGGTAGCAGAGAGTATAGAAATAAAGGGAGAGATGAATAAAAAAGAAGAAATAAATAAAATTAATAAAAATTTTTGTCACAAAGATAAGATCAACAGATAGGGATGGAACGGGAGAGATGAGGGGCCTGAAAGAGTTAGAGACAATATCAAAGTTTTGAGTATGGGAGACTGGGTGAATAGTGGTGACACTGTCCTGAACTCAGTGAATTCAGAAATCAGAACAGCTCTGGAAGAAAAAACTTGATTCTGTTGTTTGAAGTGCCAGTGAGATACCAGGTGAAGAGGCATATGGAAGTGAGTCTGAAGTTCAAAGATTTATACACAACAACCTGGTTCTGCTATATAAGATGTTTATGGAGGAAGAAATGCAATATTCTTCCCCTTCCAGTCTCAAAAAATAATTTGAAAAATTAAATATGAGTCATATGGTCCTTATGACTACTGTGAAAAGATTTGAAATAGAACTTATTTAAAGAGAATAGAGAGAAGAAAGCACATATAAAGGATTATGCTTAGTATTGAAATACTTGAGTTGAACAGACAGATTAACCCAGAGTGAGGCTGTGAAAATATCTGATAGTCTTCAAGACAAAGAGTCAGACTACTAAAAGTAATATACCCTACAAATACTGTGGTAGTCACTGGAGGAAACTAAAGGGGTAGATAAGATGACTATCTTATTTACCTCTGGGGCTGTACTAGCTCATAAGGCTTGTACTTAGGGGCCCTTAACAAGAGGCTGTCTTTGATGCTGTATCCTTAATAATTCTGAGGAACCTGGTTCTACACTGGGGAAAGGAATTCTGACTAATAGCCAAAGGTTCTCTTTCACCTTTACCTTGGGTGTCAGTGAAATTCCTTGAGTCCCCATTTCCTTATCTATTAAATTGAGAGGTTGAAGTATATGATTTCCAGGGTGATTGCTGGCTCTAGACCTGTTAGGGGTACACTTGAGTACAGCACCCTATTAATTCAGTTTTGATGTTAAGAAGGAATAAAGCCCTCCTAAGTAATTGAAGAATTAACAAAAGTTTACTTAGCCCTAAGAAGAAAGGATCTATAAAAAGCAGGAGTCATGTCAGTACCTATACACTGCTCCCCATCCCCAACACCTTGTTCTTGACCCTATTTTGAGGTTTTCTTGGCAGAGATAGTGAAGTGGTTTGCCATTTCCTTCTCCAACTCACTTTACAGATAAGGAAACTGAGGCAAATAATGTTAAATAATTGGCCCAGGGTCACACAGTTAGTAAGTGTCTGAGGGTGGTTTTGAATTTAGGAATATGTATCTTTCTCACTTCAGCAAATAAGACCTATTAAACCCTTCAGGTAACCAGAAATCCACAGAAGCTATCAGGAAGTTGGATTAAGGGAGGCACAATTTGACCCTTACACCACTCCCTGGCCAATTAAATCTTGGCTTTTTGCCTTTTCCTAAATCAATTTAGAGAAGGGGTGAGGAAACTTGGTAGACATTGGTCCTATCACAAACTTATGTGCCTAAATGTGTACCCAGGAGAGTCAAAGGAGCAGAGATATTTCCCTTCCACTCAACTATCTCTGGAGTGTTGAGGGTACTGTGCTGTGAAGACAGGAAGATGAGTAAATAGACAAGACTTAAAGCTACGTAACTGTATAGAAGCTTTTTTTCTTTTAATCTAAAAAACACAGGGCAAATAATTTCCTATTTTGGTTTTATGAAACCCCAGCGTAACATTAATTATCTTAAGGGAGCTACTAAAATATTCCCCCAAATAAAATTAAATTTAATTCATTTTATTTTTAAAGAGAAAAAGAAATACTTGACATTTATTTTTTAGGAAGAGGGTCTATGTATTGCTCAGACTAACCAATAATAAATAATAATTGATTATGCTCAATAATAATAATTGATAATACTCAATAATCAGATGTCCCAACCCCACAGCAGTTCATAGTCACTATCAAGGGAGCTCTGATATGAGCCATACCTAGCCTTTTTTTTTTTTTGGAATCTAAGTTTAGGTATACCTTGTCCTGCTGCCTAGGGTCCCAGTTGGGTGCATGAAAACACAGGGAGTTTATGCAGCATTAGTTATGCCCTCAAGGCATTTTTTAGCATGGGAACAAACTTTAAGTGTTTCAGAAATCATGCCCAGTATCAACAAGCAGTTATTTCAGAAATACTCATTTAGAATCAGAGACTTTGGATATTAAATAATCATGCTCACTATGTGAACTGGGAGAATACTGAGAGTACACCTCTCCTTTTTCTTTCTGTTGTCAGATAGGCTCTAATGTTTATTCTGAATTTAAGTCTCCCCCCCACTAAACATAAACCTCATCTTTTGTGTAGTCTTATTAAGTAGGAAAGTGTTTAGCTAAATGCCAGATACTGATTAGGTTTTATTTATTAATGTGATGAAGAGGAAGAAAATGTGAGGGATAAGAGAGGAAGGGAAGAAAGGAGAGAGGAAGGAAGAAGTTAGTAGTTAAGAGGAGGGGAAAGGAAGACAGGGAAAGGCAGGGGAGATAGGGGAGAGGAAGGGAAGGGAGTTGAGGGGAATTGAGGGAGGGATGGATTTATCAAATACTTATAATATGGTATAACACTGAATTTAGCACAAGTATAAAAGCACAAAAGTGAAGACAATCATCATCGTGGGTGAAGAAGAGATTCTATCACTCTAAATTTGACTTTTATGGACTTTCTGAAAGGATTCATTGTCATATTTTTAGGACTCAATTAAAAATGGTGCTTGTTTTTTATCCTCTGGCTGGCCCTATTTATACCTTAATCTACTTAAAAAAACTTTCAATAATATTTAATAAGATTTTTTTGAAAACAAAAACAAACAACCAAAAACCTAACTCAAAGAATAGTTTGTTCATTATATCCTCTTGGTCTTCATGGTCAGTTGTATCTTCCAAAAATTCCAAGAAATTAGTGAGGCCTGACTTTTTTTTTTTTTTTGCAAAGTATGCCAGCTCTCTTTAATCAAGCTGTGATTTTCTAAATGCCACCCAAGCTTCTGAAACAGTTTCAAACAAAACTTTCTCCTACAAACACCTAAATGACCGGGATTATGATTTTCAGATAATCCTCAAATGCCTGATTGCTCTTATTTTGTTAATGGTTTTCTCCTAGCTCTAAATCTGTTTTTCCAAATCCTGGAAAGTTTCTTTCTAAGATAAATATAGTTTAGATTTGTTTGTTCATTTACTTATTTTTAATTTAATAAGTAAGGCCTTATTACAAAGAAAAGTGATTTGTTATTTCTTACAACTGAGATCAAACATATTACCAAGCAAGGCATTTTCTTATGCTTTCTTAAAAAACAAAAACAAACAACAAAAAAAAAAAACCGTGAAAAGATAGAAACAGGACGTGCAAGGGGGTGGAGTTTGGCTATAAACTGTTCTCAGGTCACCTGGATTTCATCTAATAAAAACTCACTTGATCAACAGAGCTCGTTGCCCTAACTGAGAAGCTTTGGCAAAGGAAGAAGGTTAGAAAAGCAGAAAATCAGATAAAAAGAGTCAGAACAAAAATCAAATGATCTAAATATTAACAGATCACAAAGTTGACCTGTGTCACCCCCCATTCAAAATTAGTCACCCAGACCACTTTTGAGGGAAGCCAAAGATATCCAAGCAGGATGACAGCTGAAACATCTAAAGGAAATAGAACGTGATATAAAGAAAAGGGGGAAAATATGAGTGAGTCAGTTTCAGGATGAAGAGATAAAACCTATCAGTAGAAAAAAAAACAGTTAAGGAAACAAAAAAAATTATAGAATTTAAAAAACCCGTATATTCATTGCATCTTTTACCTCCATGTTTTTCAATGAATGCATCTATCCCTACCTGCTTTGAGATGGCAGTGAGGTACCTTGACTGATGTTTAAAGGAAGTTAAGAGAGCAAGTCAAAAAGCAGCATCAGGAACAGAACACCAGGAAAACTGAACAGCTCTTCAGGATAAATATTGTAATCCTAGGGTATCAATGGAGGGGAAAATGTCAGAGACAATAACACATAAATGAGCTCCAATCTTTTTTTTCCCTTTTCTTGCAAATGAAGCGGGCACCATTCAAATGACCTTTCCCAAGATGTCCATTTATTGTTGAGACAGGGATGTCAGGTCCCTTATACCCACTCTTCTGTTAGTGAGCAGATGAAGTCAGGAGTCAGTCCCAGAATCACAGTTCAGAGTGGCTGGAAGCATCTGAGGTTGTTGTGACCTTATCCAGAAGATTTAACCAACTCTGTGGGGTGTCCCTAGAGGTTAAGCCTCTCTGCCCTTTTCTCTAGCTTCAATGACTACTTTAAAGATTCTTTTCCCTTTCTTTTAGTAGTCTTAGAATGCATATAATGGAAAACTTCCTTAAGTATCCCTCTCCCCCCAAAAAAAGACTTGGTTTCTAATGTGTTGCCATCATCACCTGATGAGAGAGAAACCCGCATGAATGTTTTGATAGGAGAAGCTCAAACTGTGGCAAGAACCTTCATCCTCAAATCCTCTTCATTATGGTTAGTGTTACAGTTTGCCCCAGCATCCATCACTGTACAGGGTCCTGGCGTCTCTGTACTCCCCACCCCTTCCGTGTCCCTTCCCCACCCCCATCCCCTCACCTCTAGGCAAATGAGAATGAAGATCTGGTTGAGATCATAATCTATGCTGTTCAGAACTTGGCCTCCTGCAAAGGTCCATGCAAGCACACTGACTTTCTGTAAGACGCCACTGAGCAGATATCAGATAGCGAGAGCTCCCTTCCCCCTCCCCCTACCACCCTGGATGACTGAAAAACTTAATAACTTGGTATTGTTCAAAGAACCATTCAAGCAAATAGAGTGCAATTCTACCTGGTCCTCAAGGTAGGGTATCTGTTAAGTTACCTCAAAGGCTGTTAGGCATTTATAACATTCCCTAAGCCAAGGCTAGCAAAGGCAAAGGTGACTGTAAACTCTGATTGCATGCTTTCTACCATTCTGTTTGCAACCACGCACAAATGAAGGCTGTATGCAAAATAGGACACACTGAATAAATCCCTCGTTCTTGATGGTATTCTTTGGGACTAAATGTCTAGTGATCAAAGGGAGAAAACCCCCTAAGTATGGAGTTTAGGGACATAAGGCGATAGTGCCTTAAAGAGATTTTTTTTTTTTTTGAGGAGTAATCTTGTCTTGCAATTTCTTAAATGGTCATATATAAGTTAAAAAAAATTTGTTGTAATTTCAACTAGGTGTCACAACTCAGTGAACCATTAAAAGTGAACCAGTTCACTGAACCGAATTGCACTGAACAGATGGAATTCCACCCTCTTTATGCTTGACAGCCTCTGTGAACAATACAAAGTCTTCTTTGAAATCCCCTCCTCTGAGCTGCTTACCTCATACACATGAAGGGGATTCTTAAGTCACAAATGTGGTTCCCTAGTCCTTTGTTTATGGGTGTTGGATTCTATAGAAAGAAAAATGGATAGTCCATTTTGGCATCCTGGGTACCACCCTCATAATTTTCAAAGTACCAAAGTTACTTTCTCCTCTCATTCTCAAAAACACAATTTAAGTTGAAAGTTATGCTTCCTTCTGAATTCATTCAGAAACCTAATTTAGTTTTATCAAATTATTTCAGCATCTGTTTTCTTCAAACAGGGCTGACCCTCACTGACTAGAGGTTGTGTGTTCCTATTGCTCTTTCCCCACTTATTTTCACTTGCCTTTCTGTGGAATCAGTTTTTGATAGCCCTCAGTTAGCAAAACCAAACATAGAAGCTTCTCTGCCTTTTATATTTCTAGTGATCAGAGAAAACTGGTAGATAGAGAGGGTTAGAATTGCCAATTACCTGTGGGTCTGCTGTGGTCCAGGAGGGATTTAGAGATCAAAGAACTGTTGATTGCCAATTGATGCAAATGGTCCTTTGATCTTTAGATTGCTACAACTTTGCTGCTCCCTGCCCTACCCCCATCTCCCTTGGAAAGAGCCAACAATTTCTAGTTTTGTTCTGTGGATGTTTGTTGTCATGGCGATTTTGTTGTTCAATCCTTTCAGTCATTTTTGACTCTTTGTGACCGTATTTGAAGTTTTCTTAGCAAAGATACTGGAGCAATTTGCCATTTTCTTCTCCAGATCACTTTACAGATGAGGAAACTGAGGCAAATTTATGCAATTTTCTCAGTATCACACAGCTACTAAGTATAGAGTTGAGCTCAGGAACATGAGTCTTCTTGACTCCAGACCTGGCACTCTATCCTCTGCACTGTGCTATTGCTTTCATGGTATATACCATCTAAAAGCCAAATCTAGTATTACTGTTTCAAAACAGATTAACTCCTGTCAGGAATTTGAATTACTGCAGGACAGGGCTTACAAGACATATGGACTATTTGCCAGGTTCGGAGAAGGAAATTATGACAAGAAAGAAGTAGACAAAAGAAGACTATAGGGGGATCAGACAGTAAGAACCAATAATCTGATAGAAATTTGGGTAATAAAGTTTCAGAAATTGAAATACTGAAGTTACTCTCAACTTGTATTCATACTCTCCCTCCTCTCTTTTCTCTCCTGTGTCCACTTGGGGAATTATACTTTTACCTGCAGGTGCTCTGCCCAAAGGAATATATGTATGTGTGTATAGTTGAAACCTCATAAGATATTTTGGGGTTCACAAGCTAGATTTTTTTTTTAGGATGGGCCTTAAACCCAAATCAATCTGATTTTCATTGATTGGTAACAACAGATCCCAGCCAAAGCTTCTCTTGGTCATTGTTTGAGTTCTGATGGCTCAGAATAAGTGTAAATAGCAATTGTTTCCATTTCAGAAACTGAGGGTCTTCCCCTCTCAGATTGATTCCCCCTCCTCCCCCCAACTAAGTAAAAGAGGCCCATTCTTTGTTTAATTTCTTACCTAGCCTTAATCACTGAGTGGATGTTACCTCAAACAAACTGAGACCTGGGAAAGACATTAGCTTAAAAAGGCCAAGGTCTCTCACTACACCTGGGCTGAATCTAGATGTCTTGATCTGTATCTTGCTACTGGTCCCAGATGGTTCTGGAAGGGAGAGTGAGGTTGGTGACTTTGTACAGTGCTGCCTCACTTAAATCTAATTCACTCAAAAAGTCAGAACATCACGTTTCTGATGTCACTGGTCCTTTTTGAGAACAAGACAAACACATCCTATTCATAGTTTAGAGTTTTCATTGAATGGCTGATGCCTACTGTTATCAGAATTCTATGGTAACCCCGAAGAGCTGGATTTCTAACATTGTAGTACACAGGCTCCCACCAGTGTGCTTTCAATTAACAATCAGCCAGTAGACTCAAATAGCCTTTAGCAAAGGCATTTTACTAAGATACTATAATAGGATTTTTTTTAATATTTTATTTTATTTTATAATAACTATATTGACAGAACCCATGCCAGGGTAATTTTTTTTACAACATTATCCCTCGCACTCACTTCTGTTCCGATTTTTCCCCTCCCTCTCTCCACCTCCTCCCCCTAGATGGCAAGCAGTTATATATATATTAGATATGTTGCAGATACTATAGTAGGATTAATTGGGACAAAGGACCCTCACCAAAACCTGGGAATACTCTCCCACAAATATACAACTCCATGGAAAAATTGGGGTCAAACTTAAAGTTCAATTGTAGAGAGGTACATAAATTGGGAACATCTGTGGTAAAGGAATAATTCACAACTTTTTGTTATTCTATTGTATAAAAGATCATATAATTTGAAACAGCTTCCTTACTAAAATGTTTATCTTTCTGGGCTATCTATTTCTGTACTTATTATTAGTATGCTTCTCTTAGCAGCCTATTAAATGCATTGTCCCCTACCAATGCTGTTTCTCTGGTTTACATGGTCAGTTTTTGGATATGGGGTAGAAGTAAGAGAAAAAAGAAATACTCTGTCCTTCTATAAGATGTATTCCTCCTTAAGGACCTGGCTACAAATATGAAATGATCAAGTTCCAAACTTGAAATCTATTCCCAATAGGCTACTCTATCATTTAACTGAATAACTGCTAAAATTACTTCAAGGCCCACATAGGTTTAATTAGCTGATTTGGTTAGCCAATCAATGGATTCTCTTGTTGACCCAATCAAAGAGGTTTGTACCTCATAAAGGTATCACAGGACATAAACCACATTGTTTTCACATTTAAAACTTAATAATATCCATTTATTGATTAATTGATCCTATGACTACCACCATTGATGTCTGGGTCTGGTGACTGCATTAACAGAAATGGGGCAGAAACACCCAAGTCCTTATAGGAGCAGGGATGTTGAATAAACAAAATCCTACTTCAATAAAATTGTTGGAGTGAGAGAGATAAAAAGTGAGGGAACTACAAGTGTATGTATTTTAAGAAAAATTTCAAATTCATTGAAAATATATGAGTTCATTATTGATAGTGTCTAGAAACTGAAGCTATAATTTTAATGTTAACCCTAAACAAACTAGAATTTCTACAAATAGCAAGGAAACATTTTTTTTCTTTCTGACCTCAGTAAAACCATCATATGAGTCCATATGCATCTCCCAGCTCCAACACAAAGCGAAGATAAAAATGTTCCTGTTTATTCTCTTATCAGAAAGCAAACATCAAAAAGCTGATGGGAAGAATGGATGAATGTTATTGTCAGCTGCTGCCCTTCAGGTCAGAGGAATATTCAGGAGCTGAAGGGCTGAGTAGAAGCCTTAGGCATATTTTTGTCCTTCCAACATGTTTAGGAAGGTCATATTTCTATTGTGGTGCTCTCTTCTTTTTTATAATATGAAGGTTCTCTCTGGGAGCAGGTTTCTTGGGGAGAATTTCTGGAGGCAGTTTTAGTTTCAGTTAAATGTAATAATCACTCCAAAATGCAGCCAGCTGATAAAATGCAAACATTTATTTTCTCCTTCTAAAATAGCCTGGTTAGTTTTTCTTAGAGGCCTATCTTTCTGCTTGGTTCCAAGAGCTCTTGCCACTAGTCCTTTGCCTCTGCTCCCTTCAGCCTCCAGCTAGCACAAAGGTGAAAGATGGAATGAATCTGTCTTGCTTCTGAGAGAGGGATTCTCTCTGAACTCACTTGACTGGCTCACTGAAGCTCTATTTATGCTCCTTCTCCGAGAGTGGGATTGAGGGATCCGAGAGTGGGATTATGGGTTTCCTCCCAGAGTGCTCTCTGGCCCTAAGAGCTTCTTGCTTATATGACCTCTCTAAAGATGTGAACACAAGCATTGTTTCTATTAGTTTCTATCAATGATAGAATCCTTGAGTTAACACTAGGATTCTAACATTTCCCTTGAGTTATCACCTTGTTTCAAGTTGAGTTAACATTAGGATTCTAACACACTACTTTTTACTGGAGCCTTTAGAGATTTAGTTCCTCAGCATCCTCTGAAGTTTTGATAATAGATCTTGAGATACATAAGTGATATTGCCCTCTTAAATAGAAGTCCAATTCATAAAGATATCACCTGAACCCACTCACATAACCCTTTGCTCTTCTCTTTTGCTCCATCTATAGTTATCTTGGCTCTGGAGAAAGAAGCCCATGATTTTATTTCCCATTTCAAAGATCCAGAACTATAATGTATAGTTAATGAATAATTGTAATATTCTCAGGGAAAGTCAAGGGAAGCTAGATGGTATAATGGATAGCATGCTGATCCTCATATCAAGAATATTTATCTTTCTGAGTTCAAATCTGACTTCAGACACTTTACTAACTGTGATTTTGGGCAACTCACTTAATTTTGCTTCAGTTTCTTTATGTTTAAAATAAGTTGGAGAAGGAAATGACAAATCACTCTAGTGTCATTGCCAAGAAAAAAAAAAATAGAGGTTTTTTTTCCCCTTTTTTTTCCCACATAGTTTTTGGACACAACTGAAAAAATGGCTGAAGAACAACAAAGGAAAGTCAGGTAGTAATGTTACTAATTACATTAAATAACATTGGATCAGAAGCTCAATTCAAAGAGTTTTAATCTCCTGGTATATAAACTTCTAAAAAGTTTTTTATAGTACTCCAAAAAGCAAACCTGGGCTTTGGAGTTAGAGATTTTGTGGAATAATACTTTTCTTTTCCTGAAATTCTGTGGCTAATGAGTGATCTTCTAACTTAAAGACTTATAATAATGGAAATTTCACTACTTACTAATGGAGATTTTACTTATTCTAATTTCAGACTGCTCTAATTCTTTATTCCAGTTCTAAAACTGCTACTGGCTTTGTACAAACTTCAACAAGTGATTTCCCTTCTTTGTGACTCCATTTTCTCATCTTTTGTTTTTTTTTATATATGTACATTCAATTTTTTAATATATTTCCATCTTGTTGATCTACATTCAGTCTCCATAGTTCTCTCTCTGAATGCTGATGGATCCTTTCTCCCTTTTTATGATTTCTTTCATCTATTAATTCTAATAGTGATTCACAAGTGGACAATTTTACATTGCTACAAAGAATAAAAAGAACGTGAATTTTGATGTGATGTTGAGATCAATAATAATAACTGAAATGTTGAATATTTTAAGGCTTACTAAGATCCTGAAATTGTTAAATAGCTTCTTTCAGACCTCATATTTCTTGACCTCTTTGCAGTGTTTACAACATCATCTTCCTCTTCCTCCTCTTTTTTTTTTTTTCATTCTCAGTTCTCCTCCCTGGTTATTCTCAGAGTAACACAAGAGAAGTGCAGTCTATTTGAAGTCAGAAGACCTAAGTTCAATTTATATATATCATTGGGTGAATCCATTAAACTCTCTGGGTTTCAGTTTCTTTGTCTTTGGAAATGAGAGAAATGGGCTAAATAACCTTCAAGACTTACCTTTTAGTGTTAAATCTATTATCACATGAACCTCATATTTGATTGTTCCTCCTTAGTAGCTTTTACTAGGTTATTATGCCCTATCCCTGTTCAGTGAGTAAATCTCCCCTGGACCGTCTTTTTTTCTTTTTCTTGTTGATCTCATCAGCTCTCACGGGTTCAATTATCATAGCAATGCAATGATTTACAAGTTTCTTGCTTAATAAAAATAGTTATTAATAGAAATATTAACAATCATAGTAACAAAAACAAGAAGAATTCAATTTATCACTTCTTTTCTCTGGAGCTCACTTTATTCATCACTGAATTAGAGGTTCTCTATTTCTACCCAGCTATAGGACCTTTAACAATTGTTTAGTCTGTGCAGGGTATTGTACAAGGTGGAGGAGAATACAAAGTGCATAAGACAGATCCTTTCTTTGTGTCCCCAGCATTCAATATGGTGCCCAGGTTATTGTAATCACATAATATAGGTTTTTGACTTGTTGTTGCCCTCAGAAAACTTATATCATAGGATGTAAGAGAAAATAGAAATAGAAAAGTTCAAAATAGCATTCTAATAAAAGGTTTTCTGCCCTATGCTCCCTTCTTTCAGAAGAGAGAGGCATCCTTGAAACTGGAGAAATGGGATGAGAAGATTATGTCTCTCTTTCCCTTCTCTCCTCCCCCTTCACTGTGCCCCCTTCTCTCCCCCCTCCCCCCACTGTATAGCAACATAGTAGAATTCCACTGACTAAGAAATCAAGCTGGTGAGCACATTCCTTCAGGTATCTTCAGGAAGAAGTTCTATGCCTTGAATAAAAATTTGTCCTAATCAACATTTTTGAATGAGCAGGATCCTATTTATCTGTCAGCTATCTGGTCTACATGATGGGATCACAACTTCAGGGGTGACTGAAATATTATCCAGATGCAATTTTCTTAAACTAAGCATCTTCCAGGGGAAAAATAGAGTAGATTTTTTTTCTTTATTATGTAGGTCACAAGTATCGAATTCAAGCACTATTTTTCCTTGATGTTTTCTTGTTACTTTCTCATTGTCACAAAGTATATAAAGAGTATAATGGATCCAGGTGGTAGGCTGAAGAGCTGGAGAACCTCAATTCTAATCTTAGGAAGGATATTGATTGTACAAATATGGAATGATTCTTTGAGTCTTCCTTTTTTTGCATCTGTGATCTGTTTCACAAAATGAGAGTAATTGTATCAATCTACCTCTTTGAGGCATGAGGAACAAGTCTCAAATTATTTATAATAAAGAGACCCCTATCATTTCACAATATATTATCCCTTTTATAGAGGGGAAACTGAGATATAGAGATGTTAGATGACTTGTTCAAGGTCACAAAATTAGTGGCAGAACAGAAATTAAAATTCATAAGCCCAGAGTCCTTTCCAGGCTATTGCTTAACCTACTGATCCATGTTGCTCTCCCAAGAAGTGCTTCTCATTATGTGAACTTTCAGGTTTCAATGACACAAGACCTTGGCAGAGATTTCAGATAACAATCTCATCTCATATGTTCCAGTTTTTATATAATGAGACTTGCTGCATCTTGTATATATTTTCTTAAAAGTAACTGCTGTAGTAGAATAGATTGTAATTGGGCATAGAAATCTTGGGTTTGAATCTTGGCTCTGTCACAAAGTTAGGTGTATGACCTTGGGAAAATTATAAAATCAAAGAATCTCAGAATTGCAAGGCATCTAGGCGGTCATCTAGTTCAATCTGTACCTGACCAGAAATTCTCTCTTAAATATCCACAGCAAATGATTATCAAGCATTCCCTTAAAGCAGACTTAATGTGGCATTTGATTTGAGGAGGATCTGTAGAGTGGAATAGAAAAAAATTGCATCTTTATGAATTAATGAATGAAACATTTATTAAGCATTTACTATGTGCAAAGAATTATACTTAAGTCCCTACTTTCAAGGAATTTGTTTTTTAATATGGGGTGATAACATATATGAAGATTTTAGATGCAAGTTAGATGGAAGGGTACTATGGTCCAAAGGGTTAAGAGGCAAAGCAGATGATAATGCCTTTTCTTTAATTCTATTTCCACTGATAAAATTTTATCGATTCCTGATATTAGGGCATTTGACATTATCAAGGACTTTGGGAATAAGAAATTTCTTTTCTAGATCTTCAAGAGAAGCAATGTCATTACCTTCCAAGATGGTTGAGAGATTGTATTTCTACAGTGATTGCTTCCCCATAAAATAGCTGTGTTCTCTGAATTATAAACATTGTTATTCCAGAAGTTCTTGAGTTCAGGGTCCTGGATCATCAAGATCTGAGCAAAGATGATGTTCAAGGTGATGGTGACAGTTTGACTTTCCTAGTAAATACTGCTTCCTGTCAATCCCTAAAGGTACCTTGGTTCCTTTAGCCAGGCTGGTTTACCTACTCAGAGTTGTGATTGTTTGGCAGTTGTAGAAAATGACTGGTCTCTTTTCCATGGTGATTTCTTTCCTCACTAATTGTGGAAGGGGAAGGACTGGAAGCAAATTTAGCTATCTCTTTCATATCCCAGAAGTTAGGGGTGTGGTACCCAACACAGTCTGGAAAATCTGCATAAATTTTTGGCTCTATTTTCTTACCAGAGAATAAGTCTGAATTTATTTTTCTTTTTAATTTACAGGGTATTTGCAGTACCTTATTATAAAATTTGGGTTAAATATTTGGTCATAGGCTTTATTATATAATACTGTACATATATTTTATGCATTTTTGGTTTCTAAATTTTTCTGTGTTATCTGCTGGCCTTTGCATGTTGTCTGCAACATTCACTACACTTCCCCCAAATTCCCATTTAATTTCTTATAATATCCTACGATATGTCAAAATTGTGATGAGGAATATCATGATGTGGACAGGATAACTATATTTTCAAATAT
Organism: Antechinus flavipes; assembly: GCF_016432865.1. NCBI lineage: Eukaryota > Metazoa > Chordata > Mammalia > Dasyuromorphia > Dasyuridae > Antechinus > Antechinus flavipes. The sequence continues at coordinate 482,477,365 of NC_067398.1, read as the reverse complement.
TTTGGAAATGTTATCATTTAAATGTAATTGTTTTTAAAAATAATCTTACATACTTTATTTTATTCACTTAAAACAATTATTCTGAAAATGGATCTGTAGGGATTATCAGACTTTCAGAACTGTTAAGAACCCTTGTAATTAAATAATTCCATTGAAGGAAAACTCATAACCTGATGAGGCTGCCCATTCTTTGTATGACAGTTCTCTTGGTTAGGAAGTTTTCCCATATGTCAGACCAAAAACTACTTCACAAAAATTTCTATCTTCTTCTTCTAGTTCTACATTTTTGTACCCAAATAGCCCAAATCTAATTTCAAACACTCAAATATGTCTGTCTTGCTCTTTGCTTCTCTGACAATTTTTATAGTAACTTTTATTTTACTTTTTGTCAGTTTATAAACATTAAACTTTTCGTCCTTTTATTTCCTCCTAATAGTTACTGTTGTATGTAAACGGGTATGTAGTGAAGCAAAAAAATTCACATATTGCTTAATTCCAAAAATGTATGTTTCATTTTGTGCTCTAAGTCTACTGTCTTTCTGTCAAGAGATGGGTAACATGATTCATTATTAGATCTCTGAAATCATGATTGGCCATTGGATTGATCAGTTATTAAGTCAACTTCAGCTGGCATTGTAATGTATTTTTCTCCAGTCCCTTATTTTAGGTCTGTGAGAATTTTCATATTTTTAGAGTATTTCTTATAAATAACACATTGTTGAATTCTGCTTTCTATTCCATTCTGCTATCATTCTCTGTTTCATCAGCAAATTCATCCCAGTTCATCATATTAAATTATCAAAATTATGTGCTTTCCTCTGTCATTTTCTGATGCTTTTTTCTCTTTAGTTTCTACCTTTTCTTTATAAAGAATAGGTAAACAGTGAGAGAAGGATTCTTTGCACTAGTTCTCGAAGTTTGGTGTAAACCTGTTCTACCCCTTCTTTTTTTCTCTCACCCAAAATACAATTGTGGGTTTTTATTCTTTGTTTTTGTTTAAATTTCTTTTCAAGATCCATTCTCCCTAATTAGTTTTATTTAGAATTAATCTATTTCTTAATTCATCCTCTTCTGCCTCTCTCTCTCTCTCTCTCTCTCTCTCTCTCTCTCTCTCTCTCTCTCTCTCTCTCTTTCTCTCTCTCTCTCTCTCTGCCTTTTCTTCCTTTTCATCTTTTTCATTTTTTATTATTGAGTGAAATGGATTTCTATACCCAACTATGTATTTCTTCCTTCTCCCTTTAACCAGTTCAGATGAGTGTGAAGTTCAAGTATTATCTTTTATCCCAAATCTTCCTCTTTATTAGAAGTAATTTTCTACTTACATATGTAGATTATGTGAGATTATTTCTGATTCTTTTCCTTTCTTTTCCTCCTAGTATATTCTTTTCCCCTTTCCTTTCAACTCATTTTATAATCATCAAAACATAAAGAACCACTCTTAGACCCTCTATTTTATTAGACTTCCTCAATCATCTCTGATGATGATGGAATTCTTAGGGAATCCTTTATCATTTCTTGAAACTAGAAGGAAAACAATTTATCCCTATTTAGTCCCTTTTGATTGTTAACTTATGTTTACCTTTTTATGTTTCTCTTAACTCCCATATTTATATTTCAAATTTTCTACTCAGCTCTGCCCTTGCCATTAGGACACCTTGGAAATACTCTATTTTATTAAAGACCCATTTTTCCTCATTCTTTAGGATTGTAACTCAGTATTGCTGAGTAAAATCTTCTTGGCCATAAGTGTGTCTCTTTTTCCTTTTGGAAGATTGTGTGCTAAGCTCTCTGCTTCTTTTTGTGGTGGCTGCTAAATTTTATGTGATTCTGCCTGTAACTTATCAATATTTGAAATTTTTCTTTCTAGTAGATTATAGATTTTTTTTCCCTCTAAGGTGGAAAGTCTGAATTTTGGTCTTAATGTTTCTTATAGTTTTCATTTTTGAGTATGTGACCAATAGATTATTTCCATTTTCATATTGTCCTCTAGTTTTAAAAGATCTGGCCAGTTTTTCTTTTATGGTTTCTTGAAATATGATTTTTTTTCTTGGTTTTGGTGTTCAGGACAGTGATTGTTAAGTTCTTTCTTTGACCTGTTTCTAGATTAAATGTTTTGGCTATATGATGCTTTGCTCCTTCATTTGCAGGATTTTAAGTTTATTTAATATTTCTTATTGTCTCATGAAATCAAGTTCTATTTCAATCATTGGAATTTTCAGAGAGTTTGTTATTTGAGTGAGATTTCTTTTTACCTAATACCAAGATACTAATTTTATTTCCAATCTTTCTTCTATAATTTTTGTCTATTTTCCACTATTTTCTGCCCCTTCTTATTTTATTTGTTTAAAAAAAGTCTTTAAAAATTAGTGCTTTATATATTTTGGTAATTCTAGTTGAATTAGCATTTAAGCTTTTTTTAAGACTTTGTTTATAGATGTGTTGGATTCATTTTTTTCTTCTAGATGTGTGTTTTGAGTGGCCTGTTGCCAAAATAACTCTTTATGATGAATTTTAAAAATTTATTTGTTTGCTCATTCTTAAAACCTATTTCCTAACTTTGGCCTTTATGTTAGGGCCAGGTTCTGTGTACTTCTAGAGGAAATTTCTGGGTTTAATTTTTATTCTTTTTAGACTTATTGCTACTTCCTCAAGGCAGGGTAGTGAGTATTGTATTACTACTCCAAGACCCCAGGGACAGTTGAGACTTCAAAGATTTCCAAAACAGTCTGAGTCAGGGCAAAGCCAAGTTGCTACCCTCCTGGTCTGACTTGAATTTGGGTTTGAGCAATTCATTTATGAGCTTGCTCTTGTTTAGAACTCCAGTAGAATGTGGCTGAATGTAAGCACTATGACACAACTAGAAAGCTCAATTGGTTCAGAGTAACAGAAGTTCAGCCTCCCCTTTGATCTGAGTTTTCTGCCTTGATATTTCTGCTGTAGACTCCAGACTAGGAAGAAGGCTAGAATTGAGATCCTTGTTTTGTTTTGATCCCAGGATCAAAGCTACATAATTGGTCCTTGCTTCTATTTCTCACTCAGTCCACAACCTAGGATCCACAACACCACATTTTCTAGATCTTTGTGGAGGAGCAGAAGGAGAGAGGTGGGCTGCCATCTTGGTTTTTCTTGGTCCTTTATTTCTTCATGCCAAATATTTTCTGTTTCTTTCTATCAGCTTTCTTATGTTATGGTTTCTAGGGAATTCATCGTCTTTAGTAGTCCTCCAGAGACTCCTCTGCTTGTCAATACCCTTTCTAAGTATCCCAGAAAAGAGTATAATATTCCAAAATAGCCTAATTATAACATTTACTTCTTTCTGTGTTTTAGTTTCCTCATCTTTAAAGTGAGGATAAAACAATTGTACAATGTACAGTTATTTTAATGGAAGTCTTATAAACCTTTGAGGTGCTCTAGAAATGTCACTTATAGTTTAAATAGTCAACATAGTTTAAATTTGTTAAGTATTTGGGGGGGAATCTTATATAATGAGGGAATGACATTCAGAAAGTGAAAATATGAGAGACAATGACATAGGTTTATGGAGAAGATATAAGAGGGCCTTGGACATCACACGAGGCATGGCTCAGGTTATCTGAGGGTAGCCTTATAAAGGTGAACAAGATGCTGGGAGGAAGCAGGTCCCACCCAAAGGAGCAACGTGGCAGTTCCCAGGAGAGGCATGTCAGACCTTAGAGGCAAGTACCTTGAATATCCCTATTAGGAAAGGAATGCAACACATCATATCTGCACATAGCTTCCTGTAGAAAATCATGTATCGATTATAGGCTAGAATGTGATTATATATGAAGTAGTAACTAGAAAAAAGCACCAAGATGATAAAAGCTCTGGTAATCTTTGTAATAAACGGAGTCTCACACCATCCTGGCTCTTGCCCCTCATTGCTCATAGTCTTCACATTTCAGGTGGACAGGCAGTGCTGATCACTTAAGACCTGTTCCACTCGGGAGTTGGGGCCAAGACCCCCCAACAATAAGGAGTCTCAATATGATTGCAATAGTTGGTTATTCTCAGCATGGTGGGGCTCTAGAAGGGGCTGCATTTTGAGATAAATTGAGCCACCTCTTCCAAATTTCAGACCAGCGTTCTTCCTACCAAATCATGCTATGTCCACTGTTAAAATTGTAGAAGTTCTTACCAACAATACCATCATGCTAAAGGAAAATGCATCTGTACTTTTCTTAATTTCACATTTTATTTTTAGATGAGGACACAGATAATTTTTTAAAAGGCTTATCTTAAAATAGAATTATAATTCCTTTGGCTAATTCTGAAATGTTTTTTAAAATTGGGAATTAGTATAGATCTTAATGTAGATAAATGTGATGGTGGTGTCTATTTTTATTTGTAACTTTGCTGGAATCTTGGGCATTTCTGGCCCATTATGCTGATAGTAACACTATCCAACAATATGTTTGTTCATAATAGTGCCTTCACTCAAATCCCTTCACGGATTTGTTTCCTTCCATGTAGGAAGAAAGGAAGTAAATGTGGCTTGATTTAGAAAAGTTTGAAGAAACCATCTATTCTAATTCCCCTCAAATATTTCCAGAAAAGGAGTCAATCCTCAGTTGGACTTTGAATATTTAATGCCTGTTCTATGCTAGTAGCTTTATGCTTTGATGGATGCTTACTAACTATAAAGTGACATCATTCACTTTCTTGTCTCTATTTGTCTACTTTCCCAAGAGTCTATATCTTCCATGCCTCTATCCTTTCCACTACCTATTCATTAAATAGTAAAACTAGCAGTGGACTTGGGCCCATAATGGCATTATCACCAAAGCTAGGAAAAGAGAAATGGAGATGACATCTAGCTAACAACTAGCATAGAAAGCTAAATTTTAAATATATATTTTAGTCTTAACTTTCTCCCCCATTCTTTCTGCTCCCTATAATTAATATTTTACCAAAAATGAATGACATTTTAATCAAGGAAATTATTTTGGAGTCCTATTATTATATTAAGAGAGCATGTTCACTTACGTTGTTAAAATTAGTTTTTACAAAAGTGAATGTTTTTCTCTCTGTTTCTGTGTGTCTTTTCTTTCTCTCTCTGTATATCCTACTAATATAAAGCACAACAGTTGATTCCAATCAACTTTTTTCAACTCATTTCACATTCTCAGTATTTTTATACTTCCATTACCATTCACAAATATCCTCAGAAGTGTGTTCCAATCTGGTGATATTATGATAACTTTCCCCTAAGGGTTTCCTTGTTTCTATGTTATAGTATTCATTTTACCTATTCTCCTTTCCTTGGCCTAAGTCCAGAATAGCCCCTGGTATTGTTGATTGCTTCACAAACTGTGTGAAGAAACATTTCAGTCCAACATTACTAGGCAGGCATCTTTCTGATTCTATTCATTACATCAGTCAATGTCAGACTGATTGAAATGCACCAGTCATTGTTTCCCTAATATTTATCTTCCTGGGCCTATTCTGGTCTTCTATTTTGGATTAAACATATTTTAACGAAACAAAGATACTTCCATATTCTGACTTAATATGGTGAAGAGTATGTTAGATTTGGAATCAGGAGATGATTGCATTTAGGTCCCTATTTATTCATTGTGTAGTGATGGGCAAGACATTTAAAATTCTTGAGCTTCAGTTTTCTTTTCTGTAAAATGGGGTTAATATTACCTGTAGCAGTGGTAGAGCCAAGATGGTGCAGTAAAGGAAAGGACTCATCTGAGCTTTCCCCCAAACCCTTTCAAATACCTTTAAATAATGACTCTAAACAAATTCTATAGCAGCAGAACCCACAAAAAGATAGAGTGAAACAATTTTCCAGCTCAAGACAACTTAGGTCAGCAGATAATTTTATTTTAACTTGCCATCTACAGTGTAAAATTTCTCAATCATTTTGAAATGGAAAAGAATAAAACACTTAAAAAAATTAAGGTTAGTAGGAAATATCTATTGCACTAGGATAAGAGTAGAGCTCAAGCAAGGATAGACCTCACCAGCATAGCACCTGTTTAAGCAAACCAGGAGCAGGCCTTGTGAGCTACTGAATCATTAGCAGAAATAGCAGTAGCAACTGCTTTCAGAGCTTTCAATTCACAAACAGTAAAGGGATCAACCAGTTGATCAGAAGGAGATTACAGGGGTTTCTTCACTAGCACCAAGTCAGGACTTTGTTACTTTGTCCATACTCAGATATAAGTCACAGTCCTGGATAGCAATCCCAGAGTGAGGAAGAACAGTAGCTTACCAGAGCTTGTAGCCTCAGTGGAACAAGGACCCTTGTCATAATGCTAACACAGAAAAGAGTGCTTGTGGTCATTCACAGATCAGAGCAATGACCAGGAGAGTAGTAAACACTCCTTTCCTTAGAATAGGCCACTTTGGAAAAACTAGAAATTTATAAATCCTTAGGAGATTTCTGAAAATAGCTGCCCAAAATCTTTAAAGCTTGAGACAGTGCATCCTCCACCCTAAAAACAGAACCCTACTTTAACAAAAAATTAAAAACTAAATATTGAACTAGAAAAATGAGCACAACAGTTTCTGACCCTAGAAAGTTGCTGTATTGACAAGTAAGATCAAAATGTACTCAGAAGCAGATAACAAAGTAAAACTCCCATATCCAAAACTTCCAAGAAAAATAAGAATTGATCCTAAATCATGGAAGAACCCAAGAAGGATTTTGAAATTTAAGTAAGAGAGGTAGAGGAAAAATTGGAAAGAGAAATGAGAGTGATTCAAGAAAATCATGAAAAATGAGTCAACAACTTGGTAAAGGAGACACACAACCTTTCCAAACAAACTTGAAGAAAATAACATCTTAAAAAACAGACTAGACTAAATGGTAAAGGAGGTACAAAAAGCCAATGAGGAGAAAAAGTATCAAAAAGGAGAATTGGCCAAATGGAAAAAAAGGTGGTAAAGAAGCTCACTGAAGAAAATATTCCTTAAAAATTAGAATTGAGCAAATAAACACTAATGACTTCATCAGAAATCAATAAACAATAAAATAAAATCAAAAGAATGAAAAAATAGAAGACAATGTGAAATATCTCATTGGAAAAACAACTAACATGGAAATAGATCCAAGAGAGATGATAACTTTAAAATAATTGTACTATCTGACAGCCCTTATCAAAAAAGATCTTAGTCATCTTTGAAGAGATTATCAAGAAAAATTGAACTGATATTTTAGAACCAGAGGGTAAGATAGAAATGGAAAGAATTCATTGATAATCTCCTGAAAGAAATACCAAAATGAAAACTAGCAAGAACATTAAAGTCAAATTCCAAAGCTAAAATGTCAAGGAGAAAATATTGCAAGCAGCTAGAAAGAAATAACTCAAGCATTGTGGAGCCACAATCAGGATAACACAAACTTTAGCAGTTTCTATATTAGAACGTGATATTCTGGAGGGCAAAGGAACCAAGATTACAATCTAGAATCAGCTACCGACAAAGCTGAGTATAATCCTTCAAGGGGAAAATGGAAATTTAATGAAATAGAGGACTTTTGAGCATTCTTGATGAAAAGTCCAGTACAGAATAGAAAGTTTAGCTTTTAAATAAATACAAGACTCAAGAGACAAAAAGAAAAGGGAAACAGAAAAGGGAAGTCATAATTACTCAGCAAAGTTAAACTTTATATTTCTACCTGGGAAGATGATATTTGTAACTCATAAAAACTTTCTCATTATTAGGACAGATAGAAGGAATATAAAAAAACAGAGGGTACAGATATAAGTTAAATATGAAGGGACAATACCTAAAAATGAAATTAAGGTGTGAAAGAAGAATGTACGGGGAGAAAGGGAGAGATAGAATTGGGTAAATCATTTCACATAAAAGATGCAAGATAAAGGTTTTATAGTGGAGGGGAAGAAGGAAGAGGTAAAGGTGAATGAGTGAGCTTTGTTCTCATCAGAATTGGTGAAGAAAGTATATAACATACACACTCAATTGGGTATATAAATGTATCTTACCCTACAGAAAAATAGGAGGGAAAGGGGATAAGAGAAGGGGAGGGTGAGAGAAGGAAAGGTAAAATGGGGGAGGGAGTAATCAGAAGCAAAACATTTTTGAGTAGACACAGAATGAGAGGAGAGAGAAAACTGAACAAAAGGGAAAAGAGAATGGAGGAAAATAGTTAGCAATAACTGTGAAAAGACTTTTGAAGTATGTTTTTCTGATAATTAATGATAATCTCTGATAATGATAATTAATGATAATCTCATTTTTCAAACCTATTGGGAACTGGGTCAAATGTATAAAAATAAGAACCATTCCTCAATTGATCTAGTAATCAAAAGATTTGAACAGTTTTCTGTTGCATTAATTGAAGCTATCTACAGACATCTGAAAAATGACTCACTATTGATTGGAGAAATGCAAAGTAAAACAATTTTAAGTACTACTTCATACCTATTAGGCTGGCTAATAGGACAGAAAAGGAAAATAAGAAATGTTGGAAAGGGTGTGGGAAAAATTCGACCATTTTGTAGAGCATTGGGAACTATGAGCAAAGGCTATAAAACTATGCATATACCCTTTGACTTAGTTACTATACCACCACTATCCCAAAAGAGATAAAAAGCAAAAAAGGAAAAGGATCTATATGTACAAAAATATCTATAGCAGTTATTTTCTGGGGGGCAAAGAATTGGAAACTGAGAGGCTATTCATCCATTGGGGAATGGCTGAACAATTTGTGGTAGGTAATTACCATGGAAAACTATTGTTATGAGAAATATGAGCAGGATGCTCTCAGAAGAATCTAGAAAGATTTTTGTGATCTGATGCAAAATGAAATGTACTACATACAAAGTAACAGCAATACTGTAAGATGATCAGTTGAATGACTTAGTTATTCTCAGCAATACAATGATCCAAGACAATTATGAAGTACTCATAATGAAAAAAAACTTATGGTTTATGAATACAGATTGAAGTGTACTTTTTAAACTTCATTTTTCTTGAGGGGGTTTTTTGGCCCAAGTTTTTTTCCAGCATAATTATGTATATGTGTGTATATATATTTTGCATGATTACACATTATAATCTATATTGAATTGTTTGCCTTATTAGTGAGAGAAGTTGGAGAGAGAGAAAGAGAAAGAATTTGTAACAAAATTTCAAAAACAAATGTTAAAAATGTTTTTATATATAAATGAAGAAAAAGAAAATATTAAATTGATTTAATTTTAAAAATAAAAAGTAAGTTAAAAATAATAACTGAAGCATTTATCTCACAAGACTACAAATACCAAATGAGGGGTGTGTGTGTGTGTGTGTGTGTGTGTGTGTGTGTATTATTTTGGAAACCTTGATGTGTTACCTGGACATCACATAGCTTGAACTTTGATAAGGGAAGTTGGAGTCAAAGGAAAAATGTATGAATTAAGACTTCACTAATTCAAAATTATAATTATAGTTATTTAAGACTCATGTTTTTTTTTTTTTTTACCTTTGTTTTATGAAAAAAAAGGTTTAACAAGCAAGTGAATAACAAAATTAGATTGGGAATATTTAACTCAGTTAAGAAAACAATGCCTTGAACAATTTTTAACACATTATTTGTTTAATCAGAATTCTCTATCTTTCATAGTTGAAATCTTAGAGTTGGATTTGACTTCTTATTTATCCTCATATTGAATCAGTAATAAAGACTTTCTTTTTTCTTTGTCTCAGATCTAAATGTTTTACCCTTTTTTTTCTGATTCGTACCCTCACCAAGAGAATTTGGAACCTAGTCACCTCATACAGAGTTTGCAAGAATTGACATATTTCTCTAGAATCAACACTCCCCCATTCCCTCACTGCACTCCTTCTTGTTGTAGTCTTCCTGAAATTACTTGTCACTCCTCTGTTCAATAATTTTCAGGGGCTCTTTATTGACAACAGAATAAATTCTAAGTTCAAGGCACTCTGTAGTAGCTTCTGACCTCCCTTTAGCTTTAACTAAAACAGTTCCTGAATTCCTGAATGATCTATTTCAGCCAAACTTATTTATTTCTTCCTGGATTTTGTATTTATCTTCAATTTTCTTGTCTCTGCACTTTCGTTTCCTCACTCATTTAGAACATCCTTCTCCCTCCACTTTCAGTATTAAAAACATATTTATCCTTCAAGATTCATCTTAAATGTCACTTCTTCTATAAAATCTTTCTTGCTTCATCCCAGGCCAACTTAGTCTGACCACACTCTCTCACTCCTCTAACATTTATGTCAATTATTGTCTGTATAATTCATTTGGAAAATAACTATATATTATTTTATAATAAATTCTCTTGTTTGAATTGTTATTTAAAATTCTTATTTAGATTTCATTTTTAGTCATTTAAATCAGAGAAGTACAGACTCTTAGTATTGGATAGTCTCTCTAGTGCTTGGATTCTTAATTGTGTGTATATGTGTTTGTGTTTTGTAGATTCTTCAGGTAGGATGACAAGTAGACCCCTTTTCAGATTAATGCTTTTTAAAATGCTTAAGATAAAATACACAAGATTAAAAAATAAACCAATTATAATGAAATATAGTTTTCAAAATATTATTAAAAGTTCATACCCCTCTAGTTAAGGAACCCTTCTTTTAGACCAATCCCATGTCCCAAATGTGAGTCCTGTCTACAACATCCCTGACAAATGATCATCTACTTTGTTAAAGGCCTCCATTTATAGGGAATCTGTTCTCTGCTGAGTTACGCATCCAATCTTTAAAAATCTCTAACTGTTATGAATAATTTGGGACAGCTAAGCGGCACACTAGATAGAGCACTGAACCTAAAATGAGAAAACCTTGATTTTGAATCTCACCTCAGACACTAGCTGTATGATCTAGGGCAAGTAACAACCTCTATTTGCTTCAATTTTCTCATCTGCAAAATAAAGATGACAGCACCTATCTCCTAGAATTGTATGAAGATCAAATGTGATAATATTTATATAGCTCCTAGCACATTGCAATATAAATGTTAACTATTATTCTTATTTTCTTTATTTTGAGCTGAAATCTATTATTCTATTTCTACCTATTGTTTTTTATTCTATCTTCTAAGGCTAAGTGAGAAAAAATATCATCCTTCCAAATATTTAAAAATTATCATGTCCCCACTAAAGCTTCTCTTCTCCATACAAAATGGAAAATATCATGTCTAGATATGATATTTGTTAGTGTTGTCTTAAATCCACTAAAATATCACTTTCATGCCTAATCACAGTAATAACTATCTATAGGAAGAAAAACAACACATTCAAATATATACCATTATTGTATTGATCATAAATGCAACATACAATACAATATCCGGGCACCTGGGTGGCACAGTGAATGGACTGCTACCCTGGAATCAGGAAGACTCATCTTCCTGAGTTCAAATATGACCCTGTCACCTAATCCTGTTTACCTCAGTTTCCTCATCTGTAAAATCAGTTGGAGAAGGAAATGACAAACCACTCCAGTTTCTTTGCCAAGAAAACCCCAGATAGGATTACAGAGATCAGATAGCACTGAAAATGACTAAACAAAACCAAAATTCAGTTATAAAACTATAGTTTTGTTTTTGTTTCAGAAGTGGCAATTCCTTAGGAATTTTTACTTGGAACATGGGGGTTCTTAGAAAAATGTAGTTTAGTCCTTGTGACTCATACTTCCATGAATAAGAAAAGAAACCTGAACTAATTTTCAGGGGCTCTTTATTGACAACAGAATAAATTCTAAGTTCAAGGCACTCTGTAGTAGCTTCTGACCTCCCTTTAGCTTTAACTAAAACAGTTCCTGAATTCCTGAATGATCTATTTCAGCCAAACTTATTTATTTCTTCCTGGATTTTGTATTTATCTTCAATTTTCTTGTCTCTGCACTTTCGTTTCCTCACTCATTTAGAACATCCTTCTCCCTCCACTTTCAGTATTAAAAACATATTTATCCTTCAAGATTCATCTTAAATGTCACTTCTTCTATAAAATCTTTCCTGATTTCAGTTCTTCCTCCTCATGATATAAGCCATGGATGGATTTGGGATTCAGTATTTTTCCATCTGAAAATGCAGGAATTTTTGACAGCAGTTCATCTCAGCTCTGAGCTCACTGTTCTTGGAGCAAAGAGAAAAAACTTAACAATGGGTTCTGGCACAATTTTGTTTTTGCTCTTCTTTTATCTTGAGACTTTTAGTTTACCATGACCAAGAAGTATGTCACATTGTCTCTCTGGTCTTTCACTTTCTTCTTTTTTAGGAGATAATGTTTTTCTCCAGTCCTGAAGTACCCTCACCATAATTCAGTGATCACGAACAATGATTTAGCAATGCCCTCTATCTGCTTTTTCAGTATCTGATACATATTTTATTTGGGCTTCATGACTTCCATTTCCTCATGTGTCTACTATATGCTTTCTATTATTTCCTTACTCATATTTCCTAATATATGTTTCCACCTACATGCCAGTTATCTTTATTCTAGCCTTCCTAATCTGAAGATAATTCTTTATCTAAAATATATTATTTTGTCTGTTATCTTCAACCTAACAATAAGTTTTCAAGAATTATTTTTTGGTGATGTGATTCGTTTTTGTGCATAATTCATATGTCATGTTTTGTACATAACTAATTAGGTTGAGAAAGTTGATTAGAGTATTGGTCAATGAATTAATCCCCAACCTTAGTTTAAGGACTATTTAATGCTGAATGTAAGCAAACAAACAAAAATAAGAAAATGCTGGAGGTATGTCTATACCTTTGTTTATCTTTCCCAGTAGATTTAGTAAATTAAATTATTCAGCCCTCAAGGAAAGGGTGACTTTCCTTATATTTTCATTAGCATTGAACATTAGCTAGCACTTCATTCTAATGTTTAACTTGAGGCTGTTGCGCATCATTCATGCATTTATTCATTTATTTATTGAGTAGATTCTACACATAAGGCACTATGATAGATACCAAGTTGAATAAGACAACATTTCCTGACTTCTAAGAGCTTACAATCTGTTAAGCAAGAAAATTAAAGGATCCAATAACTATGATTTAAATGCATATATGATAATTAATGTAAGAATAATACAAATAAAATAGTAATAAAATTTAGAGGATCACTTCCATTCCAGATAGAGAATTTCTTTTGGAAATGTTGGCTTTTAACTATTTGGATTGATCCATAAAAGGTAAATGGGATTTTAACTTGCAGACAAGAGATGAGAGGAAGCATTCCAAGCAAAGGGAACAGCATGAATAAAGGGAGAGAAAAGAGATAGTGTAGTATAAATTTGGAAATAACACCTATTTTGCCAGAGAAGAATATGATAGGAGGGTAATAGGAAGTTCACCTACAAGCATAAATTGGGGATATTCTTTAGATGGTCTTCAATATTAGTTTAAGCAACATAGAAGTAATTAATTAATTAGAATGGAACTATTGAAGGTTATTGAGTCAAGACATGGCAGACTAAAAGCAGTGCTGTCTATAGGAAGATTTGTATATATACATTATTCAGGCTGCCATAGAGAATAGTAGGTAGATTGACGGATTTTAACTTTAAAGTGAGAAGAGACCACAGAATTCATTTTAAAGAGGAAAAAAATGAGGTTCAGAGAGCTTAAATAATTTATTCATTGTTGCACAGATTAAGTTTCAGAGTCAGGATCTGAACCCAGAGAAGTTCCTCCCAGATTTACCTCTCTATATCTATATTCATACCTGTACCTATGTCTAGCTGTATCTACATATCATTTATCTCTATAATTATCCATATTTTCTACCTCTATCTAATATATCTATAGGTATCTGTAGATGTTAGGTGATTGATAGGTAAGTAGGTAGATAGATACTATATCAACAGAATCTGTCTTAGAAGAGAAGCAACTTAAAAGGGGCCAGTGTTTCTCTTTTATGTTTTCATTCTCATCCTCAGCAGGATCTACCTGCTACAATTTGATATTGACTTTTTATTCACTCATTTTATAAACTTCGTAATCTCGCCAAAATTTTATCTGTATCTTCCTATACATCCTTAATAGGAGATTCACTCAAAGCACCCGGAGCTTTGCCTCTAGATCCCTTGGTATTGTGGCCCATTTAAGACTTGTTTAAGGCCAATGGAAAATGCATGCCATCCACTACTTTGCCCTGGGTTTCATTACAATTGGCCTACCTCGTTTTCTGGTCAACCATCTCTTTGATAATATTATTATTTCTCATTGTAGTAAGTGTCTAGAATACAAATTTTAAGGATTAGTGAACCTTTTTAAAGGAGATTTTTATATTTCCACCTTTTTGCATGAGTTTTCACTTGTCCAAATGCAGTCCTATTTCCCCACTCATTCTGGTAATATTGGTTAAGTAGTTTTAATAAGTAGGTTTCTATACTTGGACAAAATTTTCTATTAAACAGTAGGGAGCTCACTAATGTCCTTCAGAGAAAAGTGAAAATAAATGAAAATGTGAACTTTTAAAAATCTTTTTTGACCCTAGGACTTCTTCACTTTCACTACCACCATGAAGCAATAGAGATGTCTTTTGAGAGAACCACCTCTTTGCCATTCAAATGTTTCCTTCGTGATCTTATTTTGTACAACTTTTGTATTGTTGGGAATATATACTGCAGCCTACTTATGCACACCATATCCATATCTTTCCTTGATCTTTTGTGTAATCTACTTGTTTGAGTTTGTGATGTTCCATAATTTATAGTTTGCTTGGGGGAAAAAGGAGGGGTATCTAAAATATCAGTGACTTTTGTGACAGGTTGCAGTCTGGGATGTTTTAAAACATTACACAGTTTCCAAAATATCATATGGTACTATTTCTTCCACTTATTCAATTCTTTCCTTGGATTATTGTTCATCCTCAGGACCTGTCCATTTGTAACTCTGCTAATCTAACAATCATATTATAGATGATATGTATTTTACCTAGTTTTTTTTTCTCCAAAGTATATAATCAGATCAATCTCTTTCACAGAGAAAGATTTTTTAGTGTTTCAGGGATTCATGCAAATAGTATATCATAAGTAATTAGAAAAACTGGAAGTTTTAATCTGTTTAATTTGGCATAGAACATTTTCAATGGTGCTGGCAAACATTTTCATCGAGTATGTGTCTTACATCTTGCTACATACATAATATATGTATGTATATATGTTTCTGTATGTACATATACATATCTATTTCTATATATCCATATTTATATGTGCATATACACATTTGTATGTGTATATACATATTACATAAGTCTGTATACACATACATACATATATATATATATATATTATATATATATATATATATATATATAGACACACACATTCCATATTTCTATATCTCTGTGTAACTTCTTGCTTCATGCCAGTCAGTATTCAGTAGATTATGGAACAGTTATTGCCACAGGCACATGCCAGAGAGTTTCATGTAATTATACCATATGCATGGGAAATGCCTTGTTTTTGTGGAGCCTTTTAGACTACATTTTATCCTGTTACTTCAAATGTTTTTTTAAAAAATCAATAAACAATATACTCAGTGGGGTTTTTATGGCCTATACACATCTCAGATGAGTGATTGTAAAGCTGTGGTCAATTGTAAAAATCATTTATGAAAGTCTACCTGTTCTCTTCTTATGTTTCATCAAAAGTATGTATAGAAAGACAAGAACTTCAGAGTTATAGTCAGAAGTCTAGGTTTAAATCATGACTTTTCAATTTGCAGATGAAAGGGCATAGGCTATTCAGACTGCCTTTGTTCCTTGAAAAGGAAAATTCCTTTCTTGTATATGTAGATAATTTCAAATCTTGTGATGGATATTAAACTGAATAGGCTCACGTGCACCTTGTAAAAATTATTGGGGGAAGGGAAATCAAGTAGATCATGTACACAGGAAAATGCCAGTAAAGCAGTTTAACCACACAGAAACAATGAGCTTGTCTGTAAGCCATAGTTTGTCTCTTTACTTTTTCCACATCCAATCATTTTCATCTACCAACAGGAAAAATAAATATTTGGGAAATGTACCTGTTTGTCACCATAAGTTAGGGTGAGGTCTCTCAGACAAAAATCCTTTCAGTGGGAAGACTGGCTTTCCTACTGGGCATATTGGATTATATTTTTTTAAAGGTGAGAAAATGGTCCTTTGGGAGTATCTTTAAGCATCACTAAATAATAACAAATGAAGAACAATAAATTTTCATTAAATTAACTGGGCTCTCTATCAATTAATCTACTTCTTCCTTTGTTAATTTAATTGTTCCATCATAGATCTTTTTTCTATTTTTCAGTGTCTTAACAAATAATATTCAAAAATTAGGTAGCAGGTGTTAGAAGTCAAGATACTTTTTATTGCTAGGTGTTGGATATTGAACCTAATAATGTCGGTTTGAGTAGCTGAGGAATCTCACTGAAGAAGATAGAAAAAAACTAAAATTAGAAGGAGCTAGTTCTGGGGAGACAGAGGAGAAAGAAGCATATTGGTTGGGGGAAATGAGGTTATGCTTGGGGATAGAGTCAGAAACTATTGTTGGATTTAGGGTCAGAAAAATCTGTAAAAGTCTAGGTGAAGAATTAAATAGAGCAAAGACAATTGTTGCTCCTACTCCAGGTTCCACTCATAAAACAACGTGGGGTAGGTCTGTGGTTATTGAGTAGAGGAAACCTTGTGTCTAATTGATCCTTTTGAACATTTACCTTTAATGGCAGAATTAAAACATGATCTGTGCAGCACCCCTGCTGAAATGCTTCAAGTGCGCAGGGATCTCATGTGCCCTCCCACGAAGGTGACATTCAAATCTGTCATAACCAGCCCCCTCCCAAAACTCCAGTGTGGAGAGACCTCATTCCATCTGCCTACTACTAGAGTTCATTTGTAGTCATGTGGATTTGGGTTAGTGTCAATTTTTTCTGTCATTTCCAATTCTCTTTGTTTTTGAATTCCTCCAGGATTAAAGTTTATCTGATAGCAGCTACCAATAAGTAACAAATGCCACCACAACGTCCTACCATCCCTGCATTTCTTGTTTGTGACAGAGCTGATTCTCCCATTCATTGTTCACAATGGAATCCTATTCAACATGGATCTTGTGCTTAGCAATTGCCCATCCCAGTACATGTCTAGGGTTTGCATCAGTGCCTGTCAGAGACCCAGGGTTAAAACTATTGGAGGTCCAGATGACATCTGGCTTCTCAGCTCCTCCAGAATATTGGCTCCAGTGTTTATCAGTGCATTATTCATCAAAACTGATGATGCAAAGTACAACATGCTGTCTGCAGCTCAGCGTATGAGGAGGGAAGGAGTTGGCAGAAATGCCTGGTGTTCTGTGAGCAGCATGTAATCAATAGTCTGGGTGCTTGTTCACTTTATGTTGATGACTATTCCCTCTGGTACATCTTTGTATATTTTTGGGTTCACTGTACTACCAGCTGCACAATTTTTCTTTCTCTGTTCCTGATACCAGCCATGATAGACAGAGCAGAAGGGGCAACCTTCCTGTGTGGTGGGTGTCAAATCAAATAAACTAGTTACCCAAAGTATGTCAGCAGGCTCAGGAGGGAAAAAAAGACAAATTCAATATTTTTTTCTAGACTGCTTGATGATGAAATCAAACAGGCTAGTGTTTAAATGTCACTAGGTCCATTTTACTTCTAGATGAAAATGAAATGCCATCAACCTTTCCCTTACACTCCCCACTCAAAATCCTCCTAACATTTCCATTATTGCCTCAAATCATTACCTCTTTTTCCTCAAAACATCTGTGTAAGTGGGTGTTAATTGAATAATTATCAATTACTATGTGTTTTCACTTAGACCAGTTCCTTAAATCTAAGTTCTCTTCAAGGTTGTACCCCTTCCCTTTTGTTTCCTTACTTCTCCCTCCAAGAGTCATCTTAGTAATCCCTATTAATTATTATCTCTTAGGGGGATGATTTTTAGATCTTTTATCTCTGATCTATCCAAACCTGTCTCCTTGTTGTTGCTCAGTTGTTTCATTCATGTCTGACTTTTCATGACCCCATTTGGGGTTTCCTTGGCAAAGTTACTGGAGTGGTTTGTCGTTTCTTTCTCTAGTTCATTTTACAGATGAGGAAACTGAGGCAAACAAGTCTAAGTGACTTAACCAGAGGACAGATTGGTTTTCCTGTCTCAGATGAGTCTTCCTTTCTCCAGGCCTGTCACTCTATCTAACTGTTGGCTAGCTATTTCCATAGATATGTCTGACTAGTACCTCCAAATATTAAAACTTGATTCTTCATCTTTCTCCAAATAGGTTCTTCCTCCTCCTGATTTACCTACTTCTTGTAATTGTACTACCACTCTTCTAGGCACTTAGGCTTGAAATCTCAGTCATCTTTAATTTCTATTAACATCTAAATTTCCAGAAAGCATCATCATCCTGTCCATTTTGTTTTTCTCTTATCTTCTCCATTTCTACTCCCTTCCCCCATTTAGTTTTTATTTCCTCACATCTAACCTATGTAACATCCACTTAAAGGGTTTCCCTGTTCTGGATTCTGATCTACTATAAATCATATACGTTCAATGGTGACAGATTAATCAAATTAATTCACTGGTGACAAATTAATACTCCTGATTTGATGCTCCTGATTTCTTTTTTCTTTTCATCTACCTCAGCCTTACCACGTTCTGCTCCTTATCCTTTCCTGCTCTTCCTTCCCACTGAGATCCTCTTTTATTATTAACAGCTATTCCTTCTTTTTATTCTTTTTCTACTCTTTTTGGAGCAACACCGGCCTTATCTACTTATATAGTCTATCCTTACCCCTCCCTTGCCCCCAGAAAGCTTCTCAAAAATAGGAATTATCTTATTGTATTTTGCATTTAGACCTTTAGCTTCAAAACTGTCACCCCTCCACACACCTATAATTTCATTCGTGTAAAGTAGGAGTGTTAAAATGAAATAGAAACTGATCTCTACATGCTATTGATTTAGGGGAAAAAAACACCAATTAACACGATTATATTTATTTATTTTATCAATCGTTTCTCAATTATATTTTAATCTAATTCTTCCTCATTCTAAAGTTTTATGGGCCATGAGTTTGACATCTCAGGTGTGTACAGCAGTGATTCTCAAAGTCGGCTCCAGATTTCGACTGGGGATTCACGTGGTCAAAACTATTTTCAAAATGAGTAAAACCAGGTGAAGTTTTCTCAAAAAGTCTGTGAGATAGAGTAGGCCAGACTAGCCCTAAATTATGCGTTTCCTATTCCCAGAGGCTGGCAGAACTGGAACCTCAGGCCTTGGGCCCACATGACAGGAAGTCACATGATCTGTAGGCCTAGACATCTCCACAGGTCATGACTAGGTCAGCTTCAGGAAGTGACAGGAAGTGATGTGACCCACAGGAAGCCAATAATATTGGTGACCATTGGTTAATAATGGTTACTTCCTTTTTAGTCCATCCAATGAAAAGACTTGGATCTTTTGCTATTAAACCGGCTTTATTACTTCCTGCTTGCCAGACCCAGCACATTTTGGGAGCAGAGATCCCTCTCAGGTGTGCTTGCTTGGGCCTCTCCCTACGCAGTGGTTCTCAAAGTATGCTCTAGAGAATCCTGGGGTCTCTGAAACCCTTTTAGAGGGCCTACAAATTCAAAAATAGTTTTTATTTTCAATATGGTAAATGTCTATAAATATAATCCAGATAAACAAAAACACTTTGGAGAGATCCTCAATAATTTTTAATAGGATAAAGATACTGAAAACAAAAGTTTGAGAACCACTGTCCTACAGGGACTAAATAAATGCTTTCTCTTTGTACCTGAAGATGTCTCTGATTACTTAATTTGGGGAAGGGGGTCTAGCACCCATCCCATGCAAAAATAATTAAGATATTTTAACCATGAGTGTGGCAATAAATATTGATAGATATAAACAAAATTTATATGAGGCTAACCTCAGTAATTTTTAAATGTAAAAAGAAGTCCTGAAACCATAAAATTTGGAAACCATTAGTGTAGAGAATCCTCAGGGAGGAAAACTTCTCTACCAG
The DNA here is from genome assembly GCF_016432865.1 of Antechinus flavipes. Lineage (NCBI taxonomy): Eukaryota > Metazoa > Chordata > Mammalia > Dasyuromorphia > Dasyuridae > Antechinus > Antechinus flavipes. The sequence continues at coordinate 482,457,384 of NC_067398.1, read as the reverse complement.
TGCAGATTGGCAATTGTTCTGCATTTTATCTTTTTTATTTTATTTTTTAAAAAATTATCTTTTATTTATTTAATGATTTATTTTGCATTTTATCATTTTAGAGAGTTTGCTGGGGAAGTGAAAGGTTGACAGCTAGTTAACATTTATTAAATAACTTATACTTGCCAGTCACTGTGCTAAGCACTAGAGATACAAAGAAAGATAAAAGATAGTCTCTTGTTCTCATAGAAATTGTGACTTCGGTAGTTTAATGTGAGAATCGAACAAATCGAAGACACCTGTGTATAATTAAGGTGTATACAGCATGAATCAGAGAAAATCAAGACTGGTAATACAGTTGTGTGAAGGAGGTTTTTTGTAGAAAGTGAGATTTTAATCTAGACTTGAAGTAAGTCAGGGGGGCCAGGAAAAAGAAATAGAAAGATAATTGTAGGCATGGAAGATGATCAATAAAAATGGCCAGAGTTGGGAGATGCAATATCTTGTTTGAAGGATAGCAAAAAAAAAAAAAAAGGCCCGAGTCCCTGCATCACAAAGTACATGGTAAGAAGTACAATATGAAAGGGGTGGCTAGATGATTTAGTGAACAGAGAATTGGGTGTGGAGCCAGGAACAGCTGAGTTCAAATTTAGCTTCAGACATTTACAAGGTACATGATCCTGGGGCAAGTCATTTAACCCTTTTTGCCTCAATCTACTGGAGAAGAAAATGGCAAACTATTCTGATATTTTTGCCAAGAAAACCCCATGGATAGTATAGTCACAAATATTGTAACATGCTGAGTCAAAGGACTTTTGTTCACTCCCCAGTTTTTCTACTTTGAGACTTTTCTTATTTTTTCTAGTGATGCCTCAAAAATCATTCCTTTTTTCAATTTTTTCAATTTCTTTCCTTCTATTGGCTTCTTTACTGCCTTTAAACATGTCTGCAACTTGCCTATTTATAAAAAACAAAACAAAACAAATAAAGAACCATTCATCTCATCCTTACATCTCTTGTCCTACCTACTATTTTTTTTTTTTTTTTGGTCAAGTTCCTAGGGGGGAAAAATCATCTATCTTATTCTATTTATTTTTTAATAATAATAATATTAAGAAGAAGAATTAGCACTTGAGAGCCAGTGATTTGGGTTTAAGGCATAGTCCTTAAGATATCTTGCTGGGTTTCAGTAATCAAAATTTACATTCCATTGGACCAAGCATCTGCAACATTCCATTGGACCAAGCATCTGCAGGTAAGGGAAAGAAGAGTGGCCAACTATAATTCCTAAAACATACCCATTTGGTCTTTGGACTCTGATTAGTTCAGAGTAAATATATAAATAACAATTGCTTCTGTTTTGGCCAGAAACTCTAAAAATCTTCTTCTTTCAGATAAGGGTGTGAAGGAGGAAATTGCAAGAAATGTGGAGAGAGAATTGGCAAAACTTGGTAAATGGTCACATGAAAGAGGGAAGAGACAAATATGACTGAGATTGTAAACCTGAGTGATGTGCCATCAAAAAAAAAAAAAAGCTGGAGGAAGACGTGTTTTGGAGGGAAATAATGAGTTCTACATTGAACATGTTGAGTTTTAGATCTTTATGGAATATGCAGGTGGAGTTGATGATGTATGACCAGAGTTCGGGATAATGATTACAGCTTAAGTTGTGGTTTTGGTATGCATTTTCATGAGGATGATTGATCAAACTTGTGAAAGATGATGAAATCTCGAAGAGAGGGATATAAGGAAAAGAAAAGAAGTTCTATGACCTAGTTTTCAGGAACAGCCACATTCAGAGGCATATATAAATTGATCTAGGATCTGAATTGATAAGAAGGAGTAAGAAATATATACAATTTTCATGCTATTATTGTGAATGTGATGGACAGATATGAGTTAAGTACATTTAGTTGGATTTAGAACTGGTTGAAGAAGCAGAAACAAAGCATTGTTATTAATGTGTCAATATCAGCTCAAAAAGTCTATAGTGGAGTCCTGGAGAGACGTGTTATTTGCAAATGCCCTAATAAATTAGCCATAAGCATGAAGTTATTTAAAAATATATATATATATATATATATTGAGTAAGATCACTACAAGGAAACAAATTGGAGATAGTTACTATTATATTTATATTTTTTCTATATTTAGAATTTAGTATTCATATTAGGTCCATGGATACTTTTTTCATCCTAAGTTGGAAGAATATCAAGTATTCATGGGTAGGCCAAATTAATATAATTAAAATCACAATTCTACCCAAATTAATGTATTTATTCAGTGCCATACCAACCAACTGCCAAGAAATTACTTTACAGAGATAGAAAAAATAATAATAAAATTTATCTGGGAGAACAAAAGGTGAAGAATTTCAAGGGAATTAATGGGAAAAAAATGCAAAGGAAGATGACCTAGCCATACCAGGCCTAAAACTATATTGTAAAGCAGTGATCATCAAATTATTTGGTACTGCCTAAGAAATAAGAGTAGTCGATCAATGAAATGGGTTAGGTTCACAAGATACAATAGTCAATATGTAATCTAGTATTTGATAAACCCCAAAACTCCGGCTTCTGGCATAAGAACTCACTATTTGACAAAAATTGCTGGGAAACTGGAAAATAGTATGGTAGTAACTAAGCATTGACCAACATCTAACATCCTATACCAAGATAAGGTCTAAATGGGTTCATGATTTAGACATAAAAAGTGATACTATAAGCAAATTAGGAGAATCTCTCAGATTTGTGGAAAAGGGAGGAACTTATAGCCAAAGAAGAACTCTAGAAAATATTATGAAATGTAAAATGGATAATTTTGATTACATTACATTAAAAAGATTTTGTACAAACAAAATCAACACAAGATTAGAAAGGAAGCAGAAATCTGGGGAAAATGTTTACACCCAGGGTTTTTGATAAAGGCCTCATTTCTTAAATTTATACAGATTTGGTTCAAATTTATAAGGATACAATACATTCCCCAATTGGAAAATAGTCAAAGGATACGAACAGACAATTTTCAGTTAAGCAAATTAAAACTATGAAAAAATGCTCTAAATCACTCTTGATTAGAGCAATGCAAATTAGGATAACACTGAGGTACCACTTCACACCTCTCAGATTGGCTAAGATGACAGGAAAATATAATATAAATGTTAGAGTGGATGTGGGAAAACTGGGATATTAATGTATTATTGGTGAAGTTGTGAAATGATTCACCCATCTGGGGAACAATTTGGAACTACATCCCAAGGATTGTAAAATTATGCATACCCATTGATCCAGCAGTGTCTCTATTGGGTCTGTTTCTCAAAGAGATTGTAAAAGAAGGAAAAAACCAACATGTGCAAAAATTTTTGTTGTGTTAAGGAACTGGACAGTGAGTGGATGCCCATAAGTTGGGGAATAATTGAATTAATTATGGTATATGAATGTTATGGAATATTATTATTCTATAAGAAATGATCAACAGGGTGATTTCAGAAAGGCCTGGAGTTAATTACATGAATTGATGCTAAGTGAATAGAACCAATAGAACATTGTACACAGTAATGACAAGATTATGTGATGATCAACTCTTATGGACTTGGCTTTTTTCAACAATGAGTTGATTTAAGACAAGTCCAATAGATTTATGATGGAAAGAGCCAATCATATCCAGAGAAAAACTATGGAGACTAAATGTGGATGAAAACATAGTATTTTCATTTTTTGTTGTTGTTTGCTTGCTCATTTTTCTCATTTTTACCCTTTTGATCTGATATTTCTTGCACAGCTTAATGACTATGAAAATATGTTTAGAAGAATTGCACATGTTTAACTTATATTGGATTGTTTGCTGTCTTGGGAGGAGGGGAAGGAAGGGAAAAATAAAAATTTAGAACACAAGATTTTTGCAAAGGTGAATGTTGAAAACTATCTTTGTGTATATTTGGAAAAATAAAATACTATTAAAATATATTTGTATTATCTTTTTTCAAACTTTCAAAAATTTTCAGTTATCTACAATACTATCTACAATAGTATCAAAAATTGTAGAAAAAACCCACCAAAATAAGATTTCCTTTAAAAATAAAAGTTTATACAGCCATTCTCCTGAAACAAACTAAAAATGAGTCATTTGACATTCAATATTTGGTATGTTGAATGATTTATTCAGGCCCAATAAAGAGCAAATTATTTGAGCACATGACTGATTTTGACCAACCCGAATGTATCCACTATATACCAATGACACAAAGAGCAAGGCAGATGAATTTGCTTTATGTGTTTCACTACCATTGTTTTTTCTTTGCCTAGAATGTACACCCTCCTAATCTTTGATGTTAAGAATTTTTGCTTTGTTTAAATATGATCCAGTGGCCAATGGAAAGGCACATGATGATAAGAGCAAGCTACAACAAATAAGTAATGAAATCCAAAGAACAAGAGTAACATATATTTTTAAAGAATTATATGATAGGAACAGAAAATGGGATGACTGCATTTTAAGATTGAAGGATGCCAGGCAGATGGTCAAAGAGTTCCATTGGCATCCGAGATGTATTGGGAAAAATTAAGGAGGGACCCAAGAAACTTGAAACCCCCTGATATTCCTATGGTGAAATTTTAAGAGATCATCAGCACAACTCTCATAGAATGAACAGCCATACATGGATTGTAATCTGCATGATTGAAAAGAACTCCCACACTGCTGTGATCCCAGAGCCATAGGAGTATTTCCTTTCCCAATAGAATGTAAGCACCTTCAAGTCAAAGATTATTTTATTTTTTACTTTGTGTGTCTGGCTTCCAACATAGTACCTTTTCAAAACAGCTACCAAATGAGTATTTGTAGAATTGAATTGAGTTAATAGGAACTCTTATAGTGCCTTGTGAAGCCCTAAAACTCAATAAAATACAATTTGAGAAAAAACAGACTAGATCTAGGATTAAGACCAATATCCAATGAGGCTAAAGCTAAGGTCAAGAAACTAATATATGCTAGATAAAAATATCAAGCTAGAGCTTGATAATTTCTCATCATTGGCATACCATTGTTTTTAATCATAAATGTATTGATACATTTGTAGTTCTTTTATCAGAGACTTTTGCCTGACACAAAAAGTCTGGATACACTGATGAGAGTGCACTGATGTCCTACTCCTCTAATTTATAGTTGCTCCCTCCTCCCCCCAATAATAGAAAACGTCACTCTATGATACTTCTAAGTGTATTGTTACCAATTTCCCTTGTCATCAAGAGTGGCTTCAGTTTACAAGGCTCAAAGAATCACCTACTATTACAGAAAATAAGTGAGGTTCCCCATAGCTCAAAGGAAATAATAAAATCATTCGTATTTGACCTTCCTCAAATAGTTACATTTGTCCTCTTTGCACCAGTTTGAATGAAGTTCCATTTAAGAGGAAAGGGAAGTATTACTCTACTTTTCTTCTTTGTATTATGGTTTTGTTAACAATTAGCCTTAGGAAAGCATGATCAATAGTCAGGAACACATTTTCCCTCCCACCTTCTAAATTGATCTTCATTTTCCAACCAGGTTGTGTTGGGCTAACTATATATGCCTCCATCCTCTCTCCTCTAGCACGTAAGTTGTTTCTCAAGTCACAGTAGAAAGAATATTGGATTGAGAGAGATAGGAAAACCTTATTGTGTGAGGTTGGGAAAATCCCTTAAATTATTCAGCCTCAGTTTCTCCCTCTGTAAAACAAAGATTTTGATGGCAAGAATTGTTGTGAGGAACTCTGAAATAATATATGCAAAGTATTTGCAAACCTTAGTGCTATCCAGAATATTCAGATACTACCCAGTATTATCAATATTTTCTAAGGGGTCTTTAGTCTAGATAGAGAGCCTGTTCCCCCACACACACCCTGAGTAATAGTCTCATCTATCCTCTTTTCCTTATCTTCACACAAGATCTGTTGTTCCTATGGGAGTCAATTACATAAGGTTATTCATATTACCAGAGACTTCCTCCTGTGCATGACATGCCAGGTAAGTAGATGGGACTCAGAGCTGGAGAACCAAGCACATTCAAAAAGTGCATAATTTTACTTCCCCTCCTAAAGATGATCACACAATGTGACCACAATGTAGTAAAATCCTTCAATAATGCCATTCAGTCTAAGACAAAAATAGTGTGGCTGACAATGTTCTGAGTTAGTAATTGAACCCTGGTGATGTTAACCCCCTGAGTGGCAGTCTGCTTCCTGTCATTATACCACATATTGTGTGTGCCTAAATATTGTTCCTATGGAACCAACCCTCCCTAACATTTCAATTAAAGTTGTGTTTTCATAGAATCAATTAAGGATCAGAGCTAAAATATGCCTGTATCATTTAACAGAAAAGAGAAAATTGTGTGTATGTGAGAGAAAGGAGGAAGAGAAAGGGAGAGAAACAAGAGAGGAGGAGAGGAATAAGAAAAGGAGAGAGAGAAAAAGAGAAAAAGAAAGAGAAAGAGAGAGAAAAAGAGAAAGAGAAAGAAAAAAAGAAAGAAGGAGAGGAGAGAGAAAGAGAAAGGGAGAGAGAGAAAGAGAGAGAGAGAGAGAGAGAGAGAGAAAGAGAGAAGGAGGGAAGAAGAGAGGAGGGAGATAGAAAGCAGAGAAAAAAAGGAGGTGGAGGAAAGAGATGGAGGGAAGGATGGAGGTAGGGAGAGAGAGAGGAAGAGATATTTAGAAAAAGAAAGAGAGGCAGAGAGAGACAGAGACAGAGAAAGAAAGGAGTTTTAAGTAAGGAAGAAAGAAAAAAATACCCAAATGAAGGAAGCCAATTCTAATTTCATTCACTCTCAACTTGAGTCTCAGAGCCATAGTGAGTGAATGGTTTAGTGGAAAGAACATATTCTGTATATAGTAGGAATCATTTAATTATTCTGAATTACTGAATCTTCTGCTAAATTCAGATAACAGGACTTGCTATCACCAAATATCTCACTAGGGTGACTGAGTGTCAAATGAAGTAATGTATTTAAAGTTCTTTGTCAGCAAAAATCACCTCTTATTGGGCTATTTGGAGAATTCAGTGCTCCTCATGAAATTTGGGTTTTAGTATTTCAGTCCGTTGACTTCTGTGAAATAAAGTATACTGAATTCTCTTCCTCTTCAGGAGGAATGAAGCCAGCCTAAATCTCTTTGTTTAGACAGTCCATGTGTCCTGTAGGTAGGCCCCACTTCTGATGAGCACTGCCAGCCAAATATATGGGAAGAAAATTTGTAAAATTAATCTTTCATTTTGGAATAGGCAAATGTGACCCACAGAATTACAAAATTTGAGATTTAGAAGGAACCTCAGTAGCCTGAGGGACCCTTGTTTCTAAGAGGTAGTCAAGTCTCACAAAAGTACTAAACTTGAAAAATTCCCTTGAGTAAATGGTCTGAGAAAACAACTCAGCCATGACTTCCAAAGAAAATTGTCTTTTTTACCCAACAAATAGCTCAATGTACAAAATATGATACATGAATGTAATGGAATATTGCTGAACCATCAGTAATGATGGAAGGCCCAGATTCAAAAAAACCTGGGCAAATTTGTTTGAACTGATACAGAGGAAAGTGAATAGAATCAGGTAAACTATACAGTGACCACAACATTCTTAAGAAAAACAACTTTTAAAAATTTAAGAACTCTTATCAAAACAATGTCCTATCACAATTTTAGAAGGTTGATACTGCTGTTGCTGTTTCTCCCTCTTGTAGAGAGGTGACAGGTTTCAGGTACAAAAAGTGACATGACCAATAAAATAATAGTTTATTTTGCTTGCTATACGTGTTACAAGAGAAGTCTTTTAGTAGGAGAGGGGTGGGGAGTACAGTTGGGAGGAAAAGTAGGAGTTACAGTTATGGGGAAAAAAAATGAAGAAAAAAAATCATCAGTAAGACATAATGTTTTCCCTACCAGTTAAATTTCAAATATGTATAAAAACAAAGAATATACAATAGGTATACAGTTTCAAATACATTTCCTTCCTTTCTTTTTTAACGTGGAAATAATTTCTAGTTTATAACTAAAACCAGCAACAATGAAACAACAAATCAAATTATCATTGGTCATAGCTCTTAAAAGAGCACTTCCTATAATCTTCATGTACAGACAATTTGCATTGACATAAGACATTTGTGTATCATAATAGAGATGAAATCATGAATTTATGAATTTTAGATTGAAGAAATTTCTGAACAATTTCTAAATAATTCTGGACAATTAAACATGACAAATCAACAAGGCCTTAAGATATCTTAACAACTTATATTTATTTCTGTACTGAAGGGTTTAATGGAAAGAACATTGGATTCTGTTTGTCTTTCTTCAAAATGAAAGCAATAATTTGTCTACCAACCTCAAAGGAAGGTTGCTCAGAAAATGCTATAAAAATGAGAGATTATCACATATTTTAATGTGTAGTTCTGAGGTATAACTTGATATTTAATTCATTTAGGAGAATTATATTGCTTAGAATTGTTAAAGAATGTTAATTTTTTGGATGGATTTTTAATTTTGGTTCTTGCTAAATATAAGGCAGAACATACATTTGGATGTTCTACTGGTCAACCTTGCCTTGAACAAAATGAATTACTGCTATATGTTTAGGAGGCAGGAACATGAAAGCAATGCTAGTTTCTTATCTAATCCAGTACTCTTCTGTTGCATTAGAAATGGAATCATCATCAGCAATCAGTTATCAAAATATTATCAAGAGCTGGCATGAAGAAGAAGGGCACCAACAACCATAAAGTAGTTTGGAAAACCTGTAGAGGGAATGGACAAAACTCATTTTTCTTTACTTTGCATTTTCTATCACTGAGTGATTTGATTACAGCAAATCACCAGGGCCAAAAATGGAGACCCTGTTCTGACAGGAGAGGAAACTGACAGGAATGTGGTTGAAAAAATGTTCTAAGTACAAAAAGGGAGGAAATAAAATTTTCAGGAAGGAGTGGATTCTTTAGAATTAGCTGTGCTCCACAACAAAAGATGAATGTTTTGATTACATTTGTTTTTTTTTTTTTGTTTGTTTGTTTTTTTAATGTAAGGTGTATATTGAAATAGGGAGGTGTCACAATCAAAAAGAATCACAAAGGTGGTTTTTGGACTTGATGGCATGAGACCTTTAGGAAGCTATCTATTATAAATCTCTATTATAAAAAATTTCTTTATTAAGGCCTCTGGGTATAAGAGATTTGTTGTGTTGTAAGAGATACTATTACAATACAATCATGAAATAGATAATACTGATGCAATAACTTATCTAGACTTTCTAGATTTTATACAATGGAATGACATGAAAAAGTAATTAGTTTGTATGCCACCTTTCAGCACATTATTAGGCTTATAGTAGGAAACCACAGAAAGCAAGAGGAAGAAAATTATCAGTGTATTTTGATTTTTATTCTCATTTTATAGAATTTTTTTTTGTTCTTGCAAACACATGCTATATTTTGGGCCCTTAGATCTGATCTTCAATATTGGCTTTCCAACAGCATGTTAGTTAGGTCTCCCTTGATTTCACTCAGTGTATAGACTTTTTGAAATTAGAGAGAAAAACACAGAAAAGAGAGAACAATTCTCAGAAAAATTAATAATAGGGCTTTTCTTTCAATAATGAAATCAATCAGTCAATTAAGAAGCATAGACACTTACTTCCCCCAAGCCATGTGCTAGACCCTGGGGATACAAAAAGAGAAAAACTTCAAGAAGTTTAACAGCAAAGACAATATGCCCATTTATAAGTAGACATCAGAATTCAAATACAAAATAGTCTTCAAGAAAAAGTACCAAATCTTTAAACCTGAAAAACTTAGTGATCAAAAAGTTCTAAAATTGGGGTTTGTAAACTGGGGTCTGTGGAAAAGGGATGCATGATTATATTTTAGAAGGCATTTGAACTTGTATGAGAACAAAAATTACATCTTTATTTTGTCTAATCTCAAGTTAAAATGGAATCTTTCCTTCAATTATTTAAATTCATCATTGAGAAGGGATGCATGGGCTCTATCACATTATTAAAAGGATTCCCATCACAAAAAAGGTTAAGAATTTCCATTCTATGACTGAATAAATTATGGTACATAAATGTTATGAATATTATTTTTCTGTAAGAAACAATAAGCCAGATGATTTCAGAGTGGCCTGGAGAGACTTACGTGAACTAATGCTAAGTGAAATAAGCAGAACCAAGAGATCATTATACATGGAAACAACAAGATTATATGATGATCAATTCTGAGGGACGTGGCTCTCTTCAACAATGACATGATTCAGACAGGTTCTAATGATCTTGTGATGAAGAGAGCCATCTTCATCCAGAGAGAGGACTGTGGGAATTGAATGAGGTTCACAACATAGCATTTTCCCTCTTTTTGTTGTTGTTTGCCTGCATTTTATTTTCTTTCTTATTTTTTTTCCAATTTGATTTGATTTTTCTTGTGCAGCAAGATAATTACATAAGTATGTATGCATATATTGGATTTAACATATTTCTACCATGTTTAGCATATATTGGACTACTTGCCATCTAGAGGAGGGTGTGGGGGAAGGGAGGGAAATTGGAACACAAGGTTTTTCAAGGGTTAATGTCAAAGAATTATCCATGCATATGTTTTGAAAAAATAAAAAGCTTTAATTAAAAAAAATTTGCATTCTAAAATGTCAGAGAGATGAAAACTTTACTTTTCTTTCCTCAGCAAATAAACACCCCTTAAAATGGAGGAAAGACATTACTTTGCTGGATTTTATTGTTCCAACTTGGTTGTCTATATTGGGTTTCTAACACAGAATGGGTCAGTATTCAATGTACTTTCTATGAATTTTTGTTCGAACAATCAATAATTTCATGTCATTTTGTAGCTCTAAGGAGAAAGAACCACAATGCTAAATCTGAAGAAATTTAGGACAAGATTGAAATGAGTTCAGAAAACTTGCAGATTTTCTCAATGATTGAATTCCAGTTCTAGGATTTTGGTTTTAAAGTTTTCAAGTCAAACTTTTCCAAGGAAGCAACACAGCTTAGTGGGGAGAAGGGAAGGGATATCATCAGATTGAGAGAGGTCAGGCTTTTCCATTATATATCTTAGGCATATTTTCTAACTTCATTGAGTTTCAAGTTTCTCACCTGAAAAATGAGAGGGCTATGACCTGCAAATTTCCCTTCTGGCTCTAACATTCCATAATTTATAAAAGGAATAAAATTTGCCTAAATTACCTTTCAGCATCCCCACTTATAAAAAAAATGTTGTTTTTTCAGTGATAGTTTTTGCTGAATTCCAACCACTTCCCCCACCCTGAGGGATGATTTCAACCAATACCAGAGGAATTGAGAAGACCAATTTCCAAATCATCTGGAGTAATTAATTCCAGTGGTTGGAGTTAATTATGATGAGGCAATTCATAAAGTATACAGTAGAAAAAAAACCGCAGCAATTGATGATACTTCAGCTGCAGTGGGATTTTTTTTTTCAGAGGCATTCTACTGGCAATCTATTTCAAAGTTACACATATGTGTGCGTCCGTGCTCTTCAATGGTGGGAAAACATTTTATGAGGTGATCACTAAGCACAGAGTATGAAATATTTGCCTATAGCCTCATATGTATTTGTAAAACATGAAATTCATTTTCTTAATGTACAACATGGATCAATTAATATTACACAGGAACCTCATCACTGCCCTTTGTGTGTAAATTATAGGAGATTTTATGAAAATGTCCATCACAAAAAATGGCACGACATCATGTAATAATGTTAATATCAATATGAGAAAGGGTTAGGCATATGTTCAAGCATAAAAATGACAATCTGAGAAGCACACTTTAATTTGTATTATCAAAATAAAGAATTTTCAGTAATACAATAAAAGACTATATATCTGTTTTATGATTCTGATAATAAAGCACTTAAGTTCCACTTTCATGGTTTGTGCTGTTATTGGAACCCCTTTGCTATAATTAGATGACCTTGTTTTAGATAATTACTTATACATTCTTATTGCATAGCAAAAATTCTGTTCATAGGAGAGCCTAAATACCTTAAAACTTAGAGGAATGTTGCTCAGATGTGGTATCCAAACTATGACTCTAATAGTTTAACGAATGTTACAAACCATTGCATGTAGCACATTACTTAGAATATAGTAGTCACTTAATAAATGTTTATTGATTGATTCAAAAGAGATTAGACATTCTCTTTGGTGGCAGAGGGAAGAACCAGAAACAAGTGGAAATTTCAAAGAAACTTGTTTAGATTATTTTCAGGAAAATCTTCCTAACAGAACTGTCCAAAAGTGAGATTAGCTACTTCAAGAGAAGTGACAGATGCCTCCTCATTATAGGTCTTTAAGCAGAGGCAGGACAAACATTTGTCACATATGTTCTAGTAGGGATTCTTTTGAGGTCTGGATTGGATTGAATACTCATTGAAGTGTCCTCCAACTTTCAAATTCTGGAATTTTATGATTCCTCTGGCATGACATAAATTATAATCTAGAATCTTGAAGTCATAAAAAAAAATCATTTCATCAAAAACTAACATTATTGTGAAATGATTTGAGTTTTTGAATGATGTAGAGAGCTGAAACTCTTGAGTTGATGCACTGAGGTCAGGACAGCCGAGCACTTAGGGCTAAAAATTGATTGGACAATACTCTATGGGCATGTGCTTGGGGAATGGCCCTTCCCACTATCCTGTGCTGGCTCGATAATTGGTGTATACAGAGGATTGTAGGAGGGACTAGGGGGTTGAGTAAGATTGGCCAGAGTCACTTTGGCCTTGGACAAGGAAGAAGGTGGTTGCAGAGATCCTACTTCCATCCTCTTCACTTCTTCCCCTAAAGATCAAGGGGTCTTTTGCTTATCCTGACTCCGGCTGATTCTAAGCTATCCAGGGTGCTAGCACAGTCGTCACAGAATGAAAAGCTCAATATTAAAACCAGGAAACTATTGACTAAAGAGAGGCAATGTGAGAGTTTGGAAAAAGCAATAGACCATAAGACAGAAGACTGCATGTGTAGTTGTAGGTCTGGTATTAACTAAATATGCAATTTTAGTAAATTACTTTCACCTCTCTGGATCTGAAAGCTGGAGTAGGTATTATCTCAATTTTAAATTTCCAGGTTTAAAATTATGATTTTAATATAATAATAAAATTATTTGAATTCTGATTGCCTGAGTCATTTTTGGCTAAGTCCAATGATGCTTATAGAAATGAAACAATATCTCATCAGATTTTCTTTAGTAATTAGACAGATTGATATAAGCATATCTATGCCTATTGACATAGATATGGGGATAGCTACTCAATGAAGCTGTTTCTGTTTGGCTCAAAGAGATGTAAAAGTATATTGATCTCCAACATTTCCTATTTTTATTTTTCTCCGAGGGACACTTTTGTTCCTCCCAGAAAGGGAAGCAGGAAGTTGGGGCCAGAGACTACTCTGTTCTCCTCAGAGAGGTGGGCTACCAAGCTAGAATAATATCTGCTCCCTTAAATATTATTAGATTAGGAGATGTAGTTTTCAGGTTCAAGGTTCAAGTTCAAGCTTAATTCCTCATTATTATTTCTTAATGAAAAAAAAAAAAGGCCCCCAACCTTTATGCTTCAGGCTTGACTGCTTTTCTACTAGATACCAATTCTACAATGAAAACAAATAGCAAATCACAAAGAAACTCATTTATCCAAGTTGAGAGCAAAAAAAAAACATGAATGAGAAAAAACTATATGAAAATATATGCCTGACAATACTGGGTGAAGGAGCTCTCCCAGTGATAGCAAGGAAACTCAATTTAACCACAGAGAGAATCCCAGAAATTTTCCCTAAATGAGAAATTCCCTGAAGTGTCTAATGTAGCAAGCTAGGGACTAGAACATGATGACTATCAGCTTTTCTCATGTTGGCTTCTCAGAATCTCATTCGGCAATATGAAATTTGGTATCATCTATATTCTCTCTTGAAATTGGAAGCCAGAAGAATCTAAAGAGAACAAGAAGACTAAAGAGATTGAAAAGATTTTTCTTTCTCCCATATTGTTACAAGACAATGAACTCCACCAATAAGAAGAGTCCCTTATCAATCAAGGGTCTTGAAACTCAGATTTCTCTGTCTCTCTCTGTGTCTCTCTCTCTCTCCCACTCCCTTCTTCATGAAGGGAAGCTGTAACAACTTTACAAGGTATACTTTGTGTGGATGTATTGCCCTCAAAAGGAACATTTATCCCTCTCTAATAAATTAGTTTTCAGTGTTAGAGAGAAGGTCTTCTGTTTTCTAAATGGACTGTGAGTTTTTGAGTGTATGTGTGTGCATATGTGTTTTGTTGTCACATTCTTGTCTAGTGGGCTTAATTTTTACGACCCCCCCATCCATGCTCAGTTCTTTTTGGGAAGAGGCATGACCTGGGCCACTTGCCTTTTTCTTTGTATATAGAACCATAAAGATAACGATACCCTCCAGCAAATGAGGAAACCTGTGAGCTGTAAATGCCTTTGCCTCTGACTAATTCACAGAATTCCCTCTGAGGGAGGGACTTATTTTGCATTTGAACTCCAAAACACCTTTCAAGATTGTTAAACTTAACACCAGCCTGAAAATCCCAGTCATGCTGGAGATCAATTAACTGCTTCTAGTGCTCTATTGGCTGCTTTTTAAGATAGTTGCCTTTTGGAAGGAGTAATTTGGCCATTATCACATTCACTCAATGAAATCATTTTTTTTTTTTTTGAATGACAGAGGGATAATTTGTAGCATTTTAGGTCAGCTTAATATCCAAAAGAACACTTTATCAGATGAGTTCAGGCACCTTCACTTTTTAAGCAACTCTAAAAAGTGAAGTATTCATAAGAAGAGAAGTGATTGTCTGCTCTGGGCTGCTATGCTTTGGACTGGTTAGATCACTTCTGGAATATTGTGTTCAATTCCTGGAGCCATATTTTCAGAAGGATACCAATGAGGTGAAGAATGTTCAGAAGAGGGCAATGAGGATGTTTGTGAAGGCTCTTTATTTGAGGAAAGAAACTGGAGATGTTTAGTCTAAAGAAATGATATGATGGCGGCTAAGGCAACAGGGATGCCATCATCGAGTTTGTCAAATATTTGAGACCCTGTCTTGTCTGGGAAGAATTAGATTTGAGATACTAATTCTCAGAGGTCAGAACTAGAAGCAATGGATACAAACTACAATGAAGAAGTTCTTGAGCCTGATATACATATAGGAAAATGTTTAAACAATTAGTGCTACTTAATAGTAGAATGAATTTTTTCAGGAGCTAATGTCTGCCCACATTCACTAGAAGTCTTTTAGCAGAGCCTGGATGAACCTATGACTGGAATGTTTTCCTCCTTATCTCCACATCTTGACTTCCCTCAAGTCTTAGCTAAAATTTTGAGTTCTTTTTGTCCTAACTGAACCATCAAATCCCCTTAGTCCTTACTAGAAAGAATTATGGAACCTTAAAGGTGGGCATTATAATCCAGTCTCTCATAAGGTAGAAAAAAAATCTATTTCTTAGGGTATTTTTCCTCTTTTCCTTCCCTTTTTAATTCCTATCCTCAAACATGGTCACCTGGAACCTCTCTGGCTTGCTTGACACTTCATGTGACTTGAGGAGATGGGAGTCACAAACTCTAGCCCATCTATTGAGATGGAAAGCCACCAGATCTTAACATCTATCCTGCATATACACCCTGTAGACACCCCAGATGGATACTGTCATCTGATTTACTGATGAAATCTAGGGACCCTTCAGATTTTCCATCTGTTTCATCAATAATCTGCTTTAATAGCTGAATATTCTTTTATGTCATCTCTCCTGATTAGAATATGAGCTCCTTGAGATTAGAGACTGTCTAGTTTTTTCTGTCTATATTTTTAGTTCTTGGCATATTGTACATGCTCAATAAATGCTTGTTGGTTAGTTTTTAAAAAAGTTATATCTTCTGCAAAAAGTCTATCCTGATCTCTTTAAGCTTAGTGCCTTCCCTCTGAGATTATCATCAATGCATCCTCTCAGGGGTCCTCAAACTACAGCCAGCCAGATGCAGCAACTGAGGACATTTATCCCCCTCACCCAGGGATATGAAATTTCTTTATTTAAAGGCCCACAAAACAAAGTTTTTGTTTTTACTGTAGTCTGGCCCTCCAACAGTCTGAGGGACAGTGAACTGGCTCCCTATTAAAAAAGTTTGGGGAAATTATATGTAATTTTTGCATGTCTCTTCCATTACTCTGTGATCATTTTTGAGAGCAAGAGGCTATTTTCCTTCCTTCCTTCCCTCCTTCCTGCCTTCCTTCCTGACTTCCTGACTTTCTGCCTTCTTTATTCATTTATTTCTTTCTTCCTCCCTCCCCCTCCCTCCCTTTTTTCCTTCTTCCCTCTCTTCTTCTTCTTCTTCTTCTTCTTCTTCTTCTTCTTCTTCTTCTTCTTCTTCTTCTTCTTCTTCTTCTTCTTCTTCTTCTTCTTCTTCTTCTTCTTCTTCTTCTTCTTCTTCTTCTTCTTCTTCTTCTTCTTCTTCTTCTTCTTCTTCTTCTTCTTCTTCTTCTTCTTCTTCTTCTTCTTCTTCTTCTTCTTCTTCTTCTTCTTCTTCTTCTTCTTCTTCTTCTTCTTCTTCTTCTCTCTTCCTCTCTCCTTCCCTCCCTTCCTTGTTCATTTGTTCCTTCCTCACTCCCTCCCTCCTTCTCTCCCTTTTTTCTTTCTTTCTCTTTTTCTTTCTTTCTCTTTCTGCCTTTCTTTCTTTCTGTCTTTTTTATATCTTCAGTACTTAGCACATTATAGGTATTTAACAAACATTAGCTGAATTACTGATTGACTTGTTGAGTATTTTATAAATGATATACTTGGTCAAGAAAATGTTCCCTGATATCCTTTTCATCTCTTAGATTCTGTAATGATTCTTTCCTTATCCTTATTCCACCTCTTCTGCAGCTGATTTGAACTTCAGACATAATTTAATTTCCTTGATTGTCATTTTAGTCCTTTTTATTCTTGTATTGAGGTTTATATGTATAGATTTCTTCATAGTTAAAAAAATCTTCCAAGCCAAACCCCTGCCTTAGCTTCAGATCTCATTTCTTCTGAAATAAAAGTAATTCTCCTCACTTGTACACTTTGCATTTTCTTCTTATTTTATTGCTTCTCTGGCTCAATACACCTTGTCATCATTCCTCCCTCGTTTTGTTTTTTTCAGTTAGTTCATGTACATATTTGACAACATTATCATGCACTTTCTTAAGTTTTCTAGCAATTTCTTACAGTCTTTTTTTTTTTTTTCATCCATATTTGGTCTCACTTCCCCAAAGGGCTTTTTTTTTTTTTTGTATTGCCCATAATCAACTGCTATATGCATGGCATGTGCTCAATAAATGTATGTAGGGAGACCAAGGAGGTTTGTGTGAAATAGAATGCTGCATAAAAGATCAGTGATTTTTGTTGCTGGTAGTAGATATGAATAATGAAAGCAAGAATGCGAAACTGTGAAACCATAGTAGAAACTAATGGCCCTGCCTGGGTCACCTAGATTTTTCTATTTCTCCTGAGTTTTATTTATATGCCAATCAGAGATTTGGGGAAACTTGTTGCCCTAAATTCTATTTAGTTTCTATGAGTGAGATTTTGGGGGATCTGGGGAGGGAAAGGTTATATGAAATGGGTTTAGAGGAACACAGATTCACAATCAGATACTTAAATAGGGTTTTTAAAAATTTCATGTCGTATAATTGTCTGGAAACAAAACTTTGAGTAAATATCATAAAAAATGAAGTCAAAAGAATAAATGATCTTAGTTTAGGACATACTCCTTTATTAGGATCCCTGGATGAATGTGATCACTCATAGCTTTAGGCAATGCACTGAATGAGCCATACTTCTCCCTTCCAAGGAGAGGCTTTTTATCCATTGTACTGCCTCATGGAAGCAAAAAGTAGCAGATAATCCTAAAAAGCTAAATAAGCTCAGTAAAGATGAAATTAAATGGAGAAGACTTGGCAGAGATGATGTTATAAAGCAGAATGGCACAATTCCTAGTAAAAAGTAACATGATAATATCACAAAAGAAAGACAGAAATTATGTAAGTTTGAAGATAGGAATTACACACAAGTCTTCCTGCATCTTTTCTGTGTGTGTGCCTTTTTCCTCTTAGTAGTTATATCCAATAGAGTAGAGCATCTTGGGTGCACAGAGGCATAAGAGTAGAAATAATTTTATTTGTCATTTTATTTCATATACTATTTTATTGAATATCTTTTGTTTTGAGGCAATGTGTCCTTTGGTTAGTTGGCAAAAGTAAATATATTGGTAGGGGTTCATAAGCTATAGTTCTGGATGGGTATTAACCCACAGAGTACCTCAAATTTAAGATAGCTTTTCTTTCTTTGGCCTGATGCATGAGATGAATGAAATATAAACACATATATGTATGTTATATATTATATACATACATAAAAATATATATATATTACAAATATATATGCATATATATAAAGATATATGACTTTGTTTTGTCTGATTTTAGATGTAGATTGATGGATCAATGGCAATGCTTTCTTTTAAAAGCATGGGAAAATATGCTTACCAATAAAATAGATGATAATAATTATTATCCATTATTAATAGATAATTATATTAGTATTGAGGGGTAACATCTCTAGTAAAGAAAAGGCTTTGAAAGTATTATGTATTTTTAAATTTTGTCATCATGCTTTTGTTCATTAATCCCTGATATCTGTTAGGTAATTATATGGGGACACTTTTAGAATAAATTACATTATTAAAAATTGAATTAATTCACTTATTCTTTTTCTCTGATTGACAAATAGAACATTTCAATTGGCACAACGAGACAAACAAAATTCACTTTATACATGTCTGATGTAGCAAAAAAGATAAAAAGTCCTGCCTTAACCATCAAAAAATGAAATAAGGAGGTGAGGGATAGGCTGGAGAGAGGAGAGTTAGGGTTACATAAGAACATTTTTATCCCCCTACTGATAATTTGATTGAATTCATTTATAAACATGTAAGCCCAGCCTTGCATGAGGTTCTATGGAAGAATATAATATCATTACTATACATTATAAAAAGAAATAATGCTATAATTTGAAGGCCAGTCACATAGCACAATGGATAGATTTCTGGGCCTGGAGTCAAAAAGATCTGAATTCAAATTTGAGCTCAGAAACTTACTAGTTTGCTAGTGACCCTGGCGAGTCACTTAACTCAGTTTATTTCAGTTTCCTCATCTGTAAAATGATCTGGCAAAGGAAATGGCAAATAACTCTAGTGTCCCAAATGGGATCCTGAAGAGTTGAAACAACTAAACAAGAACAACAAAATTGTTATAATTATCATTCCTACAAATCAGGCACTTGTGCTTTGGGATGGCTACAGTTTTGCCCATAAAGCAGTTAGATAGCAACTAAAGAATACAATATGAGGAGTGTACAATAAAGGGTTGATTGTATATTAACTCCTGCCATACTCCATGATGTTTTATATAATACCCTTTCTATTCCACCTGAGGTTATAGTGGTGGCAAAAATTAACTATGATTATTATTATTTTTAAGATTTATGACATAGAATTATTCGTAAAAGACATGTCTACATCTGTAAAGCTTGGAATATTTTCATGGTTATGATACAAAATGGTTGAGAAATCTAGAGAAAGCTGAACATTTAGCTGTCTTTTTCCTTACTCCAATTTGAAGATTTGAAGCCTAGTAGGTAGTGATCTGAGTCTCTGATCCATCAACTCATAACAAAACTCACCTTGAGAAGAAGCCTTATTTGGTCATTTATTTGTTTCTGCTGTCTGACTCTATAATCTCATTTGGGATTTTCTTGGCAAAAATACTGGAATAGTTTGCTAGTTCGTTTTTTTTTTTTTTTTTACAGTTAACCCCGAGGCTAATAAAATTAAATGACTTGCCCAGAGTCATACATCAAGTGTCTCGGTCAGATTTGAACTCCTTTCTATTCACTGCACCATCTAGAGGACTACTAAAATCTTGACAATACTTGAGAAACTTCAGCCCTTCTCTGCATCGAGCTTGGAAGATTGGAGATTATTCGTACTGTTGACCCTCTGCCTTCCCTGAGCTACCTGAGAAGGAGATTTTTTTAGGCAAGCAGACCACAAAGCTCCAGATTTTAAAATTCTACCTCATTCTATTTCCCTCTAATTCTAAATTTGTTTGGGAGGATGAATGTTGCCACTTCTCTATACCTTTAGTTCTATCCACTTAGCAGCATTCCCCACCTAACTACATCCTATTGAATTCCTTCAATTCCATTTTTCAGTGTCACTATTTAAGGTGCAAATATTATGCTCATATAACTTGCTCTTAAATCTTTACTCAGTTATCCATATTCCTCCCCATTATCACAACTTGGAACAATACATGGCATATATTAAATGTTTAATAAATATTGGAATGTCTTCTCTAGAGATGGTAGAATTCCCTTACAACATTGAGATTTTACACTAAAATTCATTCCAGGGAAAGGAGGGGCACTACATTCCTTGTATTGCTCTCCATTAGAGACCATTTTTTTCTACTTGCCTTGACTCTCAGAGCAAGGATGAATAGTAGGCACACTCCTTATTTCCCATTCTTACTACTAGAACATTTTTTCTACCATCTTCCTTCTATAGTTTTTTTCTTTCAAGGTTTATTCATTCTTTTTGTAAAATCTTATCTGGATTTTTTTTTTATCCTCATCCAAAGATTTTTAACTTATAATATGTAAACTTGTTTTACAAAGTATTTTGATAACCATATTTTAATGTAAAGGTTGCCTTATAAATTTAAAAAACATCATTCTGAGAAAAGTTTGGTAATTTTCTCCATTCTTCCAAAGGGAATCTAAAATATACACATACACACACACACACACACAGAAATAGAGAGAGAGAGAGAGAGAGAGAGAGAGAAAGAGAGAGAGAGAGAGAGAGAGAGAGAAAGCCTGCTATCATTTATCTCCAGGGTATTCTCTCAGCATTTTCACTGAGTTTATTATTTAAGTAGTAGTATTTCTCTTTAACCCATCCCCTGACATCATCTTTGGAAACTACAATATTCATATTGATTAATCTAGAAATCTGACTTCTCAATTCTTTAAATTCCTCAGCTCTAGAAACCTCCTTTTCAATTCCCATTTTCATCATATACTTAAGTTATTATTCTCCAGACCATGTCATCCCTCAGAATTATACTAACTCTGAGAACTAAAACAAGGATTTTGACATTCTACTGACCACAAAATCCTATGTTTCCATCTGCTCCAGAAAGGAAGGAGTTTTGTGTGAAGGTGGTATAGAACAGGATATGGCATGGGGCAGGAGGCTGGTCACTTTTAAAGTTCACTTTCACCAGATGACTATAGGAAAGGATGTGTAGTTCAAACTACCAGACCCCGCATGAGGGACACTGTAGGTGGTCATTGGATCAATGCTATACTCTTTGATTAGATGGGAGCTTCCTATGTATTTCATCCAAGGCGAGATAGTTTATCTTCTCCAGCAGGCTCTTGAAGGATGTCATGACTTGATCATCTGTGTCTGTGTCAGCTATCTCATAGGACATGAAATTGATGGAGGTCTGAAATATCGCCACCTTAAAGCTATTGGGATTTGTGCATGATTTGGGCAAAGTCAGCCTTTTCCAGGGGGGCCCTCATGGAAAACCTATTCTTTACTCCTCTCTCAACCTTTAATCCTTGAATTATTCCTAATGTTCTAGTCTACCTGTCCTGATTTGTAATTCTACACCTAGCCCTGCTCTAGTAATTTGTCATATGAATGTCTCAACAACTACCACCCTGGATTATCTCATTCCACCTATTCCTTGTCCTCTTTAGCCTTGGATGTCCCCTACTTGCAAATTCTTATACCTGAGTAAGTGCTGCATGCCTTTATTCCATTCCATCTTTAGGGATGCTGCTTGCTGGGAAGAATATATAGATATAGAGCTGATTTCACCCACTATAAATCCAAGGTACATAATCTTTCTTAGCTCTTGAGGCAACTTGATAATCCTTCTCTGATTTTAATAACTGCTAATGTTATTTTCCATAGTCACTGTTCCAAACCTTTTCTTTTCTCCCTTAAAGCCAATTTGCTCCATAGTTACA
Source organism: Antechinus flavipes (assembly GCF_016432865.1). Taxonomy (NCBI): domain Eukaryota; kingdom Metazoa; phylum Chordata; class Mammalia; order Dasyuromorphia; family Dasyuridae; genus Antechinus; species Antechinus flavipes. The sequence goes on along the minus strand of NC_067398.1, from coordinate 482,435,285 downwards.
GATGTAGTCTTCTACCTGTTGTAACCAGAAAATTGGAACAACCAGCATGAACTCCTTTCATTCCCCTCTTGCATTTCTGAAACCTTCTTAGTAACATTATCCTCTCTCTTAGTATTTCTTAGTATCATTATCCTCCCTTTCATAGGCACATAGTAGGTTTTTAATAAATGTTTGCCTCCTTCCTTTCTGTTTCTTTGGTTCCTCGTCTGCAAAATGGAAGGGTAATAGTCAGTATACCTATCAAATAGGTTAAATATGAAAAAGCATTTTATAAAGCTTCAAGTACAACATAAATGTGAGTTCTCATTATTTCTCTTTAAAGTTAATTCCTCTACCTGTGTCCTTGATCACATTCCCTCCTACCTGCTCCAGAAGTCATTACCTTCCTCTCATGCATCATCAGTCTCTCCCTTACCACTGATTCTTTCCCATCTGCCTAAAACATACTCAGGTTTTGCTAGAAAAGTATCTCCTTTTTCACTTTTTACTACACCAAGTTACCATCCCATTCTTTTAACTTACACTTGGGATACAAAAACAATTATGAAACAGTTCCTGTCCTCAAAGAGTTTTCATCTTATTGGTACTCAACATACTAAAAAACAAGGGAATACAAAGTTTAGCCTTGATAATTTCATGAAGGAAGCATTAAGAACTGACGAAATCAAAAAAAGATATCTTGTAGGAGCTGATGCTTAGAATAAACTTTGAAGGAAACTGAGTTTTCCATGAGTCAAAGGCAAAGAGAGAGAACAATTCAGAATGTAAAAAGATGTGAAGTGTCCGCTTGTCCAATTTGGCTAGAACACAAAGAACATAGAGAACACAGAGATAGAGAAGTCTAAAATTCAGTTTGGAAAGGGAGATTCTGAAGGGCTTTAAGTGTCATACTAGAGAGTTTGTGTAGTCATCCTTGAAGCAAAAAAGACAGTAGAGTTTATTGATTAGAGTAGCAACATAATCATCAATATGCCTTAGGAACATCATTTTGATAGATCTGTGCAAGATGATTTGGAGAGAGGAGAAATTGGAAGTGTGGATACCAGTTTGGGGATTATTGTGATATTCTAGGCATGAGGTGTTAGAGACCTGAATTAGGGTGTTTGTGATATGAAAAAAAAAGAGAAAGATGAGATAAGAAATTGCAGAAAAAGAGCAACAGTTGATAAGTGAGACCATGAAAACAATTAAGTCTATAAGTTATTTTAAAGGGAGAACACTAACAATTGAATGTCATGTCAGGTTGGCAATTATTTTTGCAGTACCCACTATGTACTGCAAACCCACAGGCTAAACATCAAGAAAACAAAGCAAGGACAAAAAAGTCAAACCCTAATCTCAATGGTTCCAGTCTAATGTAGACAATATGAAAATAATTATGTACAAATAAGATATAGTATAAAGTGGAGATAATTTAAAAAGGAAAGGGTTGAGTACTAAGAAGAATAAAGAAAGCACTAGGTGGAATATAGTACAGGGATCAGCAAGGAGAGTGGTTTGAATGTAATTGAGTATGTGACCAAGAGAATTTGGAGAAAAGTTGGAAAGGGCTGAAACTAAATGATGAAGGGATTTAAATAATAAAATGAAGAGTTTATACTTTATCCTTAAAACAAACAGGGACCATTGAGCTCTTAAATGGGGACATGACCTAGACAGATATAGTTTAGGAAATTTACTTTTCTTGCTATGTGGAAGATATATTGGAGAAGATAGATTCTATAAACCAGAAATCCAATTAAGAGGTCATTGAAATAGACTAAGTGAAAGGCCATAGCTATAAATCCTAGATTTAGAACTGGAAAGGATCTCAGAAGCCCTTTAGCCTAATTTATTTACAGTTGAAGCCCATGTGGATTTGATATTCAAGGTGATAAGAACTGGACTTAGAGTAAGAACTGAAGAAATGGGGACAGATATGAAATATACAGTTGTTGAGATAAAATAAATAAAACTTGATTGATTGTATGTGAAAAGTTAGGTAGTACTGAGATAGTAAACCTTGGTAACTAGAAGGATGGAGGTGTTCTCAATAGCAATGAAAAATCTGGAAAATAAATGAATGATTGAAAAAGACATATATTTGGTGCTTCCTATGTATAAAGTACTGTACAAAGTACTGAGTGTTCAGTACAAAGTACTAAGAATATAAATACAAAAGGTATGACAATGTATGCTCCCAAGGACCTCCTATTCTATTGAAGGAGAGTACATATACAGGAAGTTTCAGGTACAAGTCTGAAGGATTGGCCCCATGATCCTTAATTCATTTTCTTTAATAGCGTTTCCACTGATTATACTCATTATGATGTTGAAGTATTTGACAATGACTTTGGTGTGTCTTTTTTGGGTTTTCTGTAGTTGTGGTTTTGAGGAATCAGTTACTTAACTACCTATGGAATCCTTTCCTAGGTCTCATCTTTTAGGATGAAGGCTAGGAGGAAGTAGGAAGACTGGGATAGAAACAGAATCAGTGATCTGGGGGGGTACTGTCATTCCCAGGGCTCCCAAGATTACTTGTCCCATTAGTAGCAGTTAGCCAGTGACTGGTATCAGTAATAGCTAGGAAAGTGAGCCTATTATCCAAAGAGAATGTTTCCCTCAAAGTTGGCTATGGAAGCCAGAGTAGAAAAGCAAGACCATTGTCCTGAGGGTTGTAGCTATTCTGAGTTTTCCTGAATTCAGGTCCTGAACTATTTCCATAAATGTCTAAAGGGAGATAATAACTGAGCTGATAGGAGCAATTTGAATTATCTGGCAAATATCCCACCTGTCTCTCCTTTAGAGCGACTTGGATGGATAGATTTAGGAGGAAAAGTGGGATAAGGATTATACCTAGCATAGTGGCTTGAGAAGTAGACAGGAAGATTTGGTTTTAGGCTCACCTTCCATGTGAGATCCTGGTAATATCACTTAATTTTTTCAGTGTTCAAGGAAGCTCTCTTTTTTTAATTATAGCTTTTTATTTACAAAACATATGCATGGGTAATTTTTCAACATTGATCCTTGCCAAACCTTCTGTTCCAACTTTGTCCCTTTTTCTCCTCAACCCCTTTCCTAGATGGCAGGATACATGTTAAATATGTTAAAGTATATGTTAAACCCAATATATGTATACATATTTATACAGTTATCTTGCTGCATAAAGAAAATCGGATCTAGAAAGAAAGGGAAAAAACTGAGAAGGAAAACAAAAATGCAAGCAAAGAATAACAGAAAGAGTGAAATGCTATCTTGTGGTCCACACTTATTTCTCATAGTTCTCTCTATAGTTGTACCTTATTCTCTTCTATACTGAACAATTGGAATTGGTTTGAATCATCTTATTGTTGAAGAGAGTCACATCCATCAGAGTTGATGATTGTATAATCTTGTTGTTTCCGTGTATAATGATCTCCTGGTTCTGCTCATTTCACTCAGCATCAGTTCATCCAGTAAGTCTCTCCAGGCTCCCTGAACTCATTCTGCTGGTCATTTCTTACAGAACAATAATATTTTATAACATTCATATGCCACAATTTATTCAATCATTCTCTAATTGATGGGCATCCATTCAATTTCCAGTTCTAGCCATTACAAAAAGAGCTGCCACAAACAATTTTGCCCCTGTGAGACTCTTTCCCTTCTTTAAGATCTCTTTGGGATATAAGCCCAATAGTAGCACTGATAGATTAAAAGGTATACACACTTTGATAACCTTTTGAGCATAGTTCCAAATTGCTCTCCAGAATGGTTAGATGCATTCACAATTCCACCAACAACGTATCAGTGTCCCAGTTTTCCTACATCCCTTCCAACATTCATCATTATCTTTTTCTGTCATTTTTAGCCAATCTGAGAAGTGTGAGTGGTATCTCAGAGTTGTCTTAATTTGCATTTCTCTGATCAATAATGATTTGGAGCACCTTTTCATATGACTAGAAATAGCTTCAATTTCTTCATCTGAAAATTGTCTGTTCATATCCTTTGACCATTTATCAATTGGAGAATGGCTTGAGTTCATATAAATCTGAATCTATTCTCTATATATTTTGGAAATGAGGCCTTTATCAGAACCTTTGAATGGAAAAAATGTTTTCCCAGTTTATTGCTTTTAGGAAGCTCTCTAAAACTATAATTTGTGAACAATTGCCAGTCTGAATTGGAATGGCAAATTTTTTTTTCACTAGAAGTTCCATATATAAAGGGGAAAACTGATGACTTATTTTTTAATACATTGAGTTGAAGATGCCTACAAGATACAATAGCTAATTGATGCTTTGGGATTGGACCTCATTATAATATGAGGTTGATAGTATTAGACTGAAGAGATCAACCATGGATATTAACTTTAAATAACTATGATTTGATGAATTCACAAAGTGAGAGAGAAAATAATGTAGAGGAGAGCAGAGATGCCAGATCAAAGACCTGGAGGATATCTATGGTATGTCATAAATCAGAAAAGGACCATGAGATGACTTAGGTAGTACTAGGGAAAAATATCACCAAACCTCAAAGAGGAAAAAGTTTCTAGGTAGATTAGGTGGTTAGCAATATCTAATGCTGAAGATTTGTCTAAAGTGATTAAGACTGATGTTGATAAGATCAAAAGACTACTTCAAGGGGTTGAAAAGTGAATAGGAAGGAAAGTGAAACAAGCATAGAGGGATTTTTGTGTAGGAATTTGGCTGTCAAAGGATGTTTGTAATATAGGACAATAGTTTGAGGGAATAATAGGATTAAATAAAAAAAATTTGAGATTTAAATCACCATAATGTAAAGGTGGAGGAGACTTGGGCAGGAATATATATCAATAGTAGAGAAATGGCAAAGAGGTCATGAGAGAATGGAAATATCAATATGAAAATGGGATAGGAGTGATCAAAGAGCTAAATTTCTACAAAATGTAAGAGAGGATAGATATAGCAGAGATATTGTTGTCTATTTAATAGGGCCAAGGACTGGGGCTAAGAAGAAATATAGAGAATTCTGTCTAGTAGTTTTGACCTATGGAATATAGGAGAAGAAGGAACTTAGCAAAAATGACTTCTCTTTTTGTGATAAAGTAAGAATGAGAGCTTCTGCTGAAATGAAATTATGAGGACGTTTGAGGAGAAAGAAAGTTTTCAGTAGCCACTGTGGAGAATGAGATAATCAGTTTGAAAAGAATAAAAGGATTGCCGTATAATAGTGAAGACTGATTTGAGATGAAGTAACATAAATCTACTTTGTGTCCAGTCAGTACAGTTGTGAATTATTTTAATACAAAGTTTATTTACATCCAGGATGTTATTCGCATGCTTTTTTATGCTGCTCTCTCTCTTAAGTTGAACACTGATATTTTGTTTTTCCTTCTTATTTACCCCAGACACATGTAATGGTGGTAATGATAGACAAGGTTTTAACTCTTAATACAAGTGAGACTCAGCAAGACTGTATTTCAGCAAATGGATTCAGCAAAGTTATAAGATATAAGATAAAGTAAAATTTAGAAACAATCTAGAAACATCATGGCATCATAGAATGGTAGAGTCAAAAGTGAACTTAAAGTTCTCCATTAACATTGGGAAATCTAACAACTCATTTAAAAGGATGAAGTTAGTGGTCTAATTTAGAATTCGGCAAATTGCCTTGGAATTCTTTTAACACTATTTGAAAGCTTAAATTGCAAATGGACAATAACAAATTTAAACTTTCCTGTGCCTCAAATTTTTTTCTAAGATAGTAACAGTTTTATGATTGTCTGCTCTTTAAAGAATAAAATTTCTTTTCTCTCCCCCACTCCAAGAAAATTCTTATTCATCAGCCATTTTTAAACTTAGGATTATCTGTGTTTGAGTCTTAACAGAACATACTGTGATGCCGTCAAGTAAGGACACCACCTACTTAGGACCATTTTTGCCTGTAGATTACTGACAAAAACAGCTGGAGTCAACATCTGTGCACTAAAAATCCTTCGAAGTTAGAACAAAACAAGTTTAATCTCATAACCACAGTTTGAATTTGAGCTCATTTATATGAAATGTTACCCAATGAGAGCATATAGTGGTGTACTGAATAAAATGAATTAACCCAGGGCACTGGGCAGCCCCCAGGGATAGGAAGGAAAAGAAAGTGTGTATTGCTCAAGTTGTTTAAGGGTTCAAAGGACTGGATTCTACCTTGCCAAGTTGATTTGGTTCAACAAGTCAGTTCCTTTTTAATAGTTTGCCTTTGTTTTGGCTACGTGGAAATTACAATGAATGTGTTTGAAGCTAGTCCTTCTGATTTTTAAGTATAAAAGTACAGAGGGAGAACTGGAAAACTTGAAGCAGGATTCCAACTTACCTCACCCTAGCACTGTCCCAATTCACTTTATTCTGAGTATTTTTGCCTACCCCATAATCTTAAATTATATATTGACTGATCATAAGACATTGTTTCTTTTGCAAACAGGTTTTCCCATAAGTAGGCTCTTTTGTTCTTTGGAATTGGTGTATATAAATGTTATTTTTTGTGCTTTGTTATTGTTAATATGATTATTCTTCCTCTTCTGGCTTTTACTGCCTCCTATAATAAAGGTAAATTTGGTGATCCTGGGTTGAGATGGGGATCCTATTCTAATGCCTCTCTCCTAATGTTTTGCATTAAATCCATGTTAATTTAATTATCTATGATTTCTTAGGCAAATCTAAGAATTGTCGACTCCATGCTGTCTGAAGCAACCTCACTCTTCCTTTACTGCCCGGGACACCATGTGAGACCTGCAGATGCTAAACAACTTCTCCCTGCACCAGTTCAAACAAGAAATGTTAACCATATGCATCTCCAGTCTGTTTATCCTTAAGCAATGCAGAGCCATGCAGTGCTAAAGATGGGCAGTGGGGGAGAGGCTCTGGGTCTGACTAGTATACCTCACACAGGGTTGTTTGATGAAAAAGCAAAGGTAAAATTATCTCAGGAATTCAATTCAATGATATGTAGCTTGAGAACCATGATCTTACCTCCTGTCTCATGGATGAAACAGCTCTCTCTCTCTCTCTGTTTCTCTCTGTCTGTCTCTATGTGCCTGTCTGTCTGTCTGTCTGTCTCTCTCTTTGTCTCTGTCCTCTCTCTCTCTCTGTCTCTTGTCTCTCTGTCTCTTTGTCTTTCTGTCTCTGTCTCTCTTTCTGTCTTTGTCTCTCTGTTTCTCTCCTCTCTGTCTGTCTGTCTGTCTCTGTCTCTTTGTCTTTCTGTCTCTGTCTCTCTTTCTGTCTTTGTCTCTCTGTTTCTCTCCTCTCTGTCTGTCTGTCTGTCTGTCTCTGTCTCTTTGTCTTTCTGTCTCTGTCTCTCTGTCTCTGTCTCTGTCTCTGTCTCTATCTTTGTCTCTCTTTCTGTCTCTTTCTCTCTGTCTCTGTATTTCTAGAATATTGGATATTGGAACAAAGCTGATCAATGAAACTTCCACAGGAAGCCTCGTGAATTCAGATATAGAATGGGGAACAAGATCCACCAGGGCCTGTGTTCCTAGATGTCTAAACTCATTTTGAGGCATTTTATTTGACCTGGTTGGAAATCAGGCCATTCATCAGAAAGAAGGTTGAGAGGCAATTTTGAAAGATGGATAGAGAGCTAGATTCAATGTGCAGAAGAAACACGTTCAAGACTAACCTCTAACATATACTTACTATGTGACCCTAAATAAATTACTTAACATCTCAGAGTCCCTAAGGAATTCTCTAAAACTGTAATCAGTGCCAATCTGCATTGGTACAAGAAGCTACTTATAAAGAGCTCCTTATACTCTTGAAATCAAAGTCTGATACAAATATAAATATACATATACATATACACAACATACATGTATCACAAACTATATACAAAATAAACTTTCATTAAAAACTTATTTTAAAAAACCATTAATTATACACATGTGATTATTTCTTTTTTGAAAATGTGTGTATGTATTTAAGTAAATGTGTATATACACACATAAATATATATAATTTTTTCAATCATTAGGAATCCGCCTTCTCATTCTCACCCCAATTCCTCCCCCTCCAGTTGAGAACTAAAGAAAATAACATTTCACATGGTTTATAGTCAAAATAAATTTCCACATTGGCCATGTTCAGAAAAATATTTCTTACTCTGCATTTTTGCCTTCTCTATTAGGAAGTGAGTAGCATGTATTACTGTTAGCCTTTTGGAATCATGGTTGGTCATTATGATTTTAAGAGTTCCTAATTCTTTTAAAGTTGTTTGCCTTCAACATATTGTCATTGTTTAAGCTAAGAAGCTGTACCATGCACAGTAGCTACACCTCAATAAGCCATCTTAGCAGATGGGCTTAACCATGTTGAGGGTGACAGCCTCAAACCTGTGGTGAGTTAGAAGGATGTCTATCCCAAATATTTAAAGACTTCCATCTGCAGAATGCACAGATAAGAACAATTTGTTCCAATAGCCATAAGGGGCCTGAAGCAGGCACTGTGGAGCACTTAGAACTTGGTGTTACATTTAAAATGCAGGATCATTCACTTCATCCTGGCCATCACTAGTCATCTTAAATTTTAATCTTGCCATTGGACTTCTATGACTTGGAAAAAGAGAGGTGAAACTGATGACTGTGAAATTCTGCCTCACTTAAATCCAATTCATGTGCAAGTCATCACCCCATGATGTCATCAGTCCTCTTAGAAGACAAAGGACAAACAACATATATACACATATGTGTGTATACACACATATGTATGCACATATATGTATATATGATTTATAAAATGGAAATTGAGGAAAGAAAGGAGGAAGGGGGTTTAGTTCTCTGGTTTCTGTTCTCAGTTGGAGGTTTAGCGGCACAAAGGAAAATTCTTGGCATGTGAGCCTTTCCAAACTTATTTTCAGTTTGATAATCAGTTTTTCTGAACACCTTCTACAAAGTGGGAGAAAGTTATCTTAAATATTGAAAAGTTTAGAAGGGTTCAGAAAAGGAAATGTAGGGGAAAGTTTCACAATAGTATTAAGATATGATGCCATTCTCTCAAGTTTTTTACATCCCCTTTATTCTAGATGTAACGATTAAGTGAGATGACCCAAATAGATCTTGGTCACAGAACATCAGAGAACCATATGAACACCAGTAATTTGTTGTAACTCAGCAGTTTCCTGTCACAGTAATAGATGATCCAAGGTCAAAGCCCCCAGGATGAATGAAGAGATCTTAAGAGGAGAAGATGTGAATTCCACTCTTGCCAGAGGCAAATTTATGATAAGCAAATCTGGAATAATTTCTTTAGTGGGGGAGGGGATTTGGTTACCTTCTCTTCTTTAGTTCAGTTTACATAATTTCTGAAAGTAAGGGAGCAGGTAATAGAATTAATTGGGTATTAATATATTAAACAAATTCAAAATACACTCAACAAAATCATTGAATTAACAAGATTCCTTGTTAATCTAATAGAAATGTGAAAATTATTCTCTGATTGAATTGAAAGGGAAATTGGTATTGTCTGGCTGCAGACTGGCCACACCCTTGGGAGCATTTAATAAGCTAAGCCTGTGATCCCTAGAATATTTTGAAGTAGGGGGTGACTTTGTGGAGCATAACACAAACTCTACCAGATTGTGAAAAGATTTCTCTGTTCTCTCCTTTGCTGCCAAGAGCCATGACATCTTACAACAGAGCTAGATACCCAGTATAAATTACTGTATCCAAAAGAGGGACACATTCTCTTAGAAGAAACAAAGAGGAAACATTCAAGACATGAAGTAACTAAGGACCACAAACTCTGGCAACAAAAAAGACAGTCTCTTGTAGATTGAAGAGAGGTGGGAATTCAATAAATGGTTCCATCTTGAGCTAACTGTATTTAATGACTAACTATTAAAGATTAGCTTATTAATAGGAACTCAAAAACTATAGTTTTAGGAGTTTAGGTCCAGAGAGTACCCTCAGAACCATGAAATAGTTACTTTCTTGAGGACTCAACCTGTCAACTTTCTAAATATAAGTTGAGTAGTAGCCAAAAAGAAGTGCTGAACTTGAATACCTAGAATCTAGTTGGGGAAATTTGTTATATTTTTCAATGTCCCTTGAAGGCATTAAAGGAAAGCAATAATTCCCATGACCTAGCATGGTACAGTGTAGATAGCAGTATCTTAATAGAGTTATTTGAGGAGTTATTTTTTTTTTCTAACAATTCAAACTAAATCCCAATGCAGGATAGAAAATATTTTGAAAGCCAGTTTTTACAAAAAAAGTGTTTTGGGATATTATATACTTTCCTCACATCATGTTCAATCCTAGAATAATTATGAAGTCAAAAGTCACTTTGACCTATTTGGGCCTGACACAATCTAAAGTTTGAAGTATTAAATTTCCCTTCCTTCCATACTTCCTATGCCTATGGGTTTCTTTCTACTCCCTCTAGTTCAGTGGCCACCTATTGAGTACTGAAACAGCATCCAGAGATTAACAAGGCATTGGAAACCACTTTGAATTGGACTAGAATGACCCTAATTCCTAATGACCTAGCAACTGAAACTTATTGAGGCAAGTTATTCATGGTGCTATCCATTCTGGGGATGCCATGATAATGATCCCCAGGGGGACTTTGAGATTCATCATGTGTAAAGCAGTGGTCTCCAACATGGAGTGTACCCAGACTAGATAGTATGCAACTTGATCCTTTTGGGTATGTGAAGAAAATATTAGAAACAAGGAGAGCAGCAGAACTATACAGCATGCTTTTAGGCACTGCCTGAAACGGACATTTTCCTTTGTACATGTTGTTCCCCAGGGAGGCAGATTAAAAGGCAGGCAAGAAGGTAGACATCCATTTCCCACTCCTGTCTTCCCTTTTTCTAACACCAATGTGGCAGAGGCAAGCAAACAGGTAAGCAAGTAGTTACTTATTGCTAAGCCTTATATCCCACTGCTGTCCTCTCACCATGTCATTTTTCTTCCTGCCCCCATTATAGCAAAAAAGCATGCTCCCTAAAACTCCTGGCTTAGGTCAAAAATTTTTTTGTATCATTAATAAATACAATTTGAAAATATTTTGAGATATTTATTTAATCTTTATCTTATTTTAAATTCATTTAGTATGTCTTGGAATATAGATATTAATACAATATTATATATGTATATAATTTATAAACACATATTCACATATGGAAGATATATGCTTAGTTTTTTTTCTACTAATGATACATATAATTTACAAATAATTATATGTACATATATTGAGGATAAATGCTTATTTTTTAATTGATGGGGTGATTGATTAAAATTTTTGGAGACCACTGATAGAAAGTTCTATGCCTAACCAATGGGAAAGGAAAAATGATCCTCTTTGCCTTAGATTTCACCATGGCATCTCAGCCTGGTTGAAATCCTATGAAAATGAGTCTTCAGAGAGAATTCCTTCCACTCTTTCTTTTCTTTCTCCTTTCTTCCCTTCACATCACATTCCCTTTCTTTCCTTTTCCTGTCTTCCCTTCCTCTTGTTTCCTTTCTCCTCCTCACCTCTCTCTTGTCCTCTCCTCCCCTCTTCTTTTCTCCTTTCCTTCCTTTTTGCCCTCTCTCTTCTTCTCTCCCCTCTCCTCTTACTTCTTAACATTTGTTAAGCATCTAGTATATGTAAGACATTAAATGACTTTCTAGAGTTCACATGAGAAACTTCAAGTAAGAATGTGAGGTATCATTTGTATAAGTTTGAAAACAAAACAAAACATGAAATAAATACAAAAGTGGGGCTGGCTTACATTGTTTGTAGTCAAACATAAAAATCTTTCTTTGTTATATATTGACACTGAGAGGTCAGTTGGCATAGGTATTTAGGAATGCCAAAAACTTTACTCTGTATTCGTTAAATAGGAAAGAATACCTAACATTCACATATTTTTTGGAATAATTACTTTCTTCCTTTGGCTGATGGAGTTAGCAAATTGAAAGGAGAGAATGACTCTCAAAATTAATGGTATGACATGATGGTTTTCACTAAAATCAAAAAACAAACAAATAAAAAAACTCCCAATTTAAAAACCCCATAGTTTACAAAATAAGGCAGCAATAGATCAAGAAAATAACAGCTATAAAGGAGAATTTCTCTTATTCTGACAGTGAGGCTTTCATTTAACATACAGCCCACAAATAAACACTGCCCTATCCAAGCTATGGGCCAAGGGCTAAGAGCAAAGCCCATCACCTTATTTAGCAGCAAAATGGTCATAATGAAATGAGTCCTTTCCAGGCCCAATGCTCATGATCCCCAATGCTCTAGGGAAGGCGTTGACACAAAATACAGTGAAAACATTTTACCTCTTGATGATTATGGAGAGAATCGCAAAAATAAAGTGATATACAAATGCAAAATGTTATAAAATGACATGCCCAGCAGCAACACACGTACCTGTGAATTAGCTATGAGTCAAAAGTATTTGCAGTCTGAGAAAGGTTGATGAACAAGTAAAGGGGAAGCTGCTCTAGGAAGCATTAGAATCTTTTTTGGCATCAATGAGGAAAAGTCATGTTGAGAGCAATAGAATGCAAAACTGTGCCAAATTAGACAGCTGGATCCATGATCCTTCTTCTCTATGTCATCATCTTCTGCAGCATCATCATACTATTATCATACTGCAAGGAATATATCTGATAAGCATATCCACATTGATGGCCTGGTGCTTGATGATACACAGACCACAATGAAAGGCTGTTTATTTGTGTTTAGTCTTTTTCAGTCATGTTCAGCTCTTTGTGGCCCCATTTGGGATTATCTTGGCAAAGATATTTGAGTGGTTTGCCATTTCCTACTCCAGATAAGTTTACAGATGAGAAAACTGAGGCAAATAGGGTTAATTGACTTGTCTAGGGTCACACAGCTAGTAAGTGTCTGAGGCTAGGGATTTGAACTCAGGTCTTCCTGACTCTAGGCCTGGCACTCTACCCACTGTGTCACAATGCTATATCTTACAGAATCCTAATTAGTAATATGTTCTACTTCTATCTTTTCCCTCTACTGGAGAGTGACTGAAAAATATGGGGATCTTGGAAAGAGGATCTAGAAATCTGATTGCTATCTGTGCTCTTCCTTGGGAAGAAAGTGGGAAAGGAAGTGTGCCAGTGTGGGAGAAGGTGAGGCTGCAATTATCAATTTCAGCCCATCCTGGGTAAAGAGTGTAGCAGTGTTTATATCACAGATGTGGGGAAAGGGGACATTACTGGCAAGTAGACAGAGAAATGCTGAGAATGAAGCAAACCGCTCTGAATTTTGACCACCCTGCAGTAAAATCCATATCATTCCACTTTTATTAAAACTCTCTGTCTACATAACAGTTCCCCAATGTTTTAAAAATCATCCTTAGGATCAAATAAAAACTCTTTTATGTGGCATTCAAAGTTCTTTTTCTTCTAAAACCTGATCCTAAATGATCTTTTTATTTCTATTAAACATTGTTCCTCTTCATGCATGTTACAGTTCTTCCATACTGGCCCTTCTTGCTGCAGTTCATCTTCAATACAACATACCACCTCCATGCCTTTGCACTTGACAGTTCTCCATGGCCAAAAAAACCATTCTCTCTTCAGCCCTGTCTCTTAGAACCTCAGGTATCAACTTTTCCATTAAGAATTTTCTTTTTTTTCCCCTCCAACTTTCAGGGCATTTCTTTCCTCAAATTGTTAAGCATCTTTTTTTTTTAATTTTACTTCAGTGTCAGTATAGTATAATGAATAGAGAAATTGTCTGAATCAGAACTATTCATGTACACTGGCCTCTGTTAATACATTAGCTGTAGGACTGACCACGTCAAGCCCTCAGTGCTTGCTCTAGGACTGCAATGTGCCAGCCTGCACATGATGGAGATAGATTTTTTGGAGTAATCCAGAGTTGGGGTTTGGCAAGATGTGGTTTGTAATAAGGCAAGAAGACAAGGGACTAAAGAGTAGAGGATTCATCAAGTGATTGAAATACAAAAGGAAGAATTGTAGACAATGCAGGTGTAAAAACCTAGGAAATAAATGAAGGTGAGATGAACTAGAAATCACAGAAATAATGAAGAGTAATGTAGCAGACTATAAGAATTGAGAAATATGGAATAAAACATTATTCTGATCATAGAATAAAGAATTTTGGACATGAAAATAGAACTCTTGTGAGTGATAGCAAGATCTGCTTTGAAACTTGGCTGTTTCCCTAGCTCTTATAATTTACTTAGAACTTGACAAGGACGAGTAACTTCAGTTTTTCTAGTGTCTCACAAAGATAACTTCTTTCTCAAAACAGTTTTGGTCATTGTGTGGATTCTAAAGCATTTGAAACAGTGCTTACATAAGGGTATGGACAATTATGTTCTCTACCATCAAAGTACTACTTACCACTCCTAATTCTAAAACAGGCATCTGTCAATTGAATATAGAAAATTTTCAATGGGGAGAAGTTAAGGTTGAAACTAAAGGCAGATTTATGCATGAATTTAGAAGGTCTACCCAACTAGTTACCTCCATAGTCATAGCACTATTCAATCCAACAAAATAAGGAATAGGACCTAAAAGTCCATCTCTGTCTTTGTCTCTCTCTTTCTGTCTGCCTCTTTATCTCTCTCTGTTTTTGTCTCTGTGTGTCTTTATGTCTCAGTCTCTGTCTTTCTCTGTTTCTGTCTTTGTCTCTCTATATTTCTCTTTCTCTGTATCTCTATTTCTGTCTCTGTGTCTCCCTCTATGTTTCTCTTCCTCTGACTCTGTCTCTGTCTGTCTGTCTGTCAGTCTCTTTCTCTGTCTCTTTCCCTGGAAAGTTCCACAACATACTACTGTGGGAAGCAGCCTGAGGATTTAGGATATCTGGGCTCAAGAAAGGACTCTGCTAGTTCACTCCTTCTAATCTTTACCAAGTTGCTTACCCACTCTAGGCTTCAGTTTCCTTATATTTAAAATGAAGGGAGTTGGAATAGATGACCTCAAAGATTCCTTCTAGCTCTAAACCATAATTTCATGACTCCAATATTGCAATGGATCTATGACTTCATCAACTTTCATATTCCTTTCAGTGATGAAGATTGCAATCCATCAATGCTTGCCTGTCCTATGTGACTCGGTTCATATCCTCGCTTAAGTGCCACATAGGATATGAAGAGTATTCACCATGCAGATATGATAGTACTTCATAGTAGAAATTTAAAATCTTTTTTTTACAGTATACCTATATGTCCTAAGTGTATCTGGGCATTGGGGGAAAAAATCTGTATTTTTTTTTTTGTCTGGGTTTCTGGAAATAGTGATGTTAAATGATGATAATGTTTTGTTGTTGAACTGAGTGATTAGTTTTTGAGGTCCCAATCTTTGATAACCAAACACTGGCAGAAACAAATTTTGGTGGGGTGGGGTTAGGGAAGGCTTCAATTTGTCTATTTTAAACAGATGTATTTATTATCATACAAATCTTACAAAAATGATGGTTCCTTTGCTTTTTCCTCTATATTAATTCTTGGAGAGAGAGAGATCATGATGGAGTGAATCATCACTTTTCTTTAATATTTTTCTGAATAATTTTGTATTTAGTTTCCTTTAAGGATCTTGAAGAAAGGACTAAATTCATAATTCTAAGCTGGGCTCCATAATCAATGGCTGGTTCTGGAAGTCTATACCAATAAAACTCTTTTAAAATAACCATTCTTTTATACAACAAATAAAATTGATGAAGGGTTAGTCCGGATATAATTTACTTTTAGAAAAGACTGCAAATTTGTCAATATTTCAATTCACCTCAAACCTCTCTGGATCCCATCTCCTTCTCATTGGCTGAATTGCTTTCTGCAAAAAAAACTTTTGCTCCAGGGACTTCCTCTCCTCATTGGTAACTGTAAGACCACCAGTTTTGGAAACATTCTAGACATATATAATTTCATTTGCTTTTCAACTGTTTCTAGGTTCATCTCTTTACTTGTTGAATTGCTCCCAGGAGGTATACTTTCACCCTTTCTTTTTTCAGTTACATACACACATGTTATATATGTTTAGGAATAGATGTAATGTATTTTTGAATGTGCATATATTACATATACATACATATGCAATATATGTTTGTGTATGTATACATACTATTAAAATGTAAAATCTAGAGTAAGACTGTTGTGTTTTTCTTTCCTCATTAGAATGTAAGCTGTATGTGTCTGTGTTATGTGATATATATGTATATATATATATAATAGCAAATTGTACATAACAGATTTGTAGTTTCATGTGTGATCATCTTCTTTATTATATTATGTTATAGAAATGCTTCTTTTATTCTATAAATTAATTAATTAAAAAAAAAACCCGGAGGTTAGAACTATTGTGTTTGGATTTGTTTGGCCAATGTTTTGCAAGATGTTTCACAAATAGAATTCTCTCTCTTTTTCTTGCCCCCCCTTACTTTCCCTGTCTCTCTTTCTTTCTCTCTTTGTCTCTATCTCTCTCTGTCTCCCTTTGTATTTCTTTTTGTCTCTCTCTAATATTCTACTTTAAAATATGCCTATTGATTCTATGGTAAGAGTAATTTCTTCAATAAAGCCATTTTCCACTTAATAAATGGTCAAGGGATATAAACAGACAATATTCAGATGAAGAAATTGAAATTCTTTCTAGTCATATGAAAAGGTGCTCCAAATCATTATTGATCAAAGAAATGCAAATTAAGACAACTATTAGATACTGCTACACACCTGTCAGATTGGTTAAAATGATAGGAAAAGATAATGACAAATGTTGGAGGGAATGTGGGAAAACTGGGACACTGGTGCATTATTGGTGGAGTTGTGAATGTATCCAACCATTCTGGAAAGCAATTTGGAACTATGCTCAAAAAGTTATCAAACTGTGCATACCCCCAGCAGTGTTTCTACTGGGCTTATATCCCAAAGAGATCTTAAAGGAGGGAAAGGGATCCAAATGTGCAAAAATGTTTGTGGCAGCCCTTTTCATAGTGGCCAGAAACTGGAAATTGAATGGATGCCCATCAACTGGAGAATGGCTGAATAAATTGTGATATGTGGATATTATGGAATATTATTTTTCTATAAGAAATGACTAGCAGGATGAAAACAGAGAGGCTTGGACTTAGATGAACTGATGCGAAGTGAGCAGAAGCAGGAGATCATTATACACTTCAATAACAATACTATATGAGCATCAGTTCTGATGGACATGGCTTTCTTCAGCAATGAGAGGAACCAAATTAGTTCCAACTGATCAGTAATGAATAGAATCAGCTATACCCAGCGAAAGAACACTGGGAAGTGAGTGTGGACCACAACATAACATTTCCACTCTTTCTGTTATTGTTTGCTTGCATTTTTGTTTTTTCCTTGGGTTATTTTTGCCTTCTTTCTAAATCTGATTTTTCCTGTGCAGCAAGATAACTGTATAAATATGTATACATATATTGTATTTGACATATAGTTTAACATATTTAATATGTATGGGACTACTTGCCATCGAGGGAGGGGGTGGAAGGAAGAAGGGGAGAAGTTGGAATGAAAGTTTTTTCAAGGGTCAATGTTGACAAATTACCCATGCATATGGTTTGTCAATAAAAAGCTATAATAAAAAAAGAATAATTTCTTCCATATAGGTAGGTATGCTTGTTTTTGTTTATTTTGTTTTCCCTGAAAAGTAGAAAAGTTGACCTGAAGACTTGATTACTTCAGGAAAATAAGGCTCTAGCCATTGGCATTGCTACCTTGGGATATAAAAGATCAGCTCACTGGAAGTCAGCATCCTTTGGTTTTGGCAGATGGTCTACTGTCATGTTAGTTATCACACCTAACATATCCTGATCACCAGAAACACATCTATATGGAAATATACTGAAAAGTACAAAAATTTCACTAAATACCTACTCCTTCCATGCTATGGCTAAGCAAACCTCCTTTTATAATTGTTATATGTGAAGCAGCTTACCAATCACCTGATATGTTCTGGTTGTGTGACCCAGCATAAACTCATTATTGTCATAGATTTTTAGAAAATTCTTTTTTTTTTTTTTCTCAGAGGCAATTGGGATTAAGTGACTTGCTCAGGATCACACAGCTAGGAAGTGTTAAATGTCTGAGGTCAAATTTGAACTAGGGTTCTCCTGACTTCAGGGCTGATGCTCTATCCATTGCGCCACCTAGCTGCCCCTAGAAAATTCTTAAAGAGAATTTATTTTATTTACTATATTCACAAACTGTAAGCTTATTTTAATTTTGTATTTCATTATATTGTATTGTATTTATAGTTACATTTATTTATCTTGAATATATATTTATTATATATAATAATACATAAAACTAAATGCATAGATATATTTAAATATATTGCTTTTATATTTATATTAATATCTTTCAATTAACATTTATGATATATTTTATTTGGCATTTATATATTATAGTATATATATTTTATGTGTATCCCTAGAATATTTATACAAATATATGTATTTAAACATATTTATATCTTTAAATCTATATAAAATAGATCTATATTAATATCCATCTATCATCTATCTTTCTATCACAGAGAAAATGTTGACTGGCATTGATTGGAAAGGGGATTGTTCTTATATGGAAGCTACCTATACCAATAAAATTCTAGATTCAATTCCTATTCCAATCCTGAACTGGAAGTATCAGCTACCATTCCTTCCCCTTTTCCCTCTCTCCCCCCAAGTCAGGCCCCATCTCTAACTTCAGCACTATCAATGGTTTCCAGCAGTACTTGACACAAAGTGTTAGATAAGAAGCACTTATTGGTCATCTGCTCCAAACACCTCATGAGAAGACTGAAGTTCAATAAAGTGATTTGTTCAAATACATGTGGAAGTGAAAAGTGGGGCCAAGATATGAATTCACATTCTTTGACTCCAGATGCAATGTATTTTTCACTAACAAATTGCCTTTCAGTCTAGATGTTCTTTCTTGAACATCTTTTTCAATGAAAGCAAACTTTTTGAAGTCAAATAGTACTCATGTTTTTGTCTTTGTATCACTAGTACCAAGCAAGATACCTTGTACATACTCTGTTTCCCCGATAACAAGACCTATCCCGAAAATAAGCCCTCCCCTTACTGTGTAAGATTCCTCTAAAATAAGCCCTTCCCCCAAAATAAGCCCTATTGAGATTGCTACTGTAGTGAAGGTGATCCCCTGCGCTACACGCTACATTATGGTACCTTATGTATGCACCCCCCACTTCCCACCCCCCCTCCTGAAACGCACGCTGCGATTCGAGCTGCATCCAATCAGAGCTGCAGCAGTGAGCGTGTCATCCTGGCGCCATTGAGAGCAGTGCCGCGGAGGAGAGCTGAGGCAGGACAACATAAAAACCCAGTATGTAAGCGGGAGTGAGGGGGCATGATGGAAGATAAAAGAACTCTTTTTTTAATTAAAATTGCTGTCAATGTTCATTAAAATAAGCCCTCCCCTGAAAATAAGCCCTCTGGGGTTTTTCTGTCCAAAAAATTTTAATAAGACAGTGTCTTATTATCGGGGAAACACGGTAGAAAGGACTGTTGAATTGAATTCAACTTCTGGCTTTCCAACCTTAGCACTGAACACTTCCTCTCCTTCCATATCTGTAATATAAGGGTGTTTGATTTCATGGAAGATGGAAAAAAAAAAGTCCTCTAAGTTATTTTCTACTGTGTGATGAAATCAAACTATAGGTTCAGACAAATGTAATATGTTCGATCTTTTCTGTATGATTTTCATTAGAAAGAATATAGAAACTAGGTTCTAGGGAACCTATAGAAATAGTCATTGTGCTAATTTTTCCTCCTATATTAGATCTCAACACACAATGTCAGTCAATGAACAAGTATCTCTTACAATTATTACCTTCCATTTACCAGTAACTGGTAACACAAAGACAAAAAAGCTTACAGTCTATTGAGGAAACAACGTGTGTGTGTGTGTGTGTGTGTGTGTATGTAAGATATTTAGAAAATAAGTAAAAGATAATGGGGGAAAAACAAGCAAGGAGCGATTACATACAAAGTAGCACAGGAGCTGAGCTTTGAAGGGGAACTTAGAGGGGGTAAACAGAGAGAGAGAGAGAGAGAGAGAGAGAGAGAGAGAGAGAGAGAGAGAGAGAGAGAGAGAGAGAGAGAGAGAGAGAGAGAGAGAGAGAGAAGGAGAAAGAGAGAGAGAAGGAGAAAGAGAAGGGAAGAGAGGGGGAGAGGTTATGGGGAGGAAAAATGTAAAATTTATAAATATTTCACTATAGGTAAAAATGTTCCTGTAGGTATACTGTAGGAAGAACAGAAGATACCTCCTTCTTTTGTTCTTTTCATTTAAAGAAAGTATTTGATGCTTTAAATACTTGAGGCTCAGATCAAGTGTATTATCTTAGCCTTCACAAGTGAATTCACCTCTCTAGACCTCATTTTCCTCACCTGTAAAATGAAGACATTGAACCAGATGACTTTTAAAGTACCTTCCAGCTTGAAAATTCTAAAATTTCATCTCCTTAAAGGGCCCAGGGAAACGGTAATTCATGTCACCGTGAAACTGGCACTAGGATCATCCTGAGGATGACTACTTCTGCTCACCTGGTCAGTGACCATCCTCCACCTCAGGGAAAGACAGGTGTTATGATTGATAGCCGGCCTCAACAATTTTTTTTTTTTTGTTGTTGTTGTTCCTAGTCTTTAATGATCAACCCCAAGGGCACAATGCAGTGGTGGGGAAGAAGAGGAAAAAGGAATTGCCCACATAGGTGTTATATTTGGATTTGAATAGCCATAAGGATTGAATTCGGCACATTTTGAGGAGATCCTGATGTTTACAATCTTCAGTCACTCATCTGCTACTTCGCGGAAATCCCCACAAACCTTGGGTAGTGTGAAACTGGAAGAAGTTACAAGTTCTGTTCTTTTCTTTTTTGTTGCCAAGCAGGTGGCTCTTCGCTGCTCTGGCCCCCAGGACACCTTTGTTCTGCTCTCACTGAGGAAATCACCCCTCCTCCCCCTCGCCCCAATCTTTAAGAAAGCTGTTTTCGGGCGGCTCCCATGGGGCAGCAGCTGCTTAACTCCAGCCCTGGTGTTCTTCCAACTGGTGTAAGCAGCCCAGTTTGTTTCCTTCCAAAAGAGAACACTTTTCCTGGCTCTGGCACACCTTAGGAATCGGGAAGAAAGTCGTGTATGCGTGTGTGTGTGTTGGGGAATGTTGCTGAGGAATAGGCTATGTGAAGGATGGAGGGGATGCTATTTCGAGGTGAGATTTATTGAAATCTTTGGGAAAGAGCTTCAGAGATAGAAATCTATTTGCACATGGCTATGGGAATCCGTTCTCATGCCTATTGAGAAGGGTCATTAAACGAATAGCCAAGGAATCTAGGCACTCTCTCCATCTCCCTCCCCTCCTTCCTCCCCAACTCGTTAGGGAATGAGTAAATTGTGTGTGTGTGTGTGTGTGTGTGTGTGTGTGTGTGTGTGTGTAGGGGGGGACGTAGAGGACGCGGACAGGGGAGTGAGCACGCTGTACTATCCGGGGGGCCCAGTCCCGGGGGGAGGCTTAGAAATTCTCTGCACCCCTGGGATACAGGTTAGATACGCACCCACAAAAAAAGTCCATTGCATAGATCATAGATATTCTCGCACCGTACGGAGGACGGGGATAAATCACCTAGCCAACGTACAGGGTTTAATTTTCCTCTCTCTTTCCTGCTCCCCCACCCCCAGCCCCTTTTGTTCTTTGTGGCTGTTTTTGTTATCAGCCGCATCTTGGAGGAAGGCTGGGCGGCGGTTTCAGGGTTTTCTGCGGGCGAGTCGAGTGGCAGGCTAGGTGCTGCTGCAGTATGAATCTTTTAAAAGCAGCCTAAGAAATATTTAAGACCCTGGTCTAGGAGGAACAGTTCTCCCAGGCATAATTTTTGGTGCTGGTTGCAGCAGGGAGCGTATGCTGGGAGGAAAGTATTATTTTTCTAAATGGAAGGTGTCAGATGGTCACGCAATGTGACTGCATGTTCGAGATCACTGCCTCCCATCTGCAATTTGTGACGTGTGAAAGATTCTGCCCAAATGTGCTCACCAACTGGAAATCCTCGCCACTTTTTTTTTTCTTATCAGGAGAGACCAAGATAACCAATGGTTTACAGATCAGGGATCCTATCAAATTAATATCACTGTAGGATAAAATCTGTTTTAAATACAACTCCTAAACTCCAGCAAAGTTACCTAGTACATACGAGTTTATTCATCTGAGGAGCAGCCCCCTCCCAGTAAAAAAACAAAAAGAGAAGGTTGATGATCTTTCTCTCCCCTTATCCTGTATCCCTCTCTCACCCCCACCCCCAATCTGCTATCCTTGGACCTTTCGTAAACAAGCTTGATAGAAAAGGTGACAGTCTTTTTCCAGGACTAATTAATGTCATCTCATTACATTTATCAGGCCTTACATGAAGCTTTAATGAATTGGGAATAGTTTTTTATCCCTTCCTCTGTCCTGCTTTCCTCGGATGCACTGAGTTTGTTTTCCTTGCCTTTCTCCTCAATTAAAAGTAACACCAGCTAAGAAAAGCAGCCCATTTGGCCAATTCCAACCTGAGGGGCTCTAGCTTTGAACTGAGATCGAACCTTCCAGTTCTGTTTATTCTTGGCTAAGCAGGATTCGCAGCTTCTGAGATAAAAGGGTTATAAAAAGGCTCATAAGGTGCTTCGGACATCAAACAGCTCATACAAAACAACATCTTGATGAGTTAAGTGCAAATGAATCAGAAACATAATGGACCAAAATCCCCTTGCTGTGCACATGGTTGTTGAAGTCGAGGAGAAAAGTGCTTGGCTTTGCAAAACCTACTTTGGGTTTTTGTTACACCCGGAACCTAGGAGAAAGTAGTTTGCTGTGTTTGGTCACACCCCAGAGGTGTGTTTCCTTTTTGCTGGGTCCGGAGTTCATATGAAAATAGACCTGAAAGGGTGAGGTGCTTCTTGGCGGGGGTAGAAGGGTCTCAGTTTCTCTTTTGCATAAGATAGAAAAGGAAAGGAAACCCTCTTGTGAGCACATAAGCCAAATTCATCCCCAAATCATTTCAATGGTGTCTTTTGCATCACAAAACTCTTCACAATCAGTGATAAAATACAGAGGGATTACAAATTCAAGGGATGGATCACCGTTTAGGGAAGCAGCAGGCTGCTGCTGAATGTACTGGGAACTCCGAGACATCACAAAGGGACAGAAATCTTTTATGCCAAAGCAGTGTTCAAGGGGACAAAAGGCATGAGCACGACGCAGTCAGAGATGTGCCAGAGAGAAGGGGGACTGCAAAAGGGATAGTGCCTCAAATGCAGTGTTCTGCCCTCATTGAGGGCAAAAGATGTTCCAGGCCTTTTTCTAGAAGCTGTGGAAGGTGAAACACGGCACCCAAACAAAAATAAGACGGGAAAGAGGGTAAAAATAGTGGGAAGATAATATCGGAAGCAATCCCTTGAATGTGGATGAAAGAGAAGAGGAATGGGGTAAATAGGAGGATGCTTCTGGGATAGCTAAAATGAGCTTCTTTGAGAAGGTTCAGAGCAAATGGAGAAAGCAGGTCTAGTAACCATTACGTATGGTGTTCTTTTGATCCTGAAATTCCCCATATCTCCCCTCTTCCACCTCTCTAGAACCTGCCTAGTTCAAATGCCTTCTAGGATCATTGATTAAGAGTTGAAAAGGATTTTGGAGGACATAAATCTAAATTTTTCATTACTATCATTGCTATTTTTCTGCCCCAACTAGAGAGTAACCTCCCAAGACCCAGAAGCTTCCTGTTGTATATTTTGCTTCCTCCATACAACAGAACAGGTATTCAAGGAATGATTGTCACTTTGATTTGATTTCTTCAATATGTGTACAGTGAACCAGGGTCATTACTCATGTTCTTGCCAGCCTAGCTTTTCCTGACAGGGAATAAGGTCTCCTTCTTTCCTCTTCGAGTGCAGCCTACTCTAGAGAAAGAGATTTCCTACATCCAGTTACACATCTTCTGACAGTGATGGGCCCTGAGAATGGCTGTTGTAGTTTACTGATTGTTGTTTGACGAAAGCTGTGGCAGTGAAACATTTTTGGTTCTTGTCAACAACAGTGAGCCGTTTTACCACCATGATTTATCCCATGAGCCTACACTTGTACCAACACAGTATTTGTTCTGGAAGATATGTATGTCAATCTCCCAGTTAACGACCATCAGGTGTACTTGGAAAACAATTGTTAGAGCCCAATTTAGCTCAGGTGAAAGAAATATTTCTGACAGCCCCTGGTGTCTTCTATTTACTCACAACAGCCATTATGGTGCATAGTTTTCAACTCTGGCCCCTTGATCTATGTTGCTCTTGGCTTGGAGAGGCCACCTCTGGGGGATAAGGGGCTAAGAATGTATTTTTCTAGTTTCATGCTGTAATGCCTTTGATGGACTGGCATTAACAATAAAAAGGGGATACCAGGAGTAGTTGGATAAGAAATGAGGGCAGACAAGCAAAACACTAGATTAGAGCCAAAATAATGCTTGGAGAGTCAAGAGCCATGCCTTTTATATCTTCTGATAGCATTAATATCTAGGGGTAAATTACTTTCACCTTCTAAATCTCCTAGAGATGAAGAAAGAAGATGATTGAAGAATTGGCCTCCTTATGATCGAGAAGAAAGAGCATTGTCCTAAGAATTGGGAATCACAAATTCTAGTATTGAATCATCCATTCCTATTTAGCTGTGTGATTTTGGGTTAGTTATTTAAACTCCCCAGGACCTGATTTTATCATCTCTAAAATAAGAGGGAGAGGGAGAGGGTTTAATTAGATGGTCTCTAATTTCCATTCCATCTTGGAAATCTATTTCCCTATGATTTTCTGTTGACATTAATCCTTTCTCTGTGGACCTCTACTTTTTTTTTTCCTACCTGTCCTTCAGCCCCAAGCCTCTATGTGCACAATATATATTTGTACACATATAATTTCTCATTTTGTATCTTTTTATTTAATATTTCAGGTAAATATTATATCTCTTCAATGGAGCACAAGTTCACTGATGGCAGGGGTGATTTTATTTTTTTCTTCTTTGTATCCCCAATGCCTGACTATTGTGCTTGGCATGTAGTAGACACTTAACAATACTTGTTGAATACTCTTGCTGAGATTCAATGCAATTTAATAAACATTTGTTAAGAGTTTCCTTTATATATATAAAAAAGGTTTTAAGAGCCTTTAACTCAAATCCTGTGATTCTATGATCTTATGACAATATGTGCAAGATATTATGCTGTATTGTGTAGTAAGAGAGAAACATAACAGAGATATGTTCTTTGCTTTCAGGGACTTACAGTCTAGTATGTGGCCTATCCGGAAGGGGACATAAAATTTGTAACATCTACATTCATACGTGCCATACTTTATACAAAGGCAATCTCTGACATATTTATTATTTTTAAAAAAGTCAATCCAAATGCAACTAAAGTTTCTTCCCATGATTTCTATGAAAGCATCTTTCCTTCTCTTCCCATTCTTGCTAGGGACACTGAGATTCAGGTTGAGATTGTCCAGGCTTTTGGCTTCTCTATCTTCTCTCTATTGTTGCTAGAGTTTTGGTAATCCATTGTTTTGGCCCAGTTAGGAAAGGGGTGAGAGGTTCCTAGGGAAGGGAAACCTCATTTCCCACTTCTGGAAATACATTAAAAAATGTGTTATTAGTACCTTGATTTGTAATCCAAAATGATTTTTTTTTTTTTTTTGCTCAAGCAATTGGGATTAAGTGACTTGCCCAGATTCACACAGCCAGGAAGTGTTAAGTGCCTGAGGCTAGATTTGAGCTCAGGTCCTCCTAACTTCAGGGCTGGTGTTCTAAACACTTCCAGAATGAATTTTTGAAGAAAAATAATATTATAAAATGGTGGGAAGATTGTAGAATACTCTTAATATTGTAGTTTGGCTATATTGTAAATTAAATATTTTTGTTGTGAATTAATCTTGGGAATTTACAACATTATTTCTATGAGGAAAAAATATTCCAAATTCCAAATAACTGATTTATAGACATTTGCTAAATAAACCAGTTTAGTTTTTAATGAGTGCAAAGAAACTCACAACAATAGAAGATAAATTTCTTCTGCCTTTTCCTCTCCCGTTATATTAAATTTCTTGAGAGCAGGAATTGTCTCTTACTTTTCTTTGTATCCCCAGCACTTAGCACTGTGCCTGGCAAGTGGTAAATACTCAACAAACACTTATTGCCTGAATGGTGGCTCTAGTACCATTTCTCCAACTGTTATATGCTCTTCCTCTTATTGCTCTCACCTATCTCTTTCTTACCTATCTCTCCCAGGCCAGGACAGTGGGATTGAAGTGGTAGTGGTGGGGTATGTAATGTAGTGGAAAGTGAGCTGGGTAACTTGAGATGGAATCCTCTATGGCCTTAACTTTGTGACTTTAAGAAAGCCATTTTATCTTTTTACACTTTAGTTCTCTCATTTTGAAGAATGTAAGGGTTGGAATAGGTGGTAGCTAAGGTCCCTTCAGTTCCAAATTCCTTCCCTTTTTAAATTTCACCTTCTCTTTCTCTCTCCAGTCCTCCCTTTCCCTGAAGATTTGAATGATTGTTTCAATAGTATTGCTGGATTACAGTTTAGGAGTCATAGTAGACAGAGTGCTGGACATAGAGTCAGGAAGGTCAAAGCCCAAGTTCTGCCTAAATCACTCACTAGCTGTGTGATCTTGGGCAAGTCACTTAATCCCCTTACTTCATAGAAATGTTGTAAGGCTCAAATGAAGATATAAACTTAAATTGCTTTTATGCTTTACAGTGTTATATAAAATACTGGCTATTATTGTTGTTTGTTATTGGTGGTATGGAGTCAACTGTTCTGTAACCTAAAGTAAAGGAAGGACTACTCTGCCATCTAATGTAGAAAGGGGCAGAGGTTGCTTCTTAGTCATGATTCAACGTTGAGGATGTTAGGCTGGTAATAGCAAAACAGATAAGGAAAAAGCAAGTGTTCAGTATGATGGTATTTTATTGCTGCACAAATATTCTGCCATAATTCTGCTCTGGAAGTTACTGTAGCATATAGATATAGTAGCTAAAAAATATCAAAACACTAGCAGGCACTCCAAAGGAATTAAACACACACACACACACACACACACACACACACACACACACACACACACTCAGCAACTAATCATGCAGTACCTAAGGACAGTCTTTTTTTTTTTTTTTGAGACTGTCCTTGAGTTGTAACAGAGGGTGAAATACTAAATATCTCACCATCAGCTTCTGCCATGACAACTAATATTATTTTATCTTTGAGGTTCTACTAAATCCTCAAGAGGTGTGACCAAAAACAACATCTGGCTCTATGGGAGATGCTTCTATTGATTCAACTGTTGTTAAGCCAACCTGGCTTATGTTAAGAACTGCAATTGATCAGCATGGTGATGCTACACCTCCATCTGTAGCTTGGATTTTATATTAATCCCAGATTTTAAGTGTAATCACAAGAACTCTCTATAAAGACTAATTCTTGAAAAAAATGAAATGAGTACACATATCAACCAAGATGGCGGAGTAGGAAAGAGCAGAAATGCCCAGCATCTCCATATTACTACTCCATTATATCTTAGAAATGAACCAGATAAGGAAATTTAATGACAATAAACAGCAATCATAACTATTTTTTTTTGATACCCACCCAAGTTCAGTATAGGGTGACAGACTAAGATATTTAGATCCTGGGGAAGAGGTATAGCAGAATAACATTGAACTGAGTTTTTCAATGTGTGAGGACTGAAATGAATTTGTGATTATATGGTAGGAGAAAAAGACATCCTGATCCAGTACTGAGTAACCTGTAGTTCCAAGAGCAGGAATACATGCGAAATGATAACTTTGTTATTCATACCCCAGAACAAGGTCACAGTGCAGATCAAGGAGGGAACCTCCACAAAGGGATGGCTGTTCAACACAAGTTGCTTTTGTGTTTGGAGGCCATGTTACTAGACAGTCAGCCAGAGAACAGCAGTTTTGTAGTTCTGATGTGGGAGTAGAACATCTCAGATATTGCCCTTCCCAGATCAGAGGGAAACATAACAGTAGAATTTTAAGGTCAGGGAGCTTACACCAAAGGAGTGTTTACAGTTTTGTGGCTCAATCTATGAAATCTTCCAGATGAGTAATGGTAGTTGTGTCCAGTCACAGTCTACTGTATCTTCAACTAAGGGCAAACCCATAATTGTGTTTCAGACTCAAACTCAGTATAAAGTTGCACAGCTTAGAGGAGCAACAGACTCAAAGACATCCCAGGAAGACAGTAAGTACACCCCAGTTTTCCAGTACAGTTATCCCTTCTACAATGCAAGATTTAAGGGTGTGGTATCCCAAAAATCTGGAAAATCTGTGTAAAGTTTTTAGATCTCTTGTATTAGATTAGAAGTCTGATTTATTATGGTATTAAAAGATAAAACATATTGACATTATACATTAACATGGATATATTTTATGAATTTCTTAATTTCTGATAAACATTTTTGATATCATCTTTTGATCTTCATATGTTGTCTACAACTTCTACAAAACTACCAAAAATTCTTATTTAATTTCTATGCCAACATGTGTTATATCAAAACTGCAATGGGGAAAGTTACAATGTGGAAGGAATAAATATATATCATACTCTTCACATCTGGTCTTACTTTCTTTTCCCTTAGAGTATTAACACTGTATTTGACTAATTTAATAAAGCGCTGTGCTTTATCTTTGAATTTCTTGCTATTTTGTTCTTCTGTATGGAACAAATCCATGTTAATCATCAGCCTTGTTGGCTCCCATCATCTGCCTTCTCTGCTCCCATTCCTAAATTGTTATTTTTAGAAATGATAAAACCGTAGTGACTGTGCTTACTACAAATTAATGTTATCTAACCTAAACAGGTGATCGATGCCATGTAGCAATTCTAATATTCATCTCTGATTCTCTATCATGCCCCTTATCACAGTTGTTTGAAACCTTTTTCCTATATCAAGATCCCTACAACAGACTATGCTCTCCTTTCACAGATAATCAGCAGACCTCAGCCTCTATTCTTTTTGTCCTTTTGGTATTTCTGGACTTTGTTAATATTTTTTTTCTGGGATATGCTGTCCTTTGTTGCTTTTCCATTCTTGTCTGACTACTCTTCAGTGTCCTTTGCTGGTTCCTCCTCTTATGGATGGTCCATTAAAGGTCTGTCCTAATTTCCCTCCCCCCATTTACTTTTTTTTTTTTTTTGCAACTTTTTCTCTCAGTGATTTCCATCCACTCCTATAACTTCAATGATCTTCAGAAACATACAGCTGTCTGCCCGTCATCTCTACCTGGATATTCTTTGGACATAAATTCAACATATCCCAAACTAAGTTATTTATCAAAGGTTCCTTCATTTTCTCTTCTGAAAATATTATGTATTTTTCTATATTTATCTACATACACATTATTTCCTGTAGTAGAACATAAGCTCCTCATGAATAGAAATGGCATTTCATTTTTTTCCTTTTATATCTTAATACTTATTTCAGTATGTGGCACATGGTAGGCCCTTAATAAATGGTTAAAAGAATAAAGAATTCACAGTCATTGCTAGAAATGGGACTGCTAGTTGGATTGGGGCTTTCCAAGAAACAAAATGAAATATTTTTCAGAACCATCTTCTGGAACAGTAGATAGCAGATCATTGGTATCATGAAACTAGTTTTGCTTTACAGAACAAACTAGTAAGCTACATCAGGGAATTTCTTTTTGAATTAATAAACACCTTCTGACTCTTGGCATCTAATCATCCTGGAAACGGCATACTTCTTTATTACTCAGTGGATCCTGACTCTATTACATCCTGCTAATGACATAATGCAGGGGCTTGACAGAAATCTTGGTCATGTCTTCATGGCATTCCAGACTTCTTTAGCTTCTAGGATTCAGGGAAATGACATCAACCAGGTGATGTAAATGGAAGCATCTGTATGCCAAGAAAGAACTTTTACTGAGGACCTCCTGTATGAAGTCCATATGGTAAAATGTCAATGTAAAGTAAACCTAAATACCCAAAATCCACATAGATTGTTTTAGGGCCATCAAAGTCTTCTCAAAGCTGCCATAGTAATTCTAGCAGCTGAGGGTTTCGGGATATTGCTCAAGAGAGACAGAAACATAAAGAAAGAAAAGAATAGAAACAGAGTAAATGTCAACATATATCCTGACAGAAACATTTCAAAGATCTTAGTGACAATGGTGTCTCTTTTATCAGAGATTATGTTCTCAACTCCAACCTAAAACTCAATAGAGGCAAGCTCGGAATCCCTCCAACTCTTTTACGAGGTGAGGAAAACCATCAAGCAGATGAAAAACAACAAGGCATCTGGAGTCAATGGAATCCCTGCTGAAATCTTCAAGTCGGGTGGAGAGGAATTCACACTATGACTCCAGTCTCTCATCTTGAAGCTAGAGAATGATGAAGAAATTCCAGATGATATCTGAGATGCTGCAATCACAATCATTTAAAAGTGGTAAGATCAGAAAAATTATGAAAATGAGGTGAGTTAGTATTGCTTCTCTCTCTCTCTCTCTCTCTCTCTCTCTCTCTCTCTCTCTCTCTCTCTCTCTCTCTCTCTCTCATTTGTTGAGTACCCACCTGACTCTGTCTGCTTCTTTACATACTTTCAAGGGGGCTGGGAGGATGAATAAATGGGTATACTGAAAAAACCCCAAAGAAAAAACAGATTTGAAAGCATCTATATTATCAGATTATACCTTGATACATTGAAAAGCAGGTGTACTAAAAACACATCTTCTTTCCAAACTTGTTTTTGTTTTGAAAGAGGGAAACACATCACATGTAGGCCCTGCAGGGAATATGATAGTTTTCAAATATTTTCTTGTTATTAAATAATTAAAATGAAGATTGAAAAACATAACTAATGAGGTTTCCCCCACCTTTTTTGTTCTCCCTTGCATTAGAACTAAGTTATGACCAATTGAATGTTTCCAATGGTCAGGCAACAGCTATCAATGAGAGTGATATTTGCTGATAAGATTTATCCAGTGAGGTTTGAGAAGGACTTGGTTTTCAACAGGGTCATAATCCTGTGGTAGTAACAAGTTAGAATATGCCATTCTATTTTTTTACCCTGTTGCTAGGCCATCTTTTTGCATGGAAGGCGTATAAGGAAAGTTGAGAAAGCTTTAAGAGCCTGGAATTGGCTGAGGGTAGGAAGAAAGGAAAGATGAGAAGGAAGCTTGAATGAGCACTTTCACTTGGGCTGTTGGTGACCTAGTTTCTAGTATATGCTGAGTACTGATCTACCTTGGGGTTATTATGAATAGTATTAGCATTCCCATCCTGCAGATGAGTGAGCTGAGACATACAGAGGTTAATTGACTGGTCATTCCAAATCCAGGGCCATGCCCCAGTTAGACAATAAAGTTTGCATTTCGGGCCTGGTACTGAGTCCTGAGTACCATACAGGGTGATGCCCCATAAGATGTAGGGAGGAGGTGATATGATATTTTTGGTCCTCCTCTGCTCAGTAGACACAGCAATAATACTGTGCACTCTGTTAATTAACACTTAAAGCTGATACAGACTAAAATAAACAAATGCACCCATTGTGGTTCCACTTCTAAGACCTCATCCCGAGACCGTAACACAGTTTGTTTTACAGCTTCCCTAGTCACATGACAGCCAGCATAATGAAACCTCTCTAATCTCTATTTTTCTAAAGTCTGTGTAGATACAGATGGCTCTGTTTTGGTCTCTGGGTTTTATTCTCATTTTGCCACATTTTTAACCTTTTATGCATCTCTTTCTGTGAGATATTCTCTCTGTATTCTCAGTGCCTAGAGGCTGAGGGAAGTCACTGCATTTTCATATTTTGCTATTGTTTCTTCTTGCTCTTCACACAGTATTTAGGATTTCTAAAAACCTAAGACACACCACCATATTTCTATACTATCAGTACCTTAACATGGAAGAAGATTTTTCCCTGATTTATTGAAAACATTCAGCATTTAATCAGAATGGATAGGGAACAGAAGTGGTATATTGTCCATATATCTTTAATTGAATGTACCTGGCAGGTCTGAGAACAGGAAAGGAAAAAGAAAAATAGGGAAAGGGGGTGGAGGTAAGGAAGAATCATCTACAGTAAATATTTTTATCGCTATATGAAGAGAGAGAATGATAAGAAGATAAGAGATTCATACAGTGAATGGTAGTTTGACATGGAGTCAAAGTAGAAGTGGATTGGCCTTCAATCTAATAATACAATTGGTTATAGTCAATGACAGAAAAACAAATGGTAAATTGCACACATATGACATCGTGTGAACCACCACAAAGCCTGGATTTAAGCTTCCGAGCTTCTAGTTACAAAACCAGAATAGCTCTATACAAGAGTAACTATAGATTTCCCACATGTTTGCATAAGTGAGGTAAGCAGCCCAGAGGAGGGAATTTAAAAAGAAGACTGTATTGTTCATGGATTCACTCAAGCATAGGGAGGGTGGAATTCCATCTGTTCAGTTCAGTTTGGTTCAGTGAACTGGGTCACTTTTAGTGGTTCACTAAATTCTGACTATCTAAAAATTACAGTTAATGTGTTTTAAAAATCTTGAGCTGCATGACAAGAACACCTTATTACTTGTTCTCTTTTGCCCTTGGGTTTATCACCTCTGAGAGTGGGCAAGCTATGGTGCCTTTCATCAAGATGGGGCAATGGGCTTGTAATCCATATTCTGGGTACTAAACTTTGCCATGAAGAACCCTCCAATCCCCATGTTAGGGCAAGAAATGAAACCCATTTTAGGTCCACATTGCAAAATAGGAGCCTTTACTGTTGGGAAATTGGAATCTTTTTTTTTTTTTCTGTATATGGTGAGATTTATCTGAAAAGAATCTTCTTAGGAGTAACATAAGAGGTCAAAAGAGCAACTTCGGAAAGATTAAAAACAAGAAAAAGACAGTGCTTTTTTTAGGGGGTAACCTAACCATTTATACAAAGGGGAAGGAAATTGTGAATTTTAGAGTACTAGGACATTACAGGTCTCAAAATGCTGAAAACACTAAGACTAGACTGTCTCATAGATATTGCATCTGATTCCTTCTGAGTGGATCTCCCGTAAGCTCTTTCTACTGTAATCGTTTCCACATGTGCTTCAGTAATAGCCCTACTCTGAGAGGTTATTCTCAGAAAAAAACAAAATCGTAGGTATCAGCATGGTGGAGTCAGGAAGACTTGAGTTCAAATCCATCCTCAAACATTTAACTTTCCATCTCAATTTGCCTACTTGTAAATTGAGGATAATAATAGCATCTATCTCCCATGATTGTTTTGTGAGGATAAAAGGAGATAATATTTTGTGATGTGCTTTTTAAACCTTAAAGTACCATATAAAATGTTAATTGTCATCTCATTACCATCACCATCATCACCACCACCACCATCATCATCATCATCATATGAAAGAATTGGAAAAGTTAGATTGAACATGAGGCAATCTTTTTTTGGATATTATTTTCGATTGCTAGAAGGGAGAAATTGTCCTTCCTAAGAAAAAGGAGGAACTGAATCAAGAAGGAAACAACAGTATCAAGAAATGAAACTAACAAGATACAGAGATGCAGATAGAAAAGTAGCATAGAAGAGTCATTGAGCCAATACTAACTTATTCAAAGGACCCCCTAGCACAAGATAGACCAAGTTTTGGTATTAATGTCTCTCCATAATGTCATCGGTTCATATGATAAAACCCTTTCTAAAGGCCATGAAGGTGGGTGGCTACTGGACACAGATGAGAGCAGTCGGTAGTTTTCCCCACCAGTACAAATCCCCTCAGGCATTGATAAGAGTAGCACCTGCTGAAACCAAAGCACAACATGCTTAAATTAGCGGAGGAAGACACAAAAGGCTAATGAAACCATGAATTGCAGCTGTGAATTCAAGAGTACTCATTTAAAAAAAAAATGAAATGATATGTATTGGAAGTTTCTTACTACCTTAGGGACCAGAGATAGTGATGAAGTTAATCACTGCCCCTTCAATGTTAGGACAACGGTTTTCCTTTTGTAGACAAAGCATTTCATGGGGAAGCAAACATTAGCTTTTTCAAAATGTGTGAATGTACCCTCTATATAAAGGCTTCTTAGTAGCACATGACCATAATCAGATTATAGCGGTCATGTAAGTCAAACTTATTGATGAGGAACTGAGATACTTGCTCAAGGTCACCTAGGTAAGAAATGCTAGTTAGGATCTGAACTCATATTCTGTGCTTCTAAGTTCATCATTTTTTGTTGCATCACGCTGCCATTTGTTCAAAGTGAAATCTACTGATGAGATGGAACATGTGGTAACATAAGAGAATTATCTTTTTTCCATTTTAGAGGTATAGAATTTTCTGTTATCCAATTATTATTAATTTAATAAGCAATCATGTCCTTTTTTTCTTTGATAAATTTGGGTCATAGGCCTATGGTTGCTGACTCAAAACATGATTAGTTTAGTGATTTGGGGGGTAGAGTTTCAAATAGAGATTCTGGATTAAATTCTGCAGAATGAGATGTACAACATTGACATGGACAATGTGGAGCTTTGTTTTCCTTAACTACATGGGGGGAGAGAAAATAAATACTCATTAGTTGGATAAATAAAATTTAATTTAAATAAAAAGGAAGTACGGTGAGAACTGCATGTGAAGACACCCTTCCATTTTCCTCTTGGTTTTATCTTTAGCAAGAGAAGTATTTGCTGCTACAATCTCTTGGGTCAAGACCAGTGTCTCATCATTCCATCTTTTTAATTTCTACTCAGTCCTGGTGAGTAAGGATTATTTTTCTAAATTCTTCTGCATGTAAAAGTAGGTCTTCTCTTATCTTTAAAATCCAATAACCATTGCAATAAAGTTGCCAAGATAGGTTCTATATGTATGTCTTCCTGGAATATTTAAACATATATACATGTAGCTTAAGGGAAGTGGATTTGTGCCCAGTCCTCTTCAAGATGTACAGTTATTCCTGCCTTGAAGGAGAGCAGGATAAGAGAAAGGAAGCCTAGGGACCCTGTTCTCCTTTGAGAGAAGAGGTATTTGACCAGAATTATGTATTTGTCCTCTGAAATATTCTTGGTGTAAGAAAATGATGAATTTAGAACAAAAAGTCACTAGCTTTTTTGATCACTATCCCTTAAATGGGGAAAGTACCCAAAGCTAATACCAACTGAGTTGGCTTCTTCCCATCAAATGCTGTTTATACAAAAGAATGTTGCCAATAGTAAATAATTAATGAACCCATCTATCCAAACTGATAACAAACAGACATTGAAGATATTATATAGATTAAAATATTCCAGAAAATACAATGTTCATCCAACCAAAGGAGAAGCTCTGATCTCACCTAATGGGACATAACCTCAAGTCTCTAGGGAGGCAAACTAAAAATAAAGGGACATGTTAAGGAGCTGCCTGACATGTCTGCAAGAGAGGCTCTCTCTTTCTATTCCCTGGTATTGGTCTCAAAGTGAGTCTGGAATTATGAGTGTCTTCTTTCTCAAAGAAGTTAAGAATGTTTTTCTTCTCCAAAATACTTATACCAACCCTGCCCCTATGACACAGTCATGGAGCATTACATCAGCATTCTTTACATACAAATTTCATACAAAAAGTTTCAGCTTCCCTAGAAACCCAGATTACAATAGGAAAAGGAACATGTGTGTAATAACATGAACAAGATTTTTAGGGAATATTATGTTTTCATAAAATACCTGTGATTTAGAAAGTGGCTACTACATTCATCCCTAGTTCCCATCTTCACTCGCTTGTCCTTCTTTTCTTTTTCCCAACCCCTCCAAAAAATGCCCATGATAAAACATAATGTGATCACATGGAGCATCAGTAGCTCATGGGATTTCTTTCCCAATTCAAAGGATCATGCCTTTTAGACCTAGATGAGATTTTAAAATTATCTAGTTCAGTTCAACTCCCTCATTCTATAAGACAAGAAAGTGAGGCTCAGAACATTGAATTGACTTCTGTCACTTAGATGTAATAGAACTCATTTTCAAATCCAAGTCTTTTTTGACTCTTAATCCAGGGCTCTTTACATTATACCATGTTTCTTTTTTATTCTTTCAATATGATATACAAAATAAATACTCAAAAAGCAAAAAAATAGGATTTTATTTCTGACCAGAATAATTAAGACCATTAATTTATTAAGCACTTAATATGTTTCTGACATTGTCCAATCACCAGGAATATAAAGAAAGACTATTTTCTATGCAGTGCAATGGAAAAATCATGAAGACCTGATCAGACATGTGTATATATACATATACATGTATGAGTATATACACACATATATAATGTTATATTTTATAATTCATGTGTATAGATGTATGTGTGCATATATATAACTTCCTTACAAGAAGGAGACTTTTTTTTTATATCTCCTGCACTAAAGAAGTTCGTTTAGAGGATTTAATGAATAGTACAAGTGGAATAAAAAATAAAGACAACTGTACTTCATATCACTTATTCTCCCACATACTTTGCTGCTTCTTCTCTTTCATCTTCCTGTTTCCCTTCCCTCTTCTCAATCTCAGCAAACATAATTGGAGGACAGAAGAAAATCATCAAGAGAAAAAGGTAAAGTTAGAAAGAGAGGAAACTAGAAAAGTCAAATATTGCTTTTCAAATAAAAATCAGCAATGAGAAAGCAGGTTATGATAAGGAGATCTGAAAAATATGTGTATTGAAGTGAGGGGGATGCTCTACCAAACACCAACATTTACTATTTTGTAAGAAAGACTGAATTAATTTTTTTCTTTTCTTTTTTATCCAAATTAAGAATACTTTATTTCTTTATACTTACAGAAATGCTTTGTGTCTAAATACTAGCTTTTAAGACAATAATGTTTCCAATTTCAAAATAAAAAGAAAAATATTTATTATTCTAGAAAATCATTCCATAAAGAAAGCCTTCTAAGTAAATATGAAATCATTAAAGTGTCTCAAATTAGAATTTTACCCTTTTCTTAGGAAAAAAACCTTGAAATTAGCACTATATAAAAGCAATTCAAGCTATAGGACATTTTACAAATATGAATGATATATTGCCTTGAGAAGTTATTGGTAGAAAGAAGAATTACAATTGTAAACAACTTTATTTTTTTATGTTAAAATTATGCAGTTCATGTTTATTTATTTATTTATTCATGTTTCCACAATTATGTGAGAAACAAAACAAAATGCAAGCAAACAATAATAACAAAAAAAAATGAGAATACTCTGTTGTGATCCACACTCAGTCCCCACAATCCTTTCTCTGGGTATAGATGACTCTCTTCATTATAAGACCATTGGAATTGATCTTAATTACCTCACAGTTGAAAAGAGCCAGATGGGGGCAGCTAGGTGGTGCAGTAGTTAGAGCACCATCCCTGAAGTCAGGAGGACCCAAATTCAAATCTGGCCTCAGACACTGAACACTTACTACCTGTGTAACCCTGGGCAAGTCACTTAAACCCAATTGCTTCAGAAAAAATAAAAAGAAAAAAAAAAGAAAGAAAAGTCACATTCATCAGAATTGATTATTGTATAATCTTGCTGTTGCTGTGTAAAGAAACCATCCTGCTGATCATTTCTTATAGAACAATAATATTCTATAACATTCATAACTTATTCAGCCACTTTCCAACAGATGGGCATCCAATTCAGTTTCTAGTTCCTTAGCACTATAGAAAGGAATGCTACCATAACATTTTTGTATATATATATTTGTGGGTTCTTTTCCCTTTTTTATGATCTCTTTGAGATACAGACCCAGTAGAGATACTGCTGGATCAAAGGGTTTGCACAGTCTGATAGCCCTTTGGGCATATTTCCATATTGTTGAATGGTTGAATCTACAGAATGGTTGAATCAGTTTACTTACAATTCCACTAGCAATGTATTAATGTCCCAGTTATCCCACATCCTTTCCAACATTCATCAGTATCTTTTCCTGTCACCTTGGTCAATCTGAGAAGCATGTAGTGATACCTCAGAGTTGTCTTAATTTGCATTTCTCTGATCACTAGTGATTTAGAGCATTTTTTCATATGGCTAGAAATGCATTTAATTTCTTCATCTAAAAATTGTCTGTTCATATTCTTTGACCACTTATCAATGGGAGAATTGCTTGTATTTTTATACATTTGAGCCAATT
Organism: Antechinus flavipes; assembly: GCF_016432865.1. Taxonomy (NCBI): domain Eukaryota; kingdom Metazoa; phylum Chordata; class Mammalia; order Dasyuromorphia; family Dasyuridae; genus Antechinus; species Antechinus flavipes. The sequence continues at coordinate 482,397,130 of NC_067398.1, read as the reverse complement.
CTCTACCTATTTTAGAAATGAGGCCTTTATCAGAATGCTTGGATGTAAAAAAATTTTTTTCCCCAATTTACTTCTTCCCTTCTAATCTTGTCTGCATTGGTTTTATTTGTACAAAAACTTTTTAACTTAATTTGATCAAAATTATTCATTTTGCATTTTTATAATGTGCTCTAGTTCTTCTTTGGATACAAATTCCTTATTTCTCCACAATTATAAGAGGTAGACTAACCTTTTTTCTTATAATTTGCTTATAATATCACTCTTTATGTCTATATCATGAACCCATTTTGATCTTATCTTGGTATAGGGTGTTAGGTGTAAAGTCTGGATCAACTCCCTTGAGGCCTCACAATCAGCCAGAGTCAGGATAGGCAAAAGTCCTTGGTCTTTAGGGGGAGAAGTGAAGGAGACAGACAAAAGTGCCTGGAGTTTTGTCTAAGATCTCTCCTCAGTTCTAGAGTATAGCATCTCCATCTTTCTCTTCCTCCTCCTGCAGCCAAGTGAGTTCTAGCCTCTGTCACCTCACCCTCTAATCCTTGCCTACAATTACATCTTTACATCAAATATTGAGCCAGCATCAATGGTGAGAAGAGCCATTTATCCACACATATGTTAATAGAGACATTGTCTTATTTTGAATAGGTAATTAGCCTTAAGTGCTCTGTTGTCTGATTTAAGTGCACCTATTCAAAATTTCAGCCCTTTACACTTAGGTGTGAGTTAATGCCTAGTTTCTGCCATACTAGTTTCAAATTTTCCCCAAAATTGGGAAACTAGTCAAATAGTGAGATCTTATTCCAGAATCTGAGGTCTTTGGGTTTATCAAACATTAGATTACAATAGTCATTGACTATTGTGTCTTGTGAACCTAACTTATTCTACTGACTGACTACTCTATTTCTTAGCCAATACCAAATGGTTTTGATGATCATTGCTTTATAATATAGTTTTACATCTGGTACAGCTAGGCCACCTTTATTTGTATTTTTTTTTCATTAATTTTCTTGAAATTCTTGACCAAATTTTGTTCTTTCAGATGAACTTTATTATTATTTTTTTTTTTAGCTCTGTAAAATAATTTCTTGGGAGTTTGATTTGAATGGTGCTGCATAAGTAGATTAATTTAAGTAGAATTGTCATTTTTATTATATTAGCTCAGCTTACCTATGAGCACTAACTTTATTTGTGTGGAAAGTGTTTTGTAATTGTTTTCATATGGCTCCTAACTTTGTCTTGGCAGGTAGACTCCCAAATATTTTATGTTGTCTACCGTAATTTTAAATAGAATTTCTCTTTGTATCTCTGGTTATTGGATTTATTGATAACATAAACAAATGCTGATGATTTCTGTGAATTTATTTTGTATCTTGCAACTTCGCTAAAGTTGTGAATTGTTTCTAGTAGTTTAGTCAATTCTCTAGGATTCTAAGCATACCATCAAAATTGCAAAGAGTGATAATTTGGTTTCTTCATACCTACTCTAATTCCTTTAATTTCTTTTTTTTCCTCTTATTGTTAAAGCTAATATTTCTAATTCAATATTGAATAGTAATGGTGATAGTAGGCAATCTTGTTTTACCCTGTTCTTGCTGGAAATGGTTCTAGTTTATTCCCATTATATATGATGGTTGTTGATGATTTAAAATAGATGCTACTGATCATTTTAAGGAAAACTCCATTTATTCCTACACTTTCTAGTGTTTTTTAATAGGAATGGGTAAAAATAGAATTATTTAAAAAATGAATATATATGTATATTTTTACAATCTTATTTTGTTGAATTTTCTCTTCCACCAGCTAGTGTAGCAATGTAAGCTCCCTTAATGGATTACATCCAATATGTAACTATATGCACACCTTTCTTGATCTCCTTACTATTACCTGCTCTCTCATTGTTATTAAAAAAAATAATACTATTAAAGAAAATCTTAACAAGTATCTTAGCATTTATAATTGGCAAGACAAAGAATAGGAATCTGATAAAAATTATATATATATGTATCTATCTTTCTATCTACACACATATATATGTATACATTTAATATTAGCATAGTGCATTTATGAATCATTGAAATCCCACTATTGTGAATGGCAAAGGTAAGCAATTTGATCTTGTTCAAAAGAGATTTGAGCCATTATATGTCCTATCCAAGGTCACTGAAGGAAGAAGAAGCTAATCCTCAATGAAGCTACAAGTTAGCATCATGGCTCCCCATGACATTTTCATTCTGGTATATTTGGCATGGCCCAGGAGCAAAACCTGATGGGTGCATGTTTTTCTTTCTTTATTTGATTTTATTTGACTGCCTGCCCTTAACAAATGGAGGATGTAGGTAACTATATACATCTCCCTGGAGCTGCAGTGGTAGCCTCCCTGGAAAATGCTAAAAGGACAATTCTTTTATGATTAGGAAGTTGGAAGTTTGACAGCTTCTGGAAATAAATGCCTATATTCCATTTGCTAGCAGACTGCTGGGGTTTGTCAGGCAACTGGATAAAAACATCAGCTAACACACTAAAGGTCAGGATTTCAGAAATGTTTCCACAATTGTATTATTACCAAGTATTAACAATTCTTTTTTTTGAAGGGGCCTGGTCATGTCCAAGGGAATGCCAGGTACATTTTTCTTAATGTATGAGCACAAGTTACACATAACAACCTAACAACACAATACTGCCTCTTTAATGCTAATCTATTCCTTGCAATCTACTAGATACATGTAGAATCATTGGTGTGTATCAAGAGAGCAAAATCAGATTCTGAAAATATCTGAAAGGATGCACTAGAGTGTACATAATAATGTATTTTAATCTGCCAGGCCTTAAAATTAATCATGAATTCCCACAGAGATTTTAATAATTTTTAGATGATGGTGTTGTTTTTTTTTTATATAGTAATATTCTTGGACAGAGTTCTCTAAAAGCTGTATGGGAAAACAGATGGGGGGAGGGGAAAAGGGGACAATTTTTCACTTGCCAAGTTACAGGAGATATGTTTACCAGACTAAGTATGTTCTCTTTTGCTCCTAACTAAAAAGCAAGAGAGGTGTTTCAGATAAAGGCTTTATCACTTCATAAAATTTGGCAAGTAGTAGTGAGTTTATTAGGGGTAATAATGTGCATTTGTAGTGCAGTGGAAAATGTCTTGGTGGGAAGAGACCCTGTATACCAAGATGATGTTCTAACCAGCATGTTAGACTTTACTATCTAATTTCCATGGCTTCAATGAAAGTCTGGAGACAAGACACCCTGATTATTCAGTTGCTACACACTGGTCAGGAGACTTGGGTTTCTCCACCAAGTTTGTGACTTTGGACAGGTCATTCAATATCAGTGTTTCTTTGTATCCTTGCCTGTTAAACATGATTGACAGTGCCTACCCTTTATGTCTCCAGAGATCATGGGAGAAATAAATATTAAAGTCCTTTGAGCTTTATGGAACAAAATTAGTACTATTACATTTCTTAAGGATTTTTCACAGTATTAGAATGAAACAATCTCCTAGGAGGTAAAGTTACCTTAATTTGACAAATATATAAGTGCTTATTATATTTATAACACTATGTTCAGGGCGAGGGAAGAGATTAGATAAAATAAAGCCTACCTTATATGAGGATTTATTGTATTGTAAGGGGAATTAGGTTCCCCCCCCCAAAAAAAAGTAACATTTAGGAATATTACCAGGCATTTAAAATTTAGTTAGCTCTACATTCTATTGCTCATGAGCCCCCATTTTCCCATCTGAATCCCCACTATCCAGAGATTATAGACACACCATAGTAACATAAAAGGGCATTTGCTTAAAATGGAATGCAAGGCAAATCAAAAAGAATCAAAATGTAGAAGATAATCTTGTCTACCATTTTCCAAAGTATCCTTGTCCATCATGTAGCAGGACTTACATGTAACAATTCATTAATTGCCAGGTATTTAAAAATCAGCATTTTAAGTAGTATCTTTGCTTAGTCATCTCTCTATCTCTACCTCTGCACAGCAAAAAGAATTGTGGGAGTAAAGTAGCTTCTCTCATCAGTAGCAGCAACAGAAGCAGAAGGTACCTAGGGAATATTAGCTTCTGAGTATGGTGGCAGTTTAGAGAGCTTGACTTCTTAATATAGTAGCTATTAAATAGTCACTAAGGGCAGCTTCTCATCATCATAATCAAGGTCTAACCAGAATGTGGAGGTCAAAAGATAGCTGCCACTCTCTTCTCCTTCCCATCCCCCATTTCTCTCATTTGAATTTTCCTATGTTCTTTTTTTTTTTTTTTTTTTTTTTTTTTTTTTTTTTTGAGAGAGAGAGAGAGAGAGAGGAGAGAGAGAGAGAGAGAGAGAGAGAGAGAGAGAGAGAGAGAGAGAGAGAGAGAGAGAGAGAAATCATGTCTGGCATCTTACCAGGCTTGGTGCAAATACTTTCATTCAGCCAGAACTTTCATTTGAGGAATATCACCTAATGTTAGCAAAGGCTTGTAGGAAATGAAATCTTGCATTTATCTATACCATTACATACCATGTGGATTAAAGTTTTGTAAAATAAACGAATTCAAAAGCATTTATTATGGACGTGTTTTGTGCTACACACGGTATTATGCTAGAGATACAAATACAATAGCAAAAAAAAAATTCTTGTCCTCAGGGAACTTTTATTTTAAATGAGGCAAAAATATTTATGTAACTGCTTGGTGGACTAGGATGAGTTTTTTGCTTTGGTGAGTGAGCTAATAGGACATACCAACTGATGTGCTTTATAAAGAGACAGACTTTATTTCTTTATATTTGAATAATTTAGCAAAGTGCCTAATAGATAATGGATACTAAATAAATGCTTGTTGACTTGATTGGACTTGATTAGATTACAATTCTCAGAGTAAAGTGGTAGAAAGAGACTTTGGGGTATGTCTATGGCAACAGGGCAGAAAATGTATAAGGTGAAGAAGCATAGTGTTAGTTTGATCATAACTGAGTGGTTTAGCTCTTTCTGGACATAGTCTTTAATTGTCTGGTTTGTTTTCAAAACAAAAGAGTATATGTGAGGTGGCAGGTTGTTACCCATAGGGAGGCACCAGCGAAGCTTCATAGAGAAGTATAGGAATTAAAGAGGTGAAGAGGAAAACAGAACATTTCAGGTACCAATCAAGCAGAGAGGAGAAAAATTAGAATACATATTGGTTAGAGAAAGGAGTCAAATTTGGCTGTCACATACAATGCACAGAGAAGTTTATTAGGAAATAAAACCGGAAAATTAACCAGGCACCAGATTTGAAGAGCCCTGAATATCAAGCAAAAGTTTACTTAGTATGTGATAAGGAACAACTTTTTAAAAATTTTGTTTTTGTTGTTGTTTTGTTTTTGTTTTTTGTACTTTGCATTTTTAAAAACCAGGGATATAAAATAGCTAGATCTTTCCATTACAAAAATGACTGTGATAGTGATTTGAAGGTTGGGTTAGAAAGGAGGAAAGAGTAGAAATAAAAAAAAAGAAGACTATGGAAATTGTAGTGGAATGGCAGTTAATACGGAGAGAAGAAAACAAATGTAGAGATGCAATTATCAGGGCTGGGTAACTGATTGCCTATGAGAAGTGAGGGATAAAGAACAATCAAGGTTAACCCCAATAAAATGCCAAGACAAATCCAAATGGGGAGACTGATGAATGATGGTACCAAATATCAAATAGAAATATCAAAAATGGAAAAGGAAGCAGATTTGAAGGAATGAATAATGAGCTCATTTCTACATATGCTCAGTATGAGGCTGATTAAAGAGCCAGGTACAAATCTCCCATAGAAAGAGAGAGATGAGGGTTTGGAGTTCAGAAGAGAAGCTGAGATTGGAGTTATCTATTAAGGAATCATCTGTGTGGAGGTGGGAGTGGAAACCAGATAAGCAAGTGGAATTGCTTAAGTAGAATTTGTCTAGGGAGAAAGGAGACCAAAGGGTATGATGCAAATTTGGTTTTCTGTATCCTTGAGTCAAGTAGAATATATTTCCACAATAAGTGCTCAGAAAATGTATTCACAGTGAATATACTGACTGTATGCTCATAATGTTTCCTGTAATCAAGGTATGGGAGCTCTCTCAAATGTCTTCTTTTCAAACATATTTTTAAAAACCTGTCAACTGTGATTATATTAGAACTTACCTTGTCTCCATTACAGCATAAGCCCTAAAGATTTCACTTTGATCTATGTTCTTCAACATTTATGGACATTAACTTAGAAGATAATATAGATAACAAAAATATTTTTACTCTTCCCCTTTGGTCCTGTTTTTAACCTTCTGCATTTCAAAAACATGCCCATTCTATTATTGGCTCATCCTGGCATTTCCATTAGCACCTTATTTTTTTTTTCCCTTATAATAGTCTACCATCCTTGTAACCTACTTCCTCTGGAATATTCTTCCTCAATTCCCTTTCTCTCCTCTGATACTGTCATCACTTTGATTTGGGTCCTCATCTCTTCATGCTTAGACAATTTTCATGGCCTTCTGGTTGATCTCTCTACTTCTAAGTCTTCTCTAGTAGACTCAGATATACTCCACTCAGATATCAACATGATATTTCTAAAGCATATTCTATGTCTTCCTTTCCCTCCAATTCAATAACCTCTCCTGATTCCCTATTGCTTCTAGAATAAAATCTAGAATCCTGTTTGCTTTTAGAGTCTTTCATCATTGAACCCTTATTATCTTTTCAGTCTAATTACACTTTACTCCCTTTCCTGTACTCTGATGCTGTGATTTGTGTCCTTGCTGCTCTTTGCATGTGATGCTCCATTTGAAGATTGTTCATTTTCCCTGGCCATTCCTTATATCTGGAATTTCTTGTATCCTGGATTCTCTGTCTTCTCTCAAGTCTTGGTTAAAACCTTACCTTCTAGAAGAAGTATTTCTTTATCATCCTTAATGCTAGTTCCTTCTTTCTGAGATAATTGCCAATTTATGTTGTATCTAAATTATTTATCAATCATTATAAATAGATTTGTACTAGATTATGAACTTCTTGAGGGTAGGACTTTTTTTGCCTTTTTAAAAAATTTTCAATGCTTAGCATAATGCCTGGTGTGTAGAAGTACTTAATAAATGTTCATTGATTTGACTTGATTGAACTCCAAGAACATTTTTCTATCTATTACACCAAGCTACTTCACTAAGTATAATCTTAGGATGCATTAATAGAAGTGTCCTACCTTTTTCAGTCAGAAGCCTCATAATTTTCCTTTTTGTGTACTCTATGCATCTTCAAACCCAACTATTCAAAATCTTCTGTAAACATCCTATCTTTCTCTATCCGCCTGTCTCTGCCCCCACTCTTTCCCAACTATCTGCTTACCTGTAATGTCCTTCTACTTCTATACTTATTACTCTGTTTATACTTTACAGTTCAATTCAGAAACTACCTTTTTAGTAGAGCTTTCCCTGGTCCCCAGTCACTAATTTCCTTTCTCTGTTGAGATGTCACATAACACTTTTTTTTTTACTTCATTCCCTTATTACATATGTATACACAAAATATACACACATGTGTATACTTGGAATTACATTTATATTTATACACATACATAATAAATGTACAATTCTACTTTGCTACAATTCTAATTTATGTATCACACTTTGATTCAGAATGTTGCATCTGTTAACGTCTATTCACGTGACACTGGGCAAATCATTCAACTTATCTCAAATTCATCATTTTAAAAATTGGACCAGATGATCTCTTGTGCTTTTTATAACTCTAAATTCTATAATTCTTCTTGAAATCTTATAGTTGGAAAGCTGCTGACCACCTATTTTTCAGTTCCCAATGAGCTCAAGATTAAAGATTATAGATTTAAATCATATTGAAGAATATTATAGTTTGACATTAAAAAGAACTTACACTGAGGCAGGTTGCCCAAAGGAGACTATGTAGCAGCATTCTATTGTTCGTGGAGATTTCTGAGATCAAGCTAGGTAATTATCTATTTTAAATTACAGAAGCAACTTAGTCTCTGAGAGTTAGTGAATGAGATTAAATGCTCTCTAAATTTCATAGGATTATAAATTTAGAGATTTAGAGCTGGGAGCTACCTTTTGAGGTCCAGGACTATTTGATTTTATGCACAACTGAGGGCATATTTTGTCTGTAGCTTAGTACACTAGTCACTAATATATTCATACAAGGTAAATTTTTGTACTATTGCAGCAATTGCTACTGAAGACATGGGTTTAATTTTCGATAAGTATTGTGCGACTGATCAGAGGCCAGCCACATAAGCAACACATGCTACATGCCCTGTAGGGAGTCCTTTATTTAGAGTGATGCATATTGGAGTTATTCTTTTTTTCATATGATTTACCATCAAAAATCTATTGAATGTGCCCCCAGAGAAGTACAGCTAGCTGTTGGAATAATCATACTGATGCTAAGGGATGGAAATGAGATAGGATAAAAGCTGAATAATATAGAAGGAATGCAGTTCCATGACCCCTGGTTCTACTGTTCTGCAATGTACTTTTGTAAAAAATATAATAATCTAACCAGAGTTCTCAGACTGGAATTAATACTTCCGCCATGAGTAACACTGACCTAGTGTTTGATAATTTAGAAAAAAGTTGATTCAAACCCACATTCATTTATTAAGTGCTTAGTACCAAACAGCCTTTATTAAGTGCTTATTAGGTTAAGTACGATGTTAGGTACTAAGTTACAAAGAATGGACAGTTCTTACCCTTAAGAAGTTTGCCTTCTGTTGGCAGAAAATATAGACTTCAAGTCATTGGTGGGAAAAAAAAGAAAACAAAAAGAAACAGGAAGTAATTTGGAAAACAAAAAGAAACAGGAAGTAATTTGGAATATGATCAGAAATAGTAAAAAATGAAAAACTGGGAAAAACATCAGATCTCAGAAGAACCATAGTTTGGATTTTTCTTGTGCAGCATAATAATTATAGAAATATGTATAAAAGAATTTCATGTTTAACATGTATTGGATTACTTGCCATCTAAGGGAGGGGGTGGAGGGAAGGGAGGGAGAAAAAAATCTGGGACACAAAGTTTTGCAAGGGTGAATGTTGAAAATTACCGTTACATATATTTTGAAAATAAAAAGCTTTAAAAATAAAATATTTTCTCTCATTGTGAAGGAAGGAAGGAGGGAGGGAGGAAAGGAGGAAGGGAGAGAGGGAGGGAGGAAGGAAGAGAGGGAAGGAGGGAAGAGTGGAGGAAAGCAGGAAGGCAGGAAGGAAGGAAGGAAGGAAGGAAGGAAGGAAGGAAGGAAGGAAGGAAGGAAGGAAGGAAGGAGGGAAGGAAAAGCATAGTCTTTAGGGGACTAGGAGTTTGTGCCATGGAGAACTTGGAACCAGGATTGCAGAGGGCATAGAACTTTCAGTCAGTCTAGCATAGAAGCCCTGAGAAACCAGATACTTGAGACTCAAGTTCAAGTAGGGTTTTGGACTAGGATCTATGACTGTACTCTTTGCAGAACTCAGTTAAATTGTGAACCCACTTTCCTTCCCTTCCCCAGAAACAGAGGTGGTATAGGGTGGAAAAGAGGATTATGTCTCCTATGTGTTTGGGGAATAAGTTTCTATATTTGGGGGCATATCTTTTGAAATAAATATTTCTGAGGAGAAACTTAAAACTTAGTATAGTATGTCTGATAGATTCGCTAAGGTTAGACTTCTATTATCTATGGTCACCTCTGCTTTTTCTTCATTATCCTCACCCTTCTTCCCCCAGAAGGCAAATCACCAAGTATATTCTCTAACCAAGGTAGAATTTTACTCTCTATGAGGTACTGCTTCTGATCCAAACACTGTGCTTGGGATCAGCAGATGAAAAGAATGAAAACGATGGCTTACACCAATAATCCTGCTTAGCCCATAAGTGTATATAAGATATAAGTGACAAGTCTCAATGGTTTATATACAATATACACTGCAGTGGGCATGTGTGTGTGTGTGTATGTGTGTGTGTGTATAGTCAGACTACTAGCTTGGCAGAGCAAATAAATCAAAATTAGGGGAAAAAATTAAAAAATGATCATGAAAAACAGATGGCATATAATTTAAACCATTCCATTATGAGATATTTAAGTAAGGAACTGATTATGAAAATGAGAAATTGACAAAAGAAATGACATCAACATTGATTACAATCATTTTATACAGAAATTCACCAGATGTAAGTCAATTGTGACAATAGGAAGCAAAAAATTCACCTAAATCAGAAAACAATTGACTGACTTGCTCAGTGGGTGGAGATGATGGTCAAAGATAATTTGAATTTAGATTACAAATTTCCCTGTAAAACCTAATGGAAAATGTTGATGATTAGCACTTTTATTTTATAAAACAAGGAGAAACAGGAAAGGACAACACCAACTTAAAGCAAGCTTGGCAAGGCAACCAACTAAATAATATCATCCTTAGGTCAAGAAAAATGGATATAATCTACAAAGAATATTGTAGTAAACCATTTTAATTAGGAAGGATAGTAAAGCCACCATATTTGGACATCACTGCCCTTGATCTGTTTATAGGTGAAGCAGAAATTGCGTTTAAAAAAATAGACAGAAGAAATAGTTTGAAAGCATATATAGAGGATATCTCTTTCATAAGACAGTTGTTAACATATTAAAGGATAAATATAGAAGGAAGGAAGATAGTAAAGGCATAGGGAAAAAAAAAAACCTCACACCTTATTGATATCCCCCAAAATGAAATGTCATTAATAACCACTAATTTATATGTCCATGTCCCCTAACACAAAAAAAATTATGAGATTAATCAATATACAAACCAAGGCCACCATAAATCAAGGAAATTTTCACAAGTGATATATAGCAATGCATTACAACTTGACCATGGTGCAATTGATTGAAAGATTTACAAAATATAAACTCCCACTAAGATTATTGCTTTTTTTTTTCTTATGACAAATATGTGTGATATGGTAGAACAGAATACTACTTTAAGGCCTCCTACCCATTCATAAAAATTATTCAGAATTTCTTAAAATGAACCCCTTTTGATGACTGACACCCTCTTTCTCTCCCCCATCTTTAGAAAGGCATAAAATGGGAATATATGCTTTCCAAAAGTGTTCTCCATTTTGATGAAGGAGATCTAACTCAAAGTCCAAGTGAAAATGAGAGATTTTCTATGGATGGTGAAGTTTTCTTGTTTGTGGATGCCTTGGAACATTGTAGAGGCTTCTTGAAGAGATTTATAACCACTCAAAGGAATTTGATCTGATTGTCCTTTTTTATTAAAGTTTTTTAATGTTCAAAGCATGCATGGATAATTTTTCAACATTAACCCTTGCAAAATCTTATTTTCTAATTTTTCACCTCCTTTCCCCTACCTCCTCACCTAAATGGCAAGTAATCCAATATATACTGTACATGGTAAAAAAAATATGTTAAATCGAACATATACATACATATTGATTGTTGCGTAAGAAAAATCATATCAAAAAGGAAAAAAAATGAGAGAAAGTGTTATGCTGTGATCCAAACTCATTCCCACAGTCCTCTTTGGGTTTGGTTGACTCTCTTCATCAAAAGATCATTGGAACTAACCTGAATTATCTCATTGTTGAAAAGAGCCATGTCCATCAGAATTGATCATAGTATAATCTTGTTGCTATGTACAATGATCTCCTGGTTCTGCAAATTTCACTTAGTATCAGTTCATGTAAGTCTTTCCAGGCCTCTCTGAAATCACCTTGCTGATCTTTTCTTACAGAACAATAATATTCCATAACATTCATACCATAACTTATTCAGCCATTCTCTAACTGATGGGCATGCACTCAGTATCCAGTTTCTTGCCACTACAAAAAGGGCTGCCACAAACATTTTTGCACATGTGGGTCCCTTTCCTTCCTATAAGATCTCTTTGAAATATAAACCCAGTAGAAACACTGCTGGGTCAAAGGGTATGCATATTTTGATAGCCCTTTGGGCACAGTACCAAATTGCTCTCCAGAATGGTTGGATCACTTCACAACTCCACGTGTCCCAGTTTTCCCACATCCCCTCCAACATTTGTCATTATCTTTTCCTATCATCTTAGCCAATCTGAGAGGTGTATAGTGTTACCTCAGAGTTGTCTTAATTTGTATTTCTCTGATCAATAGTGATTTAGAGCATCTTTTCATATGACTAGAAATCATTTTAATTTTTCCATTAAAAATTGTCCATTCATATCCTTTGACCATTATCAGTTGGAGAATGGCTTGAATTCTCATAAATTTGAGTCAATACTCTATATATTTTAGAAATGAGGCTTTTATCAGAACCTTTGAATGTAAAAATGTTTTTCCAGTTTATTGCTTCCCTTCTAATTTTGTCTGCACTAATTTTGTTTGTACAAAATCTTGTTAATTTAACATAATCAAAATTATCTATTTTGTGTTCAATAATGAATTCCAGTTCATCTTTGGCCACAAATTCCATCTTTCTCCCCAAATCTGATTATCCTTATTGGACAGAATTCATGAATCATTAATATCCACTCTCCCAATTATGACATACAGTCAAGTGGGGAACTATAGAACTTATCTATCTGGGATAGAGAATAAAAATGAATGGTGGAATGGGTCCATAGTTGAATAAAAGGAAAAAAAAAACAGATCAGATTGTAGAGCTCCTTTAAAAATCCCAAGCTTTCTTCCAAAACAAAAGCTGGTATTAAAAGAATTTCCATGATATTGGAGATGAACAACATGTGATAAAATTCTGTAGAGCATAAATAATAATTATACAGGACCAACCAGCATGGGTTGTGATTTGTATAACTAGAGGTAACATTTAAATTTATTTATTTATGTATCTTAAATACACCCTAGGATTTTCTTGTTTCACTGGAGAGATTCCCAAACCATACTGATTAAACCACTGACTTATTTTGCATTCTGATCAATGTGCCCTTTGCTGCCACCCATTCCTTATGCTAGTTTGAGAATTGTCCAGACCGTTCCTGATTTTTCAGAAGAGGAGTATCAATAGCATAATATCTATACATGCATCCAGCCTGAATGACCTTGCTGCATAGCAGATGCTTATTGGGAAATGATGTGGAGGAACTTAAAAGTGTAATGATAAAAGATGGGGGTAGTAAGGCAGTATGAATACATTGTAGAGGACTGTCTGCACAATGCTCTGATTCTAGTTGACTTTTCCTCTCTCCCACCCTAACAGGATCTTATATAAACCATGGACCTGGCACAAGATAAAAAGAGAGATAGTGAGTATAACTTCTTCTTGACTGAGGACTAATAGCGGTGACATAGAAAGAAAGGAAGAAACTAAAGGTTATTCCTGTGTCCAGGCTGCAGAGCCATAGGCATGTTTTACTCTCATTTCCCTATAGTGGTGTTGCAAGATAGTGAAGATGTGAAGGATATTTCATTAACTAGGGCTGTTGAAACAGCAGTGACAAAGAGATATGATTAAAAGTGGCATGTAAAGCTGTGGTTTTCTTCCTCTCTTTCTCAGACTCTCTTTGGTTTCTTAGCTGGTTGAAGCTGTTTCTTGGACCAGGAGTCAGAGCTCTAGAAAAAAAAATTCAATTTAGTCTCTTTTGTTGTATGCTTGGCTTGCAAATGGATTTTTAGGATTTCTGTATTAGTGCTAAATACACCCTGCAAAGAAGTTATTGGCATATTTGGTTTTGAGCTAAAATTTCCCCAGAGTAAAACACACAAAGTATATTTCAGTCTTGCATTGATAAACATATACTTCCCCACCACCACCCATACACACACACATAAACACATTTCTCCAGTTGTTTCAGTCTATTTATCATGGGCAAAGAAGGAGGCTTCCCATTCAGATGGGTATTGTCAATGGAGATGGTGGTTCACACTTGGATACCCAGCTCCCCACTCTTTGGAGCATCTGCCCAGTGTACCTTTTTCTTTCTCTATGCTATGAACTATTTGTCCTTAGGCAACAATCTCATTCTGAATATGGGGACAGATAGCCACATCTGCATGTACTATAAGTTTCAAACCACTCTTCAGCTATCTCATAAGTGACATAATTGCTATACAATATATAGCAGTATTACATGCCCCCTTTGGTCATTTCTTCTACTCCTGGGGGAAAAGACTTTGTAGAAGAGGTCATACAACTGTTTAGTATCCAAAAAAGATGTCCAGAAATCCAGTCTCTATGAAATAAACTTCAGATGAAACTAGTCTATTGTATGGAATTCAACCACTGGCACACTCAGCTTGTGACTATCAGGAATGCCAAAAATATGGTGAAGACACCACAATTAGACACATTTCAAAAGACAAGTACCATATGAAGTACAAGATCAGAGCCAGATGACACTTCAAATAGTCAATTCCTTTCCCCATTCTTCCTTTCCCCTGCCATAAAAAAAGACAACAAAAGAAATGAGAAAGTTTGTTAGAGCCCCTAAATACATAATAGTACAAAGAAGGTGTGAGATCTAGAAAGCATATTTTTTGTCCAGTTTTTATGAAAAGATATCTTTCTTATTCTAGGACAGCAGATCTTATTCACCTAAAGGAACTTGAGGTGTAATTCATATGCCAGATAAGTATCCAGGCACATGGCAGTGATGAAAGAGAGAAAAATGTTTTTGAAAAATCTTTCTTATCAAGGAGAAATCTATATATGTGATTTCTTTGGGTAGAAATTTTTGAAAGAAGCATAATAAATATGACTGACCCTGAAAGGTTCCGGGATTAGAAGACTAGCTCTGTTGAAAAATATAAGTAGTGAAATTGAAACTATTTCTAGCCATATGAAAAGATGCTCCAAGTCATTATTAATCAGAGAAATGCAAATTAAGACAACTCTGAGATACCGCTACATACCTGTTAGATTGGCTAGAATGACAGGGAAAGATAATGCGTAATGCTGGAGGGGATGTGGGAAAACTGGGACACTGATACATTATTGGTGGAATTGTGAACACATCCAGCCATTCTGGAGAGCAGTTTGGAACTATGATCAAAAAATTATCAAACTGTGCATACCCTTTGATCCAGCAGTGTTTCTACTGGGCTTATAGCCCAAAGAGATTTTAAAGAAGGGAAAGGGATCTGTATGTGCAAGAATGTTTGTGGCAGCGCTCTTTGTAGTGGCCAGAAACTGGAAATTAAGCGGATGCCCATCAATTGGAGAATGGTTGAATAAATTGTAGTATATAAATATTATGGAATATTATTGTTCTGTAAGAAATGACCAGCAAGTTGATTTCAGAAAGGCTTGGAGAGACTTACACGAACTGATTCTGAGTGAAATGAACAGGACCAGGAGATCATTATACACTTCAACAACAATACTATATGATGATCAATTTTGATGGACCTGGCCGTCTTCAACAATACGATGAACCAAATCAGTTCCAATAGAGCAGTAATGAACTGAACCAGCTATATCCAGCGAAAGAACTCTGGGAGATGACTATGAACCACTACATAGAATTCCCAATCCCTCTATTTTTGTCTGCCCGCATTTTTGATTTCCTTCACAGGTTATTTCAAAGTCTGACTCTTTTTATACAGCAAATTAACTGTTTGGACATGTATACATATATTGTATTTAACTTATACTTTAACATATTTAACACATCGGTCAACCTGCCATCTGGGGGAAGGGGTGGGGAGAAGGAGGGAAAAAGTTGAAACAAAAGGATTTGCAAGTGCCAATGCTGAAAAATTACCTATGCATATATCTTGTAAATAAAAAGCTATGATTTAAAAAAAAAGAAAAATATGAGTAGTACTACGAAGAGTTTGGGTTCAGATTATGGGCCTCCTCCCCACTATTACTCCTAACTTGCCAGAATAATAATGCACATAGTTTTCTTGATCAATGATCGTCCTCATCCTCATTATCATCATCCTGAGGTCACATAGTATAGAGGAAAGTGTTAAGTGGAAAGAATCTTGACTTAGAGTCAAGAGTCATGGAATTTGAGAATTATAAAGAACTTCAGTAACCTTCATTTAATTTAGTACACATGCTAAAGGAATCCTGATTGCAATATAGCCAAAAAGAGATTTGAAACATAAATTTAACTCCTGGTTCTGACACTTAACTGTGTCACTCTGATCAAATCATATAGCCTCTCTAGATCTCAATTTCTGCATTTGCAATATGGGAATAATAATACTGACACTATGGAAAGAACCTTGGCTCTGGAGTCTAGGATTGAAGTTCAAATCCTAACTCTGTCGCCATTTGTGTGATCTTGGGTAAATCATCTAATTTTTCTGGACATCAATTTTTTTAATTTATAAAATGAGACTGAATTAAATAGCTCCTATGATCCCTTCTAGCTCATTATGATCTACATAAGTACTTGTCTTTGAGACATATTAAAGGAAAATAAAATGCTTTGTTGCTATCAAAGAGAAATTAAAATACTACTACTGCTATTATAATACTGTTTAGCTTACTTGGAAACTTTGTTTATGGTTTGCTATCATGGGAATTTTTCTTCTTTAAATATAGAGAGTTTTCAACTTTGATAGAAGGGTAAGGATAATGTCCCAAAAATATACATGGAGGGACCTAGATATATGAGTTAAGCTTATTTCCATATTGCAAAGAACATCACAGTAATTGGAAATCCAATGCAGAGCCCCAAATTGTCAACTTCTCCTCTAGCCTTCAGTGTTTCTAGACTCATACCTTTACTATTATAGGCCACCATGGAAAAAAGATTCTGTCAGAAAAATTATCAAACCATATTTAGCCACCTTCAGAAATCAACCTTGTAATTTTTTAATTAAACTATATTACTTATGTTCTACCATTTATATGGATTTTGCACAGCTGTTTACACTAATATGCGTTAAAATGGGTAATTACCACAGCAATCACAGTCTGACACAACACTCTTGCCAGCTTTTAAATATATAGCAGCATCTTAATCAAACACAAACATCAAGGTAGATCCTGAAAGCTGCCAATTTGTACACTGGATTAATAGTAATAAATGTTACACTTCAAATAAAAAATAAAATTTTGCATATTTCATGCTAATACGCTAATGTATGGTATATCTTGATTTTTATGAGTGGAGGAATTAATCCATTCACATGCAACACACATATATTTATGTCTACTACACACCAGACATTGTATTAGAAGCTGGGGACAAAGATACAAATGAAATAATCTCTACCCTTAGGTAGCTTACATCCTATTGGGGGGAAATTACATGGATAATTAAAGACAAAATCTATAGAAAATAATTTCTGAAGTGAAGGAACTACTAAAGAGGGAGTGGGTAGGGATCTGGCTAGAGGAGGTATAGATGAATGCTAAGAGGCAGATGCAAGGAAACAATACAGATAGATGGGGGAGAGGAAAAAAGGAGAAGGCACAGTGTGGTTGATTTCCTATGGGTTAATGTAAAAGCTGAATCACAGAATCTAAGTGTTGGAGAAACCCTCAGAAATCATCTATTTTAACTTGTATTTGAATAAGATCATCCCTGCCTCCTCCCACATATTCCTAAAGTGGTCCTTTGCTTAAAGATCTTAGGGTGCAAAGAAAAGGATTTGTTGCAGGGAAACATCTATCTTAAAGGCAGTTCATTCCACTTTTATATAGTTCTAATTATTATGGTGTTACCCAAAATTTGAGATTGTGGGGAAAATAGAAATTGTGCTGAAGGACTGAAAAGATGAGAGATACTCAAAGAATGTGACTGATTCCTTCTTCACTAATGATTTTATAGGTTTTAATATTTCATTTTTTATTAAGTCAATTTAATTCAGTTTAACACAATTTGACATTTCTCAAATACCTACCCTTGGCTAAGTGCTAGCTACAAAGAAGAAAAATGTTACAGTTTGTGTCCTCAAGGAACTTAGAGTTGTAGTGATTACAAATATGCAAATAAGAATGACATAGGGTAGAATGTAATAACAGGAAAAGAGAGAAACAAAGTTTTCTAGGAAAATTTGAAGGGGAAGAAATCACTTTAAGTTTAGGGGAACAGAGAAGAATTATAACAAACAGAGATGAGGAAGAAGTATGTTCTAGTTATGGAAAAAAGATTTTCCTGAATATAGGGAGATGGTAGAAGACAGAATGAAACTGGGAGAAAACTAGTAGTCCAATTTGCCTACAGCCTAGAATACCTGAAGGAGAAAAGTACTTTGGAAAGATATGTTTAAGCCACATTGTATAATTTCTTAAAAACCAGGTTAAGGCATTTATACTGTGTCCAACAGGCAATATATCTTCACTAAAGTTTTTACTTAAGGTAGTAAAATAAGAATTTTTCTCATTTGTTTTTGGTAAATTTGTTGTTGTTATCTTCATTGAATAGTAATAATATGTTGTAGTATTCCTAGCTATGAGGCTACAAGCCTTTGGCCTCCTTTGTTTCATAACTAAACTATTTTTTCTAACATAATGTTCATCATTCAAACCTATTCCCCACCTTTTCACTGAAAGAATCCCAGAGTCCCAAAGTAGATATTGATTTAATTTGGAGAATCTTGATAAATTCTTTGTAGAATTTCTCAGTCTCTTCATCCTCTAAGCAGACGCTGGCACATAAAGCTACAATGATTTTCAAAGATGAACTTTTTGCAAATACTTAGCATGAATTCTGTGAATGAGATGACCAAATTTCCCATGAAATGATATTTCTTTTTGAATAATAAAAGCAATTCTACCAATTCCTTTATTTGTTTCTTAGAGAAGAATTTATTGCCTTCTAACCATTTAACTGAAACTTAATTTTTGCCTTCTGGTTTTGTTTGTATCAAGAATGTCAAAATCCATATAATTCCGTACCTCTAATGTTCCACTCATTGGTCATTGGACTAGTATCACAAGTATGGCTAACCAACTTCTAAATTAACATTTGAGTGGTTTAAAACTGTGTAACTCTTATCCTCTGACCCCCCTTTCTGTCACTTTGTTACTTGATTGAAGAAATAAAAGAAGATTGCCAGAATTGCAGGCCATTGTGAATTTTGCTTTTTATTTATTATTATTTTAGGGGATATCATAGCTAAAGAATTTATCACCAAGAGATTCTTCTACTGGTAAGGAGCCTCTCCATGTATAGGTAGGCAGATTCTCAGAAAACAGACATGATCTTTTCCTAAAATCATACTCAAAGCTTTTTTCGCATTGGTAGAGATTCTTATGCTGGTACCCTGATGACATAGTCCTCTATAACTCAGAAAGACCTGTATTTCTCAATGTGGCATAGGAGACAGAACTTTGTGAAGAACAGGGGTTTGCTTGAGAAAAGTATCTGCAAATGGTGAACACCAAGTGAGAACACACAAAATGAAAATATTTGTATAAGCAACCTCAACCCCAAATCTATTGATAGGGCACTCTCTCATATCTTCTCAGAGTCTTTTTCTTTAGCAATTTGAAGTGGGATTGGCAGGGTTTGAAGTTAGATGAGACTCAGTGACTTAAAGGAAACTCAATGAAGACTGAAGAGAATGTAGTTTGAAAATTGAACTTTCTTCTCTCATGCTCTCACCAAATTTATCCCTTTCCTCCTACAGGTCAAGGTATTAATTTCTGCCAATGAGGAAAGAATCCTACATTAATAACCTTGAGTACTGGGATAACATAAATATCTCATTTTGGAAATCATTGTCAAATCACTACAACCTGACCACTGTCTTCTTAGGAGAAAAAAAAATCAAAATAATTGCTAAGTAGCAAGGAGGGATAAATATAAGGGGAAAAAAAAGATATGCTAGGCAGTTAAAATAATTACAATTTTACCTTCTTAAATAAGTTATTGACATTTAAAAAATAGGAAATGGAAGAAAGAACATTGATATTGTATTGATGATTACAATTTCATAATCATGTTTTTCTACATAATGTAATAATCACTGAAAATGCATAATTATCCCCCCCCACACACACACACACTTCAAAAACTTAACCTACTTTGCCAAAATAAATTTTTTTTTCCATTTTTGGGCCTTTCATGCGCTACTTTTCATGCCTGAATGACACTCCCTCCTGACATCCAGAATATCTAATTTCCTTCAAAGCATTTCAGATTATTTTACTATCAAGGAAAACAAATTATTGTTATAAAGAAGACAAAGAAACAAGGTGATATCAGGATGTAATTTGAAATAACAACAAGAATGAAATAGTCCTGGCCCTCAAAAAGATTATATTCTACTGAGGAAGGCAACATTCACACATTTAAATATATACAAAATATATTCATAGTAAATTGGAAGTAATTGAGAGTGGGAGGGGCAAGGCATCACACCTAGGGTAATAAAGAAAGATCTTGCATAGGAGATAGCACTTGAGTTGAACTTTAAAGGAAGCTAGTAATTTTGTGAGGCAGAGGTATGACTTCAGGCATGTCATTTAATCTCTCAGGGATTCAGGCAATTCTCTAGCACAATAAATTGCAAAGGAAGAAATACCAATGTGCAATGGGAAAAGAATGGGAACTTGCTGGGAGTTCCTTAAATCAGTGAAATAACAGACCTGATAAAATATAATGTCTATGTTTGGTGTGTATATATTCTACTTCTGATGCAAACTGACCTTGGACAAACCATTCAGTTATCTGGACCTCAATTTCCTCATCTATAAAATGAATGGTCTATTAGATGAAATTTCTTCTGGTACTATATGGATGATCTTATATAACACACATAAGTGTATACATTGTATATTTTGGTAAACTGATATATATATATATATATGTTTGTGTGTGTATATATATATATGTGTGTGTGTGTGTGTGTATAAATATATTCTTATGTATGAATATTTAAGATTTTTTATTATACACATTATTATTTAATCTTAAATATGCAGTTTATACACATGCAACTAAATCATCTCCACAATTAAAATTGTTCTTCAAGACCCCCTCATAGTATAGAAGTCACAGTGATTTCCCAAAGCTGTGTCAATGGGTCACAAGTTCCTGTAGATCCTGTCCTATCCATCCGTGCTCCTTTGGATTTCTCCATCATAGCCCCTATGTGCCCACAATGGAACCTTCCTTCTCCTCCTCTTTCCATCTTCCTTTTTCATATTGTCTTCTTCTATAGCTTGTAAACTCCTTAAGGTTAGAGACCATCTTTTTTTTCCTTTTCACATTGATATTTCCAGAATTTAGCATAGTACTTAACACATAGTAGACATTTTATGTTTATTATCTGACTACTTAACTGGAAAAGCTTTGAGTCCAGGCTTGGTGATATTCCTGTGTCTCTTGTCTGAGGACCTACCTAGTTAAGTTTGACAAACTCATCAGTAGAGGGTTGGCCACCAGGTAATGAATTTTTTTTTCAACCATAACAACTCATTAAGATTCTCTAAGGTTCAGAGGGGTTTCAACATGAACCAGTGGAGGGAATACCCACACTGATGAAATCATAGGTCCTTGAAGTATAAAATCATAAAAAAAAAAAAAAACTTTCAGTTAATCAGAATATGTGTAGGAATACAAGGTGTTCCAAAAGTCTTAGTGCAATTTCAAGCTCTTAAAGTTTAAATTAAGTAAATTTATAAGTAAACTAAATAAAGCTTAAGTAAATTAAATAAATAAGCTATTAAAGCTCAAATTAGCTTAAAGTTTCAGTAAGACTTTTGAAACATCTGCAAATTTATTAGAATGAATGGAATCTTTTCTAAATATGTGCACAGGATAAAAATTCATATTTGTATAGTACTTTAAAGTTTGCAAAATGCCTTTCCTCACAGCAATCTTATGAGATTTTCTTCAATGTACACATGAAGTAATTGAGTCTCAGAGAGTTTAAGTGACTTGATCATATAGGGTAGTAAGCTTGGGTATCATATTATACTGCTTCTCTATAAACATGCATGTATATATATATATATGTATATATATATATATATACACAAAAATATATAATAGCTCCTTGGATAAGAAAATTACATAGTTAGCTAAATGACTTCCATCCACTATGACATCTGGAAAAATAGATGTTTATGATATTTAATGACAACTACTTTTCAAACCATTTTTCATTTCTGAGTACCATTTTTCTCATCTATAAAATGTGGAGGCATAAGAATAGATCTTGAAGATCTCTTTCAATTCTAAATCTATGACCTTATGTCCTCTGTAACTTCCCATCACAGATAATTATTTGCATCATTTTCTTGTCCTCTACATTTGGAGATCTTGGTTTTTTTAGTTTTTCTGGCACTAATTTCATGTGGCATTTGGGCAAATCAGAATTTTTTTTATCTTTTTAGAGTCTAGTTTCCTGACCTCTATATGTGGAATAACAATAAAAATGCCCTATTACCGCACATGTACATTATAAGGATAAAAATAGAATACTCTATGTTAAAGGATTTTGGCAAAATAAAAAGCGACATACAAATAGAATATATTTGCATTATTTTATTTTTGATTATTTTTACTACAATGTAGTAAATGGTGGTGTGGAAATTCCCTCCAATAAGGCAGATTGTAGTTTATGCTTATGTAATCAGCTGATAGATAAATAGATTGATATGTATTAGGGAAATAAAGCCTTCATTAACTACTTACTATAGTCGAGGCACTGTATTAAGTACTAGGAATACAAATACAAATAAGTATAATAATGTCTATTTTCAAGGAGCTTATATTCTTTTTTTTTAAATTAAGGGTTTTTATTTTCAAAACATATGCATGGATAATTTTTCAACATTAACCCTTGCAAATTTTGTGTTCTAATTTTCCTCTTTTTCTCCTCCTCCCCCTCTCTCCCCCCCTCCCCCCCCTCGATCCATTATATGATAAGCATGGGAGAAATATATGTTAAATCCAATATATACATACATATTAATACAATAATCTTGCTGCACAAGAAAAATCAAACCAAATAGGAAAAAATGAGAAAGAAAATAAAATGCAAATAAACAAGAACAAAAAGAGTGAAAATGCTGTGTTGTGAACTACTCTCAGTTCCCACAGTCCTCTCTCTGTCTATAGACGGCTCTCTTCATCACAAGATCATTGAAACTGGTCTAAATCATCTCATTGTTGAAGAGAACCATATCTATCAGAATTGATCATCATACAATCTTGTTGTTGCTGTATACAATGATCTCCTGGTTCTGCTCATTTCACTTAGCATCAGTTTATGTAAGTCTCTCTAGGCCTTTCTGAAATCATCCTGCTGATCGTGTCTTATAGAACAATAATATTCCATAACATTCATATACCATAACTTGTTCAGCCATTCTCCAACTGATGGGCATCCATTCATTTTCCAGGTTCTTCCATGACAAAAAGGGTTGCCACAAATATTTTTGCATATGTGGGTCCCTTTCCCAAGGAGCTTATATTCTAATGAATGTAATATATAGAAGAAAGCTAGAAAAACAGATAAGGAATAGGGAGGTAGCCTAGTATGGACTTATCCATGTCTTTCCACAAATCCACCATAAGGATAGCCCCAAAATGTGATTGGATTTCCCTGAGTTTTCTAATATTGTATTTGTCGATAGAGCACTAGCTCTATTTATCAGTAATATTTCCCCTTCACAAAGTGATCATCTTGTCTTCCCTCCACCACTTCCCCAACATTACTGTGAGAACATAATTTGCCCTGTTTCCCTTGAATAATTCCTCAAATATAATGTGTCACAATCTGTACATCCCTGATTTACTTCTTCATTGTTCTTTAGGTGATTCTTAATTTCAATTCTTTAGAGAATGTAGTATTTCATAATGAAACCATGCACTATCACTGGAGGAATATTGATATTAAAAAGTAAGATATTTGTTTCAGGAAGGAGCTTGGAGTCAATGTAATCTTCCAGAGGCAATTTGGTTCAGTCTTTTCCTCTTATTCAATTTTGTACCCAGTTTATGCATTTGAGATGCATGTATTGATGGTCCAGGTGAATGGAATATATTCATTGAACTGCATTTCATAATCTGGATGTTAGGCATTCCCATTTGTGTGGTATTTCCTAAGTGAATAGCTAGACTGAAAACTTTAAAGTAGTTAGTGGATTTCATTTGGAAAGTTCAGACATGATAGGGGTTTGATACAATCAGTCTGCTTCTATGAGGAAATGAAAATATACGGAGAATCTTACCTTTTCAATGTAGACTCTGTGCTAGACTTCCTTAAACATCTTTAGCAAGCATATGTTTCTCCATTTTATGTTTTATTTAAGAAGAACAAGAATTTAAAAATACTTTGAAGAATCAAGTTGAATCATTTGACACATCTGGTGTTTATACTCAGAACCATATATTTAATTTCTTTTGTCATTTTGAAAGTCTTTGCAATCCTAAGAGGCATTGGTAGCAAAGGTAGAGAAAAAGTTATGAAATATGAAGTGGAAGTACCTAAAATTTTTTGAGTTTTCAAGTGTCTAAAAAAAAATGCTATTAGTTGATATGCCTGGGCTTTAGATGTTTGAAAAACAAAATCATCTCTTTGTTCATTTTTTAAAGAATTTGGTTTGCTTTTTGAATGATGAATTGGGGGCAGCTAGGTAGTGCAATTACATAAAGCATTGGCTTTGAAGTTAGAAGGACCTGAGTTCAAATTTTGCCTCAGACACTTATTAATTATGTAATCCTGGACAAGTCATTTAACCCAGATTGCCTCCAGAAAAAAAATAGCAAGAAAAATGAATGGGAGAGATTTTGTGGGATATCCTTAAGATATCCATTTTGTTCCATCAAATAAAACGTACTTTTAAAAAAGATTGGGAACAGGTGTGTTATTTGTAATGGAGAGGGGGGTGGAATCAAGATGGCAGAGAGCAGATATGACTCTCTGTGACCTCCTTTGATGTTCTCTCAAACCAACAGCAGATTAAGCCTCTAAATTGGTTTTGAACTCAAAGAATCCACAAATATTTGGAGTACAACATATTTATAGAAGAAGTTACCTTGGAAGAACTTCAGAACAGGTCTGTTTCAAATGGACAGGGGGACAGTCTGCTGACCAAGGCAAGAAGCTGGGGCCAGGAGTCAGAGTGTTGTAACTTTCACGCACCTGGTAATGTTCTGTGAGTCTTTTAGGCCACTTTGTCCTGGTTGCAAGCAGATGGTTTGGCAGATTTGCATTTTATAAAAGGCAAATTGTAAACCACTGAGCCCCAGAAGAACACAAGACCTAGACGCAATTACCCACTACTAGCAAATCAATCAGCAGAAATGCCCCGGGGCAAATTAAAGCAGCTGTGGCTCCTTTCCATTGAACAGATCTCAGGCCTTAAAAAAATGAATAAAAAACCAAAAAAGAACTCTCACCATAGACAGCTTTTATGGAGAGAGAGAAGAACAAACCTCAAATCTTGATGTTCCTAAAGGCAAAACAATTCTAGATGAAGCCCCAAAGACAGACTTGAGCTGGTCCCCATTTCACAAGGCTTTCTTTGAAGATTGCATAAAGGATCTTAAAAGAGAGTTAAAAGAAAAATGGGGAAATGAAATGAGATCATTGAAAGAAGGAATGGTAAAAACATATAATGCCCTATTTGCAATGGAGAAACTGGATGCATTCCCAATAAGATTAGAGGTGATACAAGGACTCCCATTATCACCACCATTATTTATTGTCCTAGAAATGTTGGCTTTAGCAATAAGAAAAGAAAAAGAAATTAAAGGAATTAGAATAGTCAATGAGGAGATAAAATTATCACTCTTTGTAGATGATATGATGTACTTAAAGAATCCTAGAAAATTATCCAAAACCCTACTTGAAATAATTAACAGCTTTAGCAAAGTTGCAGGATATAAAATAAATTCATACAAATCACCAGAATTTCTATATATTATTGACAAAGACAAGAAAGAGATAGAAAAAAATTCCATTTAAAATAACTGTAGACAAAATAAAATATTTGGGTATCTATCTGCCAAGACAAACCCAGGAATTATATGAATTCAATTACAAAGCCCTCCTCACATAAATAAACTCAGATCTAAACAATTGGAAAAATCAATTGCTCATGGGTAGGCCAAACTAATATAAAAAAAATGACATTTTGCCTAAATGATAGGTAAAAAAAATGTTCAATGTCATGCCAATCAAACTGCCAAAAAATATTTTATATAGCTAGAAAAAATAACAACAAAATTCATCTGGAAGAACAAAAGGTTAAGAATATCAAGAGAATTAATAAAAAAAAAATACAAAGGATGGTTGCCTAGCAGTACCAGATGTAAAATGATATTCTAAAGCAGCAGTCATCAAAACAATTTAGTACTGGATAAGAAACAGAGTGGTGGATCGGTGGAATAGATGAGATATGCATGACACAATAATCAATGACTATAGTAATCTGATATTTGATAAACCCCCAACTCCAGGTTCTGGGTAAGAACTCACTATTTCACAAAAATCATTGGGAAAACTGGAAAATAATATGTCAGAAGTTTGGCATAGAACTACATTTCACACTACTTACCAAAATACAGTTAAAATAAGTACATGATTTGGGCATAAAGGGTGATTCTACAAGCAAATTAGGTAACTGTCAGATCTTTGAAGAAGGGAAAAATGTATGACTAAAGAAGAACTAGAGAACTTATGAAATGCAAAATGAACAACTTTGATTACATTAAATTAAAAGGTTTTTGCCCAAACAAAACCAATACAAACAAGATTAAAAGCGAAATACAAAGCTGGGAAAATTTTTTACATATGACAGTTCCGATAAAGGTCTCATTTCTAAAATACATAAAGAACTGTGTCAAATTTATAAGACTACAAGTGATTCTCCAATTGATAGTCAAATAATATGAACAGACAATTTTCAGATATTGAAATTAAAGCCATTTATAGTCATATGAAAATGCTATAAATCACTGTTGATTAGAGAAATGCAAATTAATACAAATCTGAGATATTACCTTGTAGAGGGCTGTAACTCTGAAAAGGTGTACTTGAATCCAGAACAGCAGAGTACTTAAGGCTAAGTACCTGCTTAATGTGATATATTGGTTCTATAAACATACTTAAATGATATGGTGATGTGTTGGCTCTTCTCAAGATTGGCACCTGTTGAATGTGTTGTGAGGTATTAGTAGGGAAGGTTTGGGCTGAGGGAGAGATTCAGAGTCTCTCTGCCATAGCATCCTCAACAGGGAAGACTTCAGACCTCCAGAGTTCAGGATCCATCTTTGAAGAGCCATATGGCAGCTTGCCTGCCTCCTTCACTTCTTCTCCTAAAGACCAAGCACTTTGACTGATCGTGACTCTGACTGACCCTGAGGTCCTCCAGAGAGCTAGCCCAGATGTTATATTACCTCATACCTCTCAGATTGACTAAGATGACAGAAAAAGGTAATGACAAATGTTGGAGGGGATGTGAGAAAACTGGGACACTGATGCATTGTTGGTGGAGTTGTGAATGGATCCAACCATTCTGGAGAGCAATTTGGAATTATGCTCAAAGGGCTATCAAAATATGCATACCCTGTGACCCAGCAATGCCACTATTGGGTCTATGTCCCAAGAAAATCATAAAGGAGGGGAAAAGACCCACATGTATAAAAATGTTTGTAGCAGCTCTTTTTTTGTGGTTACAAAAAAACTGGAAAATGAGTAGATGCCCATCATTTGAAGAGAGGCTGAATAATTTGGGATATATAAGAAGGTAATGGAATATAATGGTTCTATAAAAAATGATGAACAAGGTGATTTTAGAAAGTCCTGGAAAGATTTACATGAACTGATACTGAGTGAAATAAGCAGAAGCAGGAATACATGGTACATAGTAACGACAAGATTGTGTGATCAACTATGAAAGACTTGGTTTTTCTCAGTGGTTCTGTGATCCCAGGTAATCCCAATAAACTTTTAATAGAAAATGCCATCTGTATCCAGAAAAAGAACTATGACAACTGAATATAAATCAACACATTCTATGTTCACTTCTTTTTTCTGTTACTTTTTTCTTTCCTGTGGTTTTCCCATTTGATCTAACTTTTCTCTCCCAATGTGATTAAGAAATGTGTATTTAAAAAAGTATGTGTGTGTGTATATATATATATGTATATACGCACATACACACACATACACACACACACATATATATGTATAGAGCCAGAAAAATAAAACATTTAGTAAATAAAACAAAACAAAAAAAAGAGTGAACAAGTAGTGAGCACAATGGGATGTTGTATTCTTTTTGAACTGCATAATGTTAACATATGACTTTATGGAATATCATCTACAAAAGTTTCTCTGTACTTTTTTCATACTTTCATCAAACATGTTTTCCATGTTTCTATAGAAACACTCTGTGTGTGTGTGTGTGTGTGTGTGTGTGTGTGTGTGTAAGACAGAGAGAAAACTAATGATAAGGACTGAGATTTTTTTCTCCTATAACTGTTGCTTTTCTCTCTTTCAAATAATTTTTGAATAAATTTCTTGAAACCATAAAAAGTTCCTGCTTTTAAGCACTAACAATTTCTGAATATGATTGAACTAATTCAGCTTTTTTCATCCTTCATATTTTTCATTCCTCTACAATTACAATTTTTCTACAAAATCATTGTAGACGATCATGTTAAAGTCAGGTGAGGTTGTCCCACTTTATATGATTTTGAATAAAATTTAAAAAATCTCTGCAGAAAATTTTCATCTTCTATAATGTTATTGTCCTTCACATTTCATCTTTAAAAATCTGAGAGCACAAAACTTGGTTTGTAGTCACCAAAGCCTCTGTAAACTTGTTCTTTGCCATTACCATTTCCCTTCTCTTTCCCTTCTCTTTCTCTTTCCTTTCCCTTTCTTTTCCCTTATAGGAAGACAAATCAGTTTTTCTCCTTTCTGATGCTAAGGACCTGAATACACTTTGAAATATTTGTCACTTCCTTTTCTTGTGTTTCTCAAACAGTGATTTTAGAATTTTAGTTTTTGAGAGATAACAAGGGGGTGGTCACTAGTTTTCCTTATAAGCACATAGACTCACAAGGCTAAACATGAGCAATATTATATACAAGGAAATAGAAAACAGATGGAACTTATATATCTAAGTTCATAGAATATAATGATAATCCCTCATTCTTGTCAGAGAGAATTCTCTTCCTTATCAGAGGCTTATTTATAAGACTGCCATGAACAGGACTCTAGTTGGAGTGAATGAGATTTGTTCCTTCAGGTTGGTGTTTCCCTCTATACCTCTTTTGTCTACCTATGTAGCATTATTTTTTTCTCTATTTTCTGTTTTCCATTTCCCCAAAACTATACTTTTCTCTCTCCTTTCACCCTTTCCCACATCACCAGTGGATCAACATCCAAAGAGTCCTTTTACCACTCATTTCATGTCTTTGGGGGGAGGGAAGAAATGAAACTCCATCTTTTTCATTACAGTCAGAGTCATCATATCCCTGTCCCAATCCTCTTAATAACAATGAATTGAGATCATTGGGTCATAAGATGCGGACCTGGATGTGTGACCTAAGAGATCATCTTATCCAAGGAAACTCAAAACTATGCATTGACTTGACAAGATCATGCAGATTTAAAATAGTAGTATTGATATTCAAAACAAAGTCTTCTAATTCCAAATACACCTTTTAACTAGAACTGACTGGCCATCATATCTCCTAGCAGAAGCATTTAAGAATATATCTCCATCAGCTAATATTAATAAAGCAGACAAATAGTTCTGTTAGTTCCCTCATTTCAAAAAAAAAATAAATAAATTAAAAACTCTCCAAGGGAAGAGATATGAGGAAGTTACTATGGTTGGAATCGTCATGAGAGATGCAACATTCAACCTTAGAGGGTTATAATTACACAGAATTGTATTTTACATTCTATCTAAAAACTAGCAAATCCATCAGATTCTATGAGACACTGATTTAGAACTACTGAAACATCAGTTTGAATCTAAAAGATTTACTAAAACCCATCTTTCCTACAAATTCTAAATCCCAAGAGTGTTATTGACAGAACAAGCAGAACTTCTCAGTGATTTTGATTTAAGTGATGAAGATAGGGATGGGCAGTAATTATAGACAGTATATTAAGCTTCCTTTTCCCCAGTGAACTAGGAAAAAAAAACTTACAAGCTCCTCCTAAAAACAGAGAGAGAAGAAAAGAGAAGAGATGAGGACCAGCTTTTAAATCTTGACAATTGTATAGAATATTCTGGTTTTTATTCTAGAAAGCAATGTCATTCTAAGACTGTTCACACAGGGGAATCTCTCACAAATTGTCATTCTATTCCATTGTCTGATCCTGCTTCTTTATTGGTGGGGAAAAAGACAGAGGAAATGATTGTTACAACAATCATTTTTTTTTGGGGGGGGGAGTAGGTGAATGGGGGCAGATCATTTATAACTCTTGGTCAGATGCTTACTGATCCAATAGTCAAATAAATGAAGCTCTCCCTGGGAGGATCTTCTTTTCTGTAGTTGTGCTGCCAAAGACCCTATCTTTGGTGGAACTCTGTAAGGTCTTTCTTAGCTACACATAAGGTCCCACTGGAATGTGCCATCTCCTTAATATTAAGAAGAAATGAGGCTACTCTGTTAGTGACTAAGCTCAGATTTAAAAAAATTTTCCGTAACATAGAGTTATATATTTCTCCAAAATTATACTTTTCTCTCTCCTTTCACCCTTTCCCTCATCATCAGTGTATTGCTAATGATTATCACCTCCATCAATCTGTCCTCCCTTTTTTCTTATCCCCTTAGTTCCTTTCCCCTTTCCTCTCCTACTTCTCTATAGAATAAGACAAATTTCCATACTAAACTAAGTAAGTGTATCATTCCTTCTTTGAGCCAAATCAGTTGAGATTAAGGTTCAAACAATGCTCATCTCTCTCCCTTTTCCCCCTCAAATATAATAGGTCTTTTGTATCTTATCTCTCATCTCGTCATTTTGTACCTCTTCTCTTAGTAAAGTCCATTTCCACCTCTAATTTCTTTTTTTATAACATTATATCAATCAAACTATAACTACAAAGTATATAAATATATCTCTTCTAATTATCCTGACAAAGATACAGTTCTCAAAAGTTACATGTATCTTGTTCTTAAATAGGAATATAAGCATTTTAACCTTTAAAATACACATTTTTCTTCTTCTTTTCTATGCTCCTCTTGAGTCTTGTATTTGGAAATCAATTTGTTCAGCCCTGATCTTTTAATCATAAATGATTGAAAATCCCCTATTTCATTGAATATCAATTTTTCCCCTGAAAGATAATGCTTAATTTTGCTGGGTAGTTGATTCTTGATTATAGTCCAAACTCCATTGCATTCTGGAATATCATATTCTAGACTCTCTGATCCTTTAATGCTAGGTCTTGGGCAATCCTGATTGTGGTTCCTTAATATTTAAGGAATTGTTTCTTTCTGGCTGCTTGCATGATCTGATAATTCTGGAATTTAACTACAATATTCTTGTGGAGTTTTCATCTTGGGGTTTCTTTCAGGAGGCAATTGGTGAATTCTTTCAAGGATTATTTTACCCTCTGATTCTAGGATATCAAGACAATTGTCCTTGATTATTTCTTGAAAGAAGTTGTCTAAGGATTTTTTTTTTCCATCATGGCTTTCAGGTAATCCAATAATTCTTAGATTTTCTCTTCCAGATTTGTTTTCCAGGTCAGTTGTTTTCCATTGGGGTATTTTACATTCTCTTCTATTTTTTTCATTTTTTAAATTTTGACTGATTCTTGCTTTCTCAACAAGTCATTCACCTCCATTTGTCCAATTCTCATTTTTAATGAATTATTTTCTTCAATTAGCTTTTTTACTTCCTTGTGCATTTGGCCAATTGTACTTTTAAAGGAGTTGTTTTGTTCAGTGAGTTTTTTTCTATTTTGCCAATTCTATTTTTAAGAAGGTGTTTTCTTCCGTATATTTTCTCCCACTTCATCAAATTTTCTTAAATTTGTTTTCTTAAATTTCTATATTTCCTTTTTCAAGGTGTCGGTTCTCCTCCCCCACAAAGCTTCATAGCTCTCCTGCAATTTTCTCTCATTTCTTTCTCCTATCTTTCTTCTCTCTTTTTAGATCCTTTTTGAACTCTTCCAAGAGAGCCTTTTGAATGGGAGACCAGGGATATGAAGCTTGAGGTTTCATCTGCAAGCGTTTAGCATTTTCTGTCATCTTCTGAGTTAGTGTTTTGGTCTTCCTTGTCTTTATAGTAGCTTTCTTTTGTAAAATTATTATATTCTGAATGTTTTGGGCTTCTGTCACTCCTAAGTCTCTTAAGAGGCTTGATCTAGTCTTGATTCTGAGGGAAACCAGGAAGAGCTCAGGTAATGGCCTGTCTACTCTCTGGACATCTTGGCCATGCCCCTGAGTCATATCTTTCTTATTTCTCTTGGATTTTAAACTATAAAGGATCATTAGCTCCCTTTTTATTTACAAAACCAAAACAAAACAGTTTTGAGATATTCTTTGCCCTTTTTGGTATCAAATTTATTTCCTATTCTAGCCTTCTGTCTTTCTCTCTCTCTCTTTCTCTCTCTCTCTCTCTCTCTCTCTCTCTCTCTCTCTCTCTCGTTCTGCTCCCCCTTTTTTGGAAATTAAAGTTAAGCAAACAATTAAAAGAACAACTACAACTGATAATAGTTCCCATTATTACTATCAAAAAAGAAAGATCTGTTTCATCTTCTGTTTTCTAAAACCAAGTATTCATTGCAATTGATTGAATTCAGTAGCCTTTTCATGCTGTGTTCATTTATATTATTTTTCTTAAATGAATCTTTTTCTCTTCCACTTTTTTGCTCTGTATGAGTTTATCCAAGTGTGTGTGTGTGTGTGTACGTTTCTATACATTCTTTATACTCATCATTTACTAGGGCAATGATATTCCATTATATTTTATTCACATACTCCAATTTCCTTATCTATTCTTCTATCAAAGAACATTTCAGTTAGGGAGGATCTTTGTTTCTTGACAAATTAAGTTTCATTCCATTTGGACATGAGATCTTAGAGAATTAACTAAGTTTATGGCATTCACTTTCAGTACTTTATATGTGTTTATTAATTACCTTCTGCATATAACATATTCTATGTAGCCCTTTCCAAAAACAAAGCAAAAACTTCTTAAGCCTAAACAATTGTCTACTTTTAAGTAGATAAACCTTGTGTTTTCATCTTTCCTCCTTTCTATACCTATTCCATAGATACCCCGTGTTCACTGAGGTCCCATGTCATTCTGCTTTTCTAATGCAATGCTAAAATGAAAAGAACTTTAAATTTAGGTTCAGAAGACCCAAGTTCAATGAGCAGTTCTAGCATCTATCATACCAATTTTCAGTATTTTCATCTGTAAAATAGGGATAGTAATATTGGTACTATTTACATCACAGAATTGTCATTGGCAAAACATTTTGTAAGCCATGAAGAACTATTTAAATGTGGGCAATTAATATTGTTAGGTTCTACTCCTGTTCCATACTCCCCTCTCTATAAAAATTTATTGTGAAGTAAGAGCTAACTAATCTGATTAGGCAAATTGATGCTAATATGTTGGTGAGTGCTAATGAGTATTATGCTAATATGAGCCCTCTCAGGAGTGATTTTAGTCAGATTCATTCTGTATGTCCCAGAAATGAGTGCTTCTCCCTTGAAAAAAAAAGGCAAAAAACTCTAAGTTGTTTACATCATAATTATTTCCTGACATACCCTCCCCAAATACCTTTTAACAAAGGAGAAAAGTCAAATAAAACTAACCAACAGAATAACAGTGTTCATCTGGGTCTGCCATATTCAGCATCTATAATCACTAGCCTTTTGGATATAATAGTGATCATTGTATTTATTCAGAATTCAGTTGTCTTTTTGTATTGTTTTTATTTATATTATTGTATTCACTATATTCCTTTAGTAATTGAAAACCTATTTCTAAGATTTCAGTATTCATTCTTTCATAAAAGTTTTGGAAGAAAAATAACAAAGCCCAAATAGTTTGAAGGTCATAGAATCCCTGTCATCTGACATGCTTAGGTGGCTAGGTTGTATACAGTAATGGAACCTTGAGAATCCATTGCTCCTTAAATGAAAAGGATGGATTCCATAGGATTTAGGACAGGCACTCTGATAGACATCTTTCTGCAGGTGGGTCTTTTGGGTCTCCTCAAGTCATGCTATCTTATCAGCCACATCCTAATGTACATGAAGAGCCAGCCCTGCCATTTCTTTGCAAAGAGGTGACCCATGAAGATGTGTTCTTATGAATAGACCATCCATTTCAAATGAGTACATTTCATGATGGTCTCCGGGGCAATGGTTTTAATGAATGCATTTTAAAAAACATTATCCCTACTTGCGGCTTTTCTTAACCCATTCAGTGCTCACTCATTTTGTCATATGGGATCATAAGATTTTCCCCACCTACTTTTTACTAGACCAGGATGGAAATAAGCATTAAATAATAAGGGGAGAATAACAAAAATAATGAAAGTTGTGGTGATAGGAGTTTTATGAGTCTAGTTCCATAACTCTTTCTGAGTTAACAACTCTTTAGACATCAAACTGCTTCCTCCTCTTTCCTCATGCAATCCTCTCCTATTGAATTAGCATTTCCTTTTGAGTGACATTATTATTATCATTATTATTAATATTGCTTCAGCTTTTCCAATTCTTTGTGCTACTCAGGATGTTAAAGAGACCCAATTCTTGCCTAGGGGCTAATGCTCAGACATAGGCAAACAAACAAAATGTGCTCAAGAAGAGGTAGATTGAACTTGGAGAAGCAATTTTGCAGGTATTCATTTATGTTCCACTCGTCTTTTAACCAGTTCTGGGTGAGGAAAATTTCTGACTTTTCTTTCAGAACAAAAACAAGGTTTTCAATGTACCTGAATAAAGCAAGAATTTTCAAGGATTAAATGCATTTTTAAGTGTGTACCAGCTTCCTATTCTGGCTCTCTTGTGTCTGATTACACAGGAAGTCTTGGGAAATTCTGCTTCCATCATTTGCCCAGCTATTCTTCACTAGATGCTGAGATAAATTATTTAAAAATTCATTGTCAAATATTAGCATATGTCCCTTCTAAGAGCAGGCTATTGTGCTACATGTTACTAAACAGACCTGGTTTATTACATTGTATTTACATAAAAACAAAAACAAAAGCAATAGTTGTGTCTCACATCTAAGATTCTGTATGGGAACAGATGACATTTGTATAGAAATGAGTATTTCCTTAAAATTTCATTTTAAGTTTTAGTTATTCCTGAAATCCTCTGACCCTTTGAATGCTTAAATAAATGATAATATATTTTTAAAATGTTTCTATTTGCTAAACATTGATTCTTTCTCCCTCTCCCAATCCTTGCTCAAATACTAATAGAATGGAAGTGGAGAAAATAGTCTTATTTAACATTTTTTAAAAAAATAATAATATTAGTTTGGATGAGCACTGGATCAGATGTGTGTGAGTATGTATCTGTATGTGTTTGTGTCTGTGTGTGTCTGTGTGTGTCTGTGTATCAATGACTAGGCAGAGAAAACATTATAGGTCCAAAAATACAAACAAAAGAACACCTTTTGATAGGTTTCAGTAAAATAGGAAACAGAAATCTCAAGTTTGGGAAGGAAGCTGCCAGCAAATCCTGAATTTCTAAAGTAAAGGATTTGGGAAACATGGTCTGCATGGTCAGTCATCTGGCAGGTATCCAGAGGGTTAGGGTCTTTATGCCTAGTGATATGGCTGCCCCTTGTCAGGCAGCAGCAATTTCTAGATTGTGGGTGTTTTTTTTGGGGGGGGGTAGTGTGGGATGTGAAGGGGAGGGATATCCTTAGGCTTTTCACCTGGAAAATAACACAAAAATCTGTAAAAATCAAAACAGAGATTGATGCATATTTAGGTCTTGGTTTCTAAAATTTATACTTAATGCCTCTTTCTCATAAATGCAGGAGTATAGTGTATACCTCCAGATGGTCTATACAAATGCTTTGTCGTACTTCACTCACTCTTTGCATGACAAGCATCTCTGAGACTACATACATTACCTATTAGCATCTTATACTCATTTGACAGAAATGATTCTAAATCATTTCATTCAATTTTCTTCAACAATGTTTGTACATTTTGATGCACTTTTCCCTATGACAATCTAAATCATGAGTGGTTAAAAACATCCTCTTTCTATTCCTAGTCTTTGCTCACCCAAACTATGGATCAATGTTGAATTCTGTATCGGTACACTAACAGTTGTTTTTACAAACTTGTCATCATAGTGGTTGTTGTGCCAATGAAGAATTAAATAAAGTTTTGTATTGGCTTTTGGCTTAATGAGAATTTTGAGAAAGAGGATATAATGTGTGTGTGTGTGTGTGAATGCATGGACTTGTGTTTTCGTACAGAAAAACTTATAAATGATGAAGCTTCTGAAAGATTTAAAACAACTAAGGGAGGGAAACTGGAGCAGGGAGAGAGGAAGGAGTCTAAAGCTAGAGAGGGATCCCTAGATGGATTTTAGGTTTAGTACTGGAAAGGTCCTCAGAGGATAGCTAGACTGATACCCTCATTTGACAGATGAGGAGACTAAGGTAGCAAAAAGTCAAATGAGTTTTCCAAGGTCACATAGCAAATGACTGAGATGGAACCCAGGTATCCTGACTAGAAAGCCAGTGTTCTCACCACTTTTTCTATACTAGACAATATAGATTTGTGCTTAGATTGAGAACTCAAAAAAGTTAAAGCCCCTGAGAAGGATTGCAATAGCAGATGTGTGAGAAGAGGAGACTGGGTCACTGCTCCTACTGGAATGCTTATCTTCTGAACCTTGGCAGCTTACAGAGGACAAATCAAGCAGCCGTTGGCGCCAAGGAAATAGGCAGAACGTACTCATTCAAAGGAATAAAGTATGAGCAAGAATCACAGCCCCAGGCCAAGATAGTACACAGATCACAGAAGCATAATAATATGACTTAGCTGGGGTCACACCAAGTGTAATAAGGGGGACAACTTAGAAATATATAGTTTTGTGTGTTCACATAGGCACACATACCTATGTAGCTACTTGGACCCTAAGCCCCTGTTCATTGCATAGTCTGGGAGACATTGGGTCACTTCTCCATATGTAGAGTTTGGGGAAGAGGTTTATAGATAAGAGTGATTAGTAAATCCATAGATATAGCTCAAAGAATTACACCTGCCCTTTTGTACATTTGGCTTACTTTTGATTTGGTTTATTGAAAGGTTATAGGAATCTTTCCCTCTCCCACTGTAAAATATGATGACTCTTTTTTGTTTACTATTTCGTGTATGATTTTGGGGGGTCATTTAGATCAATCTTCAGGGTTAACAGAAATAGTCACTTTCTGAGATCAATCTTCAAGGTTAAAAAAGCCACTTTCTGACTAGGAGTCACATAAGTTTTTTTCATATCCTGAATCATGACAAAAGGGACCTGGTAGATAATGTTGCAAGATGACATAAATCCTTGCAGTATTATTTGTTTTGATTCCAACAATTCTCTGTGATCATAAGCTGTGTCTGTTTTTCCTAAATCCAAAAGACAATGGGGCAGGAAGCCTGATGCTTCCCTCCCTCCCCTGGCAAAAGAAATAAGCTTACCAGGCTGGGTCACTCAAGGATATGTAGGTATTAGGCATATAGTAGGGTGGCATTGGCAGGCTAGAGTCACAGGAAAATTCTGTGGGGACAATAGGTCAAAGGAGATGGGGAGGCACATCTCCCAACTACAAAAGCAGTTACCATCCTGGTTATGATCTCATCACAGAACTATGTGGACCCCAGCACAGAGGTCTCTCTGCTGAAATTCATTCCTTGTCAGCAGGGCTCAGTCATCCCAGTTAGATGGATAAGTATCTAATGGCATAATAGGTACTCTGACCAATGAACAGTCATAAAGGTGAATCATTTATGTGTGTGCAACTATGTGTACAGCTTTAGAGTCAGTGCCTGAAATTTTTGTCCTTGCAAGTTGCTTTATTAAAGAATAGTTGAGTCTTTTACTCAGTTACTCAGCAGTTAGATGTTGCAGTGGCTGGAGTGTTGGACTTGGAGTCAGGAAGTCTTAAGTTCAAATCCAACTTCAGAAAATGGACAAGTCACTTAAGTGATTTAAATAACTGAAGTTCCTCTTAAGTACTTAAATTTCTTTATCTGTAAAATGGGGATTATAACAATGTTTACTTCCCAGGATTGTTGTTCAGTTCCGATGAGATAATATTCACAAGTGTTTTGCAAACCTTAAAGTACTGTATAAATGTTAGCTATTAATCCATGATATGAAATAATTGAATTACATGAAATGTATGTACCTATTAAATCATATTTAAAAAAAAAGACTGGGAAGAAATTACTTCTTAGACTTGATCAGTGTGGTGAGGATTTGTTTTTAAACTGTTAAAAGCTACTTCTAAAAAATATAAAAGGCATATTTAAAGCCATGAACAAAAAACAATACATAATGGTTCAATATTTCAAAGATATACGATTTGATTGCTGTAGGTGGCTCCACATATGCCCTCCACTGATGCAGATCGTGACTCTTCTATGACTCAGTAGATTTTCTCTTTAGTGTCACTATAGTTGAAAAATTCATCACCATATAATCAAACTGGTGACAAGTCTTTCCAAAAAAAATTTTTTTTTTTTTTAGGATTTTCATCATATGGTAGACAGTCTATCACTGAGACCATGCATGCTCAAAGTTTTTCTAGCTCAGTAGGACTATATTGAGCTTGAGCTCTGTTACAGCAGACTTCAAGAACCCATGGTTATCTCCATCTATCAATGAAGCTTCAGAAGACAGCATTAGAAAAAATTTAGAAGTATTATGTAACCTATAACCCGGTTACAAAATATAATCCTAAAAACAACACAGACAAATAATCTACTGTTTTGCTCATATTGTCCCTAACTTCCCACTGAATCCCACTTTATCCAAAAAACTTGTAAGACAAGCAGTCTAATGGTTCTTCCATGAGGCCTTTTATCTCTTCTGGGAATGAGATATAATTAGAATTGCTAAACAAACAAAGCACTTTCTATCAAACTTGCAATGAATGAATAACAAAACATAAGAGTGTAAGTCAAAATTCAGGGTTTTCCACTTTGTAGTAGAGTGGCTTAGGTTTTTCTCTGTTGCTCTTCTGACCTTGGGGGCCACATAAGAAATATTAATCTCTCTCTGGGAGGTTAGTCAGGAACTCGCTTTTTTCCAGAAGACTGAATCCCTGAAGTTGAACTTGAGATTGCTATAGAGACATGAGGCAGGCATGGCCCAGGAATTCTCCAACTCTCCCTAAAATTCTGAATTACAAGATGGCATGGCCCATTAATCCTCTGTCTCCCTCGGGGAGGGAACATAGATTCTACAATTCTTGAACTTGGGGTTAATATCACTATGTCCCCAAAGTTGCTGCTGACCAGGAAATCCCCTTCTTTTCCTACAATTGGATTTCAGAAAACCTTTCTTTTTCTATTCAAGAAGCTAGAGCTCAAGACCTCTCAGTACTTTGATGTTGTGGTTCTCCTCTTCAAAGATGCTCTGATTCTCAGGCTGAGATAATAAGCTACTGCTTCTTGAAGAGTGGGACCAGGGCCTAGAAGTACTTTTGGAAGACCTTGTGGGTGAGAACAAATGAAACTCTCATGAATCTTTGCCCCAAGGGAAACACTAGTGGCAGATGGGTTGGGCCCTTTCTCAGGGCTCAGTTCTGTTCTTTAGTTCTCTTAAATTCTGGTTTGTACCACTGAAAAGAGAAAAAAAATTAGAGTTCACAATGAAGAATCCTTTTTTACAGAATCACAGAAAGAAATGACTTGTCAACTAACCTCATCCAATAAAATTATGTTCCCTAATCCTCTCAATGAGCTTGTCAATGATCATAGATAAAATCTCTATCTGCAGACAAATTGACAGTCTTTCCATCCTATAATCAAGTTGACTAAGGGACTTTTCTGTTTAATTTTCTACCACTCAATTTTAAAATATTCTTGACAATAACAAATTATTACACAAAAATATCAGATGAATATTTGAAAGAGAAAAGGAGGAGAAAAAAAAGAAAAGATAAAAGGAAGGGAGAGGGAGAAGAAAAGAAAATGATCATTTATATATATTTTTTTACTTTTTTCCTCTTTTCAATTGAAATAAAATAAGACCAATGTTATGAAAAACCAAGAAATGTTAGAATTGATTTACTTAAAGACATTTTTAAAAGTTTGAAAAAAGTAAAGTGACTTTGTTCTTTATAGATAGATAAATGTAGACAAAAAGATAAGGTAGATTGATAGAGATAGGTAAGTGGGTAGATAGATAGACAGACAGACAGATAGACAGATAGATAGATAAAAAGGCAGTTAGTTCAATAGTATTGAAGTCAAAATGAAATGGGTTTGAATCTAGCCTTTAATACAAATTGACTGTTTGACTGTTGGTAGATCAGGTAAATTCTCAATTTTCTAGGCAACTTTAATGCTAAAATTTAAAGAAAGAGTGCCCCTCTGTAGTAGTAAAGGAAGCTTCCTCACTTGGGAGTTCCTGTACCAAATATAAGAATATATGTTCCTTAACACATTGTTATTATTGAAAAGTGATTATGAAAGACATTAATTCTTCTAACCAAAGAACTTGTTAACGTAATCACCTCTTTACCTTTCCTAATGGAAGCACTTTACCCCGCCTACATACAATCTTTCAAATACATGGCATCCTGGCTGAGAAACAGGAATAACCCATGATATTTTCAATTTGACTCATCTAATTTTTTGAAGACATAAGATAATGATTACCCATTTCTATACTTTACATGAAAAAATCTACTCATTCAACATATGTTAAATGCTTCCATATTAAAACATATCGGTGGATAGAATGGTAGTCTTGGAATCAGAAAGACAGGATCAAGTCTCACTTCTGAGGCTAGCTATATGATCCTGGTCAAATCATCTAACCTATATAAGCTATAGTTTCTTATTTGAAGTGGGAGAAACAATACCTGGAGTATTTACTTTCTAAGGTCATTCAGTTAGTCAATAAATATTTATTAAGCATGTACTATATGTTAGGCATTGTACTAAATCTTGGGGATTAAAAAACCAGTAAAAACAATCCCTTCCTTCCAGAAACTCATAATCTAATGGAAAAGGAGATGGCAATATGTATAAGTAAGGTTCATACAAGATAAATAGGAAATGATTAAGAGAAGAAAGGCACTAAAATTGAGAGGTTGGGAAAAGCTTTCTATAGAAGCTGGTTGTAAAATTTCATGAAATAAGCAATGAAAAAAAGGTTAAGAAAAATTTACAATGCAATATAAATATAAATGTAAGGTATTATTATCATGAAAGTCACCTTCAACTCATTAAAGTGAAGACTGTTCAAAGAAAAACAAAACAAAAACAAGAACAAACCAAAATCAGAGTAATGCAATATGATGTTCTTCATATTTTAATAACGAATATATGGGCATAAAATAACAGGAGAAGAATAAGAAGCTGATTATATTTTTTAAGAGAGGGGCATGATTAAATCCAAAATCAGTCATGGAAGGCTTTATCATATTTATTATTAATTCTCATTATTAAATCTTTCAGGTAAAAATGTAAACTAAATGCAAGCACTCTTTAAAAATGCATATTATGTTGCTGATATACCAGAACTGTTGGAGCAGATCAGATCTCTCACTTAAATATGCATTTATACATTTAAAAATGTATATTATTGATTCTGCTGAATGCCAGGAGTCCTGGAGAACCATTATGGCTCACAGTATATCTCTTTATTTGGCACTGTATCAATTTGGAGCCCAGAATGTCATGATCTTAATTCAGATAGGCATTTCAAGAATGTTAAAGAGACAGAGGGAAGTCACTCACGCAGTAGACAGTTTTCAAATGTCATCATCTCAGCCCTAAAAGATAATGCATGATCTTTGGGAAATGTTTGGCACTCAAATCTGCTCTTCAGCTCTTCCTGTGCCTTCCCTGCTTGTCTTCTTTTCTTTAATTTGAATAGGTCTGTGGTGCAGTGGCAGCACTGCAGAAAAGCCCCTTAAATGCCAAATGTGTTAATTTTCCATCAAGGACTATGGACTCAAAGTGGGATAAGCAAAGTTTAATTCACTCCATTCTGGTGACTTTGAATTTTGGTATAGGAGGCCAGGAAATCTCTCAAATGGTCAATCTCTGAGGTGGAAGAGAGGCAAATGGAAGAGATCATATAATAGAGAAAGCATCTAAGAGATTTTTATTGTAAACTAGATTTAGAGAAAAGCCCTAAGAAATTCTCCCTCCATACTTGATCCTAACACAAGGAACCCCTGGAGAAATGGCTATGGAATGTCCAGGTTTGAAATCAACTTGGGCATGCTCAGTATCTGACTGACAGATGCTTTCCCCCTCAAGACTTCTAAGATGAATGGGAATATATAACCTTAGCTTTAGTGTAATAAATAGGGTTGCTGTGATAATTTTGTAACCTCATGTTGACATAACCCACCAGCCTGCTGAAGAGCCCCTTCATGGAAAGGAAACAGAGGAACTATAATGATTTTCAGATACAGTTGACAAGAGACCATTTAGTAAACTTTTATTTTTTTTTAACTAACAGTATGCAGGGACGTTGTATTCTAGGCTGCTACTAATAATCTCATCAGAATGCAAAAGCAGCGACTGTGTTATAAAACCAATGATCTGTTATATTCTGCAAGAATTTACAAAAGCCTAATGTCATTTACTACACCATGAGAACCATACTTGGATAAAAAAAACAAAAACACACACACACAACAACAACAACCAAAAAAACACTTCAGAATTTGAAAACTGATTATAGTTGATGAAAAAAACAAACTGTTTACTAATACAATGCTTTAAAGGTATACCATGCTTCAGCTAAAAAAAATCAAGCCTGGCATGATTTCAAATAAGGAAAAGAATGAAATTCATGTTTCAATGTATAAATATTGGGTTGTGCTAGTTTGGGGCCTCTTTTTGAGTCAAGGATTTTCTGATCTGCAGTTAATGCTGAATGTGGGTTGTACATTCAGGCTGCAGGGAACTTGTCCGGCTTCCAAAGAGTTTGCTCTTCATTTTTACTTTTCACCAGGTTCTTTTAGAAAAGGATGACTACAATAGATTTGGAAATGTCATTTCAAATGATTATAGAAGACCAACTTGCTACTAGGTGAGATGAAATGGAGATGATTGAAGAATAAGTGAGAAGGACAGATATGTTGAGGCTCCCAGTGAAGCTGGACATCAGGAGACATTTCCATCTAGACTGCCTTTCATGATTTGGTAGTGAAGGAATAACAAGCATCTATAAGTGCTACCACCTTTTAGTAAAGGGGCTCTTAAAATGTGGCCCATGAACACCTCTTTCCCCTTTATTTTCCTCACCTCTGCTTTCATGTGTATATATCTTCATTCAGAAATGTAAAGGGCTGAAATTCTGAATAGGTGCACTAAAATCAGACAACTGAGTACTTAAGGCTTATTACCTATTGGACAATAACTCTATTAGCATATGCTTAGAAAAATGGCCCTTCCCACTATTCTGTGCTGGCTTGATCTTTTGGTGTATACAGATAATCATAGGAGGGATTAGGGGGTAGAGTAAGACAAGCCAGAATCACTTTAGAAGAGGAGGAAGAGAAGGGCAGAGCATGTGGCAGTTTTGTCCATCCCCTTCGCTTCTTCTCCTAAAGACCAAGGACTTTTACTTATGCTGACTCCGGCTGATTCTGAAGCCTCCAGGGAGCTAATCCGGGCTTCACAAAGAAAGATATCTTACTAGGTAGATATCAAGGGTAAATTTCAAGGATTCTCTGAATTTGGATGAGAAAAAATACATACATACATAAAAATACATGTATATATTTTTATTTTAATTAATTTCTAACTAAAATTTAGTATTTTCTTCAATTATGATTTTTAAAAAAAATCCATCTTAGAAGGGATTTATAGTCTTCATCAGACTGCCAGAATTGCCAGATTGTATCAGATTACCCAAAAAAAAATTAAGAATCTCTGTTTCCGTGCCACTAGGAGTTCTGGAAATGCTATTCTCCCAGTTTGAAGTGCTTTCATTTCATAGCAGAAGCTATGGGAATGTAATCCAACAACAATAATGAAAAAATCTTTTTAAAGTGCCAGTTGTATTCAAGGAACTGAGCTGGGGATAAAAAGACAAAATTAAAAAAAAAAGTTCCTGTCTCAAAAGAATTTACATTCTATTAAGGGGGAGGAAAACATTTTGCTCTTTTTCTTCTAAATTTCTCTGCATTATACACAACACTGGAAATTTGAGCTTCTTGAGTGAATCTCCAAACATGTGAAAGCTTGCAAGTCACCCTTTTCTATCCCTTGAACGTCCCCCTTAAAAAAGAAAGATGTTGGCATTCCTACAGCTGATTTGTCTTCCATGGAAGGAGATTAGTTATTGTTAATTCTCCTATTTGGTCATGGAATCTTATATCCAGTGTTGGAATCTAAGGATTTGACCCTCAGGTTATATTTACAGTAATTTGAAAATTCTTAAGCAATGATAAAAACAGTGAGAAGGTGTCACTAAATGTGGTCAGTGCAGGGAGGGTCCCTGGGATTCCAAAGCATTTTCATATCAGAGATGACTGGCTCCCAGAAGAATCTTTGTTGCCAATTTATCCCTGGATGTCCTTGAAGATATACTTATTCTTGCAATCTTGCAGGGAATCATTTTGAAGTGTTGACTTAGGTGCCTGTAAGACATCTGGTAATAATGAAGATGGAGCTTTTAATGCTTTGGGATTTTATGAATGAGTTATAGTACAGCCACTGATGAATCATTAAAGCTCAACTCCAGAGAACAGGGGTCCTTCATA
This sequence comes from Antechinus flavipes, assembly GCF_016432865.1. Classification (NCBI taxonomy): domain Eukaryota; kingdom Metazoa; phylum Chordata; class Mammalia; order Dasyuromorphia; family Dasyuridae; genus Antechinus; species Antechinus flavipes. The sequence continues at coordinate 482,352,368 of NC_067398.1, read as the reverse complement.
TTTCTTGGCTGTTAGGAAGTTGTACATATTGATAACTGTCCAGAAACAGAGGCCTACTATTAACTCTGAATTCCCTTTAGATCAACTAAGTAAAGAACAAATGAAAGTGACATTATACTTCAGAAGAACTGGGCTAAAACTGAGCGTGTGGATCTGTCTGATAAAAGAGGCAGTTCTGTTCATTAACAGAGAGTAGGCAGACAGTTGTAATTCATGAGGATTTACATGGCATTAGGCCTCTAGGGAGAGTATAGAAATTGGGATTTAAGATTTGATTGGTCTAGACAGACTGGTGATCACTGAGGTTTCAGTGTCCTAGGAGAAAGTACACACCTTCCCACGTGCTTTTGTGTGATAATATACCGGAGGGAGGAATCCCTTTTTGAAACTATTAGGTAACCAATTTATGTCCAAAGCAAAAGATTTAATTTGCTTCCCTTAGGATGCATGACTACGGCATAATCAAAATATAGTCATTTCTTCCTGAGGGGTAAGGGAGTCTGAAAAGACAGAAACTATTGGCAAAAATGAACATAGATATGATTTCTCTCCCCTTTCTGCTTCATGTTGTACAACATAATGGTTATGTAGAAAGTACTGAATTTAATGTCAGAAGACTTGGGATTAAACCCTGCTTTTTCCACTTATTAGCCCTTTGTCTGATAATGAGCTTATTAATACCCAGAGGGCTTCAGTTCCATTATCTATAAAATGAAGATACTAATTATACCATCTAACTCAAAGTCTGACATAAGGATCAACTGAGATAATGTATAGAAAAAGTTCTATAAAACTTGAAATGTTATTATTCTACAATATCCTCAATAAGGGCTCATCTAGCATCTTCCTAATCACCTTTAGTAAAAGTGAATCACTTGTTTCCCTATAGAATTCATTAAACTTAGTCTCTAAGCCTGATCACTTATGACTATACAATAATCTTAATATTTTTTCCTCCTCTGCTCTTTATTGCCACTACCTTCATTCAGACCCTCATCATCATTCATGTGGACAACTTTTCATACATATCATTAATATGAGGCCAAATTGTAATTACAGAGCAACTGAGGCTACTAGCACCAAGAGATATTTGTGACTCCTCTTTGTCTTCCTTGTAATCTAGCCTAAACACTACTGGTTCTCCCTTGCTCCCAAAAGTAACTGTCATCCACATGTTCAAAAATCTTCTTCTTCTTCTTTTTTTTTTTTTTTTTTTTGATTTGGCAATTATTTAGTTAGCAAACATTTATTAGATGCTTATTATGGGCCAGACAGGGTAATTAGGTGTGGATAGAGTGCTGGCTTTGGAGTCAGGAGTACCTGAACTTAAATTCAGTCTTAGACATCAACTAGCTATCACTTAATCTTGTTCGCTTTTGTTTCCTTATCTATAAAATGAGTTGGAGAAGGAAATGGTAATCCACTTCAGTATTTTTGCCAAGAAAACCCCAAATGGGATCACAAAGAGTTGGATGCAACTCATACACTAAATAAAAACAAGAACATGGGACTACCTCAGGAAGTAAAAGTTTCTCCTTATTTGATCTCTTCAGACAAAAGTTGAATGATACATGTATAGAAGGGATTCTTATTTAGGTATGAGTTAGACTAGAAGATCATTAAAGTCCCTTCCTACTCTGAGATTCTATGGTTCCTTGAGGAATATATCAGTGAATGGTAGGTTGGTGAGCAGAACTGTCTAGCCACTCTTATTTGCTTCTACCTTATTATTGTTGTGTTGTGTAAATGAGTTTCCAGATAAAATAATTTTTCTCTGTTTTGAAAAGCTATAAAAAAGAAAAAAAAAGACTTGATTTAAAAAAAATTTTTTTGAGTCCCAAGCTGGAGAAAATACTCTGGCAAAAGACAAGTTTTAAAATCTCTTTTTTCCCTCCACTCTGAATATCCTTCTCTCAAATGCCTACTATAAACTGTATCCCTGATAACTATATCAGTATTTGTGATTAACACCATTTGTTATAATTGCTGGCTTAAGAGACAATGCAAACATTTAAAACAAAAAAGAGAAAAACAAACTGAAAAAAACCTCATATTTTCTCGTATTTAGAAAAATGGTTCCAGACTTCTGTGACAGGCCAAAAGGAAGAAAAGAAATACCAAACTATATCTTGGACAATGTAGGCTGATAGTGGAGGATTTGTTTAGAGACACCATATCTATACTGACTCCTCATGCAAGTCCTCACAGACTTGCTTTTTGGAGATAGGAAGTTTGCTTCTTAGGGTCCCTGCCTCCACCAAAGTACCCATTCTTTTAGTTTCATTCATTCACACATCTGCTATATATTTATTTGAAAGCCAATTTTTTTTTTCTTGACTGATCAAAGTGCTGGTAAGCTAACTTTTTTTTTTTTAAGGGTTATTAAGAGTATGATCAACCTTTCCCAAGAAATGCTCAATTCAGAGAACTTCTTTATATTTTAAAAAAGATGTGAAAGGCTTATCCACATCTTAGAACCCTATTAACATATTACTACTTCTGTGATTACATTAATTAGATAGTGTGAGGTATCCACCACTTTCCATTTCCATTTACAATTAATTGTGACCATGTCTTACCTCTCCTATAAACATGGTAGGAAATAATAATTCAAATTGATATTACAACTTGATTAAAAACACCATTAAGTCACATAAAATAAAGTCAACAGCTATTTAGTAAGTGTATTTTATACACCTGAAACTGTGCTAAGAGAAACATAAGCAAGAAGAAAGACAGCCTTACCCTGAAGGAGCTTGCATTCTAAAGGGAAAAGATAAGATATTAAAGGGAACTAAGCAAGGTGAGGAAAGTTATCTGAGGAAGGGCTGATTGGAGGAAGAAGTCTTAGAGGCTTAGAGAAGAAAATTTTACATGGTCCCTACCATGTGCCAGGTTCTATGCTAAGCAGATCTCAGTGGAGATATCTGAAATGAAGCTAAGAAAAGAATAAAGTGGACATAGCTGGCCTGGGCACTTTCTCTAAAATGGAGGTTCCAGGAAGAGCCGAACAATCAGAGAAAGGAATCACAAGGGAAGAAGGAAGTGTGGATTTAATTTTCTGTCACAATTTTAATGATATTAAAAAATCAGCAAAGTAACTTAAAAGTCTTTTATTAATCATTCCACAGAATTCCCTGATTTTGCAAAGTTAATCTAACATCATTGCTCTTACTAGCTTTTAGCTTTTTGAAAGTGTCCATTCTCTTAATTAGGAGCAAAAAGACAGAAGAAAAACAAGATCAGGAATCCATCACTAACTCCACTAGCCCTGTCAATAGCAAATTCTATTGCTTGTCTAAGTTCTATGATGGATTGGTTCTTGATTGAAATAAATCATGGCTCCTCTACTGGTAAGATTGGTGCTTCTAAAGGTACCAATAGGTTGTACTTTGTCAGTATTATAGGAATTTTTGATTCTTAATTAACTTTCATCAATTTTTATTATTTAAAGAAATCATGGCTGTTTCAGCTTGTTAGACCTTATCTCATGGGAAGTGAAATTTACTTAAGCTCTCAAACTAAAGCTCTCAAAAAAAAAAATTCTTTAGATTAAAAAAAAAAAAAACAGAGAAAGAATCTTAACTGTCCCTGACTCCTTGGCAATATATAAATCTCTTTTCAAACCTTAATCAGCCTATTTCTGTTTTTCTTTTTTTAATAGTTTTAATTTTTTCCAACTTATGTCAAGACAAATTTTATCATTTATTTTTTTACAAGATTTTGAGTTCAAAATTGTTCTTCCTTTTCTCTGCTCCCTTCTTCCTAAAATGGTAGGCAATTTGATATGTTATACATGTGCTATTGTGAAAAGCATATTGTGTGCTAGAACCCTTACCCAAAGTAATTAATCAGAGACATCTTTAGATACAAAGAGAAAGCATTTATTTAGTCCCTGCAGGGAGAGGCCCAAACACACCGGGGAGACATTTCACATTCCCAACATGTGCTTGACTTGGCAAGCCAGAAATAGTCAAGTTGATTAAATAGCAAAAGACCCAAGTCTTTTCATTGAATGGACTAAAAAGGAAATAGCCATTATTGCCCGATGGTCACCAGTGTTGTCTACTTCCTGTGGGTCACTTCATTTCTTGTCAATTCCTGAAGCTTAGTCCTAAGTTCTGACCTTTCTTGCCCTAAAGAACTCTAAGCCTTGAGATAAAGGGACTTCCTACAATCTGGGCCTGAAAGCCTGATCTTCTGACTCTGGGAATAGGGATCACGTGACTTAGACCTAAGGTTTGACCTACTCCATCTCAGAGATTTTTTGAGAAAACTTCATCTGGTCTCATTCGATATCTATATTGGTCACACTTGTGAAAGAAGAAAGAGACCAAAAGGCAAAACCAAACCAAACCAAAACAAAAAATGTGAAAAAGAATAAAGCCAATGAAAAAAGTATGCTTTGAAATGCATCAGAGTGCATCAGTTATTTATCTGGTTGTCGATAGCATTTTCTTTTATACTTGTCTTGCATAATTGTGTAGGTAAAAAAAGTGGAGTCATTCATAATTGATCATCACACAGTATTGCTAATATTGTATACAACATTTTCTTGGTTCTGTTCTGTTATATTTCTATATTAGAGCATATTCCGTCATTTTCCAATTGATGGGCATCCCTTCAATTTCCAATATTTTGCCACCATAAAGCAGTTATAAATATATTTGCCCATGTAGGTCCTTCTATCTTTTTAGTGATCTCTTTGGGATCCAGACCTATTAATGGTATTATGTACTGGATCAAATGATATACACAGTTTGTTTGTCCTTTGGGCATAGTTTGAAATTGCTTTCCAGAATGGATGGATCACTTCATAATTCTATTAACAAAGCATTAGTGTCTGAATTTTCCCATATACTCTCCAATATTTATCATTTTCCTTTTTAGTCATATTAGTCAATTTTGTGGGTATAAAGTTATACCTCAGAGTTGTTTCAAGGTGCATTTCTTTAATCAAAAATGATTTAGAGTACTTTTCCATATGCCTATCAATAGCGTTGATTTCTTTATCTGAAAACTGCCTTAGTTGGTCATGAACTTCTAAGTCATTTAACTTCTCGTTTAAGAATTTGGATGCTATATCACTTAGTGCATGTATATTTAGTATTGATATTGCTTCATTGAATATGGTATCTTTTAGCAAGATGTAGTTTTCTTCCTTATTCTTTTAATTGCTTTTGCTTTGTCTGAGATCAGGATTGCTATCTCTGTTTTTGTTTTTGTTTTATTATTTCAGCTGGAGCATATTAAATTCTATTCCAGCCCCTTACCTTTACTCTGTGAGTATCTCTCTGCTTCAAGTGGGTTTCTTGTAAATAATATATTTTATGATTCTGGTTTTTGATACCCTCTGCTTTCTGCTTCTGTTTTATGGAAGACATTATCCCATTCACATTATGATTTTTATCTATTTCCCTCCATCCTATTTTCCCTCCCATTTGTTCTCTTTTTCTTTTCACTGTTTCCATCCTTGATAGCATTTTGCTTCTGTTTACCACCTCCCCCAATCTGCCCTCTCTCCTGCCAGTCCCACCCTTATTTTCATTTATTTATATTTATTTAATGTCCTTTACTTTTGCTTTTGGGTAAGATAGATTTCTACATTCAATTGATTATGTATATTATTCTCTCATTAAACCAATACTGATGAGAGAAAGGTTCCAAGTGATGCTCATCATCCATCCTCCTATCTTTCCCTTCAGGGTACTAAATTTTTCTCACTTTATGTGAAATAATTTACCTTATTCTAACTTTCCCTTCCTTCTCCACTCAGTGTACCTTTCTTTCTTGTCACTTAATTATTTTTGTCATTCCCTCAAATTTACCAGTACCCTATGTCTATCTTCTATATACTTTTAGTGGTACAATTAAAAAAAATTAATTAAAGTTTTTTATTTACAAAACATATGCATAGGTAATTTTTCAACATTGACCCTTGCAAAACCTTTTGTTCCAAATCATCCCCTTTTTCCCCTCACCCCCTCCTCTAGATGACAGGTTCAATACATTTTAAATATGTTAAAATATATGTTAAAGCCAGGGCAGCTAGGTGACACACCTGGATAAATAGAATGGATAGAACATCAGCCTTGAAGTCAGGAGGACCTGAATTCAAATCTGGCCTCAGATACTTAACACTTCCTAGCTGTGTGATCCTGGGCGAGTCACTTAACCCCAATTGCCCCAGCCAAAATATATATATAACCCAAATCCAATATTTAAATACATATTTATATAGTTATCTTGCTGCACAAGAAAAATCAGATCAAGAAAAAAAAACTGGTAAAGAAAACAAAATGCAAGCAAACAACAACAGAAAGAGTGAGACTGCTTTGTTGTGGTCCACACTCAGCTCCCACAATCCTCTCTCTGGAGGTAGACGACTCTCTTCATCACTGAACAATTGGAATTTGTTTGAATTGTCTCACTGTTGACGAGAGTCACATCTAGCAGAATTGATGATTGTTTAATCTTGCTGTTGCTATGTATAATGATCTCCTGGTTCCGCTCATTTCACTTAACATCAATTCATATAAGTCTCTTCAGGCCTCTCTGAAATCATCCTGCTGGTCATTTGTTACAGAACAATAATATTCCATAACCTTCGTATACCATAATTTGTTTAGCCATTCTCCAACTGATGGGCATGCACTCAGTTTCTAGTTTCTAGCCACTACAAAAAGGGCTGCCACAAATATTTTTGCATATGTGGGTCCCTTTCCTTCCTTTAAGATCTCTTTGGGATATAATCCCAGTAGAAACACTGCTGGATCAAAGGGTATGCACAGTTTGATAATTTTTTGAGCATAGTTACAAATTGCTCTCTAAAATGATTGCATCCGTTCACAGTACCACCAACAGTGTATCGGTGTCCCAGTTTTCCCACATCCTCTCTAACATTCATCATGATCTTTTCCTGTCATCTTAGCAAATTGGGGAGGTATGTGGTGGTATCTCAGAGTTATCTTAATTTGCATTTCTCTGATCAACAGTGATTTGGAGCACTTTTTCATACGACTACAGATACTTTCAATTTCTTCATCTGAAAATTGTATGTTCATAGCCTTTGACCATTTATCAATTTGAGAATGGCTTGAATTCTTATAAATTTGAATTAATTCTCTATATATTTTAGAAATGATATCTTTATCAGAATCTTTGAATGTAAAAATGTTTTCCCAGTTTATTGCTTCCCTTCTAATCTTGTCTGCATTTGTTTTGTTTGTACAAAACTGTAATGGGCTGAGGCTTGAGTTGATGCACTGAGGTCCCAAGCACATGAGGCTAAATAGTAATTGGACCATACTCTATTAATAGATAAGCTTGGAGAAAGAATGGCCCCCACCCACTCTTTGTGCAAGTCCTGATGTGTTGTATAGGAAATGACGATTTTGGTGGGTGGAGGCAGGGGAGTGGAATAGGAAGGGGAGGAGGGACTTTTGGGACGGCCATTGCCACGGCTGACTCCACTGTTGGCTCCACTGTTGGCTCGGCTCTTAGCTGGCTTCCTGTCGCAACTACCTATATTTGCTATCGCAATCTTTCTTGCCTATATTTGCTATAGCAATCTTTATTCACCTCTTCACTTCAATAAATATTGAAGATTTTCCCCTTAACCTGAATTCCTGATTCCGGCTGACTTTAAATACGCGGTCATTACATTTGGCGCCCAAGCGTGGGAACCAAGGACCCTACTTTCATTGAAGAAGTCTCCAGTGACCAGGAACTTAGGTGAGTATAAGACAAACAGGGAACTTATTTTCTTAAAGACGAAAGCAGTAACTTTTTGGCTGAAATGGGACAGATCCTAGGTAAAGATTCTCCATCCCCCACCCCAAACCCCCCAACCCCTGCCCCACCCAGGAGTGGTGTTATAAAAAGCCTGCGTGACCTGATAGAAGAGGAAGGGCTAGTTGTATCTTGGGAACACGCAGCTAAACTTTTGAGTACATTAAAACTTACCTCCCCTGGGTTCTTAGAGGAAGAGCAAATCTCTCTGGGTAACTGGGCATTGGTTGGTCAACAGATCTCTGATTATAACATTGACAACCCTCAGTCAGTTCCCTTCGAGGCATTCTATTTATACAATACGATACAGATGGCCTTAAAATACCGTACTTGTTTTAGGAGAAAAGGAAAAAACTCTAAGAATGGCCAAATGCGGAAGCCTGAGGTAAAGGAGGAAGACAAAGAACAGATTAATGGCCATATCCCCACAGGGCATGAAGACTTAAGTGAGGCTCAAGGGCGGGGTGAATCTGAGGCAGCTTTAGCCCCACCTGAGGAGCAGGTAATTGACTCTCCTCCATCAACTCCACCCTCTGAGATGGAGGGAGGAGGGGTAGTGGGGGGGGCAGTGACAGCACCAGCACCTCCCCCCCAGCATCCAGCCCCTCCCCCCCAGCATCCAGTCCCTCCCCCACAGCGTCCAGCTGCTCCTATGAGTAGATTGCAAAAGGGACTAATTAAGGCCAAAGAAGAAGGGAGAAATGTATTGGAAATCCAACACCACATTTTTCCAGTTATTCAACAGTTTGATTCTTCAGGTCAAGAAAGTAGAAGATACTCTCCTTTTGATATAGATATCCTCAAAGACCTGAAAAAAGCTTGCACTCTTTATGGGGCTACATCAGCTTATGTTAAGATGCTATTACAAAATTTGTCTTTTGAAATCTTGACCCCTAATGACTGGAAATCTATAGCAAAGATATGCCTAGAACCTGGACAAAACTACTTGTGGCTTTCTGAATATAGTGAGCTCTGTAGGATACAAGCCCAACAAAATAGTCAAAGTGGAGTTCATGCTGCAATCACCTATGACCTACTTACAGGTACAGGTCCTTATGCAAATGTCGCAGCACAAATTAATTATTCTGTAGCAGCATATGAGCAAATTGCTGTTAATGCTATCAAAGCGTGGGCTTCCCTCCACAATAAAGACGACAAGAGGGGGGCCTTCACAAAAATAACACAAGGGCCAAATGAACCCTTTGCTGACTTTGTGGGACGCTTGCAGACAGCTATCACAAGAACAAATGGAGAAAATCCAATAACAGACGTTTTGATAAGGCAACTTGCTAAGGAAAATGCTAATGAGGTTTGCAGAAGAATTATACTAGGACTGCGCAGGGATGCTCCTTTAGAGGAGATCATAAGACGCTGTGCCACAGTGGACACAGGTGCCTTTTATACCCAGGCTATGGTGCAGACTTCCCAAAATTCAAACATGGGAAGACAGAATCCCTCTTGGCAAGGGACTTCCAGAGAGACTCGTAGATGCTTTCAGTGTGGAAAAGTAGGGCATCTGAAAGCTCAATGTTGGTATAGAGATAGAATGGGAAAACAAGGTGGGAGAACAAGACCCCAAACCCCATGTCCAAAATGCAACAGAGGCTTCCATTGGGCCTCAGAATGCAGACAGATTCAGGGAAACGGGATGAGGGGCCCAGCCCCAGGGCCCAAGGCAAAAAACACTTGGGGCATGATGGCAGCCAATGGTGCACCCAGGGAGGGCCTAGAAGTCCAGTATCCAGACATGACCAATCAGCCAGAAAGCCATATGATGGGAGACGGGGATTACACAGTCAACCAGCCAGGAAGCAACCTGATGGCAGAAGGGAATTACAATTGGGGAGAATAGAGCTGTATGCAGCTGGGACAACTGAGATACCCCCTGGAGAGGTGAAATCTGTTCCTCTCCAGCCTATGGATCCCTTACCTCCAGGCACAGTAGGCTTGACCATCTCACCTCCTTTTTGTACGTACAAAACAGTGTCCATCCACACACTGATGTGGGAAACTGGGGAATGTGTAGATAATATCCCAGTCACTAATACAGGTAGTCAATGTGTGACTTATCACCCAGGAGAAGTAGTAGCATCAGGTTTACTCATACAGAATCCTAATAAGCAACTTGGTGATAGTCACCCAGGTTCTGACTCCAGACCACAAAATCCAGGAATTTACTGGACAGCAGCTGTAACAGCTGACCGACCTATGCTCACGATCTATATAAATGGCCTACCATTGGAAGGATTGGTAGACACAGGTGCAGATCGTACAGTTATTAGAGGTGCCAATTGGCCCAGTCACTGGCCAAAGATTAAAGCAGACACCTATATGTCTGGAGTAGGAGGATCAATAGCAGCTGAAGTTAGTGCTGCCCCTATGAGATGGACTTTTGAAGGCAAAACAGGAGTTTTTACTCCTTTTATAGTTGAAAAACTCCCCATCAATCTGTGGGGAAGAGATGTTTTACAACAATTAGGGTTAAAAATGAGTACTTCGGTTTTTTAAGCAGGGCTGCTGTTGAAGGCCTGCCAACACTTTCACCTGTTTCTATCCAATGGAAAACTGATACACCAGTGTGGATAGAACAGTGGCCCTTGGGTAGCGATAAAATTCAGGCCTTATTAGATATAGTACAGGAACAGCTTGAACAAGGACATTTACAACCTTCTCTAAGTCCTTGGAATTCCCCAGTGTTCGTTGTAAAAAAGAAATCAGGAAAATGGAGGATGCTCACTGATTTAAGAAAAGTAAATGAACAGATGGAAACTATGGGAACTCTTCAGCCTGGACTTCCATCTCCTACTCAATTGCCTAGAGAGTGGCCTCTTTGGGTCATCGATATTAAGGATTGTTTCTATTCTATCCCTCTGGATAAGGAGGATATGAAAAGATTTGCCTTTTCAGTGCCCAGCGTTAACTTAGCTGAGCCTTATAAAAGATATGAATGGACAGTTTTGCCACAGGGAATGAAAAACAGCCCCACTATGTGTCAAATGTATGTTGCTGCTGCTCTTGCTCCAATAAGAAAAGCATTTCCAAAAGTAATACTATTACATTATATGGATGATATATTGGGATGTGCACCTGAGGAACAAATGTTAGAAGCATGTCTACAAAAGACCATAGAAACACTAAGATACTACAAATTATACATAGCTGAAGAGAAAATTCAAAGACATGCTCCTTTTCAATATTTAGGATATGAAGTATACCCTAAGGTGCTTACAGTACAAAAACTGTCCTTAAGAACAGAGAAGCTAAACACCTTAAATGATTTTCAGAAATTGATAGGAGATATCCAATGGATGCGACCAGTGTTAGGCTTGACTACCTATCAGTTACAACCATTATATGATATTTTAAGGGGAGACAGTGCTTTAAATTCACCACGCCAGCTTACAAAAGAAGCTCAAGAGGCTTTGAGAGAAGTTGAACTGGCTTTATCCAATGTGGTTGAGAGAGTCACTCAAAAACCCTTGGAAATAACAGTTTTTGCCACACAAGAGGCACCCACAGCAGTCCTTCATCAAGGAGACAGTGTGATAGAGTGGGTGAACCTCCCGGCACAACCAGAACAAAGCCTTACTCCTTACCCAGTGCTTGTGGCTAGAATTTTGTTAAAGGCCATTAAGCGAGCAGTACAATTATCTGGGGCAAGACCTGATAAGATATACACCTTTTACACCAATACACAAATTAATGTGTGTTGTGAGACCATCCCAGAGTGGCAAATTTTATTAGCCATGGCTCCTAATTTTATACATGGGTCTCCATTAAAGATAACCAGACTTTTACATAATTGGCGATGGATTCTTGAAGAAAAAGTTTCTAAAGTTCCCCTTAAAGGACCAACTATCTTTACAGATGCATCCAAACACAATATTTGTGCTGTATACTCTCATGATTTAACCATAAAGAGAGTAGTCAGAACTCCTTTTCAGTCCACTCAGCAGAACGAATTGTATGCAATCATGTTAGCTCTCACTTATTACCCAGGAGACATAAATATAATATCTGATTCAGCTTATTCAGTAGGTGTGGTACAAAGAATTGCCACAGCCCAAATAAAATTTGCAGCTTCTAATATATATCAGCTCTTTAAGGAACTTCAGGAGCAAGTGAGAAAACATCCAGGTAAGATTTATATCTTGCATGTCCACTCACATAGTGGACTCCCAGGCCCTATTTTTGATGGGAACTCAAAGGCAGATAGCCTTTTAACTATGTTGGCCAGTACACCTTTATTTCAGGAGGCACAGGAATCCCATTCTAAGTACCATCAGGCTGCTCGAGCTTTGCGTTTACAATTTGGGATTACAAAAGAGGAAGCTAGGAGCATAGTAAAAAGCTGTACAGCTTGCCTTCCTTTCCATGCTCCTACACTGCCTCCAGGGAAGAACCCTCGTGGTTTGAGACCCAATGAAATCTGGCAAATGGATGTGACCCATTATAAATCTTTCAGTCGTCTGTCTTTTATCCATGTTGTGGTAGACACCTTTTCAGGATTCACTTTTGCCATACCAGCAGCAAAAGAGACAGCCCGAGTGGTCACTGAATTCCTCATGCAAGCATTTGCCATTATGGGTGTGCCACAAGCAATAAAAACAGACAATGGTCCTGCATACACCTCCAAACATTTTGCACACTTTTGTGCACAGTATAAGATTTTACACACCACTGGCATACCCTTTAATCCTCAAGGACAGGCAATAGTAGAGAGGAGAAACAGAGATATTAAGACGCTGCTCCAAAAACAAAAGAAAGGGGGAGCCACAGGTAACCCTAGAGAGCTTCTAAATCTAGCACTTTATACTATTAACTTCTTGATTTTTGACAAAGATGCACTGGCTCCGGCAGACAGGTTTTATAACCCACCAGAAGGGCAATGTCCAGTGCGAGCAGCTCCACTATCTTTAGATAATCGCCAGGTGATGTGGAGAGACCCAGAAAGTGGTGAATGGAAGGGACCAGATAGGCTAACTGCTTGGGGGAGAGGGTTTGCTTGTATCTCTACAGGTGGAGAAGGAATCAGATGGGTGCCAACGAGCCGTATTCGCCTTGTCCATCGCAGAGAGACGGAGCAGACCCTTGAAACGAAGGAGAAGACCCAAGAAACATCGGGTGGTTCTGTTGCTGATTGTGCTCACCATTGAAAGAGTGTGGCAGTTATGGCGTTTGACTCATGGACATAGAAAATCATTGGACTTCAAAACCCTCAGAAATCATTGGATTCTCTGAGACATAAGATTGTTGTAGGACTTTAAAGCCCTCAGGAATCATTGGATTTTCTGAGAAATGATAAGACTGTTACAGGACTTCAAAATCTGCTGGAATCATTGGATTCCCTAAGACATAAAAAGACTTTTGCTGGACTTCAAAAACTTGGGGGGATCATTGGATTCCCTGATATGTGAAGCAATGGACAATAGATTGGTTTTGGACTATCTCTTGGCTGCTGAAGAGGTGTATGTGTGACTGCTGTTTACATACTCTCCTTCTAGGACTTCTGGCAATCTTTTACATCATACTGTTGATTTATGTTGTTTGTTATACCGTTACTTGGGTGCATAATTCATGTTTGTTACACCACATCAAGCCTGCACTGACTGTGGGGAGAGTCATCACTAATAGTCTCTGCGTTGTTGCTATGTGCTATGTGTTCCCATGCTGATGGGTTTGTGCATAATAAGACCCTTGAGCCCAGAAACCTGCTAGCAACCCCCACTTCCCTTTGGTGCTTTTCATCTCCCTTCCTGAGATGTCAGGGAGGGCGTGATTATCTCCTTTTTAGTGCTTTCACCTCCCTTCCTGAGAAGTCAGGGGGGTCGTGATCACTTCCTTTTCGGTGCTTTCACCTCCTTTCCTGAGAAATCAGGGAGGGTGTGATCACCTCCCCTTGGGGGCTCTGACCTCCCTGAAGAGTCAGGGATGGCATGATCACCTGTGTTCTAAAACAAAAGAAAGCGGGAGATGTAATGGGCTGAGGCTTGAGTTGATGCACTGAGGTCCCAAGCACATGAGGCTAAATAGTAATTGGACCATACTCTATTAATAGATAAGCTTGGAGAAAGAATGGCCCCCACCCACTCTTTGTGCAAGTCCTGATGTGTTGTATAGGAAATGACGATTTTGGTGGGTGGAGGCAGGGGAGTGGAATAGGAAGGGGAGGAGGGACTTTTGGGACGGCCATTGCCACGGCTGACTCCACTGTTGGCTCCACTGTTGGCTCGGCTCTTAGCTGGCTTCCTGTCGCAACTACCTATATTTGCTATCGCAATCTTTCTTGCCTATATTTGCTATAGCAATCTTTATTCACCTCTTCACTTCAATAAATATTGAAGATTTTCCCCTTAACCTGAATTCCTGATTCCGGCTGACTTTAAATACGCGGTCATTACACAAAACCTTTTTGATTTAATATTATCAAAATTATCTCTTTTGTGATCAATAACGATTCTTCTTTGGTCACAAATTCCTTCCTCCTCCACAGATGAGAGGTAAACTATCCTATGTTCTTTTAATTTGTTTATAACATCATTCTTTATGTCTAGATCATGAACTCATTTTGACCTTATCTTGGTATACTGTGTTATATGTGGGTCAATGCCTAGTTTCTGCCATACTAGGTTTTCAATTTTCCCAGCAGTTTTTGTGAAATAGTGAATTCTTATCCCAAAAGCTGGGGTCTTTGGGTGTGTCAAACACTAGATTGCTATTGTCATTGACTATTTTGTTCTGTGAACCTAACCTATTCCATTGATCAACTACTTATTTCTTAGCCAGTACCAAATGGTTTTGATGACAGCTGCTTTATAATATAGTTTTAAATCTGGTACAGCTAGGCCACCTTCAGTTGCTTTTTTTCATTAATTCTCTTGAAATTCTTCACTTTTTGTTCTTTCAGATGAATTTTGTTATTATTTCTAGGTCAGTAAAATAGTTTCTTGGGAGTTTGATTGGTATAGCACTAAATAAGTAGATTAGTTTGGATAGTATTGTCATCTTTATTATATTCACTCGACCTATCCAAGACCAAGATCCAAGCAATCGATATTTTTCCAATTGTTTAGATCTGACTTTATTTGTGTGGAAAGTGTTTTGTAGTTTTGTTCATATAGCTCTTGACTTTCCCTTAGTAGCCAGATTCCCAAATATTTTATATTATCAACAATTATTTTAAATGGAATTTCTCTTTGTATCTCTTGCTGTTCAGTTTTGTTAGTGATGTATAAAAATGCTGATGATTTATGTGGATTTATTTTGTATCCTGCAACTTTACTAAAGTTGTGAATTATTTCTAATAGTTTTTTAGTTAATTCTTTAGAGTTCTCTAACCCTGTGATATGATATGATACCATCATATCATCTGCAAAGAGTGATAATTTGGTTTCCTCATTACCTACTCTAATTCCTTTAATCTCTCTTTCTTCTCTTATTGTCAAAGCTAACATTTATAATGCAATATTGTATAGTAATGGTGATAGTGGGCAACCTTGTATCAACCCTGATCTTATTGGGAATGGTTCCAGTTTATCTCCATTACATATGATGTTTGCTGATAGTTTTAAATAGATGCTACTGACTATTTTAAAGAAAAGTCAACTTATTCCTATACTCTCTGGTGTTTTTAATATGAATGGGTGTTGGATTTTATCCAATGCTTTTTCTTCATCTATTGAGATAACCATATGGTTTTTATTAAATTGGTTATTGATGTAGTCAATTATGCTAATAGTTTTCCTAATATTGAACTAGTTCTTAATTCCTGGTATAAAACCTACTTGGTCATGGTGTATTATCCTGGTGATGATTTTTTGTTATCTCTTTGCTAATATTTTATTTAAGGATTTTACATCAATATTCATTAGGGAGATTGGTCTGTAATTTTCTATCTCTGTTTTCATCCTACCTGGTTTAGGTATCAGTCTCATAAAAGTGTCATGAAAGGAATTAGGTAGGAGTCCATTATCTATTTTCTTCAAATAGTTTATATAGTATTGGAGTTAATTGTTTCTTAAATGTTTTGTAGAATTTACATGTAAATCCATCTAGTCCTGGGGATTTTTTCTTAGGGAGTCAATTAATAGCTTGTTCTATTTCTTTTTCTAAAGTGGGACTATTTCAGTAATTTATTTCCTCTTCAGTTAATTTGGACAATCTATATTTTTGTAGATATTCCTCCATTTTGCTTAGATTATCAAATTTATTGGCATAAAGTTGTACAAAATAACTCCTAATTGGTGCTCTAATTCCCTCTTCATTAGTGAAAAGTTCTCATTTTTTATTTTTGAAGGTTTGATTTTCTTCTTTCCTTTTTCTAATCAAATTAACTAAAGGTTTGTATATTTTGTTGGGTTTTTTCATAAAACCAACTCTTAATTTTATTTATTAATTCAATAGTTTTTTCTTTTACTTTCGATTTTATTAATCTCTCCTTTTATTTTTAGAATTTCAAGTTTGGTACTTGATTGGGGATTTTTAATTTGTTCTCTTCTCTTTCTCTATTTTATGCAAGTAAGCATCTAGAGATATAAAATTTTCTCTTATTACTGCTTTGGCTGCATCCCACAAACTTTGGTAATGTGTTAATATTAGTTAAATATTAATATTAAAATAATATAAATAATAAATGATTAAATAATATAAAATAATATTAAATCAATGTTAATCAAAACATAATGTGCTTACTCTGCTTTAAATGTGTTTCTTGTAAACAACATATTGTAGGATTCTGACATGAATCCAGTCTGCTATCCACCTCTGCTTTAGGGGAGAGTTCACTCCATTCACATTTATGATTAAAACTACTAATTCTGTAATGCTTCGATTTTCTCAGCATATTCTCCAAGGGCAAAAAATTGGTGTAAACCTTATATTAACTTGCCCTGACTTAGAAGAAAGTGATTTATTTTGAACTTTTAGAATATAAATTCCTTTTCTAAAATTTTGTTTCAAAGCTAAGATGGGGATCTTAAAGGGATCAAATTATTGTACTTAAAATTTAGACAAGCTTGTCTATTTATAATGTCCAATTTACTGCCATATTACTATTCCATGAATTTTACGGCTGTTTTTTTCAAGTATTATTGATCAAGTGATGGTTCAGTATAAGGAAATTAGAGTACCATTTAAAATAATTTTTGTAAAAGTGCATGCTGTTGACTTGTACTGGCTCTATTAAATACATTATCTGGCTGTGGCAATCCAAAACAAGATCAAGTACAGAAGACAGTAGTTATATTGATCAGTGAAAATAGGGACCATCCCTAAAATGGAAACTTAATTTCTCATTATTCAAAGTGTTACATCCACTTTGTGTGTCTCCTCTTGATTTAAGGGTGGGCTTTGGTCAGATCTTCAGAGGTGGCAACTTCTGTTCTTGTCTTGTCCAAATCTGTATTACTTAGAATATCTAAAGTAGAACACTCTAATGTGGGTTTCTGTGTATTGAGGACTTGTTTGGATTTCAAAGTATAGTCAGTTGTATCAGGTGTTGCAGGTTTTGGCACAGTGAATGAAAAAGATCAGTATAAAACATTTGTTTCTGAAAATTAGATGAATACTTTTTATTTCATCCTAAGTCAATGTGGACTGCTTCATTCCTTTGTTTATTGTAAACATGATTTTCAGTATCATTAGTGTTCAAATAACTTTCATTTTGCTGTAATAAATTGAAAAGTTTTCTTAATTTGTATATAATCTGTCGTCTAAATTTTATGTACAGTCTTTTATAATAAATCATTTTCCTCTATACAATTTTGGGTACTGTTAAATATAACCAAAATTTAAGCTTGAAAAAAAACCCTACTAATTTTGTATTTTTCTGCCATGTCATTAACCCCAAATTATACTTTTCTCATTCCTTTTCCCCTTTCCCTTCTCCCCAGTATTTTACTTATGAGCACTACTTACCTCAAGCAGTTCTCCTCCTTTAGAGATTCTCCCCCTTTCTTATACCTTTCCCCTACTATTTCTGCTTTCCCTATTATTTATCCTACCTCTTCCCTTTTCCCCTTTCCCCTCCCAGTTTTCTATATGGCGAGAGAAATTTCTTGATGAAACCAAATATGACTAATATTCTTTCTTTGAGCCAAATCTGATAGGAGTAAAATTCACACAATGTTGATCCCCCTCCCTTCTTTCCATCAATTATAATAGGTTTTCTTTGCCCCTTCCTGAGATGTAATTTCCCTCATTTTACCTCCACTTTACCCTTTTCCCAGTACAATCCCCTTTCCACCTCTAGTTTCTTTTTTATATTATAATAGTAAAATCAGATTATAATGTACTCTTTATGTATATCCATAACAGAAATACAATTCTCAAGAATTCTTTTCTTTTTACCTTTTTATTCTTCTCTTGAGTTCTATATTTTGAGGTTTTTGATTACCTCTAGTCTTTTCATCAGAAATATATGGAATTCATTTTTCACTTAATGTCCATCTTCTTCCCTGAAAGAAAATGCTCAGTTTAGCAGGGTAATTTATTCTCTGCTCCATTCCAAGTTCCTTTGCCTTTCAGAATATCAGATTCCCTTTGATCCTTTAAGGTGGAAGCTGATAGGTCCTGGGCAATCCTTATTGTGGCTCCTTGGTAATTGAATTGTTTCTTTTTGACTGCTTGTAATATTTTTTCCTTGTTCCAATAGTTCCAACATTTAGCCATGATATTCTTTGGAGTTTTAATTTTGGAGTCTAAAATTTTCAGGAGGTCTTCAGTAAATTCTTTCAATGGCTATTTTACCTTGTGATTCTATGACATCTGGGCAGTTTTCTCTGATGATTTCCTTAAAAAATAGTGTCTAGGCTCTTTTTTTTCATTCCAGGAATCTTTTGATTGTTTCTTCTAGGTCATTTTCCAGGTCAGTTGTTTTTCCCAATTAGGTATTTTACCTTTTTTCTATTTTTTGGTTTTGCTTGATTGATTCTTGTTGTTTCATTGAGTCATTCATTTCTGTTTGTTCAGTTCTGAATTTTAGTGAATTATTTTCTTCATTTACTTATTTTACGTCTTTTTGTATTTGTCCAGTTGAATTTTTAAATGAGTTATTTTGTTCCATGGAATTTTTTCCATTTCACAAATTCTGTTTTTTAAGAAGTTATTTTCTTTTTCCATTTCACAAATTCTGTTTTTCTGGGAGTTGTTTTCAGCTCCCAAAGTTATATGCCTTTTCCAGACTCTCTTGCAAAGTTTTCCTTTCCTTTCCTTATTTTTCTTCTAGCTCTCTTTTAAGATCCTTATTATTTTTTTCTAGGAGAGCTTTGTGTGATGGGAACCAGCTTGTATTATCTTTTGAGGTTTCATCAGGAGACGATCTGCTTTTAGTCTCCTTAAGTTTTGAAATCTGTTCTTCCTTTTCATCACAAAAACTATCTATGGTCAGAGCTCTTTTTTACTTTTTGTACACATATATTTTTTTTTTAAGTTAAGGTCTACTTTTAGGGCAGGGGAGGTTTTCCAAGCTTCCTCTACAAGTGGCAGTGACTTCCTCTACAAGTGCCAATGGCTGTGCTGAATTTAGTGCTTCCCATGCATGGTGGCCGTGGCCAGGTCCCATGAGATATTGACATTTTGGAGTTCACTATTTACCTTTTGTGTTTATGTTGGATGTTTTATAACTTCTTTGCTGATCTATTGACTTGCAACCAGGGCAGAGTAGCCAACACAGCTTTAGATGCCTCCCTGTAGTTTCTACACAGAGCAAAGTCTGTATCAACATGGTGGAATCTGTATGGCCTCCCATCTGTGCTGTCTGAGCCCTCCTTCTTCCATGTCAATAGTTGTTTTCTTTTTCAGAACTTTTTCTTGAGTTTTTAATATATAATTCTCTGGTATCAGTCTCATTTCTTTCCCCATTTTCCCCATTTCTCTTACATGACTTTAAAGTTCCTTTTTGAGCTCTTCCATGAGTTATTTCTAGGCTTGAGATCACTTCTCATTTTTCTGTGGGGTTTTGCCCACAGGTGTTTTGACATTGTTGTCCTCTTTTGAGTTTGTATTAATCTTCCTTATCACCATAATAACTTTCTTTGGTCAGATTCATTTTATTTTTGTTATTTTTTTCTCATCTTTTTGGACCTGTATCCTTTCTTTTAAATTTGAGTTCTGTTCCCAGGGTGGAAAGGCATTATCTCAGGCTTTTTGTGCCAGGGGCTGTAGGCCCTGTCTGTTTACCTAGTGCTGCACTAATGTTGCCCTGAGGCTCACTGGAGATCTTATATCTGGTGTTCCTCTGAGGAGGTGGGGTGGGGGGTAGCTTACACTGCTGGAGGCTCTAGGGGTCTGGTAGCTTAACAGGTGCTGAGCAAGGGTCTTAGTGGTGGTGTCTGGAGTGTGCTGAGACCAGTGGGGTGTTTCTCCATTTCCCTGGGGCTATATTTTGAAGCACATGGTGTTTAGGCTGCTAAACTTTACCTGTATGCCCAGGGCTATGCTGAAGCAATGGTGATTCTTAAGAAATCGAGTCTGCCCATTCTCCTGGCTATGCTGAGGCATGTAGAGGGTGGGAGTGGAGGAGTATTCTAGTGTTGGTGTTTACCTGCTTCATTGCACTAGGACTCATAATTTTCTTCTGGTTTGCTGAGGTAGGGTTTTCTGTTGGATTGCTGGGAGACTTTCTATCCTGGACTGTGTTCCCCTTTTACCCAAGAAAGACAGACTGTTCTTACCAATCTTTCTAGTTTCTTGGGCTAAAAGATTGTTCCTGTCTTTTTGCTGGTTCTGCTCTTTAATTATTTGTTTGGGGCTACTTTTATGGTTGTTTGGAAGTGAATATAGGAGAGTTACAGCAATTTACTATTTACTCCACCATCTTTGTTCGCATAAGTTCCCAGTCAACTTATTTGGAAACTATTTAAATAAATTTTATGACATTGAAGGCAACATAGGATTATAACTGTATCTTTAAATTTTCCTGGTCCCCAAGGAATGTATGAGATTGGAATATGTAAAATAATTATTTCTCTATCACACTGATGTAATTTTATTTATAACAGTCCCTGTTATAATTCTGATCTTCATTGAGATTTGTTTTTGAGACCTGAAACTATGTAACTTAAACACAATAAAATCTAAGTTTTTACCTCTATAATTTCTGCACTTTGATAGATCAGTTTTGGCAGCAGTTACTTACCATATGAAACCCCAAAAGGAGTTATTTCTCCAAAACATTAGTAAATAAGTTGTTTCTGGTGGTGGGAATACAATCTATCAATCAGTTACAAAATGCTTTTTGCTATTCTCTCACCAGTGTCCATGCCCCATCCTCCTTCTGGGAGCAAATTTGAACATAAACATGATCCTTCCTCTCCCTTTTATTGTCTGGGATCTACCAGAAGATCATCACAGTATTTTTCCAGGTGCCTTCAAGGATTGGCAATTCAAAGAATGGACTAAGTTCACATACATTGGGTTTCAAAATGGAAATGAAGGTATGAGAATAGAAAAAAAGAAAGAAAGAAAGAGCAAGAGAGAGGCAAAGAGAGAAAGAGGAAGGGGAAATTTCCACTCCCCTGCCTCCACCCACCAAAATCGTCATTTCCTATACAACACATCAGGACTTGCACAAAGAGTGGGCGGGGGCCATTCTTTCTCCAAGCTTATATATTAATAGAGTATGGTCCAATTACTATTTAGCCTCATGTGCTTGGGACCTCAGTGCATCAACTCAAGCCTCAGCCCATTACATCTCCCGCTTTCTTTTGTTTTAGAACACAGGTGATCATGCCATCCCTGACTCCTCAGGGAGGTCAGAGCCCCCAAGGGGAGGTGATCACACCCTCCCTGACTTCTCAGGAAAGGAGGTGAAAGCATCAAAAAGGAGGTGATCACGATCCCCCTGACTTCTCAGGAAGAGAGGTGAAAGCACTAAAAAGGAGATAATCACGCCCTCCCTGACATCTCAGGAAGGGAGATGAAAAGCACCAAAGGGAAGTGGGGGTTGCTAGCAGGTTTCTGGGCTGAAGGGTCTTATTATGCACAAACCCATCAGCATGGGAAGTATTACATGAGCACATAGCAACAACGCAGAGGCTATTAGTGATGACTCTCCCCACAGTCAGTGCAGGCTTGATGTGGTGTAACAAACATGAATTGTACACGCAAGTAATGGTATAACAAACAATATAAATCAACATTGTGCTGTAAAAGATTGCCAGAAGTCCTAGAAGAAGAGTATGTAAACAGCAGTCACACATGCACCTTCTTCAGCAGCCAAGAGATAGTCCAAAACCAATCTATTGTCCATTGCTTCACATATCAGGGAATCCAATGATCCCCCCAAGTTTTTAAAGTCCAGCAAAAGTCTTTTTATGTCTTAGGGAATCCAATGATTCCAGCAGATTTTGAAGTCCTGTATCATTTCTTATCATTTCTCAGAAAATCCAATGATTCCTGAGGGCTTTCAAGTCTTATGTCTCAAAGAATCCAATGATTCCTGAGGGATTTAAAGTCCTACAACAATCTAATGTCTCAGAGAATCCAATGATTTCTGAGGGTTTTGAAGTCCAATGATTTTCTATGTCCATGAGTCAAACGCTGTAACTGCCACACTCTTTCAATGGTGAGCACAACCAGCAACAGAACCACCAGATGTTTCTTGGGTCTTCTCCTTCGTTTCAAGGGTCTGCTCTGTCTCTCTGCTATGGACAAGGTGAATACGGCTCGTTGGCACCCATCTGATTCCTTCTCCACCTGTAGAGATACAAACAAACCCTCTCCCCCAAGCAGTTAGCCTATCTGGTCCCTTCCATTCACCACTTTCTGGGTCTCTCCACATCACCTGGCGATTATCTAAAGATAGTGGAGCTGCTCGCACTGGACACTGCCCTTCCAGTGGGTTATAAAACCTGTCTGCCAGAGCCAGTGCATCTTTGTCAAAAATCAAGAAGTTAATAGTATAAAGAGCTAGATTTAGTAGTTCTCTAGGGTTATCTGTGGCTCCCCCTTTCTTTTGTTTTTGGAGCAGTGTCTTAATGTCTCTGTTTCTCCTCTCTACTATTGCCTGTCCTTGAGGATTAAAGGGTATGCCAGTGGTGTGTAAAATCTTATACTGTGTACAAAAGTGTGCAAAAATGTTTGGAGGTGTATGCAGGACCATTGTCTGTTTTTATTGCTTGTGGCACACCCATAATGGCAAATGCTTGCGTGAAGAATTCAGTGACCACTCGGGCTGTCTCTTTTGATGCTGGTATTGCAAAAGTGAATCCTGAAAAGGTGTCTACCATAACTTGGATAAAAGACAGACAACCTAAAGATTTATAATGGGTCACATCCATTTGCCAGATTTCATTGGGTCTCAAACCACGAGGGTTCTTCCCTAGAGGCAGTGTAGGAGTGTGGAAAGGAAGGCAAGCTATACAGCTTTTTACTATGCTCCTAGCTTCCTCTTTTGTAATCCCAAATTGTAAATGTAAAGCTCGAGCAGCCTGATGGTATTTAGAATGGGATTCCTGGGCCTCCTGAAATAAAGGTGTACTGGCTAACATAGTTAAAAGGCTATCTGCCTTTGAATTCCCATCAAAAATAGGGCCTGGGAGTCCACTATGTGAGTGGACATGCAAGATATAAATCTTACCTGGATGTTTTCTCACTTGCTCCTGAAGTTCCTTAAAGAGCTGATATATATTAGAAGCTGCAAATTTTATTTGGGCTGTGGCAATTCTTTGTACCACACCTACTGAATAGGCTGAATCAGATATTATATTTATGTCTCCTGGGTAATAAGTAAGAGCTAACATGATTGTATATAATTCGTTCTGCTGAGTGGACTGAAAAGGAGTTCTGACTACTCTATCGTTAAGTCATGAGAGTATACAGCACAAATATTGTGTTTGGACGCATCTGTAAAGATAGTTGGTCCTTTAAGAGGAACTTTAGAAACTTTTTCTTCAAGAATCCATCGCCAATTATTTAAAAGTCTGGTTATCTTTTCAATAGTTTTTTTACTTTCAATTTTATTGATGTCACCTTTTATTTTTAGAATTTCAAGTTTAGTGTTTGACTGGGGGTTTTTAATTTGTTCCTTTTCTAGCATTTTTAGTTGCAAACCCAATTCATTGACCTTCTCTTTCTCTATTTTATACAAATAGGCCTCTAGAGATATGAAATTTCCCCTTATTACCGCTTTGGCTGCATCCCATACATTTTGGTATGATGTCTCATTATTATCGTTTTCTTGGGTGAAGTTATTAATTATGTCTATGATTTGCTGTTTCACCCAATCATTCTTTAGTATGAGATTATTTAGTTTCCAATTATTTTTTGGTCTACTTCCCCCTGGTTTTTTGTTGAATGTAATTTTCATTGCATTGTGGTCTGAAAAGGATGCATTTACTATTTCTGCCTTACTGCATTTGAGTTTGAGGTTTTTATGTCCTAATATATGGTCAATTTTTGTATAGGTTCCATGAACTGCTGAAAAGAAAGTGTATTCCTTTCTGTCTCCATTACATTTTCTCCCGAGATCTATCATATCTAACTTTTCTAGTATTCTATTTACCTCTTTGACTTCTTTCTTATTTATTTTGTGGTTTGATTTATCTAATTCTGAGAGTGCAAGGTTAAGATCTCCCACTATTATAGTTTTACTGTCTATTTCTTCTTGCAGCTCTCTTAATTTCTCTTTTAAGAATTTAGATGCTACCCCACTTGGTGCATATATGTTTAATATAGATAGTGCTTCATTATCCATGCTACCCTTTAGCAAGATATAGTGCCCTTCCTTATCTCTTTTAATTAGATCAATTTTTGCTTTAGCTTGATCTGAGATCAGGATGGCTACCCCTGCTTTTTTGACTTCACCTGAAGCATAGTAGATTTTGCTCCAACCTTTTACCTTTAACCTGCATGTATCTCCCCGCTTCAGGTGTGTTTCCTGTAAACAACATATTGTAGGATTCTGGCTTTTAATCCATTCTGCTAACCGCTTCCTCTTTATGGGGGAGTTTACCCCGTTCACATTTATGGTTAGAATGACCAATTCTGTATTACTTGCCATCTTGTTAACCCCGGTTTATGCTTTTCTCCCTCCTTTCCCCTTTCCCCCCTTCCCAGTATTAAGCTTGTGAGCACCACTTGCTTCTCACAGCCCTCCCTTTTTAGTATCCCTCCCCCCGCCTTAGAGTTCCTCCCCCATCTTACCCCTTTCCCTCCCAGTTCCCGTATTCTCTTCCGCTTAGCTTATTCCTTCCCTTTTCTCTTTTCCCTTCTCACTTTTCAATGAGGTGGGAGAAGTTTCACCATAGATTGAATATGTCTTAAGATTTTTCACTTAAAGCCAATTCTGAAGGCAGTAAGATACCCACTATATTCATCCCCCTCCATTCTTTCTCTCAGATATAATAGGTTTCCTATGCCTCTTCATGAGATGTACTACCCCCACTTTACCCTTTTTCTGATACAATGTCCTTTCCACATCAATTTCTAGAACAAGGTATACATGTATTCTTTATACATCTATATAGTCAAAATATAGTTCCCAAGATTAATCTTTACCTTTTTAGATTTCTCTTGAGTTCTATATTTGTAGATCAAACTTTTTGTTAAGTTCTGGTTTTTTCATCAGAAATAGATGAAATTCGCTTACTTCGTTGAATGTCCATCTTCTTCCCTGGAAAAAGATGCTCATTCTCACTGGGTAAGTTATTTTTGGTTGCATACCAAGTTCCTTAGCCTTTCGGAATATCATATTCCAGGCCCTTCGATCTTTTAATGTGGATGCTGCCAGATCCTGGGTGATCCTTATTGTGGCTCCTTGATACTTGAATTGGGTTTTTCTAGCCGCTTGCAATATTTTTTCCTTCATCTGAGGGTTCTGGCATTTGGCCACTATATTCCTTGGTGTTTTGATTTTAGGATCCCTTTCAGTGGGTGATCGATGAATCCTTTCAATGTTTATTTTTAACTCTGTTCCTATGACTTTTGGGCAGTTCTCTTTGATAATTTCCTGGAAAATAGTGTCCAGGCTCTTTTTTTCATCATGTTTTTCTGGAAGTCCAATGATTCTCAGATTGTCTCTCCTGGATCTGTTTTCCAGGTCTGTTGTCTTCCCCAGAAGGTATTTCACATTTTTCTCCATTGTTTGATTTTTTTGGATTTGCTTGACTGATTCTTCTTGTCTCCTCGAGTCATTCAATTCCACTTGTTCAATTCTGATTTTCAGTGAAGTGTTTTCTTTACTCACTTTTTAAAAATCTTTTTCTAATTGTCCAATTGAGTTCTTTTGTTCTGTGGAATTTTTTTCCATTTCGCCAATTTTGTTTTTTAGAGAGCTGTTTTCTGTTTCCAGTTCACTAATCCTATTTTTCAAGGATTTTACTTCTTTATCCACTCTCTCTTTAACTTTCTCCAGGCTCTTTTGCCAAGCCTCCCTCTCCTTTTCCCAAGCTTCCCTCTCCTTTTGCCAAGCCTCACTCTGCTTTCCCCATTTTTCTTCTAGCTCCCTTGTGAGAGCCTTTTTAATTACTTCTATGAGGTTCATCTGTGCTGAGGAACAGATGATCTCCTCCTTTGGGGATTCATCTGGAGACAGTCTGTTTTTAGTCTCCTCAGGATTTAGAGTCTGCTCTCTATCTGTATAGAAGCTGTCAAGGGTTAAAGTCCTCTTCAGCTTCTTGCTCATTCTGTCTAATAATCAGAGACAAACTACCAAAGAAAAACAGAAAAAACTGGAGTCTTTCTTTGGGGGAGGGGCTGGGTGTGTTACCGAGCTTCCTCTCCAGACTGTGGGGGCAGCAGTGAGGCACTAGCAGGACTGTGTGCACCTGCGCTCTGAGATCCCAGAGCGTGCTGAGTCACTGTGGGGGGGGGGGGGGGAAGAAGGGGGCGGCCAGGTCCCGAGAGACTCCAGCTGTTTGGGGTTGTATTCTTCAGCCCTGGTGTTTTTAGCTTCTCTGCTGGGCTGCTGACTTGCTGCCGGAGCAAAGTATCCAAACCTGTAGCGAAGCTCTCCCCGCAGAGACGGCTGCGATCACTCCCCACCCCCTCTCCAGTCTGCTCCCGTGCTCTCACTGCCGCTGCCCTCAGCCTGCGCCCGATCTAAAACCGTCCCAGCCCTCCAGTAAAGACAAACCTTTCTTGGCGAATCTCAAGGATGGCTTCTCTTGGTAACTATTTGTGGATTTTTTTTCAGTCAAGCATTAATTCAGAGGCTTGTAATGAAATGGATAGTGAGAGAAAGCGTGGAGCTTATGCAGCTGTGTGCCTCCTCTCCGCCATCTTAACCGGAAGTCCAAGTCTGGTTATCTTTAATGGAGACCCATGTGTAAAATTTGGAGCCATGGCTAATAAAATTTGCCACTCTGGGATGGTCTCACAACACACATTAATTTGTGTATTGGTGTAAAAGGTGTATATCTTATCAGGTCTTGCCCCAGATAATTGTACTGCTTGCTTAATGGCCTTTAACAAAATTCTAGCCACAAGCACGGGGTAAGGAGTAAGGCTTTGTTCTGGTTGTGCCGGGAGGTTCACCTACTCTATCACATTGTCTCCTTGATGAAGGACTGCTGTGGGTGCCTCTTGTGTGGCAAAAACTGATATTTCCAAGGGTTTTTGAGTGACTATTTCAACCACATTGGATAAAGCCAGTTCAACTTTTCTCAAAGCCTCTTGAGCTTCTTTTGTAAGCTGGCATGGTGAATTTAAAGCACTGTCTCCCCTTAAAATATCATATAATGGTTATAATTGATAGGTAGTCAAGCCTAACACTGGTGGCATCATTGGATATCTCCTGTTCTGAAAATCATTTAAGATGTTTAGCTTCTCTATTCTTAAGGACAGTTTTTGTACTGTAAGCACCTTAGGGTATACTTCATATCCTAAATATTGAAAAGGAGCATGTCTTTGAATTTTCTCTTCAGCTATGTATAATTTGTAGTATCTTAGTGTTTCTATGGTCTTTTGTAGACATGCTTCTAGCATTTGTTCCTCAGGTGCACATCCCAATATATCATCCATATAATGTAATAGCATAACTTTTGGAAATGCTTTTCTTATTGGAGCAAGAGCAGCAGCAACATACATTTGACACATAGTGGGGCTGTTTTTCATTCCCTGCCAAATGTAATGACCGCGTATTTAAAATCAGCTGGAGTCAGGAATTCAGGTTAAGGGAAAAATCTTCAATATTTATTGAAGTGAAGAGATGAATAAGGATTGCGATAGCAAATATAGGCAAGAAAGATTGCGATAGCAATATGGGCAGTTGCGACAGGAAGCCAGCTAACAGAGAGAGATCTGAGCTGAGCAAACCATCGCAATGGCAGAAGCAAACAGTCTCTCCTCCCCTTCCTTTTCCACTTCCCTGCCTCCACCCACCAAAATCGTCATTTCCTATACAACACATCAGGACTTCCACAAAGAGTGGCGGGGGCCATTCTTTCTCCAAGCTTATATGTTAATAGAGTATGGTCCAAGCCTCATGTGCTTGGGACCTCAGTGCATCAACTCAAGCCTCAGCCCATTACAGGGAAAGACAAAGAAAAAATATAAAAGGAAGGAAATAGAAAAAGAGTGGGAACAAGAGAAAGAAGAGAGGAAAGAAAGAGAAAAAGAATTTAAGAATCTAACAGGTTCTAGAGAAAGAGAATATGTATGATAGAAGTTCTCTCATCTCTGCCTCACTTGGCAGACTTCTCAGTAGGAAGAGGGAGAGGGAAGTGAAAATGTGAATAAAGAGTTTAAACATGTGGAAGGTAGGGAAAGAAAGAGATAGCAGGATATTAGTAAAGATTAGAGAAGGAAGAAGACAGCAACCAGCATAATATAATGGAAAGGATAATGAATTTGGAGTCAAAAGGATTAAGTTTTAATTCTGTATTGTTCCATTTAATATACATGTAACCTCAGGTAAGTAACAGAATTTCTCTTTTAGTTTCTCATCCATAAAATGGTGTGTGTGTGTGTGTGTGTGTGTGTGTGTTTTCTTTGCCTCAATTTTTGTGTGTGTGTGTGTATGTTCTTTGCCTGAATTGCTACCTAGCCTTAATCATTTAATGGGTGCAGCCTCAGTCAGACTGAGACCTGTTGAAGACCTTAGCTTAAAAAGGCTAAGGTCTCCCATTTCATCCAGGGCCATCTCCAGTTGTCCTGATCTATATCTGGCCACTGGACTCAAATGGCTCTGTAAAGGAAAGTGAAGCAGATGACCTACACACCCTTCCCTCACTTAAATTCAATTCACTTGCATGTCATGGCATCTCCTCCCTGATGTCATGGTCTCTTTGAGAATGAAGGACAAAAACAACAATCACCTGTATGTAAGACTTGATAACCTCTAAAATCTCTTCCAACTTAAAATCTATGGCCTTATTTACATGATCAATTATTGGCTTAATCCTCTGTTCATAACATGTTGCAACTAGATGGCATCAAAAATAGAAATGATAGTCAGAACTAGAGTTCAAATCTTCCTTTAGATACTCCCTAACTGTGTGGGGTTGGGCAAATTACGCAGCCTCTCAGTGCTTCAGTTTCTTCATCTTTAATTTGGAGATAAAAATAAGACCTCCCTCTCAGAATGGTTGTGAGGATCAAATGAGATATTTGAAAGGTGCTTTGCATTCCTTAAAGTGCATATAAATGATAGATATTATTTTATTATTCTCATTATTGTTATTAATGATAATATCATCATCATAATTATGCTATAATGTAGGAATTTTCTTCTGAGTTTTAGGATGGTATCTCAATGTAAGATTTGTGCTTTTCAGACTAGCTCTATATAACTGTGAGTACTTTATTTAACTCAGTAGGAAACAAATAGAGTCACAGAGACCCCTTATCCAATTCCCAAAGGGAAACAGGTCTAAAGCATTTTCATCAGAGAATTTAATTCCTCCCAGAATTTGCATTCATTTTAGCTGTCAGCTAGACTACTAAAGATCTTCTGTCCTTATGGTACATTGCCAGCAAGGTACCCATCTACTTCCACTGGGGATAAGAATCCCCAGTAGTGAAAATAGCAGCTGGTGTTTTATACAAAAATGTCAAGAGTATAAGCAGATTCCTCATTGCCAATTGCTGGTGTCAGGACCGGTATAATACAAGTGACTTTTGCGTCTTCTGAGGAGAGATGGTTGGTTTAGGAGACTTTTAGATTTTAATTCTATCCAAATCATACTTGAGAACCATCTAGTTAATCACTATTTGCTTCTTGAGGAAAAGAAAATTAAAATCTTGCTTATGGAAAGTAGGATTACATTAACCAAAAATAAAAGAAAACTAAAACATTTTTAAAATTTAAAAATTCTTCATTTTATTGATGTTGCTTTGGTTCCTATAATTTGGGATCCATATTACAGGTGAGGCAGTGGGGGTCTATTACTGAGAAATCAAAAGGAAGAATCAGTCGTATAGATAGGGTAAAGGATACCTAAAGGACTGTTATGTGAGTAATTGATAGCTACTAATAAAATGTCACAAAAATGGGAAAAGACCACCATTTTGTTGGCTGAATTTATGGGCAAATGTGAATAAGCTCTTCCAGATGAGGTCAATATGAGTGGGCCATAATTTGCACCATGGAAAGGGGTCTCCATTCTTGTTGATCTAACTTTTCAAATTATCAAAGTTATATTGAGAGTATTTTTTCTTAATGTTTAGCATGACTATTTAAAAAAATAGTTACTATTAATTGCTTAAGGATAGGCATCATTTTTTGATAGCCATTATTAATGATGTTTCCATATTGCTCATTCATTTATTCATGAAACTAGTATTGAGTGATAGGGAAAGAGACTGAATCTCCAGCTTCAGTATATCCATGTAAAGGATACATGGGGATATATCCCTTATGCCATATGACTGAAATAACATAATTATTCCCTTTTACTTTTCCTCTCTCCTCTTTCTCCAACAGGAGTAGAAAATGCCTCTAACAATGTAGCCCAGCATTTGTTCTGCAAATTAATGTTGTCTGAGAAGTTAAAATGATTTATGCAGGGTCATACAACCTAGCGGTGTCAGTGCAATACTTGAACTTGAGGGCTTCTGACCTCAAAGCCTTTAAATATTGATAGAGCATAAATTATATCAGGGAATGGTGCGATGGGGGATATGAACTAATCTAAGACAGAATCTGCTCTCCAAGCACTCAATGCATTTCTAATTTTAACTTTTTTAGAAGAATCATTTTGTCAGGTGTCTTTTTAAAAAATCAGAGAGAATGACCTAGAAACACAAAATTCCTTACCCCTAAAAGAGATCATAATGCCAGGCACATAATAAGTGTTTAATAAATGCTTGTTGACTGATTGACTGACCAACTAATATTTTAACATGTTTGAAGAGAACAGGATCTTCCAATCAAAATCTTTCTTAGCTCTTTGCTCTCCTAGCAGAAGAATTTTGGATATTGGATCGGAGATAAGAAGGCACAATTTGATGCTGCAAGTTAACCTCTGAATTGCTGCATGAATGACTAATGGGAAGTTCAGATTAAATGGATGTATATCATGATAAATCATGCAGGGAATTCTTCTAGGGAAAATGAAGTAGCTGCACAGCCTGCTGTTATAGGATCTGACATATGACAGAAGTAACAACTTGAAGATAACTAGTGTCACTGTA
This sequence comes from Antechinus flavipes, assembly GCF_016432865.1. Taxonomy (NCBI): domain Eukaryota; kingdom Metazoa; phylum Chordata; class Mammalia; order Dasyuromorphia; family Dasyuridae; genus Antechinus; species Antechinus flavipes. The sequence continues at coordinate 482,321,006 of NC_067398.1, read as the reverse complement.
TGTGGATGGGAGAGAGAAACTTACCTCCCTTTCCTTCCCACCCTTTCAACCTAACCCCAACTGCCAAGTGTTAAAGACTCAGGGATCCACAGTCCACAAAATTACTACAATTCTGAATTCCCTGGGTACCATCATGACATATCCAACCATTTCCTGGACAATCGTGTTGCCTTTTCCAGTTTAAACTTAAAACTTATCTACCCTTTGAAATGGGCTAATTGAATAAAAGAATTTTTCTGTAATTAGTTCAACAAAACTTTATGTGATACTTGCTTTCTAAGATTATATAATTTGGAAGGGAAACAGGGGAAAAGAGATGGTAAATCAATTGACCAGAAACCAACTGTCTTACATGAAAAGAAACCAACCTAAACTTCCTCCTTTAACTCATGAAACTGGTATGAAGAAAGTGCTAGAGAAATGTATCAATCAATAATAAACATTGATTAAGTACATACCATGTGCCAGATATTGTGTTTAAGTGTTGGATGATTTTTGCTTCTATTTTTCTAGCTCTCCGCTGTTTTCATTCCAAAAGCAATGGTCTATGGCCTATACTCTTGAGGAGGTTAACCAAAAAGAAATTAGAATCAAATACTTCCCCACAAAATAAAAAATTAATTTGTTACTAAAACTGCCTCTTCCCCCATGCGTTTGGTGTTAAACATCCTCTGATTCTTCTCCTCCTTTAAGAAAAAATGATGAAAACAAGATGGAGTTCCTCACAGCTTCTTTTAGTTTCTCCCTTCTCTAAATTACACTTATTTACCCTTACCTCCCATCTCTGAGTATTCATTTAATAGGCAGGCTTTGTAATAGTCACATTTAATTTATCAGGGTGCAATAATTTGTGTTTCCCCATCATCTCGCAGACTTTAGTTCATTATACTATTGTTTCACATGAGTAAGTTAGCAAAGTTTGGATTGATTGACTCTAATTAACTAAAACTGGTTCCAGGCTGTGCCTCTATTGTCATGGTAGCTAGCCACAAAGCCCTAAACTGTTCAGTAATGGCAACATAAGGTAATATCAATATGAGAACTGTAGCAACTGTTTCATATTGGGCTTGTCACTGTTTCTGAGCAATGGGGAGGAGAAATACAAGTGGGAGGGGAGAACAGACAGATGTTAGGACTCATGAGTATTGAGGGACTCTTGAGCCTAAGTGTCCTCCTGAAAAATTCCACCATTCCCTCTTTTTTTTTTTTCTAGTCTAGACTGGGAAAGCCTTTTTATGTTGAATCAGCAATGAACACAGAATTGGGTATTAATTGTTCATATTTAGATGGAACTTTGAGTCTTATGGGCAACTTTTTTTTAGAATAAACCTTGGACTTAGGTAATATAATCATTCTTGCACCTATTTTATAGTTGAGGAAAATGAGGTTTAGTGATATCATATAACTTTTTACAAATGATAGCGCTAGGGAGCATTAGAACCAGAACTCACACCCATGCAAGGGATTTCCAGATTAAGTACCCTTTCTATGGAAATACATAGTTCCCTGTGGAATAACAGAAGAATTAAAGTCTTCTGGTCTTTTGAAAGTGGATAGAAATAAAAATAACTTTAAAAATTATAATAGCTTTTTATTTTCCAAAATACATGCAAAGACAGTTTTCAACATCCTTGCAAAGCCTTCTGTTTCAAATTTTTCTCCTTTCTCATCTCCCTCCTCCTCTAGATAGCAAGTAATCCAATATAGGTTACACATATGCAATTATAAGAATAACTTTTTGATAAACAATAGCTGAGAATCCTGGGAAATCTAAGATGATGCATAGTTATGATAAAATGTTTTTAAAATGTATTTTGTTAGTTGCTCAGGTGATGCTCAGACTGAGGCAGTATCTTCAGTAGAGAGAAGTATTCTCAATTTGAACCATTTTTCTAGGTGCTGAATTTAAAAAAAATACCAATCACAATCTTAGCCTGAGAAAAATGATTTCCCTACAGTATGACCAACTGGAAAAATGATTGAGCTTATAACCTATAAGCATGAACAAATATCACTCTTCCTGGACTTGTTGGACAGAAATCAAATTTTTTTCTCTCCCCCCCCCTCTTTTTTTAAGGTGGGTAGGACTGACTTTGCAGGCCTGAAAGCCATAAAGCTCAGCAAAATCTGATGTGTTTTGCAATGAGATCCATTCAATGGGGTGTCAACCTTTCTATGCAAGATTTTGAATTTTATCTGTCCATACAGTCTTAACACTTGAATTAACTTATCCTTATATTTGGTGAGGGGGTGTGGGGAAAGAGAGAGAAAAAAAAGAAAGGTGAAGGATGGAGGAGTAGAGGGAGAGAAACAGGGGAAATGAAGGGAGAGAGAGAGAGAGAAAGAGAGAGAGAGAGAGAGAAACAGAGACAGAGAGAGAGACACACACACACACAAAGAGAGACAGAGAGAGATGGAGAGAGGGAGAGGAGAGAGAGGGGGGGAGGAGAAGGAGGGAGGAAGGGAGGAGAGGGGAGGAGAAGGGGGAGAGAAGGTGAGAGAGGAGAGCGAAAGGGAAAGAGAAGGAGAATGAGAGGAAGAGAGAGAGAGAGAGAGGGAGAGAGGGAGAGGCAGGAAGGGAGAGAGAGGGAGAGAGAAGGAGGGAAGAAGAAGGAAGGAGGGGAGGAGGGAGAGAGACCAATAAAAAGAGATGGACAAAGGAGAGGAGAAAAGAGATAGAGATGCTTTTTTTCAACTTTCCTCCATTTCAGAATAGTATGATCCTTTATTTCTAGGGTGCTTTCCTTATTAGGCATTTTCTCCATCTATTGTTTATTTTACTCTAAGGAAACAGGTATACATATTCTTGCTGACAGATGAAAGGCAAGTTCACCTTCTTCCCATATGTCTCCCCAGTGGTGCCTGAGAAATCTCTCAGAATATAGAGGAAATGTATACAGTGTTTGTTTCATCATTGATACTGGATGATATCTAGTTGCCAGCTTCATCTGTGCTGCCCTAGAGACATCTGGGAAAAGGGTTAGGAGCAGCATGCTTCTTAATCAGCATTTTTCTCCATTTAAATTTTTGGAAATAGTTGCATATGAGGGAAGAAGGTACACCAATGGCTTGTGAGGAGAGAGGAAGATCATGGAGAAAGGGAGTAAAAGTCAGTTTTGCTTTGGAAAAGGAAAATTGAAAAACATGTTCCTGCTGATACCTACTGCATAATCACTGAAGGAGTTCAAATGCTATCAACCATATGAATAGGTTAGGTACAGTACGCACCTGCCTGGTTTTTTGAGTCTCTTAGGTACAGGTTGTCCTTATGCTCTTTTCCTTCTAAATGCACTTAAAGAGTAACTGACCATGTTGATGATACAGTGGTGGGTCAGTGTTAGTGTGTTACCACAGTCAAGGAGACAAGAAGATATCAGATGTCAATAACTCTTATAAGGCACCAGCCTGTCCCCAAAGTTGTGGCTCCTAGGTAGCATATAAAATCAGAGAAAGCTTAGATCTCTGAACTGGCATTAACCAAAGTGGCTTATTGATTCATATCAGCTCATACGATGATTATGTTGAAAGTAGGAAGAAGTATATAATATGGCATTAATCTTTGGGTAGGAGTGGATTTTTTAATCTCACTGTCTTCCTCTGAATATAAACCCAGATCTTTTTTTTCATCTTAGAAGCTGTCTATAATCAGGTTCTTTTTCCTTTGCTTACTCATTTTTATTTTGTTTTGTTTTTAGCAGCTTATTATTATAATCAAGTTTTAATCCCAAAATATGAGTAATGTAATCCTAAACCTCAAGTCCTTCTTACTATTAGAGTTTTTGTTATTGTTTTTGATTAGTCACGTCCAACTCTTCATGACACACTTTGGCATTTTCTTGACAAAGATAATTTGCCATTTTCTTCTCCAATTCATTTTACAAATGAGGAACTGAGGCAAACAGGGTTAGGTGACTTGCCCAGGGTCATACAGATAGTAAGTGTCTGAGGCCTGACTATAAATGATGATGTCTTTCTGGTTTTGATCCCAGTTCTCTACCCTACACTGCACTACCTAGGTTTTATTGTCACAGATCAATACAGATCTGAGCAGTCTTAATTGTATGGCTTTTCCTGTGTGTTCATCTTCAATGTGTGTTTTATATGTGTGTTAGGCATTTTTGAGAATTAGACAGCTTATAGCTGTTTGAGATCTTGGGTAAAGAGTGCAGCAAAGTATTGGGCCATGCTGACTTAATTTGTGTAACAAATAAATGCAGCAGTTATGATCTCTCTCTCTTTATTTCAGTCTGTCTCTAACTCTTATTTCTTTGTCTGTCTGTTTCTCTCTCTGTCTCTCTCCCTTCTTCCCTTCTTCCTCCCCCAGACATATTCTCTGGGATAAATATTTCCAGTATTGCATGAGTTCTAGACATTTTACCCTCCTAGTCATATACCTGTCAATATACTTCATTGTCTCACTGCCTCTCTTTGAAATGTCCTGTCATAAACTGAATATAGTATTATACATATAGTTTGACTAAAACTCCCTTTTATTATATGCTTTTTTATTTTTTGAAAATCAATATATTTATTTATTTTAGGATTTTTTAAATAACATTTTTAATTTATAAGATAACAAAGTCATTTCTATAATATAGTAGAATAAAGAAAAGATGATTGCACATAAAACTGCAAATCTATTATATAAAATTTACCATTACTTTTAAATATGTAATAATGCTATCAAGTAACTTTTTCCAGGTTTTTCTTCCTTATCCCCTCCACCTTAGAGGTAGCTCCCGTTAGATACAAATATGTATGCACTCATATATGTAGTGTACACACACTCATATATGTAAAATCATCTTATACATATTTCTATTTGTCAGTTATTTCTCTGGATGCTGATAACATCTTTAACTGTCCTTTGCAGTTAGTTCGGGTACTTATGATAGTCAAAATGACAGTCACTCAAGTGACTTTAGTTTCAATTTAATTGATTTGAAAACAATATTGTTTTTACTATATACAATGTTCTCTTGGTTCTGCTCCTTTTCCTTTTCATGGATATGTTTTTCTTAATCATCATAATGTCATATTACTAGATGTCATAATGCCACATTATGTCACACACAATATGACATCACAAGATGTCATAATCACTAGACTGTAAGATGCTTTAGTCCAGGGACTTATAATTTTTATTTTGCATCTTCAGAATCTGTCATATTCAAATAAATTTAACATCTCATCAATTTGGATATTACATTTAATGATGTATATTATTACCCACTATGCTCATCTATCTTGTGCAACTTTTGTCCATATCCTCTTATAAGTCTACCAGAAGAGATCCACTCAACATGCTGGATGCCCTCCCTGTTTTTTCCTGAGATCAAAGGAACATCAAAAAAGTACTCCAGATGACTAGTTTGAATCTATTACTATTGGTACATGATGAATCCATCTTCTCTCTCCATGTCATCTAATTCCCTAATAACATCTTTTGTTCCTGCTCTTCCTCATTGAAGACTGTTCATATACACTATGTGCTTCTCTATTGTCCTCCATGTGAGATTCACTTTTAATTTTTGGAGACTGTCATTCTATTTCTCACTGCCATATAAGAATTATGGCAGAATATATGAAAAAAATTGCCTCTTTTTTTGTAGGAGGAAGAAACTTGAAATCATTACAAAAATTGCTATTTCCCAAAATTATCCAGTCTGCTCTTTTCGTATTCTCATTTTCCATCTGCATTGGATGGAATGTATGTATGTCTATGATATATACATACACATGTATATCATATGAATATCATTAAATATGTATATGTATACCACATATATGTGTATATATATACATATATTATATGTTGATATATATACATATATATACACATATACACATATATATAATTACATATGTGATAGTTGTCCATAGACCAACCAGTGGACATAATGTTAGAAGTACTAGGTAATATATACATGTATATATACATACATAAGTATCTATTTTTTAGGGTCAGAATATCAAGATGCATATCCTATGTTGATATGTATTACACACATACACACACACACAAAACAAAAAATAAGCTCTGTAGATTGTCCATACAAATTCAAGTCATCATCTGGGGAACATTTTTTGTCCATGTGAATGGTAAAACTTGAAAGTCTTTTGAGTGATTATTGATCTCTTCTAGAAGATCCAATACTCTTTATTATTGCATGGTTAGATATTAGCATAGTGTCATCAACAAATTTTGGTATTTGGAGTGGTAAACACTTAGCAAAGATTTTTCTCTCTTTTATAGTTTGCCTGATATTTATGATCATGGGGTTATTGAATGAGGCTATTTTTATTTCATATCATTCAAAAAACTTTGAGTGATTTTTTAACATACATACAGAATGCATGTTATTGGAAAAGAATCCTTGTGGTAGTTTTGCACTATCAAATCAAATGCTTTTTCATAATCAGCAAATAATAAACACAAGTCCCATATTTACATTTTTCAATCCACTGTGAAATTGCAAAGATGTAATCCACCAGTAAATATTGCTTATAAAAATCTGTTTCTTCCCTTCCCAAAAGATATGCTGTGCATTCATGTAACTCTCATAACATTTTTGTATAGATGATATAGGTCAGTAGTTATCAGTGCTCTTTTGGTCCATTTCCCCCTAAATCAAGAAGGTCTGAGTTTTTGTTTTTTTCCTTGTCTTTTCTAACTTCATGTATTTTGCATTTCCATCCCTTCAATCCCCTGATAACATCTCTTCTCTTCAACAAATCTCTGTATATAGTTGGTCCAATACAATAAGCACACCTGTGATTAGAAATTGAATTCAAATCTGATGGAATCCATTTTCTTTGATGGGGAAAAGAAAACAAAGGAAAAAACCCAATTTGTTATTCTCTTATATACTCTTATTCTGCAGATCTTCTCCATTTTTCTTTTTGTTGTTGTTGTTGTCATTCTATTTACATCTAAAATTCTTTTGATAACTTGCTTAGATCTCATCAAGCTTTTTTAAAATTAAATTTCCCTCTCCTGAATGAAGTGAAAATTTTCATAATTATCCACATTCTTCTTTAAAAATTAATTTTTAATTATAATCATTAAATTTTATTTTTTTTTGTAAGATTTTCCGATAAGGCTAAATTTTAAATCATTTCTTTAGATGTCATCTCTTCCTACTTAACACACAAATTAAGTATTTGATCATTATTGGGCTCTTTTGGTTTTCTTGTGGTAATTGTTCTGTAAAGTTTAAATTTCTATGTAATATTATAATTGGTGTGGACTTTATTTCTTTTGTCCATTTCCTATTTTCCCTTATTAGGTATTTGTTTAAATAATTCAGCTTGAGTATTTTCAAGTGTATGTCCTCTTTCCTACATTATTCTTCTAGCTTTTTACTTATTCTGATTTTTACTATGACAAATCAGTAGTCTGGCTGTGGATAGACAACTGAATCAAGATAACTTCCACATCAATAATGAATTTTATCCTGTCTGTTAAAATAGAATCAAATTTATTTTTATAATGTTATTTGATGCTTACCATGTATAATTACTTTGTCAAAGAAAATGTTTATGATATAATGGCATGAGGCTTTTGTATAATATACAATATTTTGCCATTTTTCATTCCTTCTTTCTGAACTATGCTTACCCATATTTTTTCCCTATCCTTACCTGTTGGGATTAGAGGACATAGTTTCTCTTGTTAAAGTTCTTGAAAATTTGTCATGGAGAAAGGATTCAGGCTCATTCTGTTTGATCTAATTATGGGACAAAACTAATTGTGTGGGATAGAAGTTGTAATGAAGTCTCTCTCTCTGTCTTTTTGTCTCTCTCTCTCTCTCTCTCTCTCTCTCTCTCTCTTTCTCTCTCTCTCACACACACACACACACAAACACACACACACACACACATCTTCACAAATAAAATGACCCCAAAGTAGAATGGATTTGTCTTCAGAGGTAATGGGTTCTCACTCATTACAACTATTTGATAATTTGTTGGAAATATTGTAGATATGTACTAGCTGGTCAGTGAGAACTCTTTGAAGTCTGAAATAATAGAAATAAAATTTGTCAAGGCTGGGCTATTTCATTTTATTTCCATAAAAATCTGTACAACAATTATATGCAGAGCACTTAACTTTGGCCTCCAATGCAAAAAAAGAAAAAAAAATAATGAAAATATTCATTTTGATTTTAAACCCTTCATATTCAATCTTAAATCAAGTTAATTAAAAAAAAAAAAAAAAAAACTTGGTGCTACCAGTAGACTTGTAAAAATAACTAGTCAGCAAATTGCTAAATTAGGACAACTTTTTTTTCTAGATTGCTTTTTAGACTTATAATGGTATTTATAAAATATGGTTGTGTAGTGGATTACTGTAGAGAGCACCATAATCCTCCCAATCACTGGGATCCACCATCTATTTGTCATCCTCAATTGTTTCATTCTCACTTGCTTTGTTCAATCTATTGCTAAGGCCTGTCATTCTATCTTCTCACTATCTCTAGTATTCATTATATTTGCTCTTCTGATACCATAAACACCATAATTTAGCCTTCATCTCATCTGTGATCCATTACAAGACCCAATCATGCTTTCCATCTCTTTTCTTTCTCCTCTTCAATCCATCTTCCAACCAGCTGTCAAACTGATCTTCCTAAAGCACAAGTTTGATTGCATCATCTCCTTATTCAAATAACTCCCATGGCCCTCTATTGTAGTCAGGGTCAAACATAAAATACTTCATTTGATTTTTGAAGCTCTCCAAAATCTTGCTTCTTTACCTTTACTATCTTCTTATTTCTTACATTGCTCCTCCACTTTGGTCCCCAATCCCCTCTTCTTCTCTGTTTCCTAACTTTCCTGGTTTCCTTCAAATTTCAGTTTGTATACAATTGATTACATACTATTTTCCTCATTATACCTTACAATTTGTAAGGCCTTTGAGAGAAAGGGTTGTCTTTTGTCTTTTTTCATATTCTCAGAGCTTGCACAATTCCTAGCTAGTAGTAATAACTTAAACAATGTTTGTGAACTGCCTATTTGCCTGCTTGAATAGAATATTGGACTAGAATTATGAGACCTTGGTTAAAATCCTCACCCATATCATATATCTACTAAGTATGTGAATTTGGGTAAATGATAATCTCTTAAGACCTTCAATTTCCTCATGTGAAAATGAATATAATAATATTTGCATTACTTATCAGATATATATATATATATATATACAAATTCACATAAGCATATCTGTGTATAACATATATGCATGTCTATATGTGTATTTAATATAAATATTTAGAGATACATGTGCATATACATATATATTTATGTACACACATATATACACATATTTTTTCCCTCCATGCTTAGACTCTCCTTCCTCATCTTTGCCTTATTCCTAACCTGCTTGGCTACATAGGATATATAGGCTTTGAGGATCTTTATCCAAATTCCCACTAATGATAAGGTCCTCAGAATTTGGATAAATATCCCTCTCAGAATTCTAGAGTTTTCTTCTGGAGTCAAGAGTGATTCTCTAATATCATTGAAATACCCTCCAGTATATATTCCTAATGATTATCAGTTGAAAATCCTCTAGTCATTCAACCTTGAATAGTTTTTAGAAAGAGCTATTTACTAACAATACAGTAAAAATACTTCTTATAAAATATCACTTTCTCTTCCCCAAAATCTATGACTTACTTTCTTACAAGGACCTACAGAGTCAAAGGTAAAGTCTTATCAAGCTAAGAGAACACGTAACGAGAAGGGATAATTTATAGTTTCTGATTGCTAGATGTCTATTTTTCTCTTCCATGAGGAGCTCAAGAAGTCTTTCTCAAGCATGATGAAATTTATTGCAGCCACCCTTGCTTCTCGAGAAAGATGATGACAGGGCTCAGGCCCTTCAAGTTCCAAAGCTCCCCTTCTGACAACAAGGGCAAATCCTGAGCAAGGCCAAAAAGGCTTTTCTCTCCTTCCCCAATGGTTTTTTTGGGGATTACTAGAAGGCCTATCTTGTTCTAATCTCTTGAATTACCATAGCCCTATAGTTTGATATGGCTAGATAATCTCTGGCCAGGTTTATCTAGAATAGGAACTGAGGGTAAAGTCACTAGAAAGTCTGAAGAGCTTTTGCATATTTATTCTAAAACCTGTAATTGATTGATTAAACATATTATCACTTCCTTTAAGTTGGTTGTGTTGCATATATCAATCAACCTCATGAATGGGAAGAGTGTATGTGTTCATGCATGTGTACCTACAATGTGTATCCCTTCAGATTTTTTTCCTGCCTAGGCAAGGACTCTGAACCCTCAATCAATGAAAAGGTACAGTCTAGGGTCAAGAACAGCAAGCTATAGAACCAAAGAGTGCAGATTACCAGGCCTCTTTCAGAGACACTGAGTCTAGGATCATGGGATAGTAAGCAGGAAGCAAATCAGAAATACAGTGATATTTGTCAAATTGACAATGTGGAAACATGTTAAAGATGAGTTAGAAAGAGGAGAAATCTACAACTCCACCTGATCACAAATACAAAAGATTTATCATCACAATATATTAGTAAGCATGTAATAAAATATAAATAGCAAATTTTTGTTCATTGAATCACCAGCAATGAAAAGAATGTGGTTGTTGATTATCAACACTTGTTGACACCTAAAAAAAAAAATACTTGGTAACACCTGACACTTTCCTTCCCTTTTCGATTTGCCCTGGTTCAAAGTTTAATCTCTGAATCCTCAGCCCTACTGCCTCCAGGGTAGAGCCATATGTTTTTGCCATTTTGCTTAATTTTAGTGATTCCTTTAAAATGATTCTCATCAGGATATAAAACAAGTATGGAAATCTAAGAAACTTTAAATTTAGTTCTTGTCATTGCTGGACCTAGATGCCCATTTAAATAGCCATTTATTTAACCTCTTGAACTTTTGTAAACTAAAGGATACAGCAATCCATGTTCACTAAAGAAGATGGACTGATGGCACAATCGCTTTCTCATCCACTTCCCACCCACATGAGATTATTAAGGTGCTGAGTTTTGATGAAATGGGCTCAGAGCTTTGACATACCACCCACTGGTAACTTTTCACTGCCAGCATGTCCTCAGGGGGAAGAGAGAGGCCTCTGCTGGGAGTGATGGGCATGTTGCATTCAGGTGAATCTGAGGGGACTCATCTCATCATTGGCCAATTCCCATTGTGTCTACATGCCCTGATTTCCATGCTGCTTGCCTCCACAGCCCCAGAAAGAAAAGAAAAATGGTACTTCCACAGCCACTCCCCTTGGAATACATACACAGCATGGTGTGGCCCCATGAGTATCCTCTCAAGTTCAGGGATGAATCCCACAAAGGATGGGACTCAGAACTCCCAAGGCCTATTGTGGCTGCATTGATTCATCTGCTTTGGAGAGTCCTCCCAAGTCTCCTTTATGTTTGAACAATACTCTACTTTGTTACTGAAAAAAAAATGAAATTGACCCTGATAACACAGATTTCTTAGTGGCCTTCAAGTCCATCTTTAATCTCCTTGGGATAAATTATTGTGTTGCAGGAATATGATTGCCAGTTATACTTTCTAGAGTCATTGCTATTCATGATTTCTTCCTGTATCCATAAAGTTCTGGAGTTTTATTAATATTCTTCCTTTTGTACTATTAATAGTTATCCTCCTGTTAAGAATACTGATTCTGCCTCTTTCTATTGACGGATAAGGCCTCTCTTTTTATTTCTATGGAGTTGATCAGAGAGAAAAACATTATCAATTCATTCCCATGTTTAATTTCAATATCCCTTTCATTCAATGACAGTAATTATACTTCTGCTTCTTCCTCTTATAGTCTAGAGTCTCTTGGATCTTCTATTCTGCCCATGTGTTCACCATCTAGTTATTCCTAATGTTTCTATAGGAATTTCAATTGGACATATACGTCAGCTCTATCTCATAATTGATGCCTTATTACTATAAATGGACCTGAGTAGTAGTTACTTGATTGTCAGGAGAGCCTATGTCCTGGTAAGTGTGATATGCATTTAAATTAGACTGAGGTTTTGGGCTCTGATGGTAGGTCAAGGAAGAATTAATTTTTTTGATTTCCTTCTAATCTCCCAAACTCCCAGGCTTATGTTAAGGCCTGTTCTATAACTTAAAAATTGGTCTGACAATATTTCTTCTAAATGCCAAAGGCATTCTCTTCCAAGTTCAGGGTCTCTATAAACAAATCTGTTCTCTGCCTAAAAGGTCTGATCTCCAAATTCTGGTCCTTGGGATTACCTATGATATAGTTTTTAAGATTAGTATTTTCTAAGAAATCTCTCTTCTCTGGCAAGAGGAAAATTGTTCAGCAATTGCTTCTTGGGTAAGATGAGCAATCATTTGTCTCTGTGCCATGAACTCTTGTAAGATCTCTTTTCACTGTTGGCACCTCTTGGTTCGGATCTACCATGTAGTCTACTATGAGGTCTCCAACATTTGACCTATACTAAAGAAAAGCAGATTAAAATTAGGTCCCATTAACAGAAGTAGTAGACATATCAAGCAAGGCTATAACCCCATTAGAGTGTCAGGTTTGGGGTCAAGAACCTGAATTTAATTCTGAACTTATTAAACAAATAAATTTATTATTTTTTACTAGCAGTACTACCATGGATACGCCACTGAAACTCATTTGTCTCAGTTTCCTCTTCTGTAAAATTAGGATAATAATAGTACTTACCTCCCAGGAATGTTGTAAGAATTGAATGAGGTAATAATTATGAAGACCTTACTACAGTGCCTGTATCAGCTAATGTTTATATATATGTATTATATATATAATATATATAAATACATATTTGAGTTCTAATCACTGACTGCTGGTTGTATATGCCCGTTTGTTGATTTCTTAATTATCTTATTTCTGTTGTATTTATGACCATTATTCTAGACATCCAGGTTCAAAAACCTATGATTGAATCAATATGTGTGACCAGCATTGTGTAAGGGACTTACAAATATAAATATGAAAGTGAGTTACTTAACAATGCTTACTAATTGACCAATTTGAATAATAGCAGAGCTGTCATAAGGAGAAGAAACTCAGTCCCAGAAGGCAGAATGGGGCACAATGTTTAGGAGTTGAAATGAAGCCGATTTGAGCTTGGTATAAAGAAAAAACCTCCTTATGGTTGGTGCTCAGTCAATACTGTCTCTGGAGGTGTTAAAGCAAAAACACTCACTCACTGGAGGTGTTGTAGCATCTGGTCAGATATGGAGTGTAGTATGGACCTTTGACCATAAATTAAATGAGATGATCTTCAAATCCCATCCAATGCTACAATTCTGTAATATAAAAAAAAATTTAGAGAGCAATACTAAATAATCCTGGTAATAGTTTATATAGCATGGCCTAGAAGTGCTTCTCTTCATTAGTATGATGATTACCATATTATTGTTGTAGTATATTTATTTGAAGGAAATGTATAATAGCTTTACTATTTACTTTTACTTTTTTTTTTACCATCTACTTTTACCATAGCCAGATATTAAATCTACAATGAACTCAGGGGACCCTTTGTAGCTAGATAGATTTTGTATATCACCCTAGGCTGACAACTACCTTTGTCTATGATTGTATCATTTGTGATGATTAGTTAATAGTTAGTAATAAATACAGTAAATATTAATGATCCCCATTATATTCCCATTGTTCTATGGTGCCATGGAGCAGCAAGTCAAATTATATTCAACTTTAAATGATTCTTCCTCAGATCAAGTCAAACATTCTTAAACCCAGCTGAAATATTACTAACTCATCTCCCTCCTTTATGAACTCTTAAAATTATCATATTCCTATCTTTATATATAAATGTATATGTATATATATATATAATCTTTATATCAGGATAATATATGCATTGCAGTGCATTCATCATTTATTATATGTTCATGAGGTATAGTGGATAGGTTACTTAGAATGGTAGTTCCATGATTAGTCCACAAATTTTTCCTATATGGTTGCAGAGCACAATCAAATTTAATAGGGACAATAGATACACCCAAATTGTGGGTCAAAGTTCTTCCACTGAAACCCTTTAGCTGTGTGACAATAAGCAAGCTGCTTAATTTCTATGGACCACAAATATTTTACATCTTAGGTAGTTGAAGAGAGTTTTGATATTGATACAACCACTAGCTCGTAATATATTGGAACAACTCCTTACCATATATTCATTTCTCTTGATTCTCCTATTAGACTACATGCTGCCTGAGTTTCTTAAGAGACCAATAAATGCTCAACTCAGGTGCTGGCTTCTTCATGAAACAACCCCCCCCCCACCCCCCATCTTCACCTCTGGCTCTAACTGAAAACTTAGTTTCTGTCTTGATAATTTCCTTCAGTATTTTGGCTGGATCCTTCCATTTCTTCTTCAATCTAAATTTCTCTCTCTCTCTCTCTCTCTCTCTCTCTCTCTCTCTCTCAAATATATGTGCATTCATATCTATATGTACATATAAATAATATTTACACACAAACTTTACAACCATGCATGTATATACATTTGTATATACACAGACATATAATTATGCATACATACACATGCATTTTCCCCAGTAGAATGTAAGCTCCTTCAGGGAAAGAACAGCCTTTTTAAAACTTTGTTTTCCTAATGGCTAATATAATGCCTTGTATAATGTTTGTTAAAGTCCCTATTTGACTTTTTAATAATAATTTCTCATCTGATTCATAAAATTCACAGAAAACTAAGCTGGACATTCTGGTGCTAAGAAAAGCTAGGCAAGATTAAAAAATTTTATGTGAAATTCATCCATTGGAAGCTCAGCCTGTAATATACTCTATTGTGCTGGCTGAGATGCCAAATATAAGGTTGTGGATTCAAAGGTGAAAATAAACCAGTCATGAATTGGAACAAAGGAAAATTGTGAGAACTTCTAAATTACAGCCCAAGCTCATCCACAATGACACAAATGTCACCTTTTATTAGAGATGGAACAATATGGACACCTGTAAAACTCAACCATGTGAGACTTTTAAACTCAAATTTATGCTTGATATATCAGGCACATTCACAGGCCAATTGTATGAGTACAACACGGTAGAATTGTTTGGGAATAAAATAACCAATTTTGTAAGGGACCTGCTAGAATTAACTCATAATAGGCAGTATAGGCCTATAACATGCTCTTCAATGCAAAATGTAAAAATTCTCTTAGAAAACATAAGCATCCTAAGGGCAGAAAATATCTCTTTTTCATTGTTGTAGTTCCTGCAGCATTGAGGACAGGACCTTTTCTCTAAATACTCAATAGATGGTGGAGTGAATGGCCAAATGAAAGAATCAAATCATAAAGCTTCAGATTTGGAAAAGACCTTAGAGGCCATGAATTCCAACCCTAATCTTAAAATCCTCTTCGAAACCCACATTAGAAAACTTGCAGTGATGGATACTTGATATGTCTGTATTCAGGGCAGCTTCTTCCACTTTTGGATAATTCTGATTTTTAGGTAATTTATAATTGTCAAACTGAGATCCCTTTGCAACTTCCATTAACTGATTCTAGTTTTCTCCTCTTGGGAAAGGTATAACAAATTTAATCTCTTTTATGACAATCTTTCAATTATTTGAATATTTATAGCATAGTAAATTATCTCTTCTTTAGGCTTAATACTCTCAGTTTCTTCAATTAGTCTTCAAATGACTTAGTTTCCATTCTTATCCTCATCCTCTGGGCACACTCCCACTTTACAGTACCCTGTGGTTCTCTCAATATTCCAAATTTAAAAATGTAATGTTATATAAAAAGAGAAACATACATAATTTTAACACAAACTACTTAGTGATTTTGATGAAGCATCTAATATATTACTCTAAATGGTTTAAACAAATATATTTCTATTCTATTTGTCCTCTTTTCCTTCCCATTATCTCTGACCTCTTTTCCCCTCTTCCACGCTTTTATAGACATCCTAACTATGCACATTTTAAATATAGACAAGGTTATGAATATATGATGATGGTAGATAAATGCATACAAATGAAACAAATATTTGTCATTTTGCTATTCTATTACACTGTAATGTAGTCAGCACAAACATAAAAAATGGAAATTTTGTACTTTGGGGACATATGCAAAACATTATATTAAAAGCTCTAATTGGAGACATAAAAGTTGGGTCATTGGCAATCTAGAAACATTTTATGCAAAAATCTGTTGATTACTTCTGGATGTTTTATAGAGCAGTGAGTTCAAAAGTAATGCTTTATAAACTTGGGTTAAGCATAGAACATACTCTATAGGTTTTCCAGATGGCATCCAATATGAATCAGGTCACTCTTCCTCACATGTTTCAATGTAGTCATTTCATTTTGATCTTGAGATGTTTGTTGCTAGAACATCCTAGCTCTATGCACAATGAAAAACACAAGGCCATTCTGCCATGCTTGATAGTCACATTTAGACTTACAGTGTTTGGGTCAATTTTAAGAAAATATTGGATCATTAGAAAACATAGGAATAAATAGAGTTTTCCTTAAAATGATAGGCGATATCTAAAATCATCAGCAAATATTATATGTAAAAGGAAGAAGCAAGATCAGGGTGAAAAAAGGATGCCCATTATCACCACTACTATTTAGTATTGTACTTTTTATGGTGGCTTTAGCCATTAAAAAAAAAAGCAATAGAAAGAATTAGAGTAGGCACTCTTTGCAGATATGATAGTATACTTAGTTAATCCTAGATAATCAACTAAGAACCTACTTGAAACAATGAACAACTTTAGCAAAGTTACAGAATATAAAACACACCCAACATAAATCATCAGCATTTCTATATGTTACCAACAAAGCTCAGCAGCAAAAGATAGGGAAATTTTATTTAAAATAATTGTAGATAATATAAAATATTTGAGAGTGTACCTGCCAAAAAAATAAACCCAAAACAAAAAGTCCCCCCCCCCCCAGGAATTATCTGAATACAATTACAAAATACTTTTCACACAAATAAAATCAGATCTAAAGAACTGGAAAAATATCAATTGCTCATGGGTAGGCTGAGCTAATATAATAAAAATGAGAATTCTACCTAAATTAGTCTGCTTAGTCAGTACCATACCCATTAAGCTACCAAAAAACTATTTTGTAGAGCTAGAAAGAATAATAACAAAATTCATCTGGAAGAATAAAAGATCAAGAATATAAGGGAATTAATGAAAAAAAATGGTGGTCCAGCATTGCCAAAACTCTGTTATAATGCAGCAGTCACCAAAAAACATCTAGTACTGGCTAAAAAACAAAGTGGTGGATCAGTGAAATAAGCTAGATATAAAAGACACAATAATCAATGACTATATTAATCTTCTGCTTGACAAATCCAAAGACTCTAGCTTGTGGGATAAGAACTCACTATTTGACAAAACTTTCAGGGAACACTAGGGAATAGTATGTCAAAAACTAGCCATAGACCAACATCTCACACTCCATATCAAAATGAGTATGTGATTTTGGTGTGAAAGGTAATATTATAAGCAAATTAGGAGAGCAAAGGATATCAGATCTTTGGAGATCTTTGGAGAAGGAAGGAATTTATGACCACATAATAACTAGAGAGCATTATGAAATGCAAATGAATAATTTTAATTACTTTAAATTAAAAAGGTAGCCAAGATTAAAAGGAAATCAGAAAAGGAAGGAAAGCAGAAAGCTGGAGGAAATTTTTTTTTTAAACAGCCAGTGTTTTTGATAAAACAGCCTGTGTTTCTGATAAACTCCTCATTTCTAATATATATAGAAAATTGATTCAAATTTATAAGAATACAAGCAATTTCCTAATTGATAAATGTTCAAAGAATGAACAATTTTGAGATGATGAAATTAAAGCCATCTATAATCATGTGAACAATGCTCTAAATCACTGTTGATTAAAGAAATGCAAATTAAGACAACTCTGAGATACCACTTTATACCTCTTAGAGTGGCTAAGATGACAAGAAAAGACAATAATAAATGTTGGAAGAGATGTGGGAAAACTGGGACACTGATACATAGTTTGTACAGTTGTGAAGTGATCCAACTGTTCTAGAGAACAACTTGCAACTATGCCCAAAGGGTTGTAAATTCTGTAGACCCTTTGATACAGTAGTGTCTCTACAATCCCTCATAAAGGAGGGAAAAGGACCTACATGTACAAAAATGCTTGTAGCAGCCCTTTTTGTAGTGATAAGGAACTGGAAATTGAGGGGCTGCCCATCATTTGGGGAAAGACTGAATAAGTTATGGTATGTTAAAATAATGGAATATTATTGTTCTATACAAAATGGGGAACAAGCTGATTTTAGAAAAGCTTGAGAAGATTTACATAAACTGATGCTGAGTGTAGAAAGCAAAACTAGGAAAATATTGTACACAGAAACAATGATTGTATGATATTAAATTATAATAGGCTTGGCTCTTTTCAGCAATTCAGTGATCCAAGGCAATTCCAATAAACTTTGGATAGAAAATGCCATCTATATCCAGAGAAAGAACTATAGAAACTGAATGCCGATTGTATCATATTACTTTCATCTTTTTTTTTCATTATGCTTTTTTCTTGTGTTTTTTTCCCCTTTTGTTCTGATTTTTTCCTCCCAACATGACTCATGTGGAAATGTTTAAAAAATGAATGTACAACCTAAAAATTATATAAAAAATGTATATATGTATATACATGTGTATATATGATATGTAATTATATATGATATATAATATATATTTTATATATGTGTTTGTAAGAAAATGATCTTATTTCTTTTCCTTGGAAACCTCTTCTTTGGCCAGTATGATGATAGTTTGAAAAACATAATCAATAGAACTGATTTTAGCATTTCAGTTTTATTCAGTAAGGTCAAAGGAAAGCAAAAGTAGCCTTACTCAGTTGAACAAAGAGTACATTAGTCTTTAAAAATATCCTGTGAGCTGAAGCCATTGTTCTTGGGAAAATAAGCATATTATGCAAACAATGCTTCCTGTTGAAGCATCTTGTCAATTTTCCCAGAATTCATGCTCTGGCCTGTTTTTTTGTTTTGTTTTGTTTTGTTGTTTTTTTGGGTTACTGTAAGCATATAACCTCATATTCTGTGGCAATCAAATAAAAGTATACTCCAAACTTAAGATAACACAAATATTTATCAACTAAATATAATCATTTTAAAGCATAATACAATGAGTTGGTAATGAATTATTCAAGCCAACTAACTTTGAAATTCTGCTTTTTAGCTTCCTTTGTGGTTTTTGATGTGATTCTAGCCTGAAAAATAGCAGTCCCACTACAATGATGGAGTTCTTTTCTAGTACTTTTCTTGGGTGTTTTTTGTAGAGGAGTCAAAAATGACACATTCCCCCATATATATATTCTAAAATAAACTCAAAATGATTATTTAACAAATGTCCCAAATCTTATCTTAAAAATGAAGCATTGCAAATTACATTTATTTAAACTGAGGGATCTTTTAAAGTTCCACTGTCCCCTACTCTCCACTGATAATCAGTCTACTACTTTACTGTAATCCAAAGATTTTAGTATCTTGATTCAAAATGCCAAAATAACTAATGCCTTTCTCTTAATGTTATCCTTCAACCTACTGATCCATCTTATTTTTTAGTACATGGTCCAATGACATGATATCTAGAAGCCTTAGGTTTCTAGGTACCCTCATTCCATTTCCTCAAAGGATAATTGAGGACTGGTTATCACTGGGATTGATTTTTTTTTTTTAGCCTATGTTCCACTCATATCCCAGAATGTGCCTTGGCTTTTCTCTTGGTCGATATTTACTTAATCCATAGAGTTAGAGCAAAATGAATGATGTAGGTGTGGTTCCACAGAAGTCTTGGCATCTAAAAGCTTACAAGCTAATCTTGATCTATGTCTTGAAGCCTTTCTTGTTCACTTGATGCTGTAAGAACTCCATTTACTTATTTTTCCCCTTTCAAATAAATTCTTGACTCTTGCTCATTCAGTGCTATGACCTCCAACTACACCTCAAGCTATCTAACATGAGTGGAAAGGGAGTTCTGTTTGCTATCCTAGAGGCCATGTTTTTAGCATTGCTAAAGTATTGGTAGATTTGCTTGAGATTTTTGTTAAGTGACTTTTAATATTGTCAGAACAGAATAATCTATTACATTTATAGTCCCATGAATAGCACACAGACTTCTTTCAATTGGTTCATAAAAGAAAAAGTAAATTTAATATCCTCAAATACTCATTGACATTAGGGGGTTTTCTTCTCAATATTTGAAGACAGAATATGTTTTACACTTCAACATTTCATTGTGATCTTGTTTTAGTTTTCAATATGTTTTAAAATTTAATTCAATACAAAGGACAAATTATTAAGCAAGATATTCTTTGTTATATAATATTGCATGAGAGGAAAGGATATAGGGAGAAATTTAGATACTAAATAGTATAAAAAGATATCAAAATTTATTTTTAAAACAATTATTAAGCATCTAGTATACATACCAGTATTAGAGGTACAGAGATGAAAATCAAATCATCCTTGATTTTGAAGAACTGAGGGGTTTATTTCATGTACACAAAGAGACAAGATACAAGATAGAATGTGAAAGTGGCAAAGAAGAAATCCAAACCAAGAACCATAAGGAAGAGGGAGAAATCACTTTCAGTGAGAGG